>NW_023425529.1:149713446-151046779 GCF_014108245.1 Pipistrellus kuhlii
CCATTGTGTGGTTTGTATGTTTTACACACCTAATCCCACATCTGAAGAATGGCTCCAACCTGGATATATAGGTTTATATTTGCCATTGAGAGGATAGGGGTTTGCATTTTTAAAGCATTCTCTCATTAGCTCTGTTGGAAAGTCATATTCAGAAAAAAAAAGTGTATATAATTTCAGCGGGAAAGCTTTGTCACATATTTTATCCACCTAAACTTTGTCGAGATTCACCTAGTGGGGTTAAGTAGGGAGATGTTTGTTTGTTCATTGCCTCTGCCAACTGTGAGTTAAAGATAGGTCAAAAGTATTAAAAACAAGCATATTTTTACTTTCTTTTATTTCATGATACTTGCTATTATCCTTTGCTTTGTTATCCAGATTTTCTAATACCTGGTATATTTGACTGAGGCCAGGAGTGTAATGATCTGAAAAGTGAAGAATTTTACAGTAAATCAAAATATAAGGCCTCTGAAAACCTGATTTGGGATCCCAGATCTATCATATTGATAAGCTAGCTGAACGTAAGCAAATAATCTGCAAAATAACAAGAAAAATGCTAATATCAAGTGTGCTTAGCTCACAGAATTTTCATGAACACCAAATGATACGATGAAAGCGATAGTGCTTTGCAAACTATTAAATGCTTACAAATAAGTGCATTATGTTTGTATGGAATGAAAATAATAAGCTCTATGTTGTGACCTCTAGGACAGTCCCTAAGGAGAGTAGAAACAGGAGGGATTTCAGCTCTGCTAAGACAAACTCTTTTTTTACTTTTCTGTCTTATATCTGATTTACATATTGGTTTTCTCCATACAATTTCATTGGAAGTCTGCTGCTCTAAAAAAGGGGGAGGTTGAAAATCACTCTCTGTATTCTCTTGGGCTTTCTGCCCAAATTCTTTCTTCTTTAATTGCCATCCCACCCTTAAGCAAGTAACTGCTCATTATCACCTTCAGAGACATTTTTAAAAGCTAAAATTCCGGTTTGCTTCCTTCCTTGACTTCTTATCCGGAGTTCTGGTTAAATTCTTCTGTTGAGTTTAAAACTAATTGTTAATGTGTGTTTTAGATGAATTAGTATTATTCTCAAATTTTATATCTACTATCCTTATGCATAATTAAGAAATTACTATAATAGAATTCCTTTTTAGCTAATTACAATCTACTACTTGGAAATAAGAGTGAAATTTTGGACTTGTATGTGTATCAGGCAAAATAAGCAAATCAGAAAACCTACCAGTCCCTAATGCTCTGCTACTATTGAGTTGATATCATTTTAGGTTAACGGCTTAAAAGTCTAAAATATTACTTCAAAATCTCAAGTCATATATTTGCAAGATTTCTATATTTTTGTTAGATTCTTATGGTAAGTGTTTCATGAAAAGTTTAAGTCACTTGACAGAGAGTTAGCCAACTAATTGGTAACATTTCTAAGAGGAACTGAACAAGAGAGGAGGTAGAAGAAGGGATAGGAAATAGGAAAGAATGGGCCAAATGCATTCACACACACACACACACACACACTGGTTAAAGGAAAACAAAACAGAATTCCCATGGGATTTTCTCTGCCCCAAGCATGGAGGTACGCTGACATTGTTCGTAACCTGACTAAGCAGCTTCTACTGCTAGTCTGCACATATTCCCTTTACCAGGTGTACCAGTTAATAATGCAGATTTTGTAATCAAAGAAACATGATAATTTCAAGAGAAACATCAAAAGTGCTTTATTTAAAGTAATGTCCATCGCTAGCTACACATTTCCCCCATCTTTCAGGTAATTTGTGGATACTGTCCCAATAGTACTTTTCTTGTTTTGAGGTAAACCATTCAGAGACCCAATTTTCTACTTCTTCATACATTTTGAAGTGCTACTCAGAAAGTGCGTGTGCCATTGATCTGAAGGAGCAAGGTCTGGTGAATACGGCGGGTGGGTTAATACTTCCTAGGCAAGATTTTTTAACATGCCTTTAACTGTTTTTGAAAATTACTTTGCTGTGTCTTCTGACCCATTCTGGTCATTTTATGATCAAAACGTGATTTAAACTGATTATTTGTTGTTGGTAGCAATCGGTATTAGCAGTTTTACCTTGTTTTAGAAGCTCATAACACACCACACCTTTCTGTTCCCACCAAAGGCAGAGCATTGTCTTCTTTCCAAAGTGATTTGGCCTTACAGTCAATGTTGATGATTGACCTGGATCAACCCATGATTTTGTGCATTTGGGATTCTCAAAATAAGTCCACTTTTCATCACCAGTCACAATTTGATGCAAAAAAAACTTTCTTTTGTGCCATTGAAGCAACATTTTACTGATGACTTTTTGGTTTTCCATTTGTATTTTGTTCAGTTGATGTGGCACCCAATTTCCTTCCTTTAAAATGTTTCCCATTGCTCGTAAGTGATCGGAAATTGTTTGCTGAGCAACGTTTAATTTTTCTGCAAGTTGTTTTTGAGTTTAACATCTTCATCCAATAATGCTTGTAATTGTTAGTCTTCAAACTTTTTTGGTTGACCTGGATGTTCTTTGTCTTTCACATCAAAATCATCACTTTTAAAGCTTTTAAACAAGCATTCACAAATATCTTGAGATGGAGCATGTTCACCATAAGCTTCTCAAAGTATACGATAGCTTTCAGCAGCACTTTTCTTCAAAATCAAGTAATGAATTAAAACTTCCCACAAATGCTCTTTTTTTGGGCATAAAATTCAAAATTTTTAAGCATAAAATATTTATATGATGTTAACACCTTCAGCAAATTTGGCATATGAAGTTTTGAAGCTTGCTGTCAATACAACAAAATAGCATACATATAAAATTTCATATATATTAACATATGTGTGACTCCATCTATTGAAAAAAAAAGCTGCATTATTAACCAGCACACCTGGTATCTACTACATAGAGGAAGGTGGAGGGATAGGTGAATTTTCTAAAACCACTTCCCAGCCCTGTTCACTGCATTGCAATCTGACTTTTGCTCCCAACAATCCACCAACCTGTCCTGGATGCAATCACCAGAAACTACTTACATGCCATATTCAGGGATAATTTCTGCAGTTAGTTTTTTCTCCCAGTCCTTAATTTTACTAGACATGTCAGAAATATTTGACAATATTGAGCACTCTCACTTTCTCACCAGATAATACCACTTTCTCCAAGTCTTACCTTCTACACATTTTAAGGAAAAGACTGAAATATTTTCCTTAGACTAAACCAATACCAGATCGTTTTTCCAGAAATGTACGAATGAACAACCAAGTAGTTACTTTGGAAGCTGACATGCTATTATATTAGATTTCAATGACGTCAAGTAATCCCATATTTCACATGATTCCAGGTCAAAAAAAAAAAAAAATATTTAGTCAGCAACAGGAAAGAGAAAAATAAATCCAAAAGCTCACTTGTGCAGATTTGTATTATAATATAAAACCTGAACAATTTAATGTAGAAGCAATATGGCAAATTGTATTAGTCAGGTATTCCAAATCACTTTTTAGACAAAAGAATATTCACAAGATTTCTGCTGTTTAAAAATAAAATAGTTCTCTTTCTTGGTCAAAGAATCCCAGAATCTTGTATCTGGAAAGACTTTAGAGAATTAAAATATTTTCCAACTAATGCCAAGGCAGTGACTCTTTTAGGGCAAGGATCATATTTTCTGCTTCCTCTTCCAAATGTCCACAGTTCTGAGTCAAGAGCTGAGCACTCATGAGATGTTCTTAAATAACAATCGATGATGTGGATACTGCTCATTCATAGGTGAATCAGGTAAAAAGAAAATCTCAACTTCACTTTCTGGACTTGTCTTTCTTTTTATTGACAACCCATTTTAAGCAATAGACCTATTATAAGACTAGGGATTACATCTTTGGGATTTACTCTGTGTCACTCATTAAAATGTCATGCAAAGAGCTACACTGGTGCTTTTGTTGCCTGACAAGCATTGGCAAGCTGCCACAATGCCTGCAGGCCCCAGTTTATACAGAACCTGCACGTGACCTGCCCATTCAAATATTGTTTCCAGGGCCTTACCTTTTTTATCACCACAGTACAAGTCACTAACAATGATTTGAGATCAATACTCCTCTCAGAGTTGTCTAAGAAGTCCTACCAGCTGTCACTTAAGGGTAATTAACACATCTTTCTCAATTATGCATGCTGGTGGAAGAATTTCAAACATTTGGCTGGATAACAAATTCATCCCCTCTGTTAGAGAAAGGTCATTCCTCTGGCCATCTGGATATTTACTTTTCTTTAGAAGTGAACTTCATGGAATTTTCTGTTGGGAGGGGAAAATGTGGAGAACAAAGGGAATTTCCTAATAAAAATAATTATCTCCCAGTCAACACTGGTCATGCCCACGCACCAATAATCTTAAATGTAACATCCAACCTTTATTTTATTTATTTCACTATTAACATACATCATGCTTAGTGGGCATGATGTTATGACAAGAGCTATCTTAGATGTCCTTGATATATTCTTGATCCCCATAGCAGAATATCTCTTTCAGTTTCTATCTGTCCATAAAATGTACTAGCAACCACTTTGAGGGAAGTTGGAAGAGAAAAGGAACTGAGAGATGTACAAGGATGAGTAAAGCACTGCCTCTTAAGAAGGATGCAAACTAGTAGGAGGAAACACAAAGTGATTGCAGTACAATGATCATAATCCTTAACTGCCAGCAAGGTACCAAACCAAAGCCTTGTGGAGGAGAAATGTCTGAGTGGGACTAGGAAGGCATAGTGGAGGAGGGGACATCTGAGATGGGCCATTGAGATGGAGGAAGAGGATATGCTAGGCAGAAAGAGCTGCATGAACATGGGCTTAGAGGCAGGAAAGTGTGGGATGTTTGGAATTCAAGAGTCATGCAGTTGGACTGCAGTGTAGAGGAATATGGGGCATGTAGGGTGATGGAAGAACAACGATACATTATAACAGGGTTGTGGGAGAGCTTGAACACCAAAGTGAGGAATTTAGATTTAATTTGGTAACTCAAGACAATGAAAGATTTGAGCAGAGAGATAAAAACTTGGAAAAAAGAACTTTGCAACTATTAGAGGTTGAATTACATCCCCCAGAATTCATATGTTGAAACCAAATTGTAGCTTTATTTGGAGATAGAGTCCTCACAGGGATGATCAAATTAAACCAAGATCAATAGGGTGGGCCCTAATTCCTGAGACTGCTACTCTTATTAAAAGGGGGAATTTGGATGCAGTGGTGCACATAGAAGGAAGGCAATGCAAAGAGATATAGGGAGAAGATGGCCATGTTCAAACCAAGGAGAGAGGCCTGGAATAGATTCTGCCCTAAAGCCTTCAGAGGGAGTATGGCTTCACCAATACCTTGATTTCAGATTTTTAGCTTTCAGAACTGTGAGATGATGCATTTCTGTTGTTAAGTCTACCTGTCTGTGGTACTTTGTTAAGGCAGCCTGAGCAAACTAATAGAGCCAGAGTGTGTGAGACAAAATAGAGCAGACAGAGTCTGTACTCTAGGAGTGAAATAACACATGTCTTGCAGCGGATGGAGGCAATAGGAAATCAAAGGATGAGAAAGAAATGAAAGAGAGATGCATCATGATTGAGTCCCTGGCAGAAATGTCAAGGCATCAGGTATAGCAAATAATCCTTTTCTCCTGCTCTGTTCAGGGTTCTGATTGGGCATGAAAAGGCCTGGGTTCTAGTGAGTCTCGGCTCAAACTCCAAATAGTTCTGTGATCACAAGTCCTGTTTCTCTCACTAGGCCATTGCCCTATTGCAAAAGGAGAGGAATGCCCTCCATCATCTTATTAATTCCAGATCTAAGAATTTTGATTTTATGAGGCTAATTAGATGAAGTTTTATGTTAGATATAATAAACAACACATTTGTACATGTGCTTGTGTATGCATTGGAGTGATCTTTATTTTTATTAATCTACCTGTTTCTACAAGAAATTTGAGGGCACTTATAAAATTCAGCATCATGGTTTTTAAGTAGAACAACAAAGTGGAAAATCAATCCAAAGGAAACAAGTAACATATTACAGGTCACCTGAGATGAACTCATTATTGGATTTGAACTGTAGCTCTAAGTTTCCTGGCAGTTAAGACAAAAAAAAAAAATACTTGTGCTCATTGTCTGATAAAAATCAGTGTAATATGATTAGTTCTTGAGAAAAACATCTAGATTTGCTGAGTGCTCAGATAAGATTACATTTAAGAATATGCTGATTTAAGATACCTTAAGAGCCATGCAAAAATCCATACTCTTTAATCCAATAATTCCACTTAAACTGAGGAAGTAAAAATAGAGGGGGGCTATATTGTGAAAATGCTTAGCACAATTTTTTATTTTTTTATGAAAGTGCAAAACTGTAGAGAACCATATCGGGAGAAATCATTAATTTAATTGTGGTGCATTCATTCAGGGAAGGATAAAGCAGGCATCGGAAATAAGACTCCCTCGATACTGAGAGGAACACGTTGATGACAGGCTCAGTGAAAATAATCAGGACATTATATTATTTGCTCACCAAGATTTGAACTGTATAAAATATGGAAAATATCAAAGGAAGTCCTCAAACATAGCAATAACTATAATAGGGTGGTACTCTTAAGAGTGATACCCCCCACACACACACATATTCCCAAATTGTTCAATTGTTTACAATTAAATTTAAAAGAACAAGCCAACTTAAGTTTTACTTTCTAGCTATGTTTTATAGGATTACATTTTTAGCTAAAAGGGAAGAAAATTATTTCAGGAATGCTAAAATAGCAAACTGAAATTGAATTACTTGGGGGGGAAAGTTGTTAATTTCCCAAAATAGTTTTTGGTTTTCAGGAAAAAAAAAATTTTAATGGGTAGATGTTGGTGGTCATGCAGAAGTCCCTCCACCCTCCAGATACCGCCCTGTCCTTGTTTGCTTCTAGGTCACCGACGCTGGCTAATTAAAAAATGTGCTGAAATGCCGTAAAGGGATCAGTGATTGGTTAGGGTCCATAAGTACTCTGCCCATGCACCTCCCTAGACCTCCACACTTTGGATAAGTCTCTTCCATTCACATCTAAGGCACCAATATTTCTCCTTTTGCATAACCTGCCCCAATTCTCATTACAGACAATTCTCTGTGCCATTCTCAATCTTGTTATTTCTTTGAAGGAAAGGAGCTCTACCTACCCTTAGTAGGAATTCGAATGAAACTAATTATGACCAAGAATGAATCCCTAGTGTTGAGTTGGTTGGTACATTGAACATTTTTTTAAAATTTTTAAATCTCCATGGCATGGGAGAACAATCTAGAAATGTGCCAGACTAGGCAATAACTTTGAAAAATATAGGTGCACATGTTACAAGCTGGTCCAGCCTTTTGCAAGCACTTCCAGACACACAAAAATCAATCAGTGTAGTGCACCACATTGATAGAATGCAGGTGGAAAAACACACCATTTCAAGGAGTGCAGAAAAAGCATTTAATGCAATCCATCCACCCCTCGTGATAAATTGAAGTAAGTTTCTCTTCTGTTTGCAGCACTTCTTCCACTTTACCTTTCTTTTCTCATTTTTTCTTCATTTCACATTCATTATTTTCTTTTTACTGTTTTTTTTTTATCTGAGCAAAATGATTAACACATTACTCCACACTGAAGTTTTAATTATTTCAGGGTTATTTTCATTGTAAAAAGTCCTGGACCAGAAAGAATAGGAAATATCTCCAGAAATGAGTCTATAATGGTGAGGCTCAGAGACCAGGGAACCAAGGAATGCTTCTTGTTCTCAAAGGTCTTGCTGACTCATAGTCTGCTCTGACAACAGCCATTGAGTTTAAGATTGAAATGTTAAAAGCCCATGACTTAAACATCCATGTATCATTCATCACTTCCTACTTATAAGTTTTTGAGAAATTAAAATCCTTTTTTACATTGAAAAATCTTCCCTGAGCCCCATACTACCAATTACATTTTTATTACCTGTTGATTAAGAACACACCTTGCAGAAGTTACTGTGAATTCAATTAACTCTGATGTGCTTGAATCTGCATTTTATTCCTGACTACAGCAATTTTATAACTTTCAAGACCGTAGTACATATATTTGCAAGTCATTATGTATTCAGTCTACAAGCAGTGCTTGGTGGCACACACATCCATGTTCCCATGGCAAAAACTCCCCTCCAATGGAGCAGCAATGCTCTGCAGAAGGAAACATTGATCATTTCAGAGTAAAATAAGTTCCAGAAAATTCTTTTTTTAAAAAAATATATATTTTATTGATTTTTCAGAGAGGAAGAAAGAGGGATAGAGAGTTAGAAACATAGATGAGAGAGAATCATCGATCACCCGCCTCTTGCACACCCCCTACTGGGGATGTGCCCCAACCAAGGTACATGCCCTAGACTGGAATCAAACCCAGGACCTTTCAGTCTGCAGCTGATGCTCTATCCATTGAGCCAAACCGGTCCCGGCCAGAAAATTCTTAGAAGGCATTTCATACACACACACACATATACATATATGTCAAATATATATATATATATATATATATATATATATATATATATATGCCAAAAAATAACTAATGCACAGTGTCTTAAGCCCATGAATTTAAAAATGGAGACCCTAGTGGTACAGCCTACGTTCTAAAGGCCCAATGGCTCTTAGCACTCTAACCTTTGCCAGGCTCAAGGTAGGTCCAATGTGTTTACTCTAAATCCTGAAAATAGAAACTGAGATGTAAAATTGGTTAGTCTGAAGCAAATATTCAGTGCTTTTCCCTGCTTTTCTCCTTTGCCACGCATCTAGTTGCACAACAGCTCTCTCACCACACATGATTAAGTCCCACCCCTTCACAGAAGGTAGAACAGGAGAAATTCTCATTCTCATTGGCCAGTGTTCTCTTAGTGGAATACTCATCAAATTAAAAAAAAAATCTTATTAAACAGGAGGAGGAAATTGGGGGAAATGAGATTTACTTAATATTGTAAGGTGTAAATTGGGTTGGCAGGAGTTAGACCAGGACTTTTCTGTCATAAAAACTCTTTCTTCTTACCATCCACTGAGGACCATCTGCAGCTTGTGGCTTAACCAGCCTTTGATGGATGGCTTTATTCCCACAATGCAGCTCAAAGAGGTGGTAACAGAGACAGCCCAATAATTTCCCAGCTGTTCAGATTTTAAGGCTGAGCTGGAGGCTGTGGGGATAGCCACCCATCTTATTTCAAAAGAAGAGCAGGAAAGGTCAGGGGGAGGGGGGGGTTGGCATGCTACAGATAAAGTAGCACCCTCCCCCCATCCCCAACCTGGGCCTTTTGAATTTATGCCCTTCTCGCTCTCCCAGCCTCTGGCCTGCTCCCTCATCACAAGGGCAGTGCTAAATGGAGATGTGTATGAGATCAGCAATATTTAGTGATTGAGAGTCTGACATAATGCACTTTCTCATAATTTATTAAAGTTGCTAATACATTTCAAAAATATGTGAAGAACATGGAAGCCTCTGGGTACAGTCATTCAGTGCATTAACCCTCCATTGATTTCGCATCTCAATCAGAGTAAAAGCCCAAGTCCTTCTGATGACCCGGAAGATTCTCCACCCTTTGGTCACCTCACTCTCCTCACCTCTCCCCTCTTAGTTACTACTCTCACTTTGGCTCACCCTGTTCCAGCTACAGGGGCCTGGCTGCTATTCTAGAATACTTCAGGCACACCTGCCTCAGGAGCATTGCACTTTGTATCTCCTCTTACCAGGCTTGTTTTCCTGCCTCCTCCAGGTCTCAACTGCCGTCTTCTCATCAAGACCTTTTTAGGTCACCTTAACAAAAATTGCAAAGTCCCCCACTAATACATTCCCTATTGCCCTTATACTGATTTTTCTCCCTAGAACTTTTGACAATCATACCCATTGTATATTTTACTTACTGATCTTGTTTAGAGTCTGTCTTCTCCCATTAAAATGTAAACTCCCAGAAGGAAGGGAATTTTGCTGTTTTGTTCATTACTCTATTTCCATGCTAACAGCAGTGCCCGCCACAGAGGATGTGCTCATTAAATATGCATTGAGCCTGCCAGGCATGGCTCAGTGGTTGAGCTTTGGCCCATGAACCAGGAAGTCACAGTTCAATTCCCTGTCAAAGCACATGCTTGGATTATGGGCTCGATTCCCAGTAGGAGGCAAGCAGTAGGCAGCCAATGGATGTTTCTATCTCTCCCTCTCCCTTCTTTTCTCTAAAGATCCCATAAAAAATATTTTTAAAAATATGCATTGAGTGAATAAATGACTGAAAATGGTAGTGAATTCTGTCCAATGATGTGACAATTGAAAGTATCTTGTCATGGTATATTTCTTCCAGTGAGATATTCAGCAGCTTGGACACTGAGATCAATAGCCTTAGGTCTGAGGGCTTCAAAGTGGAGGGAGGGAGGCCAGATGACAGGATGCAAGAAATTTTGCCCTTGGCTTTCCAAAGAGCTAAGTTAGAATCCTGACTCTATCACCTATTAACTCTGTGACCATTGACAAGCTATTCAACATAGGTGAGTTACTTCTCTCAATTTACTCAATATGTAAAAGAAAGATAATGATACCAAATTCCAGGGTGTTGTAAAAATCAGAATCCATGTATGTAAAACATCTGGTGTATAGCAAACCTTCCTAAAAATAAAAATAAAAACCTATTTTCTTATATGTAAATCACTTGTATTAAATTATAGTTGTCTGAATTATTGATAAAAATAAGAATTCACATACTTGTTGACATTTTCATTTTAGGGAACACATAGAGACTATTTCAAAATTCCTTTCAATCCTCTCGTATTTTTTTGTCTTTATAGAGGGGAAAAAGCCTACTATATATACTTTTATTAGATTCCAGTATGTGTTTATACTATTTAAGGATCTTTAAATGGGAATAAATTGCCTCTAAAGCAGGGAAAATCACTTTCAGGCTATATTTGTTCATTCCCTAAATTTTATCCTGCAAGGTTGACAGAGTCTTGCATTATAAAACGTGTCTTCCAAAGATTTATTTGTTAGCACCCATTGACAGTCTACCCCTCTCTGTGGCACTGTGCGCTACATTATTGGCTCTTCTGAAGCAAATGAGAGAGCTTCTACTCAGGAGCAATTTACAGTAAAACCCTGAAATTAGTTCTGACAGTCCTAATGATAAGAGCAGGCATTAGGTGTTACACATTGCCTGAGAGGTACAGATCGCTAGAGAATTACAGGGATGGTAAAAATGCTTTTTCAGGGGTGGATGGGGAGAGGTTTGAGAATGATTCATGTCAGAAAGTCTGTTAAACTAGGCCTTGGAAGGGAAGAGAAATTTGGACGATTTGAACTGGGGAAGAAGACAGAGGAGTGGAACAGCTTGAGCAAAGTCACAGAGGAGGCTGGAAGGCATCAAACTTCAGGTTTTCCACCTTCAATTGGACTTGAATCTAGTTTCATGAGAAGAGAACAGTGTGGTGATACTAGAAAGGAAGGAAGCTCACTGTCTGACTCCATGGGAGGCCTGGCTCATAGATAAAAACATCTGGACATAATTCAGGAAGGAGCAGATATTCTGTGAGGTCTGAGCAGAGAGTTATGCACCTATGGTAATAACTAACGAAGTTTCTTCATGGCTGTCAATACCTTTCACATGTACATCTCCAGTCCACGCCTCTTTTTTGAACATGAGATATCCATATCCAATTGCCTACTTGACACCTCTACCTTAATGATATAAGCAGAACAAACTCAACATGTTCAAAACACAACTCCTGCTATTTCTCCAGAACATTCTTGAACCATGCCTTCTGCATCTCATTTGATGCCAATTCCACCTTTTCAGTGGCTTAGGCCCAAAACTTTGCCATCCTCCTTGACTAATATCCTGTGTGTCAGAATCTGTTGGGTCTACCTCAAAATATCACAACCTACTCCTAACCAACTCAACAGGCTGGTCTAGGCCATAGAGGCCCCTCCCCTGGTCACTATCACAGCACAGCTAGTCTCCCCATGCCAACTCTGGCCCCAACTCTAATCTCAACATAGCAGTCAGGACAACCCTCCTAAAATGTCAGCCAGATCATGTCACTCCTCTGCTCAAAATCCTCTTTTCCTTCCAAGTAAAAAGTCCCTATGAGGCCCTACATGATCAAGCCTCTGCCACTTCTCTGACCTTCTTTTCAACTCTTCCCTGGCTCATGGTACCCCAGGTTCACTGGCCTCCTGGTTCACCTCCAGGTTCACTGGCCTCAGATATGCCAGGCATGCTTCCTCCTTGGTGTATTTGTACCGGTTACTCTCTCCAGCTGGAATGTTCTTCCTCCAGATATAGGCCATGTCAACCTCTCCACCTACTTCCAATCTCTGCTCCAAAATTACCTTCTTAGTAAGGTGGACACTGCTTATCAAATTCAAAAGGGCAAGCTAAGCCTCTATAGCACTCCCCATTCTACTTATCTCACCTCTTTTTTCCCCTTGTAGAACTTGGCACATCATTACTCTTTCACTTATTGCCTGCCTTCCCTAGCTAGAAGCTAAGTTCCATGAGGACAGGGTAATTGTGGATTTTGTTACCTATATAGTCCATGCTCCTAGGACATTTCCTGGCACATAGTAGATATGCAACAAACATTTGTTGAGTGAATGAAGGGTAGACTGCTGCGTGAAGGAGCACTGATGAGGGATCTGTTGTCAGCATCAGGCACATCGATGGCTTGCACTGACCTGACAGGGGTATTGGAATGAAAAGCAATGGATGATGCAAAAGATAGAGTGGATATGTATCCAGGTCCAGATAACTTCATGCAGGAGACATGAGGCTTTGTGATAGATGAAGCACCAGTCCCAGGGTCAATCCTGTGCAGAACTGTAAGATACACTGGGCTTCGGAGGTAGAGACCGTATGCTTCACCCTGCCCTGCTGTCCTTATTGATCACAGATGCAACCAGGTGAAATTGAGTCGATAAGAACTAACAAAATACTGGTCCTGCAAAAACAGCTCAAAACTGCATGCCCTCCCACTGAGTCCCACTAAGGTTCATAGAGTCTGACATGCCCAGGACAGGCAGGTGTTTCACGCTGGGGTTACCTAAAGGAGGGACTTCCCCACCCACCACTCTGCTCTCCTGAGAAACTGCCCTCAGCAGAAGCTTAAAGCCTTTTCAATAAGCAAAGTGATGATATACCTAAAACATACAGGCATAATTCTTAAACTATATTTGAATATGTAAAATCCATTTATCTCTGAAATCAGGTGCCTCACCTATAGATGTTTAAAGCTTGTGATCTCCCCATGACAGGGTAGTCTCTAAGGCTGTGATTGACACCGCCTTCTGTTCTAAAACCTGGAGATGTGCTGGGAATGACCTACTTTAGTTGTTCCCATCAATTATTAGTTTGATATATTAAATAAAATTTAACTGTATTTATAAAATGTACTCAATCACTTTAATTGGATTTGTGAGAATGTATGATTTATGAAACATTACATGGATCCCTCTGGCTAATATTAGACTTAAATATGACTTTAAATTATGGTTTCTTCCCGTATATCCGTGTGTATATGCATTGCAGATCTACGGAGCTAGAATTTCTCAAAGACAGAAACAATTTATTTTTCATCTTTGTATCCACTTGGGCTTAGGGTAGTAATAGACATGGCAGCGATCAATAATTTATATTCTCATCATGTGGCAGTTTTGGCTGAACCAGGTTGAGTAAGTTCAAATCTTGAACCTTCTCTTTATAAGCTGTGTGACTTTGGGCAAATTACTTAACCTGTCTGAGCCTTGGTTCCAAATTGACAAAATGGGGATAAAAATAAGACCTACTCCAGAGGCTTATAATAAACAAAAACAATCATTCTTGTAAAGTACTTAGCATCAGGTGTGGCACATCACAAGCATTTAATAAATGACATTTTTATAATTACATGGACATGTGAAAGAGGCATGGTGATTAAAAGCAATGGCTTAGGGGTCACTTTGCCTGGGTTGACATCCTTGTATGACCTGGGACAAGATTGTTATTCTCCCCACATACCAATTCTCCCATCTATTCAATGAAGATATTGTTATTACCTCCCTTTCTCATAGATTTGTTTGAGACAATGCATGTGAAACACTTAGCACAATGCTTTACACACACACACACACACACACACACACACACACACACATTATACATATATATATATATATATATATATATATATATATATATATAGAGAGAGAGAGAGAGAGAGAGAGAGAGAGAGAGAGAGAGAGAGGCCCAGTGCATGAATTTGTGCATGGGTGAGGTCATGCCAGCCCCCATCAATCGGGGGTGAGGTCATCTACGGGAGGGGCTACAGGTGGTTGATAAGCTGGCCCACCCCCTGGTTGAACTCTCAGTCAAGGGGGCAATTTGCCTATTAGCCTTTTATTATATAGGACTAGAGGCCTGTTGCACGAAGATTTGTGCAACAGGCCTTTCTTTACCTGGCTGCCGGCACCAGTTTTCCTCTGGCACCTGGGACCCAGGCCTTTGCTCTGCCTGCCACCTTCTGTCTTCACTGCTGCCAGAGCTCCACTCCTATAGCTCCCTTCGCCCCCCACCCTCTTCCTCATAGCAAGCATCCTGCCCCGATGGCCACTCTGAGCCTGGAGCAGCTGAGGGGTGGGGCTCTTGCCATTTTTGTCCTGATAATTTGCATATTCATTCCTGATTGGCTGGTGGGTATCAAGAGGTACTGCCAATTTACATACTTCTATTTTATTAGTGTAGATAAGTAGTCAATAATAATAATAATGGAACTTATTTGTACTCAATAAACATTACTAAGTATTCTTACCATACATGTAATTCTGTTTAAGAAATTGGACTAATAATAGATTGATTCAATTTACAAATAAATTTGATCAGCAGTTTCTGGACTATCAGAGACTTAAGTATCCAGTCAGTGGCAATGAATGGGGAGCATCTGGGGTTTGCTGAGGGAAAATATTCTACAGTTTATGTGGAGGTCCTAAGAGGCAGAGGAAGTAATATCATATTTCAGTGTTTGGCTGGATCAGACAGGAAGGGAACCCATAATCTAGAGTTAAATCTGCAAACTGAACCAAAGAGATGGTGATGGTGAGCCCAAGAAAGCTGTCTCCAAGTCTCTCCCTCCCTCCTAGGTTCATTTTGGGAAAATGTTCAGCCACAGGAAGTCTGAGAAATTAGCAAGGTGTCTACTGAGAGTGGATGACAATGAGGGCAAATCCAGGTGATCCTTTCTGCATCTGTAGATGGGCAGCAGCTGAACCCAGTGGGCCACAGAGCCCTGTGGGCCGGCTTTTTCCAGATGCACAGGCCACACAGAGCTCTAGTCTGGGAAGGAGCCTGGAGGGAGGCACATTCTTAATCCTTGAAGTTGGAAATGAAGCAGCAAACCCTGTGGTAGCCTCAAACCTTACAACTGAGACACCTAGTGGGTGAACAAGGTCAAGAGGAAGGCAGAAATTGGGAACTTGGGTCAGAGCAGCCACCTAGCCATCAAAACCTTAGGTGCTGAGCTGATATCAGCCAGGGGCAAAGACCCAGTTTCACTTCAAGATTTGTTCTAGGAAGTAAGGAAAGAAGGAACAGGTGAGGTGGTTGGGAGGGTGGGATTACAGGAGACCTGAACAGCAGGCCTCTTCTCTGTATCTTCCTCTCTACCATTTTCCTTGATGAGTCAAATGCCTGTGGAGGTGGCCTCATGAGTGAGTCACAGAAACACCGACCTTTGTAAAAGCAACTTCAAAATGCTGGCAGAATTTATACATTTTCTTTGACTTCCCTCTTGCTTGATTGAATGATCCCCACCCCCACCCCATGAAACTTTAATATCAAGTACAAATTTTATCAAGTCTTTCTCTGTAATCAGGATATAAAAATGATCCCAACATTTCTCTTTGAAAACGGATCTTCAGAGACTCAGTAGGCCTTTATGCATCACTAATGAGTTCTTTAGTGAAACATTTTGTCTTTTACTAAAATAAATCTCTCCTATTAAATCTTCCATATGAAAAATCAGATAGCATTTAAGCTGACTAGTTTCATTTTAGAAAATCATTGTACTTGTTAAGGATTTGGGAGCTGTTACAGTGTCTTTTTTGATCAAACAGAGGGATCTTATTAGCTGAGCTCGTGGGGGGAAAAAATTAGAAGACACATTCACAGAACCAAATCTTTGTCTTAGAATAGGGGTGTCGAACTCAATCAGAGAAGGGGCCAAAATCTAAAATCCAGCCTAAATCGCGGGCCAAATGGTTTACTGAACAGTCATAAACTGTCATTGTGATGGAAACGCAGCGGAGTGCAGTGATGACAGCGCGGTGCGGGCCACATTGCAAGGCCTGGCGGGACGGATTTGGCCCGCGGGCCTTGTGTTTGACACATGTGTCTTAGAAGATAGCATAGTGTTTTGCTGGTGTGGCCTCCAATCTCATGAAAAAAAAAAAAAAAAAAAACGAGAAAAAAAAAACATTCTCTAGCATTTCTTGTAGGTGACTGTATTAGTTTCAAAAACCTGATACTAAAAGTACCACAGACCACGTGACTTAGAACAACAGAAATTAATTCTCTCAGGGTTTTGGAGGCTAGAAGTCTGAAATCAAGGTGTCAGCAGGGTCCTGTTCCCTTGGAAGGTCTGGGGAAGGATATGTTCCTTCTGGCAGTCTCCGATGTTCCTTGGCTATGAGATGGCCATCTTCTCTCTACATCATCCTTCCCTCTGTGCATGTCTGTCCCTGTGTCTGAATTTCTCCTTTTCCCAAGGACACCAGCATTAACAACCACCCTGGAATCAGCAGGGGAAAATACCCAGCCTCAGTTCAGGACTGGTCCTGGTAACCTTCTTAGCTCTGTGAAAACCCTATCTCCAAATAAGGTCACATTCCAAGGAACTGGGGCTTAAGACATCAACACATCTCTCCAGGGAGACACAATCCAACTCATAACACTGACCATCCAGTGTCACTTTCCTGACACCCATTATCACACAAGGGTATTCGCTTGCTCTAAACAAATCTTTCACTTGCAGAGCCAACACTCTGCTTCCTAAAGCTTCTCCTGCTGGCCACAAGGGGCAGTGAGAGAGTTCCTTTTCCAGTAATGGCAGACCATAGTTTAGCCCTGGTTGACTTTAGCAAGAATGACCTTGGCAAGGACCTTCAAATCCTTTTGAGCTTCATTTTCCTTACCTTTAAATTGGGGTGACAAATTATAAGAATGCTGTGAAGCTATATTAGGATACTCTGTGTAAAATGCTTTCCAAAGTGTGATACTCAAGTTCCACTGGATTTCAAGTTTCTTGGTAACGGCTCTGCAGGGGGTCCACAGCACAGACTCTGCAGCCATTGGGCATTGGACATCCAGCCCTGCCACTTCATACCTGTGACAACTCTGGGAAGTTACTGCCCCTCTCTATGTCTCTCTCTTTATCCCATAAAATGAGCATATTTACAGCACCTCTGTTAAGATCTTGTATTGAGATTAGAGTATGATCTATGAAAAGCACTTAGAAACTGCCTAGTACAAGTTAGGCACAGTATTATATGTCTTAGCTAGTTTTATTGAGGGGACCACATCTTAGTACCCTATGTGCAGTACATCCCAGTTTCTAGCATACAGCAGATGCTCCAAAAACTTCTGTTGAGTAAAGAAATGGAGACATGCAGCTTCTGCCCCCAGGAGAGAGACAAGCTGAGCTTCACACCTCCTCTGTGTAATGCTGCTCAGCTCCCCTCCCCAGCCCTGGAAGGCAGTGTGCGTAAACATTCATGCTGTGGTGCAAGGTCTCCTACACCTTCCCAGGCTGTTCTTTCTGGAACAAAGAGCAGCTTCCCCCTGCTGCAGTTCACTTTGCAGGTCAGTCCCAAGCCACCAGGTAGTTCAAATCAGCCTGAAAGGAATGTTCTTTTCTTATATTACTAAAAATGGATGTGCTCTTTAAAAGATAATTTAGCTTTCTATCTTCTTCCATTTGCTTCTTCACCCAGTAGTCCTTGTTTCCTGGTCTTTTCCTCAGTCTTCCTCCCCCTCTTTCCCATCCCTTCCCCATGCTTCAATCTATACATCACCACCCCCCTCCCACCTTCCCCTGGAAGCCTTCCCAACTTGTCACCAATAGCCAGAGTTGTCACAAGCATATTTATAATCAGGTATGATGTGCAAAATATTTTAATATAAATACCTCCCAGGTGAGCAGCAACCAATCAATGGGAATGCGCCAGATCCAGGATAGGGAGGCCCCCTGCTGTGCCAGATTTAACTCCTTGATTCCTATAATCCAGGAGGGGGAGGTGGCTGGATTTGGGAAGAGGGGTTGCAGTGATCAGAGATGAAGGGGAAACACCTGAGACTTGACAGGCTTGGGACAGTGACTATTTTATAACTGGAACAGAAGTGCTTCCATTATTTTGATAAACAGCACAGGGAGCATAACCACTCAATGTCAGACTCTAAGATTGATTGCCTACATGTGTCTGAATTCCAGGAAGCCCTCTGTGAGGGTAGGTGATTCACCACATGGTTTTCAAATCAGACTGGAAAAGACTAGACAATAACAGAAGATGTATAATAAAGTTTTGTGTCTTTGGATAGACCTCACTTATTTAGAAAAAGACCAACTTTCTGGGATTGCTCACAACAGATGATACTAAAAAGAGCAGCCAATATTTACTCAGCATTGTTCCAGGTGCTGTTCTGAAGGTCTATAAGGCAAAATTTAACCCCCACAGAGTGGTTGTAAATTAGCCTGGCTTGTCTTAACTTTCCAAACTGCTAGCGCTCACTCTGTCTGAAAAAAAATGGGAAAAAATATCCTCTGGTGATATGTATATCTCACAGGATTTGGCACATAAAAGGGGCTCAATAAGATTTGCCAAAGGAAAGAAAGGAGGACAAACATTTTCTAACATTCATTGAGTGCCCACCATGAAAGGGTCCCTGCGCTGTGGGCTTTGAGAAGGATAAGGCATAGACCACAAAGATCTGCTCTCCCCACAGGAAAATTTCGACTGCTGTAATATTAATATTTCATAGAGCTGCTGTTTCACCCATGGCTATGGCTGCTCACATTTGTGAATGTGGTGTTAGGAAAGCTAGACACTCTGAGGTCAAATAGCCACCAGAAAGGTTTTGTGATATGTTTCCATCAGATGCACACTAACCCATGTACTTCTGTGTCTCAGAAGACATTTATCTTCGGGTTAAATAAAATGATTTTCAAATGAAGCATCTGATGCCCAGAAATTAGTTTCCTTAAGTCTCTGGAGATTGGAGGGACTATTTTTGGTTTCACTGGTTTTTCTTAACTGACACATTTTTTCAGTTAACATATAAACAGGATAGGTAATCCTTACCAGTATAGACAGGGCTTAGCCCCTTAAACTGACCAACAGCTTTTTCCAAACATAACACACAATTAATTTGAGAAACCCAAACTGTCCAAGCAACAAAGTCCATTAAAAAACATCAAGACATCTAGCCCAAACCGGTTTGGCTCAATGGATAGAGCGTCAGCTTGGGGACTGAAGGGTCCCGGGTTCGATTCCGGTCAAGGGCATGTACCTTGGTTGCGGGCATATCCCCAGTGGGGGGTGTGCAAGAGGCAGCTGATCGATGACTCTCTCTCATCGATGTTTCTAACTCTCTGTCTCTCTCCCTTCCTCTCTGTACAAAATCAATAAAATATATTTAAAAAACAAAAATAAAACATCAAGACATCTAAACGTGCTTTGAAATGGCTACTTACGAACAATTTGACCCTCTTTGCTTCTCCTCCCATTTATTAATTTTATCTTTTGCCTGTTTTGAATGGTTACAAAATTAGGTCTTAATGGAACAGGCCACAGTGCTTGAAGGAATAGAGCAGTTATAATGGCATAGTAATGAATGAGTCACAAGCTCTTCACACAGCACTGGGGATGGCCTCAAGGTTTTCCCAGCCTCTCTGGTGATGATAGGTTGCCCTAAATGCAAATCTAGAGATGGGAAGACTGTCTTAGAGGGATGCAGCTCCTTCTAAGGAAATAAAAGCACTAGCCTTGGGCATCATTCCCACTGTCAGGTGTGGCAGTGGAATGATCTCTTATGCCTATTCATATGGTTTTCTGGGAAACAAATGCCAACTAAATTACAGTTTTCATTACCATTTAGTCCATCGATTTGCAAAGCTTGATGCACACCTTTTCTTGGTCTCCCTACACTCATAGTTGTGCGCAGATTGGTGGTGGGTAACATTGGAGGCGTTGGTAACCTCCCACCGGCCTTCGTGCTTTTCCCTAGTTTACACATCCAGCGTTCCTTCAGTCTTCCTTATGTCCTTCTACACATTTCCTTTGTACCATGGAAGCAACAGAGGAAAGGAACACACCACAGAAAAGAGATTATATATATTCTCTTTTTATATCTTCAATAAGTGATTTTATGCTTTTAACAAGAATACTGCATATATAGACTATAAAAGATGATTTGTAATAAAAATTGAACTGAATTACTAATAAACAGAAAGAGTTGTTATAAATTAATGCAAAATATTAATGATTGGGCAATTGTTCATTTTTATGGAAGTTCTGGTTATCATTTGCTTGTAGTGACCAGTTTCCTCTAATTCTGGTGCTCCTATGGGGCTGAGTCTAATTTGCTGTGGTTGGAACTAATAATACAAAAAGCTCATCTGGTATAATCAGTTTATTTAAATTCAAAAGAAGTCTAAAAGTCTAATCTGCCACTTGCGTTGCAGTAGAGCTATGTAAGTTCCATAGTTAACGTTTTAAATCAAGCCCCAATTAAAATAACCATTCCATTTTCCTACACTTTCACTTGTCCATATCCTTCCAGAAATGTAGCCAAATGTTAAACTCAGCCTTTGCTACCTGACTTGGACCTAAAAAAATGACCAGTCAATATAAATCTGCTCATTTACTCAAATCAAGGCCTTAATTTTTTCCCCCATTTTCAAAAGTGCCTTGAGAAGTTTTGAAACTAGAGAAACTGAGACTGTGAGTTTATGATAGCCACTTAGAAAAGTCTGCTAATCAACTTATGTGGTCACTAGCACCAAAACAGTGATCTGTTTGATTGGATTTTTTCACTTTCAAACTGTGTACACTCTAGATAGTTATTAAATTCTCCTAGGCTTAATCAACTTTGACTCACCTTACCACTTGTGCTGATATGCCTCATGCAGTCTTCTCACAATTGTCCAACATGTCTGGACTGTTGCGAATATGTATCCCTGCTGTCATGTTTCACTCTAATTGTCAATGTAGGCAGCTTTCTTCTTTGCTAGATCAGAAATACATAAGGGAAAACAGAGGTATAGCAAATTATGATTGGGTTTGTTTTTTTTTCAGAGCAACTTTTGCTATCTCTTGAGCTCTCTCACAACCATCAGGAGTTGAGATGTGGGAATATAATCACCTCCAGTTTACAGATGAGAAAATTGAGGCACAGGCTATTATACATTAGTTATAAATGTTCATATGACCATTTTGGAATGAAGCCACAACCAGAATTCCAGGATCGTCCCACTATGATCCATCGCTGGTTTAAACTCTAGATTAGTCATGCCATGTTAATCATCCCTGGCAAGTTTCAGCAGGAAAAATATCAAAGAAAAACAGATCTGAGACTCTTCTGAGAAATAAATGCCAGTGTTGGCATTGATTGTGAGAACAAGAATAATAAAAGGGTAAAGCGCTTGGTAGACAGGCCAGAGAGGAGCACAATGATGGAGAAACTGAACTAGTATTAGGAAGGTTGTTTTAAATTTCACGTGCTTTTATCTACTATGCATAGAAAGTGTTAGCAATAATAATAATGAAGATGGTGATGATGACGATAATAATAGTAATACTTACAGGGGGCTTATTATGTGCCCAGAACTGTTCAAACACTTTATATGTGTTAACTCTTAATCCTTACCAAAAATCTGTGAAGTAGGAACTATTGTTATCTTCATTTTACAAATATGGCAGCTGGAGGCCACAAGTACCCAGAACAGAGCTTGGTTGGAGCCCAAGCTGTCCAGTCCCAGAGATTGCTCCCTTTGCCACAAGTTTAAGCCTCCGGGAGAGGTTCCATATCAGATGGGCTTCGGTAATATAACTACCAGGCAAAAGCATCTGTCCTGATATTGGGGTTTCACTAAGTTGATTTCACACGTGTGGAATGCTAGGAAGTCTGAGGGAGTTTTTCCACGGCCTTCCTGTGAGCAGCTCCGAGGTCCCCAGCAGGCTCCCGGATGCCCCATGTCCCTGCAGGCCACTTTCAGAGCAGACTGTCTGCCCTCAACTGTGGGAGTCAGCATTCTCCATTTCATAGTCTGGCCTGCTCTCTTGAAAGCACCAGTCATGTGCTGAAAATAGTGAGTGGCCAAGTCCCAACTCAAAGAGGCAGAACTCAGTAGGTCGGGCTGTGACGCTGGCCCTCAACTGAAATTCTTATATCCTCCAGGGCCCTTTCCAGAGTCTGCTGATCAGTGACATGGCCTACACCAAGACACAGTTGAAATCATTTCCAACCAATGCATCTGGCAGAGGCCTATTAACTGTTTGAATAATAGGTCATATGAAAATCCATTGCTCTTCTTATGGAAAACGATTGGGATAGAGCTGTCTACTAGCTTATTCTTATGGGCAGAAACTCCTATTGTGAATCCCTTTAACAATCTCCTAATTAATGTTTTCTCTTTTCCTTCCATATTTTAATTGACTTTTTCAATTAGGAGCATACTAGGAAAAGATTCTAAAAATTACTTGTTTTAAAATAAGCAATTAGAAAATCTCATGTTCCAATTAGGCTTTCTCTTTCTCACACCGACCTGATTTTTGAAATATTTTCTTAGCCAAAGCAGCATGTATTCTATCCCACGCCATGTAACGTTGTGTAATTCTGATAGCTCCCATCTGGTGTTCTGCCAAGTACCTATTACGGTTATTCAGCATCTTTCTTCATCGTGGTGAGAATCAACATTGGTACTTGGTATTAGACTTTTCCATGCTTGCTTATTTTAGTAATTGTAATTCAGCTGCAAACTCTCACCTGTTTCTAACTATCCTCCCTAATCTAAATATTCTCAAAGTAGAAATTATTTTGGGAGGCAGAATAAATTGCACACAGATCTTACATATACTCAGAATTATGTGGGTGTGTGTTTTTTAAAGTGTTCTCCAAACAATGTAAACTATAATAAAATTAGAGGTATAAAATATAATAATCAGGGTAAATTTTACATATGGCATGAAACATAATCTGAACTTGATAGTCTTCTGTTTAAAAATTTTTCATGGCGATGAAATTCATACCTTTTAACTTCACTTTCAAAGTTGTTATCTAGCTCCAGTAGACTACTTCCTGCTTCATCTTTTACCAATCTCTGCCCTCCCCCACCAACCCACACCTCACTGTACTCCATCCTTAAGCTACTTTGTGAAAGTCCCCAGATGGTATATGCTCTTCCTCTTGTTCTCATTTTGTATTCTGCCCCTCAACACACACACACACACACACACACACACACACACACACACACACACACACTTCTACTACCACTCACTACTTTGCCAAATTCATTGTCATCCTTCAGGTCTGAATTTAAATGTCACTTCTTCAGAGCCCTTCCCTGATCCACTAGTCTCAATTCTGACTCTCTCCCACCAGTCTCTCAGCATACTCCTCCAGAATTCATATGTCAATGTGTAATCATACATTTATCTGTGTCATTATTTGGCTAGTATCCATCTTCACCCCTAGAATGTAGGCTCAGGAAGGGAGGCAGCATATCTTGTGTTTGCTCACCTTCAGTTAACTAGCACTTAGCGCAATGCCTGGCACACAGTAGGACTTCAATCAATATTTCTTGAATGAACAAATGAGTAAGACCTTGGAGTATACCAAGAACAATGGTGAATGTGATCCAAACCAGTTGATATTTCCATACCTGGTGTGCCCCATGGAGTGAGCTAAGACCCTGAGAGGGCCTACGTGACTCAGGAGCTGCAGTCTCCATATTAGTACCTGGTGTGAGCCCATCTCCCTGCTCTTCACCCGGGCTCCTATTTCCAGTTCCACACAACACATCACAAGGATTCTGGAATGGCACCCTCCCATTTCCCTCCCACAGAAGCTGGGCCAGGCCCCTTCTCTACGGCTGTTCCCCACCACTCTTATCTCTCTGGAAACAGCATTTAACCAAAAACTGAAAGGGAGGAAGAGTTAAAAAAAAAAAAAAAAAATCCTAGCAACCACAGGAAGACGTCTCCAAGACATTTTTATCTTTATGTCTTGGACTAAAATCAGGAGACACTATTTTTGACACTTCTGTTTTGTTCCATTGTGATATACAAAGATGCTTCACATTTCTGCACACTGCCCTCTCCCATTCGGCTATGACAACTTGCTTTGATAATCAACAGTTTTTGTGTGATGATATGTATCCTGACAAATCTCATACCTTAACAAAAACCTTCTTACAAATTGTTTACTGTGTCAAATAGCTTGTTATATTTGACAGTAG
The DNA here is from genome assembly GCF_014108245.1 of Pipistrellus kuhlii. Taxonomy (NCBI): domain Eukaryota; kingdom Metazoa; phylum Chordata; class Mammalia; order Chiroptera; family Vespertilionidae; genus Pipistrellus; species Pipistrellus kuhlii. The sequence goes on from NW_023425529.1 coordinate 149,737,952, forward strand.
CTTTTCCTTTAGGATTGTAGAATCCTGTAAGATCCCTGAGTAAAATTCTGCTGCCTGGAGTTTCCCAGAGTTTGAATTAGCATTCCTGTGGTACAACACACTTAAAAATGTTAATACTAGATTGAACTAAGGTTCAGGGTTGTCTCTTTTAAAAATATGGTTACTTACAGAAATACCCTGTAGAATTAAAAGTAATGTTAAATATAAGATACTTGGATGAGTATAACTAAGTTATTAAGTAATTTTTATCATGCTTTGACATGAAACTTTATAAAAGAACAAAAAGCCTATCAGAATACAACTATATCTGTTATCTTGCACTTACTGTAAATAAAATGTCATATACAAATATTTTCCTTTCTTTATAAATATTAACCACACTTACTTTGTGCCTATTCTGTGCCAAGTATTTTTCTACACCTTGTGCATATATTTACTCATGCAATCCCACAACAGACCTTAAAGGAGAACACAATAATTACTTTCATTGTGCAGATGAAAAACAAATGGATGCACAAGAAATTCAGGTAATTTGCTCAAAGTAACACAACTAGAAAAGGCAGAGCCAAAGTTATGTGACCTGGCATCTGCCTCCAGAGCTGTGAGTTTAACCACTTCTCCATCCTCTTACCAATGTATGGATGAACCCAGGCAAATGATCTCTTTTCATTCCCAAATCCTCATATATCATTTATCATATTTTAAATTTTTATATGCCTTCTATTATATTATGAAGGATAATGCTAGTTTGTTTTTTGTTTGTTTGTTTGTTTTATCTTCCATGGATTTTAACTATGGCTAATAAACAGCCTGGCATAATGATATGAGCCAAGTAGAAATGGATTTAGAATCCAGCTCTATCACTTACCAACTATCTGACCTTAGGAAAGTTCCTTAATCTTTCTAAGCCCACTTGCTGTTTTATAAAATAGGGATCATTACAGCTGTTTTCACAGGAAAATAAGATAATCACATATAAATTGTCTGGCATGTAAGTGATCAATAATATACCTTTCCCCAAGTGTGTAAATAAGAACACTAGGAAATTACATTCATTCTTATGAAAAAGAAAGTTCCATCAATAAATTACCAATTTGATATTGTAAATTATATTCTATTGGCTGAAAACAGTTTATATAGTTCCTTAAGAGTCCCAGTTGTATCAAGAGACAACAGCATTTACAACAAAACCATAGTTTTTGCAGCCTAATCGAAATTTTCATGCTCAGTTACAAAACATTACAGAAGATGAGTGATCAAATAGACAATTATCTGAATGAGCAAAACTGAATAGCCAGAGTATAGAGGCATGGATATCTCACAAATTGCATCCCATTCTATAGAACTCTGCTTTCCCATATCCTTCCATTAAGCGATCCTGTACCTTTGTGAACCTATACGTGGACCTTGTAAACCTGAGTCTTTCTGGTGTCAGCTTCCTAGTGAAGTGATTGTGACTAAAGACAGTTTGGATTGGGGTTGTCAAAGAGAAGCCGGGGTGGTTTAGCTTCTGTACAAGAAATGTCACTCTGCTTAATTCTCTTCCACCCTTGCTGATGGGCAGCAGCTATGTCTTGTATCCCATGGCCACTTCCCATCATGTATGTATTATGAAACACCTGACATAAAGGCAGCCAATCCAAACAACCAGTTCCTCCTGATGTTCCCAGTACCCTCCTCTGTGTCCTCCCCATAGAGGGTGACAAAATCTCCAATGCTGCTGACAGCCGAGCCTCAGGGCAAGACTGGCTGATGAACACAGGGAGAGAGCCTGTGCTGCCAAAAGTGCAGCTGACACCAGTGGGAAGCAGAGTGAGAACTCCAGATGTTTAGAATTAGAATGACTATAAACAAATTTATATCCCCAGATCCACCAAGCTTGCTTTTTAAAATTATTTTTGTATCTGATAAACAAACCCATATTCTCCTTTCTCGGTTGCAAATAGACTAATTCTGTAGGGAATGACAAAATTCATACTGGTTAACACAGTTTGCTATTCTTTCCCTAGAAATTGTATAATTCACATCAACATGATTCTCTCAATTGGTAGTTTGGGGACTTCAGTATAAACAACACCATTTTCAAAGACTCTTCAAGACTGGTTTTATGCATACGTGCCACCTTTTTAATTTTTTTCACTGTTCCAACTTTCATGTCCAAAAGTTTTTTACTATGTCATATTATGACGTTACATTTGATACAACTGTCATGGGAGTAGCAACTTTCATGCAGCAAACTAATCAGTTGCAAGAGATTATCTAAATTTGTGCCTGGAAGTTTTACCTATGCATCTTGTGACTAAGAAGAGTCCACTCTCATACTACCATGGCCTCTTCAATAATTTGAATGAGGGGTGTCTTCAGCCGATCTAAAACACACATTTCAAGAGGTTCTTATTATTACTCCCATTTTGTCATCACTCCAACATGCATAAACTGATGTCTAGCAGGTACAAAGCCTCCTTACTGCCTAGGAGAAGGGTGTGTCTTTACTCTCAGCAGTCACGTTTCTTTAGAGTCTATTGTCAGACACAGAATCCATTAAAAACAACCACAATCTATCTTAGGTAGCTTCTCTACTCAACAGGTTTGAGCCAGGTTGATAATCTCCTAATGCCTGAATCACCCCTTATATGTTCCAACTGTGTTCTATGTTCCAACACTGGCGTGCATGCACAAACACACATGGGATCCTTGCCTTTGTGTGTGTGTGTGTGTATGTATGTATATATATATATATATATATATATATATATATATATATATATGTATGTATATATATGTATATGTATATGTATATATATATATATGGAGTAATTATGAAATAGTTGACAATAGAGTTGAAAGCTACCAATAACAGTCCTAAACCCAAACGTTTATTTTACAGGGCCGTTGTTCAAGAGAGAACTGCAAGTATCTTCACCCTCCAACACATTTAAAAACTCAACTAGAAATTAATGGAAGGAACAATTTGATCCAGCAAAAAACTGCAGCAGCAATGCTTGCCCAGCAGATGCAATTTATGTTTCCAGGAACCCCACTTCATCCAGTGGTGAGTACATCGCATCTAATGAAGGGCTTGATGATTAAAGTGTTGGTGTGGGCCAGGCGTCTTCAAACTACAGCCTGCGGACCACATGCGGCCCACAGAGGAGTCTGATCCGGCCCGCCAGGTTTTTTGGGCAGTGAGCGCAGCCGAGGTGTTACAGTAGGAATTAGTAGTTCATATAGTCCGGCCCTCCAGCTCTCTGAGGGACCGTGATCTGGCCCCCACTTTAAAAAGTTTGAGGACGCCTGGTGTGGGCGATGCCACATTGACCTTGGGTGGCCTCCCTCTACTTTGTTTCTGGCTACAATTAAAGCAAATAGCTTTGACGCTAAAGGGATGCTGAAAATTATTTAAATTTTTTTAAATTTTTTCATGGGGACATGCATGTGGAAACAGTAGGCAAAGACAATTTCTACTCAATAGCTGGGTGCCACTCTAGCTCTTTCTCACAAGTAAATTCTGTATTTGAACCATCTTAGAATGCTAAGAGTTCTATATTTTCATCTGGAGTATGAATTGATGATCTCTGTGAAGAAGAGGTTTTGATGCCTAAACTTTTTTTTGGCAAGATAGTTGATGGGTAATTTAGTTCAATGCCATTATTTTAAGAATGAGGAATGAGAAACCAGAGGTGTTAAGTCACCTGGCCAGGGTCAATCAGCTAGTAAGTTGTGGTGCTGGGAATGGGACTCAGACATCTTGACCAGTCTGCGCCGCCTGGAGCCCGACATCAGCCCAAAAGGATGATGTCTTAGTCACCTACACCTCCTGTCTCTCCGAGGCCTTCTGGCAGCGTGGCATTAGTGGCAAGGAGAGCAAGGTTAAATGTATTGTGTTGTGTAATATTCTCTCCCTGATTTCACAGCATTTCAAAGTCCTTCCTTAGCGGTCTGGAAATCGTTTTAGAAATGAAGTCCTGGAGGAAAGGAGTGCATTTGGCTTTAGCAGATTTCATTTATATTTGTGAATTATTTGTCAAAAACAAGCTAATTGTTTTGGGGGGGGAAACACACACAAAAAAACAGAAAAACAAAGCCAGTGAAGTGAATAAAATGTGCTTTAAAAAAAAATAGTACATACACAAAAGACTATTGTTTAAAAAGCAACCTTTGTTGCATGAAAATTCTATTATTGAAAGCTGCTAACTTAAAAGGGATAGCTACCAGTGAGTTGAATTTTTGTATTGTGTGTCTGTGAGATGAGATGGGGAGGGTGGGTGTGGCTTGGGATGAGGGAAGAGAAACTGAGGAACTAATCTGCTTATCTCAAGGTCAAGAATCTGCTTCTCTGAAGGACGTGATTGATGGCACAAAGTAGCCAGGAACAAGCTCTACCTAAGGGGGGAAAAGTGCCAGGCCCGGGTGGTTCCAAAATAAATAGGATATAGTCTTTTGGGGATAGACAGATTCGTGGAAAGGGCAAAGGCACAGGGAACTGTGATTTGGATAAGGCAGGAAAATCTGCTTGGAGGAGGTCCCAAATAAGCATGTCCTAAAGAATGAGTAGAAGTTAGCCTTGATGTAAGGAAAACACAAATAGCATTCTAAACACATTTAACACCAAAAATAGGCATTTAAGTGGATCTATTTAAAACCACACACATGTTTTATTTATGGTTCTCTTTATTGATGCATGGATATAATTTATTTTTTAAATTACCTAAATGCTATAATAGTTTAGTTACATGACATTAAATGATGTCTATGGGAATAAATTTAGAACAACCAAGGTCAGCATGGTAACACTGTAGTATATATCTCTCTCATTTTTAATCATTCACTTCTTATTTATTTATAATTAATAAGGATTGACTCTGATACTCAATAATGGCAATGGCAGTAAGAAAACTCCATTCCTGTTACTATGAGTTGAACTTTTTTTGAAAGTTATGTATAATTTCAAATATTAATTAGAAGTTAATAACCATCATTATGGAAAAGGTATAGTACATTTAAATATTTTAATAGAGATTGTTAAGTTATAAGAAGTATTAAAATAAAGTGTGATAAACTTATTCATCAACTCTACAAACAAATGACTAAGAGTCTCAGGAATTTATCAGTAACCTAGCACAATGTGGTAGGCCAAATAGTGACTCTCAAAAGTACCTGGAACCTGTAAATGTTACCTTAAATGGAAATAGGGTCTTTGCAGGGTATCTTGAGATGAGGAAATCCTCCAGGATTAAATGCAATCACCTCTCTTTCTGTCTATTTCACCCAAAGACCTAGTTTTTTATCTGGATAATCAGCAACCCCCGAGGCAGCAGGAGACAGTAGCTGGGATCTGACTAATGGTCATAGTGTCTAGACTCCTGCAAGATAACATAGATGTAAGTTTCTAAGGTGGAACCACCCCCTAGTTACTTTCCCATGAAACCAGGACAAAAGGTCACAAGAACAGATCTCAGAGCTGTCCTCAATACCTGCAGAAATGATTTGTTACCTTTATTTCTCCTCTGACCAATCAGCTCCCAGCACGACCCTGAACCCCTAACCTATGATGGCTTGTGATTTTGCCCTATATAATTTGTAATCCACATGCCATTGGAAAGTTCAGACTTTGGAGCATTAGCTTCCCATTCTCCTGGATGGCACCATTCATAATAAAATAGCCAATATCTGCCTACTGCATAAATAAATAAATAAACAAACAAACAAACAAACAAACAGACAGACAGACAAATAAATAAATGCAATTACAACTACCCTCATAAGATAGATATAAAGTAGGGGTGTCGAACTCAATCAGAGAAGGGGCCAAAATCTAAAATCCAGCCTAAATCGCGGGCCGAATGGTTTACTGAACAGTCATAAACTGTCATTGTGATGGAAACGCAGTGGCGTGCAGTGATGACAGCGCGGTGCGGGCCACATTGCAAGGCCTGGCGGGACGGATTTGGCCCGCGGGCCTTGTGTTTGACACATGTGATATAAAGGGAGAGTTGACACAGACTGAGAGGAGAAAGCCAATGTGCCCACGGAGCTTGAAAATGGAGTAATGTGGTCACAAATGAAGGCATGCCAGCAGCCACCAGAAGATGGAAGAGATGGGGAACCCTTTCTAGAGACTCCAGTGAGTGCGGTCTTGCCAGCATCTTGATTTTGACCCCAGTGAAACTGGTTCATGATTCCAGAACTATGAAAGGATAAATGTGTGCTGTTTTAAGCCACCAAGTTTGTGGGGATTTGCTAGATCAGCCACAAGAAACATGCAGAAATCGCTTCAGATAAAATAGAGTCACAAGTACCACTCCATTTTTAGGTTTCTTTGAAGTTACACTTTGAAGTTATATTTTTCTGCTCCCTCTCTCTCCCACCTACCCTTAAATCTTTTACCAATGATCTTCCTATTTCTAAACTAAGAGTCACTTTTGCCTTCATTATATTTGTTTGACCTCTTGGTAATATTCGGCTTGTATAACCAACCTCTGCTTTGTGGAACACTCCTTCCTCTCTGATCACTCCTTCCTCCTCCCTCTTTCTCTGTCATGTTCCTTTATGTGTGGAAGCTGCTAATTGAGGTCCCCAGCACTGGGCATGTCTCTCATCTATCCTCTCCTTCTTGGTCTCACCCATTCTTGTGGCTGTAAATCACCTACAGGCTGAGAATAATTCCAAATGTATGCTTCCGGTCCAAACTTCTCTGAGCCTCAGGCTCCTGTATCCAACTTCCTATTGGACTCACCTTTAAATTTCTCACAGGATCTCAGTGTGTTAAAGATCAAATTATTGATTCTACTACATTTCCTTCTCAGTAAATGCAACCAGCAGTTTCAAACCGAAACCAGGAAGACTCTTTCTTGCATACTTTTTCATGTCTATTTCATCAGTAAGTCCTAATATATCTGCCTTCAAGTTCCAGCACCCTTGTCTGAGCTATTTATCAAAATACATTATGGGCATTTCCTTTTTAATCTCTCAGTTTGCTTTATTTCAGTGTACCCTGCATATAGCAACCATAGAAACTTTTTAAACATATAAATGAAATCATATCACTCCCTTGCTTAAAATATTTCTATGCTTTTCCATTTCACGGGAACAAAGCCTAAGCATATAACCTTATCTGTGATCTGGTCCTCACCCAGCTCACCACCTCACCCTGAATCCACTGAGATCAAATCAAACCTTCAGTTCTGTGAACACATCCTGTGAACACACAAAGCTCTTGCTTGCCTCATGGTTTCTGCTCTTGCTGGAAGTATCCTATTACCCTTCACTTGTTAACTTCATCTCATTCATAAGGACTCTAAATCTCTTCCCTGCGATTTACCACCAATCTCCATCACTATCAATGAATTCTCCACATTCTACTTATCCATAAACATGAATTGTAGTTTTGCTTGTTCTTGCCCATTAGAGTTTAAGTTTAATAAATGTACACACAGTGTTTTGGCACTGTGTCTATATCAAAAAGTATTTTTTAAATGAATGAAAATACAATTCATTCCATCCTATCATAATTCTTCTATCTCAAATTCACTATATTTAAAAATTCCGTTATTTTGTTCCTTCTAACAATCTTTCTCTCCCCGTTTCTGATAGAATATAACAGTAATTCTTCTTTTCATTCCCACCCCATCACACATACAACCTTCATATGTTCACTCAAGATGAAAAAGCAGGTGGGTAGCCTTTAGTAGAACAGATATTTAAGAACCTATACAATACAGAGCTTGGGGACAAGGTCTTACATTGGGTATTCTGGGAGTAAAGGGGGGAGCTATAAGGGTATCATGTTTTAGTTTAAGTGCCAAATACGTACCCTTTGAAGTCAAAGCTTTCTAAAATGTATGAACTCTCATGCTCTTGTTTTCAAGTCAATTGATGAAATTTTAGAGCCATAAATATCTCAGGCCACTTAGTTATTACTCTCAGTACCAACCCTTCCTTGTCACGGCGAAATATCAAAGACCATGTGGATGTGTGTGTGTGTATGTGTGTGTGTGTGTGTGTGTGTGTTAAATCTTTGAACCTGGAACTACTGATATAATGTACTGTGAAAGAAGAGTGGAGAGTTCTGGGAAGAGAAATCCGGTAATGTGGGGTGAAGTACGGAGGGAAAAAAAATAGCAAGACCAGCATTTCAGAAGCTATTTTCTTCCAGATGACTTTCTGTGGTTATTGTCCTCTGACCTCTCCAGCTGCAGCTAGTGCTGAGAGATGACAAGGACCAAATGGATCCCATCTCAGGCAGCCTGGCAACAGCCCTTCTGCAGAAACCATGAGCCAGTTCGCCCAAGCTCTTGCTGGTATGCTTCCAGGAACGGAATCATTTGGAGGTGCTGCCAGCTAAGAACCGAATTGAGACACCATGATGTGTTGTCAGCCTAGACTCTGCCTCTGGAAGTTTAATTTGAATTTGGAATCTGAGAACCCATTTCCCAAGGCAGCAGCATCCCACACAGCTGTTCAGAGCAACCCTGCATCTCTCATCTGTAGGAGGCCCTGGATGACTGTGGGCGACAGTTCCCCGCCAACACTCTCCCTTTACACTCCAAAAACATAAGAGCAGCTAGTGTTTTTTTTCTTCTTTGCTGTTAAGACATTACCAACAAAATCTAGTGAATGCAGAAGAATGGAAATAGCCCCAGTCTTAGAGCTGAGAGTCCTGATTATTTTGTCCTGCCTCTGCCTCAGCAGCAACGACCTTGGTTAATCCTTTTAGTCTCTACACTAAATTGCTTTCACCTGTGAGACTGTGCAATTCTCACTGCCACACTTGCTTCTCACGGACATTGACAAGATTAAAGAAGACAACGTGTGTGAGAAGGGATTAGCCAAAGAACATATATGCATAACCCATAGATGTAGACAACAGTGTGTTGAAGGCCAGAGGGAAAGGAGGGGAGGGGTAGGAGCAAGTGGGCAAAGAGGGGGGATAGGGGCATATGTATTAAGGTAAGCAATAAAAAGAAGTTTAAAAAAAAAAAGAAGAAGAAATAAGCTACTAATACACATGTGTCAAACACAAGGCCCGCGGGCCAAATCCGTCCCGCCAGGCCTTGCAATGTGGCCCGCACCGCGCTGTCATCACTGCACTCCGCTGCGTTTCCATCACAATGACAGTTTATGACTGTTCAGTAAACCATTCGGCCCGCGATTTAGGCTGGATTTTAGATTTTGGCCCCTTCTCTGATTGAGTTCGACACCCCTATACTAATATAACAGCACAGTAGCCACACAGTAAAGCAAATATATACTAAGATAAACAATCCAATTAAAAAATGGGCAGGACACCTGAATAGACACTTCTCCAAAGAGTAATGGCCAAGAAACATATGAAAAAATGCTCAAATGTTTTTACTTTTGAATAATGCTTTTCATTATCTATATTATAACTATTAGCAATAAACAAACTAAAAGATCCATTTAAGATTATTAAATTAGATGAAAAAGTAACATATTTTGGAGAGCAAAATTTAACTAGTAACAATAGATTTGTTGGTATCCAAAAAGGTTTTGGGAGATGAGTTTTGAGGTTCTGATATCCTATTGACTGTCAAGGTGAGCCTTCTATTTGTGTCAGCACACTGACCCTGGCTTCCCATGATCCATGGAGAGAGGGTTGGGAATTTGCTTCTGTAGAAGGTGAAAAATGGAGGTGTGGGGGAGGGCTCTTTTCTCTAAATGTTTACTTTGATAAATAGTTTATGGGTTAAATTACACATTTAGTATAAGTTGTTGTTGTTTTTTTTAATACTTATTTTCCCTCCTCATCTATGACAGTGGTCCCCAAACTTTGCCACACAACAGATCCTGTAGCAAAAATTTTAAATGCAAATTTCAAGTCCCCTGCCTAGACCTGTTGAGCCAGAATTCGTGAAATCTCTGTTTATGACCCCTCCCCCCAGGCACTGCTGATATAGCTAGTTCTTTGTATCACGGATCTGTTATGATTTATGACCTCTCAGGATTGACTTTTTAAAATCCTAACATTAGATAGCCTTTGTACCATTTTAATCACTTGGCTTTGTTTCAATAACACTAAATTATAAAAGCTATAGTTACTGAAAACCACAACTTTCTATAATTATGACTCAAAGGGGTTGAAAATAGGAAACATACACATATAAAATTTTGTAGAAAGTCAAGGAAGAAAAAAAAATCCCAACTGCCAGCTATTTCCCATGTTGAGACCTCATGTTGCAAAAAACTCTTCCAAAGTGAAATTTACATCTAAGCCATAAAGATCTAAGAACCACGTGGGAGTGCTGAAGCAGCAGCCCCCCAAGACCATTAGAGTCACCTCTTCCAGCCCCAACCACTCAGTAAAGACTTTCAGCCTCTCCAAGAACTCCCTGCACAAACTATCAGTAATTTACTGTTTTCTAACATGATCATTTGTAAGAAATATTTTTCAACTATTGCTGTCAACAAAAAATTTGTTTAATAAACATAGATTGTTATTTTCCCCATATGTTCAACAGCTCATTCAGAGCCATAAATAGACAACAAGAATGTTACCCACAATGTATAAATAGAGACATACCATGACAGGGCCAACAGCACAGTTCCACATTAAAAAACTCCATTAACATGTCATTGCAAATATCTGAAAATTGCTCCTAAAAATAAATATCTGAAAATTGCTCTTAAAAATCATCCAATAACAACAACAAAAAATCATTCAGGTCCAATTCAATGTGAAATTTAGTCTAAGAAAAATCTTTACCTAGCTTCCTAAATTTTTAATATTGGTTGTTTAAAAAGTGAAGCGAAGTTTCTTGTTCTCTTAAATGTATATTATTTCCTTTCTGAAAGGCATATTTTTTGGTGGAGCTTTACAAAATAACCATCCCATCAACCTATTTCTTTTTATCCTTAGACAAGGAGTACAGTGATAGAGAAGTTTAATAAGGTACTTTATGCCTTTATCACTGCTGTGTCGATTATGTGACCAAACCAAATTTCAACCGTCAATTGAAAAAATGGCCACTTGAAAAGTTCAAGCTTTTCATTCAATCTTTAAAAAAAATAAATAAATAAAGGTTTGCCAAAACTGGTTTGGCTCAGTGGTAGAGCATCGGTCTGTGGACTGAAAGGTCCCAGGTTCGATTCCGGTCAAGGGCATGTACCAGCTGCCTCTTGCACACACCTGGTAGGGGGTGTGCAAGAGGCAGCTGGTCGATGTTGCTATCTCATCGACGTTTCTAGCTCTCTATCTCTCTCCCTTCCTCTCTGTGAAAAAATAAAAAAAAATATTTTTAAAAAAAGAAAAAGGAAAAAAAAGAAAGGTTTATTCAAGACATATTTAAGCTAGAGGAGAAAATAGCAGGTCTATATTAAAACTGCAGATGAATTTTGAAAATATTCATGCTAATCAATATGGAAACATACTGGTAAGTATGAAAAAAATAAAATCCCAAGTAATGTCCACTTTTTGAGAATGTATAAACTTGGTCAGGCTATAATCAGGAGTTTTTTTTGTTTGTTTTTTCTTTATTCCTCTCTCTTTGAGAGACATGTAGGAGGAATCAAAGACTATGAATCAGTATTTTATAGGTCTTACTACTTTGTGTTATGAAATTTAATACATTGGAATGATGAGCAATTAGAGTAAATATATTTTGTTGAGGACACTTTCATAGGAATAAAAGTTTAACCTGTTTCCTATATTAGGTTCCTATGATGTTCTCCAATGTTTTTGTATGCTTTTAAGAAGAGAGGGTCTATATGGATTTAATTTTTATTAAGCAAAACCAAACAGGGAAATTTAATGAACTTACATAGTTCAGAATAGATTTATGCAACTAACACAGAGTCTTATACAAGATGAATAAATTTTGCTCAAATGACACTTGCTGGTGATTTTTTAAGGTTGTATTCTGAAGATATCTTTATCTGTGTTGTCTTTCTTCAACAGCCCACTTTTCCTGTAGGTCCCGCAATAGGGACAAATACAGCGATTAGCTTTGCTCCTTACTTAGCACCTGTAACCCCTGGAGTTGGGTTAGTCCCAACAGAAATTCTACCCACCACACCCGTTATTGTTCCCGGAAGTCCACCCGTCACTGTCCCGGGCTCAACTACAACTCAGAAACTTCTCAGGACTGACAAACTGGAGGTACTGCCATTTTATTTGTGGTTTGAAATGCATTTGTGGTAGAAGTGTACTTCTGTGTAGGTAAACGCTTGTAAGATATTGCACGCACATTCATCTAAAAGCTATGCATTCATGGTTCTTTTGTTTGAATTTGGGGCCAACTATAAAGGAAATTAGTCTGTGGGAAAAGAGTACATTTAACACACAAAAAGTCAGCTGCAAAATATTAGCAACCAGCGGAACACTGAATCAATCACTATGGCAGCCATAGTGATGGCTCCTGAGGGTCTCCAGCTGGGCTAGGCTTCAACCTTTGTTGGATTCTGGATTGGTCTCCAGGGGGCAAGTCAGGAGGAGTCCAGAAGCCAGAACAGTGAAGGACACTCAGAGACAAGGATGGGAACAAGTCGGATTACTACTATTGACCAGTTGGTACGATCGTATTTCAGTATTTTAGCAACTAGTATGGCTGTATTACAATGTTCTAGAATATCAGCCCTTGGTGTGTTGTTGGTAAACAAGGAGGATAGTAAACTGGGCAAATTTGTTGATTGGGACAGTTTCTTCAACTTATATTTAAGTGTTCTATAAAAGTCAAGAAAACAAATACATATATTTATAAAATATAATTCTTAAGTCCTGAGTCAAACCAACCCATCTGTACTTGACTGGGTAAAATTTCTCTTTAATCAGAGTTAGAGGATTCATCAATTTATCTTAACTGCTATATCCGGTGATATTTAATAGAGCATTTTAAATGGGTGTGTAAAGATTTTAATAGATTTTTCAAAGAGCTCTTTTAATTCCACCACTAATTAAAGTTGTTAGATTATATATGTATAGTTATGATGTACACTGGGCTTTATGTTGAATCCTTCGAGAATGTTCTTTCAAACGTATGTTTGTTTAAATATTCACCCAGTAAATCTTGAGGGCAATAAAATGTTGCTGCCTAATGTCAGTTTCAATCCATATGAAAAGACTGCAAACTCTAATCACTACTGTTTTGATCTAGCCTGTCCCTGTGAATGCTGAACAGACCGTTCATGGGACTAGATAAGTGTTTTGGGCTCCACCTGCTGGACCCATGAAGCTTTAGTGTTCAGTATGTGACCGTGTGGTTTTAGAAAACAGATTAAATTAGCTGAGTCGGGAACAAACTGTTGTTCCCAGCAGTACTGATGGACAAAGATATATGAAAAAATGATTCACCATGACTTCAGCAGAGCGGCTTTCAGTTCATTTCAAACCAGGAATGAAGCTGGCTACACACACAGAGGCCTTTGGTAAATGCTACCGGCTGGCCCATACCTCTGATGCAGTCTCGGACTGAAATCATACCATTTGCAGAGGAAGGCTTACTCAGAATCTGTGGGAACATCTTAGTAATTCTTACTGTGTACATTTCATGAACCAAGGATGGAATGTTGGCTAATATTCAAAGCAGGAAGAAACAATGAACCATTTTGTGACTTAGATCTGTTTACTCTTCAAACTTGCTTGGCAACAGGGATAGGGGTGTTTGACACTGTAGTTCCCAAATACGTTTGACTGTCACAAGGCTTGACTGTCATATCAGTTGACCCTCATATAACATCACTGGTGATCAAGATGTAAACCGCCACTTCAATAGATCCACTTTGGGATTGGAGCCTGAAAAAAATAACTTAAAATTTTACTAGTAATTCTTCCCTGCTCATGATATTTGTAAATCTAAGAATTGTGTACATTTGTCATTCATGTTATAATATTCAGGGCAGAATTAAGAATACTCTTTAAATTCTAAACAAAAAAACAAAACAAACAAAAACACTTGATACAGTAAACTCTTGATTCACCAGAATTTTCAGGGCATGGAGCATTCTAGTTACTTGAGATTTCAGGGAAATTAAGGATTAAGGAATAAAAAAGAAACAACACTTCAAACTCTATTCTACTTCCCTTTCTTTCTCTCCCTCTACCTCTTTCCACATTTCTCTCTCTCTCTTTTTTTTAATACATTTATCTTTTTCCTGTGCTGTCAAAAATAGTAATATGGTGACCTTAAATTAAAGTTTTTGGTGGCTTAGATATCATAATTCTTCAGATTCATTATCAGGCTATCTTTGCAGAGCAGAGGAGACCGAGAGGGAAACTGGGGTATTTACCTCCCTGACCCCCCATTTCCCATTCTCAGAGAGGAGGAAGGAGCTTGTCATTTTCCCCTATTCTTTCTGGAGATGTACAGCTATGACCTGGTGGCTTAAACTATGGTGACGTTATCCCTCCATGCCAAAAACCTATAGCATTCCAGAGTTGTCAGAGTAGAAGATGTGTGTGTGTGTGTGTGTGTGTGTGTGTGTGTGTGTGTATTCTCCAAATTATTATTTTACGTATATATTCCAGAGACAGCCTAGGCCTTGTTGATTTTTCTTTGTTATTTTAGCTGAACTGCAGTTTTTGACTTATTTTCTCAATATCCACTCACGCTCAACCTAGAAAAGAGGGCAAGGCAAAACTCAAAATTATTTTTATTAGGGATTCTGGTTACTTGTGTTCTTGATAATCAAACTTGCATTGTAAATAGCACAAAAGCCACCCTTCAAAGAAACAAAAAGGATGAATTCAATTAAAACACACACACACACACACACACACACACACACACACACACACGCGCGCACGCAAATAGCTGCCCGTGCAGCGGTGGCGTATCTGTGTCTGGTGGCCATCAGGCTCTGTTCTGCATTGTCTGCTCTCCTCCCTCCTGTGTCCTAGGTATGCAGGGAGTTCCAGCGAGGAAACTGTGCCCGGGGAGAGACCGACTGCCGCTTTGCACACCCCGCAGACAGCACAATGATTGACACCAATGACAACACCGTAACCGTTTGTATGGATTACATAAAGGGGCGTTGCATGAGGGAGAAATGCAAATATTTTCACCCTCCTGCACACTTGCAGGCCAAAATCAAAGCTGCGCAGCACCAAGCCAACCAAGCCGCGGTGGCCGCCCAGGCAGCTGCAGCCGCGGCCACAGTCATGGTAAGTGGGGTGCGCCCGCCTCGTACCTTCCTCTCCCTGAGAGCCCTCGGGCTCCCAGCACCCAGGCCCTGGCGCTCTGCTCTCCACAACAGCTGGGAAATAGGGAAGGCTGCTGTTCCTGCTGCTCCGCTGCCTAAGTTCTGTTGTTCTCCCTCTTTGTTTTGTTTCCCCCTCCCTCCCTTCTTCAGCACAATAAGTAAATCCCTCAGGCACAGGTAACCAAGGGCAGGTGCCAGCGACCCTCCCCCGGGCCAGCTCTGCTGTCTCAGACTTGGGTTCTTCCTTCCTCAGAGAGGGGCTCGAGGGCCTCCTGCTGAACAGGAAGGTGGGCCCTGGCCCTCAGGAGAGTGGGAAACAGCAATAGGCCTCAGCCCTTCGGGGAGCAGACCCTGGAGCAGAGAAGTAGCAACAGTCCATGACTGGCTCTTCCCTGTTCCCCTTGTTTCCCTCTTCCCTTTTAGTGATCACAGGGGCCAAGGGATTTGCCGAGAACGTTCTGTCCCTAAATGAAATTTTACACAGAACACCAAGTCATGAGAGAGATGAACACGGAGCTGGACTGACTGGTGCTTAAAAAATAAATGAGCAATAAAATAAAATATAAATAAATAAACAAATAAGTAAGTAAGTAAATAAATGCCTGTAACCCAGCCTCCAGAACTTGTGTCACTTTTCTGTCCCTTGGAGGCCATCAGGCACCTCATCATCAGTACTTGAGGGCCGGTCACAGCCCCAGACTCCCAGGCCCAACCCTAAGCCCCATCCAGATTTTAAAATTCAAATATTAGGTGTGTTGTGTGCACATTAACATTTGAGGAGCACCTGCCTAGACCACTGATTCTCAAACTTGGCTACATTTTGAAATTACCTGAAGGGGTCTTAAAAAGCTCTAACATCGGTCCCTTCCCCCAAAGTTATTTAACTGATCGGGAGGTGGCCTGGGCAGTGGCCTTTTTTTTCAAAACTAATTCTGATATGCAACGAAGTTTAAGGACCACTAGATGAAGATGTACAAGGTTCTAATAAATTTGTGTTCGTGGGAGATCTCTGGCTTAGCAGAAGTCTGTTTGAATACATGCTTCTCTTGGTATATCAGCTCCATTCTCTAAGACCAGTTTCTCTCTGCAATGCTGACCATGGTTTGCACACTTTACATCTCTGAAGGAACAGAGTACCTACTATATATAAGTGGCAGATGACCTGGGTTAATGGGGATAAAAGAAGAAATGGCCACTTACACAAAAAGGTCATTCTTCAGCCTACTATCTTTAAATCAAGACTGTATTACTGTGCCTTTCTGCGCATCCTTATGTCATACTCATCAAGACACATAGATGTTATTGGAGTGACTGTCAGTATGTTTAGTTACCATAGTTTCCTGGATTGTTACATTGTGCCCAAATTTGGAATTCCATCATTTCAGGGAATCTTGCAGCAGCATCAAAGACAACCCAAAGGAATGTAGTTTTAGATCAAAAGCCAGCTTCTTTCTGATCACGACGTGAAAATGACTGAATCTGTCATATCTTTTCAGTGACGTGAGAGACTCACTAGAAACCAGCCTAGGTGCTCTTTGGATATAAAGTTGAAGCATTCTGACTCTAGAATTTTCAAAAGTGGGAAAATAAGCCAGACAGAGCTTCTCTTTAGTAACTCGAAGAGTATCTGATCTTCCAGGAAGCAGTCCTGCTTTGCACACAAAAATGGGGCTACATGGAGAGATGCCTATTTTTGTAAAACGTGTACAAGAACTTTGAATTCCATCCTGCTTGCTCACTTCCTTTTGTTCCATGTTAAAGTGACAGCTCTTATTATTGCTATTAGGGTTTCCTCACTCCTCAGATTTGCTTTTGGCCTGTAACGCCTGACCTGGGCCCTTAGTTCGCTTGCCTCAACCTGTAGTTGGATGGTTTCTTGATCCAGTCAAAGTAAAACCTGGCTGCATGTGCACATGCTGGAGAAGGCCCAGCAGGGGCAGAGGATAAAAATTATTGGTAAGGCCAGCAAGAATGAAAGCCAAGTGTCTGGCACATAGTAGGAACTCAATTGAAGAGAACTTTTCTCTGCATAGGTGACTAAGGAAGCTCCCAAGATGTATTGGGTTTGGTGATCTCTCAAGTCTGTTCTAATTCTGAAGAGCTTTCAATATTAGTAAATAATATCAGTCAAATTATATCCTCTACATCACAACATCTGTGTCCTATAATGCTGTGTGATAACATGATTATTCATCCGTACAGATTTCTAAATGCAATCTACTCATGTGCCTCAAACTGTGAGCTGGGTGAGACATTACTGTGTATGCTTGATTCTCCCAGAAGACAAGCTCTTTGCATCTAGTAAAGATAATCTACAATATGGAGTGGTAGAAAACAAGATGCTCATTATCCAGCTCCGTTTAGAGTTCTGGGTTTCTTTACATTTCTAGATTATTATAATTTCTATGAAAATTATGTTTCAGAAAACTAAGATCAGAAAAAGAGAAACTGGTACCTCCCAGAGAAATATTGAATATTCCTTTTCTACTTGGAGACTTTATTAAATGGTCCTTTCTTAAATCAAAATGTTGTTCATCAATATACTTCTAGTGAGCATATCTTGTTAGCATAAAGATCAACCCAACAGTGGGTGTGTTCTATAACTCCCAAGGACTGAAAAAATGAAGGGAAGAATTGAGGTCGAAATGATCTTGAGTTTAGCCATCCAGTTAATGTTCTCAGTGCACTTGGAGAATAGGCTGATGTAACCTTACATAGTTAGCACAGACGAATTCAAGCTAAAGAAAATGTATTAATTAGCAACATAAAACTATACAGGAATGAAAGAGTTTAAATAAAAGTGGTGTCATGGAAGCTACATAATGGAGAATTTACATTTAAGGAAAGAATATTCAGTATAAAGAAGCTTTCTTATTACGGAGCTTGTTGGTTTTTAAAAACGTTCACAATTACTTTTAGAACAATGATTTCATAATATTTGATGGCCTCTATAGAGACTGCCATCCAAAACATTTTCTCCATTGGCCATTCTAAATCTCTTCTAACCTATAGTCTTTTCCACTTTATTTCTAGCTTTTCCCCCACCCCTTACCTCTTCTACACGATGATTTCTTATTATTTCTATACTTTTAATTCTGAGTCATCAAATGATGATAAATAACCCTTTGTTTTCCAAGGAAAATATCATTTATTGTTTCCCACTTTGAGAGTTTAGTACTATTTCAACTTATTTCAAAAGCCATGGTTCGAATTCAGAACATTATAATATAACGTTTATATTTGTTATACAGACCTTGGGGATTTACCTATTGTGCTAACCATTAAAAATGGGCCCTTCATTTTTATTTGCATTGGAGCTATTCTTTTAAATTTGTTTATTTTCACAGAATTTCATCATCAAATTTTTAGATTTTTTACAATTACCAAGGAATAGAAAAAATTTTTTCATTGTGGTCTAAATCAATCAATATTTGTTATTATTTCAGCTGTTTAAATGAAACTGTCTGACCAAAAGTATGATTATGAGATACTATTTTACTTCTATTATTTCAAGCAGTACTTTGCCATTTTTTAGCTGTTATTTTTAGCTATTGTATTTGTTCTAGAATTCCACATATCATTAACTGGGTTGGTGGCTAATTGTAGTTAAAAGTACAAGTAGAACTATTAAGTATAAATTATTTTAATACCTGAAAACACTAAATACCTTTTTAAAAGGTATTTTATTAGTATAATCTGGTAAGTTGCTTGAGATAAATTGAATTCTAATTTCAAATATAGTGGAAAACTTAGAATGGATGATAAGTTAGTCATTAGAAACAGTACATTGGAATGAAAGAGAGAAATTTGAAAAAATTACTATTCAAATTCAAAACTTGTTAAATTTGGAACCTTATTCCAATCCATGCTAGCAGAGTGAAGAGAAGAATTGAGACAATTATCCACATGATTCAGACAAAAAATTAAGATCCAAACCCAAACAGTTTTGCCGAAATAATCTTGTGTTTGAATATTTTTTTTGCCTGAATTTTTTTTTTTGTCTCAGTTTGCCACTTCATTTTGTTAGGCTAGATCTTCATTAAAATTATATTTATGCAATTTAAGATATTATATTTTTTTACTTGGGTCCTATGTATTTTGTACATTGATTATTTCATTTTTGAAAACTAACTTATCAGAAGTTCTTCAATCCTATGGCCCTTGAAAGTTTTGCTTTTTTTTTTTTTTTTTTCTGAAGCAATATAAAAAATGCTTATGGTGTGTATGCAAGCTGCTGTTTTGATTAACTTTCCTGAATTTCAAACATCTATATTTTACTCTCTTATATGCTTTTAACTAAGGTATAGTAGATGCATTTTTTGCTTCAATACTAATTTAAGGTGTAATATTCATTTCTTTAGAGAACATTTTTGTTGTTGTGCATGCCTAGTGTTTTGTACGTTGTATATTGCATTCAGAATATTTTTTTCCTTCTCACCTATCCACAATGCAATGCCGTTCCCATGATGCACCTCTGCTTGCTGTTTACCTGTATGTTAATTCGCTTGAATCCCATTGGCCCACTGCCATCATGTGCTCGCTGCCTGTTATTAAAAGACTCAGTCGACTGCCAAAGCAATGAAGCGACCTCTCGAAGCATCTGTAGACCTGGTACTTTGACCTTTCACCTTTCGCTTTGCATGTAGCCTTTCAGAGAACCATCTGAGATTTGTATTACTTGTAAAATATTGGTTGCAAAAAATCATTATTATTAATTAATGAAAAATTCAATAAGGTGTTTAGCCATCTCATTTTCATATATAATATGTAAAATAAATCAATCCTAACAAATGTTAATACCTTTTCCAAAGGAGTAAAGAAATTTAAATTACTTGGCTCATAAAGTGCTCATTATAATTTTTATTAACATTTAAATTCAAGAAATGATCATTTAATTAAAGAAAAAAATAGAATTAATGATAACACAAATGCTTCTTTCCTTCCTTAGAATAGTTTAACTCATTTATAAAGCTGGAGCCATTTTTTGTTGTTGTTGCTTGATAGTTTTTCTTTTCCTTAGTTGAGATGCTACTGTTTTGGATTACAGAAATCATGCTTTCGCTCTCAATAACAAATTCTCACTCATTTGACATTGCCGCTGTTTAAATTAAGGTGCATGGCACAGGCATCTCCTTAGCTGCCATATTTTTAAAAATATTGTAATTGATGATCTCTGTGGACACTGAAATTGTATTTACTTTGAGTTATACATATCATATCCGATTCTTCACTTATAGGCCTTTCCACCTGGTGCTCTTCATCCTTTACCAAAGAGACAAGCACTTGAAAAAAGCAACGGTGCCAGCACGGTTTTTAATCCCAGCGTCTTGCACTACCAGCAGGCTCTAACCAGTGCACAGTTGCAGCAACACACGGCGTTTATTCCGACAGGTATGTGCCCTGACCGTTCCAAGTCCTGTGTCTGTGTGCCCTTCCGGTCATGTGCTTTCTTCTCATTCCTTTAAGCTATTTGGTGGCATCTAATTTTCTTTTAAAGGTACAATAAATACAGCCTGAAATTAATCATTGTCCTAGCTATCTATATATATTTGCCTTGCTTGAAATGATAGCTATGGACTATTAGGATTCTAAAGCCAAATATTTTAAACAGTTAAGTGACAGATTAAACCCATGAGAAATAAATAGCCTAAGCCTTTTGGTTTCTTGTATTTACACCTGTTGTGTAAAATTGTTTATGTAAATAAGACCTTCTATGTGTGACAATTGAAATTTGTCATTAACCCTAAATGACTTAAAAAAAAAAGCAATTCCTATAAAATACTAACCTTTTCTTTTCTATTCCTATTCAGAGCACTAAAAAATGAAGCTATTCAAATTAAAGCAATCCTCTATTCATATTTTTATATCCATTCTATCTCTTTCACCATTCTTCTCAACTTCCACCAAGTTTACAACATAGAGAGCCAATGCCTGATAGTATCAGATACTAAGATGCATTAACTCTATCATTGCACTAAAAGATGAATCATTTTAATCATAGAATCTTGAAGTTAAAAGATTATTAGTGACCTCATCATCCAGTTGATTCTTTTACAGATGAGAAAACTGAGGTGCCCCCCCCCACACACAAAAAAATATAAAGTGACTTCCCAAGATGGCATAATAATAAATAAATAAAAAAGACCTAAAACCTAGTTTTCCTATGATCAGTCCAATATACATGTCATGGCGCTCCTGGGTCTCCATATGTGGAGGCCACAGAATCCTTTAAAGCTTGGTATAAACCATCAAATATAAGTGAAGGGACAAAAGTACAACGCATGTCAACCCTCCTCCATTTCTTACCCACCTCCCTGACCACAGACTTACATACACCATACACAAACACAAGGAGCCACCATAAATTGACTGTGGTTTTGACCTGTAGTCTGTGTTAGAATCAGAACAAGAAATAATATTCTCATAATATTTTCTAGAGTGCCAGAAAACAAAACAAAGAACACAAACCAGAGAGTCACTTAAGCCTTAGTGTGAAGACTTTCTATTGTGTTCTTAGTTTCAAAGTCAAAATTTTCATCCCATGATAGTAACGTAAAGGTAAATGTAGATGAGTAACAATTTTATCAAAAAGAGTTTGTTGATCCTAATCCATGTGGTTGGACTTTTCAGGTTTATTATCTATTCCCTTAAATCTCATAGTATATCAAGAGTTAACATAGGAGGGAGTTGAATAAATATTTCTATGTATTCTTTGTATAAAATTTTATACTTTGAAATGAATTACAACCTGTTATAAAAATATATTTTATAGTAAAAATATAAATTACAGGTAAAATGGTTCTTAGTATTTAGTTTTCTTATTTTAGTTCTGCTCTACTCTTAAAAAATGTTCATAGACCTGTAGAGTCAATCTCTAAGTCAGTAGTTACTAGGGCTTCACTTTTATTCTATTGCAATCTTAATTAGTGCCATTTCAGTGCAGTTATAGCACAGCAGTATTTGCACATGTAATCCATTGGATATGACATGTTTGTAAAATAATTATTAGAAGGTAAACTTACCTCAAGGTCCTGTGTGATTTCTACAATGTCTTATTTTATAGACCCTATCACTAGATATTTTAGGAGGAAAAAAAATAAGGAAAAATATACTTAAACATAAAAAAACAAGTCTGATTCTGAAGACTGGATAATAATGCCACTAGCATTTTCTGGGCATGTCTATAGAAATCCTGGAGCTAAACCATGCAAGAGCCTGAAGCTCTCTACTTCATATTTAACACTTCAATCCCATAATGACTGATTTGCTAAAGCACTGAAAGAATCCTCATTTTAAAATGGTTCTCCTGGACACCATTTAAAGACTTCAAAAGCAAGAATGAATATCATCCCTCATGCAACGACTTGATTATAATTGATGAAATGAATTGCATTGAGGACCAATAGGCCAAACTGGCTGCTATGGTTGTTCACTTCTGCCCTCTGCTGGATTCTTTAAGAACTGTTCAAGTGTGTCCAGCAACCCTCACTTGAGTAGACTTTTGGAAGCCATGTTCATTTAATTCTGTGAATTATTCATGTTTCAATTATATTAATATCATAGTTAACAAACATGTGGATCTCATTTTCTGAAATAGTATTTTGACTTCTAAGAAGTTTTCTCATGTTTTTCTTAAAGGATGAAAGATGAAATAATTTTATCACAAAGGAATTAACATAATCTCACACACACACACACACACACACACACACACACACTTAAATCCATAACATAAATTTCAGTGTTTATTTTGCCTCTAGTTTTTATTTTAGGCTTTCTTTCTCACAAATCACATTTTCAGCCTAATTTTAAAATGATAATGATAATGTTCATTGTTAATCAGTATTGTTTGAAACCTCTGAAAATTAAGTGATGGTGTTCAAATGTATTTTTTGCGACTTAGTAGATGGTGGGCCCATTATTTTTAAACTGACACATTTTGATTTTTTTAATAAATACTTTAATAATTGTCATAAATATGAAACAAAAAGCATTTTTTGTTCTCCTGGAGGTTGCCCCTTATAGACAGGTCATTCATAGTGAAGTTTTTTGATGTGCTACTAAAATTCTCCCATTGACACATGTGAGTTTGGATTTCAGAAATTCTGCCTTCAATCTTTGGAGATATTAACATAAAATGTTATGCAAAATATGGAATTCTTCTCCCAAACCTGCTAATATAATTATCACCATGGTTGATGCCCTAGCACATTTTCAGTGGGTGGGAGTTTTCCTTTTTTTTGCTTTTTTTTTTTCCTTTTTTGATAGAGATTATTTTAACCTAGTAGTTATACTTTTCCTTTGCTATATTAGGAAAGTGGCAAAAACCACACACATTTACAAAAATAGCAGCATAATAGTTCTTGGCATTTCTCTGACAGGTTTATTCTGAGTTACTGTAAGTGTTCTTATAGATATTACCACATTATTCTTCAAGATAGTTCTGCCAGAGCCAGGCATAATTATTTGCATTTTGCAGATGGAAAAACTGAGGTTGTGTCTATGCAGCAAAGTGGAATATATAATTGATGGGATTATCCAGATAATTATGATTCACAGATTCTAGAGTTGAAATATTTGTGCAACTGAAGCAGAAAACATTTGAGACTTTGATGATAAGAATTAGTGCTTTTGAGAAATTCTTCAGCCAGTGAGAACAAAGATGACCCACTAACTCCCACCTTGATTTATTTTATTATATTGGAAATACGGAATAAGTAGAACATGGAACAGTGCTAGCACAAATGTTGCCTAGTGATCAGAAACCATAATGTTACATAAGGTTATCACATATCTTTATGAAAGATTTGTCAATGTATAGCAGAAACTATATCTACATAAAACCACAGCAAATTTTATATATTCTTTTCAAGTTGGTAAACAGTTATTGAACACATAATGTGCTCTGGGTTCCAGAACCAGTAAAGGGAATACAAATGAGTTCAGAGCTAGACAAAAATGAAATATAAGGCAAAGCATGGGCTTTGCTAGGATATGAGCAAAGCTATTAGAGAGTGAAGGAGAAAAAGGCATGTGATGTGTCTGGTTGACAAAGGATGTGAAAAAGAAAGTCTTTTCATAGGAGAACTTTGCTTAGCACTTTATAAAGAAGATTTAACTAATGAAGAAAGACCATTCCTGATAGGGGGAAATAGCATGGGTTGGGCAGAGTATATTGAGAAATAGCAAGTGGTCCCTTGTAGTTGTAATGTAAAGTACTTAAGGAACTGTGGAGGGTAGAGAGATCAGAGTGGAATGAAAAGGCAGAGATGGGACTTGGAAGCAAGATCAGGACCCGATGTGTTTCCAATATTCATATCACTTTTAGGCCATGTGGAAACCGAGGTTCATCAAATGAATGTGGCTGAGCATTCCAGCCTTATCCTGAACTGGAGCCATGTGATGTGTCCAATCCTAGCCCAGAATGGTGGCAGGAGCTGCTGCTGACGGTTTGCAAACCAATGATATTCACATGCAAGACACAGGAGAGCCCTGCAAGAAAGTTCCTCCTTATTGGAATGCAGAGGCATAACATGGGATTTTTTAGGGATAACTTTGAGTCCAGCCATGGTTGATTTAAAATGAAGTCATTCATAAACTGGATGCTTTAAATAAATTTTAGGAACAAATTGCTCCCATCACACTGTCACGAATGACTGAGAACAGTCATTCAACCAATTTTCTGTCTACTGTGTAGAGAGACCTAGACAGACATAAATAAACCGTGTTCTCCCAGAGGACAAGATGGATATTCAATAAATGAGAAGACAGATGGATATTCAAGAAATACCCATATAAATATACAATTAAAAATTGCTATGAGTACTATGAATGAAGCAGAAAAGAGTTCAGTAAGATTTAAAATAGAAAGCTGATTTAAATGGCCTATGGAAGTAGGTAAAAGAACAATTGAACAGTTTTCTAAAGAAGTAACATGTACCATTAAACTTGGAAGATGAAAAGAATGGGGTAAACACTATTCTAGTCAGAAGGGATAACTTGTGGGAATCTCAAAAGTAGGACAAAGGTGTGCTGTGTTTAGTTCAAAGAAATGAAAGTCTGTTTCATCAATTGAAAATCAATAAACTTCAACCTGTCTCCTAAAAGAAAAAAAGAAAAGAAAAGAAAAAAAAGAGAGAGAAATGAAAGGCTAAACTGTCTGGGTCGTGATTCTAGGAGGACTGGGGTATAGGACAAGCTGGGGAGATAAATAGGACAGGACCGTAGGTGGCCTTTATCCTAAAAGCAACGGGAAGGCAATGAGTCATTTCCAGCAGAGAAGTGAACTGAGCTGTATTTGGAAAGGTTTACTCTCTCAACAGAGTGGAGATTGGACTAAGCCAAAGCCAAGGAGAGAAGCAGGAAGACCAGTTAGGCTGTTACTGCCTAGAGGTAATGGTGATCAAAACTTGCAAAATGGCAGTAGAGGCAGACAAATACAAGATACATTTTAGAAGCAAGTTTGCTTTGAGTTATTGTTGAGTTGGACCAGGAAGTTTGACAAGGGAAAGTGGCAGCAGGCATAACTTTCATTTTAAGCTAGAGTTACTACATCGATGGTGATGCCCATCAGCATTTCCTGAGGTAGAGAAACATTCTGTGGGAAAGACCAATGTTTGAGCATGAGAAATTCAAATTCAAAACACTCATCAGACATCCAAGTGGCAAGGCCTGGTGAGCAGTTAGATGAAAAGACTTGGAGCTTAAAGGAAAGAACTAGGAAGGATACATAAATTTGGTAGCTTGAGCTCATAGATTGTATTTAGACCCTGGACTGAATGATATTATGAATTGAATGATATACCAGGGAAAAGGAGAGAGAGAGAGAGAGAGAGAGAGAGAGAGAGAGGGAAGAAACTGTAAGAAAAAAGTGGTTTTCTATGGATGGAGTGGCAAAGTGCTAAATGTTACGGGGGTCCAGGAAGTTAGGTGAAGATGAAAGAGCTCATACTGATTGCTAATGATGATAATCTTTGGTGGCATGAGCAGTTTGAATAGAGAGGTCAAAATGAAAGCCAATTGGAGAGGATGGAAGAATAATTGGGGATAAGGAAGTGAAAATTTGTGTAACTTTCGAGAAATTTGATTGTAAAGATTAGAAAGATAGGGCGGGGGGAAACTCAGAAATGTCAGCAAAAGGATTATGTGTGTGTAATTTTAATTTTAAAATGTATTTTTATTGATTTCAGAGAGGAATGGAGAGGGGAGAGATAAAAATATCAATGATGAGAGTCATTGATTGTCTGCCTCCTGCATGCTCCACACTGGGGATCGAGCCCACAATCCGGCATGTGCCCTGCCCTCACAGGGAATCCTCCTGGTTCATAGGAAATTGAACCATGACCTCCTATGGTGTGGTTTATAGGTTGACGCTCAACCACTGAGCCATGCCAACTGAGCTGTGTGTGTTTGTTTATAATTGGGTATATTGGCATGTTTGCTAAAGAATTCAGCAGTATCCCAGTTAAATAGCCTCTTTTCCTGACCAGTTAATAGTAGCCTGATCAGAATGCAGACCAGGCAGAAAGTCTGCCTTGGGTGTAAACAGTCAGCAGAGAGAATAAATATCTCAGATTCTGCATCTAGTATTTCAGAAGGCAGTTCTAAACCCTAAGTGGGTACACCTACATTCATTAAAACTAATTCTTTGGCACCTATATGATACCCAATCTTCAGTTACCTGAATCCTTATATTACTTTGATTTTCATCCTAAAGAATTGAACCAGAAGGACACAGTTATTTTAATACAGTTCTTTTTTCAGTCCTCCACAGTATACACTAGTATTTGTGGTCATATTTTTCTGATTGAAGAACATTAATAAGACCATTCACAGCCAAGGCAATTATTCCCAAGGAAGGGTTAAAATCCTCCCTCCCTACCTCCCACTTACCCACTTAGATACCAACTTGACATTTCCTAGGAATTTTGCCAAACATCCCCATCAGGGATCACCTAATAGCAAGCTATGACAAAGAGTCCTAACCCTGGTTCTACTCAGCCCCAATTCTGCATTATTTTGCCTCTACCGTGTTTAGATTTATTGCTAGGCACCACTACTTTGTCATAATGAATGTGGTAGCAGAAAATAGATACCATACACAACCAGGTGATTCTGCCACAGGAACCTCAGTCTTCCCACATTGTAGGGCTTTTAAGCAGTAATCTGAAGTTCACATGACCTGCAAGCCTTTGATTTGGAGGATCCAGAGTCTTTAATTGTTGACTGTTTTTATTATCATGTTACAATATTATTATGGACACAAAACACTTTGCAGCCAAACAAGCCAACTCTGATGCAACAAGGTCAGCATAACTCAGTGAATACAAAACCTGAACTGGATTCAGGAATAGAATTCTATTTCTAGCCTTACCCTTGACTCACACTACACATGACCTTGGAGGAGTTAGCATGCCTCAGATTTTTCATCTGTAAAATATCTACTTCCTACCTTGGAGGATTAATTTGGTAATATCTGTAAAGTACTTTGAGGTCTTTGAGGAAGGACACTGCAGCATTATCACATGTCATTCTTATTAGAATTATGCCAATGTATATGAATAGAAAGTGTGAACAGTAGTCTAAGGAGTGAGCTTTGAGTAATACTTGCTTAAAATAAATCAGATATAGTTGTGTCAGTGCTGAAAATGTGAATGACTCTAAAAGACTGTGTTAACTAACCCTACTTATTTCTGGTTGTGCTTCAATCTCACTTTGAATGTTAACTCTAAACCGCTAACCTGTTTCTTTCCCTTTATTCACTTTTCCCACCTACCATTGCATGCCATGCAGGGTCAGTTTTGTGCATGACACCCGCTACCAGTATTGGTAGGTTTCAACCTTTTTTATTTGTCTTTTATATTATGTATAATACTTCACTTGCTTGAAATTTATTTCAGAGATGGTAAAAATGTGTTAGGAAATGGTAGATCTGAAGGCTTATTTGGCTTTAGAGTTAATGTATAGGTTTGTTAAATGTACTTGTATATTTTAAACAATGACTGTTTTAATGTGACTAGAAGAACCACTGTGCTAGGACAACCACTATAAAACATAAAATCACAAGTATAAGTCTGCTTTTAAATTATCTGTATTTTGTTTTTCTTTATAGCTTATATGGTTTAGCAAAAGAAAAAAAAAGCTTAATCAGAGAGGCAGGCTGATTTCATCAATGTTTTAAAGTTTCATGGTGGTGTGCCTTTATCTCCTCTTTGCTGTGTGTTAGAATTATCAGAGTTTCCCAGAAGTATTTTTAAAAAAATTATAAATGGATGTATTTTAAAAACAAATATCTGGCCTGCCTTGCTTATTTTTTTTTTATTTTAACTTTAAGTGTTGATTTATTTGCAATGAATATGTATACATTAGCATTCCCTTAGTATATTAACCTTAACAGTGCATAGTTATCCCTATCCATCCCAATGCCTTGGTATATAAGTCTGTCTTTAGAACATATGAACCAGTTCCATTTACAGTAAAGAAAAGCAAGCCTTGGCAAAACTTGTCTGGCTATTTCACCGTAACTGTGTTAAAATTTACAACAAGGCCATGATGTTTGCTCTCTAATCTGTTGACTCATAATGAACCACAATCCCCAGTAATTTCAGTTCAAACAAGTAGCCCCAAATTGACCAAAAACAATTTTTTTTCAACTTAATCACAAATTCTGAAGAATATCATATCCCAAATGAGGCCTACATGTTGTATCTTTGATATTTTAGAATTATGATTAACAATGAATATTATATACTCTTACTTAACTGGACATTACATTTCACACGTTTAGAAGCAACCTTTATTACAAACACTATACTCTGAATTGGGAATAATCTATTGTTAGAAGTAAAATGTTTGTAAATACATCAACCAAAGTAATCTGCTTTGGCCTTTCTGGGAATCACTGATTATGTTTTAAAACTTCCTTTAATTGTACTTGTAATAAGCTATTTTCCCTTTTTTATTTCTCTCCCATGCTTCCTTGCTTTGCATTGTGATTGCATGCCATCTGCTGGTTTAACCCATGATGGCTTGCTGCTCTGATATTCACCATGCCAAAATACCACTTCTATTACCATAATGCTACACCCTCCTGTTCATTGCTCCCATGGTTCCCCTCCTGAAAGTACCCATGATGCACAGCGCTACGTCAGCCACTGTCTCTGCAGCAACAACTCCTGCAACAAGTGTCCCCTTCGCAGCAACAGCCACAGCCAATCAGGTTTGCTCCTTTTAAAGCTTTCTTTCACAAATCCCAAACTCTAAATGAGTGCTGATATTTAAAAAAAAAATTCTCGGTGAGAATTTTTTTTTCATGTTTATCCATCAAATTTTATTTTTTTAATTAGTTTATAGCAAGCATTTATGGACAGGTTGCACTTATTTAGAGTTAACATTTACTGCAAATAATGATGTAGCTATGTTTTGTGTTGCACTGTTTGTTTTCGTACCTAATATCGTGTAATTAACCTGACAGGCTTAAATTCCTTTTAGTACAGCATTATGTATCCAGTGGTTTGTGAATCGCCACAGAGAAATTACAAAAGCTCTCCCACAGGTGCTTCAAAACTGGCTAATTTTGATTCAGTTCATTCAGACCCTATTCGTCTGTTACGAAGGAAAACAATTCTCCTCTTAGGAAAGTCTCCCCTTTTTCCGTAGTTTCAAATTTGAGGTCTGAATGATTCCTGTTAACATTTTACCTTGGCCATAGGTGCTTCCAAACTCACTTGGTGCCCACTTTACAATCTGTTCAGATACTCGCATAATAGCCAAACAATTGGAAGAAGAGGACTTGGGAGGCACCGAGTTCACAAAGGCTGGATATAACTGTTTAGGGACGTTTAACTCTGTTGGTTTAATGCGTGTGCCGGTGAGACATGGATGTACTATTTCTCAGTGAGGGCCAGTGGGCTGCTTCCCACTCCCTAGTCACAGGTGGACTGTATTCCTGACCACAGCAAACAAGTGCTCCTGGTTTGGGAATGCACAGGAGGATGAGTCAGCATAAGCTCCTACCTGGCCTAGAAAAACACTTTACTGTGCATGTCGCCCTTCAGAGAAGAGCATTTTGGTTTTGGTTTTAGTTTAGTTTAGTTTTGTTTTGGGGGATGTTTGTTTTGTTTTTTTTAAATAAAATTAACGTACTGACAAAAGATGAAAAGAGATCTAGGAATAGGCTGCCGGGGAAGTTCTTCAAGCTAATGAGAAAAACTAGAAAACCCTGTGTCAGGGCATAAATGGCAGATTTCAAAATGCATTCTGCAGGTGGGAAGGTCTGATTCACACTTCTTTCCGTGTTCAAGTGAATAAGCGATTCCAGGGCTATAGGTTTCATCACTAAAAAGATAGGTGTGAATGCACTTCAATGAAGGGGTAAAAATAAAATCCATGGCAGCTCTTACTGGGCTCTGCACACTGTGACAAAGCATAAAAGAATGGAGGAGGGAGTAGAGGCCATGTGGGCACTCAGAGGCTAATATAAACTATTGACAGCTCCTCATCTCTTTACTTATCACCTCAAAAATGCCAACTGACCTCCAAAGAATTTTAAATCAGCTCCAAAACAGATATAACAAAGAGAAATAAATAAGTTTCTTAGCTGGGAAGGTTTTTTTGAATGATAGAATGGAAGCCAGAGGAGGCAGTTTTCATTATTAGGTTCAGAGCATCTCTTTTCATTCGCTGATTCTTAACAGGAGAGCTAGATACTGGTTTCTTTTATGCGTAAGCCCTGCCTTCTTGAACCATGTTTTTGTGAGTTTTTACAGAATTTTTGTTACAAAGTCCCTTCATATGAAAATAAGTTTGAAGTATAATAGAGTAGCATTGGCTGAAAGAGAGTAGTATGGAATTTTACCTATACTTTATGGCAAGTTAAACACCTCTAATTCAGAAAGATCTTTCTTAGGAATGGAAAGGAAGTCAAGATAAAGAAATAATTTTGAGTTTTAGGATAAATTACTTCATTATGATAAATACTTGATCATGTACCATAAATATTTTCCCAGCCAATTAATTAATTAATTAATTAATTATATGTATACAATACATATATGTAGTGTTATTTATGTGTGTAGGGTGATGGAGTAAAAAGTATGAAATATTTAGAAGCTAAAATATTTCATAGCAAAGTGGAATCGGTAAAGAAACTAACAAGTTTAATTTCAATTAAGTCAAAAGAAATATCATTAAAAGAGTTCCTGACAGTAGCTTCAAGAATCCCAGAGTCTATGTTTTGTAGTGTCCAATGTAATAGTTGCTGGATTGCACTTCAGTGATGATGGGGAATCCTATAGCAGCTCTTGATGAAGTTCTGCTTGTACATGGAAACCACAGGAAAAGAAATAGTAGTAAACATAAACTTTCAGATATGATATTCTATTTGTATTTTCAACAAGTTTCAAAGAACCAAGAAGCTACCGAAGAACTTGGAAATTCTGTTTAGTGGCCAAGAATTAAGAATTCAGAGATTGTTGATGGCTGTGAAGTGACAAGTTTATACCCTTGATATTTACCCTTTGAATTCTAAATGAATCATATTGATGTGAATTATATGTGATTTAAATTAAATGAATCTCAGTTTCTTCATTTGTGAAAAGATTAGAACTATAGTTCCTTGAAACCTCTCCCAGCTTAGAGATTCAATAAATCTATGGTTCCTTCTCTGTTATGCTAGGCCCAAAGTAGGAGAGGTAAACACAACCAGAACAGAAAGTGATACTGACTCAGAGTTCAGTGGATGATAAGCCTTCTGCCCTCTTTTCCTTCATTGAGAGATCTGTCTTTAACACAAAATGTGGAAGGATTTTGACAGTTTTTCAATTTATTTGATCAATTTAGACTGTCAGTTCAAATAGTTCAAATCTCATAGGTATTTGTAATTCAACACAAATCATTCACAGAAGAAAGAAGATAGACCAAAACACCTCATGGCAGATCCTCGAGTTTAGTGTTTCTTTACAGGTTACCCTGGTGAGTCAAGATGAACAAGCGATAAATCTATAAACTCTTACTTCAGGGCTTAATCAAAGTGCCAGTGATGAAAGTTTTAATTGAACTTAGACTTGTAGTTTGGAATTATATGAAGACAAGATCCAAATACTTCTAGGAAATATAAAATAAATTTTTGGTTATTTACCTGCAAGTATTGTAGATATGTAAACAAAAATACAGTAAACAAATTTACTAATAGCTATTTCCTATTAGTAAATTAAGATCTTTGGGCTTTTATATACATATTATACCTAATAATAATAATAATAATATTATATATAATAATAATAATATATACAAACTACTTATTATGTAAAATATATTCTAAATGGTCTCTCTCAATATATATGATATGTCATATCATATGTTTTATATTAAATGAGAGAGGATACTTATATATAGATACACTCAATTCTTACAATAGTCTTATAAGTATGGTTATCATCTTTCCCATTTTGTAGATAGTAAAACTGATGTTTCACTACCTTAGGCAAAGATAAATAGCTGATAAATGGTCCTGGAATTTAATCCAGACAGTTTGTCTCCTGAGGTCTTGCCATTAACCACCATGCTCTACTGCCTCTCTCTATAATTTTAAATACACAGAAGTAACTTTTTCCACAAATAAAACTATCTTTTGAATAAGACCCAAAAGCAGTTGCTAGATGAGAAAATGGGAGGAATCTTAATGCAGCTCAACTAAAGATGAATCCTAAACTGGGAGATGAATTGAATTTGAACATAGCTTCAAGCTAGTTATGTAATAGCTAGGTCATGTTTAAAAACCATATACCGTATTTCCCCGAAAATAAGACATCCTCCAAAAATAAGACCTACTTACAGGTTTCCTTCTGAGTGAAATATAAGGCATCCCCCCGAAAATAAGGCCCCCCTAGGCTATGTCTCAGAATGAAAATTAATTTACCGTATACCGTATTCCTTTATTTTCATTTAACAATAAATGTGTACCATATTCTTCTTCATGGAAAAATAAGACATCCCCTGAAATAAGACCTAGCCTCATCTTTGGGAGCAAAAATTAATATAAGACACTGTCTTATTTTCGGGTAAACAGGGTAGTAGATATATATTAACTATAAATATATAGCCATTTAGTAATAGTCAATGTAACACTAGAACCAGTGAGTAAGTTGGAAATTATGAATAATTAGTAATAGTCAGTGTAATACTAGAACCAGTGAGTAGGTTGGAAATTATGAATAAAATAAAAAAATACAAAGTAAAAAAAAAAGTGATTCGTCTTAGTGAAACCAAGTTCATGGGCATATTTTGTGAATCACTGTCCTAGACTTTACAATTAGCTTCTGCCAATCATCTCACAAATAACTTGGTAACAAGGGAAATCAGAAATGAAAATAAGAATACCATTTAAATAGGCCAATTTAAGCCTACTAGCAGATGGTCAGAATGTACAACTCTATAGATGCCTATATTGAAACAAATTTAATCTCAGAGTGTACACTAAAAGAGGTAGAGATAAACAGCTTAGTAACTGGATTACCTAGTTTTTCATATTCTAAAACATTTTATTTAGTAAAATGAGAGTATAGATTTGAATTCCTATAACTTGAATTATTATAGTACCCTATGCTATAATTGCTTTATTATTTTTATTTCAAAGCTACAATCTATTTCAAAAGAGGAATTTCCAAATAAATATGTGTTAATTCTTGGTTTCTTCATCTATACACAGGATTATTCTTTTTACTGAATCACATCCTGGAATGCCCAATTAAAATATAATTTATATTCTGGGTCTTTCTCTGAACCCCAGCAACTAGATGTACTTTTCCTGACTGCACTAGTTGTAATTCCTGTGAATTAAGGACCTTGCCTGCATGTTCCTTAAAGCATCATCACTAGATAGAAATAATGACCAGCACAAAGGTGGGAAAGTGTAAAGTTTAGCAGAGAAGAACTAACATTAGATTGGTCAGAGCTTCAGTTTGCAGGAGTGAGTGCCTACAACGTGGGTTTGATTCATATTGTGCAGGATTAAGTGCCAGGTTAAAGGGTTTGGCCCTTGAAGAATTTTCAAACAGGATAGAACTCTAGGACAAATGAGAAGATGGATTCTAAGCAGGAGAATCTGCGGAGACTATAGAGAGGTTTTCACGAGAGCCTAAACTGGAACTGGGGCAGCTGGAAGGTGACCTACTTTGTCTTGCCTTTGCCCGTGACATAGGGAGAGTTACTTTTAGCCACAGAGAAACAGAAAAACTATTTCATACTATGGCAAAACCTGTCCATACAAATGTCACATGACAAAAAGAAATGTTGGCTGACATGAAAGATTAACCCCAGGACATTGCCTCTGTAGGACCTGAACTGAAGCCTTCAAGAACAGCAGCTGGGTGGACTCAATGGCCAAATGCCTCCAGTGTGCTTACCCTAACATATAGCTCCACCTCTATGCCTAAATGAGACTCCAGAGCCACAGAAGCTCAAAGACCTCCAGGCCCTTGAACAAAAGGAGGAGTCCCTTTAGATTTGGTGCAAATATATATTGCCCAGGTTAGGGCCATGTGGACAGTGGGAGCAATTATTCATCTGATTCATTCTGGGTCATGAGACCATGCTACCAAGAAAAATTCTTACACATTACATTTTAGGATTTAGTTATGCATTTAACGCTGGTGCAGTCAAATTATATTTTTGGCAATATGTTAACCAACAATCACATCTTCAAAAAGTGATGATTCCTCTTTAAAATGATGACCTGAAGATCATATCTTCTGCCCAAATATTAAATCCATTTGGCAGAAAGTTGGCCTTAGGGAGAGCTTAGTGAAAATTTGTTAATAATATATTATACACCCATAACCCTTTATTTCCTGGAAAATGTGACAAGTCAGAAAATCCCATTTTCCAGACATGCCTGATACAAATTCACTATAATTCATTTCAACAATATCTTATCAGAAATATGAAATAATTAGAGTCATATATTATGTATAATCTCGCTTGTTACAAATAACTAGACAGGGAAGAGGAAAGCAAATAATGAGATTTTACTTATTTCTCACATATAAATGTGAATACAACTTCAAAGCTATTTCTGTATACAGATTCTTGGGTATGTAAGTTAGCCTATACTAACCAAGGAATCTAGAAGGTAAGGTCATGTTTCGCCCAAACTCTCATCTCAAAGAGTTGTATAAAACATCTATTATT
Source organism: Pipistrellus kuhlii (assembly GCF_014108245.1). Taxonomy (NCBI): domain Eukaryota; kingdom Metazoa; phylum Chordata; class Mammalia; order Chiroptera; family Vespertilionidae; genus Pipistrellus; species Pipistrellus kuhlii. The sequence goes on from NW_023425529.1 coordinate 149,773,292, forward strand.
CACAGCCATCTGTCGAAACTATATTCAGACAAATGTAGGAGGCAATAAACACCCCCATATCCACCATTTGACCAGTTTGGAGCCTGTTTCTTCACAAGAAAAATCTTGGGTCTGCAAAGTCCTCATGTGGGAGGACATGACTCCTGTCAGGTACCTCTCCTGAAATACTCAGTAACATGGCCGGCCTCTGTGTGTGGATGATCAAACCGAAGACTTCTTTCTTGGTTTGCTGGTTCCTGGAAACAGATTATAGAATGCACTGGGCCCCAAGTATGTTACTCTCTAGAAAGGTCAAAACAGCAAGTGTCAGATCCAACTCTTATGAATTGGTCTCGGGCTGAGACCGCTATTTAGCATTCCACTGCTATAGCTCTTTAGCCACCTGTAATGTAGCATTTTGCTGATATTCCAACTATAGAAGGGGTTCTGTTTTAGAATGAATATGGTTGCTTTAAATGAGGCAGAATTGCCACATCAAATATTTTGTGGAGAAAGGTAGATGTGTGTTTGTGTGTGTGTGTGTGTGTGTGTGTGTGTGTGTGTGTGTAGAGGGAGAGAGAGAAAGAAGGGGAAGGAGGGAGGGAGGAGCCTGCTGTGTCTCTTCAAGTAAAAAAAAAAACACTATAAAAATTACAGTATTTGCTTTCAGTTATTAGTTCAAGCTTCTTGGCAATTTGAGTCTAAATTCCATGGTGCAGTGTGGCTAGAGCACTGAAATCCAGACTTGCTAGTGTGGTCAAAATTTTTTAAAGGAGAAGTGGGAGGGGTACTCTGTCTTAGGTGGACTGGGCTCTATGAGAGTGATATAGAGGCAGGTTACGTTTTCTCTTCAAGAAAGCAGACAATAAGAAGGCAATAGACCTTTTATTTTCCTGCCTCAGAAGCAGCTGCTTTGCAGGTCTGCCATGAGGTTAAATTAATAAATGTATTTGCAGATTTTCCAAGGAAAGGCTAAGTTATATAAGTGTTGTAATCTAGTACATTTTCATTTCCCATGAATAATTTACACCTCCTGGTGAGACACTTGGGTAGAATTCTTTTGTATATAGCACCTAAAGACATTGTATCAGTTCCAATTTTGTGCAGCTGAAGAGAGAATGTCAAGGGTTCTTATGTGGAGCTGTACTGCCTGGTGGATTGTCCTACTTAGTGTGCTTCAGATCCCATCCTCTTTTGCATTTTGATGGAATTTGGGGGAATCTTTTGAGATTGAAAAGTCGTATTCCCTATAGTATTTTGACTTTTGTTGATGGTAATGAAATCAGGCTCAGGTTTTCTAATTTGAGATTTCCTCTTTTGAGCAGAAGGAATATATATTGATAGCTCATTGTATATGTGTGTGTTTATTTCCAGCTCTAGAGGAAAGAGAGACTCGCTGCAATGCGGGAATTCAGACCCACTGCCAAGAGGTAAAAGATGAAAGGGGTCTAATTTCAAAGTTGCTCAGAGTAAAATTTTGATTCATACTCATTTTCCTCCCCAAGTTCTGCCACAACTGCCTGCCTTCTCCCACTTGTGCCTGTGTGTTTGGGGAAGTTGCCAGTCTTTCAGTGAATGGAGAGGAGAGATCTTTAGTGCTTCTCCATAAGAACAGCAAGCTAACCTGGCTGTCGCTCCACTTAACCAGATATGACACCATTGTGTGTCAAAGACAAATTGGTCTTATGTCCCAGCCCCTTCTTGCATTCCCTCTAGGCAGTGATTTCCCAAGTCTGAGTCTGCTGATCATTCTAGAAGCTACCAGTGTAGGGAGGTGCCTAGGAGTTTACTGCCTCGGTAAAGAGTTGTGAAGCAATCAGACAATGTCACATAGTCATATACACAAATATTACTGCACGGGAAGGACAAAGCTCTATGGTAGGGCTTTATTCCTAGAGTGGGGAGATAGGTCTTGAGGGAAGTGAGGGAATTAGACAGATAATGAACAGGTGAGGTTGCTCCTGAGTATTGTGAAAGTTAAGGGGTGAAGACAGGGGTGGGGAAAGGGCAAAAGGGAACTGGCATTATAAATGTACCAGCATTATGCTTGATATGCGTTCACATTTAACAAGAGCAGAAGGGTCCTATTCTCCATCTGGTGCATGTGACGAAATCAAGGCTCAGAATGGCCACAGCTCTAATCCAGAGTAGAGCCAGCATTTGACCTCAAGCCCATGTGACCCTGAAACCACATTGTTCCCCATGGCCTATGAGGTTCACACAGGAGTTTCAGAATCAGTCTAGGACAGCGGTCGGCAAACTCATTAGTCAACAGAGCCAAATATCAACAGTACAACGATTAAAATTTCTTTTGAGAGCCAATTTTTTTAAACTTAAACTTCTTCTAATGCCACTTCTTCAAAATAGACTCGCCCAGGCCGTGGTATTTTGTGGAAGAGCCACCCTCAAGGGACCAAAGAGCCGCATGTGGCTCACGAGCCACAGTTTGCCGATCATGGGTCTAGGACTCTGTCGCACAACAGAAGCAGATGGAACAGCTATTGCTACGTCAGATCTGGGCTAACGGATGTGTTCCAGGTCATGCTGCAGTGAGTGGGAGAGTAAAGGGGACAGTGCGTTTGGGCAGTGCTAGAAAATTCAGTGGAGTAGGTGAGAAGTTAGGTTACTGAGGGCCTTGAATGGCAGGATGAGAGCAGGACAAATGTTAAATGAGAGACTTGGAAACATTAGTCTACTGGAAGTGAGTGGGCAGATACAAGCTGGGAGAGGGTGAGTGCAGGCTAACTGGTGAGGAAGCTCTTCATTGATGAATATTGTTGAAATTGGGAAAGAACAGAGAAAATATGGGGGTGATAAGTAATCAAGAGTCGAGATAATTCAGGAGGCATTCTGATCCTTGCTCTCCCAGTGGCTTTTCTCCAGTTCTATGACATCTGTGGACTTCACTGACTTCTCCCGCCCTCTACCGACAGCTGTCCCAGTGACTTAGAGAAAAATAATGGTTCTTGTTGACACATCTCCACTCTCACGAACACATGTATTGACTGGTATTTTCTGACATTGGTTTATGAAAAACTATAGCTTTTCTAGCATTTAGAATCCATCACCCTTCAGCCTGAGGTGTAACAGACTAGAGCTTTTGGTCTGTTTTACTTTAGGTAATCAAATTATATTATACTTATCACCACTCCCTTGCTCTGGAGTTTTCAAAGATCTCAGAGTTGATGTTGATGAGCTTCCTGTAAGCAAATTCAGACGCTCTTCACTACTCACCATAATGCATTTCCAGAAGTGGCATCACTAAACTGGTTATTGTAAAATGTCACCCATTTCCCCACAATAGCGGTGACATCAGGCCTTGCAGGAGTGACACCAGATGTGTATCAACTGCAACAAAGTGATGAAAGACAGTAAGTTACAATAGCAGACTTACCACAACCATGCGTTATTTCTACAATAATACATGAAAGGGGAATGTTGATGCAGGTTGCATTATAAATTGGAACAGGATCCCACATCAGCAAGATGGCCTACCCAAGTTACATAAACAGTAAGAGAACTAGAACCCAATTGTCTGTATCCTGCCTAGAATAGTGCTCCTTCCCTTTCTGTGCCTTCCTAAGAAATTGCTTTAAATGATCACTATGGAACCCCAAAGTACCATACAGGGTGGGGCAAAAGTAGGTTTATAGTGGTGAGTACTCAAAACACAGTTTATTTAGTAATTTTATTTATTAATTTATTATTGTATTATTTTTCATACAAACAACTGTAAGCCTACTTTGCCTCACTCTGTGTGTATACATAAACAGACAGCACAAAGATAACTCAAGAGCTCTCTTTTTTATTCTTTTATTTACTAATATATATAATATATATAATTGATTTCAGAGAGGAAGGGAGAGGGAAAGAGAGACAGAAACATCAGTGATGAGAGAGAATCATGGATCAGCTGCGTCCTGCACACCTCACACTGGGGATTGAGCCCGCATCTCAGGCATGTGCCCTGACCTGGAATCGAACCATGATCTTCTGGTTCATAGGTCGATACACAATCACTAAACCATGCCATCTGGGCTTTATTAAAAATTTTAATGTTGACATAATTGCAGGTGTCCCCCTTTTCTCAACCCTTTGCCCATCTTCTCTCAGCAGCACCTCCCACTCCCTTGGCCTTCACCAAACTATTGTCTGTGTCCATGGAGTATGCATATATGTTTTTTAGCTAATTCCTTCAACAGCTCTCCTTTACTAAGCACTTACCAAATACCAGACATCTTCCTAAGCCTTTTATATGAATTATCTTATTAAAGCCCACAATGGCTCTATAAGGATCTACTCTTATCCCCAATATATAGATGAGGAACTTGCAATTTCAAGAAGCTGAAACACTTGCCCAAGATCACCTATTAAAGTAGCAAAACCAGATTTAGAACTTTCCCTAAGCTCCTTGCCTTTCATTTTACAAGAAGAAGAAACAAGAATGGTTAAGTGATTCATTCAAAATTACATGAGAGTTAAAAATTCATCTCCTAACAACATGCTTAGTCCCCTCCCACCGTCAAACCACAATCCATCATGAATATACAGCTCCACTTTTTTTTTTTTTTTACAATCAATAGTTTTGCTTACCCCTTAGAATTTAGAAAGGTTTCTGAGAAATCAAAAATATACCCAGGGATGTTAAACTCGATTCCTTCTTGTTCTCCAAATACTTTTTCCAGTAATAATGTCATAACACTTACATTAGTCATTCTTTCAATATTTGTCATGGCTACACTGAAATATTTGAAAGGGCCAGAGAACCACTTTAGTTATGAGGGTTTAGGAGAAAAGGAATTGCTTAAATCAATCCTTATTGTTCATCTTCTTTTCTTTGCTCTTCTCTGACAACTGCAACATCAAGGGTGGCCTGACACAAGAAAAGGAGTTAAAATAGGGAAATCTAAGGAGTGTACAGAGAATGAGAAGAAAATCCTCTTGTATTTATTTGTCTTGGGGGTGGAGGGGAGGGAAGGGTGTTTTAGAGTTGCTTTTTAAAACAAAAACGTAAACATCAACTCGTAAATTCCCTTGTTCCTTCTGCTATGTAGGGGTACCTGTATGAGGAGAAGTGAAGGCTTGGACATTGAAGAATAGATGTCTATTAGACACACCTGGGTGTGCAGAGTGTCCATAAATAGTGGTTTTCTCTAAGCACAGTGACCTAAGATTTATTAGTAATTGCTATAGCTTGTCAAAATATTCATGTTCTGTGGCTTAGCCTAGGAAATTAAAATAGGTGAAATATTATCATATGAAAGCAGTAGCATTGTGTGCTTACTCCCACCAGGCACTCATTAAATATGTTATCTAATCTTCACAACAACCCATGAGTTAGGAACACTTGTTTAATTCCTAGTAAAGATATGAGTAATAATAATAAAAGAGGTTGAATTATTTACCCATGGTAACATATCTGTTGAGCCTAGAACTGATTTGAACTGGATCTAACTTTGAAGAATGGGGATTCTGCCTCTTATGAGATGTTAATTTTCTACTCCTTGACCCTGATCAGCAAACACTGCTGACTTTTAATGTCTTTATAATAAAAGATTTAGGTTTGAAATTATTAATATGAATGTCAGTTGGGATTTTCATAAATAAATAGAGAAATTTAGTCTATATTAAGTTGTCACTAACAGGTCAGGATATACATATATATAACAGGAAGTAAGTATATTTGACATTTAAAAAAATCTTTGTCTCATTAAAAATCCAGTTTATGGAAGTGCCCATATAAATTGTGTAATATAAATGTAAAATCAGGTAATATTATTATTTAAATGCCCATTTAAATAGAATTGAAACCAAATGTTATTTAGGTTTATGAATCCTAAATTGACTAAAGAAAGGAAACTAATATTCATCAAAAGCCACTATCACACTTCAGAGATGTTAAATGCACTATTTCATTTAATACTCAACAGGACTCTGTGAAGTGTCATATTCATTTTCCAGAGGAGAGCAAGTTTTAATGAAATAATTTACTTAAGATTAAAGAAGTAGAAAGTGGCTGGACAGTCTTGGAAGTAAGATTTGCCTGCCTCCAAATCCCGTTCTCTGATGTGGCTACCATATTTGAATTTGATTAGAGATTATTATGGCCAATGTATATTGGGATTAATCTCTTTGTATGATTCCCTTAAAAATTTGTATCCATTGAGTTTTAACTATTAATTTTTAAAGTTTTAACAATTTAAGAAGAAAGTTCTAGTAGAACTTTTTAATATCCAAGTGTGATATCAGAAGTGGTGGGAAAATATTGTTGGTTGATGAGACCAACAAGGAAATTCTCATTTCAGTCCAGTAAACAAGAGCTAGAGAAACAGATGGACAAGGTGCTATCTCACCCTTTCTTGGGTGGCAAACTGGAAAATAATTTCTAGCTGGAAAGAATCTACCAAGAAGAGTCCCTCAACCAGGCTTTCATTTCTTAAACAACAATAATTTAAAAATAGAGGTACAATTTTTCCCCACTATTTCCACCAAACCTTACTTATCAATCTCAGGTTAACTAAACATCACTAATTAAGAATGAATGTTTTGTGGAGGTAACTGTGAAAGGAGCCACTAGAAGGTTAATTTAATTTAAGTAAAACCAAAAGCTAGATTAGAGAGCAAGCCCAGGGATTCAGGTGAGCATACAGGAAGAGCCAGGTAAACCATTTTAAAGCCACAAATGAGAAGGATGTAAAGAAGTATGGAAGAAGTAGGTAGAGAAGGAACTAAGTATGGTAAGAAAGGGGAGTAGAAAGTTATTGTTCAATAATTACAGGGTTACAGTTTGGAATGATGAAAAGTTCTGGAGATGGAGGATGGTGATGGTTGCACAACAATGTGAGTGCACCTAATGCAACTTTCATGAACCATGCACTTAAAAATGGTTAAAATTGCAAATTATATGATATGCCTATTTTACCACAAGCTTTTACCTTGGGCAACAGATCTGAATAGATGTTTCTCCAAAGAATAAAAAGTTAGGATTGGGAAGAAAGATGTCTAACTATACTTGAGTTTTTGTTTTATTAAATCCATAATATAAAATTACTCTTTTCATGTTAAAAATTCTTTATTGCTGTCATGTTTTCCTTTAAGAGTTGTGTTTTCATAAACCAGGTAACTGAGTGAAAATGAAAATTTTTCCTCAGTGATGTCTGTTAGAAGTTGGGGCTATATTGAGATATTATGCCATACAGACAATAGTGTGGCTGGGAGGAGTGGTTCAGGGTGGAAGGGGTTAATGGGGGGAAAAAGGAGGGACATCTATAATACTGTCAACAATAAAGATAACATTTAAAAAATATTTTTAAGATGTCATGCCATACAGATGCCCACTGTTGACTCAATACAACACATTTTCATATTTTTTTTTTCTGAGTAGATGTTTATTAAGAGTCTACTGAGCTTTGATGAAGGACAATTAGTAATCTACACTAATAGAAGAGAAACATGCAAATTAACCATCACTCTGCTACACTCACCAGCCAATCAAGAGCAAGTATGCAAATTAACCCAACTAAGATGGTGGCCACCACAGAGCTGGAGTGAGCAGGATGGTTGGGTTGCCCCTGGCAATGGAGGAAGCCAAGCTTCCCGCCTGCCCTGGTCTGCCCTGGCCTCCACTGAAGGCTACAAAGTTTCAATTATAGAAGATAAATAAATCCCAGATACCTGTTTTCAGCTGGCCATGAACTCTGCTCAAGGAGATGGAAAAAAAAGCCCCTTACCCAGGCTGGCCACACACTCTTAGAGTAAGGGTCCCCATTGAGGGGCTTGGCCAGCCTGAAAACAGCCATCAGCCCTCACCCAGGCTGGCCAGGCACTCTAGTGAGGATCCCCCACCCTGAAAGGGGTGTGGCCAACCTGCAAACTGCCCTCAACCCCTCACCCAGGCTGGCCACACCCCCATGGCCCAATCCCTATAAATGGGCAATCAAATATTCCTCAAGGAGGGGTCCCAGATTAGAGAGGGTGCAGGCTGGGCTGAGGGACAGATGCTCCCTCCACCATGCACAAATTTCATGCACCAGGCCTCTAGTAAAGAAATAAAAGAATGTGGAAGCTTTCATTCTTTATATATTTTCATCCTTTGGTTTCCATTTGCTCTCTGTTATATCAGGATATTTTGGCACTTCTTGGGAAGTTATTAGTGAGGACAGATGGTAAACTGGTTTAATTACCCCACCATGCAGCAAAGGTGCCAATGTGGTACAAGCAGAATCAAAAACTAAGGCTCAGAAGGGTCACAAAGCTGGTTGGTGGCACAGAGAAACCTCCTGAAATTCCACCCCAGAGTTCCTTTTGATTTTACCTTTGCAACATGATTTTACACACAATTGAGTGGTTTTGTAAATCTCTCTCTCTCTCTCTCTCTCTCTCTCTCTCTCTCTCTCTCTCTCTCTCTCATATGCAAGCACAGAGGCAAAAAACAAACAAACAAACAAAAAACACCTAAAAACAAAACAAATTTCATTGGAAATTTTGTTAGGTGGCTCTGTTATCGCACCAGTTTAAGAAACGTGCAAGATGATTAAAAGACATATTTATGTCTTGTACATAGCATTAATTTTACCATCCTTTTTACTGCATTGTAGCATTTGGTTACTTCTCTGCCTATAGTGTCTTAAAAGCCAGTTCTTAGCAGCCTGAATTACACATTCTGCTCCACTGTTAAAATGAATAATACAGCCACAATGTGCCCAGGATCCTAAGTCTAACATAATGGTAGTGGATACAAAGGCAGGGCATTGAACTGAACTGAGGACTCTGTGTTGAATCCAACAGGACCTTCTTTCTGTGATTTTTCTTGGCCTGACTCTTCAGTGTATGACTGGGAGCAAAACCAATATTGAAAAAAGCAGGTGTAAGTGAATACTTAGGAATCTCTTTTCAGTTGCTACACAAGCACTTTTTCAAAAGTATAAAAAAGTTTTAGATTCTACCTTCATGTCCAGAGGTCCCCTTCAATGAAATAGTCTCATTGAAATGGGCCGCCTTTTTAATCCCATATAGCTTCATTCACTATGAATCTTGCTGTAAATCATCTCACTCTAAATAGTCTAAATATAATATTTTATAAAAAGGTTTTATAATATTTTCTATAATGCTTAGACTACTGTATTAAATACTGTGGCCCCAATGTTATATATTGTTTCTTGATTTAGTACAGGAACATAGCCTTCTTTTATATGCAGACAGTTCCTAATTTTTTAAAAATTTGCTTGTTCAAAATTTTCTTTGTCACCTGTTTGGACCTTAAATAATTTATCTATAGAGAAAGTGACAAACTTGATGATTAAGTATCTAGATTGGTCTGCAATAGTTTAACTCATGACATTGGCATGGAACTGCCCAAAAACCATGTTCACAGATGTTTCTATATCTTAACGATTCAAGAAAAATGCCAGTGATATTCGTAATCAAGTCCCCAACAGGTGTGTGATAGGAAAGACTTTCACCTTCTCCATCTGCTGGAGGTATAGGAACCATGATAATATGGTGAATTCTGTGATTGGAATGTTCACTGGGGAAGGTTTATAGAGTAGGAATGTCTTTGTAATGTATCGTGTGGAGACAAAAATGTCAGGTGATGAATAAGAAGAAAAAAGGTGGGACCTGTTCCTGGGTGACCATCAGGTACCCTCATCCCACCCTCTTTCTTGTCCTTGGATGCTGTGGCTTCGTCTGCCTACTTCTCTGTCTCTGGCTGTCGTGCGGCCCTTCCAGTCTGGGGTTTTGTTTTGTTTGAGCCTCTGGCCCCTGCAGTCCAAACATGGTCTCAGTAGTTCCTCTCTTCCTGAACATAGGACTCCTGAGTGTGTTTTTGTTTTAAACACTTTGATAGCATCAGAGGAAAGTAAAAAGAAATGAGTCTCCTCTAGTACTTTACCTTCTTCCTTATTTATATCCTATAGGTGAGAAGTCCCCCTTGGCTAACATTCAGATGTTTAGATGATGTGAAGGAGGCTAGATTCCCATCTCACCATCTCACCATAAAAGCAACAGAAATGGTCCTCAGAATTCTCTCAGGGGAATTGGGATTGTGAGGGGCAGGGTTTGGGTTGGAGAAGAGAATCATATCAAGGCCTCACTGAAATACTCACAAGAATCTAAATGTTTTCTCATATGACGGACCCATGCAAGGAGCAAGATCTTACTCAAATCAAGAATTTGTAAAGTATATGTATTTTATCCAGATACTATCAATGTGGACCCTGTTCAGTAATCTTCATTGAGGTCAGGTTATTGCCTTTTGTGCAAAAACTCAATTATTGATATTTAAATGATCATTTTCATATATTAGAAAGTATATCTGAAAAGTCTTCCTATCCAAATATTACAGAATGGAAAATATTAGATAGAAATGAGTCATCCACAAAAGGATGTCATTTAAAACAGAGGACTTAGAGCTTTGAACGTAAACCTTCTATTCATGACAGAGGGCAAAACAGTAATCCTGACTACATAATCTTTAAGGTCTGCTAAACATTGTGGACATTCCAACCAACCTTACAGTGATCTTGTCAAGAGTGACATTGATTGTCATATTTTAGAATTTTCTCCCACAGCCCCAGTTTTTGCCTTTTCTACATAAATAAAAATCCCTTTTGAAAACAGGTCAAATACTGCCTGAGGACAATATTCCCCCTAAGTAATAGATATGAGTATTTTTTTCAAAGTGTCTTTTTTTATACCACTAATTATCTGAACATTTTACACAATTAAAGTTTATGAATAGTCTTGAAATTGGCCAGCGTTCTTGTAATTGTTCATTTATTAATACATATCATTAGAATTTCTCTGATAACTATGTCCATCAACTGAGCAAAGACACTTGCATTTGACTTTAGTAACTGATATTATGATTATGCACAGATTTATTTTGCACAGCCCAAAATGGTACAAACGTCCCGCTGCCTTTGTACAATTTGCTTCAAACAAAATACTTCACAAGTTTTGCCTCTGAGACAAAATCAGAGATAATCAATAATTCTAGACAGTGATGGCTGCCATGAAGAAGATGTGTGGAGTACTGGGGAAAGACAGAGCGAATATTAAACAGTGGAGAAACTGCAGGAGGGAAGAATGCCAATGGAGCCTAGTGAAGAGGAACATGTGTGACAGTGTAAGAAAACTGAATAAATAAAAAGATATTGGGATGGTGAGCAACAGGCAAGCCTCCTTTCCTGGATCATAATTTTAGGAATTCCTTTTAGTTTTCTATTTTTAAACCAGTAGTAAGTTTTGTTTAAAAAGACAATGAGCCCTAGCCGGTTTGGCTCAGTGGATAGAGTGTCAGCCTGGGGACTGAGGGTCCTGGGTTCTATTCCCATCAAGAGCACATGCCTTGACTACAGGCTCGATCCCCAGTGTGGGGTGTGCAGGAGGCAACAGATCAATGATTCTCATCATTGATGTTTTTGTTTCTGTCTCTGTCTCTCTCTCTCCCTTCCTCTCTGAAATATATATATATATACATATATATATATATATATATATATATATATATATATATATTTATATATATTTATATATATGGAGAGAGAGAGAGTGAGAAAGAGAGAGAGAGAGAAACATCCTTTCTTTAATTATTTCCTAAGGGAACAGGGTCTTGTAACCATGAGAAAAGATTTCTAAGAAAATCAACCAGAAGTTTCTCCAGGTGGCATTTTTGTTTATCTGCCATGTTTCCACCCCCTGTGAGTGACTCTGCCCCCAGCCTAGAATATTTTTCCTTTTATCTATATAACTGGAGTGGAGGAATGGGAAGGGATGTTTATGTGTAGACTCTTTAAAAGGTTCTTTTCCTGTCTCCAAGGCTACATCTCACTTGTGAATGGTCCACTAGTTTTCTGTTGATGCCAACATTGTGGCATTGTTTCCTCGGTAAATCTTATTGATTCCGCCCTCTGCGCAACCAGCAGTTACTAAGTGCCTCCTATGTACCCAGCCCTAACCTAGACACTAGGGATATAAAGATGAATGGGACTTCTTACCTGATCCACTCACTCATGGACCTTTCCTGCCTGGTCCCAGAGGCTTAGTATTGAGGCTTTACCTAACCCAACCTGCCCTCTTTTAACAAGCTTAACTGCCATTGCACTATTAGTCAATGGTAGGAACTTCACTGAGGTTGCAGGGAATTTTAATGGTTGCTCATAACACATTTAATGGGAGGACAACCCATTTGATGTTCTTTGGGACCATCCATGCTTTGTCTTAAGTAAACAAAAATAAGACTAAGTGTGCATTGGGTCATACGGAAGTAACTTATGGATGTGAATTAAGCAGAATCATCCGATTCTTAAATCCAACCACCTGGAGGAGATGCTTGTTGATAAGTACACACTATTGCAGCCAACTCATATTTGCATCACAGATACTCTTGTTATAATAGATAGTCCACTAAAGATTTATGAAAGCGCTCATAATTTAAATCAAATGTGCCTTTGTTTTAAAAATAGAATTGCCGATTTTGTGGGCATCAGCTATTCCCATTTTTGTGTGTCCTCCTTTTAGTGGAAAAGGAATTGAAAATAATGCTCCCAGCTCAAGATTTTGATTTACCACAGTAGATTGGCTAGTCCTATGCAATATTTCAACTTCCTTCTTGGTCATGGTTCTGTTATACAAAATAATACTTATTTGAGGGGCTAGTCCATCAGGGAGATGAGCGGAAATTAACATAAGCAGCGGCCCTATGTTTGGATAGGAGTTTCTGCTGCTGTGAGCAGACACGTCTGCAGCATCCATCTGGAGAAGGCCTGGGAGAGGATGTGGTCGGCCACCCAGGCCAGAATGCCCTGTGGAGTGGCCCAGCAGCCCCAACAAGTCCCTCAGCAATTTCTCTCCCTCTTGTTCCCCCAGACAGTTAGTGCTCCAGCCTCCCTTTGCTCTAGCCCCCCCTCTATTGTCTACCCTTTCCTTGATTCCCAAGCTCTCAGGGAAGGTCTAAACACCCACCTCCATTGGCACTGTAAGAGGTACAGACATGCTCTTTGGAATCACTGTTTCCCCTAGTCTCGTGGTCAGCAAACTGCAGCTCACGAGCCACATGCGACTCTTTGGCCCCTTGAATGTGGCTCTTCCACAAAATACCATGGCCTGGGCGAGTCTATTTTGAAGAAGTGGTGTTGGAAGAAGTTTAGATTTTAAAAAATTGGCTCTCAAAAGGAATTTCAATTGTTGTACTGTTGATATTTAGCTCTGTTGACTAATGAGTTTTCCAACCACTGCCCTAGTCCCATCGCAGACTGTCACTATGCCCCCGAGGGGACTCCCATGCGAGCAAGCAGAGTGAGTTAACATCTCTATGCTCATGCTGGCCTGTACAAGCCCTTGGTACATCATGGAAGCCATTAAAACTATTTGTGCTGTCTTTTCCATGTCTGCAAAATAAGACTGGCAGCACTTCCCTAGCTCCTAAGGCTCTGGTAAAAATTTCTCAGCACCTCCTGGAAAAGCAGTCTATTAAAATTACAACAAACATTAATGATGCTTCAGAGAGGGGACTCTTAGTGGACCCAGCATGGTGCCTAGTTCTCTGACTTGTATATACCCCACAAGAACTTCCAAGTGGCCCTTCCAGGAAAACATGGGCCACAGTGTCTGGAGGTGGAGAAGGAGCTTTGAAAATCAGCCTCTGCTTTGACAAGCACAGGCAAGAAGGACACCACTGATAGCCACACTATCAAGAACACTTTTTTTTTTAATGGACAAGCTCAGCATTTGAGTTCATCAATGTCAGACTCATAGCCCACGTTCCTGGGCCATTTATAAACCTGTTATTTTAGGAATTATCTCTTGTATCTACATTCAAATATCCAAGCACCTTCTGAAGACCATTAACATTGCAGTGGAAATTGAAGTTTTTATGTAAAGAACGTGTTTTATATATCCATAGAAAACTAGTATGGAGAAATATCTAAAGAGAAACCACAGGAAACACACAAAATAGATCTGCTCATTCTACTTTAAATCATATCTCTTTGGTGCGAATCAACACTACAATCTGACTACAGAAGAGCCGTATTAAAAACTACACAGAAGATCTCTTTCCCTCAAAATGGCTTCTCCACACCCTCCCACTCTGCATACACACTTGGCTCTTGTCTTTCTTCCCGAGGTATCTATCCTCCCAGCTGGGAACTGTCCTGCCCTCCCCGTGGGCCTCCGTGCCTGTCCTGTCAGGTCTTCCAACATCAGAAGTGTAAATCAAACAGGCAAAAGTTACATCAGAGGCATATAATATGCCTAGCTCATATTGTAGCAGTTGGTAACTGCTCCTCATCTGGATTCCTGGTCTGTCTATATTTCCAGAATGTAGTTCACCCCAAGGTACACTTAACTCAGACCGTGCGAACAAGCTACATTTCTCAGGAAAAAAATTAATAATCAAGTTATATTTTCAGGAAAAATCCTATCACCAAAATAAACACTCAGACCTTTCCTATCTTTTAAGAGCTAATCTCTTGAACTTCTTGAAGCTCACAGCCAATCTCTTTACTCATTTATATTTATTCGTTTATTGGTTACCCTTTTTCTTTTAATTTCTTTATTGACCAAGGTATTACATATGTATCTTTATCCCCCCATTATTCCCTCAAACCCCCTCCCCCCACACTCACTCATTTTTTTTAATGCCACATATAGAGCCCACCAGATAGCCAAAGACACAGACTAGGGTATGGCAGAGTTTTCTGGTCAAGATGCAATGCAGTAGTAACTGCCGAGAGTTCAATAGTAGCATAGTAGTGGCAGTCACTTTTACTTATGTCTTTATCTGTATCATGGATCGTGTGTACGCTGGGGCAGAGGGGGAAAGCAGTCTGGGCGAGTCCAGTTGATGCTTTCAGTTAACTTCAAGCTGATTTACAGTTCAATTAAACTTGGGTGGCCGCACACGTCTTTTTGTCAGGTTCAGGTCCAAAGCACTGTTCTCACTGATCTCTGTGGTATACATTTGCTCATTACTGGGCTCTCTGTTGAATACTTTTTGTTTTAAATGGTTAGAAATGCCATTTTATATGGAATTTTAGTTTCAGTTACTAAGCCTTAATGTGACTATATTCTAAAATATATATTATTGCATATTCATTTAAGACATCACAAGATTCCCTTCCCCACACACACACACTATTATAGAGAGACTCTTGCAATAGTGAAAGGAAAGAAGAAAGAAAAACAGGACATGATTTGATATCCTGGGACACAGTTTTATTTGGAAACTTTACAGGCATCATTGAAGCTAAGGGATGAAATATTAATATCGATAGAATAATTCCTATTTGATAAATCTAAATCTAATATTGAGGTTGTACAATAATATAACCACCTGAAGAATTTTAATATTAGCTATTTGTAATGACTGTTCAAAAATACTGATATTTTCATATAAAACCATATCTCATTATTTTTATTTGTCTATCAGTATATGAAACAAAGAATGCTATTTTTCCCAATTAATTTTAAATTCTAGAATTGTTTTTAAAAAACAAAGAATAATCATTTCTGAAGTCCTGAGTTTTCATTTAGTATGAATGTTTAATATAAATCAGTTCAACTTTTATCAATTCTGTGCACATCTGTGCATTCCAATAAAATAAAAGATGCTTTTACTTCATGGGAGAAACTAGTTGAGTGTTTATACTACAACTATAATATAAGCTGTAGGAGCACCCACTAACAGGGAAAATATCCACATGTATGAATTCTAACATGATGGTACACAAAATTATACTTGTAGAAATGAGGCTTGTGTTGAGAAGTGGATTCCAGTGGTGTGCAGGAATATTAGCTGACCTTGACCACAACAAAGTTGTACCGGTTATTTCCTAAACAAAGACTCTTGACTGTTTAGTAAACAAACATTTTCTTTACTCATTGCACAAAGAATAAATATTTTTGTTAGACTGTGTTATAAGTTTCGCTTCTAAGCTTGGCATTTATGGACTGGGTCACACGGGCAAACCCCCTGTCCTTTGCAAGGGTGTGGAGTTGGAAAAGAACTTAGAGATCAAACTCCACAAACCATGGTTTGCATTTAATAGTTTAGTTGTATCTGTGCATTTAGATTATTAAGAATGTTATAACAGCTTTATTGGAATATTGTATTTTTCACTTTAATATGGGACATTTTAACATTCCCTGAATTTGAAACTTGTTGTTGTTATATCTTGGGTTTACAAAGCTATTTTTGGGGGGACACATTTTTGAATTATAAGTGTAAGTTAATAAAAAAAACATAATTGATTATACATTTTTAAATATTTATAATTAAAATTTACTGAACAACTTTTTATGTACAAATTCTTTAGCAAATATTAATTGAAGGATATTGTGAACATACAGTAAAAAGATATGAAATGGAAATGAAAAAAAAGGTTAGGATCTAAACACACTGTATGTTCACATACATGTTGTCACAGTTTTACAGAAAATACTGTGCTTTTGAATCATCATTTACAGTGGCCACACAGCAGAAGCGCTTAAGTATAAAATTTTCACCAGGAAGGGTGAGGCCTGGGCAAAATTACAATTGCACCAAAATAATGAAAAGTTGAAGAAAATTCCTATTTTTAAATGTCTGTTTTCAAAGAGTAGAACTTAAACTCATTTTTTTCCCTCGCAGAAGAATGTCTAAATTACGTGTATCTTTTTCTTTAACAGATAATTCTGAAGTAATCAGCAGAAGTGGAATGGAATGCCAAGAATCTGCATTGAGAATAACTAAACATTGTTACTGTACATACTATCCTGTTTCCTCCTCAATAGAATTGCCACAAACTGCATGCTAAATAAAGATTTAGTTCTTCTGGACAGACCACAACTCTAAGGAGCTAGTGCTGCTATATCATATATGAGTATTAAATATGGTATGCTTAGTATATTCCAACCTAAGATAGTTAACTACCTGAGACCAGCTGTGATGTTTGAAGACATAAAGGATCAAGTTTACTTTGAAAGGGTTTCTAAACATAGTTTCTGTCCTAGGAATATTGTCTTATCTCCATAACTATAGCTGATGCAGAAAGTCCAACCAATTTACTCATTTCGACTCAGAATATCTCAAAGTTAGCAATAAACAATTAGCAGTAGTTTGAAACCTATTCCAAGGGCAGGTTCAATTCCAACTCCAATTACTGTCATTTCATTTTCCCACTGGATCAAAGGGTATGTTTCACTTCTTGACACAAATGCTGCAGCAAAGATGAGAAGTGAAGTAAAAAACAGATACCTGTCCTGCAGGTCTAAAATCTGAATGGAAATTCAAGCACAAGTACTGGGGACACATCAAAGTGTGGTATTTTGTTTGCCTGGAGATGCCGTATTGAATCATGTGATTCTAGAATACCATTAACTAGAATGCAAGAGAAACTTTGCACGGTATGAGCTTCATACCCCACCAAACAAAGTCTTGAAGGTATTATTTTACAAGTATATTTTTAAAGTTGTTTTATAAGAGAGACTTTGTAGAAGTGCCTAGATTTTGCCAGACTTCATCCAGCTTGACAAGAATGAGAGGCCCATGTCAAGAGTCTAATCTAATGGGTTAGTCTTTCAAACTCACCATCCGTTTGCCTGTTACAGAATAACTCTTCTAAACTAAAAACCTAGTCCAATAAGGAAGCTGTAGGTGAGGAGATCTGTATAATATTCTAATTTAAGTAAGTTTGAGTTTAGTCACTGAAAATTTGACTGTGACTTTAATCTAAATTACTATGTAAACAAAAAGTAGGTAGTTTCACTTTATAAAAAATCCATTACTGTTCTGCATTTCAAAAAAAAGTTGGATTAAAGGGTTGTAACTGACTACAGCATGGAAAAAAAATAGTTCTTTTAATTCTTTCACCTTAAAGCATATTTTATGTCTCAAAAGTATAAAAACTTTAATACAAGTACCTACATATTATATATACACATACATATATATACTATATATGGATGAAACATATTTTAATGTTGTTTACTTTTTTAATACTTGGTTGTTCTTCAAGGTAATAGCGATACAATTAAATTTTGTTCAGAAAGTTTGTTTGGAAGTTTATTTTAAGCACTATCGTACCAAATATTTCATATTTCACATTTTATATGTTGCACATAGCCTATACAGTACCTATGTAGTTTTTAAATTATTGTTTAAAAAAATGAAACAGCTGTTATAAATGTAATTGTTTAAAACATCCATTTTTTGTGTGTGAACATATTAGTGATTGAAGTATTTTGA
Organism: Pipistrellus kuhlii; assembly: GCF_014108245.1. NCBI lineage: Eukaryota > Metazoa > Chordata > Mammalia > Chiroptera > Vespertilionidae > Pipistrellus > Pipistrellus kuhlii. Next base: position 149,791,500 of record NW_023425529.1, read on the forward strand.
CTTTTGAGATTGAATGTAAAATATTTTAAATTTTGGCCTCACAGCCTGTTCTGAAAACTATATGCACCAACCATATCATTTTTCTTTTTAGTAAAAAAGAAACTCACCATTTTAATTAATGTTGATCGAAGTCTAATGACTCTTTATCTTATATATAGATTTGATAACCTTATCAAAAGCAATCATTCTAAGTGTAATCTTACATAGCGCTTGTATCATTAATATTTGTTTTAATTTGTGGGAAAGTATTGTATCTAACTTGTATTTCTTTGGTAGTTTCATCTTTATGTATTATTGATATTTGTAATTTTCTCAACTATAACAATGTAGTTATGCTACAACTTGCCTAAAACATTCAAACTTATCTTCTTTTTTTCTTTTTGTCTTTGTTAATTCACTTAAACTCATTGAATACATAGTATGCATTACTAAAGGTAAATTATGTGATCACTGAAATATTTTTGTAGACTAATTGTTGTAACATTGTCTTTATTTTTTTTTCTTTTATTTCATGATTTTGATGTTAAAAATCATTAGCACACAACTATTTTCAGCCCTTTAATGAGCATCAACAACATCACCTGTATCCCCAAGCAAATATAGAGGACTGTATTTTTACTATGATATCCATTTTCCAGAATTGTGATTATAATATGCAAAGAGTCATAAATATGCCATTTACGATAAGGAGGAGGCAAGGCAAATGCATAGATGTACAAATATATGTACAACAGATTTTGCTTTTTATTTATTTATAATGTAATTTTATAGAATAATTCTGGGATTTGAGAGGATCTAAAACTATTTTTCTGTATAAATATTATTTGCCAAAAGTTTGTTTATATTCAGAAGTCTGACTATGATGAATAAATCTTAAATGCTTTGTTTAAGTACTAAAACAAAATCACCTATATCCAAGACATGAAGATAGCAATTCAACAAATACTGTAGTTAAGAGATGAACTCGCCACTTGTATGAGAACTACATTTCACTCTTGGTTTTCAAGATATAATAGCACTTCACCAAAATATTCTTTTAGCCATACCACTGGTAACATTTCTACTAAACCTTTCTGTAACACTTAAAGAATTTCCTCACTCATTACCTTACAGTGTAAACAGGAGTCTAATTTGTATCAATTCTATGTTTTGGTTGTAATATTCAGTTCACTCACCCAATGTACAACCAATGAAATAAAAGAAGCATTTAAAAGGATTTATAATCTTCCTCCTTTTTCTGTTGAAACAGATTGATAATTAGCCAAGCAAAGTGGTTTAGACATTCACAAAGATAACGATTGATAACTTCAAAGGAGAGCAAGCTTTGGTCTTCAAATGGGAGACTGATCGTTGTTGCTTTTGCTTTTGACTTTTTACAGATAAGAAAAACAATTTAAAAGGATCATTTTAGAAGTATTTTTAGTATTCTTTGAAACTGGAAGTAAAAATAAATCCTACCACTCAGCCCTCTTCTACAGGATTCTGCCTGAATATGAAGTGTGAACTCAATAACCAAATGGGGAACAAAATATCAGTTCCAGACTCCTAGAGAACAAAGTGACAGCTGGTGGGGGTGGGGGTGGGGGTGTGTGGAGGGATTGAGCAAAAAAAGAGAAGAAACTCATGGACACAGTGATGTGGTGGCTGCCTGGAGGGGAGGGGGAGGGTGGGGGGAAGGGAAGGAGTGGAGAGAGGTGGAGGGTATGGGGGGAGGGGGTAAATGGTGATGAATGGAGACTTGACTTGGGGTGGTGAACACACAATACAGTATACAGACAATGTGTTGTAGAAGTTGCACCCAAAATCTATATAATGTAATCAGTGTCAGTCCAATAAATTCAACAAAAAGGAAAAATATATATCAGCTTGGTTAACAGACAAGAAAGTGCCCAATAATCTAGAAGACAGACTTCACACAAGAGCCTGAGCAGACAACTCGGCTTAGACCTGAGGCTGCAGAAGGAGCCAGAATGGGGAGTCCTGTTCTGTGTAAACATCCTAGCCAGGTGGACCAAGGAGAGAACAAGAGCTGAGCATCGTACCTGAGAAAGGTGTTTAACAAAGAGAATGCACCTTCTCAGACTTCTCCTTCCTCAGCCCCTTGGGGCCCTGGTATTTCTCAAGAAAGGTGGTATTAGTTTTGGGATCGGAACATGCCTTGTCATGCAAGGGTTGGCAGGAATTGCCTCCTGCCTGTGTGTTGAGATGGGGAGGGGTAGAAGGTTTTCTCCATGGCAGGTTTAAAGCTTCAGGCCTTGTGAGGGGTTTTGTTATCCCTAAGGAGAGTAGAAAACACAAACATTCAACAGATCAGGCATCTTACCTAATAAAAGAGTAATATGCAAATTAACCACTCTATTACATCCACAAGCCATGCCCACCAGCCAATCAGAGCAAGTATGCAAATAAACCCAACCAAGATGGCTACCAGCCAAAGAACATGAGGAAGGCTTGGGTTTCCCAGGCAACGGAAGAAGCCAAGTTTTCCCGCCTGACCTTGCTGGCCTAGACCTCTACTCAAGGCTACAAAGTTTCAATTATAGAGTTGGTCCGAAGGTTTGGGTTATTGTTAAGCTGATTAACAAAGTTTCAATTATAGAAGGTAAACAAATCCAAACAGAAATGGCTGCCAGCCACAGAGCAAGCAGGAGGCTTGGCTCTGCTCCAGGCTACATAGTTTCAATTGTAGAAGGTAAATAAATTCCAGATACCAGGGCCTCCACTTGGGTTGCTGGGGGTCATGGCTGGCCTTCAAATCACCACAGGCACCCTTGTTCCGGTCGCCCCATAACCCAAAAGAACCCTCACTCTGATCCGGGACATCGTTCAGGGCAAACCAGCTGGCCCCCACCCATGCACCAGGCCTCTATCCTATCTAATAAAAGAGTAATAGGCAGGTTGACCATCACTCCAACACACAATAGTGCACCCATGTGGTCAAAGATGGCTGCCCCCATGTGAACACAAGATGGCCACCATAAGATGGCCAGCAGGGGAGGTCAGTTGGGAAGCACCAGGGCAGTTGATAGGGACCAAGCCTGCAAGGAAGGGCAGTTGGAGGCTATCAACCCTGCAGGGGAGGACAATTAGGGATGACCAGGCCAGCAGAGGAGGAAAGTTGGGGTCAAACAGGCTGGCAGGAAAGCAGTTAGACATCAAGCAGGCTGGCATGGGAATGGTTAGGGGGTGATCAGGCTGGCAGGCAGAAGCGATTAGGGAAAATCAGGAAGGCAGGCAGGCAAGCAGTTGGGAGCTAGCAGTCCTGGATTGTGAGAGAGATGTCCGACTGCCTGTTTGGGCCCGATCCTATTGAGAGGTCCCATAATGGAGAGGGTGCAGGTTGTGCTGAGGGACATCACCTCCCATGCATGAATTTTATGCACCAGACCTCTAGTATATAAATAAAGAAATAAAAGGAACTTATATTTTTAAACTATGTCATTAGGATTTATTTCCAAGGATAAAAGTACTTTCCTACATTTGTGGCTATTTGAAAAACTGGCTCTATGTTTAGATGAGTACTTTTTTACTGTAATGCAGAAGAGAAGTTGCTATCCTACCAGTTGCCCCAGCAAGAAAACATTCTCTGTTAATAGTAAGTTGAAGCTGCGGACTTCAGAGACTAAGTTAAGTGGAAAACTTAAGACAGATAGTACTTAAAATTTTTCGCACCTGGTCTTACAAAGTGCAATTTTCATCTCTAGACTGACTTCTTATGGTGCTACATCACAATCAAAAGCAAAACCATAACCTGTGAGGACAAAACTAGTTTATCTCTTCAGCATAGAAAATAGTTCAAAATAAAATATTAACTATTCTATAATTATCTTCCAATAGAAAGTGCTATTTCAATTTTGGGAGGCCCAAACTAAAACTAATGTTGCAAATCCAGAAATATGCTTTTTACTATTAACAAAGTTCTTTTGCAACACTTAAAAAAATTTTTTAGAAATAGCCAGCAAACCAAAATGCAGTTTGATATTCTGATATTTGTGAGAGAAAAATACTGGCTTGCTCAAGAATGATTTCCTCCTCCCCCCTGCCCTAGATATCCTATTGTCTCTGAAATACTAGGCCATCATTACTGTTGGATTAATGTAACTTCACAGAAACAGCTAGTCACTATGAATAAGTATGATTCATATCAATTGAAACATAATAATGACTTCTCTCCATGCTCTCGGCGGGGGTGGTAGATGGCAAGAATAAAGATGGAGTGGAATTGAGAATGTTCACTAGGGATCTACTTAGGTGCCAAGCTCTATGCTGAATTCTCTAAATAAGCTTCTGATAGTCTATTCTGTCATTGGAGAGAACTACTTAGAGCATGTAAGCAAATTCTAACTGCTACTGAGATTCTTATTCAAAGTTACACAAGGGATTCTGCTGTGAGAAGTAGCCTGATTCCAGATCAGCACTGCCTTTCCGTGTCTGCTCTTGGGATGCTGAAGACCTCGGGAGACTTCAAGTTCATGACCAATGGTCATGTGGCCTCACTTTCTCCCACTGGTTCAGCTACTTTGAAAAACGACAGCCTACCCATTTGAAGTGCCCCTTTACCTGCCCCCATGTAAATGTCCTCTGTGCTCCCGAGCCTATGTTTTAACCACACTATTTCAGACAACCCCTCCAAATTAGATGAACACCATATAGCTCTTTTCGTGAAATAGTGTATAACCAGAAAGTAACTTTGTTTTGTTCACATACATTTTACATAATCGTTAACATTATGAAAGAGCTACTATACCCATGATGTAAATGAGAAATCAAGACTCCTAAGACCAAGTAACTTTTCAAAATCACATAAAACAGCATAACTCTCGAGGCCTGGCTCATCTTAACTCTACAATCGTGTCAATACGACCTTTATTTGTGGTATCCTTCGGGTTGAATTTTCATTTAAGAATTCAGAGTAAAGCATCTACCTGGTAAAGCACTAAGATGAAGCTAGGATAAGAATTCTTTACTAGGTTACATGAATAGGTTTTCTTCCCTATTAATAAAATATGTATGATTGATGAAATATTTTGAAACTAAAGGCTACAAAGTGCTTTTCTAGATTTAGGGCAGAGCCTAATTCTTTAGGATTAGAGGCAACTGGCAGGAATGTTACATTGCACCATCTCTCCAGGGTTACAGAGGTCTTTTGTGTTGTTTCATGTTTTTTGTTTTTTGTTTTTAAATATATTTTTTATTGATTTTTTACAGAGAGGAAGGGAGAGAGCTAGAGAGCTAGAAACAATGATGAGAGAGAAACATCGGCCAGCTGCCTCTTGCACACCCTCTACCGGAGATGTGCCCACAACCAATGTACACACCCTTGACGGGAATCGAACCCGGGACCCTTCAGCCCACAGATCGATGCTCTACCACTGAGACAAACCGGCTTCGGCTTGTGTTGTTTCTTTTAATCAAGCTTCTATTGTAGTGGTTCTCAAACTTTCTAATGCCGCAACCCTTTCATACAGTTCCTCATGTGTGGTGACCCCCAACCATAAAATTATTTTCGTTGCTCCTTCATAACTGTAATTTTGCTTCTGTTATGAATTATAATGTAAATATCTGTGTTTCCCGATGATCTTAGGCGACCCTGCTAGCGGTTCTCAGCCTGTAGAGTCTAAGACCATAGGAAAACACAGATATTTACATTATGATTCTTTAACAGCAGCAGAATTACAGTTATGAAATAGCAACAAAAATAATTTTAAGATTGGGGGTCACCACAACATGAGGAACTGTATTAAAGGGTCACGGTATTAGAAAGGCTAAGAACCACTATTCGATAGGGTTCTACTGAAATAAAAAATAATAAAAGCCATTGCATTTTTCCCAATTAGGATATGTCATAAGCCATGATGAAGCATCCCTGAAATGATGTAACATATCACATATAGCAGAGAGATTAATTTCTGGATAAAGGTCACACATGGATCATGTCTCCCTAAAATCCAATTATGTCCAAGAGTCTGAGAAGTTAGGTTCATTGTTTTTTTTTTTGTTTGTTTTTTTTGTTTTTTGTTTTTTAATAACTTTGCTACGGATCTTTCTGGGATTTTGCCTTCTATAAACAAAGAAAGAAGTTTTGTTTTGTTTTTTGTTTTGTTTTTAATCTGTCCTCATGTGTAAATTAAAATGATTTGAATTCAGGGACCCTAACTTTTCTTTTACTAGAGAACCTTTCCTTCAAACAAAAGGTCATCCCACAAAGGCACACAAGCAAAGCAGCAGCCGGTGCTCTGGCTACGAGGGACTCTCCACGCTTGAGAGGTGCCTCTTGTAAGCCCCGCAGCCCAGAGATGGAAACCCCCTCACTCACATACAAAACCTATGGCTTCACAGAGGAAGAAAAACATTTCAAAGTAGCACAGCAGCTTAGGAAAACCTGGCTTGTAAGCTCTGAATATGTCTCAATAAATCGATTTGTATACACCGAAATAACAAATATACTACAGAATGAATATATATTCCGCACTCGCATACATATGTATATGGAGAGCAACTTAAACACATTCTCATCCATAAACAGAAAGTTAAGGAGTTTTCAGTTCTGTGGAAAGGAACGATCAGTGCTTTTCACAATAGTCTAGTGGTCATACTGCCCAAGTTTGATTCTCAGCTCTGCTTTTCACAGCTTCGAAACTTCAAAGTTTTTTTGTTGTTGTTGCTGCTGCTGCTGCTGCTGCTGTTGTTGTTACTCCTCAACCAAGGACATTTTTTCATTGATTTTTAGAGATAGTGGAAGGGAGGGGGAGAGAGAAAAAAAAAAATCCATGTGAGAGAGACACATTGATTGGTTACCTCCTGCCCCTGCCCCCTCTCCAACAGGGGCCAGAATTGAGCCTGCACCTGAGGTGGGTACTCTTATTGAGAATCAAACCCATGGACCAACGCTCAAGCCACTGAGCCAAAGCGACTAGGGCAAAACTTCAATGTTTGTTCATCAGTAAATTGGGTCTAGAAATAAGGTCTACCTCATCACGACATTATGAGGATTTCGTGAAAGAATATATACTGATCATGTACAACACTGAGTGAGCTATCGATGAATATTAGTTACTGTTCTTAAAATAATATTAAAAAAGAGAGATATATGTAATACTTTCAACAATAAAGATTTATTTACTTTTAACAAATAAGCTCTTGAGTTTCCCTGTCAGTATTTATTCCCACATTCTGTCCAAATATTTCTTGGCAACTAAGAGGCACCTCTTCTATTTTCTCAATGACAATTAATGTCAATAGCTGACAGGCAAATTATAGGGAATTTATAATAACAAACAATAAGCTATATTACAATACTTCTGTGGAAGCCTGCAATTACTTCACTTTAGCATATGCTTTATGAGTCCTGGCTAAGGACTGCTAAGCTGTTCAAGAGATGTGGACATGAGTAAAGTCCAATCCCTACCCTCAAAAAGCTTTCTATGTGGCAGAAGAATAAAAATAAACCTGTGACAAACTGAGAAAGGATGAAGAGTACTGTATTTGCTTCCTAGAGTTGCCATGACAAAGCACCACAAATACGGTGGCTTACAACATCAAACATGTGTTCTCTCACAAGCCTGGAGGCTACAAGTAGGAAAGCAAGGTGCCAGCAGGGCCATGCTCCCTCTGAAACTGGGCAGAACCCTGCTCTGCCTCTTCCTGGCTTCCTAGATGGCCATCTGTCCTTGGTGCCCATCGGCCCACGGCTGTTTCACTCTGCTTTTTGTGTCCATCATCACATGGCCTTCTCCCTCTGTGTCTGTCTTCACACTATCTTCTTGAAGGTCACCAGTTATATGGGATCAAGACCCACTCTCATCTCCACTTGATTATATTTGCAAAAACCCTTTTTCCAAATAAGGGCACATTCACAGAGGAATATAATTTGACCCACATCAAGTACAGTGTTTCCCAAAAATAAGACATCCTCCGAAAATAAGACCTACTTACAGGTTTCCTTCTGAGTGAAATATAAGGCATCCCCCGAAAATAAGGCCCCCCTAGGCTCTGTCTCAGAAACTTTGTGAAACCTAAACTGCAAGAAGTTGTGACTTGGGTGAAGAATTCATGGGAGAAAATCACTGACCTTTGCATTGCAAATGCACTGTGAGTAGGCTACCTTGACAAGAAGTAGTCATTTAAAGACCGTGCTATTGCTAAACATGAGAGATTTGGTCCACTGATTCTGAAAGAAATGGAGTCACAAGAAATTCACCAAAAAATTCAGGAATTGGATTGTTATGATGATGTTCCAGAAGATGATGACATGATTGTCATTGAATAAATGAGTAAATTCTTTTTTTAAAAAATATATATATTTTATTGATATTTTTCAGAGAGGAAGGGAGAGAGATAGAGAGCTAGAAACATCGACGAGAGAGAAACATCGACCAGCTGCCTCATGCACACCCCCTACAGGGGATGTGCCCACAACCAAAGTACATGCCCTTGACCGGAATCGAACCCGGGACCTTTCAGTCCGCAGACTGATGCTCTACCACTGAGCCAAACCAGTTTCGGCTAAATTTTTGATACTGTAGGATTCACAGTTTGTCTGGTTTGTGTTGACAACTACTGTACTACCGTACCATAAACAGGTAATAAATTTCCTTTATTTTCATTTAATAATAAATGTGTACTGTATTCTTCTTCATGGAAAAATAAGACATCCCCTGAAAATAAGACCTAGCGCATCTTTGGGAGCAAAAGTTAATATAAGACACTGTCTTTTTGGGGGGGAAACAGGGTAATAGCAGCCTCAGTAAAGATTGGTTTCTATAGGTATCAAAGTATTCTAACCTTTTTTTTTTAATCCCCACCTAAGGATATTTTTCCATTGATTTTTTAGAGAGAGTGAAAAGGAGCAAGGAGTGGGAGAGAGAGAGAGAGAAACATCCATGTGAGAGAGACACATGGATTGGTTTCTCTGGACGGAGCCAGGAGTCAAACCTGCAGCCCAGGTAATTCAATCGTCTAGCAAAGTTGGCTAAAAACATTTTTAGTGTCAATATATTTTATTGATAATTTAATATGAAACTTCATAAACATACATACACATACACAACTGCTTATTGTACTCTTACAGATTTGTACACAACAAACATAAGAATTTAAATAAGTTCTATTTTCATAATTCCAATCTAAAAAGAAGAAATATTATTGGGCATTTATAATTTTCCTGACCAATAAAGGCCAGATATTTTCCTTAGAATTTTCCCCAAACTAGCTTCTACCACACATACTTCAAATCTTTTTATTCTTTTCTACTGGCTACTTATTTCCAGGGCTAGGTGTTGCAGGACATTCTCACCCTGTGAAGCAAACCTCTTGCTCTGCACTTTCATGTCTTTATACCATCTGAGCTGGTACCCATACCCAGATGGCTGGCAATGACATCATCGTATACAGAAATGGGTATGGGCCATTTAATTATCTTTCACAAAAAACAAGATGAAAGTATTCCCACTCGACTTTTTCAGGGCCAGATCCCCAAAATAACCATGGCCACTCTGAAGCCACCCCACAAAAGAGAGTGTGATAGAAGGGAAGTTTACTGTGGAAATAGTGTTCTCAAACAATTGCAAATTTTATAAAACCATGACGTGTGAACACATTGCTAGGGTTCCGCCCAGGTCCTTGAAGGACTCACAAAAGTGAGAGGTCCTAAAGTATAAAGTTTGTTAGCGTCTACCTCTGTCTCCTGTTTTAAAAATAAAAACAGCTTTTCTGAGGATGGTCACAGGGTCTGAAGCTGCCACAGGATCTGGAGCTGCCATATCCCCTCCTTTTTCCATTTCCCATTGCAATCAATAAAGGCCATTTGTACCATTTAAAAAAAATAAATAAACAAAAAGCAAAACAGTCTGGTCTGTGTTGCTCAGTGGTTGAGCATCGACCTATGAACCTGGAGGGCACATGCCTGGGTTGCAGGCTTGATTTCCAGTGTGGGATGTGCAGGAGGCAGCCAATCAATGATTCTCTCTCATCATTGATGTTTCTATCTCTCTCTCCCTCTCCCTTCTTCTCTGCAATCAATTCTAAAAAATATCCTATATAATAAAGAGGTAGTATGCAAATTGAGCATCATTCCAGCACACAAGATGGCCCTCACCATGTGGACACAAAATGGCCAGTAGGGGAGGGCAGTTGGGGGTGACCAGATCTGCAGGGGAGAGCAGTTGGGGGTGACCAGGCCTGCAAAGGAGGGCAGTTGGGGACAACCAGGCCTGCAGGGGAGGCCAGTTTGGGCAACCAGGCTTGCAGGGGAGGATAGTTGGGAGGGACCAGGCCTGTAAGGGAGGGCAGTTGGGGGTGACCAGGCCTGCAGGAGAGGGCAGTTGGGGGCAACCAGGCCTGCGCAGGAGGACAGTTAGGGGTGACCAGACCTGCAGGAGAGGAAAGTTGGGGACAATAACTCACACCAATGCCCTGATTTAATGTCTTCAAATATAGCAACTGATGTATCATGGCTATTAAGCTATTAGCTTTGAGATCAGATTGCCTGGGTTTAAAGCTCATTCTGGCTACTTATTAATTGTGGGCCTTTGCCAGACCCTTAACCTCTCTGTGCCTCAGTTTTACCATCTCTAAGTGGGGACTGTAAAATTGAACCTTTAGTAAGTACTATTATGATTACCAATTCTTTTATCTTTGAAGCTGTCACTATTTTTGTAAAGCATCTAATTTTTAACACACCTTTAAAAATGTCTACACATATCTACCACTAAAGAGCTATTGATGTTTTTGGTGAGTTCCTTGATATTCAAAAGCTCTACTATAAATAAATATGTAAAGATACCTAGTTAAGTATCTGAACTTAAAAACAATAAATGAAATTTAGTCATAAACAATCTACATTTGGACCACAGGTTTTGTTTTGTTTTAAATATATTTTTATTGATTTCAGAATAGAAGAGAAAGATAGAAATATCAATGATGAGAATCATTGATCTGCTGCCTCCTGCACGCTCCACACTGGGGATCTAGCTTGCAACTCGGGATTGTGCCCTGACCAGGAATTGAGTTGATACCTCCTGGTTCATGGGTCGACGTTCAACCACTGAGCCATGTTGGCCGAGCTAAACCACAAAGTTTGAGAGATTTTCATATCATCAAATTTCAGCTTCTTTGGAGAAATGTTCTTCCTAAATATTTTTGATAATTCAATATTTTCCAATTTGATCATTTTTATACATCTATACAATTGGTTCTTTTCAAAAAGCTATATTAGAAAATAAGAAAGAATATAAAGAAAAATCATTTAGAGCGTTTTGCTTCCTAATAATTTAATTAAACATAATTCCAAATTTTGCACATTATAATTCAGACATTGTACCTGATACCATTCAAATAATAAAAATGACTTCACAAAGTTGAATATAGTGAGTTTTGAGCTCACAATTCTTCAGTTTCACATGTCAGTTTACCTACGAAATTGCACAAACTTTTAAATTTCTCCATATCATTTGCTTCTTCCCTACCCAATAAAAAAGGGTGGAAAGAGTGGTCCTCTCCTGCCATCTTCATATTCTTACCTCAGACTTACTCTTTTCATTTAAAAAAAAGCATTATAGAATATTCAAGGTATTCAAAAAGTATATAGACTATAACAATGACCATGTACCTATCTCTCAGCCTAATAAATAACATGTTTACAACACAGAGGAAATCCCCATGAACCCTCTACCCCCTGACTCTACCCCCTGAATTCAAACTATATACGATTCTCACTCATCTTCACAATTTTATCATGTATGTATACTTAAACCAACTGTAACATTGTTTTGATTTTTTTAACTTTATGCAAATGATTTCATAGAGTTCTTCTGCAACTTGCTTTACTCATTCATCATTATACTAGAAGCCCTGGGGGGCAGGGGGGGAGGGCGGGAAGCAGGTCCCTCAGCCCAGCCTGCACCCTCTCGCTGTCTGGGACCCCCAGGGGAATCAGGCCTAAGCTGGCAGGTAGACATCCCTCTCACAGTCCAGGATCCCTCCCACGCCTTACCACTTGCCTGTTCACTGCTCAGCTCGTTGCTCCTTAGCACTGCTGCAGAAGCGGGAGAGGCTCCCACCACTACTACTGCGTTCACCAGCTGTGAGCCTGGTTTCTGGCTGAGTGGCGCTCCCCCTATGGTCAGTGCGCCTAGTGGTCAGTGTGCATCAGAGTGACCAGTCATTCAGCTGTCAGTCAATTTGCATATTAGGATGTTATTACATAGGTTGTGACAAGTATGTATGTACATATACACAGTTTATGTTAACTCATTTTCACTGCTATACAACATTCCACTATATAAATATACTATAATTTATGTCCTGCCCTGGCTGATCTGGCTCAGCTTATTTGGTGTTGTCCTGTGCACCAAATAGTTGCCAGTTTGATTTCCGGTCAAGGCACATGCCCAGGTTGTAGGCTCAATCCCACATGCAGGAGGAACATGCAGGAGGCAGCTGATCAATATTTCCTGCTCACATCAATGCTCCTCTCTCTCTCTCCCCCTCTCCCTTCCTCTCTGTCTAAAAATCAATAAAAAATATTAAATAATAATAACTTATGTCCTGATTTAGTGAATAATATAAATATTCATTCACAATTGTAGACAAACATTAGTTGTTTATATTTTTTTATGTCAAATCCTCTACAATTTTTGATATTGTCACTTTACAGTTTTGCCAGTCTGCTATCGCTTTGTTTTGGGAGTGGGAAGTTTCTTTCATTTTTAATACAGTCAAATTTATCAAGCCTTTTCTTTATGGTTTAATAAATTACTCTTTACCCTAAGATCATAAGATAACTTCTTATATTTCCTTCTATAATAATTTTGCCTTTCAAGTTATTCCACTGAGAATTGATTTTTCTACATGCATTGTAATAGAGGCCCAATTTCATTTTGTTTTTCTCTTGAGAAGAATGGAATGACCCAGCATCATTTATTGAGTTGTATATCTTTTTCCCATTGGTCTGCATACTCTCTCAGACATAAATCAATTTTCTATATAACTGTGAACTTCCTACTTCTTCCTGCTGAGTTTAGTATATAGATATATATAATTTTAGTATATAGATATATATAATTTTATATATATAGATATATAATTAGTATATAGTATATAGATATATATAATTTTAGTATATAGATATATATAATTTTAGTATATAGATATATATAATTTTAGTATATAGATATATATAATTTAGTATATAGATATATATAATTTTAGTTTAGTTCCTGCTAGAAGAGTTTGGCTCAGTGGATAAAGTGTCGGCCCATGGACTGAAGGGTCCTGGGTTCAGTTGCAGGCTTAACTCCTGGCCCCAGCCAGGGCATGTGGGAAGCAGCCAATCTATATGTCTCTCTCACATCAATGTTTCTCTCTGTCTCTTCCCCTCCCTTAACATTTTCTGAAAATCAATGGAAAAAATTAACAACAACAAAAATATGAGTTGGTTGATAGTCATTTTCCATAGAAATATATAAAAATATTTGCCTTTTCTTGACACTTAAGTGGATAAACAACGTAGTTGCCCCCAAGCATTTTGAAGATAATTACCTTCTGTGATCACAGAGATCATACATAAGAAGTCAACTATCAGTTTTGTTCCTTTATACATTATCTGTCTTACCTCTTGTGCTTTATATTTTTTCCTCTTTACCTTTGATGGTCTATAATTTTCATATAATGTTTCTAGAAGCAGATTTGTTGTCTTTATCTTGCTTGATTTAGAATTATTTTTTGTTTAACTCTAAAACATTTTTAAATAATTCTTTTTTAATATTGCTTCTTCACCATGCTCTTTGCTTCTTCCTTTTGGAACTTTTATTAGCTGTATATTGAAGCTTCTCATTTTATCCTTCATGTCTCTTTATTTTCTCATATTTCCTATCTCTTTATTTCTCTGTTCTGCGTCCTATGTGGTTTCATCAGGTATATTTGATAATTCACTAATTTTCTCTTCATCTGCATCCACTCTTGTGTTTAATCTAGTTCCTGGTCTTTATTTTAATGACAATGTCTTTCATTGCTTAAATTGTATGCTTCTTTTTTCAAACCTTCATGTTCTTTCTCCCCCAAAATATCCAGGAGGTCATAGCTTCATTCCCAGTTAGGGCACGTGCCCAGGTTATCCCCTCATTTCCCAATGGATAGTCCCCATTAAAGAGGCAGCAGATCAATGATTCTCTCATCACTGATGTTTCTATATCTCCCTCTCCCTTCATCTCTGCAATCAATAAAAAAAAATTTTTTTAACAGACATTAGAAACTGGGCTAGCTCTCCTGCATAGTTCTCACTATCTCATGAAAATAGAATTCCATCTATATTACTAAACAATATTCAACAAAATTTACTAAAATTTTTCCTGAACAGATTCTGTAAGTCCCAACTGTCAAAATAAGTCCCAATTGCCTGGTATTGCATTCAAGGCAGATCTGTAGATTCAACCTAAAGTAATAATCTTATTACTTTTTATATTGCCAAACATTGGGAACCCCAGCTTCACAATATTATTATATTTTTCTAAAACATTCACTGTGCTCTTCTACCTTCTTGTCTAGGTTTCCCTTGTTCTTTCTGCCTAAAAGACCCTCTTCTTTATCTTTACCTTTAAACTCACTGCAGTCTTTGCCATTATTAAAGATCCATCTTCAAGGTCCATATCCTTCACAAAGTCTTTCAAAATCTCTAGATTGGAATTAATCCCTCCCTCCCTGTGTCCCCATAGCATTTGTCTTGGTGCTTCCATTTTAATGCTTATCTCTGTCTCCCTTAAATTTCTAGCCATTACTTTGCTTCTTCCATTAGACTGTGAATCTTGTTTATACTAACACATATCATAGTGCCTTCTGTATCAAAGATGTGCAACAAACAATTGAATTAATTGAAGATTAGATGAAAGGGAATCACTGAAAGAGAGCTTCTCACTCAAATCTCATTTTTTACTACTCAACTTTAAAGTTCTCTTTAAAACAATAGCTGGGTTTGGTTTTTTGTCACTAAGCCAAGCAATAAGCTGAAAAGGAACTAAATATTGAATTTCCTTTGCAGTTTTGAAGTGGATATCCATACATGCCACATTCCCTGACAAAGGAAAGAGGAAACAAAGGCTAGAAAAGGTGTGTGTGTGGGGGGGGGGGGGGGAGCATGGTTGGGGTCATGCAACAAAAGGAAATCCCATTTTCTAATCTCCACAAGATGGTCAAATTGCTAATCTCTACTGTTGCATTAGAGCAATTAAATGTCTTAGAATATCAGCAGATGTTACAATGGTAGAAAGAGCACAAGTAGTTAGTGGGTCCATTTCTATTTTCTTCCCTTTTCTTCTAACCAAATGACAGAAAATTATAGTTGATTTTAAAGACTGTTATGGCCCGCTGTCATGGTTCAGTGGTGGAGCATCGATCCATGAACCAGGAGGTAATGATTCAATTCCAGTAAGGGCACATGCCTGGGTTGTGGGCTCAATTCCCAGTGTGGGGCGTGAAGGAGGCAGCCGATTGATGACTCTCTCTCATCATTGATGTTTCTATTTCTCTCTCCCTCTTCCTTCCTCTTTGAAATAAATAAAAATATATTTTAAAATAATAATTACTAAATAAAGCCAGTTATGTATTTATTGTACAATAATGTATGAACCATCCAAATATCTTTCATTATTTCCAAATTATCCAGATAGTCTTATTGTGAAGTTGCTGTTCATTCGTTTACACAGTCATCCTTGAGCTAAAATATTATGAAGAACTTGTCCTTCCATTTTGATCACAAGAGTACTGATTTCATAATGGTCTTAAAAACACAAGAGTTATGTTTTGTGTTTCTTTTCTCAACAAATCAAAAGTAAAATTGCCCTTGCTTTTCAGTCATTTGTTCGACAAACATTCATGGTGTTCTGACTATGCTCCACGCTAAGAACTAGAGGCAAAATGATGACAAATCATGGCCCCTGACTTGATAGAGCTTACTTTCTCTCAGGGGAGTCAGAGACCAATAAGATAATTTCATGATAAATATAAATTTTACTATTATGAAAAGAAGGTCTTGTGAAAAGTATATGAGTGTGTATAACAAAAGAACCCGAGTTAGTCTGGCAAGTTATCAAAGTTTCCCTAGAAAAAGGATTGTACACTGAGATTTGAAGGTTGAGTATGAGCTAAATAGGAAGGGTGCAGGTGTTAGGGCTGCCAAAGGAGGAATGCATGAGGTCAAGAGTGATAAAGAGTTATAAATTTATTAGGTCATCTTATGGGCTGAGCCCCAAAATGGTGGGGAGTCAGAGGTTTTAAAGGATTCTAGGTGGACATTTCCAGTGGGGGAACTCTCAGGGTAGGTCGGATCCTGGAAAAGTCCAGAGGGCAAAGATAATGGTCTTAGCAAGTGGAATGTGGTCTTAGCAAGTGGAATGTCAGTTGTGAACTGGTCTAAAGGTCAGTTCCCAGGGGAGGAGGTATTGATTCAATTATTTGATCAGACCTAACAGCAGGAAGGATGAGCAAAGAGAATATTCTAGGTAGAGAGAAACAAAGCACACAAAGACCTTGCTGCCTGAGAAAAAAACTGCCTTAAAAGCCAATCATTGTGACTATAATACAACACACCAACCTCTATCTGCAATACTTTTTAGTGGCCAAATTCTTGGAATTCTACATAATGTTCTGTTTCATAAAAGGTAATTACTTAGAAGATTGGTAAGCTTAAAATTGCCGTCCAGTTTTAGGAAGTTGGGTGATAAACATATGTTATATATGAAATAGGGGAAAACAACATGGGAATACCTGCATGTGTTCTGAAATTTTGAATTCATTGTTTGTTTGTTTGTTTGTTTTGTAGGGTCATCCTCCTCCTCCCTGAGCTCAGAGTCTAAATCTTCCTTTCCTTTATGCTGCACTTTTTCTTTCAATTAAAAGGCAGTCATACAAAAACCAACTCAGATTTCATTATCAGTTTTTCAGAGCAGTCTGTCATTGGACTTACTGGCTAAGCAAATATAAGATTCTAATACATTTTGTTTGAGGATCCTGGGATAGAAACTAACATTATTTTTTTAAATTATCAGATAAGAGAAAGTTGGTGGGTTATGCACATCTGAGAGTTCACTTCTTAAAATTTTCAGTTTGTTTCACTAATTCAGAATGACATTTGAAGCCATTATTTCATTTCATGTTTTTACCTACTGGCCAGTGTGCTCTGATTTCTGCCTTGGCAGAGGCAAGACATTAATCTCGTCCCACAGTCCTGACATGTAGGATTGGCACAGCATTTATTAATTCACCTTTCACTTAAATTGGTTTTCTTTTATGCTTTCACTGCATCCAACATCTTGGACTAACTATGTCTCTGTTTTTAACATAATGTAAAATAGGGTCAAACCTCTACTTCTTAAGCTGGGTTTAATAAATAAAACTAATAGCTGAGATTGATTACCCATTGCGACAGCAAAGTACAGAATCCAAGATGGATTGTGTAATTTGCAGCTCTATGGTATGTATTAAATTTCCAGACATAAGATAAATAATTCATGTAAGTAACCAAGAGAACACACCCAAGAATAGAGTTTGTGGTTACCCTTTTATAGCAGTGAAATTAATGACAAATTTCATTAACTCTTAATTTAGGATGTTCTATAAATGCATTTTAACTAACCATGACCTAAATGTAACTGGCGTACACATCGAGGATTCTTGATCTGTTCTTATCTAGAGGCTCTCTTAATTAAACATCTAGATCTCTCAAAAAGTGAACTCCATACCTACAGTTTTCTTCATTTTTCTAAAATCTAATTATCATCTGTGATTTAGGAAATTAAAGTTCTTCAGGTAACTAGGCATTATAGGGAGGGGGTGGGGAGAGCGGGAGGGGGCGGGCATAAAGGATATGAGTATTTAATTCTTTGTTGGTGCCAGGAGAGTAGAACCCAATAGATAAAATATAAAGTTGGTGATGAATTCTGTTTATTCTTCCCAAGCTTAAATTGGCAAGCTTAACATAATCATCAAAGCCCTTAGGTTTCATAACTTGCAAGGTAGGGATAAAAAATCCATTTTATAGGGTGGTTCCATGGTTTAATTCAATTTTAGGAAGTCATGATAATTCTGATATCCTCCCAGGGAAATCCTATATAATAAAAGCATAATATGCAAATCGACCTAAAGGCCAAACAGCAGAATAACCATCTGGATGATCATCCAGGACCACGTTATTCCACCCACTAGCACCAGGCCAGCCAAGGCAGATGCAATGTAATTGGTCGGGGGCCCAGCCATCACCCCGATTGTCCCACAGAGGGAGGCTCAGAGGGCAATCAATCGGGGAGCTCTACAGTCACCACAAAGAAGGAGGCCCAAGACACCAACTGATGGGCTGCGGGGGGGGGGGGGGGGGGGGGGGGGGGGGGGGGGGATAGGCCTCCCTCTGCAAGGGAAGCCCGGGTCCCAGGTGCAGCGGCTGGAGAGAAGCCTGGGTCCTGAGTGCCAGAGGGAAGCTGGTGCCAGCAGCTGGGAAAAAGAAGGCCTACTCTTGTATGAATTTCATGCATCAGGCCTCTGCTCTCTCTATATAAAAGCCTAAGCGACCATTAGGACTGAACTACTGGTCGACCATTTGCTATGATGAGCACTGATCACCAGGGGGCAGATGCTCAACACAGGAGCTGGCCCCTGGTGATAAGTACACTCCCACAACCAACTTCTCACAGCCAGCCAACCTCCTGTGGTCCCTCCCCGTGGCTGGCTGGCCCCAATCAAGACTTTGCAAAAAGGCTCCTATCGGCCTCAATCACCAGCCAGACTGAGGGACCCCACCTATGCACAAATTCATGAACCAGGCCTCTAGTATATAGATAAGAGATGATATGTTTGTTTTCAGAGCTTTTAATGAAGAACTGTGCCCATTGGCCCTGCCATTGGGACATTCAAGCCTGGGATTAGAGAGTGATTAGATTGCTAAACCATGAAGAACAGGATTCACAACTGGACAGTATAGACCTCGAGACCCCAGGATGAAAAGATGAGTCCTCCCAGGTCCTCAGCAGCTCAGAAAGTACTTAAATGCTGGTGCTAAGTGCTCAGCATTCAACACTGCTTTGGCTGGTGAGGTCCACCCAGTGTCTACAAGGCAATAGACTATGTTTTTCTGGAGTGTTCTAAAGATGAAGAGAGTTCCTGTTTACCAAAAGTTTACAAAGGTTGTTTGTGATGGGAGCTGTAAGCAGCTAATAGAGTTAAAAGAATCTTTTTTTATTAGTATCATTCCCATTTTACAGATGAGAAAATAGAGAAGAATTCAGTTATTCATCCAGTGCAACAAAGATAGGGACACAAATGAGATTCAAACTCCAGCCATTACCTCACTCTATATTGTTTATGCAACTAGGGTCCTCTTTTGTGTTAAGTTCTGTTCTTCTCACAGGATTGAAAGTTACTAATCTTTACCAGGGATGACAGTTTGAATTATAGGATTTCCTGGGCCCAGGTTCTTGTTTAAAAGTGCTGGAACACTGGTAGTTGTGGGTATAAATTCTCCCCAGGAAGCATTTTTAGTTTGGATACAATTACCTAGGTTGCTTTTTTTTGTTGTTGTTATTGTCTGCAATTCTTGGTGTTTCCAGTTTTTCGACCTCTCTAGCATCTAGTCTGAGATATACGAAGAAAACCCAAGGAACTCACAACTGTGTCATTCATTGAGTCTCAAAGCCCCCAGTGGGCTGCCCTTTTCTTAACCTTTCAGAGTCTCCCTGTGCTTTATAAATCTTGTCCAGAATTTTTAACTATACTTAGAGAAATAGAGAAAGTATACTTGCCCCATATTTCCAGAAGTAATAGTCCCCTTAACTTGCTTTTGTGTGTGTGTTTGTGTGTGTGTGTGTGTGTGTGTGTGTGTATATGTGTTGTATTAAAATATATTAACACTCGTGGCCCAGTGCATGGATTCATGCACACTGAAAGGAAATTAATTAAAAGAAATATTTTAATATCACTATTCACCCTTTCTTTATAATAGAAGTGTCAGAAATGAAAGAAAATTAGTAAAATAATATATAAATTGATTAATCAATAAACAACAACATGATATAATAACAACAAAGACCTGATATAACAACAACAAAGACATGATATAACAACAACAAAGACATGATATAAAAACAAGATTGATAAAACAATGACTAAAAAATTGATTAAACTTATTCTAATATCTCCCTGTATATCACATTAACAGTAAAAAACACTTTCAGGGTACTTGACTAATTTCCTTTGTGATGAAGTATTTACAACTTTAAATTTAACATTACACACTCTCTGAACTTAAGAGAAAGCAACATATAACTGACCATGTCTGAAAACAGGTTCAGGTAGGAATTTTCCTACTCTGTATAGAGTTTGTCCTTGTGATTTATAATAGTCATCGCAAATGCTGTCATCATGGGAAACTGACTCCGAATTAATTTAAATGGGAGGCCCCTAGTGTTAGACAGGGACATATCAATTCTTGGAATCAGAACAACCTCTCCTTCCACAGATCCTGGTAATACTTCAGCTTCAATTATGTTAGGTCACAATCTTTTGATAATGAATCTAGTACCATTACAAAGACCCCATTTACTATTAAGATTTTTCAGTAGTATGATGATTGCATTTGCTTCAATTTTAATTGATGACACACATTTCTGAAGGAGTAATACTATTAAGAAATTCCATGGGAAAATTTTCCTTTTGGGCATCTGTTGAATTGATGGAACCATCACTCAAATAGGTGTGAAAATCTCCATCGAGTATATCCAAATTTTCTTCATTTAATTTATGAACATGCTCATTTTTAGGACAAAGAATCGCACATTTAAATATATTTTTAATTTTTTCTATAGATATACTATTTCCAAAGGTAGCTTCAATAATATATCCATTACAAATCATTTGACAGTCAGCATCAGAATGTCAACAAAAACAATCAAATTCATGATCAATAATGACAGATTGAAACACACATGTGTAATTGGCACCAGTGAGAGCTCTATATGTATAGTGTATGCGTAAGTCAAAGTTTATTTTTAAATTGCCAGTGCACGTCATATGTATGGGCTAGTTGGTTGGTCGGTCAGATGGACAGATGGACAGTGGGTCACTAAGCCTTTTATATATAAAGAGAGACTAGGGGCCCAGTGCACAAAATTTGTGCATAGGAGAGGGGGGAATGTGTGTTCTTCAGCCCAGCCTGCACCCTCTCCAATCTGGGACCCCTCAAAAGATGTCCAACTGCCCGTTTAACCCAAATGGGCAGTCAGACATCCCTCTCACAACCCAGGACTGCTGGCACCCAACTGCTCCCCTGCCTTCCTGCCTGATTGCCTCTAACTACTTCTACCTGACAGCCTGATCACCCACTAACCACTCCCCTGCCAGTCTGATTGGTGCTTAACTGCTCCCCTGCAAGCCTGGTCCCCACAACTGCCCTCCCTTGTAGGCCTGGGTCCTGCCAAACTGTCCTCCCCTGCTGGCCTGGTCACCCCTAACTGCCCTCCCCTGAAGGCCTGATTACCCCCAACTGCCCTTCCTTGCAGGCCTGGTTGTCCCTAACTGCCCTCCTCTGCCAGCCCGGTCACCCCTAACTTCCCTTTCTAGCAGGCCTAATAACCTCCAACTGCCCTTCCTTGCAGGCCTGGTCCCTCCCAACTGCCCTCCTCTGCCAGCCTGGTCACCCCTAATTGCCCTCCCCTGCTGGCCATCTTGTAGCGACCATCTGTGGCAGCCATCGTGTGTCCACATGGAGGCAGCCATTTTTGACCAAATGGGGGTGGCCATCTTGTGTGTTGGAGTGACAGTCAATTTGCATATTACTATTTTATTAGATAGGATAAGATTTGTCATATTAACCATTTTTATGTGTACCATTCAGGGGCTTTAATTACCTTCACAATATTGTGCAACCATCTCCACTAGCCATCTCCAAATTTTTACATACTACAAATAGAATCTCTGTACCCATTAAACAGTAACTCCCCAATCCCTTCTTTCCCTATCCCCTGAAAATGATTAGTCTATTTTCTATGTCTATGAATTTGCCCATTCTAGATAGTTAATTTAAGTGGAATCTGCAATATTTGTCCTTTTGTGTTTGGATTAGTTTAGTTAGCATAGTGTTTTTCCAGTTTCATTTATTGTGTAACGTGTCAGAATTTCATTAATTTTCATGGCTGAGTAATATTTCATTGCATGGATATAGCACATTGTTAATCCTCTTATTATATTGGGTTGTTTATCTAACTATCCTTTGACAAGGTAGCACTGAGGGCTATAGGGAAGCAGGGCAGTGCAAGTGTGTGTGCATCTCACCTTGGTTTACCCTAATATCTTCTCTCAGTTCTATGGGAGGCAGCAGAGCACAGAGAAGATGCAATCCCCAGCATTCCCACTAATCCTCAGCCAGCTTTTTTCTAGCAGTGCTCACTTGTTTTAATAACCTTCCAATATGTATTTATTCACAATGTAATCTGATTTTTTAAATGCCTGAAAGAAGAGAAAAGAAAAGAGAAGAAAGGAGAAAAGAGAAAAAAGAAAAGAGAAGAAAAGAAGAGAAAAGAGAAAAGAAGAGAAGAGAAGAAAAGAAAAGGGTATTGTTAGTCTGTGCACATCCCTGCTGCTCCAGGCTTCATCAGTTGCTGTCAGAGCACAGTCCTACTCAGACTGCCCAGTGCTGTCACTGAGCCACAGAGAACCAGCCAGCCAAACTGGCAGGGAAAACAGAAATGGGAAAATCCTGCAGGAATGTGAGTTTGTGTTTAAAGAAACAGAATGTTTTTACATCATTTTCCATTTTGTTGGAACACACAATTAAGATAGCAATACTATAATTAAGGTAACCAAATAAAAACCTTCTTAGAGGCTTTAGGAACCTGAGAAGTCTAGAACAGTGTGACCTACTGGTAGGAACCCTAACACTACAAGAGTACACATACATCTCTATCAAAGCTGAATTCCATGTGCTGAGAAGGTTGCATTGATGTCAGTATAACTTTTTGGGGTCATCACCACATTCCTACTCAAATGCAAACACTCCATAATCACTACCTTGGACATTCCACAAATACTATCTGACCTTGTATGTCTATTTTTAGTAAAACAAATAAACCCAGTCACTCCCCAAAGTTTTAACATTTTCAGTCTCACTCTCTTCAGAGTTTGTGGCTTTTATTTCAGATATTATATAGTGGAGTATAGGAGACTGCTTTGTTTTCCCAAACAACCTTCCATGTTGTGATGGGCTATGAAATCTTAGATCCTGGCTCTAGTCTCCCGATGCCAGTTCAGTCCATGACAAACATTATATGTGGATGGCATTCTTGGCAATTAGAGGATTAGAAGAAATCAACTCCTCACTTATACTGACATTTGAAGATTAAGTTGATGTACCCTCATTCCCATTCCAAACATTTTTATTCAAAATGTTAGATAAAACATATAAATATAACTATATCAAAACCAAAATTGGAAGATGGAATGAGGAATCACTGGATACAAAAAGAGTAAAGGAGGAGGAGGAGGAGGAGGAGGAGGAGGAGGAGGAGGAGGAGGAGGAGGAGGAGGAAGGAAATTCAAAGTTAGAGTAGAACATAGGAATTAATCCACAAGGCCATCAGACCCTAATATAAGTCCAAGTCCTGGGGAAGAGAAGCAAGTTGGTGTTTTAATATCCATCTGGTTCCCACAGTTCCCACCTCAAGCAGGCGGAGAGTTAGGATAAAGCCAAAGGCCTTAAGACAACTGCCAAATTCATGAATTGGGGACTAGAAGTTGGTCAAACATCTACTAAGTCTAATCCTTCTCCTCAAGAAGAATTTGGACTCAGTTGAAAAATGTCTCTAGGCACCAGAAAATTCAGAATCTTTACTAAGTAATAATATCTTCTACCCTTGTCTGAGTCATACATTTTTTAAAAGTTAGGATAAATTGAGACGATGCAGATAAAATCGTTTTCAATTCCGTTTATGATACACATCAGGTGAATCATCATCCATATTACCTATCCTCATCATCACAATTATGATTTTCTAAATGTAATCATAGATACTCCATGCTATATTTCTTATCAACAAATTGTAGGAGCAGGTTCCCCCAAAATAATGTTACAAGAGGAGCAAGTAGAACTCAAGCAAAATTGGAACTGTTCTGCTTCATCAATAAAAATATTAAAAGCAGACTTACACTGTTTGCAAAGTTCATCAATTCAAGTCTTCGATTTCACTGTCAGAAGTCTCATTCAGGAAAATAGACTGCAACTCTACTATAACTCTGAAGCTTTTAGGATTTTTAGGAATCCTAACATTGTGCCAGTCCATGATAGATGACTAAATAATGATAATGGATGAGATTCTTCACAGTGCTGATGAAGTATCCTGGATGTCTTGTCTCTTTCACCATTCTTCATGAATAGATATTTCTGTAGTCTACATGACCTATATAAAGTTGTTATGCCTGATCCATGTGGCTCAGTGGTTGAACATTGACCTATGAACCAGGAAGTCACAGTTCGATTCCCAGTCAGGACACATGTTTGGGTTTTGGGCTCAATCCCCAGTGTAGGGCATGCAGAAGAAAACTGATCAATGATTCTCTCTCCTCACTGATGTTTCTATATCTCTCTCCCTCTTTCTTCCTCTCTGAAATCAATAAAAATATTTTTTTAAATAAAGTTGCTATGGAAACATCACTGTTCCCCACTTTAAATGAAGGCCTTGACTTCCATTCTTCAACATTATCTATACAAATAAAAGCCTAGGTGGTCCTCACACCCTTGCACAACACTCTCATGTCATCATAAGATGGCAGTCACAAGGTTGCTGCCATAAAATGGCCACAACAAGATGGCTGGCAGGGGGAGGGCAGTTGGGAGAGATCGGGCTGGCAGGGAAGTACAGTTGGGTGTGACCAGGCCAACAGGGGAGGGCAGTTGGGGCAATTGGCCCAGCAGGGGAGGGCAGTTGCGGTGATCAGGCTGGCAGCGGAGGGAAACTGGGGGTGATCAGGCCAGCATGGGAGCAGTTAATCATTAACCAGGCTGGCAGGGGAGCAGTTAGGGGTAAATCAGGCTGTCAGGCAGAACCTGTTAGGGGCAATCAGGCAGTTAGGTAGGCGAGCAGTTAGTAGCCAGCAGTCCCAGATTATGAGAGGAACCAGCAGTCGGACATCCCCCAAGGGGCCCCGAATTGGAGAGAGTGAAAGCCAGGCTGAGGATCACCACAAGCATGAATTTTGTGCACCGGGCCTCTAGTCTTAACTATAACAATAATAATGACAGTGTATATTACTGACTATAAACTAAAATTTCTGCCATGTAATTCACATACATTATTTATTCATTATTTACAGATTAGAAAAGAGATTCTGTGAGCCTAAGTTACCCTTCCAAGGTCATATATTGAGGAGGTTTGAGAAGGTATTTGAGCCCATGTATGTTTGAATTATATAAAGCATATAATTATGGATGTGTTTTTATCTTATGTAATTACTGCCTCTGACAGTAAAAGTTAATATTGGGAACAGCAGAGTCCATTGCCAGCCCACATTTATTATCTAAATATTCAATAAAGACACTTACATTCTAATAGAAAAAGGACTGCACTTACTGATTGTATACATCTATTAATCTGGTATATAGTAGAAACTTAAACATACTACATATCATTTAATACTCATAATATGACTAAAAACTAGCTTATCATTCCCATTTTATAGTTCTTATGTCAATCTTACAGTTGAAGTCATTCAGGCTGAGGATAATGATGTAATTTTTATAAATTCACAGAACAAGTAAGTGGCTTGATTCTTGTCCAGATACTTGATGGTAGATCATGCTGCCTCTTTATAAACACATAATGAAGATTAATTTTATACTAAGTGTATGTATACAAAACATAGTTATAATATTTTTTTCATGGACATACATAGTCTCTGTTTGATATTAAGAATTGGCATGGGGAGGTAAGATGGTGGAAGAATAGATGGGCAGATTCTGAGCCCTGTCCCGAAGCAGAAAGAAAGAGCAGCTGATGGTCTTCTGCTGTGAGTGTTTATTAGCAAGCTGGGAGACAGTGAACACCAGAAGAAACTGCTGGGGGGCCGCTGACAGAGGTACCCCTCACAGGGAAGCACCCACGCGGGCTACGTCCCTGCCCAGAGCTACCTACCGGGTTGGACGGGGAAACCTCGCCATCTTGAGAGGAAGATAGGATCATGTCAGAGGCCTGAACATCCACAGCTGCAGCGACCACCAAGCGGCTGTGACCCTCAGAACGCGGATTCCAGGCGGTGCAAACACCTGGCTGCACTGGAGTGCCGCACTGCTCAGTGAAAAGGAGAGAGAGAACTACACAACCAGACATCCTAGATCATGGGGAGACCAAAAAACAGCCCGCATATGAAAGAAAAGCAGGCTTCATCAGAAAAGGAAGTAAACGAGCTAGAAGCAAGCAACCTACCAGAGCAAGAATTCAGAGTAATGATCATAAGATGGCTAAAAAGAATGGAAGACAAATTTGACAATATGAGTAAGAACCAAGAGGAAATGAAGAAGAACCAAGAAGAAATAAAAAATGACGTCGCTACTGTAAAGAACTCAATAGAAAGCATCAAGAGTAGATTAGAAGAAGCAGAGGACCGCATCAGCGAGCTAGAAGACAAGATGGAAAAAAATACCCAATTAGAACAGCTTCTGAGAAAAAAAATTTAAAAACAGGAGGAAAGTCTAAGGAAACTTTGGGACAATACAAAACAAAACAATATTAGAATAATAGGGGTTCCAGAAGGAAAGGGAATTGAGGAAGACATGGAAAATGTATTTCAAGAAATAATGACAGAAAACTTTCCTGAGATAGAGAAGAAAAAACCCACACAAATCCAAGATGCTCACAGAGTCCCAAGCAGAATGAACCCCAGAAAACTGACCCCTAAGCATATTATAATTAAGCTGGCAAACACCAACGACAAAAAAAGAATTTTAAAAGCAGCCAGAGAGAGACAGAAAGTTACATATAAAGAAACCCCCATCAGACTAGCAACTGATTTCTCCACAGAAACTTATCAGGCCAGAAGGGAATGGGATGAAATATACAAAGTCATGCAAAGGAAGGCTCTGAATCCAAAAATACTGTACCCAGCAAGGCTATCAATCAAAAGTGAAGGTGAAATCAGGAGTTTCACAGACAAAAACAGACTAAGGGAATTTATCTCCACCAAACCAGCAATGCAAGAAATGCCAAAAGGTCTATTGTAAAATTAAAGAAATAGAAAGCAAAGAAGGAACACAGGGGTATAGAATAAAAATGGCGTCTAATAAGTATCTATCAATAATAACTTTAAATGTAAATGGACTAAATGCTCCAATCAAAAGACATAGGGTAACGGATTGGATAAGAAAACAAGACCCATATATCTGTTGTCTACAAGAAACCCACCTCAGAAAAAAAGATGCACACAGACTGAGGGTGAAGGGATGGAAAAAGGTTTTCCAGGCTAATGGAAATGAAAAAAAAAGCTGGGGTAGCAATACTTTTTTCTGACAAATTAGATCTCAGAGTGAAGGACATAACAAGAGATAATGAAGGCCACTTCATAATACTAAAGGGAGCAATCCAAAAAGAAGAAATAATCCTGGTAAATATATATACACCCAATACGGGAGCACCCCAATATATAAAAAAAAACTGCTGGAGGACATTAAGGGAGAGATTAAAAGCAATACAGTCATAGTAGGAGACTTTAATACCCCACTATCACCCTTTGACAAATCATCTAATAAAAAAATCAGCAAAGAAATATCAATCCTAAATGACTCGCTAGACCAGATGGAATTAATCGATATCTTCAGAACATTCCACCCCAAAGCCACAGAATATACATTCTTTTCAAGTGCACATGGGACATTCTCAAAGATAGACCACATTTTGGGACATAGGCAAAGTCTCTTCAAATTCAAGAAGCTAGAAATCATATCAAGCATCTTCTCAGATCATAGTGGCATAAAACTGGAAATTAACTACAATGAAAAAAATCCAAAGAAATCAAACACATGGAGACTAAACAGCATGCTATTAAACAAGGACTGGCTTACCAAAGAAATCAAGGAAGAAATTAAAAACATCCTGGAAACAAATGACAATGAAAACACAACTATCCAAAATCTATGGAACACAGCAAAAGTAGTTTTGAGAGGGAAGTTCATATCCCTACAAGCCTATTGCAAAAAAATAGAAAAAATGGTAACAAATGATCTAACTCTACAACTCAAAGAGTTAGAAAAAGAGCAACAAGAAAAGCCCAGTGTAAGCAGAAGGAAGGAAATAACAAAAATCAGAGCGGAGATAAATGACATAGAAACTAAAGAAACAATACATAAGATCAACAAAACCAAGAGCTGGTTCTTTGAAAGAATAAACAAGATAAATGAACCTCTAACCAGGTTAACCAAGAAACAAAGAGAGAGGACCCAAATAAACAAAATCAGAAACAAAAGAGGTGAAATAACAACAGACCCCGCCGAAATACAAAGGATTGTTACAAAATACTACGAACAACTCTATTCCAACAAACTGAACAACCTGGAGGAAATGGACATATTCCTAGAAAAATACAACCTTCCAAATCTCTATCAGGAAGAATCTAAAAATCTCAATAGAGCAGTGACTTGGGAAGAAATTGAAACAGTCATCAAAAAGCTTCCAGCAAACAAAAGCCCAGGGCCAGATGGCTTCACAGGAGAGTTTTACCAAACATTCAAGGAAGAACTAAAACCTATCCTCCTCAGACTTTTCCAAAAAATTCAAGAGGAAGGAACACTTCCAAACTCCTTCTATGAATCCAGCATCACCCTAATACCAAAACCAGATAAAGACAACTCAATGAAAGAGAATTACAGGCCAATATCCCTCATGAACATAGATGCCAAAATCCTCAACAAAATTCTAGCAAATCGGCTCCAGCAGAGCATCACAAAGATCATACACCATGACCAAGTAGGATTTATTCCAGGAATGCAAGGTTGGTACAATATCCGCAAATCAATAAACGTGATACATCACATAAACAAATTGAAAGATAAAAATCATATAGTCATATCAATTGATGCAGAAAAAGCATTTGATAAAATCCAACACCCTTTCCTGATAAAAACTCTCAACAAGGTGGGAGTATAAGGATCATACCTCAACATAATAAAAGCCATATATGATAAACCCACAGCCAAGATCATACTCAATGGGCAAAAACTAAAACCATTCCCTCTAAGAACAAGAACAAGACAGGGATGCCCACTATCGCCATTCCTCTTTGACATAGTACTGGAAGTACTAGCCATTGCAATTAGACAAGAGGAGGAAATAAAAGGCATCCAAATTGGAAAAGAAGAAATAAAGTTATCCTTATTTGCAGACAACATGATATTGTATATAAAAAAACCAAAAGACTCCATTAAAAAACTAATTGACTTAATAAATGAATTTGGCAATGTATCAGGATACAAAATTAACGCCAAGAAATCTATGGCATTTCTATACACCAACAGTGAACTTTCAGAAACAGAGACTAAAAAAGCAATTCCATTTACCATCGCACCAAAAAAATTAAGATACCTAGGAATAAACTTAACTAAAGAAGTAAAGGACCTATACGCGGAAAACTACATGACACTGAAAAAAGAGATAGAGGAAGATGTAAACAGATGGAAGAACATACCATGTTCATGGATTGGTAGAATCAACATCATCAAAATGTCCATACTTCCTAAAGCAATCTATAGGTTCAATGCACTCCCCATTAAAATACCAACAGCATATTTCACTGACCTACAAAGAACTCTCCAAAAGTTCATTTGGAACAATAAAAGACCCCGAATAGCCACAGCAATCCTGAGAAAGAAGAGTAAAGTAGGAGGGATCTCAATACCAGACTTCAAACTGTATTACAAAGCCACTGTTCTCAAAACAGCCTGGTACTGGCACAAGAACAGACATATAGATCAATGGAATCGAATCGAGAACCCAGATATCAACCCAAATCACTATGCTCAATTACTATTTGACAAAGGAGGCACGAATATACAATGGAGTCAAGACAGTCTCTTCAATAAATGGTTTTGGGAAAATTGGACAGATACATGCAAAAGAATGAAACTAGACCACCAACTTACACCATACACAAAAATAAACTCAAAATGGATACAGGACTTAAACATCAGATGGGAAACCATAAAAATACTAGAAGCATCCACAGGCAACAAAATATCAGACGTATGCCAAAAGAACTTCTTCACTGATACTGCCTCTAGGGCAATGGAAGCTAAAGAGAAAATAAACAAATGGGACTACATCAAAATAAAAAGCTTTTTTACAGCAAAAGAAACCATCAACAAAACAACAAGAAAGCCCACTGTGTGGGAGAACATATTTGCAAATGTTACCACTGATAAAGGTTTAATCTCCAACATCTACAAACAGCTTATACAACTAAATAAAGGGAAGATGAATGATCCAATTAAAAAATGGGCAATGGACCTAAATAGAATATTTTCAAAAGAAGACAGAAGGAAGGCCAAAAGGCACATGAAAACATGCTCAAAGTCACAAATTATCCGAGAGATGCAAATCAAAACAACAATGCGATACCATTTCACACCTGTCAGAATGGCCAACATCAACAAATCAACAAATGACAAGTGTTGGCGAGGTTGAGGAGAAAAAGGAACCCTCGTGCACTGCTGGTGGGAATGCAGACTGGTGCAACCACTGTGGAGAACAGTGTGGAGTTTCCTCAAAAAACTGAAAACCCATTTGACCCAGTAATCCCACTCCTAGGAATATATCCTAAGAAACTAGAAACACCAATCAGAAAGGATATATGCACCCTATGTTCATAGCAGCACAATCTATAATAGCTAGAATCTGGAAACAGCCTAGGTGCCCATCAGCAGATGATTGGATCCAAAAACCATGGTACATCTACACAATGGAATACTATGCTGCCATAAAAAAGAAGGAATTCTCATAATTTGCAGCAACCTGGATAGAACTAGAGAACATCATGCTGAGTGAAATAAGCCAGTCAATGAAAGAGAAATACCACATGGCCTCACTCATTTATGGATATTAAAGAACATTATAAACTGACAAACCAAAAGTCAGATATAAAGACAGTAAAGCAACAAGCAGACTGTAAAATTACAGTGGGGAGAGTAGGGAGATCTGGGGGAGATAAGAGATCAACCGAAGGACTTGTATACATGCATATACAGTAAGTACAACCAATGGACACAAAACTCTGGGGAGGGAGGGTATGTATGGGAGGGGGGGTGCAATGTTAAAATATGTACACAGATAATAATTTAATAAAAAAAAATAAAAATTAAATTTAAAAAAAAGAATTGGCATGAATGAAAATATCTCCCCAAAAGTAAAATTCATATATAGATAGATAGATATACATATAGATATAGATATAGATATAGATATAGATATAGATATAGATATAGATATATATCTCTGATTATAGACTGTTAAAAGCTGAAAGGTACTTTAAGTTCATGAAATGCAATCCATTTAATCTTTTTTTGTATGCATTTGTTTGTTAATTATCACTTGAGGATATTTTTTCCATTATTTTTATGCTAGATGTTAGGTGTCATTTAATGCCAGTGGTCTTGATCTGGCATCTATAAGAGTTTGAATCTGGAGAAGGGCTATGTGTAAGTTAAATAAGAGTCCAGAGAGAAAACATAATTTTGAAAGGCATATTGGGGGGAGGCAGAGGAGCTTGGCTCAAGAAACCAAATTCTCCTTGTCTCAGGACCCCTTGCGTTTTATTAACACAAATTGTCCTAAGGCAAGGTGGAGATATACACTTCAAAGGGTAGGGTTTCATACAGAAGCATTGTCAGATTAGGGAATTGCCTTTGGCTGTTCAGGTGTTTGGCCAATGGGAGGCAATAATATGTAGATTAAGATGCCCTGAGCTGTCTGGCAGTAAGTAATCATCCTTTTCAGGTTTGGGGAAATACCTTTAGCCATTGCCAACAGGTGATAACATATGTGACTCAGTCCTTGTTGAGTCCCAAAGTTCCATCAACCTTTCAATGAAACTCTTGCAATTATGACATGCTGGAACTGGTTTCTGGCATTTTTAGAGAGAGTGGAAGGGGGAGAGACAGAGAGAAAAACATCTTTGTGAGACAGACACATCAATTGGTTGCCTCCTGCATGCATCCAGACCAAGGCCTGGGATAGAGCCTGTGAGAGCCTTCATCTTTTTAATTTTTCTTAAAACTTATTTATTGAAGAAATAAGATTATACATTCAATAGAATTTTTGTCAAAAGATTTTAAAGAAATATTACAATTCTAATACTTATATAGAAACTAGAGAACCAGTGCACAAATTCATGCACATTGAAAGGAAACTAAGTAGAAGAAATATTTTAATATTGCTATTCACCCTTTCTCTATAATAGAAGTGTAAACCAAATTCATGATCAACAATGACAGATGGAAACACATATTTGCAATTGGCACCAGGGGGAGCTATATAGATAGATAGATAGATAGATAGATAGATAGATAGATAGATAAACTTGCTTAATTAGACGTGCTTTCTGATTTAGCTAAACTTTTTCCAGCCCAGTGAAGCACCCCAACTTCTCTTTCAGGTAATTGTCAGCAACAAAAATAGTAAATATCAACACAAAGCAGATTACTTTAAAAAAAATATATATATATATATATATATATATATATATATATATATATATATATATATATATATATAAAATTGATTTTTTTTACAGAGAGGAAGAGAGAGGGATAGAGAGGTAAAAACATCCATGAGAGAGAATCATCGATCAGCTGCCTCTTGCACATCCCCTACTGGGGATGTGCCTGCAACCAAGTTACATGCCCTTGACCAGAATCAAACCTGGGACCTTTCAGTCTGTAGGCAGGCGCTCTATCCACTAAGCCAAGCCAGTTTCAGCACGAATCAGATTATTATTGTAGATCACACAGGGAGAACAAAGGGTAAATTATTTAAATATAGTAGTTTTTTTTTGGTTTTTTTGTTTGTTTGTTTTTTGTTTTTGTTTTTTTTTATTGATTTTGTACAGAGAGGAAGGGAGAGAGATAGAGAGCTAGAAACATCGATGAGAGAGAGTCATCGATCAGCTGCCTCTTGCACACCCCCTACTGGGGATATGCCCGCAGCCAAGGTACATGCCCTTGACCGGAATCGAACCCGGGTCCCTCAGTCCCCAAGCCGACGCTCTATCCATTGAGCCAAACCGTTCTCGGCTAAATATAGTAGTGTTTGACTATATTCTGCGCAGTGAGAAAATTGAAGTCATTTTCATGGTCCACCATTTCTTACTACTTCTCAGTTGGGTCAAGTTTCTAAGCTTTCTAAATCTCCATTTTCCAGCTAATGAAAAGAAAATACAATAGGATTCCACCAAGTCTCCTAATCTACCTACTCCAGAACTTCTTTGAGGATCAAATGAGATGAGCACAGGAAAACACTTCACAGACATTTGGTAAAAATGTAAAATGTTTGCACATGGCTATAAAGTGAGTTGTGTTCCTGGGCTAAAGAAAATGCAAGGAGGCTAGTCGTCACTAGGGAGAGGAAGCCGGGCATTGCTATGTGACATCATTACCCAGCACCTACAGCCACTGTTTCCAGGGTGGGCTGGACATTTTGCACCATGGGGTCTCAGCAGCATTGCCTGCAATTTGGTGAAGTGTCACTCCAGGGAGGTGGCCTGTGTCCCACTTGGGGGAAGCCAAGTGTTGTTTTGTCGGCACCAGGTGTGTGGTGTCGTTTCTTTGTAAATGGTCAGTGCATGTCATGGCTGCTCCTGCATTGAGTGTCTGCCCCCTGGTGGTTAGTGCACATCATAGTGACTGGTCGGATGGTCGGAAGGACACTTAACATATTAGCCTTTTAAATATATAGACTAGAGGCCCAGTGCATGAAATTCATGCACAGGGGTAGGGAACAGCAGGGAAAAGAGAGCCCCTCAGTCTGGCCTGCACCCTCTCCAATCCAGGACTCCACAGGGAATGTCCAACTGCAGGTTTGTGCCCGCACTTTTAACAGATGACAGCTTCATTGTTGTTTCTTTCTTTTCATGCTTAAATCCATTGACATTAGTAGGTATTCAAAGTGTGTATCCATTTTTTTTTTTGGGGTGGGGGGGAAGACAATCTATATATCTCTAGTCAGCACTGAAAGGAACCAACAGCAGACTTGGAACCCCCAAACAGGGAATCTCACTCACTCCCCGCATGTCTCCTCACTCCATTTTCCACCTTCGTGGGCAGTAGGAGAATCAATGTCTTTTCTCATTAACTTGGAAATTTTTCATACTGTGAGCTATTTATTTATTGTTGTCAGTATTATGGATGTCTTCCATTTTCCTGTTTGCCTCTCTCCACCCATTCACCCCTCTATCCAGTCCTTTATCACACTAACGTCTGTGTCCATGGGCTATGCATATGCACATGGGTATATGTTCTTTGGTTAATGTCTTTGCATGTCCCTCTGAGATCTGTCTGTTCTAGGGATCCATGCCTTTGTTCCTCAGTTTATTTTGTTCATTAGATTTCACATGGGAGTGAAATCATGTTATATTTGTCTTTTTCTGTCTGGCTTATTTTGCTTAGCATAATATTCTCCGGGTCCATCCAGGCTGTCACAAAGGTTAAAAGATCCTTCTTTTTTACAGTATAGTATTCCATTGTGTAAATGTACCACAGTTTGTTTTAATCCACTCATCTACTGATGGGCACTTGAGCTGTTTCCAGATCTTAGTTATTATAAATAACACTACTGTAAACATAGGGGTGTATATATTCTTTCTGGTTGATGTTTTGGGATTCTCAGGATATATTCCCAGAAGTGGGAAACACTGGGTCAAATGGCTGTTCCATGTTTAATTTTTTGCAGAAACTCCATACTGTTTTCCAAGTGGCTGCACCAGTCTGGATTCCCACTAGCAGTGCCCGAGGGTTCTGTCTGTCCTCTTCCTCCTCCCTCCCTTATACTCTCTAAAAATCAATAGCAAAAAAATAAATAAATAAATAAAAATTGTCTCTTTGTCTGGGATATCCCAAGTTTTCCTACAGTTTGTATAGATATGGGTTTTCCATATAATTCTGTTTTTGATGCTCCATGGGCCCTTCTTTCTGAGTTCTTTTATTTGTTCATTCATCTATCCATTCATTTTATGGGAAATTTAACACTATCATTTCTCTAAGTTATGCTGCTATTATATTTTTCCTTCTCTTTCCTTTGGGGATTCCAATTATCTGTATGCTTCTACTTCTGTTTCCCAAATCACTTGGTGTTCCACTTTTCTGTTTCTCTGAACTTCCCTCTTCCTTCTGGAGACTACCTCAATCTGGTGCTCATGTGTTTCTTACCTGTGTGTGTCCCTTCTGCTTTCTTATCTATCTCTCTTGTTCTTTATATCAATTATTGTATGTTTCATTTGTGATATTTCCACTTGGTTACTTTTTGTTTCTTTGTTTTAATATGGCTAACATTATTTCCTATCTTTTAAAATATATTAGGCCAATTTTAATATTTAAGCCCATTCTAATGTTTATGCTTTTGATGGAATCTATAATCTATTATTTTATTTTTTGTCTTTTGAAATCATTGTTCTTCTCCAAGTATCTTATTTGACATGTGCACATCATTCTCTGGAAATGGGTATGAGGATAGGCCTAGGGTGACCCACTAGGACTGAAGAATTTTCTGAGATGCTGGACTAAAACCAGAACAGTCCCAGGCAAACAGGAACATCAAAAGGAGCAATCCTTAGGTTGTAAGTTAGAGTAAGAGGTGTTGGGAGGAACTGCCCTGCGTTGGTTAGAACCTAAGGAGTTTCTTGTCTCCCGGAAAGCACAGAGCTTCTGTTCAGCCTGATTTCCTCGTGAGCCCACATGGACGAGAGCTCAGTCACCACATGTATGGCAGTGGTGAGAAGCACAAGCAGATTTTCAAAAGTTCTTTTCCCACAGGATGGCTGGCCGCTTATTGCCCCAAGCCTAAATCCACACTAACTACCCTAATTCTGATAGTCCCTTTACAGCTTAAAAAAAAACAAACTTCATTACTAAGGTTTTCTCCATTTGAGGGTATCTTACCCTCTAAAATAGGGGTGTCGAACTCAATCAGAGAAGGGGCCAAAATCTAAAATCCAGCCTAAATCGCGGGCCGAATGGTTTACTGAACAGTCATAAACTGTCATTGTGATGGAAACGCAGCGGAGTGCAGTGATGACAGCGCAGTGCGAGCCACATTGCAAGGCCTAGCGAGACGGATTTGGCCCGCGGGCCTTGTGTTTGACACATGTGCTCTAAAACAACACTCCAGGGATCTTGGAAGAAGGAACAATAAAAATGCCAATTCATCATCTTACTATCACATATTTGCATACTTATTTTTAAAAATTTTTAATTAAAATACAAAAGCATCTTGTACATAGGGAAAAGAGCCTTGAGGTAAAGCACTATAAATATTAGATACATTATTATGAATAATAAGATACGTTCATAAGCCTTCGGTAGCTTATTTATTTATTTATTTTTTTAGCATTCATATATTTATACAGAAAATAGCAGTAGAAAAGTCACTACAACAGTACTTGACCAGGAACCCCTTAATGTCTGACAAACTTCTGATTTTTATTACAAATGTTTATTATTGTTGCTATACTATTACATTTGATTCATCTATTTTATTTCTGACTTTTATAATTAATCTATAATTTTTATTCCTTACAGCTGTTTTACTAAAAAGATTTTCTGTTAATACAAATAGGCTTTCATATTTAATAATAAAAATCATCTTTAATAAAGAAACTACCTACTTAACAGAAAAACTGTTAAAGCTAGAAGTTAAAAGCACATTGAAGGAGAACCCTTTTTAAAAATACAATTGAAAGGAATTCATTTTATATATCAATTAAATAAGATTCATGAAAATTATTTTTTAATTACTGCAATTTTTGGAAAACAAAGTTGATTATATTTTCTCAGTGAGGAGCAATGTTAAAGTGTAGGTTATACTCCTGTTCTAGGATTCAGGATTCAAATGAATCACTGGTCTAACTATCAATATGTCATAAAGGCAAAAAAAAAAAAAAAAAAAAAAATAACTACTCAAAAAGTCTATTTCACTTCCAGTTCTATTTAATAGGCATAGATATATGGTGCATATTAACTACAAAAGGCATTTCATGTACTATTAAATGCACACATAGTAAAAAAAAAAAAAATAGCGAAATAAGGGACCTAAAACTAAAGTACTTACTATATTTAACATTGAATAATCTTGTCATCTTAAATTTAGGGTGTTGCTAGGAAACTAGACCGCATAAGACTCTTTAAAAGGTCATCCAGATATTTTAAAACTTTTTTGTACATATTCCTAAAACAATTAGAGGCATCCAGCCTCCTCAGTAATAGTAGAGATATTTCTTCACAGAAAACATTTTCAAAAGAGTTGACGTGATATACGTTCCATCTTCCCTTCCCCATTTACTGAAAGCTAAAATTGTAAGGGCTGCATCAGACAAAAGGTCATTCTGCCTAGCATTTATTGATCTTGCTGTTATTAGTGTACCTTCTCACTCATGAGTAAACTATAAAAGGAGCTACTGGTCACTGGCACAAACTTAAAAAAAAAAAAAAGCTTAAAAACACTTTGCCTTTGTGTTCTGAGTTGGCCAAAAGGAATGAGGATAAACGGATGTTGTTTGTTTACAGAGCAGAAAGCACTTTATAAAGCCAGTATATGCTATCCTTCAAGGTGTTTTATCTATAAAGAAATCCGAGTCGGCTACATGAAATAAGTCACACAACTGTTTTCCTTCCGCTTCTTCAAGGTGGTTTTCTCGACCTAGTTTCACGTATGAGTGTTTGGCAAACGGTGGTAGGTTATCTGAGGGTTGAGGAACAACCTGTTTATTATCAAAAGCTAATTAAAGAAAAACCGAATTAAGAGAAGCTGATCACACAAATACCTAGCCGTACAGCTGGGGGGAGAAGGGGAAAAGCGCATCTAGTTCTTCACACTAACACATAAGTAGCAATGAGATCCAGTAAGCCTTCCTAACCAGGCTTATGCAGCATCTAAGAATATTTGCTCCAGTCCTTGTTGAGTCGGTGGTAGTTTAGGATGACTGTAGATTAATCTTTGATTTGGCACCTAGGGAAGGGAATTTTTTTTGGTCTTTGGAGCACTCTTTGTGTTGCAGTCGTTGCCTCCCTCGGATTAAACACTCTGTATACCACTGCTCCTGCTGCAACTGCTGCTTCAGATTTTGTAAGCAGTTTAGGGTGGCCTGCACCTCCTGGTACTTTTGGGACTGCTGCATTAAGTTCCTGTGTGCACACTGGTTCTCTTGGAGGAGGTCCTGGCAGCACTCACGAGCAACCTTCCCTGCCTCCGCCTCCAAGGCCTGGGTCCTCTTTTTCATCTTCCTTCTTTCTCTCCTTTCCAATTGGCTTACGTCTGGCTCACTCAGTTGCTTCTCCATTGATGCTTTTTCCTGGAGGTACTGGGCGTAGGCCTTTGCCATTGTCTCAGCGCGGGCTTTCTTGAGCTCCTCCCGTAATGCCTCCAGTTCTCTGTCCTGTTTCTCCTTCACTAGCGAAATGTCCCTCATTGCCCTTAACTGCTGCTTCAGATCAAATTCCTTCTTTTCCTTCTCCAAGAGCTGTTTTTGAAGCTCTGACGTTTGTTTCGCATATTTGGAGGCCAATTCCTGTCTCTTTCGTTGGATTTCCCCACTTTCTTGCGCATAGTCGTCCCACAGCTTGGTGATTTCCCTTCTATACTCTTCCGTTTTGTTGGTCAGGTGGTCCAGCATGAATTTAGTGTCAGCCTGAACCTGGCACTTCTCATCCAGGAGCAGCCTGGTTTCTTCCAATATCACTTTTTGCTGGATTCGGGCTTCTTTTACTTTTTGGTCAAGCTTTAGCACTTCCCATGCCTTTTCCATAAGCCGCATCGCTGCTCTTGTTGGCTTCTCTGGCTTCAAGAAGTCAATTAGTAAACCGAGATACGAGGAAGGGGGGATATTGAAGTCCTCGGCAAGTTTACTCCTGGTGCCCACGTCTTCATCCCATGGGTCACTGAGAGCGACAGACACCAAGGAGGTGGTGGTGGAGGCATGCCACCGATGAAGTGTGCGGCTCAGGGGAGAAAATGTTTGCAATTTCTGGAGTCCAGGCTCAGCCGCCGACCACCCGGTCCAGCCCTGGGTGGACTTGAGCTGTACCCCGCTGCCAACAGGGCTCTTGAGTTGCATCGCCCTCGTGGACTTGGCTCCAGTCCTCCGCGGCACCTTGGTTTTGGGCGGTGCTCTGGCCCTGGGCTTCGGAGCAGCCCTGGCATCCTGGTCGCTAGCCGTTTTGGTCGCCACTCCCTGGGTGCTGGGAGTGATCTGTGAGTCCTTCTTCCTCAGATGGAAGCCTTGCCCCAGGGATCTCCTGTACCTAGGACGTACAGTGGGTTGGGGTCCCTCCACCTTCAGGGTTGTCCCTCTCACGGAAAGGGTGGCCTCATCCGGGCTGCTGCATACCGGGTCCCAGTACCGCCAGTTCGCCGACTCCATGGTCCTGGGTTGGCTCCCCCAGGGCAAGGTGGGCACAGGAAGGTGCTAAGGCACCCCTTTGTTCTCCCCTCTCCAGCCTGTGAAAGCAGGTGGGTGCCTGTTCTCTCTTTCAAGGCCTGGAATTTGGAACTGGAATGTTGGCTACTGCCTAGGCACGTTTCCATGGTGACCAGGTGACAGGGGCCAAGCCAGTTAAGGGTGTGGAGTGGGGGGCCTGGCCTCAGTGTGCCTGCAGCAGTTAGGGATTTTTTCTTCGGGTGTGGGGGGAGAATCTGAAGTTCCTATATTGTGAGCTGGTAGGACTCTGTGGCTTCTCAATATTTTCTATTTCTATTGATGAGAGAGAGTGAGAGAGAGAGAGAGAGAGAGAAATGGAGTATGGATGGATGGATAGATAGATAGATAGATACATACATACATACATACATACATGCATACATACATACATGGATAGATGGATGGATGGTTGGATAGATAGATAGATAGATAGATAGGAACATCCATGAGAGAAACTGCCTCCTGCATGCTTTCTACTGGGTGTGGAGCTGAGCGGGAACCCAGGCATGTGCCCTAACCTGGAATAGAACCTGGGACCCCAGGCTGACACTCTCTCCACTGAACTAAACTGACTAGGGCTGTATTCTGTTTCTTGATAGCTTTTTCTGTCCTTGGTGTGAGGGAGTGTCAATGGTTTAAACTTCATCTTGTCTGAAGTCCTTTGCTTGTTTTGTAATGAGGCTGTCAATTATCACTGAATTCCAGGGAGTCTCATCCCGGTTGCCACAGCTTTTCTTGTCACAATCACCACACAGGGATTTCGTGTATGAGCAAGACCTGGCACATTTCTGGGTTCTTGTCTTGGCCTTTATAGACAATGGCTTCTTGGCTTCACAGCACCTACCCCGGATGTTGCAGTCTTTGTCCTGGTGGCCCTCACCTACTCTGCCTGGTCCACTCTCCTCTCTTCTTGCTAAGCCACAAACTGGGTAACCCAGCTCAAGATAAGCCCAAGACCAAGGGATGAAGGGAGGCACCTTACCAGGACTGAGAACCTCAGCCCCAAGAAGATCAAGATGCCTCCAGGAGGGACCAGTGGCCTAGCGCACTGCGCCTCAGCGGGCCTGGGGTCTTCACAGGACACTCTCCTCAGGGACAGGAGATGTCCAAGGGCTCAGAGCTGGAGTTCCCTCTGCTAACTCCAGCAGGGTCTTCACATGGCGAGCAGGTGCGAGCTCACCAAAAATATTTTTCTATATTAAGGTTTAAAAAAGTATTCTATGGAAAACATTTTAAGTTACATTATTTACCCAAAAGACTATCTTTATATATTTCTGGTCTATTGGAATTTTTCTTTTTCATAAAATTCCATTCATTTTTACATGATGTATGTCAATAACAGCTACCTTACAAAAGTAATAAGCAAAACCTGTTTTCCTGTCTTCATTTTTGCTACTATCTTTCCATATCTATTTGTGAAAGTTTGAATTCCTCCTCCTTGCTCCAAGTCCATAATTATAATTGTCTCATGATACCCACATTATAAATTATTCATTATTTTGAATAATGCCTTAATTTAAAATGTACCCTTGTACACTTTCTACTTTTTTCCTA
This sequence comes from Pipistrellus kuhlii, assembly GCF_014108245.1. Classification (NCBI taxonomy): domain Eukaryota; kingdom Metazoa; phylum Chordata; class Mammalia; order Chiroptera; family Vespertilionidae; genus Pipistrellus; species Pipistrellus kuhlii. Next base: position 149,832,744 of record NW_023425529.1, read on the forward strand.
TATTATTATACCTTTCATAATCTTGCTTTAAGATCTCTGGCTTCTGATTTTTTCCCCAATAGCTGTCCCTAGAATAGCATTCCTACAGAGAATGAAAGAATTAAGTGGTTCTGTGTTTCCCTTATTTCACTCTTAAGTTATGCTTTCTTCTTTTGGTTCCCTTCCTCTGATTGCTCCCTTCTGCTTCATCTAGTCTATTCTTTGGCCACTTTCTTCAAAACATAGCTCCAGCCCAGCTGGTGTGGCCCAGTAATTGAGGGTCAACCTATGAAGAGGTCATGGTTGGAGCATGCAGGAGGCTGCCGATCAATGATTTTCTCTCATCAATGATGATGGGTTTTTTTCTTCTCTCTCTCTCTCATCCTTCCTCTCTAAAATCAATAAAAATATATTTTTAAAAATTGTTGCATATTAATTTGCTCCAGACAGCCTTACCTGACCAAACTCACTCCTGTTTACTCTCTGTATCACTTGACCTATAAACAGTACATAATATTACCATGAACTTGGTGTTTGTTTTTATAACTTTTAATCAGTTGGTTACATATTTTCTAATATTTTATTTATATTACAGTTTATTATACATCCTTGTAATGCAAATGTGTAATCAGTTGCTTAATGTCTGTCTCTTCAGTTTATAAATGTCTGTCTCCTCTTAGAAAGCAAGCACTTTAGGCTAATTGCATTTGGTTATATCCTCAGAACCTAGAATGATATATTATACATAGTAAGTATGGAATAAATATTACAATGTCTTTGAAATACCACTCAGGATATTAGTAGAATGAAATTGCTGATTTTTTAAAACATCATTTTGTCTGGAATTTCTCATATTTTCTATAACAGTTGGGAAGTATTTAACTGCAAAATGCAAAAAAACCTAATGAACTTACCAATCATGTCAAACTCACAGCCCATCAGCTGTGAGTTTGACATACTTGATTTAAACCAAAAGTCTAAAACAGACTAACTATTTACTTAGCCATAGTTTAAAAGTGGGCATTTCTAGTATTAGTTTGACAGCTCAATGTTGTCACTCAGGACCTATGTTCTTCACACCCTCCTGCTGAGTCATCCAAAGCTCATTGGTTTTTATTCTCAGCCATAAAGCATCACAGCCCAAAGATGGTGACCACATTCTCACACTTCAAAGCACAAAGAAGAAAATAAGGGAAATGATATAAAAAATGGGGATATCTACTCACTCTTGTCAGAATCCTAGATATCCCCAGGCCCAGCAGCCTCCTCTGGCTCCAAAGAAAAGAACTGAGTCAAATCCCTACTTTGGGGCTTACTGTGGACAGAGAAGAAAGCACTGCTATTAATTATCAATCCTGATTCATCCCATTTGGGGATAGAGGGACAAAAAGAACAGGAAACTGCTGGGTATGCAAGCAACATTTTGCCCACTCTTCTGCTGTTACATGAATCACACTCAACCCTATTTTCTTCAGAACCTTCAAACTGTTAAGATTCTTCAGTCCTTCCCTTTTTTCTCTTGATATTTTATTTTTTAAGTTAAAAATATATATATTTTATTGCTTTTGTACAGAGAGGAAGGGAGAGAGATAGAGAGTTAGAAACATCGATGATGAGAGAGAGTCATCAATCAGCTGCCTCTTGCACATCCCCTACTGGGGATATGCCTGCAACCAAGGTACATGCCCTTGACCGGAATTGAACCCAGGACCTTTCAGTCCCCAAGCCGACGCTCTATCCTAGGGGTGTCGAACTCAATCAGAGAAGGGGCCAAAATCTAAAATCCAGCCTAAATCACGGGCTGAATGGTTTACTGAACAATCATAAACTGTCATTGTGATGGAAACGCAGCAGAGTGCAGTGATGATAGCGCGGTGCGGGCCACATTGCAAGGCCTGGCGGGACGGATTTGGCCCGTGGGCCTTGTGTTTGACACATGTGCTCTATCCATTGAGCCAAACTGGTTTCGGCTTTCTCTTGATATTTTATTTTTTTTTTTAAATATATTTTATTGATTTTTTTTGCCCCCCCCTCCCTCCCTCCCATCCATACCCCCCTTCCCCAGAGTTTTATGTCCATTGGTTGTACTTATATGCATGTACACAAGTCCTTCGGTTGATCTATTATCTCCCCCAGATCTTCCTCCCCTCCCCACTGTAATTTGACAGTCTGCCTGTTGCTTTACTGTCTCTATATCTGTCTCTTGGTTCATCAATTTATAATGTTCTTTATCATCCACAAATGAGTGTTTCTCTTGATATTTTAATCATGAAGCCCTTTCCTACAGACAAAATATTTTTTTTTTGCTTCAAATTGTCTATTAAAACATTTACTCTGTCAACCAAAAGGTTTATTTCACTAACTTTTTACAAACTCAGTTTCTGCATTCTAATTATTTTTCTTTGCAAAAATACTGACACATATCACGTTTTCAAAAGGGAAACACATTTATTTTGTTGCTTCCTTTCCACTCTTCATATATACATCTGTTCCTGAACTGCATTAGGAACTTCTGAGGCCAAGAACACATCTTTTGTTCTTTTTATAATTGCCAGCAGCATTTGGTAAGTGCTAAATGTACTTGACTTGTCCTTTCCCTTTATGGTTAATCAGAAATATGTAAGTTTTAATAGGAATCAGAATCTTATAGCCAAGAAGCACTAGTCATATTACAAACACCATCTACTATCTTGTATATATTAAATTATTTGCATACCTGTTTCTTGCTTATAGGACTCTCTTTCACGGCCCGCGTAGAAAGAGTTCCAATTCAGGGTTCAGGTTCTGGAGAAGGGCCGCACACAAATGAAGAGACTTGAAGAAATTCAATTTGGCGATTTGGGGGGCCAGGTGGTAGTCCAACTCTAGTGGGAGAACTACTACTGCTCTGGCCCTGCCATCCCCTTTTATTGAGGCTTTGGGGAAAACATCTTAAGCAACATAAACAGAAATTTACATGTAGCCCTTGGGCAGGAAATAACAGAAACTTACACAGGACAAACAAGGTAGATTCTGCTTTAGCCAACAAAATCTCAACTAAAGGTTAGAACAATTAAGGTTGTTGACCAGCCTTCCTGGCTTCCTGTCAACATCTTTTTCAGTGAAACTGATTTGGTTTCCAGCATCTCCCCCGTTTTCTTTCCTTAAAAATTTTTGCATATGTAGACTAGAAATAAACAAAAAATGAAACAAGCAATGCTGAGAGTCAAATGAAATCAGTCTGCAGTACGTTTCTTTGTGGGCCAACAGTTTTTGAATGCCAGATTCAATGTCCAACAGTTTTTTGAGTCCAAATTTTAATGTCCAACAGTTCTGAGTCCATGTCAGCAACGGTGAAAAAATAGTGGCAATGCAGGTCCGACCTCTGGTTTGGTCCTGGACAACCTGCAGCGACGCACATCTGCTGACTGCTAGTATGGCAAGGCGTCGTCAGCATCTTCCATCTCTGGTCTGTTTTTCCTCTTGTCTTTAATGGCTGGAGTATTCCTGTCAATTCTTCTCTGTTGCAGGAATCCACATGGTCTTGGAGTTGTTTTCTGAAAATATACAAACATATCTCGACCAAAATTAATAAAGGCATCTTTTCTATAAATTTTACTTGGGATACTTTTAATTTTTTGCCCAAACAATTTTTCTTTGACTTATTTTGATACTAATTGTATGTTAAACAATTTTACCATGAAATGGACTACCAATAGAAATTTTGGTTAATACTTTAGGAACAGCCTGTTGTACAATTAAATTTTCTTAAATATTAACTCATTTTATTTAGCCAATTTAAATTAATCTGAAAACTTGACTATTTTACTGTCAAATTAGTACTTTAACAACAATTTTAGTTTACTCTGTAAATATTAATGGAAAAGATTATATGCATCCTTGAGAAAGCCCTGAGCACTCGTAGATTTAGGCTGGATTTAGATGTAGGACAGTCGTCATCAGCCACTTCTCTGTTGCCTGGGTCTCAATACGAGCTGTGCCAAGTCTCTTGTTTGTAGCTGGGACTCAATCTGAGCTGGACCAAATCTGTTTGTTGCCTGGGTATGGGAAGCGTGAAGCAGCCATGGGGCAGAAGACATCCCTCAGAAGGGCGAGTGTTCAAGCCCCTACAGCGTTGGGGGGGGTGAGGACCTGTGCCCCACCTCTGTTGGCCCCCAAGTCCTCTCCTGATGGCCCTCTGCGGCTGTGCCTGTCTTAGGTTGTCCCTCCCTTGAGGAATCTTACCCGTCATTGGCTAACCAGCCATCCTCCGGGGCCAAGCAGGGTGCTGTGAGGTTCAGTTCTGTCTCCTTGGCAGCCTATGCCCTTATGGCCTCCATGCCCAGTACCTGCCTTGGGATCCCCTCACCTGCTGGCGGGGCCCCGGCATTGATCACATATCTTGGGGAACCCAGGTTTCTTCTCCAGGGAGGTCCCAGCTCACGCCATTGTGTGAGAGACAGATTCATGGTACCGGCCACCACGAGGCTTTAACCTCAGCAAGAATTGAAAACTCTGGCAACAGCTGTGGGTAATTGGATTGTGACAAGAGGGTCCCTCTTTGCAAATAAGGCAAGAAAGGCCAATATAGAATGCTCAAGTGCCTTCCCAGTGAGGCCCTCCACACAGTGGAAGGGATTGAATCCTTTCATGTCCTTTTAAATTGCTGCCAAACATTTGAAAATTAGATTTTTAATTTTGTTTGGAATAATTGTACAATATGCTGTTGTAAAATATCAAAAATTATAAATGACATTGTAGAATAATACCATGCAAGGATATTCTTTGTTCTAAGCCAATGGCAATTCAAATTCAAACTGGCTGTCAATTTCTTTTTGAATAGACAAGGTCTTAGTTACATTCTCTGCACCTCTCCCAGGAGCAAGTAGTGATATTCCTCTACTTTGGTGCAAGCCAGAAATCTCTCTTTAATTTTATACACAACGGAGCATTGGTTTGATTTTGTGTCATACAAAAAGGGAAGCTGGGTGGCAACACCTGTGTAATTATACTTCCTTGCCCCACCCATTTTCCTCCTGGATGACCAAGGTGTTTAGTATTATTGGTGACTACATTGGCAAGGGATCAGCCCACATGAACGGTCAGGAACGTAAGTCCTAAACACTTCCACATTTGTCCTAGGTAATATTACCGTACAGATGAATACTGCTAACATGGCAAGAAAGACATTCTCAGGTGTCAGGCGTCTGTACCATCTTCTTTACCATGCCCCAGGAAAGTTAACTGCTTTCCTTTGCCATTAACAATACATGCCTATAAACCTTCTAAAATATTTATATTTACTAATTTTTATTTGATAAGGCTTTCCATGCAATTTCAAGTTTATTAAATCCGTTTTAAATCATTTAAGAAGAGAATAAATTTCTTGTATTTCTCCGGGCCCTTGGAGCTTTCCAAGAATCATCTCTGTTAAGGCCTTGAAATTTTAACATGGAAAAAAACATCAAACAAATATCTATATCCATATATGATTTAAATATTATAATACCTTTTATTATTATCTTAAGATATCAATTAAATTTAGACTAGTTTTTGCATAGAAAATATTTGGTTGAGATCACAGAATTAATCTTCTTTTTTAATTAGACCAATAATAATTGGTCTTATTTTTAATTCCTAATTATTAGAGAAAACACACTTTTTATTTTCTCAAAAACAAGTTATACTTTAGGTATTTTAATTACAACTATATAATTTCTCCCAATTTAATTTGCACTTTGAACTTTTAAAGCTGGTAAATCAAATATATATTGCATGACCTAGATCACATGTGTCAAACACAAGGCCCGCGGGCCAAATCCGTCCCGCCAGGCCTTGCAATGTGGCCCGCACCGCGCTGTCATCACTGCACTCCGCTGCGTTTCCATCACAATGACAATTTATGACTGTTCAGTAAACCATTCGGCCCGTGATTTAGGCTGGATTTTAGATTTTGGCCCCTTCTCTGATTGAGTTCGACACCCCTAACCTAGATTAATGACACTTTACATTTCTAAGAAAAATACAGGACATAATTAAGAGCTTCCATTATGTCCTCTAGATTTTTTATGAGGCAAATTTAAACTTTACTTTTTTATTTTTATAATTAAGCAAAACTTCCACAAAAATTTTGCCACAGGAATTTGGAGGAAGTTTGTAGCCATTCATATGCAAGTTACCACATTCCTTAGCTTACTGAGAGAGTGGTCTTCCTTATAGGATTACCTTGTGTCTCTTTCCTTCCCCACATCAAGATTACTTTGGGAGAAGTTTCAACAGATCTAGCCACACATTTTTTCATGCTTAAAAGATAAAGACAGGTCTTAAATTTTTTCTTTCTTTTTTGCTTTCTGAAGTAATAACTAGCACCCAATTTGGCCAAGATCAGCATTTCCCTGCGAATTCTTTTATAATTTTTAAAGAAAACTTTAAGTAATCTCATTGCAGGAGAGCAGATAGCTTTGCCCTCTCCTGCCACCTTTGAATTTCTCCGCACCAGAGGCGGTTTCAGCAGTGGAGTCTCATTTGTTATTACAGATTTTAAATTCCAAATACAAACTAAGATTTTAATTTGAACAAGAAACCACATTCTTTAAGCTTACAAACCAAAATTCTATAATAAAGTTTACTTTATATTTATAACCTAATTCTTCCCCATTAGCCTGGCTGTAAAAAGACGTTCCCACCCTACTTACAGTTCGCGACTCTGCAGCTGGCCGTGGGCTTTGAGTGTGGTGAATTTCCCTCACCTTTTTTCTGGTGAATCTTCCACACCTTTTCTCGGTGTATTTTTCCTCCTTCGCTCTAGGCGAAAAATACCTTCTCCTCCAGAAGTCCCGCGTTGAAGGCGCCAGATATAGGACTCTCTTTCACGGCTCGCGTAAAAAGAGTTCCAATTCAGGGTTCAGGTTCTGGAGAAGGGCCTCACACAAATGAAAAGAGAATTGAAGAAATTTAATTTGGCGATATGGGGGGCCAGGCGGTAGTCCAACTCTAGTGGGAGAACTACTCCTGCTCTCGCCCTGCCATCCCCTTTTATTGAGGCTTTGGGGAAAACATCTTAAGCAACATAAACAGAATTTACATGTAGCCCTTGGGCAGGAAATAACAGAAACTTACACAGGACAAACAAGGTAGATTCTGCTTTAGCCAACAAAATCTCAACTAAAGGTTAGAGCAATTAAGGTTGTTGACCAGCCTTCCTGGCTTCCTGTCAACATCTCTTTTTCAGTGAAACTGATTTGGTTTCCAGCACTTGCTGTCATTAGAACGTCCCAGAACACCATGTAATTCATTTCACCTTTTCTTTTTTTAAAATTAAATTATTATCTGTGTACATATCTTACCATTGGTCCCCCTCCCCCATACATACCCTCCCTCCCTAGAGTTTTGTGTCCATTGGTTATACTTATATGCATGTATACAAGTCCTTTGGTCGATCTATTATCTCCCCCAGATCTCCCTCCCCTCCCCGCTGTAATTTGACAGTCTGCTTGTTGCTTTACTGTCTTTATATCTGTCTTTTGGTTCATCAGTTTATAATGTTCTTTAATATACATAAATGAGTGAGATCATGTGGTATTTCTCTTTCATTGACTGGTTTATTTCACTCAGCATGATGTTCTCTAATTCTATCCAGGTTTCTGCAAATGATGAGAATTCCTTCTTTTTTATGGCAGCATCATTTCACCTTTTCTAACATCTTTCACAGAGACAAAGAAAAGAGCTGGGTTTCCGTGGAAACAGAAGTGTGATAGTTGAGGGTATCTGGGCATAAATGAAATAACTCTCAGATTCAGTGGGAAGAGGAGAAATAAAGTTTTTTTGTTTGTTTGTTTTTCTCCCAGCAATGCACTTCAGAAGCTAAAGAGACTCTGAAGTGTGTACAGTGTTAAGTCTTCACTATCAGACAGATTTACAGCGCTTGAGGAAATTTTTATTTCATTTCATCTCATTTGTATTTTGTCTTTCTCATAAATATGTTGACACAATTTTTTTTAACATTTTACTTATTATTATTTTTTAATATATTTTATTGATTTTTTACAGAGAGGAAGGGAGATAGAGAGCTAGAAACGTCAATTAGAGAGAAACATTGACCAGCTGCCTCTTGCATACCCCCCTCCGGGGATATGCCCACAACCAATGTACATGCTCTTGACCGGAATCGAACCTGGGATCTTTCAGTCCGGAGACCGATGCTCTACCACTGAGCTAAACCGGTTTTGGCTCTTGACACAAATTTTTATTTCTCAGAATGCTGGGAATGATTAAGGATAGGGAGACAAACACCCAACTCCCACCGAAATCTGCAAAATTCTCTACATGTCCTGATATCCTTTCTTATCACAGCTAAACCTTTACCCAGCATTTCACATACAGGCCACTATTCAAGGTAGGTGAGAAGATGTGTTTCTACTTGTCTTTCTTTTGCCTCTTAGTGATGAAAAACCCACTTTTATGGCAGCATTGTGAATGAAAATTGAGGCCTGTCAATATCAGACGTAAGAGATATAACTATCTTGAGACCTACAGTCTCTACACTTCTCCTAATTAAGGAAATCAGCATTGATGAAAGGTCAGGGAAGGTAGCCTGAAAAAGGTCAAAAAGTTCTTTTATTCTCTATTACCTAAGTGGAGTGACAAAGGAGCAAACTCACTGTGTGTGTGTGTGTGTGTGTGTGTGTGTGTGTGTGTGTGTGTGTGTGAGACGGGGTGGGGGTGGGGGGTGGGGGGTGGGGGGATGGGGGGTGGGGAAGAGAGATTCTATCAGATGCACTATAATCCAGAGCAGAGAGAGGGTGGGAGAGAGAGAGAAAGCAAGAGAGCTTCTATCAAATGCACTATAATCCAGAGTTTCTCAACTTCTAGGGACCTAGGAAATGAAACTAGTTGCTTAAGGTTATATATTCTGGATCCAGAATTCCAAATGCAAATTTCTAAAATAAAATAAATATCACTAAACCTTTAGTCCTTGCCAAGGGAAAGGTTTTTCAGCTGCACTGTAATGTAAGTTATTACCCAGGTACCAAACAGAGAGAAAATTTGGAGCTTTTTGACTTTATTACCCCCGCCCCTCCACCAACAAACCTAAGAAATTCTTATCATAATGCACAATTTGAATTTAAAAAGAAGCATCCTGTTGGTTTGTTTGTTTGCAGCTGTTACTAAGCTAAAGTAACCATAAATGGGCATATATGTTTTGCACAAAATGTGAGGCTTCTATAAACCTAGGTGAACACTGTGTTCTTTGTACAAGTTCTCTTCAAATATCCCTGCCAAAGAAGGCTCAGATATGAAGCTTCATTTCATATCTATGTGAGCTCTCTTAATTTTCATTCACTTATTCACATTATAGACTAGAATAAGATATCAGATCCTCTTTAGCTTCAATTATCTTAAAACATTATTTTGCAAATTGCCGTCATTGCTAATTCTGGCAGCTCAGATATAACTTTTCATATGTGATATAATCAAGAAATAATGACTGAGTTATATTTTACTACCTATTTTGACAAGACATCTGCCCTCCATTATTTTAAACAAAAATTTGATGTGCGTTATACTATAGAAAAACAATGTAAATGTAAGTTATCCATTCTAATATAATGAAGCAAAAAGGGGTACTGCCAAATTGGAGTGCATCTATGTAGAAGTTTGATAAGTGACAGAAAAGATGATAAAAGAACACCTGGTTTTTCAGGGAACTGAATCCCCTCTTCAAGATGACCTTGTGAGTAAGAAGAGTGAAGAGGTATGCCATGATAAAACATCATAACTATAGAAACTTACTATTCCCAAGAAATGTGACATAACAATGGATGCATGTAGACTAGTTCGAGAAGGACATAGTCTACGGAAGGTAAATTCAATTACAAATACAAAATATAATCCAGAAATATTAGAGGACATAACTTCTAATTTTGACGTTATGGATGAGAGAGAGTGTGTGTAATTAAGATCTAGCAATGCAGGGAAACAGAAGGTAAGTTTAAAACTGAAGGGTAGAAGGTACGCACGCACGCACGGAGGACCCATGCAATTGCTGCAGTGTGTCTCCTTAAATTAAGCACCGAAAAATGCCTCACCCTAACAGAAAAAAGTCCCTGTTTTCTCCATTCATCCCACAATTCAGTCCACATCCCTCAGCATGATTTTCATGCTCATCATTTAAGTAGGATGCCGCGAAAACAGTTAAAAGCGGAGTTCATTCCCCTCGCCTGAAAAGCATCTTGTTCCAGTGCCAGCATTAGAGCTCAGCCACTAGGTCCTCAGCTCTGACTCCTCCCTAACCCTACTTGGCCCTGGGGGTGTCTCTACACTACCTGGCCTGGGTGGCAGGGGAATCGCGAATTCTGATTGGCTCAGCTCAAGCTTCGTCATACCTTAGCTCACCTACGATTGGCTGGCGGAGCATGCGCTGAAGCAAAAGCCCAGCCAGGCCACGCCCAGCCTGGCCCGTGGGAGGGGGGTGGGCTGTTCCTGCCAGTAGTTCTTTTCCCCCTATTGGCAAGGGGGGGGGGGGGGGGGAAGGGATGGGAAACACGTGGTATGAAGCGAACCTCTATTGGCCAAGCAAGGTAGCACGGGGACCAGAGACGTGGTCTGATTGGCTGGGATGAACCCCAGCTTCCTCCTAGGTCTCCTAGCTTGCTGTTACTATGAGATTGTCCCTAGGCCCTCTTCCGAGGTCCTGGGCTCCGCGCTCCCGGTTTTCCAAGCGCCCGTGGCTGACAGGGCGTGGGAAGAGCTCCATGTCAGCCCAGCACTGGAGGAGGGCGGGGCCGAGGGGAAGGGGGCCCGATCGCTGGCTGGCGACGTCACCGGGCGTGGGCCCGGCTTCCTTAGTCTCTTCTTGGCCTGGGTCTAGGCAAGGATTGTAGTAATCTGTCACCTCTCACTCAGTGTCCTGACCCTTACAACAAAGATTAATTTTATTGTATTTATGTTCGGCCCCTTAAACAAAGCTCGCTGTTGTTTATACAACTTTAAAATGAAAGCTCTCAGGCATGCTGACAGACTGGGTGGTGTCGGGAAAGCCCCTCCTGCCGAGGCCTCTCCTTTTTGGACCTTGTCCGTCTCTCCTTTTCACTTCCCTCCTTAGATGTCGCTGCTGGAGACTGCTCTGGTCCCTCCAGCATCTCGTCTCCGCCAAATTCTGAGCGTGGGATTCTCGGGTTGACTCGGTTCCCGGCTCAGGCGGACGAACTGCGCACGCTCAGTATGCCCGCCCTGGGGGTGGCCAGGGAGAGCGGGCCAGGATGTTGCTGGGTGGCCAAGGTGGTTGTTTACCTAAGTGCGGGCAGAGGCTTCCGCCCCGCCGCGCAGAGCCTCCCGGGAGCGCGCGGCCGGTCGCCTAGGCGACGGGAGAGCAGGGGCGGGGCTGCGCCGCCGGGCCCCGCCCCCTGGGCACCGGGTCCCGCCCCCGGCAGCGCTGCGGCTGGAGCGTGGGCTCGGGCGCGCGCTCTGGCGCCCGGGAAAGCGGTGGCGGCAGCGGCGCCCGGCAGAGAGCTGGGCGTGGAGGCGCGAGGGGCGGGGCGGGACGACAGCACTGCGGGCCCGCGGTCTCCGGCGGCGGCGGCGGCTCCCACTCACGGTTGGCGCTCTGTGCCTGTGGGCGTCCTCGGAAGCCGCATTGCCGCTCGGGCCCGGCCCATGCCCGCCGCTCCCTCCGCCGGCGCCGCCCGGGGGGCTGCAGCGGCCGTGAGGCGCGAGCGGCCGCGTGAGGCGGCGGGGGCGGCCGCCGGGGCAGGGTCCAGGGACGCAGGGCGGCGGCGGCGGCGGGCGTAGGTCTATGTCGCGGGCGGCGGCGGCGGCGGCGGCCGCGGCGGAGGGACGATGCGCGAGTACAAAGTGGTGGTGCTGGGCTCGGGCGGGGTCGGCAAATCCGCCCTGACCGTGCAGTTCGTGACCGGCACCTTCATCGAGAAATACGACCCCACCATCGAGGACTTCTACCGCAAGGAGATCGAGGTGGACTCGTCGCCGTCGGTGCTGGAGATCCTGGACACGGCGGGCACGGAGCAGTTCGCGTCCATGCGGGACCTGTACATCAAGAACGGCCAGGGCTTCATCCTCGTCTACAGCCTCGTCAACCAGCAGAGTTTCCAGGACATCAAGCCCATGCGGGACCAGATCATCCGCGTGAAGCGGTGAGAGGGCCGGGGGCTTGGGATCTGCAGCCGGGCGGGCGGGCGGCCGCCGTCCCGGGGCCAGAGCTCCCTCCTCCCCGCTCGTGTTCCTGGGGGGCGGGGGGGTGGCCGTGGACGCAGGGAGCTGTCTGGGATTATGTCTCTGGGGTCTTAGGCTTTATTATATATATATATATATATATATATATATATATATATATATATATATATATATATATATATATATATATATATAATTTTTTTCCCATTTCGCCTGCATCCCCATCCTCATCCCCATCATCTCGAGTCTCAGCTGTGAGTGCTTTGTGTGTGTCACTCCTCGAATGTTGCATCCCGCGAACCCAGCCGCGGCAGCTCTTTGTCTCGTGGACACTATTGGGAGCGCCTGTGCAGAGCCCCAGAGGAAACAAAGTTTAAAACTTGCAGAGAGGCCGGGGGGGGGGGGGGGGGGGGGTGAGTTGGTTTGTGGTGGGAAGAGAGGGCAGCGGTGCAAGGAATAGCGGAGACATTTTCAGACTGGAACGGAAGCAAAAAAAAAATCTACCTTGGCGATATGTGACAGCGAACATTGCACACAGAGTGTAGGTACTGTACACATGTCAAGTCGAGGGGAAAGAGACCTGGCTCATCTCGTGAACGATTGGATGGTGCCAAGATGTGTTTTTTAAAAAAAATGAACTCTTCAATTAAAATGAAACTTTAAAGACAGATTAGCAAATTATTTGAAGACATCCTAACAGCGCAGTGGGGTTGAGAGAGTATTAGCATGTAGGAGATCAAATATGCCATTCACATTAAAGAATATGGCTTAACTTTTTAAAAAAATGTAGCTGCCTTACCCACCTCAATAAAAAGGGGGGAGGGGGGGGAGAAGGCATTCCTGGAAACAAAACAAGTTTCTTCAAAGTTGTGACAAGTATATTACCTAATTTTTTGTTGCTGTTTTAAAAGTATATTATCTAATGTAAAGTGAATGCAGCTACGGTTTTCCTATGTACTTTGGAAATATGGCTGGTAGTTTAAATGGCTTAACGTATTTGTTTTCTCTTAAATTGACTGCATTTTTCCTTATTTCAAGCATTAGAAGTGTAATAATATCTTAGTTCTAAGTTTTAGCAAATTTTTCTAATTACTGTTTAATTATACATTACTGTTTTGTCTGGTTCTTATAATTAGTTAATACTTGCTTATGATTTTGATATAGTATCATATTTTCCCCCACATAATTCTGCCTGTAGCTCAAAATTAGGCGACATTTACAGAAAGATAGTTGTAGGTGTACTGTAGATACAACCGCATTACAAGTTTGAGTTTACTCATTGAGAAAGAGCAAGGATCAAGTCGTGTGTACTCAAGGGGTGGTCAAGAAATCATTATCAGCAATGGATTTTTAAAAATGTTCTTATGGATTTTAGAGAGAGAGGAAGGGAGAAAGATGGGAAAGAGAAACATTGATGAGAGAGAAACATCTGTCAGCTGCCTCCTGCATGCCCCCTACTGGGGATGAAGCCCCCAACCTGGGCATGTGCCCCCACCTGGAATCCAACTGGTGACTTCTTGGTTCATGGGTCAATGCTCAACCACTGAGCCACACTACTGGGCACCAGCGGTGGATTTTTAATCCAACATATGGATCAAAGGGGAGGTCTTCTCCCCAAGACCACCATCCCCATGAACTCATTGATTATATACTGTAATACCTAAACTAAATTTTGTGTATTATTTCTTCTATTAAACTTCAAACTAGAATAAAGTAGACATTTTCATGGCCTCTACTGCTGTTCTAAAATATGAATCTGATAGCTTTTTACTTCTCCATTCTCATTTAACAATATATTTTATTTAACCCACTGAATCTAAAATACTATAATTTAGTTCTGGCCGGTGTTTCTAGGTTGGAGCGTGGCTCGATTCCGGTCAAGGGCAAGAACCTGGGTTGCGTGCGGGCAAGTACCTGGGTTACCTGTTCGATCTGGGCCTAGTCTGAGCACATAGAGAGGGAACCAATCAATGTGTCTCTCCACACCCCCATCCCCCTAAATACCAATGGCAAAAATATTCTTTGGTGAGATTAACCCAATTCTTGGGTTGGATTAACAAAATAAAATCTATAAAATATATTATTCAACATGTAATCAATATTAAAAAATTAAGTTATTTTACTTTTTCATACTAATTTTTGTTTTTTAAAAAACGTATTTTTTTATTTTAGAGAGAAGAAGGGAGAGGAATAGAAACATCAGTGAGAGATAAATACTGATAGGCTGCCTCCTGCATGCCTCCTACTGAAATCTGAGTCCCCAACCCCAGCATGTGCTCTGACCTGACTGGAATCAAACTGTGACCTCCTGGTTCAAGGACAATGCTCAACCACTGAGCCACCCAGGCTAAACCATACTAATTTTTCAATATCCAGTGTGTTACATTTGTGGAACATCCCAATTCAGACTAGCTATGTGGTAAGTGCTTGAACAATAACTACATATGGCTGCTGACCACCATATTGGATAGTGCAGGTCTAAAGTGTATATAATACTTGAACAAAGAAATTGCTCTAAAATTCCAGTTGTTCTTTTATTAATAATAACTTTGTCACCTTTAAATTTTATCCTTAATATAAATGTAATGTTATAGAAAATAAATTTGTGATTGTATCTTTAATTTCATTACCTAGTGTAGACAAGATGAGGCTAAAAAGCAGCTAAGATGAAAACAATCCTTAAAAAGGTTTTGTTGGTCCTAACCAGTTGGTTTAGTGGCCGCACATGTGTCAAACACAAGGCCCGAGGGCCAAATCCGTCCCGCCAGGCCTTGAAATGTGGCCCGCACCGCGCTGTCATCACTGCACTCCGCTGCGTTTCCATCACAATGACAGTTTATGACTGTTCAGTAAACCATTCGGCCCGCGATTTAGGCTGGATTTTAGATTTTGGCCCCTTCTCTGATTGAGTTCGACACCCCTAGGCTAGAGCATCAGCATGCATACCAAAGGGTCTGGGTTCAATTCCAGTCAAGGGCACATAGCCAGGTTGCAGGCTCCTTCTCGGCCCAGGCCCTGGTTGGGTTCATGCAAGGAGGCAACCAATCTATGTACTTCTCTCACATTTATGTTTCTGTCTTTCCTTGTCTCTCCCACTCTCCCTAAAAATCAAACGTAAAAATATCCTCAGGTGAGAATTAACACCCACACACCCACAAAAGGTTTTGTTGGTGTTCTCTTAAATACTTTTTCTTATTAAGGTTTAATAGGAAGGGGCAAAAGAATGAACATTTAACTTCAAGTCTAGTGCTAATGTATGGCCAAACAGTGAAATAGAGCTTTTCAGTTGTTATTGTATGGAAGGTTTTGCTTTAAAAAAATGTGAAACAGGCCAATACTCTAAATATTTACAAGTGCACAGATATATACATCTATACATAATCTTTTTTCAAACCAAGTGGGCTAACTAAAAATTACTATATAATTTATATGGGTTTTTTGTTTTGTTTTTTGTGTGTGTTTTTTTTTTTTTTTTTACTTTGCATGAGATCACACAAGGAAGAGTGATAGGGAAACAGAAAATGTTTCAAGTGCAATAACACTAGAATTCTTTCTGATTTCATAACTGCTTTTCTCATTCCTCCCAGGGTAAGCCATGGTCCAGACTTGAAGTATCCTTGAACAAGGCATGTTATTCTTAGGATAAAGCCCAGGAATCCGCAATGTGACCTTCCCAGGCATGCAGAGAGTGCTCTTGGCCTTCCTGCCTCTGCAACTTTACCTCTTGCATCACTCCCCATCCCTTAGAGGCCAACACCCAGACCTTCTTTCATTCCTTTCAGAGTCTGTCTCTGAGCTTTTCTTCTACTTGTGGGAATCTTCCACCTTTTGCAGAGTTAATTCCTAGACTTCCCCCTCAGGGAAGCTTTCCTCCTCCTCCTCAACTGAGTAACAACCTTCCCATCTTCCCCCTCTAGACTAACTTCTTGCCTCACCCATCTCTCAACCACAGGCACTTCAGACTTCGTGGCAACCTGTACTTCCCTCTTTCTGAGGCACTCATAGAGCTTAGTTATTTGTGTGTTGATTTATATACTGTTGATCATTAAACTCTGATCCCATGCGGGCAGCACAGCTACTAGTACATAGAAACAATCAAGAAAAATATGTTGGAAAAACTAGTGTTCAGAGAGAAAAGTATTTTTATTGTCCTTTGGCCTCAGTTTCCCCAAACATTTTCATTTTGTAGATCAGTGTTTCCCAACTTTTGACATACGTGTACCACTTCTATCATTTTCGTAACGCTGAGTACCCCTTGTACTCATGAGAACGTAGAATTAGGCGCAGCGAAGCATGGTGTAGTACATATCCCCACCAAACTCTGGTGCAACGCGTATCCCCACCAAACTCTTCCCATACCCCTGGGGGTACGCGTACCACCCTTTGGGAAACACTGTTGTAGATGGAGGAAATGATTCTTTAAAGTTCATTTTGCAGATGGAGTAGGTTATCTCCCTTCAGCTCTAACATTCTGTGGGAGTTCTTGTACCTAATTAAGGCAACAGGATCAGAGGTAAAGTTTAATACGAACCATAAAAAACCAGGAGCACAGACAGGCCAAGTGTGTCTCAGTGGTTGAGCACCAACCCACGCATCAAAAGGTTACTGGCTCTATTCCTGGTCAGGACACACACCTGGGTTGAAGGTGCAATCCCTGATGACAGGTGTGCAGGAGGCATCCAATCAGTGTTCTCTCTCATCAATTTTTCTTCCTCTCTCTCTCTCCTCTCTCCTCTAAAAAAAAAAAAAGATCGATAAAAATATGTTTAAAAAAAAAATCAGGAGCACATCCCTGGCTGGTGTGGCTCTGTTGCAGCATCATCCATGCACCTAAAGCTTTGATTCCCGCCCAGGGCACATACCTAGGTTGCCATTCAATCCCCAGTCAAGGAGGCAACGGATCGATGTTTCCCTTTTTCTCTCCTTTCCCCTCTCTCTAAAGTCAGTAAAACATATCCTTGGGTGAGGATTAAGAAACTGAAAAGTGGGAAATGACATGGGAAATACATAGAATATGTTGTTAGCTATTAATGAAATAGACCAAATTGGCTAAACCAGGAATTAATATAGAAGTGTGAAAGGAGATAAGGCTTAAAAATGTGACGTTAAATGATAATAAGGTTGAAGACTTTGGACTAGATCTTACAAGTCAAGGACCATTATCAAAATTATTATAGAAATACTAACGTGGTAATATGATATATGGCTTAGTGGCAATAGAATAGTCAGGAGGAATAGTTGTAAAAATTGTAATATTCTATAGTTTCTACATGAAGTGTAAAGGTTCTGGATTAGCATGGTATTTTTAGTAGCAGAAAGAATGGATGAAGTTAATGTTGTAAAGAATGAATTAATCAAAGTTAATGGGAGGAAGAGTGAAAGGTCAGAAGTAACTGACATCTTGAAAATGTGTAAATAGAATTATGGCGGAATAGCTGGGGAAGATTATTTCAAGCTTTGGAGTAGTAATCATCCACATAGATCCACCTAATAAATAATTAGTATATTTGAATAAAGCCTGAAACATCATTTATGTATGAATATAAACACTCAGGATGAGCTGTGTAGTTCAGATTTGTAGAAGGTATGAAATATGTTGTGTAGCATCATAGAAATGAATGAATATGGCCAGAAATAGAAATTAGAAATGAGTATAGCCAAGGATAGAACTTGAAAGTTGTAAGCTATACAGAGACTAAATACTTAGCAATAGGCTAGAAGGCATGGGGTATTTTAACATTAGGAAAAAGTCTGGAAAAGCGTGGTTGGTTTGTACTACCGAAAGTGAATAAGTTTCTATTTTTTTTTATTATTACTATTTCTATATCATTTAAGTGATTTCTTTCAAATGGCACAAGTGATTTCACTTTTGCTCTTCAAAATAAGAAACCATATAAAAACATACTCTTAAAATAGAGGCAGATTGCCAATTGCTACACATAAATCTTGACCGGCAACAGATTTGTGCTATGAGCCAAAACCTGGGAACCCATCAAATGATGTTTGTTTTAAGTAAGTGAACCTTCTGGAATCTGTCATCATTCCTTCCTCCAGAGTCACCTCCTTCCCCAATTTGATATCTCCAGTTACCAAAATTGTAAGAAAAATCTGGGCCTCCAAGGTACAGAGCATAATAGCCAAGAGTCACATTTTACAGCCCAATTTTTTCCTGAAAGGGAATGTTTTTTTTAAATTTACTTTGCAGATGAGTAGATGGTCTCCTTTCACCTTTGACCTTCTGTGAGTACTTCTACCTAATCCATTCAATGAGAGAGGCGGTAAAGTGTGAAAGGTGACATGGCTGACCATTGAATGAGAAATATTCAGGCCACTAAGCAAGTTGGGTAATGCTGACTTTCTAGTTCTCTTTTAGGAAAAAGTTGGGTAACTAATTAACAGATAAACATTAAGGAGGAGATGGAGGAACTGATAAAATGTTTCTAGAGGATGCAACCGAAGGAAGTGCCAACAAAGTTGGAAAATTTTTCAATACATTTGAGTAATTTAACTTTTATATGCTGTTTTCTTTGAAATTACATATGGCACATAAAAATGCATAGATTATGCTTTCATATACATTTCTAAGCAGTCATCTTTAAAACGTATACCATACTTAACTTAAGGTGTTTTTTTTCAAGGATAATTTATTTTTACACAGTTCTCTTAGCCATTGTCTTGAGAACCTAAGTCCCTGTATGATTCTATACTTAGGGTTTCCTTTGTTTCTGTTTCAGTTTTGCCCTGTTACCTGTTTCCCTCCATCTGTTCTGAACTACTATGTGTGCTTTTGTTGTTGTTGTGATTTTATGTACTTACTATACACCCAATGCATGAAATTCATGCATGGAGGTAGAGAGGGGGTGTCCCTCAGCCCAGCCTGCACCCTCTCCAATCTGGGTCCCTTTGAGGAATGTTTGACTGCCCGTTTAGGCCCTGATTGTCCCTAACTGCCCTCCCCTGCTGGCCATCTCACAATCCGGGACTGCTGGCTCCCAACTGCTCACCTGCCTGTCTGATTGCCCCCAACTACTTCTGCCTGATCACCCCCTAACCACTCCCTGCCAGCTTGATCGACACCTCACTGCTCCCCTGCTGGTCCAATTGTGCCTACTGCCCTCCCCTGCTGGCTATCTTGTGGCAGCCATCTTGGACCACATGGGGGCGGCAATCTTGTATGTTAGAGTGATGTTCAATTTGCATATTACTTTATTATATAGGATTTTTTTGGTCTATGTTATAACAAGAATTGTAAATTCTTTGAATTATTTTTGGAAAAATATTTGAGAGTGTATATGAGTAGACTTTCAAATGAGATCAAACTGATGGACACAGAATAGTAACAAAAGTAAAAATTAAAGATAGTATTTTTGTGGGAAATATATCATGAAATTTTAGTGGTGTGCAAAAATTTGCCATATATATTAGCCATTTTATTTACTTGTTACTTGACAGTTGTGGTTCATTATATTGAAAATTATTCTGAGCCTAATGGAAAAGTTTCATAAACATACCTTTATACTTTATCAGATCAAATTGAGTCTTTCAAAAAATATTATCAATAATGGTAATGCTAAAATTTTAGATATCTGCATTTTAATAAAAGGTATAAGTAAAATATGAATATATTGGTAAAGTTTAAGGTTGTAAAATATTTAAGAATAGCTACTATCTTATTGCTAAGATTTTAACATGGCATATACTGAACATAATATTTGAATATATTTAACTTGAGACTTCTAAAAGAGTGAAACCTTTTTTAAACTATCATACCTAATACAATAGCCCAATTATTTTGCCTTTTATTCTTGTAGGAAAACTGTAACACATCTATATTACACTGACTTTTAACAAATTTCAGTTTAAATTAAGGGTAACTGCTATGAAATTTTTTTTTTTTAAGCCTGTGAGTCAAAACAAGGTTACCGGGTTCTGAATCAAATACTAATAGCATACTATATTGAAGCAAGAGTTTGGGAAGTCCAGAAACAAAGCAACAATTGGAATCGAACTTGGGACCTCTGGTCCGCCGTCTGACCCTCTATCCACTGAGCCAAACGAACTAGGGCTAAAGTGTGATTTTTGAGAAAGTATTACTGTTTGTTGTGCATGTTAGAAATATAAGGACATACTTCTGTAGTTTTGTTTATTCTGATGAGGATAGCACCTGCCTCGTGAAAATTTAAGACAGAGAATGGGCTCTTGTTCAGACTAGTATGTGATTGGAAGGACCCTTTAGTACTCCGAAGGTTGTTGAGGAGGGTTTGGAAACTGATGTTTTGAAGTGGTTTGCTGCATCTGTCCAGGAAAATATTGATTCAGCTCTCCCTATAAGATAGTAAAAATAGATAAAGATAACTATTCTTACAGATGTCTTAAAATCAATTAGTAAAATTACCTAAGAGAAACATTGTAAACCTTTACTTAAAACATTTAGTATTATCATGCTTTCCTAGGAGTATCCCCTTAAAGATTAATAATTCAAATGTGGAAATCTTACATTTTATTAATAATTTAGTACATATTAGTATTTTCTTCTTTACAGGGTTTCTTTACAACTCTCCAAATAAGAAATCTTAAGAGTGCTTTTCTCTGTTTTTGGATGGAGAGTTTTGTTCTAAATTAATCCTACCCTTAACTTAGTTCTCCTATATATATATTTTTTTTTCTTCTGTAATTCAGTGTTTTATTTAATTGTTCATATTGATCTAATCTCATCTTTAAAGACAGTTAAATGTTACTATCATTAAAGCTGAGCTCCAGTACATATTATGTAGTTAGGGTCAAGTCAACATCATCTGAATCTCAATTTCCTCATTGGTAATTCTTTTTATTTTTTATTTTTATTGATTTTTTTACAGAGAGGAAAGAAGAGGGGGAGAGAGAGAGAGAGAGTTAGAAACATCGATGAAAGAGAAACATCAATCAGCTGCCTCCTGCACACTCCCTACTGGGGATGTACCTGCAACTAAGGTACATGCCCTTGACCGGAATCAAACCTGGGACCCTTGAGTCTGCAGGCCAACACTCTATCCACTGAGCCAAACTGGTTAGGGCCTCATCAGTAATTCTTACTAATAGAAGCCTAAGTGGTTGTAACACTGTCACAAGATAGCTGCCCATACACAGGTGAGCGGAGCTGGGCTTGAAGCTGCATGTGTGGCACGAAGCCTGCCTGGGAGTCCTGCCTTCGTGAGACGGCCTGCCTGGGGGTCCAGCGAGGCCAGCCTGGGGGTCCCCTGGTTCTGTACAGTGAGGCCTGCCTGGGGGTCCTGGCTGCACGGTGGCAGGGCCTGCCTGGGAGTTCCACCTTCTCCTGGCTCTGTGTGGCCTAAAAGCAGGGACCCCAGGCTCCAGCCTACCTCTTTGGGGCAATCCATTAAGGAGCCCCAGGTGGATGGGCAGGGCCTACCTGTTTGGGGTGATAGATTGCGACAGGGCACATGCCAGTCTGGGGGAACCCCCACCCCCTCCGAATGCACAAATTTCTTGTACTGGGCCTCTAGTACTATCTAATAAAAGAGTAATATGCAAATTGACCATCACTCCAACACAAGATGGCTGCCCCCATGTGGTCAAAGATCCTGCCCCCATGTGGATGTAAGATGGCCAGCAAGGGATGGCAGTTGCAGGGAGGACCAGGCCTGCAGGAGAGAGCAGTTAGGGGTGACTAGGCCTAAAGGGGAGGGCAGTTAGGGGCAAACAGGCTGGCAGGGAGCAGTTAGGCATCAGGCTGTCAGGGGTGATTAGGCTGGCAGGCAGAAGAGGTTAGGGGCAATCAGGAAAGCGGGCAGGTAAGCAGTTGGGAGCCGGCAGTCCTGGCTTGTGAGAGGGATGTCCGACTGCCCATTTAGGCCCGATCTTATTGAGGGGTCCCAGATTGGAGAGGGTGCAGGCTGGGCTGAGGGACACCCCCCCATGCACAAATTTTGTACACCAGGCCTCTAGTATAATATAATGAGGTACAGAATGTAAAGTGTTTTTTTTAAGTAGGAACTCTAAAATAGCAATAAAAAATGTTTCACCCAAATTTACATAAATAGAAGTCCAGGCATTTATCAAACAATGTGCTACCTCAGGATTTCTTAGGAATGAGACTCAGGATTATATAGCTAATCTAGTATTTCAATTCCATCTTTTCCTTTGCTTTCTCCTCTTTATCTGAAATGATAGTAGAGTATGTTAGAGAACTTAGGGCACAGACCCTGATTGCTTTGAGTCTTTCTGTTCACATGGAGACTATGTTGGCTTTAGTGGTGACAATATGTTTTTGTTACTCACAGAAAATGGTAATGATTTTTATACATATAATTCAAATACTAAAAATACTTTATAAAAAGCAATCAGGCATAAATATTAAATATTTGCTAAATGACAGTTTTCTTTTTT
Organism: Pipistrellus kuhlii; assembly: GCF_014108245.1. Classification (NCBI taxonomy): domain Eukaryota; kingdom Metazoa; phylum Chordata; class Mammalia; order Chiroptera; family Vespertilionidae; genus Pipistrellus; species Pipistrellus kuhlii. The sequence goes on from NW_023425529.1 coordinate 149,855,280, forward strand.
TAATTGTTGATAGTATCGATATTACAGCTGTTTCCCATTTCCTCCCTTTTTGTCCCCCTTTGCCCAACCTCCATCCCACTCCAGGTGACATTTTTCTTTTTAAAAATGTTGATTACAGATACACACACACACACACACACACATATATATTTATTTATTTATTTATTTATTTATTTATTTATTTATTTATTTATTTTTAGAGAGGTAAGGAGAGGGGGAAAGAGAGAGAGAATATCAATGATGAGAGAGAATCATTGATCAGCTGCCTCCTGCACACTCCACACTGGGGATCGAGCCTGCAACCCCAGCATGTGCCCTGACCAGGAATTGAACCATGACCTCCTGGTTCATACGTCGATGCTCAACCACTGAGCCACACCAGCTGGGCAACTATAGACCTTTTTATAAATTCCAAAAATTGCATGGAATAAAGATAATTTTAATCATCTTGATGGATATATATAGTAATGTGCTGACAGGGTTTTTAATCAATTGATTCCAGAAGAAGTTTTATCTGTGTATATAAGTCATCACTGTCAGCATCAAATATTACAGCTATAACCACATCATTTGTATAACATTGCCCTGGGCATTATACAAAATTAGGTACAAGATAACTATCTGACAAAACGTACTAAAATAAATATATATTTGACAGTGTGGAGTTAATTATATATCTACGCAGGCTGTCTCCAAAAAATTATACACTTTAAAAATGAAATACATTTTAATAAACCATCCCTTTATACAATAATTATTCAAAGTGAGCGTAAACTTTTTTTGGTATACACACACACACACACACACACACATTTCCTCCCTTTTTGTCCCCTTTTGCCCACTTCATTAACTCATTCTATTTTGTATGCCTATAAGTATCAAGAATTAATTCCAGCACTGGACATATGGCTACATGGAAAAATATGGCCCTTTCTGTCCTGAGGGCCCAGATGTAACTGCAAAGGTAGCATAGCATGCTCAAGGCAGAAACAAAACTATTTCAGAACTAGTTTTATGGAGTTTGTTTTCTTTTTTAACTTTCCCACGTTACCTTACTAGAACTTCAGAGCCATGGTTCATGTCTAGTGACTTGCCTTAGCATTGTTTGAAGTGAAAACATGAATAGGATAAAGAAAGATACTTCTGTTTAAGGAATTTTTAGCCTCTGAATAGAAGGAACACTGTATATCCTGTTTTGTCTCAAATCTTTTTCACAAGGGTTAATGATCTTCCAGCTAAATAGTTAGATTTAGGTGGATGGAAGCTAGAGATAGGAGATAAGAAACTAATTAAAAAATTTTGTGCTCTTTTACAGATATGTCACCACAATTATGGTTGTAGAACTGATTTGCTAACAGATGGTTTGTGAAAACTTAGAAAAGAATAATTGGCATTTCTGTAGTATTTTACATTATCCATAATACTTTAAACTGCTTAGTGTAGTATCTGGCAGTAACTAAAACAACTGATGCTAGCTTGCTATTATTAGTCAAGTCATCACCATCATCTTCCTAACATAATACTAAGTATCATTAATATTTCTGTTTCACAAATAAGGAACCTGAGGCTCAGAAAGACCTTTCATGACATTCAAGGGAGCCAACTTGGATCTTATTTTTATGTCCTCTAAATCCAAATCCAATTCTCCCCCTTTGTAGTGCAGTCCGTCTTGATTTTAGCCAGTGACTAAAGTGTGGTTAGCCTTGACTGTTAACATAGGGATAGACTTGATCTAGTCATTCTAGAGTCTCCACATTTTTCCAAGGTAGTGGATTAGGGGGGAAGCTGGGAGAGGGGTGAGAAGTTGGAGGTGGGACCAGTTAGGAGACTGTTGCATAGGTCAGATGTCTCAGATATGAGTTATTTAGGGGATGAAAGTGGTTTTATAGTGGGAATGAAAACAAAGGGACATATTTTCTCACATCCAATTCTTGCTCTGCCCATCCCCTGAAATCACTCATATACTAGACCTATTGTTACAACTTCTCATCTTAACCTGATTAACTACTGGAGACTATGGAAGATTTTTTGCTTTACACCCATTCTCCCTTGCTTCCACCATGATTTCTTATAACTGTTTCCAACTTCTTTTACTTCAGTATTGAAGTAAAAGTGGAACCTGTGAAAGTATCTATAGTTCATCATTCTCCATTGGCAGCTGCTGGGCACCTAATCTCTGCCAATAATGATAGTTTCCAGCTCCTTTCTTTATTGTGCATTTGTTTTTGTTTTGCCTTTTCCATCTGTCACCTGTTACTCTGGTTCAAATGAAAAACCTTTTTAATAGACATCAATCAATCTCAGGCCAGGAGAACCAACCAGTTACATGTCATATATATTTGATGTCATCTTCCCCCGAGCTGTTCATTGTTGGAGAGAAAAATGCTAATTCTTTTGGTACTATAACCTGAGCTTTCTTGAAAGCTGATAGTTTTTTGTGTCTGTGGGCTGTTTTTTTGTTGTTTGTTTTGTTTTGTATGTTTTTTACTTTTACTCAGGGCTGTTTGTATTTAGTAATTTGGAAATAAATATTTTAAGATTTTACTATCAAAAGTAGAAAAATTTCTAGTACAAAGCTCTTCTATTAATAATTTTTGAAGTTCTGAGAAGTCTTAGCTCATTACAGCTTTTATGCATCCTTTAATTACTCTTCATTCAAAGGTAGCTTTTAAAAAATATTTGTAATTGAACTTTGTATACCAGATACATATAAATTTTCATTCATAAACATTTTTGCCAAGAGTTCTGAAATGAAGGTGTGCTGAGAATATGTGTATTTTAATTTATGAATTTAGATAACAGTTCAAACTGCATACTCCTGAACAGTCGACTCAATTTAGTCTTTTCAAGTATAATAATTTCTTTTTGTTTTGTTAATCCTCGCCTGAATATACTAGTATATATTTTTTAAAATATATTTTATTGATTTTTCACAGAGAGGAAGGGAGAATAATAGAGAGCTAGAAACATCAATGAGAGAGAATCATCGACCAGCTGCCTCCTGCACACCCCCTACTGGGGATGTGCCTGCAACCAATGTACATGCCCTTAACTGGAATTGAACCTGGGACCTTTCAGTCTTCAGACCGATGCTCTATTCACTGAGCCAAACTGGTTTCGGCTAGTATATTTTTTGCATTGATTTTTAGAGAGAGTGAAAGAGAGGGAGGGAGTATAAGACAGAGAGAGAGAGAGAGAGAGAGATATGGATTGGTTGCCTCCCTAACAGGCCCCAACCAGTGCTGGGTATTGAACCTGCAATGCAGGTACATGCCCTTAATCAGGGATTGAACTCTCCACCCTTCGGTACATGGGCTGATGCTCTAGCCATTGAGTAACACCAGCCAGGGCAGGGGGACCTGTTAATGCACAGGTTTCAGATTTCAACTCTCTTTAAAGATATGTCTGAAAACCTTTGTTCCTTTGATAAGTTGAAGCTGTGTATTCTTCATATATGGGTTCAAGCTTGAATTTTCCCTGCTATTTAAATTACATAAGAAGATCATAGTTTATTGACAGATTTGAAAATGATGTATTTTTGATTTGGTAACTGAATGTACATTAAAATGCAGACTGAAAGTTAACTACACATTAAATACAGACCAATAACTGCTTTACCTTATTCTGGTATCGCAGATATTTTGCTTTAAAAAAAAAGGTTCAAATGGTTTATTTAGACAACGTTTGCATTTGATTCTTAAATGATAAGGTATTGGGCTTCTAGTTGCAAACACTTCCTCACAAATAATGCATTAGTTGGGTGGATAATCTTCATTTCTAATAAATAAAAGCTGATTAGATGTAGTCATCATTATATTTTTTTTCTTTTTTGCATGGGTATTTGAAGTACTGTGTTATCTTGATATGCTGAAACAAATTGTGGTCAAATAGATGCAATTTATACATCTGATAGTGAAGAAGAAAATGTTCAGAATTGTTAATTGTTTTTATTTTCAATAATATATACTTTGGTATTAGTATTTATTACATTTTTAGTCTTTAGCCTGTTTTGAGTTTAAATTAAATAGCATAGGACTTGGCCAGAAATTTGAAATTGTTAGCAGTATTTGGCTGAGTAATAAACTGATCAGTTTAATCGTGCATTTCATGTGATTTAAACTCTATATCAATATACATGTTCACTCTGTTAGCCTTAAAAGGTTATTTTACTATTCCTATTTTAATGAGGAAATCCTTTAGATAATTCTTACTAATTTTTTTCTTGCTTCAAAAAAAATTTTTTTAAGGTGGATACATGTAACCAAATCCCAGGTGAAGATGTAGGACAGACATTCAAGCAACACAGCATGTTGCATCCCTGACAGTTTTGTGCTCAAAGACCAACACATATGAATCTTGCCTGTTATTGAGCCTCTGGCCTCTGGCCTCTGCCTTTCAGCACACATCTTTGTTGCCTAGATTGAACACTACAGTTATCGCCTAACTACTTTCATGCTTCTGCTGTTGTGCCCCTAAAATCCATTTCTGTATATTACCCATACTGATCTCTAACACATAAGCCATGTAACTTCGCTGCTGAAAGACCTCTGATGGCTTTCTTCTGTTCTTAGAACAGCACCCCCTGGTTCTTCTTCAGCCATCGCTCATGCTTTTCTTCCCCTTGCTCTTTATGTTCTAGTCATGCTGGTCTTTTTTTGTTTCCTTGAATAAGCCTAGCACTTTCCTGCTGCCTCTCTTTTACATTTTATGTTCCTTATGTCTAAAATGTTCCTAGTTTTTTTATGGCTAACTCAATTCTCAACTTCGAGTTTCTGCTTGGATTTCATTTCCCTAGAGATGCCTTTTTTGATCATCTCATGTAATATTGGCTTGCCCACTTTATTGTATATTAATCAGTGAGTAGTTGCTTTCTTTGTCACAGCTATCACAGTCCTTATATTGTTTATTTGTTTTTTGTGTTTTCCCTAACTTGAAAGTAATCACTAACACCTTATCTGTCTATCCTACACTAGTAGTATGTCAATCTACTAGTCGCTGTGACATGCACTGACCACTAGGAGGCCAGCCTCATGTCTGTGGAGCACAGAGGTGGTGGTGGTGGGAGCCTTTCTTTCCTCCCCAGCAGTGCTAAGGACCCCTCAGGGGATGTTCAGTTGCCAGCTTAGGCCCGCTCCCCAAGGGGTCCCAGACTGCAAGAAGGCACAGGCCCAGTGCATGAACGTGGAGCACAGGGCCTCCAGGTGTAAATAATGCTGCAGTGAACGTATGGGTGCATATGTCTTTTTGGGGTTTCTTCAGATAAATACCCAGTAGTAGAATTGCTGGGTCTCTTTATGTCTCATGGTAGCCTTGGTTTTAAAGTCTTTTTAGTCTGGTATAAGTAATGCTACTTAAGCATTTTGTTTGTTTCTATTTTCATGAAATATCTTTTTTTCATTCCTTTATTTTCATTCTGTGTGTCTCTTTTCATCTGAAGTGAGTCTCTTCTAGGCAGCATATATAAAGGTCTTGTTTTGTTATCCATTCAGCTATGTCTTTTGATTGAGCATTTCATTCATTTGCATTTAAAGTGATTATTGATAGGTATATAGTTATTGCCATTTTATTACTCATTTTTTAATCCTTTTTTTTCTCTCTTTTTGAAAAAGACCTTTTAACATTTCTCATAATACTGGTTTGGTGATGATAAACTCTAGCTTTTTATTGTCTGGGAAGCTCTTTATCTGTCTTTTCGATTCTAAATGATAGCTCTGCTGGATAGAGCAGTCATTGTTATATGTCCTTCCTTTTCATCACTTTTAATATTTTATGCCAGTCCCTTCTAGGCGGCAAATTTCTGTTGAGAAGTCAGCTGATAGTCTTAAAAATACGGAATGCTTCATGAATTTGCCTGTCATCTTTGCACCAGGGCCATGCTAATCTCTGTATCATTCCAACTTGAGTATATGTACTGCCAAAGCGAGCACCCTTAATGGTTTTTAAAACATTTAAAAGTCCTGAGTTGCATTGTTGTGATCAGTTGATCCCTCACAATCATTTAGGAATCCAATCTTCTGATAAAATGTCAACTCTTGATTTCTAAGAAAGCAGATTATTTTCATTTACAAGCTTTAAATGTCTTTTTAGTATCATTACCCTCCTTAACTTAATTTTTACACTACATTTACAATTTTTTTCTGGTCTTCTTCAGTATGTAATATATTCTGAAACCAAGAGAAAGAGCAAAAGATTGCGGTTTCCTTTCATTATTTAAGCTAAATTACCAGAAATTCCCTTAAAAATGAAATATTTAGTCATGTCAAAACAAGTCTCGTTAGGGAAGAAGCCTTATTTAGCTCATGTTTTTCTTACAAGAAGTATTGATATTTTATGCAAGCATGCTGAGGTAGGAGACTTCAACTCCCAGCCAAAAACAGTACTTAACAGTACTTTCCATAGAACTGCCATAATATTTTACTAAAAGTTTAAAAATGTCTATTCCAAGGGTGGGGAAATAAGCACTCTTAACTTTAACTTAAACACTCTTGTTTTTAGTATACATTTCTGGGTTTTCTTTTCTTTTTTTTTTATAAAGTATATTTTATTGATTTTTTACAGAGAGGAAGGGAGAGAGATAGAGAGCTAGAAACATCGATAAGAGAGAAACATCGACCAGCTGCCTCTTGCACACCCCCTACCGGGGATATGCCCGCAACCAATGTACATGCCCTTGACCGGAATCGAACCTGGAACGTTTCAGTCCACAGACCGATGCTCTACCACTGAGCCAAACCGGTTTCGGCCATTTCTTGGTTTTCAGTGAGACTGTGTGTGTGTGTGTGTGTGTGTGTGTGTGGTGATGAACGCGCAGACACCCAGCAATCTGATGAATTAACCTAGAAATAAGGCTTTTCTGGTTCAAAGGGTATGCCAGACACATAAACACATATTCTGTGCACCTTTGAGACAAAAATTACACTTCTAGTATAGTTCATCATATTGTTGTTCGTGTAGTGAAAAAAAGTGAGGGGATGAGAGCCCTTCATATGCATTATTGGGGAGGGGGGGAGTAATTAAATTATGGTATAGTTATAGCATAGATTCTATAAAATGGAATATTATGTAGTCATAGCATATATTGCAATGGAAAGCTCCATGATAGTACATGAAAATTGAAGCTACTTTTTTAAATAAAAATGTATATCTGTGTGTGTAAGAAAATAGTCTGAAGAGATATAAGCAAAATAGTTATAGTGATTATTCTCATGATGATGAGAGTAATATTTTTTTTTATTTTTCTCTCTATTTAATTCTTCCCAGAGACTATTTTTTTCATAAGTACAATGTATTTAATATGAGCAAGGAGAAAAGGAAGAAAACCTATTTTCATTGCAATCACTAAAGAAGTTCAAACATAACTTTAGTCACATTTTCATGGAAGTGATTTCAGCATCAAGTGTTCTTGACATTTTGCCTTGATAACACAGCAAATACTTTTACCTATTCATATTTACAAAGCTGCCTCACTAACACCATCAACATTGTAGAGCTAAGTGATACTCAAGCCAATATTTCTGAAATTTTCATTCGATATATTAAGCAGTTGCTTAAAAGAACTAGTTTTCTTTATTAATACATTATGTAATCCTGCTCATGAGTACAATAATATGAAAATTCATGTTAATGACACGAGTATTTGTTCACAGACTATAAACAGCAGCCACTGTATGACCCTGGTCATGCTCTTAAAGGAAATATCAAGGAAGATGCACTAAAGTTGATGAGAAACCAGCTGATGTTTAAGATGTGGACAAGATGCTATCCTGCTCATGGTCAGGTTAACAATAATCCATAAATATTTTTAGAATTTTGCATCTTCAACTTTATTCCCAAATGTTTAGAGAAGGGAAAAAATGAAGACAACGCACAAAACTATTAATAAATATAGGACATGGAAAAAAGTAACTGCCATTCCCACAACCAAATGCCTAGTGTAGTTGGCCCTGTCACGTATGTCACACTCGTCTGCTGAGGCTACGTCTGCTACCCAGATTCCTCAGTCCCATTTAGCCTCAAATGAGCAAGTTTCCTACGCTGCAGGATTGCTGGCTGCAGGAGTTGCAGGATGTTATCCAACCCACAGGCCATTTGCTATTTCTTGAACCACCATACCCACTCTCACCAGCTTCACTTGTCTAGTCCATATCCTGCCTGAAATACTCTTCCCCAGATTCTTGCTTGGCAAACTCCCTTGCTCCCTTCACGTCTTTGCTCACAGGCTACCTTTCCAACAAGGCCTCCCCTGTCCTTGTAATTTCAAATTGAACCTGTGCCCAACAGCCCCTTTGCTGATCTACATTATCTTTTTCCTATTGCACTTAACACCTTGCAATAAACCTATAATTGACTGTTGACTAGAGGCCCGGGGCAAAAAATCCGGGAGGGTCCCTAGGCCGAGGACTTCCTTTGTTCCATGCCGCCCCTTGGTGGTCAGCACACGTCATAGTGAGCGGTCAAATTCCCAGTTGGTCAAACTCCTAAGGGGACAGTTTGCATACAGTAAGTCCTCGGGTTACATGGAGATCGTTGCTATGGCGCAATATAATGCAATTTTCCCATAAGTCGGAACCCACCTACACAAGCACCTGCGTCACTCACATGGAGCAATGAAAATAGGTTTTTTTCCTTTTCTCCTTGCTCATATTAAATACATTGTACTTATGAAAAAATGTCGAGAACTGCCTGTATTGGCCTTTTATTATATAGGATGTCTGTTTCCTCTGCTAGACTATCATTATTTGAAGGCAGATATCTTTGTTTTATTCATTGATATATCTGTAGGTGCCTACAGTAGTATCTAGCACATAGTAGTCTCTTATCAAATAGTATGCATTAAATGGGTGAATAAATATATGATACACGATTGTTTATTACTAGTTACTTATGCAGCGACAGGCAGTTTTCAATAGAGCTTTCAGTATTCACATAGTTAAAAGCATCCCACATTTTTGTATTTGAATAGTATTGTCAGTGAAATAGAACTGCCTTCGTCCTGAGTACTTTCTGCCTGTGAGTCAGCATGTTAGCTGTAGCTGCTTTGGTTGGAGTCAGAAATCTCTGCTGCTTGGTGTCCTGGCCCCACGGAATCTGTTGAGGTTTTCTCCTTACCTTTTGGCCTTTCTCCTGATTTCATATCTCTTGTAAAGATCGGCCTATTGGTGTTGTTCTCAGACCAGAAGCTCTGAGCAAATTCTCTGGTATCTGTTGATGACAGGAGTGACCCACTGTGTCTGTTCTGATATTTAATTTCAGAGCTTAAGAACATCATAGAAATTCTGTAGTCCAATTCATTTTAAAGTTCAAGAAACTGAAGAACCAAGAAATTAATTTTCTAAATTCACAAAACTAGCTAGAAGCAGTTCTGTGACTGGAATACTTAGTCTGGATGTTTTGCTGCTGTTGTTTGTTTTCTGTCCTTTCTATTTTTATTTTTTTTAACTTTTTTATTGGTTAATAAAATCATACAGGTTTCAAGTATATAACTCTACAACACATCATCTGCATAATGAACTGTGTGCTCACCACCCAAAGTATTTTCTGCCACCATTTTATTCCCTTTTGCCCTCTTCAGACCTCTCCCAACCCCCTTGCCCTGTGGCAGTCACCATACTGTTGTCTGTTTTTTGTTTGTTTGTTTGTTTTTGTTTAACCCCTTCACCTTTTTCAGCCAGTCCCTCAACACCCCTCCCCTCTGACAGCTGTCAGTGTGTTCTCTGTCTATGAGTCTGTTTCCATTTTGTTTGTCAGTTTATTTTGTTTATTAGATTCCACAAATAAGTGAAATCATGTGGCATTTGTCTTTCTTTGGCTTATTTCACTAAGCTTTCTACTCTCCAGGTCCATCCAGGCTGTCACAGAAGGCAAGATTTTATTCTTTTTTCCATTGTGTTATTGTACCAAAGCTTTTTTATCCACTCATCTACTGATGGACACTTGGGCTGCTTTTAAATTTTGGCTGTTGTAAACAACGCTGCAGTAAACATAGGAGTGCATATATTTTTTCAAATTAGTGTTTGTTTTTTAACTTACCACATTTCTACATCAGAGAGCAAAACCGGTTTCCTCATGCCCTCTCTATTTTGTCAACACAACTCGTTGCTTTTTCCCTTCTCCTCACTCATCTTCTTAAGGAGGGTCGCGGTTTCTCCAAATCTTATTTCCACGTATAGGACCTATTCCATCATCCCAACCTAAAGCCCTCTAACCCTTCCCCACGGGTATCTGTATTTGGGGAAGGCAGTTCCCCATTACTTTTCTAGTTCCTCATTACTGTGATCCTCAGCTTGGGGACCGGAGAAGGGATAGACTGACATCAGGTAGCTGCTGTCCTCCGTTTGACTCCTTTCTCTCTTGCCTGTCTGACCACGCCGCACCAGCACCCTGACTTGGTTCATCTCTCCTCAGGAGTTTCACCTCCCTTGATTAGTATCTCCTGCGTCTTAACTTACTGAAGCTGTGGTCTCAGTGTGCAGAAGGGGAAAGAAACACCACCCTACCTTTATCGAGTACTTTTTTCCTCCGTTATCTCCTTTGACCTTTTCAGAACCCCTTTGTGTTAAGTGGGAACAGATATTCTTGTTTCCTTTTTTACTGACAAGAAAGTGAAATACAGATCAGTAGAGTAAATGATTTACTCTGTCTTTCAAACTCTGCGTGGCTGGACTGGAAACTGAGCCTCCAAATCCTAGTTTATATCTTTTCTACAGTACCCTATTTTAGGGTTGACAGACAAAAATGTATCGCTGATCAGTATTATGAAATGCATACAATGTCTTTTCTTCCTGGAGATCTTATTCAGTCTTGTAAAGTATTGTGAGGATGTGACTCTGAGTTTCTATCTATAGCTCGTTGGTTTTAGAAAAGACCTCGGGGAGGAGGGGCTCTCTGTGAAGCATGCCCACGCCTTTCTTCCTTCTCAGGTGTGCAGCTTTACTTTTCTCTCTCAAACTCTTAAGTATCTACACGAGACTTTGCAATCACAGGAGCAGCAGGCTGCGGCAGTTCGTCCCAGGCTAACCCCTGAACCTGCCTGCAATGCACCCTTTCCTCTGACTTTTCAGTGCACTAACAGCAGCCCCACCTTGGCTCACTTCTGTTACTTTGACTGTTACTTCTCAGTGAGTCCACACTGACCTGGGTGGCTCACTTCTTTGTTTCTAGAGGGTCAAAGCAGCCCTGCCTGGGTTCTCTCCTGTTGCTTCTTCTATCCAAAACCTTTCGTTTCACTGTCCCCAGCTTTAGTAAACGTACTCTCAAAATCAGAACGGAAAAAAAAAAGACCACTGAGTTTGGCTAGTGATCTAATGGACAGGTTAGGTTCTGATACTGACTAAATTGCCATCTTTATTTAACAATTATTAAATGTTATTAAATGTAGACTTATGTTTGAAGTATTTTGTTGCCCTTCTGAGAATCTGTTGGTAATATTTATTCAGTCTTCATTCAAACAGTATACCAATTCACAAGTTTTGAAAAATCTACGTATTTTTAGTTTTCATTTAAAAATGTAATAAGCCGAAACCGGTTTGGCTCAGCAGTAGAGCGTCTGTCTGCGGACCGAAAGGTCCCAGGTTCGATTCCGGTCAAAGGCATGTACATTGGCTGCGGGCACATCCCCGGTAGGCAGCTGGTCGATGTTTCTCTTTCATTGATGTTTCTAGCTCTCTATCTCTCTCCCTTCCTCTCTGTAAAAAATCAATAAAATATATTTAATAAAAATGTAATAAATATTCTTTACGTATAATACTCTTGAAACTAAGAAGTATTTGTTACAATATTTACCACTTAATAATATAAAGTGATGTTTTATCACTTTTTTTATTACATATTGTAAACAGATTGAAATTAATTTTTAACTTAAATTCAACCAGTTTTACTGAATTGTATTAATGTTTATTTTACTTCCCTACCAAACAAAGCATTCTAAAGCATACTGTTATATATATATATATATATATATATATATATATATATATATATATATATGTATATATATATGTGTGTGTGTGTGTATATATATATATATATATATATATATATATATTCATTCTCATGAGAAAAAGAAAATGCAGTTATATCTTTGCAACTAAAACAGATTAGGAACTGACATTGTCCTAACACGATAGGCAGTGTTTGCTCCCCACAGAGCTTCTCTGTACAGCAGGTCAAGAAGGCTTGTGTGTGAAGCAGCTGATGCGTAGGTTTGTTATGCAGCTTCGTTCTCATTGCCATTTGTCCACCCAGAGGCCAAGGATACACACAATTGATGCTGTCAGAGTCCTGGATGTGGAAAACCCTTGTGTCCTGTGTTCAGAGGTCTCTGTGTGACCTGAGACCAGCAAGCATAGGCACAGTTGGTAAAGAGTACATTCATATAAAGCTCTTTGGTATAAATTTTCCAAACCCATTTCCTGCAAGATGGTAATATCCAAATTCTAGCTTTTACTGTGGATGTTGTTCTCCCCACTCATTTTGAAGTTGTTTTTATATTTCAGATTGCTAAATGGCTCACTGCCTAGAATATGCCCTCATATTGAGACCACTCTAAGTTTGATCTAGTGCCAAAGGAAGAAAAAGAGATTCTGTTGGGAATATAGTTTGTTTTACATGTTAGGGTGAGTGAGAGAACCATCTTGAAAGGATGATGAAATTGTAGAATTATTGTTGCTAACATTCCTGCCCATTTTTCCTGAATGATAAAAATTCTATACGACTCCTGCTTCAGTGAAGGCTTGGCTATGTAGTTTTCTCTTCTGATAGATTAGCTGTGTCCTGTCACATTTGTTATCACTTGTGTGCAGTTTTGCAGATTACTTCTTTTATAAATTAGAGATGCATGCTGCTTAAGGGAAAGAACACACACACACACACACACACACACACACTGGTTTATATTGCAATCACAACAGCTTTTAAAATGATGTTTAAAGTAAAATTGTTGTATAGTGAATAACAGTATAACAATTAAAGTAAAATTGTTATACAGTGAATTGTAGAAAGAACCATCTTTAGGTTCCAAAGTGATTTAGGATCTTTTTGCTTTATTCTTTTCATGTCATTTGTTATCTTTATTAGTTTAGCATTTACCAGACATGTTCATTCAGAGACACCTTATCTTAGTCTAATCTGGCTGCTATAACAAAAATACTATAGACTAGGTGGTTTAAACAATAGAAATCTATTTCTCACGGTTCTGGATGCTGGAAAGTTCAAAATCAAAGCTCTGGTAGATTCAGTGTTTAGTGAGGGCTCACTTCCCTAGTTCACAGACCATTATCTTTCTGCTGTGTCCTCACTTGGCTATAGGGGCAAGAGAGTCTCTTATTAATATATAAGGGCACTAATCCCATTCATGAGGGCTTTACCCTCATGACCTAATGACCTCCCAACAGCCTGACCTTCTAAATACCATTACATTGGGTATTAGATTTCAGAATATGAATGGGGTCGGGGAGGCACACACACACACACACATTCAATTTCTAACACACCTTTCTAGTTAGGAAGGAAAAGAAGAGATAACATCAAATTGAAATGCTTAATCCTTGTCAGGCTGAAAAGAATCCTAATTATCTTTCAACTGGCTAAACTATAAAATAATAAAAGCATAATATGCTAATTAGAATGGACAGCTGAACGACCTTCTGGACAAAGCTGGGGCTGTGAGGGCCGAGCCCCTGAATTTCGTGCACCGGGCCTCTAGTCTATAATAATAAAAGCATAATAGGCTAATTAGACTGGACAGCCAAACAGTGGAACAACTGTCTGGACGACCTTTTGGAGGAAGCCGAACTGCGAGGGCCAACCCCCTTTCATACATCGGGCCTCTAGTAGTTTTATAAAGGGATAGAGTGTAGCTTCTATTGAATGTTTTTCATCTATTGATTTCAACGAGATTTTTTCTTATTTTGGAACTAGTAGAACATGATCGATTTTGTATATTATGGAGAATAGTAAAATGCTGAGAATTATAAATTGTTTACTCAAGTATATTACCTCATCAACTGAAATGTTAAATAATATTGAGAAAGCATCTCTTATAATGAAAAAAAGTTTAAATTAATCCATCTAAGAAGATTTCTTCTGAGAATAATTTGCCAGATATATCTGGAAAGGTAAATTGATTTTAAAGGGTGTGTAATTAATTAAAAGACATCATTTTAAAAAACCTGTATATGATTCACTGTGGGAGCCTCTGCTGAATGCCCTGAGGTAGATATCTGTCAAGCCAGTGGGCAGATAATTTTTCATGTAACAAAAGAGAATATTTGTAGTAGAATATAGAGAAAATATATTTTACCTGAAGTTTGTGCTAACTTTTACAGTATATGTGTATTTTGTTTATTCTCTCCTAGGTATGAGAAAGTGCCAGTCATCTTGGTTGGGAACAAGGTGGACCTGGAAAGTGAGAGAGAAGTGTCATCCGGTGAAGGCAGAGCCCTTGCTGAAGAGTGGGGCTGCCCCTTTATGGAGACTTCTGCTAAGAGCAAAACAATGGTGGACGAACTCTTCGCAGAAATCGTGAGGCAAATGAACTATGCTGCGCAACCTGACAAAGATGACCCGTGCTGTTCTGCATGTAACATACAATAGCATTCAGAAATGCCTATCCTGGGCAGGCTTCGCCCAGCATCATGGGCGATACAAGCCTCGTCTGCCCGATGGCAGAGTTTGCAGGATGTGTGGTGTGAATCTGTGGTGAAATAGCAGCCCTCACTCAGAATTCAGCAGTGATTGTCCATTGATATCTCTGAGTAACATTTGGGTTCAATACCTACAGTTTTCACCATTGTCCTCAGTCTCCTATACGCACCTGCAACTTTGAGGCCTAGCCAATCGATCTACAGGGTGATCTCCGTTGAAAGCAATGATGGCATTGTCGCTGAGTTGACCGAAGCAACTATTGTATAAATTAAAAGTAATCATGAGAGAGAAACCGGAAGAATTCCTATGACCACTACAATTAAAATATTTTATCTTCTGTAAAAAAAAAATAAGTAAAGGAGAAATATTTTCCTACAAGAGTACTGAATTTCAGGAATTGAGATAGTGCTTCTAATCAATGTATTCTGTCAAGTAAGATAACAGCCGACCTGCCAACAGCATTACAGGGAGAGATTCTTTGCTCAACTGACACATTTCTGTTTTTCAAAATTGATGCTTAATTGTAGATGTTATCCTAATTTGTGACACACAACTAACTGATGCATCAGTCCTTGCTAGAGCAAAAGTCAAAACAGGTTTTGAAAACATTCAATCTCACTTTAGAAGTGTAAAGTCACCTGCTTTGCCACAGAAAATGGAGGCTCTCACAAGGGTTTGATCTGAATTAAAACCCCAAACCCACCCTCTGGTAATCAAGCAGATAATGGTTTTTATTACATTTTTGAACAAGAAGGAAACAACTGTGATGCAAAGAGACTGCGCAGCCTTACTAACCAGAAGCGTTCTAGTAGTAGCTGAACTAGTACCATCATGTAAGGAAAATGAAGCCATGTTGCATCCACATGTTCCCGTTTGCAGAAACCTCACAGGACAGTACAAGTATTTTGCATTTTTATGTTTGTTAAAGCAGCAAATTCCTTCTTGCCTTTAAGGGCTATGGTTGTGGTGTGATTCTTGGTTAAACTGCTTTCCAAATCAAGTTGGCTTGTAGCAGAGCTTTATTGCAGGCATTTAAAAAGATTGAATAACCATGTGAAATAATTTGGGCTTAAGAATAGAACATAAATTATAAAATGGAAGGTAAGAGACAAAAAAAAAAATCTTTTATCTTTAATTTTTCTGGAGAATTATTTAAAAATTTTCCTATAACAATTTTGCCCTGACTACTGAAGTGGCAAATAAAGCTAGAGAATACTTTGTTTTGAAAAGGTGCTCAAGCTTCAACGTTTCTGATTTGCATAGCCGTGAAGTATTTATCGTTTGCATGACTAATGGCACAGGAAGAACCTATACAGTCAAGCATAGGAAGGGTTTTTACCTAACCTCAGAGTTATAAATGCTGAAGAGAATACCTTAAGCTGATTCGAAAGGTAAATTTGGCCTTCGGAGCTGCAATATCGCTGAGCCTGTGGCCTACATACCTCCCCACATTTTGTTTCACACTCTTGTGCGAGTAACCTCTGGTCTTACGTGTGTAACTGAGAGAATAGTGTGTGTTGTGTGTGCATGTGTGTTTATCGTTCCTAAGAATTTGGCACAAGTCAGAGATGATTGCCTATACTGAGAATCCGTGCTGCAGAATATAATGTATCAAAAACATCTTTTTCTTTTAAATTATTTTCGTGTTATTAAACATCATTGAAATTATTGGTAGGCCCCAGTGTTTAGTAAACTGGCATTAAGCTTAAAGGATAGAAAAAAGGCGAATAGTAACTTCTTATAGACAAGAAAACAAGTGTGTGGGTAAAACCAGGCCAGGGTTATTAAGTCTTTGAATTATGAATGTTCCCATTCTTCAATATAGATTTTTTTAGGAACCCCCCATTATGAAGCACCTTGTTTATAGGACAAAAAGTGCTAACTAACTTCATTGAAGCAGATTTCATTGTGCAAAAAAGTTGATTTGACTCAACCTGTAAAGAAATCAAAGGTTTAAGAAGTGTAATTTCTCTACTGAAATATAAATATTTGTTAGTGAATTGGTTGAGTTCTGAAGCCTCTAACTTCTCAGAATGATAGAATTCCACATTTAACAGCAATTTATGACAACTAAGATTCAATATTAGAAACATCTATAAAGATTCTACAGTTTTACCTAGTAAGATTGCTACACAGATAAGAAAAATAAGTTTAATAATATGAAAGGTATGGCAAAATGTAAGGTGAAAAAATTATTTTAAAATTGGGGATTTAGAAGTGTTCATGTCAGACAGTAAGGTGGGCTTTCATTGTAAAGATGTTAATAGTAACTGGCTTGGCTGCCTGATCACAGTGTTTCCTCTGTACCTGGTGACAGAACGTCAGCAGTGATATCCAGAAAGGTGGAAACCCTCGTGTGCTCTTACTGTTGGCATTCCAGCTGGAATGAATGTGTTTGTTGAGATATTAATAAAAAGCTTAAGAACAAGAGTTTTAAATTTGTTGGCACATGAAATAATACTGGCTACAGAGAAAAGTTGGTGACCTTGTGTCACTATTATTTTATGCCCTGATCAGACTAGCAACTATTGTAGATACTAAGAGGGAGTTTTTCTAACATGCCTTAAAAATATTATGGTTTGATCCAAAGACCCACTTTTTTTTTTTTTTTTTTTTTTTTTTTTTTTTTTTTTTTTTTTTTTTTTTTTTTTTTTTTTTTTTTTTTTTTTTTTTTAGTTATAAGTTTTGTTGGTTTTGTTTTGTCTTGTTTTACTTTTATACAAAGGCAACATTTGTTAAATTTTTTCTGTTGTTTTATGTTGCAGCTTTTTTTTTGGTTCCTTTAAACTGTGATAGTGACGGTAACTGATGCTTTTCATTTTGTTCAACTTACACAAAACAAGCCAGCATCTGATCAAAAGTATTACATCAAATTCTTCCTTACACAATTGAAAGGTGCTTTGAAGATTTTCTCCTTTGGTTTGTAGAATTAGGACCGAGCGTGACTCTAATTACTACAGTTGCCATCACTTTTCTGTGGTAAAACTACTGATATTTGCTTTTCTATATAAAAAAAAAAAATGTTGCCTAAGGATGTCTGCTATTTGTTTTTAAGAGTTGTCCAGTGGGAATGTTGTCAGTTTATATGTCAATATAAAAGTGCTTATTTTGTTCATTGCTGTTGGTTTTTGTTTCTTTTGTTTTTTAGTTTTTTATTCTTCTCAGTAGTCCTATGTTAGCACTGGGTAAGCTTTAAATGTCTCCTTAGCCAATCAAATCTTAAAGACTATAGGGGGTCTTTTCTTTTTTTAATTAACGTGTCATTGTGCATCTATTAAATCTTGATCAGGGTTTCAAGAATGACTGCAGTGGATTTTGGAAACAGACTTAACATTATTATTTTGGGGTTTCCCAGAGATAAATATAGTTCACAGTTAATTGTTGAGCTCTAATACAACTGACCATTTAAAATTTAACAACAGTTTATTGTTTTGTAACAATGTCAGTTGTTAAACCTTGACATTTCAATTAAAACACGAATTGTAGTTACAACTCAATGCAAATTCAACAGTTGTATTTGGAGTTAAATTATTTTAACAAATAAATTTATTTAATGAAATTTTCTCTGGATTTTATTTGGTTTTGTACAAGTTCATGATTGATATGTATTTGCCACATACAAAACAAGTAGAAATTGCCACCAAATGAAATTAATACTTTTCATACAGAGATATTCAAGCTGAATAAAATTGAGAATTCATCATATTAAAAGGGAGGTTAGGATATAATTTTCATACCCTTTATAAAAAAGTAACAAGATTTCAAAATCAGTAATCACAAATACAAGTAAACTTATCTCCTAAATAGTTTTATCGATATACATATTTTATTTTCATTTTCTGCCCACAAGATTATTCAACACAAAATAATGCTATCTGGCTAACTTGAAATCTCAAAGCTAATCTTAACAGAATTGTTCTAGGTAATGGTAACATTAATTAGCAGTTGCTTTATGGTCCTGCAAGTGTCACCAAAACTATCAGTGTCCTTCCAGTGATGGATCGGAGCTATCTTTCTGGTCTTGAGGAGTTTGAGGGGCCAGAAGCTGGAGTAGCTGCCCTGCAGAGCTGGGGACCTGCCTGTTCTACACGGGCCCTCCCAGTGAACGTGGACAGATGCTGTTAATTATATACAGCTTCAGCTGCTCTGATAAGCAGCCCATTCATTCCCAAGCCAATTTAAACTACGCCTTTTGGTTATGTTGCCTTCAATCTCTGTTGAAATCCCCTGGCAACATTCCACCAGTGTAGAAGCTCTATTGTTTTAGGATATAAGAATCATTTGAACGAAGATAACAGAGGTACTGTCCACAGAACCTCAAATATTTAAAGGAAAATGTTGCCCATGTTTTAGCACCGTAGATAAATATCTGCTGGTTAGCTTTTATATTCTCATTTGAAGAATTTGTCAAGTATTTAAATTAATCAAATTCTTTCAATTGGAAGAATTTCTTTTTTTTTTTTTAAACATTTTATTGATTTTTTACAGAGAGGAAGGGAGAGGGATAGAAAGTTAGAAACATCGATGAGAAGAACATCGATCAGCTGCCTCCCGTACCCCCCACTGGGGATGTACCTGCAACCAAGGTACATGCCCTTGAACGGAATTGAACCCAAGAAAGACCCTTGAGTCTACAGGCTGATGCTCTATCCATTGAGCCAAACCGGTTTCTGCGGAAGAATTTCTTTGTGACAAAAAATTTAAAAAAAAAAAATAGTATTTTGAAATTCAAGTTACACAGTTTATTGGTTGTTAGAGGTCCATGAGTGGACATACAAGCAGCTGAAGAAATAAGGTGCCACCCGATTTGGAGCCCATCTGACCTCTGGGACCTTTCTTAATTTCAAATATCCCTGTTTCCATATAAGTACTAATAAGACGTAGTGGCACTTCATTGGTTAAATGGGTTTGGTTTTGTTTTTCTGGTGTTTGTTAGTTTTAAATCTTTTATGGTATTAGATTCTTAAAGATCCGCTCTTCCAGGTGTAAGGTGATGTGTTATTTCTTGTGATATTTTCTTAGAACTGATCTTCATGTTAGTGTCTAAGAATTCCTCCCAGGACTTACTAGTGGAGAAGGGAGAAGATTATCTGCTTAAAAAATTAAATACAAACACCTTTTTAAGTACACACAAAGTAGGAAAAACGGAAGCTAAAGAAATGATACTTGGTTTAGGGGAATTTTTTATAAGCTCCCATTTCAAAAACTCAAAAGTATCAGTCCCAGCCAGTTTGGCTCAGGCCTTCAGACTGAAGGGTCCCGGGTTCGATTCCAGTCAAGGGCTTCTACCTTGGTTTCAGGCTTGATCATCGGTGTGAGGGTGCGGGAAGCAACCAATTGATGTATCTCTCTCATTGATGTTTCTCTCTGTCTCTCCCCCTCCCTTCTACTTTCTCAAAATCAATGGGAAAAATATCCTCTGGTGAGGATTAACAAAAACAAAAAACACTCAAAGGTATCATGTTTCATTGCTTTATCATATGATTACAATTTTACAATGACAGTATGTGGGCTATAACAGATTTTTATCTTTAAAAAATCATATATTAGTGAAAACAAAACAAAACATTAACATTTGTAAATCATTCCAAATATATTTCTATGTAGATACACACAGACATAGGTAGAAGGATGAATAATTCCATGCTACTCATGAGAAACTGGCGATAAATCATCCAAGGTCATTTGACTAAAAAAGTTGCAGAGTTAAGGTGCAGACCCAAGCTTCTAACTTTAAATCATCTTTTCCTCACTGTTAATTGTTATAGTGAATTAACCCAGGCTCATTCAGCTCTTATTCATTGAGAGTTACACCTCCGTTTAACATGATGCAGCAATACACAAATAGGAAATACATAATCCCTGATATACAGCTTAGTTTTGGCTGCTATAACAAAATACCATGGATTGGGTAGCTTATACAACAAACACTTATTTCTCACACTTCTGGAAGCTGGGAAGTCTATAATTGAGACTGACATATGTAGCCCTGCTGGTGTGGCTTGGTGTTTGAGCATCCACCAAGAAGCAGGAGGGCACAGTTCAATTCCAGGTCAGGGCTCATGCCTTAGTTGTGGGCTCCATCCCCAGTGGGAAGGGTGCAGGAGGCAGCAGATCAATGATTCTCTCTCATCATTGATGTTTCTGTCTCTCTCCCTTTCCCTTCCTCTCTGAAATAAATAAAAATACATTTTTTTTAAGTGACAAAGATCTGGTGTCTGGTTAGGATTCATCTCCAGGTTGCAGACTGACTTCTCACTGTAACCTCGTTTGGAGGAAGAGAGAGACAGCTCTCTGAGGTATCTTTAATGATGACACTAGACCCATGTGGGGCCCCACCCTCATGCCTAGTGACTTCCCAATACCATCACACTGGGGGTTAGGTGTCACGGTAT
This sequence comes from Pipistrellus kuhlii, assembly GCF_014108245.1. NCBI lineage: Eukaryota > Metazoa > Chordata > Mammalia > Chiroptera > Vespertilionidae > Pipistrellus > Pipistrellus kuhlii. The sequence continues at coordinate 149,876,318 of NW_023425529.1, forward strand.
GAATTTTGAGGGGATTCAGCCATTCATTCTATACTAGTATATGGCACTAGTCTTGTCTCCTTGCTTTTCCCTTTACCTCAAGAAGATACAAATTAGCCCTACTGGCAAGAAATCATTCATTTGTACCTTTTCTACTTCTGCCTACCAGTACTCCAGTAACGCAGGCCAAGCCGGAGTCCTGGGCACAGCCCACAGAGGCTGCTGCTGGCTCAGTTCTCTCATCAGCCAGCAGGACTAGCATGAGCTCTTCCATTCTGAGAATTTGAGGCATCTGGATGCTGGAGGGTGGGGGTGGATGGCAATGCAACAGAGCTCCAGGGCTCCGCTGTTATAGGATGTGTCTACTTCCTAAGGAAGTGTTCAGGCTAACAATGGGATCTGCAAGGGGCCAGCTCCTGGAGGGTGGACAGCCGGGCACTGAGCTAATTGGGACAGTAGCAAAGCTGAGGGTCAGAGGGATTTATATATCAGATACTACAATGAAGAATAAATCCTGGGCCCATGCCTGCAGTTAAAAATTAGACTTTTTAAAAAAATTTATTTGTTTGCTAATTCTCACCTGAGAATATTTTACCATTAATTTTTAAAGAGAGGAAGAGGAAGAGGAAGAGGAGGAGGAGGAGGAGAGAGAGAGAGAGAAACATCTATTGGTTGCCTCTCGCATGCACCTCCCACTAGGGTACGGGATCGAGCCTGCAACCCAGGTATGTGCCCTTGACCAGGAATCAAACCCAGGACCCTTTAGTCCAAGGACCAATGCTCTATCCACTGAGCCAAACCAGCTAAGGGCAACATTTTTATATTTTAGTGAGATTTTTAGTTAAAAATGTCAGATTGGAAAGCACTTTCTAGGCTGCTCCTACAAAATGAGGGGTGATTCACATATACTTAGAGCTATTGAAATAAATTGAAAAAAAATAAATCATTTTATAAGTGAGGAACACTATGAAAGCCAAGAAATTATATACTCTTAGTGGAAGGACAGAATTTCTGTGAAAAGAATCACAAAATCTGAGTCAGACAGCTAATAAAAAAGTGTAAACCCAAGTAACTGGGACTTCATTTATTTAGCCCTCAGCCATGTCTCCGTGGTAAGAAAGTGAAAAAGCCATGACCTACAGTCTGTGAGACTGGTTCTGGATGGAGATCTGCCATGGAACATTCTAGCACGTGGACATTCTTTATTTCTTTGGGTAACTTTTCCCCCAAGTGTGTTCTGAAGAGGTCTTATATCATGAAATGCTTTGCAGGACATTATTCGACAAGTCAAATAAGTTTGAAAACTACATAATATACCTCACTTCTTGGAAAAGGCCTGGAAAGATCTACTGATGTTTCTAAAACTAACCTGACCCTGGGACACTATCTTCATGTAATACATAGTAGTGTGCTCTGGAGCAAAACTTGGGAAATGGTGCTGTAGATATTTGCCTTCCAAAACGGGCTGTGGGGACCCTGTCCGGGTCTCGGACCTGCGTCACTTGTGAAGCTGAGACTCTAGTGAGGAGAGTGACGGATAGAGAGAGATGGTGAGCACACTAAGGCCTCTGTCCACTTTCCTCAGACTCATACTTAACCTTTGCCCTCAGAGCTTACCTTCTTGAAAAAGGTAAGAAGAGGAAGAAAGAAAGAAAAAAGTCACGTCTAAACAATGGCTATTTTCTCCTTAAAGCCTATAGTGGCTGGTCTTTATGTCTAATGGGTCTGGCCAGCATGGCTCAGTGGTTGAGCATTGACCTCTGAACCAGATGGTCACGGTTTGATGCCCAATCAGGGCATATACCCGGATTGCCGGTTCAATCCTCAATCATTCAGGATGTAGCTGAGCAATGATTCTGTCTCATCATTGATGTTTCTGTCTCCCTCTCCCTTCCTCTCTGAAATCAACGAAGATATATTTTTTTAAGAAAAAAGAAGATGTATGACTAATCTTAGGCCAATTCACAACAGTGTTTTTTCTTAGGAGATAGCAGCCTGGACCTACTCCCCACACTGTGTACCCATCTCATTGCATTGTGACTCAACAGTGTCCTTGACCTTGGCCAATGTCAGGAAATGATGAGAGGATACCATTAAGAAAGCACTGTCTGGTGGAACCGGTTTGGTTCAGTGGATAGAGCGTCAGCCTGCGGACTGAAAGGTCCCGGGTTCGATTCCAGTTAAGGTCATGTACCTTGGTTGCGGGCACATCCCCAGTAGGGGGTTTTCAGGAGGCAGCTGATCAATGATTCTCCCTCATTGATGTTTCTAACTCTCTATCCCTCTCTTCCTCTCTGTAAAAAAAATCAATAAAATATATTAGAAAAAGAAAGAAAAAGAAAGCACTGACATCAAGAAATCCCTGAATCTTACCCTTGATCATCCCCATGTCATCCGTAAGAGAGATATAAACTCCTGTGTACCACGTTCACACACACACACACACACACACACACATACACACACACACACGGAGACACCTGGATGAGGGGATAGCAATTGCTTGCTGGAGATTTCACTGTAGAACTGCAGTGACGAATACAAGTGCATTGACTGTACTCTCACACACTCAGGTTGCCAAGGAACCTAGAATGAGAAGCAGACCTGGTTGCCCATTAACCGATTTGGTTTATGGATTATTTTAACAGGCCAATGAAATGAGATTATCTTTCTTCCTAGAGAGATTTTTCTCCCAGAGAGCCTTTGTAATAAAGAGGCAACTGATAAGACCTGGTGGTAGATACCCAGATGGGAGGAGCTGTTTTGAGGAGCATGAAACCTGGAATGTTCCTCTCCTCCCCAACCAGAGCTTCTTTCTGCTGCAGGGAGCCAGTCAATGAGCTAGTCAGGACTAGTAACCCCACTATCTGTGAAATGTGACCATAGGTTACTGTATCACCTCAACCAAATTTAGTCTATAAATCAGTTTATCTGCAATCTACACTAATAAAAGAGAAAAATGCAAATTGACCATATCTTTGCATCAGCCAATCAGGAGTGATTATGCAAATTAACCCAACAAGTATGGAAAGTTAATTTGCATATGCAGGCACTGAGCAGGACATAGGGCAGGACACCTATGTCATCACCATGGCAACAACACAGACATTCCACACCCCTGGCTGCTCCAGGCCTCTGGGAGCATGGGAAGGTGGGAAGGCAGAAAGGCAGCTCCAAGCTGGAGTGAAGGCAGTGCTGGTAGCCAGGGGAAGGAAGGACCATTCTTGCACAAATCTTTGTGCATGGGTCCTCTAGTCCTATATAGTAAAAGGATATGCAAATCAACTGGTTGCTATGACAGGCACTGACCACCAGGGGGCAGATGCTCAGTGCAGGAGCTGCTCCCAGGTGGTCAGTGCACTCCCACAGGGAGAGTGCCACTCAGCCAGAAGCCTGGTTCATGCTGGTGACCACAGCAACAGTGGCAAGACCCTCTCCCACCTCTGCTGCAGGTAGGTGTTAAGGAGCAAGGACTGCGAAGGCCCCAGACTGTAAAAGGGATGTCTGACTGCCGGCTTAGGCCAGATCCCCAGGGGAATCGGGCTTAAGCTGGCAGGTGGACATCCCCCAAGGGGTCTCAGACTGTGAGAGGGCACAGGCTGGGCTGAGGGACCCCCCCCTTCCCCCCCACTCAGTGCAAGAATCATGCACCAGGCCTCTAGTGGGTTAATAAAGAGTTTACCTTTAAGGTTTGTTTTTTGTTATTTTTTAATCCTCACCTAAGGATATATTTTTTAAATTGATTTTAGAGAAAGAGGATCTGGTAAAGAGAGAGAAACATTAATCGGTTGCTTCCAGTAAGTAAGATGCCCAAACCACCAACCACATCAAGAGAGAGAACATTTCTGTCATCCAGAAGGCTCCTTTGTGATCCTTTTCAGTCTATAGCCACACCCCAGAAGTAACCACTGTTTTCACTTCTATCACCAAGGGTTAGTTTCGCCAGTTCTTGAGCTTCGTATCAATCAAATCACAAAGTCTGTACTCTTTTGTGTCTAGAATATTTTGTTCAGTATAATGTCTGTGAGATTACACATGCTATTACCTATAACAGTAGTTTGATTTTTCTTATTGCTGTATAGTATTCCTGTGTAAAAACATACATTTATTGATACAGCCTACAACTGATGAGTATTTGGGCTGTTTCCAGTTTGGGTCTATTATGAATAAAGCTGTGAACATGCTTGCAGATGACTTTTAATGGACAGGCACAATGCTCGTTTCTTCTAGGTAATTAGCTACGAAGGGAATTGCTAAGTCACAATGGGTAATGTTCTCAGGTGGTTGAAACCAGTTTACACAATACCAAGCAATATGTGAGAACTCACTGTACCATGTCCCAGGACGGATTCCATAGGGAGCAGGGTCAAAGCTCAGTGTGCAGGATGTTTATGACGGAGTGCCCTTGGGATCAACTCCTGTGGAAGGGAGTAGTAGGAAGTAAGATTGGACAGAGGAAGTAGAGTTGGGGTGGGGCGTTAGAACGGCCTCTCAGAATTGTTCCTCGTTGGGCCATCTGTCACTGTGACCTTGAATAAGATGCAGCCAGGCAGTTACTGAAGGATGGAGATGGAGGCTGTCAGCACTCTTGGCAGCGGGGGCAACAATTACTTCCTTGAAAGGAGCTCCAGGCAGTGTCTACCACACACCCACACCCGTACCTTATGCTGTCAGTGTTTTGTATTTTAGTCATCCTGGTGGGTGTGTAGTGGTATGTCATTGTGGATTTCCTCCATATTTCTCTAAGGTCAGTAGAACTCATAAGCTTGTTGGCCATTGGTTATCCTCTTTTGTGAAGAACATGTCTTTTGCCCACTGTTTAAATGGATTGTCTTTTCCTTGTATATTGGTAGGAATCCTTTCTTTTCAATTTTATTTTTCAATTGCAGTTTGCTTTCAACACTACTTTGTATTAGTTACAGATGTATGGCATAGCAGATAGGAGACATTCACATAGGTTACAAAGTGCTCTCTCTGATAATTCAAGTGCCCAGCTGGCACCATATATACAACAGTTTATTACATTGCTGCTAACTGTATTGCCGATGCCTTGCCTTACACCGCCATGCCTATTTTGTAACTGCCAATCCCATCACCTTTTGTTACCCTGTCCTCCAACACCCCCAACTTTGGCCTCCATCAGTTTGGTCTCCTCTGTATCATATGTTTGTATTTTGTTTGTTAGTTTATTTTGTTCTTTAGATTCCTATATAAGTAATGATATTATATGGTGTGTGTGTGTGTGTGTGTTTTTTTTTCCTGTCTGGCTTATTTCCCTTAGCACAATATTCTCTAGGCCCATCCAAATAAAATAGATAGTAGGATTCTTTATATTTTCTAATCTGCATTTGTAAATATACTACCCCAGCCTGAAGCTTGCCTTTTTTTTTTTTTTTTTTTTTTTTTTTACCTTGTTGGAGTCTTTTCATAAATAAAAGTCCTTAATTTTAATGAAGTCAATGTACCAATCTTTTCTTTCATGATTAGCTATTTTTGTATTCTTTTAAAGAAATCTTTCCTCACCTCAGGGTTGTTCTTTTATTTTTATTTTCAATCTTTATTGTTGAGATTATTACAGATAATATTCCCGCCCCCATAGCTCTCTTCTACCCAGGTCCCACCCGACCCCAGGCCCTCGCCACTTTACAGTCTGTGTCCATAGGAATTGCATACATGCATGTAAGATCTTTGTCTAATCTCTTCATGCACCACTCCCCGCTACATCCCTTTCCCTCTGAGAATGGTCAGTTTGTTCCATTTCCATGCCCCTGATTCTATTACATTCACCAGTTTATTCTGTTCATTAGATTTTTATTCATTGATAGATATGTATTTGTTGTTCATAATTTTTTATCTTTACTTTTTTCTTCTTCTTCCTCTTCTTAAAGAATATCCTTCAACATTTCATATAATACTGGTTTGGTGATGAAGAACTACTGTAGCTTTTTCTTATTTGTGAAGCTCTTTACCTTACCTTCAATTCTAAATGATAGCTTCGCTGGGTAGTTTCACTTATTCTTTTAAAAAAAAAAATATGTTTAATTGATTTTTTAGAAAGAGAGGAAGGGAGAGAGAGAGAAAGAAATATTGATCAGTTGCCTCTGAGCTCACCCCAAACCGGGGATGGGACCCACAACCTGGGTATGTGCCCTGACCAGAAGTTGAACTGGTGACCTTTCAGTGCATGGGACTATGCTCCAACCAACTGAGCCACACTGGCCAGGAAAATTTAGGATTTTTTTTTTTACCTCTAATATGATGAGTTGACCTTATATAAAAAATAATTATAAAAAAATTAATTTAATCATATAAGTTTTTGAAGTAATAGAGATACCACTATCATCATGAATTAGTCTTTATTTCATATTATTGATTTGAATTTGAAACTTTTACTTGACAAGTTTGGTTCTTGACCAGTGTTTCCCTAAATGTATGTCACCAAGTACTAAGTCTGTGTTGAATAGGAAAAAGGATTCCATGATCAAATGAGTTTGAGAAACCCCTGGTTAAACAAAATTAAGCATGTTCTTTACTATAGAACCCCTTTGGAGTCTCCAGTATCCTAATGTACACTATTATTTGTAAAAAAAAAAAAAACAAAAAAAAACAAAAAAAAACAAAAAAAACAAACCACACAAAAACAGTAGTTGCATTCTGCCCCCAAATTATCTGGCTACAGAATGCTTTTTTCCTCAGAGTATTTCACGGGATTGGTGTTTCATGGGTCTCTAGTTTAGTAAATATATCTAAGATAAAATTATGATGTTCAACATAAAAGGAGGTCACAAAACTGAATCCCAGAGTCCTTAGTTACATTTTTAAATAGTACTAAAATTAAGAATAACTCATTTTTATATATTTATTTGTATACCTTGCTATAGAGGGATTCTAGTTAACAAATATAGAAAGAGTGATAGAATCAGGAAATCGTCATTTTGCAATCCTCCATATAAAATTAAGTTTAGGCAAGGTTGCTAAGATTATTGGATAGAAAAGTTATGAGGAAACTGGAATAATTACTTCTTTTAAAAAATAATATTTTATTGATTTTTTTTTTTCAGAGAAGAAGGGAGAGAGATAGTTAGAAACATCAATGAGAGAGAAACATCAATCAGCTGCCTCCTGCACATCCCCTACTAGGGATGTGCCCAAAACCAAAGCATCCAAAGTACATGCCCTTGACAGGAATTGAACCTGGGACCCTTCAGTCCACAGGCCAACACTCTATCCATTGAGTCAAACCGGTTAGGGCCTGTGATAATTACTTCTTAATTGTTAAGGGTAAGAAGTAGCTTTTCAATGGAAAAATCTAGCTGACCACAACTGAACGAACTGATCCAACTTAGCACCACCAGAAGTGTGAACCGAATCTCTCACAGAACTCTGCTCTGACACAATGACAAGCACCTCATGTCACCAATGTGGTATTCCGGCCCAGAACAGCCAACCTGAATCTAATCACTGGGAAGTGTTGGGATTCACAGGGACCCATCCCAAGATGTGCCTTGTGGTATGCAGATTACAGGCAATGTTAGCTTCAGGCTCCAGATAAACTTCTGCTCCTCACTTTAACTACCTAGAAAAATTTGAATTATCATATATAACTTCCTTTGACCTATCTATAGGGCAGGGCCATCATCCTGCAATATCCCATGAAAGCCCTCAAGGCACCTTACCTCATCCCTAGCTCAGGGCATCTTCTATACCTCAGTCCCTCTTTCTGTCTGTGACTCTGTATGTGGGGTTTCTATACATGTACATGTATGTATTTCACTTTGTTATTTTCTCTTGCTAACCTGCCTCATGTCCATTTGATTATTAGACAGGCCAGATGAACCTTGAGGGAAGGGGAAAATTTGTCTCTCCCCCCTCCCCCCTTACCTCCCACCCCAGAATCACTCAAATCCACATTGTGGGACAGTCCACAAAAATAGGTTTGGATGCTATAAACATGTTTGTGTAGACAGATAAAACTAGTGGGGTGGAGTGGGGTGCTGTTATACATTTAAAGAAACTATCAGGCATTTTATTATTATTATTATTATTACTATTATTATTATTATTATTGATTTCAGAGAGGAAAGGAGAGGGATAGAGAGAAAGAGAAAAACATCAATGATGAGGAATCCTTGATTGGCTGCCTCCTGCACACCCCGCACTGAGGATTGAGCCCGCAACCTAAGCATGTGCCCTTGACCGGAATCAAACCTGGGACTTTTCAGTCCGCAGGCCAACACTCTATCCACTGAACCAAACCAGCTAGGGCCTGAAAGGCATCTTTAAGGGGGGAAAAAGGAAACAATGCCCCAACATTTTTCTGCCTTCTCATCCTCATGTACAACGTGTCTCCACAGGCACATTTTTATTGCAGGTAGAAAGTCTCAAAAGAAGGAAAAGGGACCCTACCCTGAAGGTTCTGCATCACAATCTCCCTGTGGATCCCTGCAGAAAAATGTAGTCTTTCCGCTGATTTCGAACATCCTTCCCCTGCAGATTGCCCTCCACTTCCTTCCTGCAGAGAATCCCTGGGTTACGTTAGGGCTTGTTCTTGAGCAGACATAATATTCATATTACTCACAGCTCAGAGAGCTGGACTTCTCATTCTTAGCTACCCTACGGCTGACCAAAGTGAACTATGAGAGCCAGGTTCTGCTGCCCTGTGGCCAAAGCAAGAGCAAGTAGGTAATTTTGGAGTTTACCCTGTGAAACCCGAATGAAAAATGTAGGATAGATACCAATTGTTCCCTAAAGCCGGGGGTAGGGAATGTCCAGCCCACAGGCCATAGAAGGCCAGCAAAATAATTCTGTCTGGCCCTGCCAAGGCATTAGAGGGAAGTTAATTAAATGTTTGACCACATATAGCAGGCTAATTTTTTACAGAGAGGAAGGGAGAGGGATGGAGAGTTAGAAACATCGATGAGAGAGAAACATCGATCAGCTGCCTCCTGTACACTCCCTACTGGGGATATGCCTGCAACCAAGGTACATGCCCTTGACCAGAATCGAATCTGGGACCTTTCAGTCCACAGGCTGACTCTCTATCCACGGAGCCAAACCGGTTTTGGCAAGGCTAATTTTTTAGTTGATGATTTTGTATGGCCCACCAATGATGTTATAAATATTCAAATGGCTCTCGGCAGAAAAGAAGGTTCCCCACTCTACCTTAAACCAGTTCAGTTTCATTACACTCTTCTTCCCTCCCTTCCTTCTTTCATCCCTTCCTTTTTGCCAGCAGTAGCTTCCATAGCCCAGATAGCTGAGCTTTCTCCACAGCCTAAATATGGACAATTGCTATTTAAATCATTAACATTATTTCCTTTTAGGAATGATTTTTCACTTGGTGTGTGAATGGAACATATGTTTTTATATGTTCAATGGAAATAACCTCACAGGATGATTTGACCATAAATTCCTAACTGGGCAGGTCATGGTGGGTAGTGATGCGCAAGGCATACAACTTCTTTAGTAAAAGGAGTATGTGTGTGTAAATATTTTTATTGATTTTAGAGAGAGGAAGGGAGAGGGATAAAAAGATAGAAACATGAATGATGAGAGAGAATCATTGATTGGGCTGCCTCCTGCACGTCCCCTACTGGGGATCAAGCTTGCAACCCAGGCATGTAGACTGGCTGAGAATTGAACCTTGACCTCCTGGTTCACAGGTCTATACTCAAACACTGAGCTACAGCAGGCTGGGCTAAAAGGTTTATCTTTGCCTCAAGCAAGCCCTGCACATCAACGTTAACACACCTCTGAAAGACCTCTTTTCCCTCCTCCTAAAGTGACCCTCAGCAGAGCCCAGTTTTGATAACTTCCCTGTAATCAGATCCCTGCCTCACTTTCTCCCATCTTTCTGTCATCTTCCTTACCTTCCCTCCTTGATTTCGAAAGCACAACACTGCAAAATTGTCACTCTCCACAGCATTTGAGATCTTGTTTCCCAGGAATTGTCATCAGTTTTGGCTCAAATAAACTTATAAAAATTCTCCACAGGTTTGGACATTTCTTATGTGAATAGGTAGTTGCTCTGATTTTCTTTTTGTTGTTGTTTTTAAAATATGTTTTTATTGATTTCAGAGATGAGGGGAAAGGGAGAGATAGAAACAATCAGTGATGAGAAAGAATCATCCATCTGCTGTCTCCTACATGCCCCCTACTGGGGAACAAGCTTGAAACCCAAGCATGTGCCCTGACCAGGAATCAAACTGTCACCTCCTGGTTCAGAGGTCAACACTCAACCACTGAGCCACGCCGGCCAGGCTCTGGTTGTTTTTTCTAGCAGTAAATCAGCTCACTTCAGCAACTGCCTTCATTTACGTTCACCATTCAGGGACATGTGATTTGCAAGTAAAACATAACAAAATAAAAACCTCTTCTTATCACTCAAACCACTGGTGATATATATATATATATATATATATATATATATATATATATATATATATATATTATTGAATTTATTGGGTGAATTGGTTAATATAATTATATGGATTTCATGTATACAATTCTATAATACATCATCTGTATGTTCACCCCCTAATGTATAATTTTTCTTTCTTTTTTTTCTTTCTTTCTTTTTTTTTTATCAAGGTATTATATGTGTACATATCTTACCATTGTCCCACCCCCCCACTCCACTCCAATACATACCCTCACCCCCCAGAATTTCGCATCCATTGGTTATCCTTATATGCATGCATACAAGTCCTTCAGTTGATCTCTTATCTCCCCCACATCTCCCTAACTTTCCCGCTGTAATTTGACAGTCTGTCTGATGCTTTACTGTCTCTGTATCTATCTTTTTGTTCATAAGTTAATGCCCTAATGTATAACTTTTTTTTAAAGACCCCCTCCCCCCCCAATATCAATATAAGAGAACCAATTTCTGGTCATTGACTTTAAACCAAGGAGACAGTGATGGTTAATGTTTGCTGTGTGTCTGCCAGAACTTCTCTGTCAGGACCTCCCAAAGCTGCCCAGGGCTATGGCCTTGGGCTGGGTGGGATGGGCACAAGAAGCCCAGATGCATGTGCAGGATGGGCTCAGATTCTGGAACCCAAACTGGATAGGGAACAGGTGGGTGCTTCTTGGGGCTCAAGGGAGAGTGCTTAATGGGTGATTTCTGGCAGGTGTCCTTGATGGGGAAATGTGATACTAAAAGTGGAAACCCTAAAATAGTGGCTGGCCTTTTCGTCACCCCTCTATGGGGTTACAAAAAGTAACAAAAGAATGAATCTTTTCTTCTTGTTCTATTCTACCTGCTCCGTTCCAAATGTGGCTTTAAGATGACGGTGTCCTCTTTCTTCGTACAATGACTAGTCTGCCTCAGTCCTGGAAAAATGTTCTCTGACGTATTAGCACGTCAGTGGCTTAGAAAAACATAATGAAAGGTAAAATGTCCTAGAACTAAACAATACACAGTACCCTAGTCACTCACATTTAATTACATTTGGATGGGTTCTTCGTTGCCATAGAAACTCTCTATCCTTAGGAAGGTTTGGAGGCAGGGATCTCCTCCATGTTTCACACTTCTGTGTCTTAAAGAAACTTCTTGTTCTATTTATGAGTTTAGAAGTGATGCTCCAACCTTCCATTGGAATAACATGCAAACTTAGCTGTTGTCAGTTGCTCAAAGCAGTTAACATAGAAGGCATTGTTTGCTGTTCATTGTTACAAAATGCTACAAGTTTTATAAAACAATTATAAAATTGTTCCAAATACTATAAGGAACTATTCTCTTTCATGTCTATGGGTTGTTTAATTCATTTACCTTCTGCGTTCAATATGGCAGCCATATGCACGTGTAGCTATTTAAATTTATGTTACCTAAAATTAAATGTAGTTCAAATGTAATTCTTCAGTACAACTACTCAAATTTCAAGTCACACCGCCCACATTTTAAGTGCTCAATAAGTGTCGGTAGTCGGCAGCTATGTATTGACAGACCATTTCCATCATCAAGGAAAGTTCTATTGAATGACACCAAGTGACAAGAAAAACTGCTTGTATCTGATGTGTTACACTGTCTTTGCTCAGAAACAAGAGATTAAGAACACTCGTGCGAGGCTAGTTGTAAAAGTGTGTCACCTGTAGAGTCACAAATAGCTCGCACTTAAGGAGGACCCCATGCTTAGTTTAACACTCTGTTGTCACAAACTTGAAATTAAGGTGACCAGATATCCCGCTTTTGGCGGGACAGTCCTGATTTTTAACAATTTGTCCTGCGTCCCACGGGGTTTGAAAAAAGTCCCGATTTTTGGAAAGATGACAATTATTCGTAATGAACAAGAGACTCTATCTTTATATAGTGGGCTCTTCAAATTACGTTGCCAGTCTGCACATGGGAGATAGATTGGGTGCTGAGTTTTTTGTTTCCTTTCCCTTGCAATTACTGTTTTTCCCACCTCCTTTCCTACCATCTGTAGAAAATAAGAAAGGACAGTTGGCACATGGGATAAAATGAAAGTGCCTGGAATCCTTCAGACCATCTCAACAGAGATCTTTATTGGGGATTTGGCTTTTAATAACATCTATTCCCAGGAACTCTAGAAGCCTACAGCTGTAGACTGGCACCTCCAGTATTAAGGGAGAATTGGATTCTCTCATGAACAGGCATTTTCTAACCTGGATTCAGAGTCGCTCACAGTAGAATTCCTTCCCCTTAAACAGTCTTGCCAGAGCCCATCTTGAGCTTTAGTTGATTAGTTTTATTCATTATCCAGTCAATCCTTTATTCTCACAATCATGTATTCAACAAATGTGACACATCTGTTTTATACGAGACACTGTAACAGGTGTGAATGAAAAATTATGTGGCACACACCTACTGTTGCTGTCCGATAAATTGCATGCTGTGACCAACCCAACACTAACAGCAGATACAGGAGGAAAAATCAAATGCAACCCGAGTATCATCCAAGACTTATTAGTTACTCACCATGTTTTCATGATCCAATTAAAACAAAAATAATAAAAACAGGATGAATGTAGCACCAATTCTGACTGATTCATGTACTGTGGCATGAAGGAGAAAGTTTTCTTCCAAGAAAATTTTAGTTAGGTTTTTTGAATGTAACTGCCAGAAAAAGAAAAAAATAGCACAGACTATAACAGTGTTAATAATAATACAGTAAATGCCAAAGTCGTTTTTGCTTACATTGGGAATTCATTACATGAGGTACTTTTCTGAAAAATTTGATGCTTAATTATGTTTGCGTTAAACTAGAGTATGTGTTGGTGTTGTGTTCTGTGAGCTTGTATAACCTAGGTATGTACTCCAGGACAGAGAAAACGGCATGAAATTTGCAAAGCCAGAGACACTCAGAGTGAGAATTGAAATGTCATTTTAAAAAGTACTTATTTCTCCTTTCAATCTCTTGGGGGCTTGCAGGAAAGCACACTGCATAAATTGACCAGGAAATGGTGCAAAAGGAATATAAAATAGACAAATTAAAATTTTTAAAAAACCCACCCCCCAAACAGGGATAACATTATTGTTTACAACACATGCCAAATATCCTGCATTTCTGAAAGCTGAGCTCTTCACACTTGATTCTGAGTTCCCTGGCAGCCAAAGTCAAGAGGAAAACAAAACTATAGGATTTCAAATGTCCTTAAGACAAAGACAACTCTGGAGGTTTGTTCCAGATGTTCCCATGGATCCCCGTTAGTGGAGCACAGTATGATGTAGCAAATCAGACTATCCACCACAGAACTGCATGTCCTGTTTAGTCCTGTGATCCCTGTCACTCATTTATTTTTCCCAATGCTTAATGTTTATGGAATAATTTTGTGGATTTTCAGCAAGAGGGCAGGTTTTGAAATATTCTGCATAGAGTATTATCAAAAGATGAAGATGTTTATTACTTTCAGATTTCAGAGCCAGTGATAATACCAGTTGCTGGTAAGTAAACTTTAAAAATATATTTTATTGATTTTTTACAGAGAGGAAGAGAGAGAGACAGAGAGTTAGAAACATCGATGAGAGAGAATCATCTATCAGCTGCCTCCTGCACACCCCCCACAAGGTATATGCCCTTGACCGGAATCGAACCCAGGACCTTTCAATCCGCAGGCCAACACTCTATCCACTGAGCCAAATTGGTTCCGGCAGGTAAGTAAACTTTTAAAAATGAAGTGAATAAGAAAAGGACTCTCAAAAGTTGTCTTAGAGTTTAGGGGCCAAAGTTATTTTATAGAAGGACCCTCTTCAGATCCCCCATAATAAGGGGAATGGTGGGGCTGAAAGTGCAGGAATAAAAGAAGAAACAAAAGGAGATAGGGGCAGAAAAATAGCCCAGGAGGATTTAAAATCCTACATGGTAACACTGAGGATGTCCTGTGGGAAGATACTAGGCATTCAACAAGAGGCAGAGATGGAGTCCCTGGGCTCTTTGGGCATGACATTGAGTTAATGTTTGAGGACCATTAAGCCCATATGTATTTGTGTATGTGTTGTTGTTTTTTTAATTTATATTATTTGGGTACTAGAGGCCTGATGTAAAAAATTCTTGCAAGAGTCTTGGTCCCCACTTCCATGCTGCCTCTGCCTCAGCCCCCACTTCCAATGGCTTCATCCAGAAGGATGCCTGGTCTAATTAGCATATTACACTTTTATTATAATAGATAATGATATGGAATATTATATAAATTTTATGTATCATGTCATATACAATTTTTAGAGCAACTTCAGGTTCACAGAAAAAGTGAGAAGTACAGAGAGTTCCCAAATACCTCCTGCCTCACACATGCACGACCTCCCCCACTATCAACATTCCACACCAGAGTAGGACATTTGTTCTAATCAATGAACCTACATTGACAAGCCATTATCATCCACAGTCCATAGTTTACATGAGGGTTTATTCTTGGTATTGTACATTCTATGAGTTTTGACAAATGTAAAATTGCATGTGTTCCCCACTATGAGCCTATGTTTTTTAATTGATATATATATAACATTATACTCATTTTTATGTGTACAACATAATGAATCTATATTTGTATATATTGCAAAAAAAGATCATCACAAAAAGTAATCAACTTTCGTCACCAGACATAGATACCGATTTTTTTTTCTTGTGATAAGAACTTTTAAGATCTACTGTCTTACAGAGTATTGTTAACTATAATCACCAGCTGTACATTATGTCCTTGTGACATTTGTTTTAGAACTGGAAGTTTGTACCTTTTAACTGCCTTCACCCATTTTATTCAGCCCTACCCTCACCTCTGGGAACCACCAATCTGTTTGCTGCACTTCTGAACATGTTTTACATTTTTGTTTTTAGATTCCACATGTAAGTGAGATCATATAGTGTTTGTCTGACTTATTTCACTTAGCATAATGCCCTCAAGATTCATCTATGCTGTCACAAATGGCAAGGTTTTGTTCTTTTTATGGCTGAATAAAATTCCATTATATGTCTATATATTGGAATTAATTTATTTATTCATCCATGGATAAGAGCATATATTTTTATTCTCAGGAAATCCCAGTTCCTGGAGTCCTGTGGATAGACTTGCTTGCTCATGAGGTTTTCAAGAGCTCAGGCTTTGGGAATAGCCAGAACCAAGTTCTCCTGTCTGACAGCCTAAGTCAGTGGGTTCTAGGGCACTGGGGTGGGGGTGGGGGGATAATGGACCTTCAGCTCAAGAGCTTTTTTCTTATTAACTGTAAGTTTGACTTTCTCTAGTCCTGGTCTGGAAAACTATACATTCTAATGGGAGGTAGAAATAGCATGTATCATGGAAAATAATAGAGTGTGAGATAAATCTAATTAGGAAAAGCCAATTATAATTTTATCTCAGAGGACTGAGATGCTTAGGGAAATGTATTGAATTTTAAAGTTAATTAGGCAATACAATATACCATTTGTTGAAAATCTTTCTAAAATGTGTTCATTTTAAAGTTATAATAGTAGCAAATTTGGAGTTTCATACACATTGCTTCCATTAAATTATCCATAAAAATACTGAAAACTAAAAACTGACAAATTGCCAAAGTCAAGATAGCATTTCCACTAACTTCATTCTTCCTATACTTTACTACAATTTTCACACACACACATTAACTTAAAGGCAAAATACTAGAAATAATCTCAGTATGGTAAAGGACAAAAACAGATGTTCCTTAAATGTAATTACTGTATCATTAATATTTGACACTGTACTAGAAGTTTTCACCAGTTCAATAAAATAATAAAAAGACAGAGATAAGAACTTAAGAAAAAATATTGCAGATACACAATTCTCTGTATATTTGGAAACCTTAAGAAATCAAATAGTGAACTATTAAGGAACACAAATCAGTGCTAACTGCTTTAGTCAATTAAAATATAATAAAGAAAAATTCCCACTCATTATTATAAAAAAAGAAAAAAGCAAACAAAAAAAATTCTTAACAAAGAGATGAAGAAGCTATATTTGAAGGAAAATAGCAAATGGGCAATTGACATGGAGGGGCTGAAGGATCCAATACCATGAAGATGTTAGTTTTTTTGAATTTAATATATACCCTATGTAACAACACTCAAAATGTCAGTTTTGAGGGAATTGATAAAATGATTATGTAGTTCATCTGGAAAATTGGAAAGGAAGAGATCAGATATTTAATATTATGAGAAATGCTGGAGTGATAAATCTTAAAGTGTCTGGTGAAAAAATTAAATAAATTTTTATATATGTATTAGAGATGAAACTGGTTGAAACTGTGCCAACTCTTAACTGCTATCTTGTGCAAAAAGCTAAACTGGTTTAAAACAATCTTTTTATATAGAAAATTATTATAATTATACTAGTTGCCTGGTGCATGAAATTCATGCACAGAGGGGGGGTTCCTTCAGCCCAGCCTGCACCCTCTCCAATTGGGGACCCTTTGGGGATGTCTGCCTGAACCAGCTGTTGGACATCCCTCTTGCAAACTGGGACTGCTCACATGCCTGCCTGCCTACCTAATCATCCCTAACTGCCTCTGCCTGTCTGCCTGATCACCCCTACTTGCCCTCCCCTGCCGACCTGGTTGACCCCAACTGCCTTCCCCTGCCAGCTTGATCTCACTCACAACTGCTCTCCCCTGCGGCATGATCTTGCCCCCAATGGCTCTCCACTGCTTGCCTGATCTCATCCTCAACTGCTCTCCCCTGCCGGTCTAATCACCCCTAACTGCCTCTGCCTGCCTGAACACCCCTAACTACCGTTCCCTGCAGGCTTGATCTTGCCCCCAACTGCTTCTTCTGTCAGCCAATGTGATTCTGATTAGTCGGTTTCCATGCCATTCAGCATCAAAAGCTCCACCTCCCAAGCAGCTGTTGGCTCCTCACAGTTCACCCAGATTTGGTTCTTATTGGTTGGTTTCTATGGCAGTCAGCATCTTTGGGCCTATCTCTGGGCCTGATCAGAGGAGTGGGGCTGATTAGCAGCCCCCATGAGGCCTGGAGAGAAACAGAGGCACGCTGCTGGTGAAGCCTGGAGAGAAAGAGAGAGGCAGCCACTGATCAACAGCTGCCACAGAGGATGTGGATCAGACTCTGCCTCTCTCTTTGGGCCTCTCTCTGGGCCTGATCCGCAGCCCCCACAGCAGTCAGTGCAGGATCACTGTGCCCGCCTGTTGCAGTCAGTGCTGGGTTACCATGGCAACCCAGCACTGACTGCAGGACTGATTTGCAGTGTTTGGTTGAGCCTTCAGTTGGTCATTATGGACCCTGGGTTTTTATATATTAAAATATGTAATTATATATACTTATTCAAATAGTATATGTAATAAACTGTGATTAGAATTAAGAGTTATTTTTACCTTTTAAAACAAGATCTGTCATATTTTTATTTTTATTAGGCAACAGAAACTTTAGGGAAACATTTTCTATGAACACAAAGAGGGTAATTTTCTAAAGCTGATAAAGCAAATAATTTATGATAAAACCATGTTATAAATCTTTACAGGCTGCAATAATACCCATTTCTGGCTATAATTTGGTGAGGTAGACCCTAGAGTGAAAAATGGTACAACATTACTGGAGACTTACCAACACCTACAAGAGCACCAAACATACCTCCACCCACTGAGGCAATAACTATATGCTAGGAATCTAACCTGGGGAAAAATGGATATGAGAAAATATAATTGCTGTGTTATATATAGCAACTCAGGTATGCTACAGAGAAACTATTAAGTAAAATATGCTTTACCCTCATGAGAATATTTTAAAGCTATATATATTTATGCAAATAAACTATAAATAACATGGTAAAATGGCAGAATAGAGAATGCTCAGTTTTATAAATTAAAATCATGTAGGTATCTATACCTGCACATGGCAGAAAAAAAGTATATAATGTTATCTCTGGACTGGTGAGTTTATTTGTTTTTATGAATCTTCTAAATGTTCTACAATAAGCAATTACTTGTTTTATAAGAGAAAATATAGGTTATTTAAAACAACACATCTCAGAACAGTGAGGCTGTTATCATCATGATTAGCTAGTTTACTAATAGCAATAAAAGGAAAAAAGCAAACGGGGAGATGGGAACATGTTCTGTGAAGTTAGGGTGACAAAGGGAAGGTGCTTGCCTGTCAGTCTAACCTGGGAAAAAGATAATTGGCTAGAGGGGCAGAGTCACTGCAAGTGCAAGAGATACTGAGGGTTAATTGGTTAAGCTCCTGGTTATTTATAATCAGAGATAAAGAGTTCTCGTGCTCTTGTGCTGCTCTTGCTTCCCTCCTGCTCGCTCCCTTGCACTCGCTTGCTCCTTCAACCACATTCGCCCATCCTCTCTCCACAGCCATGAGACCTTAAGCAGTCACATGACCCGTGGTCTTGCAGACCCCACACACAATTGACTGCAGCTGGGAACACATGCTAAGCTAGCCAGGTGGTGGTCTGTGCTTTATTATGGAGCAGAGACTCTGAGCAGTGAGTGGCTTTTAATCCTAGCCCTGCTGAAGACAAGATTGGGCTTTTCCCCTGGCAGGAAGGAGAGAAATGGGGCCTTGGAAGGGACCCCTCTTAATTTTACACCAGTAATAAAGCTTTCCATGATACCCCATCCTCCCACGGGGGCCTAGGAAATTCTTTTCCAGCAGCACCCCAAGAATTTAACTTCCACAGGCAAAAAGTGGGGACATAGAGGGCACCCAACTGATAACAAGGCCACCATAAAAACATTGAAGAAGTTTAAGATCTAAACACTTTTTTAACATATGTTTTTATTGATTTTAGAGTGAGAGAGGAAGGGAGAGAGATAGAGAATGAGATAGGGACATCCATGAGAAACACCCATTGGCCTCCTCCTGCACAAGCCCCATTGGGGATCATGCCCACAACCCGACATCAACCAGGAATCTAACTGGCCTGTGCATGGGACAATGTCCAACCAACTGAGCCACACCGGCTAGGCTGAGCTCTAAACATTTTTAAATGAAATAAAATATATAAATCTACTTTCCAGTTTTAGTGGTGTTAAACTAGTTTAGTATTTTGGCATTTATTTGAGCTTTTAAAAAGCCCTGAGATTATCTCTGAATATATTAATTGTTCTATAATATTTACAGTATTAAAAAGTAGAATGTTAAACCTAATATGTTTAGGGGAATGACAGAATAGTGTCTGGAATTGTATGTATATAAGTTTATGTTTTAATTATTGTTAATAGAGTTACCATTCTTGTAATTTATTTTTCTTTTTTAAAAAAGGAATTCAACTAAAAAGTAATTGAGGATCACATTCATTTGATTCTTATTAATGAAGATTGTTTATCTAATGAAAATCTGAGTACCTATATATAATAATTTCCTGAAATATTGAAGAAAATAAGCATGGACCTCATGACATATCAAATCTTAGTGAAAATTCCAGTTTTTTCACTTGCTTACTTCTATGGCTTTGTCCAAAGTATTTTACCTCTACTGCCCTTTGTTATCTCAGCTAAGCAATGGGGACAATTTTAGGAGTTGCATTGAGATAATTCCTAACATACTTGTGGCTAGGATTGGAAAAGCTAGGCTTTGCCCCAGAGAGCCAAATTTAAAGGTCAAAATTTTAAACAAAAAACAATGTACAATTTAAAAGTGCTGTATTTCTAAGATCAGAGCGTGCTCTTATAGCAGCACAGAAAAAAATCCTAAGTTTAGAACATGGTAGCAAAAATAAATGACTGAAATTGGAATAAGAGACCAGAAAGATATTTGAAGCTAGATTTGTTAGCTTAGTTTCTTCAAGGCTTTCCTTCCCCATCCTTCCTTGTCCCACTACCATGCCCCAAGTTCACTCCTTCCCTCTATTCAGGATAGTTAGCAATTGAGTTTTCTGGTAAATTGATTCCCTCATCTATACTAATAAAAGGATAATATGCTAATTAGACCAGATAGACTGGACATCCTTCCAGACAAAGCCACAGTGGCTGTGAGGGTCAGCGGTGTGGGAGAGGTGGCAGCATGGGCCTTCCCAGCACCACGCCTCTGCAGAGGCTGGATGGGGTGCGACCTGCTGTGTCTCAACCTTCCACAGCCCCTTTCCCAGATGGCCTGGCCCCAGATGTCCCCCCACACCAGTGGATGGGGAGAGGGATCAGCACTAAAAAGCAAAGGCCAAAGGCCAGCAGCGGCCGTGGCAGCCAGCAGTGGCAGCAGCAGCGGGGTGATGGGGACAGCACTTTTTCCTGATCAGCCCTGTCATCTCCTGCAGAGGGAGACCAGACTATGTCAGTAGAACATCCCCAAACTATAATAGCTAAAATCTTTTTAACCAAGATACTTCATCTGAAACTGCTCTGAACATAATCATAGATTGTGAATCATAGATTGTATCTGAATATCTGCAGATTCAAACATTAACTCAAGATCCTATAGTGTCCTGGCTTGTCAATTCAACAACATTTGCACAATATGATAAATAAAAACCTAGTTATTTTCACTTTATTTCTTTCTGTGGACTTTTGGAATAGGAGTTTGTGACATCAAATATTATGCTTATATAGCTATTGAAAAAGATATGTTCAACACATTAGGAATCTCCTATATATAATCAGAAACAAATGAAGGCAAATTTTGCTGAGCCCAGTGACTGTGTGGATCTACCCAGAGGACCAGAAGTCTTGGATATTTAAAATTACCCCACTGTGCCAGGCCAGTTGGTTCTGTTGTGGGTTTTTTTCCCGGTCAGGGCACATACCTAGTTTGTGGGTTCAATCCTGTTCAAGGCACAATGTTTCTTTCTCACACTTATCTTTCTTTCTCTCTCTCTGTCTCTCTCTCTGTCTCTCCCTCTCTCTCTCTGTGTGTGTGTGTATGTGTGTGTCTTCCTTTCTCTCTAAATCAATGAAAACATATCCTCAGGTGAGGATTTAAATCTATCATTTATTTAAAAAAAATAAAATGACTCTGCTTTGGACAGTTGCCTTGAAAAGTGAATAAAAACCAAATACTGTGGCATTTTTGTTTGGTTATTTGTGTTGTAAATGTGTACATTGACCTTTTGAAAGTCAGAAATCTCCAGGAACTAGGCTAATAAATGGAACATAGAAGAACATGTTTTATATGCACACCCATTGTCTTTAAAGCATTTGAAAAGATAAAACACCCTCTAGTGAGAACTCAAGAGGAAAAAAAAAAAACTTAATGTAAACAAAATATTCAGAAGTCTCTAAGGAAATTAATTTTAAGAAGGAGAATCAATATAAAAGCACAGTACTATTTGGCACTGGTCTTCCTGACTTTTTTGGCCCTGGGCAGAGAGACAATGTTGAAGGAAGAGGAGCTAAAACATTGACTGCTGGCATGTGGATGTATATTTTGGTCCAAGGTTGTGCGATTTAATCATCTAAAGGGGGAAAAGAGATAGCATTTGGTTTTGGCAGAAAGAGCTGTAGAGTTTGCAAAATAGTGGGCCTGGACAACCAAAACCTTGGCTCAGTGGCAGAAGGTGGAGACTGTAAAAACCAAACAATTCAAGGGTTGAGAGAGATTTGAGCAATCCTCTTGTTTATCTGTTGGATGCTAATGAATCAATCCACTGTTGTGGCCTGCCTTGGTTGAAGGATTTCTTAGAAGCCATTTCTCAATCTCCCTTAGAAACCAGTGCAAAGATTAAAAGAAAAGCTTTCAGACTAGGTTTTGCACCATGTTGGACAAGTATGTCAAGAACTCTCTGCTGGCCGAAACCGGTTTGGCTCAGTGGATAGAGCGTTGGTCTGCGGACTGCAAGGTCCTAGGTTCAATTCTGGTCAAGGGTATGTACCTTGGTTGCAGGCACATCCCCAGTAGGGGGTATGCAAGAGGCAGCTGATCAATGATTCTCTCTCATCGATGTTTCTAACTCTCTGTAAAAAAATCAAGAAAATATATATAAAAAATAAATAAGTTAAAAAAAAAGAACTCTCTGCTGAATCAATTTGAATTCACTTTTGTGTAAATGCAAATGGAACGTATTACTATGAAGAAGGTATCATAAAACCAAACATTTAAAAAATTTAGCACCCAGTTGCCTTCTTGCTAATGATAAAGAATTCTCACATTTTAAAACCATGATTAAACTTTGGTAAATTCTACTCTTCTTCGTTCTTTTGCGGTATACTTACTATCATAGAACTTGAAGTTTTTACAACTGCACAAGACTCATAGGTGTTCCACAAGGCGATGGCCCAGACTAAGCTCAATGTGGGACAGCAAATTTATTCCTTTTCCTATATTCCCAATGTCAAATAGTAGTGAAACCATTCTCTTAGTTACCTTAACTTTTTTCCTCAACCCCAAATTCTATTATCTTCATTTATGCATCCATCCATCTACCTATTTATCTATCAAACATTTATTTGGCATTGACAACATATAAAGACACTATACTTGGTTCTTTGGATGTAAAGATTCAACGGACCTTGAACCAGAAAGAAAAGGGTGATCCAAGAAATCCAGGACCCACCATTGATCCTTTTGGTAGAGGCAGGAATTTTCTCTTCTGCTAGAAAACAAGAGTGGAAGAAAAATGGACCAAGTTTAGTTAGATTACAGCTCTTGAGTCCAACTTTCTGCAAGGCGTTCCCAAACCAAGCAAGTGACAAGAAATGTCATGCAATTTTAACTGCATTTTCTGAAGGTTATATGATTTACTATAAGAACAAAAGTATTTTTGTTGGCTCCTTTAACTTCCTTGGAGATCATCTTATATATCCCATGCCTGTGTAGTCTTCAACAGTCTGCCCCTTCTGCCTGGGGTTCCCAATTCTCAACTTAAAAGTAAAAAAATAAAAATATATATATATATATATAGCCCGGCCAGCATGGCTCAGTGGTTGAGTGTCGACCTATGAACCAGAAGGTCATGGTTTAATTTTCGGTCAGGTCATGTGCCCTGGCTGCAGGCTAGATCCCAGTGGAGCAGGGGGTGGGGGTGGGAGGTGGGGTATTCAGGAAGCAGCCCATCAATGATTCTCTTTTATCATTGATTATTCTATCTCTCTATCCCTCTATCTTCCTCTCTGAAATCAATAAAAAAAATATTTTTTTAAAGTATAAACACCTTTGAATTTTCCCTCTTGTTTTTGGACATATTATTCAATGTGATTAGTGTTGCCTTCGGTGTGTCTATGGATGATGTGCTTCACTAGAATTCAATAAGGATACTCTAGCTATTGCAACTGTAAACTTTTTAAATGAAAAAAATCTTTAGTTTTCACTACAAAAACAGCACATGTTCATTGTAGAAAAGTCGCCAGAAGACTTTTCTGCTTATTTCAAGCATTTTAAATTGAAAATCCATTCGTGCTGCCAGAAAATGCTTTCAGAGTAGAGGTGCTAAGGGCCTGCGGTATTCTATTTACTCTTCAGTAAAAGGAACCTGAATCTTGATGGGAAAAGTCTGAGTAAGTCACAGTTTGCACCTAGTTGCTCTGTGCTCAGAGAGAAGAGAGGAGGCCAAACTTACAGATGAATTTTCTCAAGTGGCCTGATTTCAAATTAAATACAATCGTGAAGACATCTGGCTCCCAGCCAGCCGGAGCTGTATCTTTCTGTAGCGCTTTCATGAAGGTGGGGCCTGGGATCTCTTGCTCATGGCTGCATTCTGTCAGACATAGCATGATGCAGGACACACCATGAGGATGAGCACATTCTATGCTTACTGACAGAGGGTTGAATTAAACAAGGAAATTGTGACCCCATTTAAAAAATCCTGCAAAGCATATTGGGTCATTGTGCTTTATAATAGGTCCCTTTATTATTTATTTTTTAAAGTGTATTTTGGGTGAGGAGTCATTCTTGCAAGAGTAGCCAAGCAGATTCCAACACAGAAGATGGTGGGGAGAGTTTCTCCTTCAACAACAGTAATAGCTAATGACTGCTATATATACTATGTAGCAGGCACTGCTCTAAATATTTTACAACTATGAGCCCTCTTAATTCTTGCAGAAGCCCCTGTTTTAAAGACGAGGACACAGAGACCTACCATGGTTAAGCCTTTTGCTTAAGGTCCCATCACTGGTGTGTTCTGAAGGTCACATCATACAGAACTGGGACAGAACTAAGCTGGCTCCAGAATCTGTCCTTGGTCACCACACACACCACCTCTTTATAGGGTACTTGGTATTAAGATCCAGCTAAGCTAAATTCTACAAGTTGTTTCCAGAAACTGTTCCAGGGTCTACCTTCTCCTTTGAGAACCGTGCTTGGCTCTGAGACTGCATGGTGCTGAGTTGGGAAGGCTCCTGGCTTCAGCCTCATGAGGAGGTGCTCCTGTGGCCACAGTCACACTCACAGCCCTGTGCACTGGCTGCCATGAGGCACACCCTGCAGACCAATATGACATCTAGTTGGAGGCTTGTGCTTGAAGGGAAAACGCTGCATTCAGAGGAATTCAACATCTGGATGACTTAACCCTTAGAGATACTGTATCAGAGGGGAGGGAGCTTTTGTAAGAAGCTCCTAGAAATCTCTCCGTGCTTTTCTGCCTTCTGCCAGAGGGTACGGCAATGGTGAAGCCAACAGCCCAAAGCTGTTGCATCCATCAGGTCCCCCACAGGCACAGTCGGTACCATTACATGAGGATAATCCAGGAAGGGTTTATTTACAAAGTGACTAAGGTGCAAATGTGAAGGTGGGGCATGGGGGAAGCACAGGGTTCATACAGGAACCTGAGCTAGTAGCAGTGTGGTTGTGCCAGTCCCTACACCCCGGAAGTGGCTACAGCATCTGATAAAAATCTCAAGGCAATTGGTTGATTAGACAAAGAGCATTGACCTTCAATTAAGGGATGCAGCCAGCCTGAGGTGACCTTACAGGAATAAATACCCCATCCTCACTCTCTTCCTTCCTTCAATGTCTTGCCAAGAATCCTCCTTGGCTGGACCCAAAAGGAAGCAAGGGAGGTTGAGATTCCTTTGATCCATACGAGTCAGTCTTCTGGGGCAGAGAACAGTGGGAGGAGATGGAGAGTAGGTCTGGAGAGGAAAATAAAAAATATTCAACCCAGGCGTCAAGTAGATTATTTATAGATAGAGGCTGAGGTAGAGCCCACACCAGTTATAGAAGGTAAGAAAGAGAATCAGCAGAGGAGACTGGGATGTCAGAACAATGATTCATGAATCAAGAGCCATGACAAGATGGCCCTGTTCTCTTTTTGCCAAAATAACTATAAGCTGAGAATGGTTAAATAGCCATGCAGTCTCAAGTTATAAATACAGCCTGTGGCTAGGGGTCAGTGGGTCAGTGTGTCCTCTGGTCATTGCACTAAGTGATGTATAGGAAACATCTGGAGACAAAACAAAGCTATCTCTATTGGGGTCCAGGGATAAACAGGCAGATGTGACAATTATAATCAAGGAGGCAAAGTTGCATATAACCTGTATTCCTCATCCTGACAGAAATACTTGCTGAGGAACTGCAAATTACCAGTGAGTATTTTATGGACCTATATTTTTTTCTTTGTTGTTGTTTTTTTTTTTTGTTTTGTTTTGTTTTTTAATGCTTTAGTTACCTTTTTTAGACTAACTTTTTGATAGAGAGCAATTATAAACTCTTGAAATAATAATGTTTTTTCCCCCACTTATTGAGATATGATTGACAAAAGCCATCATGTAAGTTTAAGGTATAAAATGAGTTGATTTCATACACTTATATATTGTGAAATGATTGTCTTCCTTCGCGTGATAGCTAACACTTCCATGTCACATAACTACTATTTCTTTTTTGTGGTGAGAATACAAGATCTACTACTCTCTTTCAAGTATATACTATAGTATTTTTAACTATAATCACCATGATGTACATTAGCTCCCCAGAACTTATTCATCTGAAAATTCGAAGTCTGTACTCCTTGATCATCCCATATTTTCATAAATCTTTGCATGCGAACTAAAAGGAAATTTGAAACCAAAACAATAGTTTTATCTGCAAAAAAGCATTGAGAGCAGGGCCAAGCAAGCAGCTTGAGAAGCACATCCAGCCTGCGTCTTTGCAAATAAAGTTTTATTGGGCTGCTGCCATGGTCAGTCATCAGTGTGTTGTCTGCTTTCATGCTGCAACAGCAGAACTGAGTAGCTGTGACAGAGACCGTATACTGTATGGTCCACAAAGCCTTACGTATTTCCTTACTGTCTGGCACTTTACAATCAAGTTTGCCATCCCTGAATTAGGTTCACTTTTACAGGGGGATGTGATGTGTGGTAACATCATGGGTGCGTTTGAGGTCACTGTCAGTTAACCGTAGGCTAACTAGACTCCAACTTGGGAAGGGCAGCAAATACGTCTGTCTTGTTTATAGCTGCGTGTGATTCTTAGGGCTTAGGGCAGTAGGGTGCCTAGTGAAGGTTTGCTGAGTGAAGGAATGAATGTTTCCTTTTGCAGAGCATGTATACATGAACAGACAGCATTAGACCCAACACCTTCTCCAAAGAAACTTTCCTTCAAAGGAGGGCTGGGGAACCATTTTTCTGCCAAGGTCTATTTGGATCTTTATAACATCATTGGTGGGCCACACAAAATCATCAACCAAAAAATTAGCCTTCTCTTTTTGGTAAAACATTTAATTAACTTACCCCTAATGTCTTGGGAGGACCAGACCAAGTGATTTCTCAAGTCTTATACGGCCCGAGGGCCAGACATTCCCCACCCTTGCTTTAAATAAACATAAAGCATCCATCTATCATGGAATGTTATTGCATTGTCCATTCATGGCTTTGTTTGGAATTTTGTTCTTTATCATTTTTTATTTGAAAATTCTGATTGGAACTGTTTGCAGAAGAGAAAGGAGCAATTGGCAGTCTAGCATGGAGTGAGTGGATTTCTCATCCAGCCTCTATTCTCTGGTTTTGTTTCTGAGTGTGTCTGGAGTATTGATTTAGTGTATAAAGACTAAACCCAAGCTTGCCCAGAAGGTATATCAGTGGTTCTGACCCTCAGGCTGGACTGTATTCCTGAGCCATTTGCCAAGTCTTTCTCAGACTTTGCTATAAAAAGGGTCAATTCTTACTGCAATCACGTGACCTAGCTTCCATCTACACAGGTTAGAAAAGAAGTTCAAAATATCTACTTCAGAGAAAACAGTCTTCTGAGGCATTCATTCATTCAACAAATACTTAGTGGCTGCATTTTTTTGTGACAAGCATTCTTCTAGGTTCAGAAGACATAGCAGTGAACAAAAGAATCAATTTTACCTTTGTGAACATTCTGGTGTGTGTGTGTGTGTGTGTGTGTGTGTGTGTGTGTGTGTAAGAGGGAGAGAGGTAACTTTTTTTTTTGTCTACAATAAGTAAAATACACAATATGTCAGATAATAAATTCTATGGAGAAAAATTAAGCAAGAAAAGGTGATAGAGGGTCCTAGGTTGCAAATGGGGGAAATTTTGAGTAGAATATCTCTTGATGTGTTTGAAATATCTATTGATAATCTAAAGTTGTATATGCCTGTTGATTCATGGTGTTAGGTAAATAAATGCACTCTTTTCTTTTTTTAATATTATAAGAAGAAACATCATCATTCCACTAGAAAAAAATAGTTGGCTATTTGATTCTCACTTCAGGGAGGAAAGAGGAAAAGTCATTTCTATAGAAAACTCAGCTTTGCTGGAGCTCAAAATTGTCAATGCTGTTATAGTGGCAATTCATCCCCTGCCTTGAACTTCTTGTGTGCACCTTTGATATAACACACTGGGCCAAGTGGAGATTATACTCTGGTTGCAGAAAATCAGGAAACAGAACACAGACAGTGCCTGATGCTGGCTATTTGGAGATAGCCTAGCCCAGTGGTCGGCAAACTCATTAGTCAACAGAGCAAAAAATCAACAGTACAATGACTGAAATTTCTTGAGAGCCGAAAATCGACTTCTGCACATGGGCCACATAGTTTCAATCACACTGTATGTGAGCTCCAGCACGTGGTATTTTGTGGAAGAGCCACACTCAAGGGGCCAAAGAGTCACATGTGGCTTGCAACCAACCACTGGTCTAGCCAAACTGATGTAGACAGCTTCTTATCAGGACCAGAAACCTGTGTGAGCCAGAGAACTATTCTCTCACACTCCCTTCATTCCATTAGGAATTTCCCAAACAGATGGAAGGACCCGGTGCTTAGAAAAAAAAAGACAGGGCTTACATTTGAAGTATAGTCTTTTTAAAAATATATATTTTATTGATTTTTTTATAGAGAGGATTGGAGAGAGATAGAGAGTTAGAAACATCAAAGAGAGAAACATGGATCAGCTGCCTCCTGCACACCCCCTACTGGGGATGTGCCTGCAACCAAGGTATAATCCCTTGACCAAAATTGAACCTGGGACCTTTCGGTTTGCAGGCTGACACTCTATCCACTGAGCCAAACCAGTTTTGGCTAAAGAATACTTTTAACACACTGAAATTCATGAAAAATAATCTTCTTGAAAACTTAATTGGTTTGGCCAATTTGATTGAATCTTTCAGAAAACCACTTCCAGGAGCAACTGTACAGAGATGAGTACATAGCATCAACATCTGACCATCTCCCCTTCTCTGGACAATGAGAGGAGCCTTCAGTGCCAACTGAAATGAAAACTAAACTTCCATCTCTTGAAAAGTGGAAAGGAGCTATATGATCTACTCCTCAATCCAAGAATCCCAGGCAATGTGCTGAATGGGAGTGGAGGTGAGGTTGGAGAAGGATGTTCCTGGGAGTGGAGGTGAGGTTGGAGAAGGATGTTCAACAGGATTGGGGATAACTGGCTCCCACAGTTCTATGGGAGCCAGTTGAATATTTGGTTTCTACAGCCCCTTTCCAGGCCTGGTCTCCACCTCCCCGATTTGTACCAGAGCCAACAAGCCTTCACAGTGTGGGGGTAGGAGCTAGGATTTCCCAGGCCTGGGACACAGTCCAGAAGTGAACAAGGGTAACTTCAGAATTTCCTGCAGCCTCTGCACTTAGGGTTTCTCCAGCTCAGCTGGTCCCACCAATAGCCTTCAGAGCCCTCTGAATACCCATCCTGGTCCTGCTGTTCTCCCATGGACTATTGCCTTTTCCCACACTGAAGGCAGAAAAAAATTTTTTTTCTTTTTATTTCTAGCTTCTTGCCTTCCTCATTTCACCCCATTCTCACTCCACGTTTGAATACAAGCTACCTAAAATTGTTCTTAAGATTGTAAAGATGTATACCAACAACATCCGCCCTGCAATCCCCCAGTTAAACATTTGGATGTGATCCTGCCTGAGAGGGTCATGTGGGCTACATCTGCCCTGTTTGGGAACAGTAATAACTCCAGCCTTCTTCTTGTACTTGTGCCAAGACACACTGTATTGAAGAAGGGCTGAAATTCCCCATGGCATTTTCTTTCTGATGTTTTAAATATTTGCTTATTTTTCCCACAGGAAACTTTACAGTTAGTGTGCATTCCTAAATCAATCATGATGTTCCCCATTGTTGCCCTCTTTAGCAAGTCCTTGGGCAGCTCATTATGGATATGTTCTTAATTTTGTTAACTGGAAAGAGTACTGGGCCCTCCCAGAGGGGTCTGCCTAGGGCCTGACCGTAGTGTGTGGGTTTTTGACTTCGTGCAAGAAATATTTTACAACACAAGGCCAGGTGATTTTGAAAATATATTTATTAAAGCTGGGGATAGTGAAACAAGGAAGAGTTTAGGATAGGGAAGCAACAAGAGAGAGCCTTGACAGAACTGCTGTCAGTTCACTGGGATGTCAGAGAAAAGGAACCCTGGAGACAGGTTCAGGGGTTAGTCCAGGACCAGCTGCCACTGCCCATTGCTCCACTGATTGCAAGTCTCATGAGGACCCTTCGAGTTTGAAGATGCACCCTGTGGGGGAAGAAAAGGGGAAAGGGAAAGAAGAGATGGAAAGGGAAGGCGAAGGTGTGTGCTCCTGGGAGGGAGAGCATGTGCTGTGTTCTTTGTTTTGAGGGAAGTGGTTTTCACTGATTGGTTGGCACTAGGGTATAGGGTTATTTGTCATTGCAGCTGGTCCTGGCATTGCCTACCTGGTTTTGCTACTTCTCTGGGCCAGGAGCTGAAAAACAACTGAGGCCTAGGTGTTATTTTTAGGGATAAAAAATCAGGAGTTCTAAAATCATGTGGCCAGCCATATGAAAGGGGAGGAAAGGCCAGCCTAGGGGCAAAGTTCATTGCCAGATTTGCCCATTGCTAGACACCCAGGGCTTTCCACCCTGGTGACCCTCTATATCTGGCTGTAAATTGTTTAGCCAGTTTGCTCAGCTATCTGTCTCAGTTTCCTCATTCCACTTGCTAAGGAATTTTTCTAACTTCTTAATATCCTTCCCCTATTTGACACCTCATAGCAGTGCAAGACATTTTCCTTTGCACCACATGGTTTCATCAATGGCAGCCCGTTTCCTTATTTGCTTGGTAAATTTCAGCTATTGTCTGGTTCAGGGCTCCTCTTTACACATAAGAAGCCTTTCCAAAAGCTAATTGGATTCCATTTAAAAAAAATTTTTTCCCCTAGGTTCAAACTCATCATTTTCCCTTAACAAGAGCTCCAATATACAGCTTGCTCCCCATCCCTCCACAAACTCTTCCCTCACCTCACCCCCACCCCCACCCCCACCTCCGAAATTCTTAAAGCCAATAACAGTTTACCAGATTGTGTTTCCTAGTTATACATGAAACACAGCAACAAAAGGAGATAGGGACTTGATCAAGATAAACTAGAAGTGGCAGATACCCGCAGAAAGTGGTTCCAGTGAGAAGACTCCGGAGGATCATTTTATAGTGTTCATTCTTCATTTTGGGGAGATGAGAGGACGAGTCAGAAAATATAACCAACTAATTTATATCTGCCCTGTCAGCCATCAGAATCATCCAATGAAGCACATCTATCTGAGCTACAGCTCTTAACTTCACATTGTCATGCAGTCCTGTGAGCGGGAAAACGCCGCAGATATCTGCAGAACAGATAACTGGAACAGAATGCAGCAGCTGGAAAGCCCTTTGTTTTGAGGAGCCTGTGGATCTTTAGAAAGAGCCACCGCAAGACGTGCTTCTGTGGTGTGCAGATTACTTTGAGCTAAAGGCAGTATTAGCTTCAGGCTCAAAAGAAGTTTCTGCCCCTCCCTTTAACTACCTAGAAGAGCATGGATCAGGAGACTTGCCCACAATAAGGGATTCTCAGAGATAACTTCTTTTAACCTATCTATAGGGTAGGATAGCCCTAGCCAGTTTGGTTCAGTGGATAGCACACCCGCCCCGCAGACTGAAGTGTTCCCGGTTTGATTCCAGTCAAGGGTACTTACTACCTTGGTGGCAGGCTTGATCCTTGGTCCTGGTCCGGGTGTGTGTGGGAGGCAACCAATGGATGTGTTTCTCTTACATGGATGTTTCTCTCTCTCCCTTTCCCTTCAACTCTCTAAAAATCAATGGAAAAATATCCTTGGGTGAGGATTAACAACAAGAAAAATTATAGGGCAGGACAAACTTCTATTTACTGTACTAAATATCTGTTCTTATCATCCTGCAATGCAATGACCCTTTGAAACTCCAAGGTTCCTTACTTTATCATTAGCTCAGAATGGCTTATATACCTCAATCCCCCTTTATCTCTCTTAACCTTTCCTGCATCTGGGGTCTCTGATGTATTTGGGGTTCCCATACATATGTATATAGTAAGCTTGGTTATTTTCACTTGCTAATTTATCTCATGGTGATTATTAGAGCAGCCAGAAGAACCTTGAGATTGTTCCTCTCCCACATGCCTAAGGCCCAGGGGCCATCCTAGAATCTTGGAGAGATTGTCAACATATTTTTTTTTCCTTTTTTAAATCCTCACCCAAGGATAATTTTTTCATTTATTCATTTTATTTATTTTGAGCGAGTGAAAAGAGGAAGGAGGAGGGGAGAGAGAGAAACATTCCTGTGAGAGAGACACATAGACTGGTTACCTCCCACACACAGCTTAACCTGGGAGTGAACCTGTAACTGAGGTCTGTGCCCTTGATCTGGAATTGAACCTGCAACCCTTCAGTCTGTGGGCCAATGCTCTATGAAATATAGTGGCAACCATACTTTGGTAAAAACTGCTGTTTGAATTTTAACCCTTCTAGTTTGGCCTCTGCATCTGATTAAAACACAGGGTACTTACCTCAGCTTCCAGGTGAAGACCTGGAGGCTAAGGCAATTTTCCCTTGCCTGGGACAAGGACCACAGGAGAATGATTCCCACGGACTCAGTAGCTTCAGGGATAGAAACTGTAGATAGCCTGTGTTATCGCTGTCGCAAGATAGGGTCACATTCCAATGTCCAGCAGGATGTGACTGGGAACTAACCCTGAGGGCTGTCCCCAGTCTTTAGAATTTAGTCTTTAAGGTTTAGGAACAAAAGGAAAATTCTTGCGGTTTAAACCTTTAAAAGGAATTGCCTACCCCTGAAACGGTGCAGTCATTTGGAGTCCACCTGCATGTGGTGCTCTTGTGGCTGTCCTGGCCAGTTCAATAAATCCTTGCCTGCTTTTTTTTTTTTTTAATTAATTAATCAGCCTCCGGTGGTCTTATTTTGAACCCAGGGTTCGACCCCACAACACTCTAACCACTGAAAAACTGGCCAAAGCTCAACAGGTTTTTATTGAGGATCCAGGAGCTTCTTGAACTAAGTGGAGATGTTGCAGTCAGCATCTCTTCCCCATTTATGTCTGTTTCCATTTAACATCAGAGTGGAACTCCAGGTTAGAAGGTGGGTGATTTTAGTGCTTTGGAAGCACTTGTTACGGCTGGATCTAAATTGAGATTCTGTGAGTACTTATAGAGAATCTACTCTGTGCATGCCACTGTACTAGAAGTGGCCACGTCATTGCATGACTTTTGGGGGAGCCATTTCAATATGGTCTCTAAGAATGGCCTCCTCTGGACTGTGCTGTCCAAAGTCTGCACGGCTTTATGTGGTGACTATCATTCTAGACTCTGTCCTCAAAGAACTCATGGTCTGGGGGAGGAAAAGATTGCACAGAAGCAATGGTAATACAAGGTAAAGTAAGCTCTGTAGCAAAATGGAAGTAACCAAAAATGAACTCAGAGTTGCAAGATAAGAGGAATGGGCTAAGGAAGAGGAACAGAGAAGAGAAGCAGCTGGATTATCTCATGAGAGCCTCCTACCTGATCTTAAAGTGTTATGTCATCAAGAATTGTGCTTTAAAAAAAAAAAAAGAAAAAAAGAATTGTGCTTTAGGGCCCCAGCCAGGTGACTCAGTTGGAGTGTCATCTGTACACCAAAAGGTTGTGGGTTCAATCCCTGGTCAAGGTACATACCTATGTTGTGAGTTCAATTCCCAGTTAACCAATCAATGTTTCTCTCTCATCTCTCTCTCTCTCTCTCTCTCTCTCTCTCTCTCTCTCTCTTTCTCTCCCTCCCTCTCTCTCTCTCTCTCTTTTTCTCTCTTTCCTCTCTCTATTCTTTCCTCTCCAAGAAAGGAATAAACATATCCTTGGGCGAGGATTTAAAAAATTGTGCTTTAGAAAGGTTACACTGACAAGAAAAATTGACAATTTTTTTAAGAGCCAGGGAGTCAGGTAGAAAGACATTTCAAATAATTTAGGTAAAAATAAGGGGACTTGAAGTAGTATGCTAACAATCAAATAGAAGAAAGAGGATGAATTTGAGAGATGTTTTGAAGTTCATAAAAATTCATTTTTATTAACCTTGAAATTAAAAGTAAGACAACTAGTTCCTTGGCCCATGTGGCTTAGTAGGTTTCGCATCATCCCTTGCCTTGCACCAAAAGATTGCTGGCTCAATCCCCAGTCAGAGCACATACCCAGGTTTGATCCCTAGGAGTACGGCATATGCAAGAGGCAGCTAATCAACGTTTCTCTCTTACATCAATATATTTATTTCTCCCTTTCCTGCCTTCTATCTCTAAAATTCATTTTTAAAATCATTTTTGTAAATGAGAAAACTAATAAGTATTTGTGAAATAAAAGTATTTGTGAACCCCAATTTTAATGACAAGAAATAATATGGTTAAATATATTAGATTGAATAATAAGAAACTGCCATTTTGTAGTTACCAAAAAAGGTGGACTATCAGTAATTTAATGAAATTCAAACTTACTTTATAAGAGGTACCCTGAATTATCCCATGGTAGAAAAATGGAGCCCCAAACACAATAACATTAAAATAAATAAAAATTAACCATAAAGACAGGAGCAGAAAGTCATTTATTTAGCAGTGGGACATGTGAGGGCATTCTTTAGAGTCAGACATAGTTGTAAAAGGAGATTGCCTAGTAGACAGTCTCTGGGTTGCTTTCAGCCTAACCAAAATTCCAGAGAAAAATGGCAAGGTCAGTGAAAGCCCAATACTTTGTTTGGAATTAAAGAAAAATATTGTAACTTACTTCAAATTACAAACTCCTGTCTGTCTTCCTCTGGGGGGTTTCTTAACAGATTTGTTCCAGGGTTATTGGCAAAGATAAAAATACCTCCAATAAAATTTTCCCTGAATCCATTTTCCACCCATGCTCCTTCATCATAATGCACACTGAAAATAGAGCTTAGGGACAAATAGAGAAAGCTTAACAAGAAAACTTAAATCTGTTAAGCAAAACTTGAAGCAAACTTTTTATTGCATGAGGATGTCATTCGGTCACTTAGAAAATGTTAATGATTAACCAAGAGTGAACTCTGTGAATTCCATTCTGACTTATGCAAGTTGTACAACCCCATAATTTTCATTTCCAAATTCTACACCACATCAATGTGCTTCCAAGCTTTTGTTTCCACTGCTTCCTTTTCCTAGAAAGCCCTCTTTCCTCCCTATTTCTTATCGCCTATGAATGCCAACTCAACTGTTGACCTTGATCCTACTCCCTAGGAATTTATAAACACTCAGTCAGTTCATGCTTTTGTTTCCATTGTATTAAGTTTGGTTGTCTACCAATCTAAGTTTAGTTTTCACTCTTAAATTCAATCAAGAAAGGTAAGCACAAAAATGCATGATCTGTGTTGAGCAGTAAAACAAAGAAAAATAAATTTCAAGGTTGGATGATGATCCTATGTTGCATTTGTGTCATAAGATAACACCAAAAATATGCAAATATATAATTTGTATATAAAAATATACATGCATGATGTATAAGAAATGTTCGCAGAGGCACAGAAAGCACTTGAAGGGATACACATTGGTTTCCCCTAGGAAATAAAATTGAGGTTGATGGGAAGATTAGAAAGTTTCATAACATCATTTAATTAGTATTGACCCGGTGCATGGATTCATGCACATTGAAAGGAAATTATTTAGAAGGTGGCCAGGGCTGGGCAAGATGGGCTAGACACACCATGGAGCCAACCTCCTGCAATCCCTCCCCAGCCAGAGGCACCTGGGGCAGTGCCATGGCTTGAAGGTTGTCTGCAGAGTGAGTAGGGCTCCTCCAGCAGGTGGGATCTCGTGGCCTGGCCTGCAAGAATCAGGCTGAAACCAGCTCTATGGCACCCCCCAAAGGGTCCTGGATTGTGAGAGGGCAGTTCTCAGGTGACACACTCTAGAATGGGGCTCCCTCCTTTCTTGTTCCAGGTGCATCACCCAAGAACCACCATTGCCAAGTCACCACAGCTTGGCAGCTCCTGCGTTGAGCATCTGCCTCCTAGCTATCTGTCAATTGGACAGTCGGACAGACACTTATATATATTCTTTCACTGCTTGCTTTTATTTTAAAAAGAATTCTTTTACTAAATTTTTTGAAGAAAAACCTCTTCCCTACTGGACCTCAGAGAACCGTGGTTCATTCAAGTTCAGCAACAAAGGGGCAAATGTCCCAGGAGCCAGGAGCCAGGAGCCCACAACACCCACTCTCCAAATAAGACATGTCTTCAGGCATGTTCCCTATTGTTTTCCATGGTGACTTCTTCTGGGTCATACACAGCCACACAGCCAGGAGGCTATACCCCACAGAAGTGGGTACTGATAATTTAGGGTAAACAAGGCAGCCTTTTAGTTAAGTTTTGTAGTGACAGAAAGCGATTGTTGTCTAAGAAAAAACAGAAAATTTAAACTCAATATCTGACATCATTGAACTGAGAAATAAGTAGCTATTTCTTCGCTGGGCACATAAATACTTTGGTTTTACTGCAGTCTCCTTGCCTCTTGCTTTTTCCATCTCTCTTCCCTTTCTAGCTAACAGTTGTCATCAAAGTCCTATTTCTTTATTACATTAAACTTTCTATATCCTAAAACTAGATTAACCTCAAAATATCCAAAAATTATATTAAGAAGGTCCTGCTTAACAAAGGACCATGTATTCAGGGTTATTTTCTGTAGCAACCAACAAAGAACCAGTTAAATCAGCTTCTAACCAGACCAACCAGAGCCCATTCAAAGTTGGGATCAGAGTGAAATGGAGGGAAGATCTTCCTAAAATAACAACATAACAATGAACATGAATCAAGCATTTTCTATGCACCAGGCCTTCATATAGCCTTAACAATAACCCTACAAGGTTGTAATAGAAAAAAAAATTGTCTTGAACCTGGTCTGTATGATGTAATTTATAGCCTCCTCCCGAAAAGAAATTCGGATTTTACCGAATGTTTAAGCAGTTTTCTGATTAGCTTTAATGGGATTAAGACTTTCTCTCATAAATCATTACCCATCCCACAGCTGATTAACCAGTCAAGAGCTAGTGACTATTTCTAATAACTTACTTTTCTTTTTAGAATCTAAGAAGGATAATCTACTTATTGTCTCCTTCTATGAAAGATCTTTACCAAAAGTGAATCTTCCTTGGCCTGTAAGAGGATATTTCCCCCTTGTTGCAAGATTTCCATGAAATTTTGACACATACTCATAACAGAATTGCCTGAAAGAAATATTTTTAACTAAGGAGATACTACTACCAGTTATTTCCCCCTGTAACAACATAATGAGCAGTCCTAGAGCCAGGAGTGAAGGGTGACCTGTCGGACTATGAAACCCAGGCTTTTCACTAGTCTATTTTACCTCCTCACCAAGTAAATTGGCTTCTTACTTCCTTCAGTTCTCATTCCACAAAGTTTGTGACTGTCAATCCCACTTGACCACTAAGACCTTTCTCTAAAAGTCTCATCAGTCAGGATGTCAAGCATGCCCTGATAAAAGCCAACTCTAATTTTCTAATTTTGACTCTGTTGATAAAATCTCTAAATGGGGAGAGAGCTGGGTTTGCAGCCTTACTCTATGTCTTCTGTGGCTTATCTTTCGCTGGCAGTTCTCTTTTACCTCCATCACCGTCCCTACCACCATTGCACTGGCTTAACACAAGCACACGTCCCCCTTTAATGTCCTTGGTTCAATAGAGGCCCAGAGTCTCATGTCCTTATCATGGCTGAGAGCTGGCCCTGAACATTTGAACCAGGCTTTACTCATTACTGGGGAGAATGAAGCAAACACAGAAAGCAAGAAGCAGGTAGATGATGCCCTGTAAGTTACAGGAGTTCACAGTTTAGGGCTATTTGTAAGTGACTATACTAATTAGAGTACCCTGCGGTCTCACTAACAGAGGTCATCATAACCTACCACCCAGAAGCATCCTTCTGAGTGTCTCAAATCCTTAAATTATAGACCCAAGGTGGTTAGGTCACAAGGCCTTGCTTTTCTGCCTAAGAATTGCCTCCAGTTTCTGTTTAATGTATATCAGACAGTAATATGCAATCAACATACACAGGAACTCTTTAGATTATACTTCAAAGAAATACAAGAGGCTGTCCTAAAACATATTTCTCCCCTGTTCAGAAATCCATATCATTTGAATATTCCTTCATTCATTCAACCAGCAAACTCACCATATTCTCACTCACATCTCTGCCTTTGATCTTATTAGTCTTCTTTCTGAAGCATTCTCCTCTGACTCTCCACTTTTTCTAGATGACTCCTTCTCATATTTAGGTCTCAATCTAAATGCTCCTTCCTCCAGGAAGCCTTCTTGGATACCTCATACTGCCTTGAACTTCACCATAGTTCTTTATTTCTTTATTTTAATCCCCTATTTATTTGTTCTTTATTAATAGACTCATACCAACCTCCATGAGTTGCAGAATAGGGTCTACTCAGCCATCATCCAGTTCCTGGTTTAGATAGTGTTAGGTAGTCCTAGCTAGTTTGGCTCAATGGAAAGAGCATAAGACTGCAGGCTGAAGGTCCCAGGTTCAATTCCAATCAAGGGCATATGCCTGGGTTGTGGGCTTGATCCTCAATAGTGACAGAGATTGTTTCCATGTGCAGGAGGCAGTCAATCAATGATTCTCTCTCATCATTGATGTTTCTCTTCCTCTCCCTTCCTCTCTGAAATCAATAAAAATATACATTGAGTAGCCAGATTATTATTATCTCTGAACACATAATAATCTGGTCATTCAGTGTGTGTGTGTGTGTGTGTGTGTGTGTGTGTGTGTGTGTGTATTAGAGGCCCAGTGCATGAATTCGTGCATGGGTGGGGTCCAGCCAGCCTGGCCAGGGGAAGGGGACATGGGTGGTTGGCTAGCCTGCCTGCTGATCAAACTCCTGGTCAAGGGGACAATCTGCATATTAGCCTTTTATTATATAGGATATACCTGAGTGGCCAGATTATTATGCGTTCAGAGATCATAATAATCTGGCCACTCAGTGTGTATATTTTTAAAAATAGTATTAAGTAAATATTGTTAAATTAATAGTATAGCATAATACATTGCAAATGAAGAGGTTTTGGTAAGAAAACAAAATGCTCAATGGATTTTTACATCTTTGGGTAGAAAGAGCTTCAACTTAAATAATACATTTATATAGAACTAGAAGCCCAGTGCATGAAACTCTGCATGGGAGGAGGGGCCCCTCAGCCCAGCCTGCACTCTCTCCAATCTGGGACCCCTTGGGGAATGTCCAACTATTGGTTTAGGCCTGATCCTGGCAGTTGACATCCCTCTCACAATCATGGACCACTGGCTTCTAATAACTCACCTGCCTGCCTGATCACCCCTAATCACTCTGCCTGCTGGCCTGATTGCCCCCAAATGCTCCCCCCACCCCCCCGCCAGACTGCTTGCCCTCAACTGCTTTCCCCCTGCCAGCCTGGGTGCCCCTCAGAGCCTGCTTGTTCAGTTGTCTGGTCATCCCTCACTAACCGCACTGCCCTGCCAGCCTGGTTGCCCCACGCAACCTGCTGCTCAGTCATTTGATCGTTCTCACCCCCGCCTGGTCACTTCTCGCAGCCTGTTCTTTTGTTTGGTCGTCCCTCACTAACCCCCCTGCCCTCCTGGTCATAGGCAGTCATCTTGTGAGTGTGCAAGGGTTAATTTGCATATTATCTCTTCATTATATAGGATTATATAATAGATTTAGAGGCAGTTTTCTCTCTTTTTCCCTAAAAGGGAGGAATCTGAATGTACTGGTTTACTTCCCTACCCTGATTATGCCATCTTTCCATGAGGCTATTTATCTTATTAAATTGAGGGGTGTTAATTAACGAAAGGAACAATGAAGTAGGTAATAAGACCCTACATTTTACTTCTGAGTCTATGAAATCTTGGGCAAACCAATTAGCAGCATTCCAAATCTGTCCATGGTTAGGATGTTAAATGATCAGCAATTCTTAGAAATGCTTAGGTAGTGACTGTAATTCACAATTACATATAATATTCCCATTTCAGCCATGAATATACATCAGAGAGATATCCAACCTTATTAAAATGCCATTTTGAAGTGTTGTTGACTGTGAAATGAACATCAGACCACTTTCATTCATCTGACACTCAAATAGAAAGTGTTACTTTCAAGCCTAAGATCAATTCAAAGAAAACTCTTAGTTATGGGGAATGCTAAAGCTGTAAGTTCTCCTGTATGTGGGTCAAGTTCTGATTAGCTCAGCTTTTGGGCTTAGCTGTGACTTCCAATAAGACAACAGCTGTGGCACTGCTTTTTCGAGTAGGAGCAGTTGAATGAGGCTACGTATCACCTTCTACAGAATTCTATTAACCCGGAGTGGAAAGTGTGAAGGAACTGCGGACAATCTATTGTAAACAAATTATTCTGGTCCATAAGAGTCAGCTCCCTTTAGAGAAAAACAAGCCCAATAGTTAAGAGCATTTCTTTTCTCTTCTTTTCTTTTGTAAGGAAGCCACATAGCCATTACCCCTTATGTTGAAAAAGTATACATAAATGATTGATTTTCTTTTTCTCTTTGCATTTCTTATTTATAATATATTTCTAATCAGGACTAAATTGAATGGACTTATTGAATTACAGGACTTATTGAATGCTGTTTTGATTAACCAAGAGATTCTTTTCTATAAGAAACATAATTCCAATGTTTTTTAATTGAATTTATTGGGGTTACATTGATTAATAGCATTATATAGGCTTAAGGTGTACAACCATACTACAATATACAGATGATGTATTATAGAATAGTACACCTTAAACCTGGTCTGCAGGAATGGCCATCTTTATGTTCAGATATTCTCATATGTGACATTTCCTCATGCCATCTATCTTGGGATTTTCTTTTTAAAAGTAATGACAGTGCTTTGACTTTTAGGGACTTCCAAATGCCAACAGCTTTTAAATTCAGGGTCAGGGTTTCGGTGTTTTACTCCTTTCACTCTCTCCCTTTCTTCTTTCAGCCTCTCCTTTCCATCCCCTCCCTTTTCTCTCCTCTTTTTTTTCCTTTTTTTTTTTTTCCTTTCTATTGCTATTAAAAAGTTAATGACTCTTTTGGTCATTCTTGAAAACAAATAAAATAATCTTCAATGCATCCACAAGCTGGAAAAGAGTAAGGAATCCTCTGAATAAAATTTAAGTAATGTCAGGTATCCAGAAACAAAAGCAGCTTTTGCATTGAGCATATTTGCCATGAACTTGAGCCTTGGTGTTCAAGGTCTTGCAGGGTTTAGAAATAAGGAGGCAAGGACCATTCAAGATGTCAATTAAGCCCTGGCCAGTTTTGCTCAGTGGATAAAGTGTCAGCCTGCAGACTAAAGTGTCCCTGGTTCAATTCAAGGCAAGGGCATGTACCTTGGATGAGGGCACATCCTCCATGGAAAGTGTGCAGGAGGCAGCTGATCAATGTTTCCCTCTCAGTGACGTTTCTAACTCTCTACCCCTCACCCTACCTCTCTGTAAAAATATATATGAAAAGATGTCAATTAATAATAATAATAACAAAAACAACAACAACAACAACAAATAACAATAACAATAAATTCTGGAGCCCAAAGGCTATCCTCTAAAGGTACAGCCTAGAAATAAACTTACTCTCTGACTCTTTCCCCAGGGAACAGTGAGGAAAAGTACTGTCTGGACCTTTGTCATTAGAAGAAAAAATCCTCCCCTGAAATTTTGTAACCACATGTAGCTTTCATATGGTTTGCAACCCAAATCCCCACTATCTGTGCTGTCAAAAAGAAACACGGAATTTAAAGTGAATTTAGCATGGTAGTAGTACAACTTGCCTAGCAGAACCAAATATAGTTCATTCCAGAAACAGAAGGTAAAATTTGGCCCAAGAGAGAATAGTGAATTAGTAGAGTTGAATAAACTATTGAGAATGAAGCTCAGGGAGATAAAAAGATGGAAAATATGAAAGTAGAATAATAA
Organism: Pipistrellus kuhlii; assembly: GCF_014108245.1. NCBI lineage: Eukaryota > Metazoa > Chordata > Mammalia > Chiroptera > Vespertilionidae > Pipistrellus > Pipistrellus kuhlii. Next base: position 149,918,309 of record NW_023425529.1, read on the forward strand.
AGACTAACAAGATCTAAGTGAGGGCCAGAGGAGAGAGAGAATCAGGCAGAAACAATATTTGAAGAGAGAATAGCTAAGATGTTTTGAGACTATCCATCGAGGGATTTAAAAAACAACACAACTGTAACTATAAAGCAGGATAAATACAAAGAAATCCACTCCTAGACACAGCAAAATGAAAACTGAAAAACGATGGGAAGATGCTAAAAGTCTCCCCAGAGAGAAGAGGCATAGCCTTCCATTGAGTGAAGCTTAATTAGACAGTTCACTTCTTAAAGGCAACATGGAATCTGAAAACAACAGAAATGTGCAATGTACTGAGAGGAAAGAAATGCCAATGTAGAAGTCAGAATCCAACAAGACCAACTGCAAGAATGAGGGCAAAATAGATCTTTTCAAACAACCAAAAACTGAGAGAGTTTACAATGTTTAGATCTCAGTAAGGAAAATTTTAGAGAATATATTTAAGGCCAAAAAAAAATTCTATATGAAAAATAAAATAAAAGAAGAATTAAAAAACAAAGGATGTGGCAAATGTGGGTAAATAAAAACTAGTGTTGATTGAATAAAATATAATTAAAGTATCTTGTGCAGTTAGACAAACATGATAAAACAAAAAAGCATCGTGATAACATAACTTGGAAGTGAATAGCAGTTTAAGTTTCTTCCTTTTGGGGAGAAGGATAAAAATACTTTAGAATAGAGTGTATATAACTTTCAAAATAGAAGAGGGGTAAAACAGATGGAGAAAATAAAAAAAGGTAAGAAAAGAGAAGAAAGGAAGCTTAGGATGGGGAGGATAAAGCAAGCACTAAATAACCTGGCAAAAATAAATCTAATTTATCAATCCAGTAGTTGTAACAAATGTAAATGAACTTATTTCTGTCTCAGAAATTGTTTTTAATTCTCTTTTTTTTCTTTTCTTTTAAAAATTTTGTTAACATTTATGCTGGAGAAAAGTCTTGTATTCTGAAAACAAGTTGTCCTGTCTCCTCCATATATTGCTTAAATCTATAATCAATTGCTTTTGTGGAGCTCAGTATCACCTACTGATTCCATTTCTGTGCCTGATCTATTTTAACAGTCCCACCCATGCATTTCTCTCGGTTTCTACACGTTTTACTTAGGTTCTGTGGGTTTTCCCTAATTGAATTCCTACTGTTTGGTGTCGTGGTGTTCACTCATAGTCCAACTCTCTCATTATGGTGTAATGTGATCTCAGGTGAAACCAATTAACTTTTGATTAGCTCCAAGTGGTTTCATGGTATTTTAAGCAACAACCATGGCTTCAAATAAAGCTTTATTTTCTTTTTTTCTTTTTGGAACACACCATTTACCTGAAATCCTGGTTTCTTTAAACTAGCTGAATTTTGCCTTGTAATTTCACATTAAGTCCATCTCATTTTTTTGTTGCAGTTTGGACTAACCTATTGGAGGTTCTTCATTTGTTTTACTCTAATTGCTCAACGGTTTAGCATATTCACTTGTTTGATCAGATAACAGGTTCCTTTTATCTGATTTTTATATCCTTTATCATGGGTGACCCTTTTCTAAGCTTTACCTAACAGTGTATTATGCACATAGCTGACTGCCTTACTGCTGCATCATCATTACCAACTAGGGCTTATTCAGCACTCAGTAACTGTATCAACATGGTGTTTATGAATCGGAGAATCTTGGTTCTCAGTTGCCATCAGTTGCTTGGCACTGAGTCAATAGTCTGGAAATAATGCCACCAGCCTTGGCAAACAATTGCACCTATGAGGGAGCCCATCTCTTGCTCCTGATGTTCCGAAGTTCTGTAGAAAGAGCTTGAGTTTTACAATGAAAGAATTTGGATTTTGTCATAGACTAGCTAAGTGAGCTTAGGAAATCATTTAACTTCTTTGAGCCTCCATCTTCCCTTCAGTAACAAGGAGGTTATAATTTCCATCTTTGCTGCTATACAGACTACTTTGCACCTTGAAATATATGAGCAGAAGTCAGACTGATAGATCAAATAATATTTAATTATAGGCTTCCAGATGGGGTAGCCCATTGCATTTCTGATTGGGTTACCTAGTCTGAAGCCCCAACATGTGACAGAAAGGACTAGGGGCCTGGCAGGGAACATCACACTTCAGCCAAATACCTAGCTGTTGGATCAAGTGAACCATGAAGCATAAGAAACATACTAATTGAACAAAGAGACCCAAATCTATAGTCACAAACTTGGGGAACCCATGTGTTTTTCTCCAAATCAATGTTATACTTTACTAGAGGCCCGGTGCATGAAATTCATGGATGTTGGAGGGGGGTTTCCCTCAGCCCAGCCTGTGCCCTCCCCAATTTGGGACCCCTCAAGGGATGTCTGACTGCCCATTTAGGGCAGGACTCTCAAAATCCAGAACTGCTGGTTCCCAACCACTCACCTCCTGCCTACTTGATTGCCCCTAACTGCTTCTGCCTGCCAGCTTGATCACACCCTAGCTACATCCCTGCCAGCCCAATTACTTCTAACTGCCTTCCCCTGCAGAGCTGGTCCCCCCTAACTGCCCTCCCCTGCTGGCCTGGTCACCCCCAACTATCCTCCCCTTCAGGGCTGGTCACCCCCAATTGCCCTACCCTGCAGGCCTGGTCCCCCCTAACTGCTCTCACTTATAGGCCTGGCCCCTCTAAACTGCCCTCCCCTGCTGGCCTGATCACCCACAATTGCCCTCCTCTATCAGCAATCTTGTGGTGGCCATCTTATATCCACATGGGGCAGCCATCTTGTGTGTTAGAGTAACAGCCAATTTGCATATTATTCTTTTATTAGATAGTATGTCTCTCAACATTCTAACATGGTCACAATGAAAACTATCACATCTCATAATAAATGACCCAATAAAAAGATATTAACTTTTTGTAATTGGTTCAAGATACCCTGTCATTCTAGTGACAATGAAATTAATCAAATGAAGTCTTTTTGCTTTAGCTATACATTACATTATAACCTTTAACATCCATTATTAACAATCAGTATTACATGTTGAAGTAACTGAGGAGGAAAGAACAAATATTTAAATTTAAAAATATTTAAATTTAAAAATATCCTCAGACCCTGTATTTGGTCCTTTGAAACTGTCTGTGTGCTAGATTGCACTATCTGTGCAGCGCCTTCTTTGCAAGGCTGACAAGAGTCCAGACCTCCACACTCAGGTAGTAATCTTAGTGAGGATAAATGATAAGCTCAGACAGCTGTTGCAATTTTTCCAGTGAAGTGATGTGTTCATATGTGTATTCATCTATCTAGAGATTTAAAATACAATTTGTAAAATAGTTACATAAGTGCCAATTTAAATGTGCAATAATTTTGAAAACTAACTTAGTAATGCATATTGACATCTAAAAGTATTATACATTTTGCCAAGTAACTCTATCTTTTGGACTCAAACCTATGTTAGTAATATTAAATAAGCTTTAATATAAACAAGTTTTAATCACAAAGATCTTCATTGCAGCATTATAATAGTAAACACCAATAAAAACCTAAATGTCTCAAAATAGGAGACTGGCTAAGTAAATTATAGTTAAAAAAATAGCCATGTAAATAATGTAATATTATAAAGCATAATCAATTATATTTCAGATAAGTTTATCCAACAAACATTTATTGAATTGCTTCAAATTTCTAGCTCCATTCTAGCAGCTCATAATCTAGTAGACTGGCAAATATAAATGAATATTTGAAATAGAGTGTTGTAAGTGCCATAATAGTATGGAGGATGTTCAACTGCCCAGGAGGGGAGAATGGGGGATGGGAGGTAAGAAAAAGAAGAACCAGGGAACACTTGGTTTGTAACTGCTTGTGGTGCCTAACAGGCTGATTCTGTTTGATACAGTAAATCATTTATTGGGGGAAATTCAATGTGCAAAAGAAAGGCTTCTAATTGACTCCTGTAAGAATGATTAAGATGAAACCTAAGAGATAGAAAAGAGTTAGCAACAGAACAGTGGTAGGTTAAGGAAAAGTGTTGTACATAGAAGAACTGACCTGTGCAAAGGCATAGAAGTGGGAAAGGGTAAGAAGGTGTCTGGGGCACCAAAATTAATCAAAACGGCTGGAGTCTAGAGTGACAGGGTCATGAGCTAGAGAGGCTGGCCCATAGAACCTACAGCTCTTGAAAAACATACAGAATCTGGATTTCATTTTGAGGGTGACGGGAAAGCATTGAAAGTATTAGTAACCAGATTTAGAAAAAAAGATAGTGAGTGTGGTTTTAGGAATGTTGACTACAGGCAGTTAGGTACAGAAGATTGGGCATCAGAAGAGAGAGCTGGACTAGACACAAGGATCTGGGAGTTATAGCATTCAGATGATTACTGAGGTCAAGGGAATGGATGATGGGAGTGGACAGTGAGTGTTTTGGGCTTAACAGAGGGGAAAAGCAGAGAAATGGAAGTCCACAAAGAATATCGAGATGGGGTGGCTGGGCAGCAGGAGATAAACAGAAAGTGTAGTGTCACAAAATACAAGGAATGTGTATGTTTCAAGAAGTGGACAAATATGTCAAAAGTTGCTGAGAGTCAAGTTAGATAAGAATTTGAAATATTCTAGGAAATTAGCAGCCAGAGCATCTGTGACAGAGCAAGAGCAGTGATAACTTGCAGAGCAGTGTGGGGAGTGAGGATGGCACGGAAGCAGTGACACCCATTCCAAGATATTTGGCTGGAAGAAGGTGTGGGCGTTAAGGCAGCTGCTGCAAGGAATTGTAAAGTCCATGAGCAATTGTACTTTTTTTTCCTTTAAGATGGAAGATGATCCATATTCAATGGCTGGATGGTGTTGGGAATAATCTATTAAGGGTTAAGGATAAAGGTGAGAGAAGGCATTATTGATATGGTGAAGTTCTTTAGCGGAAGTGGGTAGGAATGGGCTACAGAAACTTAGATAGAAGAAAGGACACTTTTTTATTGTGTTTTTATCCCAAGAAGAAAGGGTTGGAAAGGTTGCCAGATAAAGAAGAAAAGTCCAGTTATAATTTCCTATTATCCATAGGAATCTGTTGGTAAACCTTAAATATTATATAGTGGCTTTTCAAAAAATAAGGAATTTTCAAATATACTAGAGGCCTAGTGAATGAAATTTATGCACCAAGTGGGGGTCCCCTCAGCACAGCCTGCACCCTCTCCAATCCAGGATCCCTTTCACAATTTGGGACCACTGGCTCTTAACTGCTCACCTGCCTGCCTGCCTGGTCACTCCCAACTACCTCCCTGTCAGCCTGATCGCTCCCAATCCCCCCCGCCCTGCCTTGCTGGCCTGGTCACCCTTAACTCACCGCCCCTGCCAGCTTGGTTGCCCCTAACTGCATCCCCCTGCCAGCCTGGTCACCCCTCACTGCCCTCCCCACCCCTCCACCAGCCTGATTGCCCCATGCAGCCTGTTAGGTCATAGATTCAGTTTTGGTTGTGACGGTCGCTAAGACTTTTATATAGATTAATTCACCTCTTTCTCCCCATAATTACTCAACATCATAGAGCAAGTGAGCCATGTTGAACTCAGAGTACTTCTCTTTTCATTATACCATGAGCCTTTCTGACTCTGTGAGAGTGGTGCCAAAGTAACATTTATAAAAAGTATGTGTAGCATCTTTTTACACACACACACACACACACACACACACACACACACACACAGGCACACACACACACACACAGAGAGAGAGAGAGAAAGAGAGAGAGAGAGAGAGAGAGAGAGAGAGAGAGAGAGAGAGAGAGAGTTACTTTCAGCAATGGCTAAAGGTGAGTGCTCTGCAATTGACTTGCAGACTCAATTGACTGTTTGACTCAATTGGTCAAACAGAGAAATGAAATGGGTTGCTTAGCCTTCTCTAGACAAGTGATTTCTTGACCTGTGGAGTAATAGTAACAGGAAACTTCTGCTTTGCAAAGAGCTTATGCCTAATTAAACAAGCTCTTTTCAGCTGGCTAGCAGCTGGTATGAGTCTCTTCTATCCATCCTTCTCTCTCTCTCTCTCTCTCTCTCTCTCTCTCTCTCTCTCTCTCTCCTCTCTCATCTTGGGCTACTTGATGATAATCATGATGATAATCATGATGATAATTAGTGTGGTCTGAGAATACTGTCCTAGAGGAGGAAAGTAGCAGGATTCCTTACTCCCAGTTTCTCTCTACTACAACCCTCCAACTGCCCGCTATGAGGGGTAACAGCCTTAATCATCACTGTCTCTTTTAAATTTTATCACAAAATACAGATTTTGGTCAAGTCATCAGGACTTCTTGTGCTAACATATGGAACTTGGGGTGTCCAAACCAAGATGAGCTCATCAGGTGACTGTTGTTGTCTTATCTCCCCTTGTCTTTGTCGTCGTCACTGTTATCAAGTTCTTTCCCACCACTGCTACCAAAAGAAGAGGCTATACCAAAGCAAATCTCTGATTCCCGTGAAGAAGAATAAGACATTAGATGTATTTGAACCTTACAAGGGTTGAACATTTGGTTCCTGGTAACTACATGAAAGAGATTCAAATGTAAATATTATAGTTGTTTCCATTAAAAAAATGAATAAAGCAATATGAAGTGGGCACGGGTTTTAGAGCCAGGTAGACAAAGTCAAATTCTGGCTCTGTAACTCACTGGTTGTAGAAGTTGGTTACTTGCCCTCTTTGAACCTCCGTGTTCCCTTGTCAGTGGGGAGAGATATCTCCTCCACAGAGTTTTGGGATGATTAGGAGGGACGCTGCCAGTGAAGCACACACTGGAATTCAGACACTTGTCTCTCAGCACTCCCTTACTTCCTAGAACTGTAACATAGTCCTCCCAAAATATTACTAAAAAAAATAAAATATTTGTTGCAAAAAAAAAAATGACTTTGTAAGTGCCAGTGTTATTTTTATTCTGCTCTGTGAAGACATGACAGGCCCCTACAATCTTTCCCCAAAGCCTCGTTAGAGTTTTTCCATTACTGTATTTGTGTTTGTTTTTGCTTCTTTTGTTCATGTTAGGTATTCAGGCGGACCAAAGCGAAATGCTCGCCAAAGAGTCATCCTTTGTAGCAATGATGGCACAAATTACATTGTTCTCCCCGGTTTAAAACACCCAGTCATTAAACTTAACTGTGTGAGCTTGGCAAATCTTTTTCAAAAACAAAGCAGCTGTTTCCCTTTTGTTCATTCTTTAAAGCCTTGCTCCACGGCTTAAAGAAGTACACACTCCCATTGTAAACCCAGGGAAACACCGTGAAGGAGGCAAGGGCACTGAGCAGTGGAAAGGTTCACAACCATTAAAAGAGAATGAGGGGCTGAATTTTAGTGTTAAGCAATTCAGTGTTTTCCATTTGTTAAGCAATACTATGCTGATGGTGTGTCAGGCACTATTCCAAATCTTGGTGCATAACAAGCTGTTTCATCCTCATAAAGTAGGTGCTGTTGTTTACAGATGGGGAGACTGCGGCCTAGAAAATGTAATAACTTGCCCAAGATCACATAGCTCTCACTGGCAGAGCAGGGCTTCTGGACTCAGGCAAACTGGCTCCAGGGTCCATGTTTTAATTGGGTTCTTCCACCTCTCACTTACTATTTATTGTACTTTCCCCCCATGTATTCCTTATCACATAAGGAAAGTCCCTTCAGCATTCCTGTTATTACAGTGAAGTCCTTACTTTCATTACCCTCTAGCAACATCACCTCCTAACTGGTCACCACCGCTGGAGTTGCCAGCCATGCCTCTTCATGCGGTATGAAGCCTGTGGAAAATTCAGCTCTGGTTAGTAATTCATAAAACGACTCGCCACTCAGGTTATGGGCAATGTAGTTACAGCAAGAAGATCGACAAAGAGACCACAGGCACTAAGCCACTTGTGCCCCCCACAGTGATCCTCTGAGGCCCCAGTGCTGAGTCCCTCCTGCCTGTAGAATTCTCAGTTCCCAATCTGTTTGGTGTAAACATGCATATGTATGGGATTATGTCACTATCATCACTTGCCAATACAGGACCTTTGCGTGAATTAGAGAGAGGTGCCCCGCTGAGCAGAAGCTTGTGAGAATGGGTGTGGTCTGTGGGCAAAGAGTAAGCTCACTTTGGGTGATGAATAATCAGAAATCATTTGCTGCGATCCTGGCCCAATCACTAGTGCCTTGAAGAGAAATAGTTCAATCCAACAAAACATTGCCTGAGCATCTACTGGGGACCAGGAACTAGCTGAGATGTGGCAGAGACAAAGAGAACTATGGCAGGCTCCCTGCTCTCTCTGGTCAATGTCAACAGCAAATGTCAACACAGTATACATCGATGAAAGAGCTATGTCTGGTACATTAGAGAACAGAGAGGAGAACCACCCATCTATAGGTGGTTAGAGAAGATATCTGAGCACAGTGCTTGGCATATAGCAAGTACTCAATTATCTATAGGATGAATGAATAAGTAGATGGATGAACAAAGTCATGCATGCATGTCTTTTTAAAAAATATATTTTTAATATATTTCAGAGAGGAAGGGAAAGGGAGAGAGAGAAATAGAAACATCAAAGATGACAAACAATCATCAATCGCTGCTTCCTGCATCGAGCTCACAACCTGGATATCTGCCCTTGACCAAAATCGAACTCAGGACCCTTCCGTCAGCAGGCCAATGCTCTATCCCCTGAGCCAAACCAGCTAGTGCTGCATGCATGTTTTAAAGAAAAAGTAGGCATTAACAAGACAAAAAAAGGAGAAATAGATCCCAGGCAAAGAAAGTAGCCTGGGAAAAGCCCAGAGACAGGAAACAGCTTTGTGTGTCTGGGGAATTTCATTTTTAAATCTCAAGGAGGGAAGTGACAGGAATTGAAGTAAAAGTCAGGAGCAAGATCTTATTCCATGATAAGGAGTGGGAACCTGACCCAGCAGCTCAGTGCTTCTGGAACTTTAGAGTGCATACACATTGCTTTGAGATCTGGTTCTGCTTCAGGCGGTCTGGGCTGAGGACTGAGATCCTCTGGTCCTAGCAAGCTCCTAGATAACGCTGCTGCTGGTCCATGGACCACTTTGAGTAGCAAGGCATTAGGAGGTGATAGAAAGCATTGATGGATTTGAAGGAGAATGACGTATGATTGATCCCTGGTAGATATTCAGTAAATGTTAAGTGAATAAGAATATTTAGATATGTGAGTGTATGAACAGTGATTAAAGTTTAGTTTATTTCACAAAGGTGAGAGAATAAGTATTTATTGAGTACCTTTAATTTATTAGTCACTGCATTGGGTACCATACCTGATAAACATTATCTCCTCTAATAATAGAAATGAAAGCCCTATCTCAAATTGAATCTCTATTAATTAAATGACTAATATAATCAAACTGTTTTGAGTAAGTAGAAATATCTATATTTAAATGAACAATCAGAAATTTTAGCATTGTGTAAACTGTGAATATCCTATATAATAAAAGACTAATATGCAAATTGTTCCCTCAACTGGGAATTCCACCAGGAGTTCAACCAGGGGGTGGGGCCAGCTGGCAAACCTCCCGTCTCCCCTCCCCCCGGCTGGCCCTGTCTGATTGGCCCCAATTGGGGCAGGTCAGCTGGACCCCACTTGTGCACAAATTCATGCACTGAGCCTCTAGTATTTCTATAACAAGACAAAAACACATTTTATATTTTACACATTTTAATAGCATAATAGTGTTTTTACTTTGAGTTATGAGTCCAGGAACATTTTAAAAGTTGACTAAGCCATTTCTACATCTTTGATGCTTGTTATAGGGGAAGAAACTAGCTTAAGCTTGAGCATTTGGTTACCACACCACAACTACTAATTCCTGAAATAGGCCCAGATCTCTCATTTTAAATTCAAAATTACACTTTGCATCCTAAACAGCTAGCCTTGGGTGCTTGGGGGCTAGTGACACAACCTAAAGCTAGGTTATTTGGGACTATTTATGTTCAGAGAGGGAAAGACACCTAGGCATGAGGAGAGAAAAGGTGAGGAGGGAGCAGAGAGAAGCACAGAGGAGCTGAGGAGCTCCTGCTCCCACAGGAACTACTGAAATAGACCTGTTCTTTTCTGTATGCTTCCTCCTGTGCTTAACATGCTTCCCCCTCAGCCTGGCCAATTTATCAATTCCTCTGAACCTGTTTTCATTGAGAAAGGTCTGCAGGGGGTGAGGAGGTTGGGAGGTGTGGAACAAAGGAAATAAAAACTGAACGGAAAGCAGAATTGAGTGAAAGGTCAGACCCTGTGGTGCTGACTCACTTCTATTGAAACTGTACCTTTCCCCGGAAGAGTTCAGAAGGTTTCAGAAACATAGGCTTTGGTTCTTCTGGGATGTGGATGCCGGTCTTACACTATAATGCTGAGGAGAATAGAGAGATTGGCAGAGGATGGGAGGGAGGAAGGAAGGAGGGAAAGAGCAGAGGCTTGGGTAGTAGACCAACATGGATTCAAATCCCAGAGTTGTTACCTAGGCAAGTGCCTTGGCATGTAACTAAACATATTTGACCTCTTTTCTTCCTTTTAAAATCAGAAGAAATTATAGAAGACACTTTGCCTTTGCAGCATCCCTTCCTTATTTGTTATCGGTCACAAGCATCTTGTGGAGTAAAGCCTTCCCCATTCTGTGTCACTCCAAGAAAGCTAAGGGAAGACCCAAGCCAGAACAACCAGACCCCTCCCCACCTCCCCTACCCCCCCCCCAACCCCCGCCAGAACCACCTTCATTTGTAGGACTTGAGCCAAGGCCCCCAAACCACTGCTGCTTGGACAGACTACACATTAGTTCCTGTTCCTGAATCCCCAAATTGCCTTGGGTTTTGTTCTTCCTGAAGCCTGTATGTTTAGCTGTTCCTGTGGTGCTGAGCCCAACAAATAGTTTTTTATTACATTAGCCAGTGCTGGTTTTTGTTGCTTGCCACAAGGAGCCCTAAATGATGCAAACACTTACCTCTTAGGGCTGTTATGAAGATTAGAAATAACACCTGCAGTGGGAGATTTAAAGACTCAACGTCGTCCGGTCCAGAGTTTTAATATTAGGAAATAACTTAAGCTTATATCACAAACAATCACTCCTAGGAAAACTCACAAAGCTAACGGGGAAAATTCACAAAGCTAACAAGTCTGTGCCACTTTGTGTAAAGCAACAGGAGTGCCCCTTTGGCAGTTCTTTCTATGTTTTAATTAACTGAGAGGCACAGAAAATTTCTCAAATCAAAAGCAGCTTACCCTCCTGGCCTGCTATTTTTCCTGAAATCCCCACCATTTATGTCATGTGTCAAGTTTTATCATAACACCTGCTTATGCCCTGGTGTGTGTGGCTCAGCTGTTTGGGTGTTGTCCTGTGCACCAAAAGATCATTAGTTCTATTCCGGGTCAGGGCACTTGCCCAGGTTGTGGGTCTGGTCCCTGGTCCAGGTTCATACCGATGGATTATGTTTCTCTTTCACAATGATGTTTCTCTCTCTCTCTCCCTCTCCTTTCCCCTCTCTCTAAAAATCATTAAAACATTTTTAAAAAAATGGTTGCTTAAAGCACTTAAATATGGTGATTCCTTGAACTAAAGGTATGCAATCCACATATACATAATAAATGCTTCTATTTCTAAATGCAGGGGACAAATGTTTGATTCATCCAGAGAAAAACTTAAACTCATTATGCCTGGTACCACGTAAGTCATTTGTGATCAAGATTTGTAACCATAAACATTTACCTTGTTAAAATATTCTGTATGTGTTGTGTTTTGTTTTGCTTTTTAAAAGCCTTATTTTTTAGAGAAGTTTTAGGTTCACAGCAAAAGTGGCTGGAAAGTATAGAGTTTATGTGTGTTACAAAATATTTTATCATGACTAGCTTTTCCTTTATGATAAAACATAATGATGCAGCCCTATAATACAGAATATTCCATTGAATACAGGAGGAAATACAGGATACTTTCTTTTTTAAAAAAATATTTTTTTTATTGATTTTTTACAGAGAGGAGGAGAGAGGGATAGAGAGCTAGAAACGTCAATGAGAGAGAAACATCGACCAGCTGCCTCTTGCACATCCCCTACTTGGGATGTGCCTGCAACCAATGTACATGCCCTTGACCGGAATCAAACCTGGGACCTTTTAGTCCGCAGACCGATGCTCTACCACTGAGCCAAACCGGTTTCAGCAAGAATACCTTAATAAAACATGGTGCTAATAAAAAAGAAACAGAACATGGTGCTTCCCTCAACATTTAGAAGCCCATAATCCAACCCTTCAAGGCCTGTGTGTTTCCTCTGAGTAAAGCCCAGAATTTTATGCATCTTGCTTCAAACGCTGCCTATTTATTATTTATTTGTTAGATCTCAGAGGCACCTGCCCTCTGCAGAGCTCAAGGCCATGTGCAAAGGACTCTCGTCTTCTTGGTTATAAACATCCTTCTAATCTTACAATAGCCCCAACAATAGTGCCAAGGGCAGCAGGAAAGCTAGAGGGAGAGTGAAATACATTTATTTAAGGAATGTCTCATTGTTCTCTCTGGATGCTAGTGAGCAGAGCACCAAAACAGCCTTGAATTTAAGGAAGGAGGCTTTTCAGTTTTCCTTCTATGCAGAAAATAGAAATTATTTTATCCAGAAATCAGAAGGAAAAAAAAAAGCACAGAAAGTAAATCTGAATTTTTAGGCTCTTGTTCTAAATTATAGATTACTGGAGAGCAAGTGCTTAATCAATATGGTGCTTCCATCACAACAACAATCTCTGACACTTATTGAGTGTTTACCATGTGTTAGGTTTACTTGCCCTTTACATTGCCATCTATATTGAGGTAATTCCCATTATTGCTCCCATTTTACAGCTGTAGAAACTGAGGCTCAGAAACTCATCTAATAAATGGAGCTACTATTTGAGCATCAGAGCCTGTACCTTGTATCATTATGATGCACTGCCTTCCTTATATTTATTACTGTCTAAGCTGGCAATGTTCAAGACAAGAGCAAGGCGACAGGAGAAAGTGGTATGACCATTTGCTAAAGCTGCTTCTACTCAAATAATAATGGCAGGAGAAAAGTTCCAGAAATAAACTAGTGGAGCATGTAGAACAAGACCAGGGCTGACTGGCAAAGCCATCATTTCCTGTGTTTTGACCTGTGGGGCCAGCCTTCTAAGCTGGCTCTCATAATAACAGCTCCTGGTCTCATGTCATGTCCTCCCCTTAAGTACAGGCTTGACCTAATGACTCACTTCTAGGGGACAGAATATGGCAAAAGTGACGGAATAGCAATTAAAAGGATGGTGGCTTTCAACCTGAGCACCTTCCTTTACCCCCACGCACTCTGAGGGAGGCCAACTGCCATGTGGTAAGCTGCCCACATGGCAAAGAATTAATGTCTCCAGTCACCAGCCAGAGAGGGCCTGAAACCTGCCACCACCCAGCTGACTGAGCTTAGAAGTAGATCTTTGTGATGGTTAATTTTATATGTCAGCTTGGGTGAACCACAGCCCCAGATATTTGGTCCAACATCCTGAATGTTTCTGTGAGGATGTTTTGGGCTAAAAGTAACATTGAAGTTGGCAGACTTTGAAGGAAGCAGATTGTCCTTCATAACATGGGTGGGTCTCACCCAATCAGTTGAAGGCCTTAATAAAACAAAGACTGGATCTCTTCTGAGCAAGAAGGAATTCTGCCAGCAGATGGTCTTTGGGCTTCGATTATAACAGAAGCTCTTTCTGGGTCCTGGGCCTGGCAGTCAAGGTTTCAGACTTGCCAGCCTCCATAATCATGCAAGCCAATTCTCTAAAATAAATAAATAAATATTAGATATTAGTTATATAAAAATATATAATATTTATATAAAATTTAAATATATAAATTATATATAATATATACAACCTATTATACATTGTATGTAACATTATATGTTATATATTATGTGTTGTTATACATAGTATATATATATAAAACATTGTACATTATATATTATGTGTTGTTATACTATATATATACTGTGTATATATATATATATATATATACACACACACACACACACACACACACACACAGACACACACACACACACACAGTATATATACACTGAGTGGCCAGATTATTATGATCTCTGAATGCATAATAATCTTGCCACTCAGTGTATATCCTAAATAATAAAAAACTAATATGCAAATTGTTTCCTCGACCAGGAGTTCAACTAGTAGGCAGGCCAGCCAACCGCCCATGTCCCCCTGGCCAGGCTGGCTGGACCCCACCCATGCACGAATTCATGCACTGGGCCTCTAATATTTATATACTGAGTGGCCAGATTATTATGTTCAGAGATCATAATAATCTGGCCACTCAGTGCATATCCTATTGGTTCTGTTTCTCTGGAGAACCCTGACTAATGCACTTTCCCAGTCAATTCTTGAGTTGAATGCAGGCCTAACCGACATCTAATAGATTGCAGCCTCATGAGATATTCTGAGTCAGAAGCCCCCCAGCGAAAATGTACTCAGTTTGAGTGTGACTGTGTATGTGTGCTTGTGTGTGTGTGTGTGTGTGTGTGTGTGTGTGTGTGTGTGTGTGTGTGAGAGAGAGAGAGAGAGAGAGAGAGAGAGAGAGAGAGAGAGAGAGAGAGAAACATTGATTTGTGGTTGCATCTGTTGGATGATTTCTTATGTGTGCCTTGATTGGGGATCGAACCCACAACCTTAGTGTTTTGGGACAATGATGCTCTAACCAACTGAGATACCGGATAAAGGCTGAGACAAATTATTCTAATCTCATTAATTAGCTGATGTGATTGCAGGGCCTGGTGAACCTGAAATCGTTAGCACAGCCAGGCAAACTGGGTGATCCCGGCCAGAGTCAACTTTACAAAGGTGAGTCTAAAGACACTCTGGAGCTAGGATTCCTTCCTTTTCAAAGGACCTTACTTTTTTCTTTAATGACTTCAACTATTGGAAAGGGCTGTCATCATTATGGAGGGTAATCTGCTTTACTCAAAGCCTACTAACTTAAACATTAATTATATTTAGATTAATATTTTCACAGGAAAATCAAAAACTGTTTGACCAAATAACTGAGCATCATAACCTAGCCAAGCTGACATAAAATTAACTATCACTGTATGTGTGTGTGTGTGTGTGTGTGTCTCCTAATGACTCTTCTCTGATTAAACACTGGTCAATAAGACAAGTGCCTTCATCTTATTTGATCAATTCTGCAAAGTTTCTGTGTTCTCACCTTTGATTATTATTCCTATTCTTTACTCCATCAAAACAACATCTGACAACAGAGAAAAACTTCAGTGTTTGTGTTGACTGCAAACCCAGACCCATCCATCCAATCAAGGCCAAATGTATAGAACAGTGGTCCTCAAACTTTAGAATATTTGGATGGCTTGTTAAAACACAGATTTCTGGGTCATCTTACCCTACCCCAGAACTTCTATTCTGCAGACTCAGGGCAAGGTCTGAGATTTTGCATTTTCTAACAAGTTTTCAGGCTATGCCCATGTTGCTGGGACAAGACTTTGAGAACAATTGCTCTGAGATACTTCTAAGCCTGGATCAGGTAACATTCAGCATTGCCATCAAAACAAATACTAAGAAATTAAACCTCAGGTCAAAGGGATACTAAGTTTTGTTCAATCTTGATTTGGAAACACTTTTCTTTTTAATTGATTTCAAAGAGAGGAAGGGAAAGGGAGAGAGAGATAGAAACATCAATAATGAGAAAGAATCATCAATTGGCTGCCCCCTACTGGCGATTAAGCCTGCAACCCATGCTTGTGTCCTGACCAGGAATCAAATGGTGACTTCCTTGTTCATAGGTCAACACTCAACCACTGAGCCACACTGGCCAGGCATGGAAACATTTTTAAATCCAATTCTTAAAAGATATATAGGATGTCCCCCAATGTACACACATACTGTGAATAATTATAAAGGCAGTATTTATTAAAATATATTTCATTTTCAAAATTGAGCTATCAGCTGTTAAAGTATGTATACATTTTTTGGGAGGACACCCTGTATTTTATAAATCTCCTAGGTATTTCCCAAGAAAAATGAGCATGTCTGTCTACCAAAATTCATGTACAAGAATGTTCACAGGACAATTTTTTACCATACCCCACACTGCAAACAACACAAATGTCCATGAACAAGAGAACAGATGTGTGTGGTGTGATATACTCATACAATGGAATGCAATCCAGAAATAGAAAAGTATGATCTTGTGTTATATGTAACTACATGGACCTACCTTCTCAGTTATTGTGTGGAGCAAAATAAGTGAGACACACTAGCCTACACTGTATGATTCCTTTTAAGAAAGCCACAAAAGGGCAACAGTAAATGATGTGGTATGAGGGAGTCAGCTGGAAAGCTGGAAAAGTCCCATATCTCCATCTGAGTTTGGGTTCCAGGAGTACTTACATAAGTAAAACTTCCTTGCGCAATACCCTTAAAGTATATGCACTTTAAGCAATATATAAATTATATCTCATTGAACTGACTTAGACATGGAAGACAACTATACCCAGGACCCACAGTCCTTTTAGGAGTCCATGAGAATGTTTTTATTTCTTCTAAAGTCAGAAAAAAAGTGAATATATTGTAATTTAGCCTGGATTATATTATTTTACTATCAACACAGTCATAAAAAATATAGTATCCATTATTTTTTAAGAGGGAAGGGGCCCATAACGGCAAAAATGCCTACAGTCCACAAAAGTCATAATGTGGTCAATTAAAAACACCTTACAGATACATACATTTTTCTGCATAGACATACCTGTGAAAAGCATTTAGAATTATGTCCTTATCATATCAACCAGCCTGCTCTGTCTTCAACAGCTTCCTTTCCTTAGGATGACGTTCTTAATGGCCATATAGAAATATAGGAATATAGAAAGCCAAGGAATATAGAAAGCCAAGAGACAGTTAGGTTTTCTCCACTGCATGTGATTCAACAAAGAGGCCAGGTCTGAAGTCATTGGCTCCATAAAGTCTTGATCTAGGTCTGCCTGAAAGGAAGGTTCGGGAACACCAGAAAAAAGGAGATTTTGACTTGGCCTAGAGATGCTATTCTCTGCCACCTCATTCCACACTCAGGCACCCTCCTGTCTCCTAGCAGCCAATGCAAAGGGAAGCAGGACAGAACATCTGGATCCACTTTGCTCCAGGCTTTGGTTTGGGCCCATGGTTGGCAAACTGTGGCTCATGAGCCATATGCTGCTCTTTGGCCATTTGAGTGTGGCTCTTCCACAAAATATGACACCATGGCCTGGGCGAGTCTATGTTGAAGAAGTGGAGTTAGAAAAAGTTTAAGTTTAAAAAATTTGGCTCTCAAAAGAAATTTCAATCATTGAAAATCCTACTGTTGATATTTGGCTCTGTTGACTAATGAGTTTGCCAACAACTGCAAGTTTAGGCTGTTTCTTACACTTGGCATGACTCCATAGGGTTGTAAGGATGTGGGAGGAAGGGGACTAAGGCACTGGCTACAGACCTGATTAACCATTCAGAGGTAGGACCCTTCTTCAGCACCTGCCCAGCCCAGCCCAGCGCGCAGCTCTGTGGGCACACAGAGGACCTACAAGACCTTTTGGAGCCCCTCCCCTCAGAGCGTCTACAGTCCAGCTGGCAGGAATGGTGTACCTGTTTGGAATAGGGGAACATTCAAGTGGAGCAACTGGACAATGCTTTGGGAAGAGAGATTGGAGTGGGGCCCTTGTGATTCACTAAAACAGTAGCCAAAAAAAAAAAAAGGAGATGAGGGTGGGAGTCAGAAATCTAATACCAACTCTGAGGGAGTTCTCACATACCTGTGAGTGAATGGCTTCATTTCAGCACCAAGGCAGGTGCCAGACCCCCAGGCTTCAAAATCTGGCTCCAATATTTATGACTGATGAGACCTTAGGTATTATTTAATTTATTTAACTTCTCTATGCTTCAGTGTGTATAATGAAAAAATGATCACCATTAACAGTACCACCCCTAAGACTGTGAGGATTCAAAGAGTTACTATAAGAAAATCCCTTAGAACAGTACCTGACACTGTGTATAAATGTGTTATTATTTTTTTAATCATCCTTATTTCTATTATGCAGCCCTCTAGTTCCCTATTTCTAAATTGGGGCCAGGATTTATTAACTTGTTTTGAATGAACCAAGGTCTTGTTCTGGTCTTCCTTTAAATAACCTACAAATTGCCTTATCACACCCATGTTTTATTAGTGCTGTGAGGTTTGGGTTTCAATTAAAAACTCCCTGTCCCCGAGGACACAAATCCTGTTCTATTAACATTGGAGATTAAACAGAGTTTGAAGCTAAAGTACAGTTGGTTTGTATAATTGAAAACAGCCAGAGAGAATATGGATGCATTTAAAAAAAAATCTAAGTGCATTATCATTGAAAGGTTATTTTTTGCTTGGAAAAGAATAAAAATCATTGTTATACCATAGCAACCAGATTGGTAAGTGATACAGAACAGGCTGAACTGATAAAAATATCCATGAAAATGTCCAGATTGATGAAATATTCTAAAAATAAGTTTAACAAAATAGGGAACAAAATAAAATGGGCCTAATCTTCCATGCACTTTGAAGATGATTTTAATATAGCCATCTGGTAAAAAAGAAAGTGAAAAGCCTTAGATGTTGGACAAAAGAAAGATATATTTATGGAACTAAACTTTAACAATCTAAGGGAAAACAAATACATACATAGCGCAAAGTTAAGAGTTTATACTTCTCCATACTAAGTCTTCAAAGTACTATCTTTTAAAATACCTACGTGCTTTATAGTAAAGTAACTTATTTTTTCCCATTATTTGTTTATCTTTTCAGCATTTTTAAGCAGATGAATACCGTTGCTTTGCCAGCTTTAAGAGAAAACAGAATTCTCAATGACAAATTCTAAGGTTAGATGAGTGAAACAATATACCATCCTAACAAAAAAATTGAAGGTTCTGAAAAAGCAGTGCTTTAGAAGAGGAACTGCCAGCATTTATTAGAATAGACTTAGAAAGAAACTTGTTTCAAATCTGCAATTTATCAGGAGTAAACCAACAACTCTAAGAAACTAGTTATAAAACTAAGCCATTCCAAGAAATATTTGGGTATTTTAATATTTTTCTATGAACAGGAAGGGCAAAGCAGTGACCTATTTCTACGGGGCCTTGTGTTCTTTCATCACAAGGGTATGCTGGGTAACAGTTTCTAAACATTCAACAAACATTGATTGAGTTGGACAGATAAGATATTGTGCCCAGTACAGTGCTAGATTCTGAATGTGTGAGGATAAACAATACATAGTTTTTTGGTCCATAAATTTTGGAGTTATAGGGAAGAAATTTAGACATGTAAGCAAATACATTTAAAAATAAAATTTTTAAGAGAGAGAGGAAGGGAGAGGGAGAGAAAGAGAGAAATACTGATGTGAGAACATCAATTGGTTGCCTCCTACTGGGAATCAAATCTGCAACCCGGGCATGTGCCAGGACTGGGAAGCAAACTGGCAACCTTTCAGTTCATGGAATGACACCCAACACACTGAACCCCACCAGTCAGGGTAAAATACATTTTTTAAAATATATATTTTTTTATTATTAACTTCAGAGAGGAAGGGAGAGAAAGAAATAGCAACATCAATGATGGAGAATCATTGAACGGCTGCCTCCTTGCACACCCTTTACTGAGATCGAGCCTATAACCTGCCTCCCCTCTGCATGTGCCCTGACAGGAATCCAACCACATAGGTCATTGCTCAACCACTGAGCAACACCAGCCAGGCTCAACTACCTTTTCAAAAGGAACTTAGGTTATAAATATGCAATTAATCTTAGGGGTTCAAAAAAAGACAATGGTTGATTCTCCCTGGAAGAGTCAGGAAGACTTAATAAAGGGGTAATGATTTTGCTGAATTTAAATATTGGTTGATTTCAAACTGGTCCAGGATGGGAGTATCATTGCAGACCAAAGGCACATACTCGGAAGGCCATGGAAGAAGCCTGAAATGGCTATGGCTGACATGGGCGTGCAATGGTAGGTTTTGAGGGGCCAAGAAGGAGGGGACCAAGGTTGCAAAGATAGGTGAGGACCTGATCCTATAGGGCTTTGTGTGACTTGCGAAGGAGTAGTAAATAATATCCTATACAAAAAGAACCACAATCCAAGGGGTTTAATCCAAGAAACAATGTCTTCAAATAACTTCCAAACTGGCATATATGGAAATTGAACCCATATTTATGAGGATGCCAACATTTGACCTCAATTTTGGTGGGTATCATCACCCTCATTGCCATCACCAAAGCAAGTTCTATAATAGCCTCTCTCACTGTCAGCCCTGGGCTGCTGATAACCACTATGGAACTTAAAAAGAAAAAAAATATATATATATATACATATATATATATTGATTCTTTTACAGAGAGGAAGGGAGAGGGATAGAGAGCTAGAAACATCGATGAGACAGAAACGTCAACCAGCTACCTCCTGCACACACCCCACCAGGGATGTGCCCACAACCAATTTACATGCCCTTGACCGGAATCGAACCTGGGACCTTTCAGTCTGTAGACCAATGCTCTATCCACTGAGCCAAACCAGTTTCGGCCACTATGGAACTTTTAGTGATGCTGATACTCCTCCGGAATGCACATCCCATGTAGTTTTGCTAAATATGAGCCATCTAGGTTTTCCTGTAGAACATAACCATATGGCCAGACATCTAGCCATAGGTGGAATACATGTGTGTATGTTTTTTGTTTGTTTGTTTTTTAAATATATTTTATTGATTTTTTTTACAGAGAGGAAAAGAGAGGGATAGAGAGTTAGAAACATCGATGAGAGAGAATCATCAATCAGCTGCCTCTTGCACACCCCCTACTGGGGATGTGCCCACAACCAAGGTATAATATATGCCCTTGACCAGAATCAAACCTGGGACCTTTCAGTCCACAGGCTGATGCTCTATCCACTGAGCCAAACCAGTTTCGGCAGATACCTGTTCTTGGTTGCCCACACCCTTGAGCCTTTAATCTTTTCAACCCTTAGCAATTCTACTTGGCAATATCTGCTTTAGCAATTCTGGCATTTCAACTTCACTTGGCACGGGCCTTAACTTCTTCATGCTTCTAAGAGTCATCTTACTAGCAATTTGAAGGCATTTCTTCAGTTCTGGGTTTGGTCCTTATTTTTCTCTGCTCTTCTGCTAGAAGAGATGAGATTGTCTTTGTATACAACTAAATGAGACCCTCTGGCTTTCCAGCCTGGTTTTCAGATGCTACTAACTTATCTTTAGCTGCTCATATTTCTGTAAAGATGCCTAATTTGAATAACTACCATTTTATTCACAGTCTTAAATAACTGAAATATCCAACCCGTTAGAGCCTTCTTTTCCATTATGTACTCTCTCACTTTACCACCAATGAGAGAGTTGATGATATGCCATGCCACCAGCGTCAATGGAAAATAAAAACAGGAGAACAAGTTCTGATCCCTGCTGAGGTACATGGAGACACTCTGCTGATATCTTATTAGTAAGCCTTTACTGTTGACATTTAGGCTTTTCAATAAACTATAATTAAAATTATTTTTACCCTTAAATTAATTTATGTTGAAAGAAAAATTTTGGCTTTCTGGAGTTTATATAAAGGATTTAGAGAGTCTTGCAACAATTTATTCCCACAATACCTTTGCTAACAACAATTCCATGTATCTTCAAAATGATAAAATAGCATGTATTGGTGGTGTTGTATCATAATTTGCACTGTGCATTGTAAGTTGCTAAGTAAGCACCTATTAAAACACTTAGAAAAATTAACAAAAGGAAAAATACCCTTTTGACCTTGTTATCAACATAAATAATGTACTATAAAGACACTGTTAAATTTTATTTCTTGATTTCTTTATATAAGGGAGTATTGATTACAACTATAAACTTTCACACAGAAGATCCTATGTTGTCTCCATAGTGAATGTGAAAGTTCAACATCAACTCACTGTTGGTTTAAGGAAGGATAGATTATAGTATTATATGTAATTTTTTAATATTTATTTTTATTGATGTCAGGGAGGAAGGGAGAGGGAGAAAGATAGAAACATCAATGATGAGAGAGAATTCTTGATTGGCTGCTTCTTGCACACCCCACACTGGGGTTCAAGCCTGTAATCTGGGCATGTGCCCTGACCAGGAATCAAACTGTAACCTCTTGATTCTAGGTCGACACTCAACCACTGAGCCATACTGGCTGGGCATATATAACTTTTGATTCTTTCTAGGAGTTATATCGTAGGGGGGGAAAATAATTTCTCAGCAATTAAAATGTCACTCAGTTATAAATTATCACATTATATATAAACTAAAAGCCCTGCATGAATTCATGCAAGGGTGGAATCTCTCAGCGTGGCTGGTGATCAGGGCCCAATAGGGCTGATAGGGGCTGGCTGACCAGTGAGGTACTGTCAGAGAGCTCCAGGTATGTCTGGCCTGTCTCACCCAGTCCTAATTAGCCAGACCCCAGCAGCAAGCTAACCTACAGGTAGGAGCGCATGCCCTCTGGTGGTCAGAGTGCATCATAGTGACCAGTCGACCAATCAGTCAGACATATATAGAGAGAGAGACTAGAGGCCTGGTGCACAAAATTTGTGCATTAGGAGGTTTCCCTCAGCCCAACCTGCACCCTCTCCAATCTGGGACCCCTTGGGGACATTCAACTGTCCATTTAGGCCCACAGAGGTCAGGCCTAAACAGGCAGTCGGACATCCCTCTCACAATCCAGGACTGCTGGCTCCCAACTGCTCACATGCCTGCCTGCCAGATTACCCCTAATAGGTAGTAGTTTCCCTGATGGTCATTTCTGAATTATTTTGGGAATTATTCTTAAAGGCTATGCCTAGATACCCTTTCCACCTGACCCTTTCAATTCTGTAAGCATTGAAGTGATTTTCTATAGAAATGTTCTAGAATGAATTCTAGACCCTCCTGATTAATCTATATTAATAAAAGCACAATATGCTAATTAGACTGGATGTCCTTCCAGATGAAGCCAGGGCTACAAGGGCCACGGCAGAGGTAGCCACCACAGTGGGCAGGGGCCAAGCCCCTTGCAAAAATTTCATGCATCAGGCCTCTATCTTATATAATAAAAGGTTAATATGCAAATTGACCAAATAGCAGAACAACCAGTTGCTACAACATACACTGACCACCAGGGGGGTAGACACTCAATGCAGAAGCTAACCCCGTGGTGGTCAGTGCGCTTTCACAGGGGGAGCACTGCTCAGCCAGGGGAACAGGGCTCAGGGCTGGTGAGCACAGCAGTGGTGGCAGGAGCCTCTCCCACCTCCGTGGCAGTGTTCAGGATGTCCAACTGCCAGACATCCCCCAAGGGCTCCTAAACTATGAGAGGGTGCAGTCCAGGCTGAGGGACCCCACCACCCACCTAGTGCATGAATCTCATGCACTGGGCCTCTAGTATATGACTAAATAATAATAATATTCATAGGGTTTTTATTTTAGAATACTGTGTAGAAAAAATGTATATAAAAATATGTCATAGTATCTATTTGTGAATGTCCTTGTATACTTCCCTTTCCTGCTCTTCTTACTGTAAAACCAAAAGAATAAGCATTGTCAGCCTAAGTGAAATATACTCAGCATTTTCCCACAAACACATAAACCACAAAAAAACATGCCAAGAGGGTATGAACTTGAGAGACAGAGTATTTCTGTCCAATTTTTCCATTCCACTGTCCGGTTTTCTTATGGTCCACTCCCTTCATTTTCTCAACATTTGTGGAAAGCTTGTTATATGCCAAACATTATGTTATACTTATTTGTATAGTAAAATAATTTTTTCTGCCAAAAAAGAAGGCATTCCCTATGAGATTGAATTCCCATTAGACATGAATCTCAGGCCCATGACAACCAGAAATACTTTGAGACAGTGACATGATGGGCACTTTGTGACCCGATCCCATCCAAGATCCTTTCTGAGAAATCAGTTTTGCTGGGAAATGTTGCTCCCTCAGGCACTTCACTGTGATGAGAACAAATGGCCATGGGCCTGCTTACTTCAGTAAGGACTGTCCCTGTCCAAGTTGAAAATGGTGTTTTTTGCTCATTTCTCAGCTCACTGGCCTACTCCACAGGCTCAAAACTAGCCCCAAACCCAAGCTGTTCTCAAAAGTCCAGCTATATCCCAAAAATAAGGAAAGGCAGAACACAAAAGGGAAAGAAACATTTTCCTAAATTAAAAATCTTCCTAAGGATATCAAATGGCTCCCAGATCTATCAGAGTCCCAGGCATTTGACACCTCCACTCAAGAAAGTCTCTCTCTCTCTCTCCCTTGTTGAAATGAGGTCTGAAGCCAGGGGTGGTTGGAGCAACCTTTCTCAGGTGGTGACTAACTGGACCTCGAGGCTCAAACACAGTCTTCGAAGCACTCCCGCCCTGACTTTTCCCTAGTGAGGTCCAGGGCAGGTGGAGACCCTCTAGGTTGGTTCTTCCTTCCCTGAGTGTCCTGCACACATTATTCACACCACACAGTTCACTGTTCTGAAAACACACCGCTGTTTTGCAGACAGCAAGGGTCTGACAACCTATTTTTAGTGACTAAAAGGAACATAAAACCTCAAACATAACCTGCCCCCACCCCCTACCTACACACATGCTGTGATTTTTCAAAAATGTGATTCACTGAATGCCAAATTGTGTTTATTTGCTGAATAAAGGCTGCTCTCTGATTACTTGTGTGATGGGCATAATTAGCAACATTGTCCAAAGATTGCACATGCTCCTTGCCTTCCTCTTGTTGCAAGGCTGGAAAACCACAGGAGAAATTGCAGGCACAGAAGTGGAATTCATACACACCTCTCACTGCTTTCACGTCCTCTCCAGCTGCCATCTAAAACATGGAGTTATAGATCCTAACCTTCCCCCTCCTCAGATGCAAGATTTACAACTTATCAAAATTGTGGCAGGCACTAGTATGGAGGGAGACTGAGACAAAAGAATGGCTGGTGGTAACTTGAATTAAGAATTTGAAGATCAGGCTCCCTGCCAATAAATGAGCTGGCGGTGAAGGTTAGGCAGCCAGGGTCCTGGGAGATGTAGGCCTGCTCTGACCTCTGAATGTGGTTCAAAGACTCCCCAGTGATCTTGACAAACTTGCTTAAGCTGCATGGCAGTCTCTGATGCTTCCACACAACCTTCCTCCCCACTTCTCCATTGGGGTGCGATTTGCATGCCAAGTTGATGCTTCCCCAGCCTTTGCTGATACTCTCCATTTTCTCTTACACAGGAGTGCTCCCCAGTGAAGTCCTTGCATGTTCAAACCCATTATGGCACTTGCTTCCTGAAGAAACAAGGCTAATGCACAGAGGTCAATGCTAGAGCCGAATTCCCACAAAACCACCTACCCTGTTGACAAAACAAGAATTACCTTGTACTCAGATCCAAGTCCAACCATGAGAGACAACGTTCAGCAAGCTAAAACTGTACACTGCCACCTCAAGTTATCTTACTAAAAAAGAGAAGAGGACATTTTAAATAACATCAAACTAAAGTTTTCTTACTAAAAAAGAGAAGAGGACATTTTAAATAACATCTGAGAGAAGAATATTTAACTCTGAAAGCAACTAAATTCCACTGAAATATTAGCAAACAGGAGCTAGAATTGCCTAATCCATCTCTACTTGAAGAAGGAAAGCTTTTGCTCCTAAGATTTTTTTTTAAATAATACAATGGGTAATGGAAAGACTGGGTTCATTACAGCAGTCAAATCCCAAGGCAGCCAGAGGGCCAAAAATTTCACTCTCCCTCTCGTCTGACTCCCCAATCACCTTCCTTTGGCCATTATGCTTCATATAATGCATTCTAATGGCTTGAAATGACAGCGTTTTGTTTACAAAATGGCTCCATTCCTCAGGAAACCCAATAGCCTGCACAGCATAAGAGGGCTATTGATAGAACATAAAACTCACAATGTGACAAAAGTTGGTCCCCACATTCCTGCCCTGTTATCCATTTTAAGGTCAGATTTGCCCATTTATCAGCTCAGAAGTAAGGCCTGAGGGGCACAGTCTAATAGAACTTAAGAGAACTAAGCAAAGAACTAGTCAGGGTAAAATGAGGTCCGGTGCTGTGCGCAAGTACAAGGAGAAAGATTTGACCCAACTTTTCACTAAGTATTCAAACCTCAAGAGGTAAGTCTCTTAGTCTCGTAGATATGCTATCTCTGCTGAATGTTGAAATGCGTGCCGATCTTAGACTAGAGCATTAGTGCAGGGCTCAGCAGCCTCTCTCTTTTATGCTTTTAATGACAAAAAATGCAAACCACAGACATTGTGTAAAACCCATGGAAGAAGATGTAGAACTGACAGCCAAAAACAAGCAAGTATCAGTTCTAATGATCAAATGCCACTTTCTTAGCCCTCTTTAATATTCTATGAGCAAGAGGGAGATTTTGCAAGATAAAAATTTTAAAATAATAGACCCTGAAGAGTTTTGCAAGAGAGTTTTTTCAATAGACCCTAACATAAGGTAAACTTACAGTTAGGTTTCTTTCTTTGTTACTTTAACATATTGCTAAAATGACCGATTTTACCTTGGATTATAGCTGTATCCCCACTTTGATAACTACTAGGGCAGTGATGATATCTGAATCATTGGTGTTTTTGCCCTGGCTGTTGTGGCTCATAAGATAATGGATTCAATTTCTGGTCAGGGCACATAACCATGTTGGGCATGTGGGAGGCAATTGATCAAAGTTTTTCTCTCTCTCTTAAAAAAAATAAATTAAAAAATAAATACCTCATTTAGTTATTTTTGTTGTTGTTGTTGTTTTTGTTTTGTTTTGTTTTTAGCAGTCAGTTATATAAGTAGGCAACTTCAAGAAAGAAGGAAGAAAGGGAGGGATGGAGAAAGTAATAAAAGGAAAGAAGGAAAAAAGAGAGAAAGAAAAGAAAGAAAGAAAGGAATAAAGATTGAATCACAACTAATATCTCAGCCTAGGGAACTAGGGAACGCATTTGCTCAGATTCAGTGGGAAAGAATCTTAGCAAGAACTAAACTTGACCCAAGAGTTCCCCTTACTAATTCCAAGAATTCCGAGTAAGACAAAGCATTTCTGAGGAAAAAAATGTTAGAAAGATAACAGCCAGCATTCTCCAAAGAAATTTTCACTGGGAATTTCTCTGATTTCTTTTTCAACTAGCTCATCTACCACGTTAAGATTCCTTCCTCTTATCTCATAACTAAATGTTCTACTGATGGTATCCATATCTGCAGCACATAATAAATGTTTCCTTGGCTAAAATGGGTTAGTACTATATATATATATATATCATGAAGAAAATGCTACATTAGGGATTCATCTGGAATTGGTTAATCACTACATGAAAGGAATGGCATTAATTCCAGGGTTTATTGGCGACTTAATGTTCCCAAACTACTAAACTACTAAACCAGTCGCTATGACACCAGGTTAGTTTGCTACTGGGGTCTGGCCTATTGGGACTGGCAAGATAGGCCAGATATGCCCTGGACGAATCCATCACCAGGTCTCTAGTAGATATATAATATTATGGCATATAGGTGATAGGATTTTGCTTTTATAAAACTACTGTAATCATTACTTAGAGTATTATATTATTTCATTTGATAATATTATGGATTTCCCTATAGAAGTAATGCAATATTTTTAAACAGCTGCATAATTATTGACAGTAAGAATGAGCCATCATTCATTCACCCATTTAGATACTTTCCAGATAATTATTTTTTTCATTACAAACTATACTGGAATAATGTGCTTATATATATATCCTTACTTACTAGTGATTTAATCTCTGAAGACTAGATACCCCCAAAATGGAATTTCTGGTCCAAGGATCTGTACATATTAAATTTTAATAGATACTCCTAGATTACTTTCCAAGAAGATTATAACAATTTA
This sequence comes from Pipistrellus kuhlii, assembly GCF_014108245.1. Classification (NCBI taxonomy): domain Eukaryota; kingdom Metazoa; phylum Chordata; class Mammalia; order Chiroptera; family Vespertilionidae; genus Pipistrellus; species Pipistrellus kuhlii. Next base: position 149,946,193 of record NW_023425529.1, read on the forward strand.
AACCTCCATCAGCAATGAGGAACATGCCATTTTCCACTGCTCTGGCCAACACTAGACGCTATAAATCTTCTTAATATTGGCCAATCTGATAGGCAGAAATTAAAATCTCTATCATTTGATTTCTATTTACCTAACTACTTGGGAGTTTCAGCATCTTTTCATATTTTATTGACTACTCACATTTCCTTTTCTGTGAATTTCCTGTTTATAGCTTTATCTAATCAATCAGTATGTTTTTTCTAAATCAGTGTGTAAGCACTCAGTTGGTTAAAGATACAGCCCTTTGTCTTTCTTATGTATTTAAATAAATTTCCCTAAACGATTGTCTTTTTTCTTTTCACTCCGTGTATGATGTCTGGCCATCTTTGTTTTTATGTAATCAGGCCTGTAAATCATTTTTTATGGTTTCTGGATTTTTCTTTCAAATGAACTTTAGAACCAGCTTAACAAATTCCCTTCAAGTAAAATCTTTTGATCTGTTGATTGAGATGGCATTAAATTTATAGATTAATTAAAGAGAAGTGACCTCTTTACACTAATAATCAGGCCCACACCCAGGACTAGTATGATTTTATCTATATTTAGAATTTTTTTTTTTATATAAAAAGTAATGTTTAGTAGTTTTCTTCATTCAGGTATCAGACATAGCTTGTTTGATTTATTCCTGGGAATTTTGATTCCTCTCACCATTATGAATAGTGTCTTTTCCACTTCAGTTTCTAGTGTGAGAGACTGTTTGTAGGCAGTATGGCTCAGTGGTAAAGGCCAAGGACTTTGGACTCAGTTCTCCGGACTCAAACCCCAGGTCTTCCACTCTGGCTCTGTACACTTTGGGAAGTTAACTCCTCTCTGAGTATGTTTCTGCACCTGCAAAATGGGCATGGCAAGTTTGTTGTGAGGATTAAATAAGTTAATAACATCACATCTTTAGCACAGACTCTAGAATAGAGTTTTCATTAAATGATAAGAAAGAAGACATAACCTTAACAAAGTAACTCTCACTGGTTTTGATTCTCTTGGCTTTTTCTAGGTAGAAAATTATATACTCCTCTAATAGTGATGACCTATCTTTACCTTTCCAATGTTTACATATTTATTTCTTTTACTAGAGGCTCGGTGCACAAAATTCATGCATGGATAAGGTCCATAAGCCTGACCAGTTATCAGGGTTGATTGGGGCCTTCTGGCTGCCAGTGGGACCTACCCTGGCTGCCATCTGCCAGCCAGGGCCTTCCTTCATTCCATGCCTCCCCCTGGTGGTCAGCATATGTCATAGCAAACAATAGAACTCCAGGTCTCCCAGTTGAACTCCCATGGGGACACTTTTATATAGAAAGATTGTCTAATTACATTGGTTGTGACTTCCTTCCATTACAGTGCAATTCAGAGTGGTGAGAGCTAGCATCCATGTCTTGGTCCTGACTGCAATGGGAAGGCTCCTGCTCTTTCTATGTAAAATAATTAGTGCATATTTCTGGCAAATGGTCATCATACCTTCTTAGCATAAAGATATTTATAATCTATATATATAAAAGGCTAAGTAGCTGACATTATGTTCGTCTAACTGTCCAAATGACTGACTAACCAGCATGTATGATGTGCATTGGCAATTTAAAAATAAATGTTGACTCATGCATGCATGATACATGTAAAGCTCTTGCTGGCACCAATCACACACATGTATTAATTTTATAATACTATATTATAGATACTATTAGAGGCCTGGTGCACGAAATCCAGCCCAGCCTGCACCCTCTCCAATCTGGGACCCCTTGGGACATCCCTTTCACAATCCGGGACTGCTGGCTCCCAATCATTCTTCTACCTGCCAGCTTGATCACCCCTAACTACTCCACTGCCAGCCTGATCAATGCTTAACTGTTCCCCTGTTGGCCCAATTACCCCTAACTGCCCTCCCCTGTAGGCCTGGTTGTCCCCAACTGTTCTCTCCTGTAGTCCTGGTCCCCCCAACTGCCCTCCCCTATAGTCCTGGTCATCCCTAGCTGCCCTACCCTGCTGGCCTAATCACCCACAACTACCTTCCCCTGCAGGCCATCTTGTGGCATCCATCTTTTGTCACATGGGGCAGTCATCTTGTGCGAGGGTGTGATGGTCAATTTGCATATTATCTCTTTATTATATAGAATTTTGACATGTAATATTTTGCAGTAAGATAATTGCCACATGGATCTTTCTTCTAATTAATTTCCTTTCAATGTGCATGGATCTGCACCAGGCCACTATTATTATTTTCTTTCTGTCTATCTGTAACTATGTGTTTTTTCTTATTTATAATATTAGTTTTAAATTCTATCATTATTGGCAAAGTTTTTTGTGTTATAATTATCTCTTTGATAAACAGAATTCTCTTTTGATGACCACCTTTTTGTATATTTGTTTTCTGCTCTTGTCTTTGCCATTTCCTTCTACCTACTTTCTTTCTTTGGGTTTTTTATTTTTTAACTTTTAAGTTTGAACCTTAGCTCACTAATTTATCCATTTAATTTTCTTTTGTATTGATTGCATTACTTTTTCTCTTCTTATTATTTTATTAGTTTAAATTCATATATGGATACTTAAATTAGTAGAGTCTTAAGTTAATAATGATTTCTACCTTATTCTTCTGTTTTAAATGTTATTGTTTAGTTTTTAGTTTCAGTTTTCAGCAGGTAGATTTACTTATCTATATATTTAGCAACTTCTTTGTTCATCATTATTTTCTTTTTATTGAGATATAATTCAAATGTCATGAAACTCAATTTTTTAAAGTATACAACTTATTGGTTTTTAGTATATTTACAATCATCATACGATCAATTTTAGAACCCTTCCACATTCCCCCAAAATTCCTGTGAACATTAACAACCATCCCCTCCCCTACGCACCTTAGCCCTAAGCAACTATTAATCCACTTTCTCTCTTTAAATTTTCCTGTTCTCAATATTTTATACAAATCAAATCATCTCTATATATAAAAATCCAGTGACAGTAATGAATGGTCACTATGACACCCACTGTGACCAGCGAACTGGCCCGATCAAGGGTGGGGTTGGCTGGCCAAATGCCTCCCTTTCCCCCTGCCAGCCCCGCCCCCAACCAACCCACCCAACCACCTGGCTGACCCTGCCCCTGATTGCCCTCCCATGCCAATAGGGGGCGGGGCTGGCCTGCCACCCTCCTTCAGCCCCTCCCTCCACCAGGCCCCACCCCAGATTCACTCCCTCACCCCAAACAGGGGCAGGGCTGGCTGGCCCACCATCTATAGCCCCTTCCCATGACTGGATTGTGAAAGGGGTCCCAGATTAGAGAGGGTACAGACTGGGCTGAGGGACACCCTCCCTTCATGCTCGAATTTCATGCACCGGGCCTCTAGTAAAGTAAAATAAAGGAGAAAAAAATAAATATCTTATAGTTTACAAGATTGCTTAAACATTGTTGCATTATTCTAATAGCAGTGCTCTATCCTTGAAATACATATATTATAATGATAATCTTGGTCTTACAGTGTGGGGAAGTACAGGACATGATTGGAAAGTCTGTAAAGAGGATTCTTCTAAAGGCCGGGGCCTCTAGGTGGACCTTGCTAAAGGAGGGTTCCCCTAGAGGCCCCCTACCTTGACTTTTCAAACAAGTCTGAGCCCCCAGGTGTTTTACTGGAATCTCTCTGTTTAGTCGTTAGACACAACCTTGTAGAAGCATGTGCTTTCATAAGGATACTTACCCTGCTGATTGTCTCTAGAGGTTCATTTTAGTTTAAGCTGTTGTTGCAATAAAAGCCTAAAAAGGCAGGCAAATAGGACTGTCTTGGTGCCAATAGCCAAGCAGTCCCTTTGCCCTCTCTTTCACAGAAACATGTGTCTGAGTAATCCATTCATGCATTGCTGAGGGTCTGCTGGTCAGTTCCGGCATTACAGCTGATGGGATGAGAGTGAGAAAAAGGAAACAAACATCTAGTGAGAAACTGTATCATCACAAAAGGATCTTAAATATGTCATCTACTCTGATCATCTCAAAAAGTTCAGTGTCTTCACCAAATCACACAGCAAGTGCCAGGGGCTTTGTGGAGCTCTCTTTGCTGCAACTTGCTTCACCTCAGCATCCATGGAAGTCTCCTCTCTGGACTGAAAATGATTTATTCTTCAGGAGCTCCTTACTGCCTTCCTTTTCTATAGTTGCCCACTGACTTCTCTGACTTGTGTCTTTGGCTTAATATGATTAGTACTGAATTTGACACTTCATTTTTTTCAAATGACAGGATAATTGGCTCTCAAGACAGTGTAGTTTGGACAAAGTAAGCAGTACTTAAAATTAAATTACTTATTAATAACACATCTTCCCATTAGAACTCTTTTATGGTGTGGCCTTGGGCACAGACCCGACTTTAGTTACATTTTCTGTAGGATAGAAGCATTTTTCTGGTGATGCTAATACCATCCCTGTGTTAAACCAAAACATTTCTTAGAGATGGAGAATCTTGTGTAATGTAAGCATGATCTAAGAGTTTTAGGATGGTGTTTGAGATTCAAAGTGAGATTTATTGATGAAAAGGCAAAACACTCATATAGTGCTTATTTGGCAGGTACAATGTGCTTTTCAAATATTAAGTGATTTATGTCATTAGAATTCCAGTTTAGAGACATTATCTCAGTCAGTGTTCTTAGTAGCAAGCAACAAAGGTAATCCTGCAATAAAAGAGCTTATTAAAGAAATATTGAGTGTTCCCAGCTGTGTTGGGAGAGCTGGAGAGCTGAACTAAAGGTTATCGGAGAGCAACCTGGGAAGTGCTCAGAGCCATATAAAAAACTGGCCCCGTGAGAGATCACCACCATTGATGCTGCCCCTTTCATGTCCTTGAACCCACAGCCTGGTCCACCAGGACCTTGCCTGCATCAGGAAATGGGTCTTGCAGTCACTAGAAAACCAGCACTGATACACTGCAGCTACTGCAGCTACCTCTCTGCAGAGGATGAGTGCGGAACACAAAGATCTCTCTGCAGGGCCTGTCATGGCTCCCTGCCCAGAGTACCAAGCAGGCATGTCTGAGTGGCAGCTCCTGGTCGTAGGCTTATATCCCAGCAGCAAAGCAGGCTAAGAACTGGAGCCATGGCTTCTAAGCTTGGCAGTTTTCACCCCAAATTGGGGCTTTTCCAATGATAAAGGACATCCATGAATGTGGCACGTGCCCCTGCACGTATAAGGACTGTGTGAAAGCTGTACTTCACCTAATTTCCAGTAAGTCGTCCACTTCAGAGGCGTGTGTGACTGTGCCATCCCTGAATTTGTAATGTCAGTTAATTACACTGTATTTAATTCCAGCCTATTTGGATCATTTTTGTTTTAGTATCTCTAAACCCTAAAGAACCCCGTGGCTCAAATTTCTCTCTCCTTTTATTATTATTATTTTTTTTAACCATATTCACTTCCCAGGAGATCATGATCAGTCTCATGGCTTTAAATATCATATTTATACAAATGACTCAATTTTGATCTCTAGCCCCTTACACTACCTGCCAGCCTCATATTTGCAACTGTCCAAGAGGATATCAAACTCAAAATGTTCAAAACCAAACTAATGATCTTTTCTTCACAATGTCAGGTTGCCTGTCTTCCCCCCTCTCTGAAAATGTCACCTTCTCCCTTCCAGATGCTCAAGCCAAAAGCCTTGGATGCAGATTCAACTTGATTGACTGATTTTACCTTCAAAGTACATCCCAGCCTTTCCCCTTCTTCCAACACCCGCTGCTATCAATCTGAAGAGAAGTCACCACCTTCTCTTCAGATTACTGCAACTGCCTTCTTCCTGCTCTTCCTAGCAGGGCCACCTTCACCAGTGTGCGACCAGTGCAGTTACATGGTAGGTGGGGTGGGGGATTCCATGCCTGGGGGTTACTACTCTGTGGAGTGGCCTTGAAATTCTTACTACGTTTATCTTAAACTAGAGGCCCGATGTATGAAATTCGTGCAAGATTAGGACTTCCTTCCCCCAGCTGCCTGCACTGGTTTCCCACCAGTATCAGGGACCTGGGCTTTCCTTTGGCAGCTGGAAGGCACCTGTGGCCCAGGTTTTCATCACAATCCCTGCTTAGTCCGGAAGGTCATCTGGTCTAATTAGCATATTACCCTTTTATCATTATAGATTTGTGTTTCCTAAGTGAAGTCCAAAGGGACAAACCAACATGTGCCTGTGGTTTGGTCCCTTCTCTTGCTGTCTAAGGGACAGGTTCTTGGCTGCCCACTGTCTTCACCAATGTTCCCCAGCCACACTGCCACCCTTCACCCCCAGGGGGGAGCCAGACAACTGTGTGTCTGTACCCCCCCCCCCCCCCCAGAGTATCCACGGGTCCAATGGAACATGACACAGCAAACTCAGAGACAGCCCTAGAGGAAGACCCAAGAAGAAAGAAAAAGCTTTTCTCCTGATTTTTGAATAAATAATTTGCATTTTCATTTTACGTGGGCCTTACAACTTATTTAGCTGGTCCTGCTTCCTGCTTCTTTCTTTGCCCCATACTTTAGAAATGCTCAGCCAGAGTGGTTCTTTTTAAAGAGAGGAAAGGAGAGGGACCGAGAGTCAGAAACATCAGTCAGAAACATCGGTGAGAATCATCGATCAGCCGCCTCCCGCACCCCCCCCACGGGGGATGTGCAGCAACCCAGGCACACGCCTCTGACGGGAATCGAACTCGGGACCTTCCAGTCCGCAGGCCGACGCTCTATCCACTTAGCCAAACCGGTTTCTGCCAGAGTGGTTCTTTTAAATCTAAGTCATTCCTTGTCATTCATCTGCTAAAAACCCTTCAATACCTTCACAACTTAGAGTAAAAGTCCGTTTCCTCCTGTGGCTCATTAGGGCTTGCTCCAACTGCATCCCCACCCTCTCCCCATTCTCACTGCTCCCCACCTTGCTCACTCATCCTCCTGGCTGCTCTTCAAACACCCCCAGGTATGCTCCCGCCTCGGGGACTTTGCCCTTCCTTCTCCCAGCAACATCCTCTTGCTTGCTCCTTCACTTTCCTTATGTCTCTGTCCAAATGTCCTCTACTCTGAGTCCTTTCTTCCTCAGCCACCCATTTCAAGATAGTACCTCCAGTCTGTCTACCAATTCCCAACCCCCTTACCCTGTCTTATTTTTCTCCATAGGCCTCATCACCATCTCACATACTGTATGTTTTTGTTTAAGTAAGAGGAAGAGAGAAATGTCAATGATGAGAGAGAATAATTGATCAACCGCCTCCTACACACTCCGTCCCACACTGGATATCCAGCCAGAAACCCAGCATGTGGCCTGACTGGAATCAAACTGTGACCTCCTGGCTCATGCTCATGCTCAACCACTGAGCCATGCCAGCCAGGCGTATGTTTTATTTTCTATCTTCCTCATTGTTCATTGCTCCATCCCTAGCACCAAGAATAGTTAGCACATGGTAACTATGGGGGCAGATCCAGGTTTTGTAGGATCTGAAGTTTATCATACTTGAGGAGAGGGGAGCTCTTTAGAAAAAAAGGCACAAAGCTGTGAATATAAAAATTAATAAGGACCACATCAATGTCAACATTCTGGTTTTTATATTGTACTATAGTTTTTTTTCAGAATATTACCATAGAGGAAACAAGATAAAGGAAATGTAGAATCTATCTGCTGTATTTCTTAAAACTGCATGTGACTCTACAATGATTTCAAAATAAAAGTTTAATTAAAATTAGATATGTAAGTGACTACATATTTAGAATGAAAAAAGATATCAAAACACATTAAAATAATAAAAACTTGACAAATGCCACATGCATCGCCACATCCACAAAAATATTTCTATTAATGGACTCCCTGGCCTGCCTTTTTAATATATTCCCCTACATTTTTGTCTACATAAATTTTTATCACCTCTTCATAAATAATCCTTTGTAGTATCACTTTCTGTGTTAAGAACATAAAACTATCAATTTCCCATCTACCATTGTTGATTGAATTTAGTTTAGAAAAATTTCTTACAATTTTGAAACTCATTTTTGTTCATGTCATGTAAATGCTTAGGATTTTTGTCAAATTTGTTAAACTATCAAGTTCTTGTATAGAGACTAACTTTATATACTCTTAATCAATTTGTCATTGATGTCCTCATGGGAATGAGTAGTTTGGACTTCATGTTATCTCCATCTATATTAATATTTCAAGTCAAAGGAGCAAGATATTAATAAGAACTGTGTGGATAGGATTTAGCAAGTCCATTTCATAGACAAGCATATGCATGGCCATAGGGTTCAGTTTCAATTGTGTTGAACCTCAGGCTTTACCACTTAATCTATTGTGAAACATGTCATGATAACAATAACTTATACACAAAGAAACATATCCCACTACACTCAAACACAGTGTGTCCCCCAACTCAATTCCCCTTAGGTAGGTCTCAAAATTATCCCTAAATTTTTTCAATCTCACTCAACACAAGAGGAAGTAGTGTGGCAGAAGAGGAGGTCAAAATATAAAGCAACAGGCATCTTAACCCATCCTATGTAATAAAAGCCTAATATGCTAAGTGTCTGGTCACCTGGTGGCTGATCGGCTGTTCAATCAAAGAGTAATATGTTCATGATATGCTAAGGCCGCTCAACCACTCGCTATGAAGTGCACTGACCACCAGGGGGCAGACACTCTGACCGGTAGGTTAGCTTGCTGCAGGGGTCCTGCAGAGGACCGAGTGAGATAGGCCAGACAGGCCATGGAGCCCTCAGTCCCATCCCCCCACCCCAATTGTATGCCTATGGGGTCCCTCATAGGAGAACCAGTTTCAGCCGATCCCACAGGCCACTCCCCTTGGGAGGGTACCAGATGCAGAGCTCATGGCTGGCAAGCGCTGCTGTGGTGGCACAAGCCTCTCCTGATTGGGATTGATTGGGCATGAGCCCTGGGCAGGCACAGTGCAGCCAAGATGAGCGAGAGCAGCAGGTAGGAGCTGCAGGTGGTATTGGACTATATGTTTTACCCTGATCCCCACAGGCCACCCCAGGGACCCCACCCATGCACAAATTCGTGCATTGGCCTCTAGTAGTGATTATAATATGTTACTGCCATAAATTTTACAAAATCATATGAACATGTGAATATGTTGCCAGGACCTCTCCTAGGGACTTGGAAGGAGATAGGCAATGAGGGGCCCAACAGCTTAAGGGTCTTCAGCTTCTTGCTAACAATGACTCTGTACACAGTCTTAATAAACACTAGTCAAATAAGTAAGTGAATACATAGTTGAGTGCTTGGGTTTAAGGTCTAAGCATTAAACAATGAATGCATCCCAAGAGTACTTCTGAATTACACAGATAATTTTTAAAACAAACCAAAAACAACAGCAGAAAAACTTAGCATCAGAAAATTGAAGAAAAGTGTGAAAAATCAGGGTAAAAATAAAGCCTCCTGGTGTGAGAAGTTAAAGAGTGTATCCTGATTGGAGGCTGCTAGCCTGGGGAAGCTGGGGTGGCTATGCCATCAGTTAGTGGTGCGCGCTTGGCTTTCTCTGACTGGTCCCAAGTTGGAAGTGAGGTCAAAAATTAGGGAAGCTGTCAACTGACCACTTTGGCCGGTTGTTACAGGGTTATTATTTCACTTCCTGGATTGTTGCTAGAGATAATGGTCTGACTTCCTACAAGTCTGACTGATGGCTGGCTTCCAGGGCTCTTTATTAAAGATAGGAGGTTGGTTTCCTGGGAAGGATGCTGCAGGTCATTTGTTAGAGTCCTATTTGTATATATACTAGAGGCCCGGTGCACGAGAATCATGCCCTAGGGGGATCCCTCAGCCTGGCCTGCACCCTCACGCAGGTTGGACATCCTTAGGGCTGCCTCGGGGGTGGGAGAGGCTCCTGCCACCACCCCTGTGTTCCCCAGTGGTGAGCCTGGCTCAGGGCTTCTGTCTGAGCAGCACTCCCCCTGTGGAAGCACACTGACCACCAGGAGGGAGGGGGGGTCAGCTCCTGCATTGAGCATCTGCTCCCTGGTGGTCATTCCGCTGTTTGGTCAATTTGCATATTAGCCTTTTATTATATAGGATAGTCTGGTCATGCCCATCCATATATTCAGTCTTTCGCACAGAATTTGGTGTCAAAAGAAGAGGCTTTATTGATGGGCAGATCATCGCAAATACAAAAACTGCAAGAGGGTATATCCATAGTATTGATTGTTTTTCCTAGAAAACAACTGTTAATAGCTCCATGACAGAAGGACTTATTAAATCAAAAGGTAAATACAAGTGTAGGGACCAAGCTTCATGACTCTAATCAATGGTGATGGGAGGCATGTGGTTAAGTGCCCATACACACGGCTGGAAATTGCCCCTTCAATAGTTTGAAAATAGGAAAGCATGAAGAGGACTTAATTCGCACCAAACCTCCTTAACTTGCCCTCATCTTATCCTCTCAGGTTAAAAAAAAAATCAGTCTGTGACTGCAATGAGGTCTGAGAGGTCTTTGTTCTGAGCTTGACTTCATAACAGTAACGATCCCAGAAATGACTCTGGATAGTTGCTTGTAGAGGTGTGCCCTTGTTTATTTCATCTGAGTCAATTACTTAAGGCAAAACTATCTTTCACATGAAAAACCCCGTGGGCAACTTGTAGACATTGAATAAATTACATGGGGGTCCATTTTCAGCCTCTATTATCTGAAAATGCCAATATTACTTGTGTGCTAGTTAGGGAGGAAAGAAACCATTTGCATGGCTGTACATTTCACACACAAACCACTGAAGCTCAAGAGCATTTTTAAAATACAGTCTCACATTTCCCATCATTGCAGCTTCCATGGGCTCCCTGAAATGGGGAGGTTAGGACACTAAATTTGCCCCAGACACTAATGGAATGAACATCTCCCCTAATTGGGCAGGGAAAGATAGGAGGAAAGACCCATTCCAGGGCCAATTGATTTAACTAAAACATTGGGTCCCCTGAGAAGAGCAGTAAATATGAGTGAAGATTAAGCTTGAAGGAGACAGAACTCATCAGCTGCCCAGATTATCGGACCTGAAGCAAAGAAAAACTGCTCACTTCCCCTTCACTGTCCCCGTCTCCAAAACTGCGTCAGGACAGTCCTTTGCTACATGACGAGGAAACCCTTTCTGACGAACGACTCTTATTCAAATACTCCATAACGATGCAGTCGGTAGGTCCTCAATTTTCTTATTTGTTTTTAATTATCCTGAACCTCTGCTTAACACAGCAACTACTGGGCATGTTCCTTCCAGAGAGGAAAAAATAACAAACTAACCAGAGCCAGAGGCATCATTTCTCAGCTTCAATCACCTGCCCATATTGTGTTTTCATGTCAGGCAAGAGCCGGGGGAGCTGATTAGCCCAGGCAGCTTCCAGAAGCCATCCCTGAAGAAGGCATATTGAGAAGTAGAAATGTCCTGTTCAGTCTATATGTCTTTCATTATAGCAGAGGTCAAACCTCAGAACCAGCTGTTTCTGCTGTGCAGGTGGGCTAGTGAACAAATGGACCACATTTATATAGTCCTGGACATTGTGTTAATTGGTTCTGGAAAGTATCAAAAAATAAACAGAAGCTGCTTACCAAAATCCAATAATTTACATGTAACTAAGGAATAAACGCACATGTGCACACACAAACACACACATACACTATGAAATATAATAATTTAGTCATTTTCCAGATAGCTATTGAATGCCCATGATGTACCAGACACCATCCCCAAATCCTATTAATTTTACCTTATAATTCATCACTCAAAATCACCCATTAAGATCCCAACCACTCACTCATCTTGCTCTCTACTTAGCATCAAGGCAAAATGCAAGAGTCAGTATGGATTCTCTCTTAATGGATCTTCACTTAATCAACACTCTCAGAGTTAAGCAGACCTTCAATGTTCACATCTACGATGCCACTCTCTGGAATGTATAAACTCTTCTGCTCTCACCAGCTAATTACATTTTTTTCAAGACCAGGTTATTCTTATTTCTCAGCCTTTTTTACATAGCTACTATTATAATTACATCATGAAATTAAATATTACAAAAGTAAATAAAAGGTGCATAAAAATGAATTGCTGTTTCTATGTCTTCTTAGTCGAATGCTGTAGTATAGACATGAGTTGCAAAGAAGATGACTATTGAACATGGCATGAGTGAAACAAAAGTGGTGGATGAAGAGTAATCTCTGACTCCATAAGATTAATGTACTCAGATTGATTTCTAAGTATTTTTCACCTCTCATTTCTACTTCAAAGAAATTGAGCTGGAAAATATAGGCAATGCAAGATGAATTTAATTTACAACAGGAAACTCCCATATACAGAATCAAACTGGAAGAAAGATTCATGGTCCTACATCAAGAGATTGGGAAACAATCCAAACCTATATGTGTCAAGTTAAAACAAAATTAATGGAAACTTCTACTTCTGGCTAAGATAGATGACCAGGAACTTAGTACTGTTCTTCCTAAAAACTAAACAAGATATATTGAGCATGTCTTTAAAGACATCAGGAAATGAAGGAAAACAATTTCTAAGGGACAGGAAATAACAAGGTGCCCCTTTGTGTTGCCCCAGTCTACTGCCTTGAAGAGATTGAGTCCACAGCATAAGGAAGGAAATTCAGGCAGAACCCAGCAGACTCCCTGGATTGAGGAAATAATACTAAAAGTTCTGGGAGAGCAAAGTGACCAGAATTTGCAGTTCAGGATTTGGAGAGGAAAATGTTACACAGAGAAATTTTTTACTATGTGCAGAGGATCCCCACAAGAATTCAGCTGAGTACAGATAAGTGCACACATATTTTTAACAAAACAAAACTAAAAAACAAAAAACAAAAAACAACTACCCATGACTGAGGAATAAGCCATTGGAAAGGACAGAGAGCCTATTCCCACCAGTCAGTGTCATAATTCATGGAGCATTGGATGAAATACCTGGAAGATTGTGTCTCAGTGGTAAGTAATGGTTAGTTTTATACTCTGATCAAGGCTAAAAAATATTAAAAAGGCAAAACCCAAAAAGACAAAACTGTTTTTCAAATTACTTAACTACTTTAAAGAATGGAAGATCAAAAAAAATTATAATACAAAAATACCCAGAACCCAGTGTAGCAGAACAGAGTTCATGATCCAGCAGAAATATGGTTAGAAAGCCATCAATGGCATCTTCATCTCTCCCACTCTCAGACAATGTTGCCTTTTCAAAATACCTATACCATTGCCATAGGCAAGACTAACTCAATTGCTGGCTGCCTTGATTATGAATAAATCATAAACTGCTCTTTATTCTTAGTTCTAAAGTTAAAGTCACTGAGAAGAACAAAGAATTGGCCAAGACTGGCTCATGCGATTATATACCAGCTGCCAAGTAGGAATATACCTGCTTTCCTTGGGTTTTCATAATGAGAGGCAAGGCCAGCTTTCACAAAGGGGCCTTTCCTCAAACAGAACAGAGCTTTAGATGCTGGGTAGCTAAGCAATGACAAATTTCCACCACAGTGATTGACTACGTATTATGTTTTAATCTTCAAGTCTAATCTTAATCTGTTCTCTTTTTTTATGACCCACAGTGGCTCTCTAATATGGGCTCAAACTCATCTTTCTTGACCATCTATTTCATTTATTTTTCTAAGATACATTTATTTTGCATTTTAATATTTCTGAAAATGCTGTGCCTTATAGTCAATGAAAATTATCCATCAATTCATTAAAATTGATGTCTTAGAATCAATTAAAATTTCCAACATTTTTATCTTGGAGATACATAAAAAGAATAGGTCTTACAAATGATGGCATTTTAGATTCAATAAAATCTGGTAATACCTTCTCTCCCCTATGAAACTAAATTGTCTTTATCCCTCATTAGATTTTAAACTCCACAAATAATTTATTTATGGTGGTGTGCCTACTGCCTAACTCAGTGTTTAGCAAATAATAGATCCAGAACACATATGTTTAATGAATAAAGGAGTAATTGGATGAGTAAGAATGAACCTGCTAAGCAAATTTTTGTGTTCCATGTTTCATGTTCCATGAGTCTCTGAATTGAACAACACCTAGAAAAGTTTATTTTTTCAATGCCTTTAATCCTAGATGTCTGACTTATTCATTCAACAATTTTTTGACTCTAGTTAGATCCCAAGTATTGTACTAAGTGCCTTATATGAATTATCTCATTTGATAATTACAACTGTCCTCAAGGCCTACAGAGACTCAAAGCAGTTTAACAAATTGCCAAAGGTCACACATAGCTACAAGTAGGGGAGCCATAAATTGAATACAATCTATTTTCAGAATTTATACTCTTAACTGCTCTGCTGTTATCAAACTATGTTCTATAGACATCCTACTATTTATAGACTCTCTTCAAAGTAAAATTTTGTTGGAGTTTTGGAAGGCAGGTTAGATGGGTCATATATATATATATATATATATATATATATATATATATATATATATATAGAGAGAGAGAGAGAGAGAGAGAGAGAGAGAGAGAGAGAGCACTGCCAGTTGCTCAACAGTTAGAGCGTCTGTCCACAGACCAAAAGATCACAGATTCAATTCCATTCAAGGGTATGTACCTTGGTTTCAGGTACAATCCCTGGCACCGATTAGGGCATGTGTGGGAGGCAACCAATTAATGAGACTCTTTCAGGTCAATGTTTCTCTCTGTGTGTATCTTTCCCTCCCTTCCATTCTCTCTAAAAAAAATAAATGGAAAAAATATATTTGAGTGAGGATTCACAAAACAAAAAATAAAAGTATATCTAGAGAAGGTCTTAGTAAAAATCTCATCCTCAAGGACAAAATGTCACAGCACACAGGCTCAGGCTGGTGAAAATTGAGAAGAGCAATTTTGGATACAGCATGATCTCTGTCATTAAAGTTTTTCTCCGGCCCCACACTAAAGTTCATGCTAGGATCCAAATGATGGAAGGAAGATGGGACAATGCTGGTAACCAAGTTGACATCAGAAAATACTATCACCCGTGGTCCAAACAGAAACAGCATCAGCTCAAGGGTTGACACTTTTGGCAGCAGCTGTAATGTCTTAGGCAGGCACCAACAAAAGTCAGTTGGGGTGGTGGTCTCATCAGTCGACATTTGTGGCATCACCACAACACAGAGAGGATAAAATTGCAGGATTCACAATGAAGTGAAGAGCTCCAGTTCAGAAGCCTACAGATCATTCCTGAATGTTCAATGCACATAGAGTCAACTGGTGTACCCCAGCAGGTTCAGGCAAGGTGAATGGGTTCTATTTTTTTAAAGTTAATGAGTGCCTCTGGGTGAGCATGTTTTTGGTCAAGCTAATTGCACCTGTGGGGAAATTATCAGAGAAAGTACATTGCTTAGCTCATATTCCCACACAGTATTTACAGGTAGAATTAGTAGCCACAGGTAAAATAACATGTAAAACAGGTTCCCATTGAGAACAAAGTTTTCACAGCTTAGTGCCTGATTAACATCTGGCTACATTTCCTCTGTCTCTCTAACTTTTCTTACATGAATCTTCATTGCATTACTACTTTACAAAGTTGGATGGGAAGTTGGTTTCCATTAGCGGCATGTCACAGGGCTCAGGAGTTGTCACAAGCTTTTTTCTCTGTGCATTCACTTTACACTTGACAGCTAAGGGAGCTTCCAGGTCTCTGTCTACATCTACCTTCTGGTATCCATCATTTGACAGTCAAACTAGACCATTCCTTATATTGACTGCACTCTGGGTCTTCCTGCTTCACACCATTCCTTCGGCTCTGACTCTTCTTACCCATCATTACTCCCTGCCTATCCTGTCTTACCTACCTTTTAGTACCTTAAAGTCTTTAATACTGCCCAAAGTCACCTATACAATTACTGCAATTCTGATCAAAATCTTGACAGTGTTTTTAATGGGTCTTGGTTCTGAAATTCAGATGAATAGTATAAATAACTAAGACAATTATGAGAAAGAAGGAGATGGCATAACTGCCGTTCCAGATTTAAAGACATCATTTTAAACAGATACAAGACAGTAGGTGAGTGGTTCATAGGCCAACAAGACAATTGAAGAGGGAAAAATGCCTAGAAACAGACTCATGCTTATATAGAAGCTTGATATATGAAAGAGTTGACATTGCAGATCCAAAGCACTTTTTGTTTTAACAAATGGTACAGAGACAGTAGGGTACCCACAAAGAAAATGTAAAATTAGATATCTACCTCACCCTATACACAAAACTCCATGTGGATTAATATATAAATCTGAAAGAAAGTAATAGCTACTTCAATAGGAATCTACATGTTCTTTTTCTAACTTTCATAACAATCATAGGAAATGGATAATATTAGTCCACTCTTAGTGGAGAGCTAAGACGCTCAAATAAATGAACTAATTTATTCATAGTTGGAATGAGAACAAGCAACTGACAATTCCCAAAGATTTACCTATACCACCATGCCATATCACCTCTCTGTCTCCTAAATATTATTTCAGTTATTTGATTTTAAAAAGTGAATTTCAGTAAACAATACACTATCATTTAGCTAGCTAGCTACCCACTTTTGTCCTCTGTATGTGCCTTGTTCATTTATTTCATCAAAGTCAGAAACCACGTCTTGCTTTGTGGCATTTCTGCCAGGGGCCTGATATGTGGTCTTAGTGATAGATCTTCCTGGCATTTTAATCACCATATTGATCACCCAAATGTCAGAGCTAAAGAATTAGTAGGGAAAAGAGAATAAAGTGGTTTTTCTATTCTTTACTCTCTTTTTACTCATTTTTCCTATTCTACTATTGATACCTTAGGGAAAGATTTAAAGAAATTATATTGGAAAATGCTGATCCAGAGAAATGTTTGTAACAAAAAGTGGCTCACACTTCCACTGATATAACCAGAAGAGCTATTTCAGATCTCTCAAACTGGGATGGTTAGGTCGCTCTAGCCGGGGCCATACAGAAAAGATGGTAAGAATTTTTAGAGATACATAAACAATAGAGCCATTGCAAGAACATAATTGAGAAAATACAGGGGCTCTGTCAATGGTAACAGAAGCAGGAGAGGGGAAGAGACAGCTTCTCC
The DNA here is from genome assembly GCF_014108245.1 of Pipistrellus kuhlii. Classification (NCBI taxonomy): domain Eukaryota; kingdom Metazoa; phylum Chordata; class Mammalia; order Chiroptera; family Vespertilionidae; genus Pipistrellus; species Pipistrellus kuhlii. The sequence goes on from NW_023425529.1 coordinate 149,963,234, forward strand.
TATTATTTAGGGGGAAGACTCAGCATAACTTAATGAAATAGGATTTATGGGGAGAGATGAATGGCAGAGAGGTAAGAGCCAGGCCTGCGTGGGAAAGGTACTGGTTAGCAGAGATGGTGAGCTTAGCCATGCTGAATTAAGAGTCTGTAAATGGTATCTAAGGGAATATTTTCAAAGCATTTATCAATGTTGCTCTGGAGCTCAGAGGGTAGATGGAGAAATAGAACTCTAGCGCAGTGCCTGCTATTGTCTATAATAATCAAAGCATAAAATGCTAATTAGACTGGACAGCCTTCCGGATGACTTTCTGGACGAAGCCAGGGCTATGAGGGAAGCCCGGGTTCCAGGTGCCAGAGGAAACCAGTGCCAGAGGGAAGCCGGAGCTGGCAGCCGAGGGAAGGAAGGCCTACTCTTGCACAATTTTCATGCATCAGGCCTCTAGTATAGTTTGTAAACATTTTGTTGACTATTGTTGGTAACTGAGTCTTTCTCATCAGCGTGTACAGAACATGCAGTTCTTTGCACACAATACACTCAAGAAGGAGGTGGTAACTGATCGAGTGATTTATTTCTTAGCTCAGCTCACCAGAGATATCCACCATCCAGCTACCTTTTTCACTTATGAGTTCATTTATTAGTAGTTAAATAGAGAAACCTTTGTAGAAAAGAAAATTATCTTACGTTAGCTGGGTCTCACTTAAATTTCTGCCTATTAGGACACTATTCACTTTTTGATCTTGGATAAATGCTAATTCAAATCAAAGTTCCTGTACTTCACATCTTCAAAAACATTGCTCCTCCTAAAGAAGAATTATATTTCAAAAACTAGGTTGAGATGACATTATTATTTCTAAAACTAGCTAACAAAAGCTCAGAGTAAAGAAAGCAGACTGGATTATCGTTGTCATCATCATCTTCATCATGGGTATTTTGGGGGAAATTGCTTAGAGGAGAACAAAGGAAAGAATAGAATTGGAAATTGGAAATATTTTTTTTCTTTTTTACTCCATTTTTATAAGTAAAGACTGGGAGTGGGAGGAAGGGGCAGAGAATTAGTTAATTATTGGTATGGGAAAAGAGTTAAGAAAATTAATGGAGATATTTTTGAAGGCAGCAAAATTAACCCCGTTGCTATTTATTATGTACCTAGGATTCAGGCACTGTGCTGAACACACAAAACTCAAACTTATTATAAGTAAGTTTTAAATTTTATAATTAGGTTTATTTATTGTTATAAAATTAAGTAAATGAGTACCTGCAGCAACTGGTCAATACAATAAATATTAAGACAAAAAAAAAAGGGAAGAACAGAAAGAGCAGATGAAAACTTTTAGGCTCTTCTTCCACATCTGGACACAGTATCACACTTTCCCCTGGCTGTATATAAAATAATAATAAGAAGAAGAAGAATTATTTAAAGAATGAACCTAGTGGAGTAGGACATACACCTTAGTCCTATGTCCCTAACACCCTCTGTCTCTCTTTTAAAGTAACTCAAGTAATTGGTGATTTAGTAAATGAGCTCCAGCCTGTCGGAGCTCTAAAGATTGGGAGGATGAAATATGGTTTCCTATCTCCTGAGGTTTTCCTCAAATCGCAGACTTTCCTCAAAAAGAGATGTCTAAACTCAGAGTGCTAACTCCTCCACTTCCTTTTGGGATAAAGAAAATAACGAAGAACAAAAGACCGCGGAAGGAGCGTGCTCAATAAAAGGTGTTCTCCCCTCCTGTTTTCTGATAGCAGCAGACTTTTCCCCATGACGTGGATGTGGAGGTGGGTTTGGGGAAAATGAAGACACTTTCACCTCCCATACATGCTGAGGCGTTGCAGATGCCTGAGCAAACTGGATGGCAGCGGAGTAGGAGTAGAAGCCGGGGAAACAGGGAGCCTTGGTGGGGAGATACGCTCTCCCACCCATCCTGTGAACCTCCAGGCGGGCCAACATCGTTAGCACATCCACCCCCACCTGTATCACGTGCTGCCACACGTGGAGGCCCTGGCAGTATCATCTCTGCATCTGGGACTCGATGGCTGTGTGCGTTTGCACTCAGGAGGAACATAAAGGGATCAACAGTGGGACTTTAGTTTGAGGAACACGAATACTGATGGACCAGCCGCAGCAAGAAAGAAGAGAGAAATATAGGAGGGAGAGATAGAAGAAAAAGAAAACTCTGATGTAAGACAGGGAGGAGAAGCACAAGGACAAATGAGGAGCAAATTTAAAAAGGAAAGAGAGACTAAATCTGGGGGTTAGAGGACAGGGGAAGTGGAAAGGATGCTGGAAAATTAGGAGTTTCTGTTCCTTCGCCCTATGCCATGCATCCTCCCTGCAGATCTCTTATTCTGCATCATTACTCACAAAGGCAAATTTGGAACATTGAGATGTGGCAGAAGTATTTCTTTTTCTTAACAGTTGTTTCCTTTTTTCTCTGCAGATGATCAAAATCCTATGAGCAAGGATAAGTAAAAAAGCAAGAAGATGTCACAAACCCCAAAAGGCCCCCTGAGCCTTCCCTTCTCAGAGATTTAATGCTGGGGAAAGCTGAGGGCTGCACCATAGGTCCCATGGGTGTGCAGGTAGGGCAACCTAGCTCCAGTCATGAGGAGACCACCGTTATTTCCCCACAAGCTCTCCCCTGCATATGGCCATCCTAGGGTCCTACTATCCCAAGCCACAGAAATATCAGTGAGTTCCCAGTCTGCTGATTGCAGCCCAACTACAGTGAGGTAAAGGTCATTGCTGCTTTCAGCACCATGCTAAGGAATTATATTTAACTACATTAAAAAATAATGATTTGGAAAGGCTACAATTAAGATATTTAAAAGTAGAGGCTTGGTGCATGATATTCATGTACTGGGGGGTGGGGGTGGCAGTGTACTTCAGCCTGGCCTGGGCCCTCTCACTGGGACCCCTTCAGAAGAGGTCAGACCTACACCAGCAGTTGAACATCCCTCTTGCAATCCAGGATGCTGCACCAGTGAGCATACTTTTCATACACGTGAAAGGCATCTTGTTGTTGTATGGGCAGCTACATTTTTTTTGCCCTGATTATAAAAAGTAGTACATAACATGATTCTTCTGAGGCAGTAGTACCATTTTCCCCATCTTATGGGTGGAAAAACTGAAGCAGAGAGATGTTAAGTAATTGGCTTTGCCACACAATTATAAGTGTCAAAATCAGGGCTGACCGCAAAATGTGTAACCCAGTGTCTGTGCATGTCATTGCTGCATCATCCTGTTTTTTTCAGTGTTAGAATAGCCTTGCCAGGTTTTAAATTTATATCTAAGAGACTGTTCCCAATATATAGGATAGGGTCCCTAGGCATGGCTGGCAATCAGGGCCATCTGTGGGGCGACCAGCAGGCGGGGCAATCAGGAGGCCTCCCAGCTGGCACTCACCTGGGCCAGCAGACTGGCACTGCCCACTCACCAATCCCGTCCCCCACTGCCACTGGTCACCTCCCTCTGGGGGGACAGGCAGACTCTCAATGCAGTATCTGCCAACCAGGGGGCAGCTCCTGCATTGAGCATCTGCCCCCTGGTGGTCAGTGCACATCATAGCAACCGGTTGTTCTGCTGTTCAGTTGATTTGCATATTAGGGTTTTATTATATAAGATAAGATATAAATTTTATCCAGTGGATAGCAACTGTAGGCTTTGCATTTTCCCTTGCATTAGAGCCTAACAAATATTTTTTTATCCTCTAAAAGAAATTTGATCAGCAGAATGATCAAATAGCTCACTCCAAGTAATTAAAACTTTCCATTACTATTTGGAAGGATGTATGAATTGTTCCAAAACACTTGTTTTTAATAAGGACGTATTAACATCTGCCAACTGAAGTTCAGGAGTTATGAGATGGTGGTGGAGGGATTAAGAAGAAATTTTTAAAAATGTTTTTCTAATAAGACAGTAAAAGCCTCACTTATCAAGGAAAATAAAGTCATGAATGCCAGCCTTCAAAAATCACATAAGTCAATTCCTTAAAATAGATCCCCCCCCCCTCTCTCTCTCTCTCTCTCTCTCTCTCTCTCTAGGTCGGCAACTAAGTAATTGTGGGTTTCACACATATATGGCTTCAGTTGAATTTTTAGGTTTGCAGACGTGGTACAAATGTAAAACACATTTTGTTATTTGATAGTTGGCTATTCAGCTGTTAATCAGTAAAAAAAGTTTTTTGATCTGTTTTGTAGTTTTCGTTTGGCGTTCGTTGAAAAATGGAAAATCAAAAGGAACATTTTCGTCATATTTTGCTTTTTTATTTCCGCAAAGGGAAAAACGCATCGCAAGCTCATAAAAAGTTATGTGCTGTTTATGGTGACGAAGCCTTAAAAGAACGGCAGTGTCAAAATTGGTTTGCCAAATTTCGTTCTGGTGATTTTTCACTCAAAGATGAAAAACGTTCTGGTCGTCCAGTTGAAGTTGATGACGCCCTAATCAAAGCAATAATCAATTCGGACTGTCACAGTACAACATGTGAGATTGCAGAGAAGCTTCATGTATCACATACATGCATTGAAAATCACTTAAAACAACTTGGCTATGTTCGAAAACTCGATACATGGGTTCCTCACGAACTGAAAGAATCACAGTTAACGCAACACATTAGCAGCTGTGATTTGCTAAAGAAACGTAATGAAAATGATCCATTTTTAAAACGACTGATAACTGGCGATGAAAAATGGGTTGTTTACAACAATATCAAGCAGAAAAGATCGTGGAGCAGGCCAGGTGAACCAACTCTAACAACATCAAAAGCTGATATTCATCAAAAGAAGGTTTTGTTATCAGTTTGGTAGGATTACAAAGGAATTGTCTACTTTGAACTCTTACCACCCAACCGAACGATCAATTCTGATGTCTACATTGAACAACTAACGAAATTAAACAATGCAGTTGAAGAAAAGCGGCCCGAATTGACAAATCGAAAAGGTGTTGTATTCCATCATGACAATGCAAGGCCACACACATCTTTGGTCACTCGGCAAAAATTAATGGAGCTTGGTTCGGATGTTTTGCCACATCCACCATATAGTCCTGACCTTGCACCATCTGATTACTTTTTGTTTCGATCTTTACAAAACTCCTTGAATGGTAAAAATTTCAATAATGATGATGATGTCAAATCGTACCTGATTCAGTTTTTTGCTAATAAAAACCAGAAGCTTTTTGAACATGGGATTATGATGCTGCCTGAAAGATGGCAAAAAGTCATTGATCAAAATGGGCAATACATTACAGAATAAAGTTATTTAGTTCCATGAAAAAATTGTCTTTGATTTTCTTTAAAAAATCCGCAATTACTTAGTTGCCGACCCAAATATATCCTATTGGTTCCATTTCTCTGAATGAACCCTGACTAATAACAGATCTCTGTTCAGCCAACACAAGTGTTGGTCTGACACCTGGTCTGAATAGAGGAAAGAATTAAAGGGGCAGATAGGGGGGCTGCGGAGAGAACAACCATTGAGGTACCTTCTGCACTCCCACCTCTTCGTGGCAGGAAAATGTTATGTGAGTTTTCCTTTAGTCAGGCAGGTGTCCCAGAGCTAACTAGGCTTCCACTGTCTTGCCAGCCCCGCACAGGACAGAGCCACATACAGAGCCTGCCAGACAGAGGACCAGGCACCGAGAGCTGAGGAATTAGCAGCAACTGATTAGAAAGATCACCAGCGCTTCTGGTTGAATAAGGTCCACTGGCCTTTCCCCCTCCTCCTTCTTGCTTTATACCCTGGAGGAGTTAAGGAGTTAAGGGGAAGTTGTGTGGATCAGCACTAAGTATCTTCCTACCACCCCCACACACAAGCTACTGTCCATTGGTTGTTCTCAGTCTGGACTGCCCATTAAAATCACCTGAGCAATTAGGAAACAAATATTACTATTCAGTCCCCAGCCCAGGATTGCTCATTCAAAAGCTCCCATTTGCAGCCAGGGCTGAACCCCCCCCCCCCCCCCCCCCCCCCCGGCCCCTCTCTCTTTAGTGCCACAGGCAAACCACCCCTATTAAGTAAGATGAAGGAAGAAAGCAGCTTTGAGGTTGAACGTTTTAGAGTGAACAAAAGAGTGTCTTAAATCCCAGGATTAAGCTGTTCCTAGGAAACTCGTGGACAGAGTTATGGAATATAGATATGGTCTTATCACAGCACTCATTACCCAGTGTGTGCTCATGAGATTGGAACGTTATGAAATCTGGTGGAGATATCACAGGGCTCACTACCCAATGGAATAGTATCTTTGGGCTGAAGTTATTGGTAAGAATTAAACTGAGGCTCCAGCAGGTGTGGTCACTTGGTTGGAGCATTGTCGCATACACCAAAAGGTGGCAGATTCTATTCCCAGTCAGGGCACATACCCAGGTTTCAGGTTTAATCTCTGGTCGGGCAGCCCTTTAATATTTCTCTCTCACAATGATCGCTATCTATCTATCTATCTATCTATCTATCTATCTATCTATCATCTATCATCAATAAAAAAGAATTGAACTGAGAAAGGAAGTTTCATGTGCCTTCCCTAATGAGCTGAGACCTCTCCACAAACAGATTCCAAAGGTGTCATTTAATTTCCTGTCATAGGCCTCAGGGTGTGCTATTCATTCTACAAATATTCTTCTAAAAATCCAATAGCTGGCCCTAGCTGGTTTGGCTCAATGGATAGAGCATTGGCCTGAGGACTGAAGGGTTCCAGGTTCAATTCCCGTCAAGGGCACATGCCTGGGTTGCAGGCTCAATTCCCAGTGGGGGCCATGCAGGAGGAAGCCATCAATGTTTCTGTCTCATCGTTGATGTTTTTATCTCTCCCTCTTCTTTCCTCTTCTGAAATAAATAAAAATACATTTAAAAAAAAATCCTAATAGCTGATATCTTGGTTCCCTTAGGGACCAGGATTAGTTTTTAAAAAGTTACTTTATGTTACTCAAATCAGAAAGTTAATCTTAAAGCTAGAGTCTCCAGCTGTTGCCTGCTCTTCTCTAGACATTCAACAGCTGGTGGCCCAGGAAGCAAAGCAAAAATTTGGCCCATAACCCATTCCTTTCCTGTCTCTCCGCGAGCCTCTGTCTGTCTCTGCTCCTGCTCCTCACATCTCCACACCAGGCAACAAGGATGTTCACCATATGCCTATTTTTTCTTTCCACTGCTTATGTGGAAATATAAAGCATGAGATCAAGGTCCTTTGTCTTTCGCTTTTTTTTCCTGCTGACTACCCCACCTTCAGATACAGACACGGGGAAGATTATAAGGGATGGAGAAGAGGATGGCATGGCTTCTTATTGTCTTTTCTCATTGTCTTTTTAATGACTTTCTAAACATTTCTCCCCTTCCCCAATTCCATTTTCTGGTTTTGCAGCAGTGACAGGGAGTATAGTGATGACTGAAGGGGAAATCAGGAAGCCCCCCCATTAACTAGCAAAATAAATTAGTAATCTGATTGCTTCCTAGGATTATATGCATAAGTTTGATGAGAATATATGTGTGAGAGTGTGTGTGTGCGTGTGTGTGTGTGTGCGTGTGCGCGCACTGTACCTATATGGTAAAAAGAACTCTTCAGGGCAGAAGCTGTGTCTTTGAGTCTGTGGGATTTTGTTTGTTTGTTTTAGAGTAGTTTATTGGTTTTAATTTTTTTTTTTTTTTTTTTTTTAGAGAAAGAGGAAGGGAGAGAGAGAGAAATATTGATATGAGAGCAAAACTTCAATAGGCTGCCTCTAAAATGCCCCTTCTAGGGATCCAGCCCACATCCTGGGCACATGCCCTGACTGGGAATCAAATCAGCAATTTCTTGGTGCACAAGACGCCACACAGCCAACTAAAGCCAGGGCTAACTGAGATAATATTTAGTATTACATAAATTATAGTGTGATCACTTAAATGTAAATGGAGCATTGTTACTTTTGAAATAATCTATTTCAATTATCATTAGGCAAAGCTATTTTGCTATTTATTACAATGTGCCAGGAACTATAAAGTGCTTCACACACACTATTAGATTTTTTTTTTTTCCACACAAAAACCTTTGGGGTATCTTTTCATTTTACTGATAAGAATCTGAGACCCAGAAGAGATGAGTAACTTGCTGTAAAGAGAAGGCACGGAAGCAAGAGAGGGCACAGATGAAAACCTGTCTGATTCTATGAACCGGGCTTTACCTGATACCATCATACAAAAGCAATACTAAGCAAATATTAGAAGTATAGCTTCAGATGGATTTTGGAGAAAAAAAAACAAAACAGCTGCAGGAACATCAAAGACAAGCTCAGCTAACATCTTCCTCACATTAGTGTTAGGTCCACAGCTGCCTGGAGCAAATTGTAATCTCACGAAACTATTCCCAGCAAGATTCATAGAATCTGTCTCTAATCAGAAATTTAGGAAATAATTTTATTAGACGCTAAACTTTTCGCAGAACCTCACACAGGTGCTTTGTGGATGGCCAATCTGCTTTTCTAAAGACCATCCAAAGACATTCTGTAGCTTCCCTCATTAATCAATTCCAATATTTAAGAGCACTCAAACTGAGCAATTTTTTGTGTCTATTTCAATTTCTCCCAACTAAGAAAACCTTGGTCGGCGTCCCTTTTTATAATTACTTTTGATAGATTTGAAGGCAGCCACAAAATGTATCTTCATTCATGAATAATCTTAGTTCTTTTAGCTTTGCTTTTAAACCTTAACACTTGCAAGCTCTGATTAAAGGTTTGTGCTCTGTTCTGAGTCTCCTCCAAGCTTTGCCTATCACTGTGGAAGCTGTGGAAGCCGGAGCAAGACAGAAAGGTCCAGGCTCCATAGGATGAACATGAGGTGGGAGCTCACTGCTCAGGGAGGTAATACCAGGTTTCCTCCTTTACCTAGAGCCCCGCACTGCTGATTCATGATGCTCTCAGACACTCTCAGAAAGTCACCTAGAGCCATGGCAAGGTCCTTTCTTACAAAGGCCTCATCAAATTACAGTCTCAAAGTACCTGCTGTTGTAAACTGAAAGGGTTATTGGTGATAACAACTATCGGTAAAACCCTTTGGTTTTAGTGTAAATAGATACAGCATTTACAACTCCAGCTAGAAGGGTTCCAAATGTGTTTGATAAATAACATAAATAAACAAGCTCATTTAATTTTATGAGAATAATGACCCATGCCTTCATTTTGTTCCAACACCACCTGCTGGGGTGAGAAAGAACCTGGAAAATTCTTATAGGTGCCATAGGGCAGTGTGTGGCAATTCTGCAATTTGATATGTTTAGGTTAAATATATTTTGATTGGGGAAATCCTTTCCCTAGAGGAGCCTTAAAACCAAAACTATTTGTCTGGTATTCCTGAAATAATTAAACAATATGTATTAGATTTGGAGAATACATAAGATTTACTTAAGAAATAGCCTAAACTTGACAGCCCCTGCCCCCAAATTGGAATAAGATATCATCCTCTCCCTCAGGTCTATAGATGGTCTTACCAGCAAAGTGTTTAACGATAAGAGTCTGGAGTCACATATCTGGGTTTGAACTCTAGTTCCATTACTTACTGGCTGTGTAACTTGGGATACGTTATTTTATCACTCTGTGTCTCCATGTCCTCATCTTTAAATGGAGAGAATATTAACACCTTTTTCATAGGGTTATTGTGAAGATGCAATAAGTAAGTAAAACAGAACAGTGGTTGGCACATAGTATTAACTGTCATCATCATCATCATCATCATCATCATCACAACCACCTTCCAATATCATAATAAATGTCAATGTAAGGTTAAGAAACAAAAAATATTTAAGAATAAGAAAGCCAGAGGAGGATGAGGTGCACTGTAGGCCAGCAGGACATCATTACTACCTCAAATTTGTAACACACAGCTGGGGCCCTTCTCAGACAAAATATATTGGGGGTGGGGGAGGGAAGGGGGGAAGGCGGAATATTTAAACTTTTAAATGAAATGGACCAAAGACTGCAGAGGTCTTCAACAGAAAACTAGACCTTGTTTAAGTACATTTTTCTGGGTTAACTGATTCTATGGGATCTCTGCACCTTCATTGTCTTTGAGCTATTTTGCAAATTCTACAGTGTGTAAAATATTTTACAAATACTTCTTGTCCATAGACACATGCAAATAAATTTGTTTACCATGGAAGTTAAGTTAATTTTCCCTCCTCTCATACAATAATCCAGTTTTACATCTATTTGTAAATTTATTTCAGCACTATTTTCGGAATATATATACATTATATATATATATATATATATATATATATATATATATTTTTTTTTTTTTTCTCTTAGAATCTGGTGTACCATCTTTCTGGTTTTCTAATTAGTTAACAGCCCTGGGCAGGTGGCTCCATTGGAGCATCATCCCATACACCAAATGGTTTCCAGTTCCATTCCTGGTCAGAGAACATGCCTGGGTTTGGGTTCTATCCCCAGTCAAGGTGTGTACCAGAGGCAACCAATCAATGTTTCTCTCTCACATTAATGTTTCTTTCCTTCTCTCTCTCTCTTTCAAATAAATCAGTGAAAAATATATCCTCAAGCCCTAGCTGGTTTGGTTCAGTGGATAGAGCGTCAGCCTGATGATTGAAAGGTGGTAGGTTTGTTGAAGGTCAAGGGTGCATACCTCATTTGTAGGCTTGATCCCCAGTGTGTGCAAGAGGCAACCAATTGAAGTTTCTCTGTGTGTGTCTCTCCCTCTCCCTTCCACTCTCTCTAAAAATCAATGGGAAAATGTCATTGAGTGAGGATTAACAAATCCTCTATGAGGATTTTAAAACTTTATAATAAAATAAAAAAATTAAGTAGTCTTATAAAAATTATTTCTAGATATGCATTCATTCATTTATTCATCCAAAACTAATTGAGTTCTCCAAATAAGAAACCATGTTAAAATGTATGCATGATACAAAGATGAATAAGCATGGCCTTGCCTTCAATATGCTCACAAAGAATTATGAAATAATTATCATTGAAAGTCACTGACAAATGTCATGCAAAAGAGGATTTGGGAAAGGAGAGGGTTATGTTTTCTCAGGGAAAATATGGAAGGATTCATGAAAGAAATTTGTAATCATTTGTGCCTTGGAGAATTTCAGCTTTCAAAGATACAGGGAAAATACTGTGGGTAAGTGTCTGGTTCCATCTGGCTGAATCTAAATATCTGAAGAAGAGGAGTAGGGGACAAAGCTGGAAAGGAAAGTCAGGCCTGATCATAAAGAATTTGAATACCATGCTGAAGGCAGAAGGGAGCCACTGAAGGTTCCTGAGCAAGGGAGCATCCTGGTCAAGCCATAGAATGATCACCTCCCCTCTAGGGGGACCATAGTTCAGGGGACACTTGGCTCCAGAGAGAAGAGTTCAAATCAACTGCAATAGTCCAGGAAACAGTGGCAAGAAGGACCTGGACGAGGGTGACCAGACAGGGAATGGAAGGAGGAGACTCAGATGGGCACTGTGTGATCACCACCCTGGCATTCTACACAATGACAAACACTGACATTTCTGCAAATCATTTTCTCTCTCCACTGGTGGCTTTCAAGCACCAGCAAAGCTGTGTTCTTTATGATTCACTGTATTTCCATGCCAACCCTTCAGCTACTGCTGTCTGGCCTCCTTGTCTTAAGGACACAATCTCCACATTTTCTGTGCTCCTGCAGGGATCTGACGCCCACTCTCAGTAAATGCTTTTAAATGACATTGAACTATCTGTTCCAGTGCATCAGTAAAGTGGTTCCTGTTTGACCTACGGAGACATTCCAGGTCAGCGAGAACGCTCTCCTGTGTTGTTAATGCATGAGTAACTACCTTAATCGTGAAAATAAGCTCCCCGTCAGTGGTATTTTGCAGGTACAGGTGCAGACATTTCAGCAAAGGCAGAGTGCACTGGGGCACCATGGCAACCAGTGCGTCAGCCCAGGTACCCTCTGCAGTGTGGGAATAGTCAGCTCTCCATCCATTTTAGTTGGCAACAAAAACGAGAGGCATTTTTTCCTACCTTGTCCTCTCAGAAAACGTTTGGCAAGTCCCAGGGTAGAAAGGATGCTTGTCTTTATGCCTGGGAAAGTTAGGGTGGAAGTTGCAGTCCAAATTGGCTCCAGTGCTTTTAGTCCATCTGCAGAGGCTGCCTTCTACTGGCACTCTGGGCGGGGGCTGGCTGCATGTGTATGCTGGCTGCTGTTGTTTACATATGTCGCTTTACCTTAATTTAAGTCACTGGTCATTGATCTTCCCCCAGCTGTGCAGCCCCACATTGGATGGGCTTATAAAATAATGTGCATTTTGGAGTTACTAATGTAGCCTTATGTAAAACAAACAAACAAACAAACAAATAAATAAATAAATAAATAAATAAATAAATGATTTTATTGCTTTCAGAAGTGTTCTGGGAGAGATTGGACACACAACTAAAATTATGTTAAGCAACCCTGGGAATGTAAAGGTTTATAAAGCTGGGGATTCAAATAAAATGGTTTTCTCTCTCTCTCTCTCTCTCTCTCTCTCTCTCTCTCTCTCTCTCTCTCTCTCTCTCTCTCTCTCTCCCTAATCCCCTCTTATTCTTTATGGTCTGTACAAGTTCAGGAGTTGGCTGTAGGCAGTTCTAGGCTTAAAACCCCAGATTAGCAATGCCATAGCAAAAGAGAGCATCTGTATGCCAATGTGTGTGTAGAAAATCCCAGAGAAGGACTCTGATTGGTCTGTCCTGAGTCACATGTCTAATCTCCAGTGGAAACTATCAGTGATCAAGCAAGTCAAGTGCCTACCACTCTGGTCAGAAGAGTTAGTACAATCATTAACAGACCCAGAAAGACAAGAAGGAGGGCCATTATAAGAATAAAGGTTAGGTGGTGGTTTACAATGAAAAAACCAAGTCAGAAATGTAGAGGGGTGGGGAATCTCTCAACTGGGTAGCACTCAGGCTTCACAGAATTTCCCATTTTTAAGTACAATGACTGTAATGGTGCAGGATTGCCCAAATCCAGAGTGCTTCATTCACACTGTATTCTATATAGAGACCAGCTAAGGATGCCTTTCCCAAGAATACTGTGGGAATTCACTCCTGGAGTTGTGTGACCTCACTCCTGAGTGTGGTCACTCCTAGAGCAAGGGGAAGGGAAGTGGTGAGTTTAAAGGGATGAAATCAGACAGCCAGGGACCAGTGCCTCAGCAGAACTGGAGATCTGAAAGAAACCAAAGGCCTGGGAGATAAGAAGTCATCACGGTATATACAGGCTGAATACACAATGCTGTAGAAGTGATAGCAGCAATAGAAGCATGAAAAGGCAGTCTGGCTGGGACAGATACTGTTATCTCTTCAGCATCCTCTCAACACTAGATGTGCATGAACATCTCTGACTTGGCCTCCTGCTAGCCTGAGCAGCCTGACTAAGCAACTAGGTGTGAATATAATATACCCCTCAGTAGTAAGCTGGCTGATAGTTATATGGAACACAATACCATAGCCCTACCAGTTACTGACTGTCTTCTGTGTCCATTCTAACTGGTTAGTGCCTCTCCCAATCAGTTATCAACTATCTTTACTGTCTACTGGATGTGGGTGTCCTGTGTATGGATCTGGGTTCCATGTCAAAGAATCATGCGCTGCCTCTTTCTTTTCTGGAGCCCTCTGCTCACATCTCAATCCAATGACATCTGTAAGGAATCATGTTGCTCACGGTTTCCAAAAGAATTAACTCTGAGCCCTCCGAAAGAGATCATACCCTGTTCTATAATATATTGGGCTCTTCTGTGACCCCCAAAGGAAGGTATAGCTACCAGTCTGGAAAGGCTTGTCCTTACAACTGGGAGTTGTCTATTAACCAAGTCACTGTCTATTGTTCTTCCCTCATCACAGATCTTTCTCTTCAGCCCAATCCCTTGAGGGAAAGTGGGAGTCAGAGGTGAGTATGAGTGGGAAGAAGAATCCAAAAGAGAGTCTTTGAGAAAGACTCCCACACACGGAAGTAAGGCATGGAAAATAACCATGAGCTGGCTTCTCTGAGTAAACCTCAGGTGACATTAGGATCAAAAACCTGTACTGATCTACAGCCATACCACCCTGAACGTGCCCGATCTCATCTGATCTCGAAAGCTAAGCAGTGTCGGGCCTGGTTAGTACTTGGATGGGAGACTGCCTGGGAATACCGGGTGCTGTAGGCTTTATAAAAAAAACACACACACACACACACACAAAAAAAAAACCTGTACTGGACTCTATTCCTTCTCATTTTCTGACCATATGAAGGTATTGTGTGTATAACTATTCATCAGTTTCTTAATTCATTTGAAAAGCCTCCAACCTTCTTTCACTCATCTAAGGGGGTATTGGGAGTATTGCCTTGATGTTTGTTGGATGCAAGGTAGATGATAAGCAACCAACTCCCCATGAGGCCATCAGAGGCCATTCTCTGAGTCTCTTCTAATTTAATGGCCCCAACAGGTGAGTTTGATGCCTCTAAATGTCACTACCCTAGGTAATGCTTTCCACCACCAAAATCCTGGTTGTTCCAAATCTTTTTAAAATATATATATATATATATTATTGATTTTTTTTTTTTTTTTTACAGAGAGGAAGGGAGAGGGATAGAGAGCTAGAAACATCAATGAGAGAGAAACATCGACCAGCTGCCTCCTGCACACCCCCACCAGGGATGTGCCCGCAACCAATATACATGCCCTTGACTGGAATCGAACCTGGGACCTTTCAGTCCCCAGACCAACACTCTATCCACTAGCCAAACTGGTTTCTGCTGTTCCAAATCTTGAAGGTAACCCTTTATGCTGCCTAGGTTAAGTTCATTCTATTGAGCATGAAGACAAACTTTCCAAGTTTCATATGCATTGGTGCTTGGGAGAGCTATTATTTTTTTCCTTCTCTCATCCCTTCTCCAACCCCTTTGTCCTGTTCAAGCTGAAGATAGAGTGTGTGTGACACTCTCCAGAGGAGGAACTCTGCCTTCTTGTGCCCATTCTTATTTTCCCATCTGGGAAGGTTACCTTAGTAAATTGTAGTAAACAGAGCTTAGTGACTAAAACTTGGACTCTAGACTGAGATGGTCTATGTTTGAATAATGGCTCTGACTTTGACCAACTATGAATTTAGCCATTTCTTAATCTCTCTGTGACCCAGTTTCCACATCCATAAAATTAGGAAAATAATAGTGCCTATCTCTGGGTTTCTTGCAAAGATTAAATGAATTCATGCACTCAAGGAAGCAGTATATTTTTTTAAATATATTTTATTGATTTTTTACAGAGAGGAAGGGAGAGACATAGAGAACCAGAAACATTGATGAGAGAGAAACATCGACCAGCTGCCTCTTGCACATCCCCCACCAGGGATGCGCCCGCAACCAAGGTATATCCCCTTGACCGGAATTGAACCCGGGACCTTTCAGTCCGCAGACCAATGCTCTAACACTGAGCCAAACCGGTTTCAGCAAGGAAGCAGTATTGTTAAATGATAGTTATGTGTATTTTACCACAATAAAGATAAAACAATTTAAAAATTTTAAGTGATATTACATTTTATTAAATGTTTTTCTGCATCTGTGAGATGGTGATTTTTTTTCTCTTCTGAAATATATAAGGACATGCATCAATTGATTTGGAATATTAAACCAACTTTGTATTCTTAAAGTCAACTGTTCATGGGATATTATCTTTTTTTATTGCTCAGTTTGATTTGCCCTTTTCCCTTCAGATTTTACATCTGTGTTTATGAGAAGCTTTGCCCCAAGATTTTCCTTTCTTGTAAAGTCCTTCTCACGTCTTTGGATTAAAGTTATGTTGGCCTCATAAAATGAGCTGGAAAAGGATTCTTCTTTTTTTTTTCTTTTTTGAAAGATTTTGTATAATATTGGAGTTATTCCTTCCTTAAATTTTGAAAAGAATTTTCCAGGGACTTAATATGGACTAAATAATATAAAAATCTAACTAAACTTTCTTTACAATTTGGCCCCACAGATCAACACTGTCATTGATGTTCTCAAATCTGGCTACCTCCCTCCAAATCATACTAGCAAGGAAGTTCATCTCATTTTCTGAAAAGGCAAAAACAAAAACCTACCTCCAAGCCAGAAATCTCAGAGTAATTTTCAGATAGCACCATCCTTCATTCTACCTCCAGTCCAGGCCAAATGAAGCCATCACGAATTTTCATCAGCTCCCAAATCCATTTGTCTCTCAGTTGGCACTCTATTGGCCAGATGGTTCCCATTGTACCCTACACTCTGCCCTCCTTGGACTGCCTCCTCTCCAGTGACAGCATGATCACCTTCTCGCCCTGTTGTCAATAACTGGCCTGAAGCTTAGGCTCTCTGGGAGCAGGTATGAAAGTTAGGATGAAGCTAAAGTAGGTGCCCACATGAAGCCAGAAAACTAAAGTTTTCCCACCTCTGCTCCCAAGTCCTAACAAGCATTTATCTGGAATGCTACCAATACATTCCTCTAGCAGGGCTAAACTGCCTGATACTTTATTTCTGAGAGTTTGTCTAATGCTTCTACTTCCCCTCAAAAAAAAAAAAAAAAGAAAAAGAAAAAGAAAAAAGATATTCTAGAAGAGCCACTAGCTCACTGGCAAATCTTCAATTACAAATGCAAATCAAAGATGATTTTGCCTAAATAATAAAAAAAAAAATGTTTTCATTTAATTTAATAAGTCTATAGAAGCCAGGAGAAGAAGAGGGCACTATTATTTCACTACCTACTAAGAGGCAACAACTATGATGGAATGACAGTCTCTGTTTCTTACTATGCATTTTCCATATTTGATATAATTCTGTATATACAATTGTGTAATTGCCTTCATTTATTTATTTTTTTGGCTTACAGTTATCGTGAATTTTAGTATTTCCCAGGTTATCATAACTATTTATTAATACTGTTTTAATAACTTTATAGTCCTGAGGAGGTAGTATAATATTCTTAAAGGTTTCTAATATTGGATATTTTTTATTTGTTGACCCCATAATAATCTTTATCCATCTACCTAGCACCTTGTTCTTAAGCCTCATAACTCAATAACATATTTAGAGACTTTGAAAAATGCCAGTAATGTCCTTTCAACAGAGCTGTGGAATCTGATTACAACTCTCAGAGTTTCTCCCACATTTTTTTTTCCTTATAGCACATTTTTCCTACTTTACATATTTTCCTTTCTTGCAATTTTTCAAAATCAGCCTTGAACTGATTTTAAATAGGTTTCTCTGTGGCAAGGTATTTTTGTGCTATATTCCAATCATCTTTATGGACATTTTGGAGTTATGTCAGATTTTAAACAAGAACTATTAAGGAGATTTATGAAGCGCTGGTACTGCTGCATGGACAACTTTGTTTGGTAATAAGAAGCAACTGCAATATTTGAAAATGAAGTAAATGTTTCTTCCTACCCCAGTAGCTAGGTCTGTCTTATAAGCTTCACCTCAAAGTTCAGTGAAAATATTCCTACTGGTGCAGGAGCAACTTCAGTGTGTGACAGACAGTAAATCAGCATCTGTCAGGTGAAAGGTACAGGCTCAGAATCTGCTTTCCTTTGCACTCTGCGGTGTGGCTCTTATGCTGAATCCAGCATGCAGAGATTTGCTGAGATGTGCTTTCTGAGGATAGGAAGTCAGCCACATGCATTCATAAGGCCTTTCTGTGGCCAGACACTCAGAGACCACCTCATAAGACTATGTGCCCGAAATCCAGCTGAGCCTAGCACTCACCCTCACACATGACTGCTAGGCTGGGAAGGAATTAAGCAACCATGGAACCCTAATCCTAAACTATTCAATAAAAGTCAAGTGAGTATTTACTGTGTGCCAAAGATTGTGCAAGGGGGTGATCAGGCCAGCAGGAGAGAAGTTAGGCAGAGTTAAGAGATCGGACCTAAACCAGCAGTTGGATATCCCCCAAAGAGTCCCAGGTTGGAGAGGGTGCAGGCCGGGCTGAGGGACCCTCCTCTCCCTCCTGTGTATGAATTTTGTGCACCAGGCCTCTAGTATAACAATAATAGAATTTATTGAGCATTTTCTATGTGTCAGGCTCTACTCTAAGCTTCTTCTGCATATTATATCACTTAATCCTTATATCTCTCTCCATGTTTGAATGAGCCAGACACACAGAAGCTAAGAAACGTGCCCAGAGTCATAATTGTAGTACCTTAAATAACAAGATGAATTCAGATAACTATTATATTTTGATACTACTGTAGTGTGGAGTCTGATAAACAGAGGGCCTGAGAAGAAGCTGAAAGCAGGAAGGGCCAGATCTCAAAGGCCTTGAATGTCATGCTAAGAGATTGGATTTTAATCTTGCAGGTTGTAAAGAACCAAACATTCAAAGTTTTGAAAAGACAGATCTGATAGCTAGGGGTCAAAACTTGAGTCAGGAAGCCAACTTCCTGAGACTATTGTAGGAGACTATTAAAATAGTCCTGGAAAGAATGCATGAGCTGTGGAGCTAAAGGTGAGAAAAAGAGGGGGAAAGTGGTAGTGGCCTACATTTCTGGTTCCTGCTCTTCAAAGTATTAATCCTTCAGTACAGTCAATAAAAACCACATCTGACCTGCTTCCCCAAAATTGGAACAGGAACCCTAGCTGGTTTGGCTCAGTAGATAGAGTAACAGCCTGAGGACTGAAGAACCCTGGGCTCAATTCTGGTCAAGGGAACATGCCAGGGTACTAAGTTCAATCCCCACTAGATGTGTAAGAGGCAGCAGAATTAGATGTTTCCAGTTCTCTCTCCCTCTCCCTTCCTCTTTGAAATCAATAAAAAAATATTTTTTTTTAAGTGAGACAGGAAATGGAGAAGAAGGAAGTGTGGGGATGGTAGTGACCTCACTTCCTGACTAGAGTGTCTTCTAAGGTGGTGTGACTGCCAGGAAGGGCTTTCCACTGCTGAGGATGGTGGTAGATCCTCTAAGACAAACCAGGCAGAAGATGCAGCTCTTGTGTTTGGGGTCCTCATGCCGATGGTCACATCAATCCAGCAACATTAAAATTGGTCCAAGAATGCAATGTAATTCTAGAAACACCCTCCTTTAGATCTGCCAAAGCACAGAAGCAGAAAATTGCACAGGATGAGGAAAACAACATAAAGCTTTTGCCAGGAGTTGTAACCATATAGAGCAAAGATGTGCATGATTAAACAGTGTTTTGGTTGGTTAGATGGTTTTCTTTCAGTTGATCACAGCCACTGCATGTGAACTGTGGCCTACACTCTGCTCCTTCAATAATAACTAGGTCTCAGCTGCGTTAGAAAATCCTAGGGTGCATATCATTTTACTTTCTTTTGCTGAAGTATAGATATAAGATAGCTTTGTAATTAGCTGATTAAAAAGAGAGAAATTTTTATAATTAGGTTTTATAGAGCAATGGATTTTGCATTAAGTGGTTTACTACAAAAAGAAACATTGATCTGAGACATGAGATTAGTCTGAATGTGTGTTACATTGGGAATACTTAGGCCAATTATAGGATTAAGGGTCCACTGTGGTGATGTAATCCCACCTAAAATATGGCTATCTGGTGATTCCTTTAAAACTCCAGGCCCTACTATACTCTTCATTTCTTTAAAAAATTTGCCCAGAGAGGCACACTTAGCTTTTTGTAACTGAAGTAAAATCCAAGACCTCATTTAAATTTCAAACCCACTTGGAAAAATTCATAGGAAACTTAGAGTTTTAAATCTTGTTATTTGTAAGATTTCAATAATAAATGAAATGTTCTACAATTGTTTTTAAAGATGATTGGAATAATCACATAATATTATATAAACATTTTTAATCATGTTTTTCAAGTCTATTGAATTGCTTATGACATGCTTATAACATAATGTTAACTAGAAATAAGACAGAATATAAACACCATATTTAATATAAACTCAAATATATGAGCTTGTGTATGTGCTTGTGTAGATAGATATTTGGCTGGAGTTTCTGCAATGAAATCCACAAAAGTTCACAATGGTTATTACTATGGATGGTGTGATAGCAAATTTCTATTTTTAATTTATTTATGATTTTTCTAAAATTTTGTAATTTCTAAATATTGATGGCTTTGTTTTTGTAATTAAGAAAAAAATAATTTTATAAATGACTATTGTCCTTCAAAGTAACTCTGATAATCCACAAAATTATTGCAATGATGTTGCCTTGCTCACTTTTATAATTATCCCAAATTTAGTATATGGCTGCAATTCAAAAAGAATATTTTTTACTTTATAACTAAATCTCATCTTTTTTCTTATTTTAGAAAATGCCCCTATTCTGTTCAGTCAACCATTCTTTTTTTCAGTAGCCTTGGCTTCAAACATTTGTTTGATTCTAAAAGTAAAATATGCCTTCTGAACATCAAGATTTGTAGTCCAGCCGAAACTGGTTTGGCTCAGTGGATAGAGCATCGGCCTGTGGACTGAAAGGTCCCGGGTTTGATTCCGGTCAAGGGCATGTACCTTGGTTGCGGGCACATCCCCAGTGGGGGGGGGGGTGCAAGAGGCAGCTGGTCAATGTTTCTCTCTCATGGATGTTTCTAACTCTCTATCCCTCTCAATTCCTGTGTAAAATCAATAAAATATATTTAAAAAAAAAAAGATTTGTAGTCCAGAGTACACTGAAAATACTATTAAGGGTCCATATTAATCAGTGCAGGCTACCATAACAAAACATCATATACTCACTGGCTTAAATGCTAGAAATTCATTTTCTCACAGTTCTGGAGGCCAGAAGTTTGAGGCCAGTATGATTGGTTTCTGATGAGAACTCTCTTCCTGGCTTGCAGACAGCCACCTTCTCACTATGTCACATGGCAGAAAAAAATCAAGCGTTCTGGTTTGTCTTCTTATAATGACACTAATCCTATCAGATTTGGGCCCCACCCAACCTTACGAGTTGATTTAAGCTTAACTATCTCATAAAGTCCTGATCTCCAACTACAGTCATATCAGGGGCTACAGATTTAACATACAAATTTTGGAGAGACACAATTCAGTCCATAGCAGGCTCTGAAAGCATTTTCAAAAGTTTTGAGCATTCCTTGCCATAAAGCATATTGTTTGTCCAGTTTCTTACTGTGAAGATTACACATGCAAAAAAAAAATGTCTAATGTCTTTGTTTTATAAAGTGATTTACAATCTATTCTTCTAAAATGCCTATTTTAACACAAATTAACTCATATCTGACTGAGAAACAGGACATTGATGTTTGTATAATCCAGAAGTTAGATTGCTTTTTCTGAGCACAAGATTTTCTGCCAAAACAATCAAAAACAAACTTTCTCAGCATTAAGGAAAGTGTCTTAGAACTCAAGAAAATCTTAAGACCAAAGTTTAAAATCCCATAGAAGTGACTGTAGTGCAATTATGGGCTGGTTTCATGATTTCATAAACCACAACATTTATTTTAAGCCTATTTGAGGAAGCTACAATTGCAGATGAAAAAGCTTGAAAGACATTTCCCATGTTAAGAAAAACAATGAAGAAGAAAAATTTACCCTAGATTATGTGTTGTATGTTAATAAGACTGGTCACTGTTAGAAATGAACTGTGCATGAATTCCAGGATTTTAGATGGCAGAGGAATGATACTGGGCCCACAGACCAACACCCAGTTTCACCAGGCCAGTGGTTTATTGGCTTATTATCACTTTTATTCGTCCCTGGTTATAAGATGCTGTGGATTTTAAGGGATCTATTTAATCCTGTTTTCCCCATAAATTCTATTATTTTAAATCCACAGTTTTTCAGAAGACAGGGTTTTCAAGAACACACATATGGAATTACTGCCAAAGTTCTAGTACAAAAATATTTTATACAAATAAAAAATGTATTAATTACATCATTTTATAATCACTCATCCCTCCTTTCAAATCTCAGCTCTTCTGAAAAGGCTTCCTAATCACCATCACCCTCACTAGGGTTCCCACTAGTTTAGTTTAATTGCTACCCTCACCACCTCTTCTTCACTTCAATTTCATGGAACCCTCAAGAGTTTATTAAATTTCATTCTCACTGAACCCTGAGATGCATGAAAGAAGAAAACTCAGTTTTATTATGTTTAGTCTGAGCATTTGATTGTACAGAGTTATTGATGCTGCAGTAAGTGACATTGTCAGAGGGAACAGGCACACTCTTCAAGTGTAGGAGCGTGCCTGTCGTACTATTCACCGTGTTCCTAGTGATCACTCAATAGGATGTCTCCTTAAATGAATAAAATGACAGTCTTTTCCATGTCTGAACCATGCCAAAAGCTGGAAAAATAAGGAAATGTTGTTTCTGTTTTGGATATAAGAATACTGGCACACAGCCAGAGAAGACCATGATAAGACACTGATGGCCTTGACTTAGGTCAGCCAACTTTCAGGCCTTCGCTCTTTCCATTCAGACCAATCTCCCACTTTATCCTTTTTTTAAAACCTTTGCATCAAGTTCCGGTATCCCAGATTCAGTTTTCTGTGGACTATGTAATGATTTGGGCAACTGGTATACCCAACTCCATATCATCCTACTTTGTTATCACACTGTTTTTAAGTTGGATATCATTCATAGGTGGTATCTACCTTTTTCTAAAACTACATAGGGATTTAAAGAAAATGTCTGCAACACACGCATCTCACTGAACTCTGAGATGCATGAAAGAAGAAAAACTCAGTTTTATAATGTTTAGTCCGTGTTAACCAGCAGTTCCTTCCAACCTTCCAATGACCTCCATCCTGACTCTTGACCGTCTCTCCCGCAGACCCAAGATTGCTGAACTCCAGGTTTTTTGCAACAGCTCATACTCACCATGTTATTCCTATCTGAGTCTCTGCACATTCTGCTCCTTCTGCCTAGAAAGCAACCTCACTTAGTTGAGATTCACTCAACTTTTAGATCTTACTCAGGTACCTCCTCTGAAGGAATGACTTCTATCATTTCCATGATTAGACCTACTTCTCCAGTTATAGGTTCTCATAATATGATGTAGCTCTCCCTCAGATCTCTTATCATAGATAAAATTTTACATGAATGTGTATAATTATTGGTAAAAATACAATAGCTACCTGGTGGCAGATACTGCTAGTTTTCTTGCTTAGTTCAAAATTTGGCACATTACTGCTCGGCCCATCCCAGACTCATCTTGTGCACTTCATCTTTTGTGTTCCAGAAACCTGGTGCCCTTTCTGGTGGTTGGCTCTGTGTCTGTACCACTTTTGACCACACTCTTCTTAAGTAATGTCCGAGACTCACAGTTCTTTCCATTATAAACCTTTGTTTTCCCATTGTTATTATACAAGAGCCTTTCAATGGATGTGGGGGTGAAGTGTGTATGTAGTGGGGTATGGGGAGCATTCTATAGTTCTGTAATTAGATCTCAGCATTTTGGGGGAGATTGTGACCCTGGTCTGGGACCTTCAAAAGGATTCTCAATTTTGTTTCCCCGTTCCCCTTAGTTGAGACAGAAAGGCTAGACGGGACTGAAGTTGGGTGTTCCACTTCCCTGTGTTGATTACTCTTTTACAAAATCCCGGTAGGTCAGACTCAGGTAAAATCATTTTTCTTGAGAACAGGCCTTGTTAATAAGAATAGAATTTTCTGGGTATGTTTAAAAACAGTTATTTCCCTCTTGCCTCTTGTGGAAGCACAATGGTTTTTTGTGGGTTGGTTTTTTGTTTTGTTTTTTCTCTCTGATCTTCATGATGAAAATGCTATTGGGCTCCTAGAGAAAAAACTCATGAACATGTAGGACTCCTTACTCTCCCAAAACTGGATCCCCTGGAGTTTTTAGCTCTCAGACTTGCCCATACAGTCTTCAGAAAGTCATCAATTAAAATTAAGTTTTCCTGCTCAGACTCTGGTTCCTGCAGAGTTTTGTGCTCCTCAGCTTCTGACCTAATAAGTTTTGATTCTATCTGTCTCTCTCTTCAATTTTAGGAACAGCGGATTGTCCTATAACTTCACCTCTCTGATGGGTGTAAGAAAAATGTTGATTTTCAGTTTTCAGCTTTTTTGCTTGTCTTAAGTTCCTAACATGCTAGACCAGAAATCAGGAGTGCAGTTTTGCCTGAACTCCATGCAACCTGGGAAATGCTATCTGTCCCTCCGTGAGCCCCCACAATGCTTCGGGTACAATCCCACGTGGGCTCCATAGAGGATGAACACCACACGACTCAGGACAAAAGATCTTGTTGTTGATATATTTCAAGACAGGCTATCTGGCATTTACATATACAGTCACTCAAGATTCATATTTAATAAAGCTAAATTTTAATGTAAACTTTTGTAAGATGCCATTCAAATAGTTTGAGGTAATAATTTACATAGAAATAGTTTCATGTGACAAAGACTTTATACAATAGCAAGAATATTTATAAGAGGCTTCTTTATTAATGAGAGCAAAAAAAGAAGAAAATTAAGACAGATAGGGGTATACAGGTCTGTGCCTCTCTGACTGAGTCTTTCAACATGTTTTGTAACATTCACTGCCTGAGAACACAGATAGGCTCTGTAGGAAATTACTAATGAGTTTGCTATCCAATCCAAAAAGAAAAACTAACAGGAACACTTGCATACAAAGTATTAATCACACAGAAAATCAGAGTACTCACAGACAGAACAAAGCCTGAAGATTAAGAACACAAGCAGGACTAAGGACAAAGGCAGAGTCTTACTTGAATTGCTGGAAAGAATGAAGCCAAGTGAAGCTGTGATGGGAGGATCCAAATATCAGCCCATGTTTCCCCTGCAGTTTATTCCTCCTGTGATTTCCCCTCATTCCTCCCATCCACATCCCAATGAAGCTACAGTATTTTGTACTCCTTGACTCAGAGGAAAGGTGTGACTTTGTGGAAAGAGGGAATAACCAAAAACCCTTTGGTGTTCCAAAAGCGATGCCCTTAGAAACAGAAAACCTTGGGCAAAAATGCCTGTGAGGGATAAGAGAGGACATTTTTTTTTTTTTTTTTACTTCCCAAACTAGAAAGATTCTAAGAACTTGTGGAACATAAGAGAGACAGATGGTGAGTGCATGTGTCAGCATCTCTGTGTTAGGACTCGATCAACAACAGGAAGGTAATATTAGCGGGCCCCAGATGACAGGGTCTTGTGCCTTGCCTTCTAATTAAGGTTTCAGGGAGGCAGCAAAACCTTACCAGAGCGTTGATGAAGCCCAAAGGTAGAGGGAACTTGCACTCTTGGTCTAAATAGAAACCCCAAAAAAGAAATTAGACCTGTGAGGAGGAACTTATCTACACATTAAGCAATGCCAATGATCCAGTGAATAATGATGTCTCCATGGACAGATTGCAGAAATGAGCCAATACTCCCCATCTCCATCTTGCCTTGGCACTCCCTGCACTTATATATCCCCACCTGCAAAGGGAATGAGAGACTCAACTTGAGTATTTCCCTCATCTCAGAAGAATAGGACCTACATTCAATTACATTGAATTATAGAAAAGTACAAAATGTGTTTGTGCGCATTTTGGTCCAGAGTCATCCCTGCTATAGGAAAATTGGGAAAGTTTGGCTAATCTAAAATGTATATTTATTATGTGTCAGGTACTAAGCTAAGCACTTCCTCTTCTTAGTGTTCACAACCTGTAACATCAGAAATCAAGAACTCCAATCATTGCCAGTTAACAAAGTCTGATCTTTTTTTAAATAATAATAATAATAATTTTATTGATATTATTTTTGTTATTGTTGACATCATTACAGATGTCCCCCATTTTTTCCTCCTTTGCTCTCCTCCACCCAGTCCCTGCTCCACCCCAGGCCTAACCTATTT
The DNA here is from genome assembly GCF_014108245.1 of Pipistrellus kuhlii. Taxonomy (NCBI): domain Eukaryota; kingdom Metazoa; phylum Chordata; class Mammalia; order Chiroptera; family Vespertilionidae; genus Pipistrellus; species Pipistrellus kuhlii. The sequence goes on from NW_023425529.1 coordinate 149,988,947, forward strand.
CTCATTTTTAATCCTCACCCAAGTATATGCCTCTATTGATGCTAGAGAGAGAGGAAAGGAGCAAGAGAGGGAGAGAGTGAAACATCCATGTGAAACATTGATCCATTGCCTCCAGAATGCACTCGACCAGGGTATCAAACCAGCAACCTGGTCTGTGCCCTGATCGGAACAGAACCATGGACCCTTTGGTGCACTGGACAGCCCTCCAACCAACTGAGCCACACTGGCCAGGCCATATTGGTGTTTTAATTTCCCTGAATGATTCTAGGGTTCAGGCAAAGTTAAAATCCACATAACCTGAACCCAGCACCAACAGCACCAGCATCACCTGGGAACTTCTGAGAACCAGAGAATAGGGCCCTAACCCAGACCTACTAGGTCAGAATTTTGGTTTTAAACAAAATCCTTGAGTGGTTTGTAAGAAACAAAATTTGAGAAGCACTAATATACTACTCACTCCCTTCCACTGCCAACCCCACTTCAGCTTAAAAAGGGAAGAAAAGCCTGAAAGACCTAAATAGACAAGTATCACTGTATCACATAAAAGAAAGACAAATAAACTTACCTCAAAGTTGCCAGATCAGGACTTTACTACAATACATGGGACCAGATGACTGAAGAGGAAGAAAAAAAAAACAAAGCACTTGTTAAATGGAAGGAATCCCTGACATGACCAAGTCCTAAAATAGCCTGAGGCAGATGGGGCCAGCAGAAGCCGTCTGTGCCTGGCAAGTGACCATGACCTAGCACGTGCCCCTGACACAGCAGCCTAGGCTCCCAGGACGGTGAATAAATACCCAGGGGCTGCCCCTAGTTCTGCCCATGATCCTCTAGAAGGACACAGGGTTTTCTCACCCCAATCCAGTGAAGGAGCCCCATATCTATTGTCACTTTCACCGAAATCATTAAGCTGCACCCCCCCAGCTATGTTGCAGTTAAAAGAACAAATTTAAGACGGCCCCCGGTTTGTGGCAGCCTGAACCACAGACCACTAAAAAGATGTAGAATAAACCTTTAACTCACATGTGTCAAACACAAGGCCCACGGGCCAAATCTGTCCCGCCAGGCCTTGCAATGTGGCCCGCACCGAGCTGTCATCACTGCACTCCGCTGCGTTTCCATCACAATGACAGTTTATGACTGTTCAGTAAACCATTCGGCCCGCGATTTAGGCTGGATTTTAGATTTTGGCCCCTTCTCTGATTGAGTTCGACACCCCTACTTTAACTGCTGGAAGCTGCTATGGTCTGAATGTTTGTGTGCCCCCCAAATTCATATGTTGAAACCTAGCTCCCAAGGTGATGGCATAAGAAGGTGAGGCTTGCCGAAACCGGTTTGGCTCAGTTGATAGAGCATCAGCCTGTGGACTGAAAGGTCCTAGGTTCGATTCTGGTCAAAGCCATGTACCTTGGTTGCGGGCACATCCCCAGTAGAGGGTGTGCAGGAGGCAGCTGGTCGATGATTCTCTCTCATCGATGTTTCTAACTCTCTATCTCTCTCCTTTACTCTCTGTAAAAAATCAATAAAATATGTTTGTTTGTTTTTTAAAATGGAGGGTACCAAAAAAAAAAAAAAGAAGAAGAAGAAGGCGAGGCTTTTGGGAGTGTTCCAGTCCTCCAGTGGGGACCCCTCCTGGATAGAAATAGTGCTCTTACTTAAAAAGGCCCCACAGAGCTCTCAGGCCCCTTCTGCCAAGTGAGGACATGGCGAGAAGTCTGCTACACGAAGTTGGCTCTCACTCGACAATGCAGGCACCCTGATCTCAGACGTCCAGCCTCCAGAACTGTGAGCAGCAAATGTCTGCAGTGTATAAGCCACCCAGTGTGTGGCATTTTGTCATAGCAGCCCAAGCGGACTAAGACAGAAGTCATTACCAAGTACCACCTCAGCTTCGGGAGATGATTATGAAATTAGAGAATTGTGCTCTGTGCTTGAAGAATAAGCCCGATAAGGAGCCAAAAGTGCTCAAGGGCACCGAGAGCTGAGGAGAGCTGGGAGAGCCCGTTGCGGCAAGAAAAGTTCATTTCAGGGAAAGGAAATCGCCTGGCAGACACAGCCACTGCTCACTCCTGCAATGCCTTCCACACTCATTCCCAGGGACCCGCAGAACCTCAGGCTCCCCGTGGGGGAAAAAAGTCACGATTTGCCTGTAACCACATCTGGGTAAATTAAGAAATGATCTTAACAACAGGAATGAACCTAGAGGGTATTATGCTAAGTGAAATGTCAGACAGAGAAAGACAAATATCATATGATTCCACTTATAAGTGGAATCTAAAAAAAATAAAATAAATGAACAAACAAAATAGAAACCTCATAGATACAAGAGAACAAACTGACAGTTGCCAGATGGGAGTGGAGATCAGAGGCTGGGTGGGAAAGGTGAAGGGATTAAAAAATACAAATTGGCAGGTACAAATTAGTCACAGGAAAGTAAGGTACCAAATAGGAAATACAGTAATAATATAGCAACAATTGTGTAGGTGTCAGGAAGGTACTAGGCTTAGAGGGTGATTACTTCATAAATTATGTAAATGTCTAATCACTATGCTGTACACCTGAAATAATACAATATTGAAGGTCAACTATAATTGAAAAAAATTTAATTATCTTTAATTATATTCAAGATACAGCTTATAATTGGTTTCCTTCTCTACTTATGGACAATGAAAAATCCCCACTTGCCTCCTACATTGAAAAGACAATGATACCAAAGGGTTAACATCTCTTACCTGGATAGAATTTTAAAATGAATTGCTTTCTAGCTTAAAAAAAAAATGTTACCTTGGAGGTATAACTTCAACTCATAGCCTAATTTGCAAAGGCATCAACCATACCTAGAGACTATTTAGAACCAAATCAGTTACCTGGAGGAATAGGACAAAAAAGGGAAGAGCAGTCACTCTCTACCACTCACGGGGGATACACCGCTCCTCAGCCACACACCTCGGCAGGAGCACAAGGGCTCAGTAAATGATGCTGATGTCTTAATATTTATTGTTCATATTTTTAGGTTGAATTAAATAAAATCGCCATTTTTGTGCATCAAAAAAACAGTCAGATATGAGCAAGTTCAGATAGTTCAATCCCCATTAAATTGACCAAAAGATGTTAAATGGTTAATGGTAGAAAAAGTTGTAGTGAGATAAGATTGCTCATACATAAAATTTTTAGAGGTAATTATATTAATATAATGTTCTTAGAGATAAATTTGGTAATACATACAAAAAGCCTTGCATTTTTTCATATTCTCTAACACAAAAATTCAACATCTACCTGATTCTAGAGATTTATGATAGTATAAAGATCTATTTTGCAACATTGTCTAAAAGAATTACTTAAATGTCCAATGAGTCCTGGCCCATGTGTCCAGTAGTTAGAATGTCGGCCTGCACCCTGAGGCTAAAGGTTGAGGGTTCGATGCCCAGTCAAGGGCACTACTTGGGTGGTAGGTTCAATCTCCAGCACTGGTAGGGACAAATGCGAGAGGCAAACAATTGATGCATCTCTCACATCAATATTTGTCTCTCTCTCTCCCTCCCCCACTCCTTCTATTCTCTCTAAAAACTCAATGGGAAAATATCATCAGGTGAGGATTAGGGAAAAAATGTCCAATTATAAGGAAGAGTATAAAAAACACTATGACACATTCATAAAACAGAATATTACATATTGATTAAGATTGTATTTAAAGAACATTTAATGACATAATAAAATGCTTAAATAATGTGGAGAATACAAAAGTTGACAAAGGTATCTAAAATAAAAACTCTGAAAGATACAATTCTGGGTGATTTTTATTCTTTTCTTTTCATTTCTACTTTTGGAATTACATTTTTACAACTGGAAAAAAAGTTTAACATAATATAGCCATATAAATGTTCAAAAGAGAGCCACAGTTATCTACTCCCACACAGAGCATGGAGACTGAAGCCGGTAACCACCTATCCTCATTCACACACAACCTACTATATACCAACGTGATATGACTATTCTATTGTAGAACACTCTTGCCCAAGAAAATACTTTGATTGTTCATTATAGGAATTTTCTAAAGACCCATCAACTCTTCCATAAAAAAAGCATTGACTATTTGCACCCTCAGCTTATTTGAAACCCTTGCCTAAAAAATCTTCACCTTACTGTTTCCCATAGTCCAGAACTATTGTATCATGATCCTCGTCCAGTCTTAATTAACCACATTCCTCTACAGACATGCACAATGGAAAGACCTGCCTTAAACCAAATTTCCAATTTTCAATAAATTCTGACCTTGACAGTATGAGATACTATCAAAAGCTCTGTCCAGGTGGTGCTCTTCCCACTGCCATGAGCAATGAACTCAGCTTTGTCTTCTCAGGAGGTGGTGCTGGTGATATTTGGGGACCCAGCATATGACATAAGTGATTCTTATGAAATTCTATCAGGTATTTTCTATGAACTGGGAACTGCTCAACCCAATAGGAGATTCACTAGCAAAAAATCAAATAAGATAATTAATAATAAAGAATTCTAAAGGGGGAAGTAGGTTAGGGAGCAGTCCTCGCCCCTGTTCACTACCGCTCAGGCAGTGAGGTGAGAAGGCAAGTGATGTGCCAGTATTTGCTAACTGTGGTAGGTAGAAGCCTAGGATGACCTGACGTGACTTTCGCCTTCTCGCAATCTCTTCCCCTTTGAGAATGGGTGGGACCTGTCATAGGCGAAGATACCTCCACCGTGATTATGTGATTAAGGTTATACTTAAAGGAATTTTCTCTGTTTCCTTTGAGTTAATCAAAAGAGATGACTCAGATGGACCTGATCTAATTACAGGACCCTTTAAAGGCAGAGATTTTTCTCAGGCTAATGGCAGAAGGGAAGTCAGAAAGATTTCAAGCACTGAAGATAATGGAGTACCTTTGAAGATGAAAAGGTGACCCTCTAAGAGCTCAGCATGATCCCCAGCTGGCAGCCAGCAAGGAAATGGGGACATCTATCCTATCTATCCATGAGGAGCTGAAATCTTCCTTCGGTCCAAATGACCACAGAAACAGATTCTTCTCGAGAGCCTCCAGACAAGAACTCAGCCCAGCCAAAACATTGATATGGATCTTGTGAGAACCGAAGCCAAGAATCCATATAAGCTCATCCAGACTTCTAACCCTCAGAACTGTATGCTCATAAGTGGGTGAGAATGTCTCTAAGTTTGTAGTAATTTGTTATGCAACAATAGAAAATTAATATACCAAGTGACAGAGACATGAGCAAGATGAGTAAAAAAATCACCACAAAACTCTGGAGGTTCAAGTTGGACCCTGGTATGCCGTGATGTCCAAAGATTCTTACCCAACAGCCTCTTACAAAGGAAACCTGGACAAATCAGAAATGCAATCCCTGGAGCTGAGCAGACCTTTCAGGGAAAGAAGTGATAGGCAACTGAGGGCAGGGGATGGACTAAAAACTAGGAGAAGAAAAGGTAATGTTAGAATTGTTAGGAGGTGCCTACATTTCACCTACGCAACCCCACGAAGGTGGGATTTAGTTGAGGGTAAACGAAAACTGTCCAAGAGATGAGATGCAGAATTTGCTTTTGCACACCCTGGTCTCCAGCCTGGCACTGAGTTTGACAGTGGAGGTTCAGATAGGCTGCTGAGGTAAAGGGCACAGAGGAAGGTGAAACAAGACAAAGAAGGGATTGGTGGAGGAGCAAGCCAGCCTAACGGATCTCCTCATTCTCCCTTGGATGCAATACATGTTGCACAGGCCTGGTTTTATTGGTGTGACGTTTCCTTCTTCAAAGGTCCTTCCCTGCTCTTCTCCATCACTTTCTTACTGTTCAAGGACCAGAATAAATCCCATCTTCCCGGTCTGAACGTGATCTTCCAGTGAAAAATTCTGACCAATAGGAGGCATTTCCTACTTGATTAGTTCCAAGGGCAATAACCTCATTTCTTCACGCAGTAACCCACTCAATTGTAAGGCCATTTTAATAGTTAGAGTTCCAACCGAACCAAAATCCATCATTTAATAACTGTGACTACCTTTCTGAAACCCACTTTCCTCATTTGCCAATGGAAATAAAATGAATACCCTCCTCAAAAGATAATTGGAAGCACTGAATAAGATAGTTCAAGTAAAAGGCTTTGTACCCTGTCTGACACATAGTCAGGGCTTGACCAATGGTGGTGGTTGTTTCATTGTCGAAAGAAATGTTGCAATGCATTTATTACAATGGCTGTAGGCACTCAGTGGATGGCAACTCTTATCAACTATGACAGCTGTCTAAAGCCACACAGTCTCCACTCCTCTTTTCAATTGGTACCTTCCAAATACATGAAAACAGCTGTGTGAACTGCCTAAAATAGAATATAGCATCAATAAATGTTATTTTCTTAATTCTCCTACTGTTCAGAAGTCCCCCATTGCAGACCATCTTCTTCCAAATGCTTTCTACCAGAATTCTAAGTGTCTCTCTCCAAATGAGCTGACACCAAGCTGAGGAGAGCTCTGCCGATGTGACTGACTATCCAGTGAGTACGGAGGAGCCATGGCCTACCTTCACCTGGTAACAGTAGTTTTCCAAACTGGGTGGAGTTTTTTTCAACTATAGAATCAGAACTTCAAATTGATTACTTAGATTTCTATTGACTGCTCTCTAATTTAACTTACTCCTTCAAGATAAAATGATGATTTTATTCTGTCATCTATGATATTTTCTGGTGTTTTTTTTTTGTTTTGTTTTGTTTTGTTTTGGGGTGGGGGGAGCTTTGTCACTTGCAAATTTGATAGTGTGCTTCCCAAGTCTCCATCATCATTTGGCACTAATTTTATTCATTTATCTCATCTCTTAATGGATTTTAAAATGTTTCTGGGTAAAATAACAATTTCTATGCTTTATAATATCCTCTACAGTAATAGCTTTTAAACTTTTGTAACTAAAACCCATCATGAGAAATATACTTAACATTGCAACCCAACTGCATTCACACACACACACACACACACACACACACACACACACACAACTGATCTAAACATGTAAGAAATAATACTTATTTTATGATGCACTCTGATATTGTCCATTCTTTGGTATTTTTTATTATTATTAGTTTTTGGTCAAGACCCATCTGATTGATTTCACAGCCTATTATTAATAGGTTATGGCTCATAGTTTGCCAACTGCAGTTCTATAAAAGGGCTTTAAATTTTCCCCTATTAAAGCAGCAGAAAAAAAGTACCCTGTGGTTGAGCAGGGGTAGCAGTGCTGCCCAAAGAAATCTTTGCTGCATCTTTAAAGCCCTTGAGAATGTTGTGCTCCACTAATAGACCTGTTTCAACAGAAAACTAACAGGCCTTTTTCCATTTCTTCTAGTAAAAATTATGATCCCCAAAAGTGTTCTATTTTTACTCCATGGTTGCCCTTTGGCAGTCCCCCAGAAACTCACTGACAGATGGTACCCCAGTTTGAGAAAAACTGCATAGAAATAGGGCTCATCACATGGCCATTCCTCAGCAAGAATAGGTTGATTTATTGATAGGCTGTTTTCCTAAAGAAAGAGGTGTTCATGAAATAGGATGTATGTTAAACAAATATTATCTGAAGGTTTTCTGGGATGTGAAGGAAAGATGAAATAAAGAGATTGTTAGTAAAAGATAGGAGCCAATTCTCTACATTGTTTGTTTTTTTCTTTTTTTATTTTATTGATTTTTCACAGAGAGGAAGGGAGAGAGATAGAGAGCTATGAAACGTCGATGAGAGAGAAACATTGTCCAGCTGCCTCCTGCACACCCCCTACCGGGGATGTGCCCGCAACCAATGTACATACCCCTGACCGGAATCGAACCCGGGACCTTTCAGTCCACAGACCGACGCTCTACCACTGAGCCAAACCAGTTTCGTCCAATTCTCTACATTGTAAGCAGAGGCACTGATTGCATTGATCATGACTATATTTTCAAAAAAGTTTGTATACAACCAACTTGGATCCCTGAAAAAAAAATATGCTTGAATACAAAGAAGTGTTTCCTTTGAACAAAGAACAATTTTGTTCACTGTCCACATAATAACGATAATTCCTTCCTCCGGTCAATGATCAGGTGTGCTCACAGTTCATTATTAAATATTTGGAGTCTCCAAGCTCAGGGTTCTTCTCTTATAATGTACCCCACTGCATGTACATATGCCACCTTGCCATCTTTATGTTCCCCTGTGAAAATGAATGCTTGGAAAATTGCAGCAAATGGTAATACTCTGGTTACTTCGTTACTGTGAATAATAAACTGCCCTTTCCCTCAGACTCTGGAGTCTCATGACTTCTGCCAGTATACATGAAATTACAGCAGGTTAACAGGGTATGTTTGTAAGTAGGATAAAATCTCTGATCCTTCTCTGTTCTCGGCAGTCTCATGTTACTGATTCCAACTGGCAAGCCCATGTCTTAAGGTAATTAATTTCCTCTTTATTTGTGGTGGGTTTTTTTTTAATGTATTCATGTAATACATAAGCATTTATTGAGTGACTAATCAATGCTGGGAAATTTCTAAGCATTGGAATAAGGGGATCCAGCCTTACGCAAAACAAAGTCGTAATAAAAAACAAAAGCCTCATTAAAAAATGAAGTGTAGTGAGGTAAGACAGAAAATAAACAAGTAATCAAATGAGCAAACAAGTTCATTTCCAAGAGTGTAAGTGCCAGAAGGAAAATAATGCCAGAGAGTGACTGGAGTAGACATGGAAGGAGGGACGGTTGGTGACCAAGCAAGGCCTTTCAGAGACAGTAGAACTGGAGCTGGGATATTTATGACAAGGTAAATTAGCCATGAGAAAGTCTTAGGGAAGACTATTCCAATAATAGCTCCTGTGAATGCCCTAAGGTGGTAGAGAGAATGATGTGTTCAGGAAAAGAAGGGCCAAAAAGCCAAGAGATGCATAATGTTGGAAGAGGTTGGAGATGTTGGCAGGGCCAGGTCCAAGGAGACTTGGGGACCACTGAAGGACTTTAATTATCATTATCTCCTCTTTCAGCTCCCTCCTTCCACTTCCCTTCTCTCTGACAGTGTCTGCCTGGGCACGTTCCTGACAGAGCCCCTGCATGATGCTCTCAATTGGAAAGTGAGTGATAACTGCCCTAAGACTTTAATTTCTGGCCCACAAAAATATCTGCATGATATGAATGAAATTGTAAAGACTGACATTGTATCAGAACCATCTCCAAAGGCCCAATTTTAGATGCCTGCCATCAAGAAGGAGGGATTTCAAGGCAGATATCCTCTGGAATTCTTCCTATAACACCAGCCAATGGGACAAACTCCTTCTACAATAGTTCAAGTTTGTTCTAGTTCCAGGATGTAGGCACTGATCTCTGACAGAGGAGAAGTGAAGAGTGGCTTCCAATGGCTTATTTTAAAGAGCTTCTGATGCTTCCTCAAGAGTCTTATTTGTCACTCACCAATTAGTGACTTCCTGAAAAGGAAAAAGAGGAAATTGACCCAACATCTTGTGATGAAGAAAGTAATTAGATAATTATAACAATTCCTTACTTCTATTTGAAATTCAAACTAGGGTGAAACTCATTTAGTCATACTAACCAAATTAGTTAGATCTCCAAATAGAGTAAAATCAGTTTACTGATTTTTTAAAATTGGTATACTGCAAGTTAAAAGTCTAAGCTGATCATCCTACCGGCCGAGCAGCTGACCGTCCAATAACTATGATGCTCAATGACCACCAGGGTGCAGGCGCTCGACTGGTAGCTATAAGGCACACTGACCTCTAGGGGGAAGATGTTCAAGCATGAGCTGCCCAGCTACAGTGACCTGGCAGCTGTGGTTCTCTAGTAACACACCCCAAATCAGGAAGAGGAGAGCCCCTTTCCAGGCTGTGTCATCCAAGAACCACCCTCTCACAATCCAGGATTCCTTGGGGGATGTTAGAGAGCTGGTTTTGACCTGATCCCCACTGGCCAGGCTGAGGGACCATACACTGGGCCTCTAGTCCTATATAATAAAGAGGTAATATGAAAATTGACTGTCACACCCTCACAAGATGGCTGCCTACAACCAGGCCATTAGGAGGGTTAGTGAAAAATGACCAAACAACTGAACAAGCAGGCTGCATGGGGCAACCAGGCTAGCAGGGGGTTTAGTGAGGGATGACCAAACAATTGAATAACAGGCTGCTTGGGGCGACCAGGCTGGCTGAGGGGCAGTTAGGTGTGACCAGTCCAGTGGGGGGTTCAGTTGGTAGCAACCAGTCCAGCAGGGGGTGCAGTTGGGGACAACCAAGCTGGCAGGGGGAGCAGTTAGGGGCAACTGGTAGTCAGACATCCCCCTAGGGGTCCCAGATTGGAGAGGGTGTAGGCTGGGCTGAGGGGACACCCTCCCTCGTGCATGAATGTCATGCACCAGGCCCCCCAAAAAGCTTATTCTTTCTAAAAGTAGAGCAGCTTGAGATTACCACTAACTCAGAATTTCCAAGGAGATTGTGCAGAACCTGACTTAATGAATAGAATGTTTTATGCTACTAGTGGATCTAGACAATGGTATGATACATGCAGTCTATGATTAGAATATGATTTTTAGTTCCCTTAAACTCAATAGGATTCCCATAACTTCATTGTTAGGGTTGTTTTCTTAGCAAACACATTTTTCATAAACAATTCATGGGTAAATTTGTCAGCCATCATTATCACAAATGCTGTGTAATTGGTGTCTCAATTGATGAGGTAATATGGAAATCAAGGGATCATTTAATCACAACTGATGACCTCTCTGAAAGATTGAGGACTACTGAAGCAGGACTTAGCTATTTGAATGATCTGGTATGAGCAAGCAGTAGGAAAAAGTTGCCATTCAAGTAAGAAGAAGCCTGTTTCAGGGACTGGTTCAGACAGGGCAGATCTGAAATAGCATCAGGTGGAAATGTATCCACAGAAGATGGAGCTGACTACACAACACAACAGGTATAGTGTCCTCATAAGATGCTTCCCAAGTTCAACTAATACAAACTAGGTGTTTGTTGAAATGACTCACTCACACCCTTTATGTTTTCAAGTTTGGAGAATGAATTGACTTTGGTCCAGAAAGTTCTGGAAAGACTGATGATGGGAACTATCTGAGTTTCAGTTTATAATCTTTCAAATGAAGATGACATGATCTCCCTCCTTGGGTAGCACGGGGGTTAAATGACATGACGTATATAACATGCTTATCACAGTGCTCGGCACACAACACATCTTCAGTAATTAGAAGTTTTTAAAAAACTAAAACAGGCCTAAGGTTCTGTCTGTTGCCTGTTCTGACCCTGAGGGTGATCACCTGCTCGCGATCCCGCCGAGCCTTCCTTGGCAGTTTGAGATTCTTCCATTGGCCAGATGCTTGCCCGACCTAACACATGAGCACAGACCAGAGAGCTGTTCCAAAGCAGGTTGGGGAGGCAGGAGATTAATTGAGGACTTTTATTATTGTTATTTTCAGTTACAAAACTGCAGGAAAACAGTTCCTGGCGGATGGCACATCTCTTGCTGGAAGGCAGAAACGCAGGTGGGAGGAAGGTTGCCCATTAATCATAAGGAAGCAGGGAAGGAAATTGAGACAGGAAATGTCAACACAAAAATGTCCTTACTCTGGGTCAGTCTTAAAGCACAGCCACCGACCAGCCTGCTGAAAGCTGGGGCCCCGGCTGCAAACAAAGCCAGTCAAGAGGAAACGGCAAGCTAGAGAATGTCAAACCAAAAATAAATCAGGCACGTTTCCCTCCTGAGCAGAGGACCTGGTTCCTCTGATACTTGGCTTTCACATTCTTGCTGAAATTCTGGGAATCTGTCTGGAAAGAAAATACAGATAAGAATTAAAGTAGATGCCAATATAGTGGAGGAGCTTCACACCACTTTTCTGAGCCTCCGTTTTCTGATGTGTAAAATGGGGATAACCCCCTGCCTTGCCCTCCTTACAGAACTGCCATAAAGACCAAAAGTTTATTGATGATACAGAGAGCTTGTCATAACTCTTGGGTTCTTGAGGCTTTCATCAGGATGAAAAATGGAAGCCAAAGCCTTCACGGCACAGTCAACTGAGGCAGGGCAAACCTTCTCGGGGAAATCTCAGCTCTCCAGAACCAGGAGTGGCTCTTTCTGTGATGCTAGCAGTGCCCATCTCTTTTCCTCCATCTACCCAGAGAAAGCCAACTTTATTAACAGCGCCTCTCCTGCTGACACCTTCAGTAAGAGTCTTGGCATATAGTCAGTGGTGTGATAGCAAATGTATAGTAAATACATGTGCAGTACACTGGCTCTTCAAAAAAGAACAATGTGTGTACTGTATATACACTGAGTGGCCAGATTATTAAAATTCCTGAACACGTAATATTCTGGCCACTCAGTGTATATCCTATATAATAAAAGGCTAATATGTAAATTGTCCCCTCAACCAGGAGTTGACCCTACTGATGCATGAATTCATGCACTGGGCCTCTAATATGTAAATTTATGCTTATCATACATTTTAATAGTGTATATGTAGCCATATATATATATCTCCAGTGACCAGAACGGTGGAACAACTGGTGGCTATGATGTGCATTGTGGCAGCCACCCAGACTGATCCAGGCCCCAATCACCCCCAGCCGGCCTGGCCCCTAATCTGACCCAACATCCTGATTGGGGGTGGGGCCGACTGGCCAACTGGCCATGGCTCCTTCCCCCAGTCAGCCTGGCCCCCAATCACCCCCCCCCAACTGGGGTGGGGACCAGCCTACCAACCTTCCACAGCCTCCCTCCCTGCCAGCCAGGCCCAATCAGCTCCCATTGGGGCAGGCCAGCCGGACTCCTCCTTTCACAAATTTGTGCACTGGGCTGCTAGTAAATAAATAAAATCCCAAGTCACTCAATTTATCCTAAAAGTCACTTGAAAGACACCAAATTATTTTAGGCAGTTACCCTGTTTAATGAAGATCTCATAGGGATCACATGTGTAAACACCTCTCAAGTCACACATGGGAGAGTCATAATCCATACTCAGCACCATTATTTTTATAACCAGCAAAGTGATCTCTTTTAAAATTGCTCAGGGATTGCCGACACCGGTTTGGCTCAGTGGATAGAGCGTTGGTCTACAGACTGAAAGGTCCCAGGTTCAATTCCGATCAAGGGCATGTACCTTGGTTGTGGGCACATCTCTAGTGGGGGTTGTGCAAGAGGCAGCTGATTGATGTTTCTCTCTCATTGATGTTTCTAGCTCTCTATCTCTCTACATTATTCTCTGTAAAAAAAAATCAATAAAATATATTTTTTTAAATCAAATAAAATTGCTCAGGGATCATTAGTGTTGAAAAGATAAGAATCTGAGACCTCAATATCATGATTACTTCTTTGTACAAATGATTTTTTTTTTCACATTGCTAGTTGAGACAATCAAATAATTATAGCACAAAGAAGGTTAGCACAGACACAATAGCATGCAACCCTGGGCTGCTGATATATACCTCTACTAACACTACCCTGCTGTGAAGGGAAAAAAAGGCAGGGATGACAGCAGCCATAGACACGGAAGTTGGTTACAATAATGATCTCCATAAATTGTATGTAAAATGGACATTAATTGTGACTGAAGAACTGTGCCTACAGTTTCTGGCTACAGACTCACAGATGTTTGCTCTGTGCTTTCTGAACCCAAAGCCCTTTGTAAAGGACTGAAGGTCACTGCAAAGCCCAAACATCAATGGCTAGATTTTGATTGAAATATATATTTTCCATATTTTCATAACCAATTCAACGTATTTTCCATAACCAATATATTCATTGCATACCTACCACCCTCTGTCTGGCACTGTTGTTTCCATGTACAGCATTGTAAAATAAAAATATTCTTATCTACACTAATAAAAGAGAAAAATGCAAATTGACCATCACTTTGTGATGCTCACCAGCCAATCAGGAGTGAACATGCAAATTAACCTGAAAAATATGGTGGGTTAATTTGCATATGCAGGCACCATGCGGCCCTGGGTGGAGATGCCACTTGCATGGGCACTGGCACCAAGTGGCCTGGGTCTCAGGGACACGCATCCTCGGGACCCAGGTCACACTGAGCCTATAGATCCATGCGTAGGCCCAGAGTGGCCAGGGTCCTGGAACAACCCAGCCACTCTGAGCCTACACAAGCAGGTATCGAGCAGTCGGGGGCAGGGCGGGAACACAGTGGATGTTCCTGCCTCACGGCTCCTTGTGCATGCACGGGGCCAAACAGCCTGCATCCTGGGGCAGGTATCCTTGGGAGCCAGGCTGCTCTGAGCCTGTAGGCCTGCATGTGGGCTATAGTGGCCAGGGTCCCAAAATGCCCCCTCACAGGCAACAAGTGGCCAGGGGCAGGGCAGAAACATCTCCGGGATTCAGGCACTCCAAGCCAGTGTGTCAGTGAGCTGCCAGGGGCAGGGCAGGAACATCCTCCACAGCAAGTGAGCAGACAGCGGACTGTGGGGGACTGCTTGCCCCTCAGTCCCCCGCAGTGAGTGAACAGACAGCAGGGCCCTGCTTGCCCCTGGCCCTAGCGGTGAAGGGCAATCAGGCCCCCACAGAGAGCAGACACCAGGCCTGCAGTGGCATCAAGCAGGCAGGTCCACAGAAAGCAGAGAACCACGGGGAGCAAGCCTAAGCAGTCCCCTAAGGGCTCCCAGATTGGAGAGGGTGCAGGTCAGGCTGAGGGACCCTCCCGCCATGCATGAAATTCATGCACCAGGCCCCTACTAGTATAATATTAAGTGAACAAAGTAGGCAACCTGCATACACATGATTCCCTTCTGTATAGCCTACATCCCATTTAACAAATATGGATAGATTTGCATTCAACAATCCCTATCTTTATTTGAGCACTGGGCCTAGGTCATTTTCCCCCTTAAAAACAAACAAACAAACACCAGCATATTTTTTCAAGGTTGGTAGACAGCAGTTTTTGACTCTTTCACATAGCACATAATAACTATGAAAGCTATGCTTATGTTAGGGATAGAAGATAATTCTGAGAAGTCTCTGAAACCCACCACACATGGAGCATCTGCAATTTTTAAATGAATTCATGTTGTGGGTTCTTAATATTCAAACCTAAATAAGTGAATGGTTTCAGGATGGACAATATAACACTGATTGCCAAACTCAAAATTAACATTTACGTTCCTCTTCTCAGATGACACACCTGCTTTTGCTTACTAGTGAGTTCCATTTCTTTTAATAGATACAAATTGGCAGATTATGCCTTGCATAGTTATTGAATTTCAGTGTTTTGAAGCCAGACTACCTGAGTTTTCACAACCTTGATGATGTTTTCAGATCTAATCATCAAACCGTAGTGATAAACACAAAAAAAGTACAGAGCACTACGATTTAGGAGTTTATCATCTACTTGGTACAATAAGACAGATGTATGGTAAAAGTTAAATTACAAGAAACTGTTTATACTTGTATTTAACATTTTAGGACAATACTACAAGAAATGTCAATGACTGGTGTATGTAAAGATTCATACTCAGATGTGACTACCTCTAAACCCTGTTCTCTTTATTACATAGACATTTCCAGAAAAGTCTGTCAAGTTTGCTTCATCCACTAACCTCCAAATTTGTCTTCTAATAAACTATCTCCAAAAGGCCCAGTGTCTTTCCCACAGAGGAGACATAAGGCAATTGTGACGTGGGAAGACCTTGATGCAAGTGTTGGGAGCTCGTCTGCTGGGGGGGACTCCAGAATGTCTTTCCTAGCAGTAACATCTCATATCATATGTTGTTCTGGAAAATTAAGGGCACACACCAAATTAAGTGATAATGAAAAGGATAGCAACAATCAGATTTCTGTGTTTGAAGATCTGGAGGACTTTTATGTCAGAAACTGACCCTTAAAAAGACTACCTGTCCTAGGGAGTCCCTCAGTCTGGCCTGCGCCCTTGGCGGGGATATCCAACTGCTATGAAGGCAGGAAAGGCTCCCACCACCTCTGCTGCGCTCACCAGCCACGAGCCCGGCTTCTGGCTGAGCAGCTGCTCCTTCTGTGGAGCTCACTGACCACCAAAGGGCAGCTCCTACATTGAGCGCCTGCCCCCTGGTGGTCAGTATGCATCATAGCGACCAGTTGTTCTGCCATCTGGCTTAAACCGACTCTCCAACATCCCGGATTGTGAGAGGGTGCAGGCAAGGCTAAGAGAACCCACCAGTGCATAATTGGGGCCAGGAAGGGATGCCAGAGGTTGGCCTGCCGGGGAGAGACCATGGGAGGGCTCCAGGGCATGTCCTGCCCATCTCATTCAGTCCAGATGGGCCAGACCCCAGCAGCAAGCTAACCTACCAGTTGGAACCTCTGCCTGCTAGTGGTCAGTGCACATCATAGTGACTGGTCGACTGATTGACTTTCTGCTCCCTGGTGGTCAGTGCACATCATAGTGAGCAGTTGAGCAGCCTAGCAGTTGAGCAGCCTAGCATATCATTACATATTACACTTTGATTGGTTGAACAACCAACCAGATGACCAGACACTTAGCATATTAGGCTTTTATTATATAAGATGGCACCAACTGAGGGAAACCGGGACCTTTGTGTGTTATTTGCCACTTCCTATAAATTTATAAATTAAAAAAAAAAAAGATAACCTGTGTGGTTCAGCAGGAGAGACACATATTTACCAAGGTTGGAAGTAGCAGAGGTACCTCCTCCACTTATCCCAATTCCTAAACAGATTGCCTCCCTCAATTCCTCCCCCTTGGTGTGGGAGTCAGGGTTTCTGGAAAGGGCTGGAGGCAAACTGGTGTGAAATTTGGAATTCAGAGTTAAGAGGCTGTGTGTGGTCCTGTGATCATGGTCATGTCCCTTAGCCTCAGAATCTGTTTCTTTATCTGCAAATAAGTCTTCTTCAGAAAAAGTCACCTCCTGATACAATGAGATAACAATTTACTGAAATGACATGTGTGAAGATCCCGGTAGCTGGAAAGCAACATGCAAACCTTGGTTTTCCTAAAAATCCTTTATGTTCCCTTGCCTATTCAGGCCCTGATGTTACAAGCTTCAGTGTCCTGCATTCTTTCCCTTATAGCTTCCTTATACCTGGCCCATAACTAGTTCTTTATGAACTCTCCTAAAATTACCCAATTTGAGTGTGTACCTGTTTCCTGCTGAAAGCATGACTAATACCAAGAGTGAGAATCGAGAAGAGTCAAAGGATTAATATCTCATTAGTCTTGAAGGATGAGTGTAATCTTGTCAAATAAAAAAAAAAAAAAGAACAATATATGTTCTCACATTAATAGCCACAGGCAAGTAAAAATTTCATTCCAATAGCTTGATAGCTATAGTTGCATAGTTCCGTGGGACTTTAATTCAGACCATATTCTATGTGGAAGGCATCTAGAATTATGTAATAAAGTCTTAATTGCAGGACTGGATTTAGTCCACATCCAAAAGTGGGTGCATATGAAATGCTATTTTCTAAATTTTCTACAATTTGATGTCTGTTATTTCAAATGACCCATTCCATAGGTGACAGAAACTTCTTAATCAGTTTGAGATTTCTTCTCTTGCTCTGTCCCTAGGATAAAATGAAACAGTCAGGAGATTAAAATTGTTTTCAGCTAATATTTCAGAAACATCCAGGTACATTCAATAACATTTTATTTGGGGGGAGTAGACTAATTCAGTCTTTGTTATATTTCAGTGTAGGTTAGAATGGGGTCCAGAGTGGCCTCTGAAGAGAGGTTCTGTCAAGCAACTGATTAGGCTGAATGTGGCTGCAGGAACACATTTAATCTCTGTAAGAGAGCAAATAGTTTTTAAATACTTTGGCCCATCAACTGTTTGTATGCAAATAGTGATACTAATTATAAATGAGTTTTATCTACTCAATGCAGCAGCTCAGCAGAATTCCCACTTGGAAGTTTTCTGTCAGAACTTTGTGAGAATTGTTTGAGTTGCTATTTGCAATTAAAATACTTTTCTCTTTTAAAAAAATCAGACATAAATTCATTCTGGCAACTAATTTTCATTGACCTTCCACCCAATTAGTGCCCATCTATGAAGCTTAGCCACAGTTATACTAGGGGTGATGGCAGAAACCTGCTAAAAGTAATAGAATATGATCTCTTGAATCAGTGAGGCCCAGTGAAATCTTTTCAAATCTAGATTAGGAAAAAACAAACAAACAAACAAACAAACAAACAAAAACCTTGAAATAACTAATTAAAATAAGAAACCACCACCCATTCAACCAACTGAGCTGAAGAATTTACCTAATAAGATTATTGGCTATAATACTGCAGACAATGTTGTAAAATGGAAAAGACCCCTATATCACAAAAGCCAAAATTAAATATGCTGACCCTTGCTTTTGACCTAAGATAAAATATAGAAGTGCTAATGCTTGCCGTTGATTAAGAATCTGCTTGAAATTTCTTTTCTTTTCTTTTCTTTCCTTTTCTTTTCTTTTCTTTTTTTTTTTTTTCTTTTTTTTTCTGCTTTCATAGAACTCCTGCTGGGGAAGTGCATATAATTGCAAGATCCTTGGAAACCAGAACATGATCTGGTCTTTACATCCTGGTATAGTCACCCCCAATGTCTGTCATAAATGCTGAACTGAAAGTTGAGCCACAGGAAACAAGGCTATGATTTTCTTCCTAGCCACTTATACTAAGAAAAGCATCTATGGAATTTTGCATTCATACAAGAACAGTGCTGCCTTGAAATACGCATTTCTGCTATCCCATCATTGTTGGCCTGGGAGCTTTCTGCTGTTCCACTAATTGGATGGGGAATGAGAAGGCCATCCAGTTTCTTGGGAGATGATAAAGATAACATGTTCTAGGTATACACACATTCACATGATTCACAAACTATAAGACCCATTCTTCTGTTTTGAAAATAGTCTTTATACTATGTAGCAGTCAGGTTGGGTTAGGCTGTGCTGTAGTGACATCTTCCAAATCTCAGAGGCTTTAAACAACAGATTTCTCACTTGCAAGACATGTTCTTCATTATGTTGGGGGGCCCTATTCCAAGTCATCCTCCCACTGGGACCCAAGCTGAGGAACCAGCCATGCATTTAAAATGTTGCCCTGCTCTGTGCCAAATTCTTTAAACTTTTGTTCATATTTCATTGGCCAAAGCATGTCAATGGAATATGCCTGAGCTCCATCCCACCATGTGCATGAAGGAATAAAAATCAGAATATTTGTAAGCATTCCTGTGACCCTTCAAAAGGTTCTAAATATTTTTGCTGGGAGGAGGCAGTCAGAAAGATAGAAAAGCAAAGAGCAGATTAGAGATGTAGATATGAGAAAATGTGCTGGAAACAAGGATGAGATCTGTGAAAGTAATTTTTAGTCACTCATAAAATCTATATTTAGAATTTGGACATTTGCATATGAACCAAAAAATCTCTCTTTCCACTTTCTTTCTATTTTGTCTCTTTAATAAAGAGGAGGGGGTGATAATCTGACAAGATATCACCATGCTTGTGTGTGTAAATATGTATGCTGGTTTGGAAGATCTGTCATGTAAAGTAGATTGTTTTATTAAGTCTACAAGAAAATGACCAGAGTTGAGGTGTCTAAGAATCAGTGGCTGCAGCAAATAGCTCCATATGGCACTTGTAGCTGTCCACACTCTGTTCCCACCAGGAGCTCCTTACTAAGAAGTGGGGTGTTGAAGATTTTGTAGAATATGTTCAGTACACTGAAATGTTTGAGTCAAAAATATTTCAGAGAAACAAAAGACATGTTCAGTACAGATAAACAAAGATACTGATGGCATATTTCTAATAAAAAATAAAACAATACCATTTGCATTTGCCAATCTAGGAATAAGTTTAATCAAGGATGTAAAAGACCTGTACTTGGAAAATTATAAGACACTGGAGAAAGAAATTGAAGAAGATACAATAAGTGGAAGCATATACCATGTTCATGGATAGGCAGAATTAACATCAATAAAATGTCCATATTACCCAAAGTAATCTATAGATTCAAAACAATTCCTATCATAATCCAATGGCATATTTCACAGAACTAGAACAAATATTTCAAATATTTATATGGAACAACTAAAGACCCCAAGTAGCCGCACAATTTTGAGAAAGAAGAACAAAGTTGGAGGAATCATGCCATCTGATATCAGACTATACTATACTATAAGATCACACTAATCAAAACACATTGGAATTGTATAAAAACAGACATAAATCAATGAAACAGAAGAGAAAGCCCAGAAATAATCCCATATCTTCGTGGTCAATTAATGTTAGACAAAAGGACAAGACATACAATGGGCTAAACACAGCAGTCTATTCAATAAATGGTGTTTAGAAATTTGAACTGATACGTGGAAGAAGAAGAATATGAAGAAGAAGAAGAAGAAGAAGAAGAAGAAGAAGAAGAAGAAGAAGAAGAAGGAGAAAGAGGAGGAGGAGGAGGAGGAGGAGGAGGAGGAGGAGGAGGAGGAGGAGGAGGAGAAACCAGACTGCCTTCTTACACCATACACAAGAATAAATAGAATAAAGACTTAAATGTAACACTCCATATTATAAAAACCCTATAAGAAATATAGGCAGTAAAATATTGGGCATTTCTTGTAGCAATATTTTTCTGATATATCTCTTTGGGTAAGGGAAACAAAAGAAAAATAAACAAATGGAACTATATCAAACCGAAAATATTTTTGCATAGCAAGAAAACCATTGACAAAATGAAAAGACAGCCCACTGAATGGAGAAGATATTCACTAATGATACATCTGACAGGGGCTAATATTCAAAATTTATAAAGAACTTACATAACTAAACAAACACACACACACACACACACACACACACACACACACCACTAAATAACTGAATAAAAAACAATGGCATTTCTCCAAAGAATGCTTTATTCACTACGATGACAACACTGCTCATTCCAGGTTTTCTCTCCCCTTCTCCCTTGCATACAAATTTATGGTTTCCAAGTTGCACTATTCACCACAGTCCTAAAAGATATTTACTGTTTTTAGCTGCAAGTGAAGGCTCTGGTTCAAATAAGCCAAATATAAAATGTGCTGCTTTGCAGGCTTGACTGCAAAAGGAACACAGATCCATCCAGTTTGTCTTTGCCTCCTGTGACCACTCACAATGGTTTAAAGCAGTTTTATTTAACCCTCTAAAATAATCCCCTCAAAATTTAGAATTCAGAGTTTACATTTTACAGATGAGCACTCCGAGGTCCAGGGAGGAGATGGGGCTTTTTTCAGGGTCATATGGCTTGTTTGTGGCAAAGATCAGTGAGATTCCAGAGCTCCTGAGTTCCCAGGGCACCGTATCTTGTTACCCCAAAGATATTATTTGGTCCTAACCCCGTCATCAGATCCCCATGCATCTGGTCGACCCAGGTCTTTAGCGGTCAATCCTCAAATGCTAGTGAAATGAAGCGGTTCATCCCATTTACTTCCCAACCCCACCTCACCTCCTCAATAAGAACTGCAATGACCCTGAGGGGAGGAAAGGGGGTTTCTCCAAATTCAGGTTTCTGTTATCTTGCTATTACCAATCATCTCTAGTAAGGAAAATTTGCAAAGTATGCAGAGCTCAAGAACTTGACATCTCTTTACCAGTAATCACACCATTCTGAGCAATGTGAGCGCTAGAAAAGCAAGGACACTGACTTATTTCATTTATGTCAAGCGGGTGGTGTTTTCCCACTCATTGTTGGCCAGGCGCAGATTGGGTCCCCTCCTGCCTTTCTTCCCCCCCCCCCCCCAATATATTTTATTGATTTTTTTTTCAGAGAGGAAGAGAGAGGGATAGAGAGTTATCGATGGGAGAGAATCATTGATCAGCTGCCTCTTGCACACCCTCTACTGGGGATGTGCCCGCAACCAAGGTACATGCCCTTGACCGGAATCGAACCTGGGACTTTTAGTCCACAGGTCAACGCTCTATCCATTGAGCCAAACCGGTCTCGGCCCCTCCTGCCTTTCTTGTTCCCATTTTGAAAACATCACACAAAATTAAATTAAAATTGTCACCAGCCTTGTGCCTTACATGTTAGTTAAAAGCTGTCTGGAAGGATCCTGGGGCATCACATTGGAGAGCTGAACCACAAGTCCAGCCTGGTATGATCCCTTCTACTCTGGATTCTTGAGAGAAATCATCTGTTTGCGTCAAGTCTTACAGCAGCAGCAGCCCTGGAGTGCCCACAAGAGCAGCCACACAGAGCCAAGCGCATGTCTGTCTCGCCGGTTCTGGTATTCATGCCAGGAAGTTCTCAGTTACGCCTCAAATTCCCAAGAAGCTGCAGTGTTCGTGGAGCATCTGCAGAGGAGGGAGCAAACAGAAAAAAAGAAGCACTGGCAGTCCATGAGCCAAGTGCAGAGCGTGTGGTTGAGGATGCTGATAAATCTATTTCTCTCTGACACCCTCGGCTATCACCCTCATCTACCCCTGCAGAGGCTGCGTCCTGCTGGGGCGTTTGATTGAATTTGTGGAGCAGACAGACCGCATGGGCTCCGTCGTAAAGGGAGTATTATCATGAGAGGCGGCGTGCTTTACACGGAAAGAGGTGGTGAATTGAGACCAGAGAATCCCTTGCAATTATTAAATCAAATGCTAAGAAACCTGGGCCTGTGCAGGAGCAAGAGGCAGTTGGGAAGTGGAGGGTGGGGGTGTGGTGAGAGGGGTGTTTAAGGGAAGGACAGGTGGGTTATTTGCTTTCCCAGATTTGTACCTCCTGATTCTATAGCCCTCTCCTCTGTTCTGCTCCACAGGTTTCTGTTTTAAATTAGTACTAAGTGAAGTAGAATTAAAATAGGATGAGGTAGCCTTAAGGTGACTCTGCTTTGCATTTGAATCCTTGAAAATCATTGCATTTCCAAATTCTGAACACCTTCTTGGTCAAAGGCATAATTTGAGTTTGAGGACAAGAGTGATTTTTATAGCTTCTTTTCAGGGAAAAAAAGAAAGGATTGCTAAATTTAACAAGAAAGAATGTGAGGGGTTGAAGAGGAAAATCGACTGCAGCTATAAGAATAACCCTGGTCCCTTGCCTATGACTCTATATATGAAAAGGAAGGAGTATGAGGGATGGATTTGACCTTTCTTAAAGACATTTAGCAGTATAATTGTAGCCTTTAAACTAGGCTTACCTTTCAATTCTATGTGGAGCCGGAGGAGTCTTTAGGGTTTAGGGAACTACCTTGCCCAACTCTCTATCCACCCTCCAACCACCTTTATTGAAGCTCAGAAAGGTTAACTAACTATTCCAGATTGTCCTGCTGGATAGCAGCAGACTAACTATTACCACCAACCATGCCCTGTCATCTCTCCACTCTCTCACGACTCCAGGTTGAAAAACCAAAGCCATGAAGATAACACCATGGGAACCCCAAGAACTGGAGACTCCATGATCTGACTGAGAGGGGGGGGAAAAGGCTCTTGACTCCACCCAGGACAGACAATTTTGTGATAGATCTGTCATAAAGTCTCAGGTGTGGAGTCTCTTTGAGGATGCAATCTCTTTGAGGCTGACAGAGAAGAAACTTCTTCCATGCACATAGATGCAATATTGGTTACAAATCATATGAAACCTTCACTTCTTCTGAAGAGTTCTGAAACTATTGAATATATTCCAGGAAATGCTTACATGAATAGAACCTTCAAATAGTAACAGCACTTTGAAGAGATATATAAAGACCATTGCTATAAACCCTTGCTAGTTACAGTTACTGAGGAATTAAACCCTGTGACTGTAGCAGATAGAGAAGTCCTTTGGCTGGGCTTTCAGGCAACAATAGGGGGAGGAAGGCAGTCCCTTCTGCATTGCCTGCATTCCAAACATGGGATCTTCGGGAAGTCCCATAAAGCAGAGTGCTTGGTGTTACTCATGACACGGAAGAGGTCAATGACTTTCTACAAATGAAGCATCAGTTCCCGAGTTTGCTGAATATCCACATGACTAAAAGCATATAAGAAACAAAATTCACATTCAAGAGAATAATGGGTAAGAGGCATAAGAGATAACAAAAAAATGATTAAGTATAAATGGTGAAAATGCTCAGACTCACATAATATAGTAGAAGGTATATATTTTGGTATGTCAAGTAGAAAAAAAAATCACTTTTAAATTATAATTCTTTATCTTTCCAGCCTTCTCATTTAGTTTTGGCAAAAATTTACATTTTTAGACTGTAATTAGCAATATTACAGGAATTAAAAATGCTCATACTTTAATTCAGTGATTTAATCATCTATAGAAATTTCGCATAATGAAATAATGTGCAAAAATTAACATATAAGAATGTCACCGATGTATTTATAACAGCCCAAGAACAGGAAATTTTTCAATAAAAGATAATTGGTTAAATGTTTATCAACAGGCATTTATCTCAGTAAATTATAGTCTATGGCACCAAGACTATTGGGCAACCAGTAAAAATATGTTAACAATATTTGATTGTACTCTTACTACTCTGTGATGGGATGGAATGGAGACTGTGGCAAAAGAATCTAACTGCAACTCAACATCAAGAAAACAAACAACTCATTAAAAAATGGGCAAAGGACTTGTATAGACACTCTCCAAAAAGGACCTACAGGTGGCTAGTAGACATGAACAGATGCTCAACATCACTAATCACAAGAGAGATGCAAATTAAAATTACAGTGAGATATCACCTCACAGCTGTCAGAACAGCTATCATCAATAAATCAACCAACAAGTTCTGGGGAGGATGTGGAGAAAAGGGAACCCTGCACACTATTGGTGCAGCCACTGTGGAAAGCAATATGGATTTTCTCAAAAATATAAAAACTGGACTGCCTTTTGACCCACTGGTTCCACTTCTGGGAATATAGCCAACGAAATGTGAAACACTAATTCAAAAGAAGATATGAACACCTATGTTCATTGCAGTGTTATTTATAGTAGCCAAGATCTGAAAACAGCCCAAGTGCCCATCAGTAGATCAGTGTCTAAAAGAACTGTGGTATGTTTACACTAAGGAATACTGCTCAGTTGTAAAAAAGAAGAAAATCTTATCTTTGGTGACAGCATAGATGGATCTAGGAAGTATTATGCTAAATGAAATAAGCCAGCCAGAAAAAGACATATACCATATAATCTCACTTATAATGTGAATCTAATGAACAAAATAACTTAACAAACAGAGTCATAGATACATGGAACAGACTGATAGCTGTCAGAGGGAAGGGGGTTAAAGACTGGGTAAAAAAAGATGAAAGGATTAAGCAAATACTATATAATAAAGAGGTAATATGCAAATTTACCATCATGCCCTCACACAATATGGCCACCCCCATGTGGTCACAAGATAGCCACCACAAGATGGCTGGCAAGGGAGGGCATTTGAGGATGATTGGGCTGGCAGGGGAGGACAGTTGGGGGGGCGGGGGGGAGAACCAGGCCTGCAGGGGAGGGCAGTTAGGAGCAACCAGGCCAGCAGGGGAGTGATTAGGGGGCAATCAGGCAGGCAAGCAGTTGGGAGACAACAGTACCTGATTGTGAGAGGGATGTCTAATCCCTGTGGGATTGGGCCTAAATGGGCAGTAGGACATCCTTCAAGGGCTCCCAGATTGGAAAAGATACAAGCTGGTCTGAGGGACACTCCCTGCCTTCTCCCCCCTCTCCGCCCTGCCCCCAGTACATGAAATTTGTGCACTGGGCATCTAGTTATATATATAAAACACATAGACATAGACAACAGTGGGTGATAGCCAGAGGGGAAGGGGAGTAGATAGAGGTGAGAGAGGGGGATAAATGCAGATAAAAAGAGACTGGAGTGGGCCTGCCTAAGGCAAGCCCATAGTGTCTGGGTTCTTGACTTCCTACAGGTAAGATTTCACAACAGGAGTCCAGATGATTTTGAGAGTATGTTTATTAAAGCTGGGGACAGTGAAACAAGGAAAGGACTATGGTAGGCAAAACTATTAAAGAAAGCCTAGAAGGTGCTCTGCTTGGCTCTCTAGAAATGTTACAGGAAAGAAATGAGTGAGCGGGGCTGCTTTAGCTCATTGGAAAGTGAGAGAAAAGGGGGGCCTTGGAGACAAGATCAGGGGTAAGTTTGGGTGAAGATGTCCATTGCTCCCCTAGATGCAAGTCTCATGTGGACCCTTAGAATTATGGCAGAAATAAAAAGTTCATGTCCAGCCAGTGGCATGGGCTTGCTCTAGACTCCATAGGGAGCCACATTGGTTTTATGTCATGAGGGCTTTTTCCCCTCTTTTTTTCTGCAGGGGAGAGTCTTAGGGGAGGGTTTCATCAGAATATACATCAGCTTTCCAAGTGCATTTTTAATATGATGATGCATCAAAATGAGCATATAAGGGAGTGTTAGATTATTCTTTGGTCTGTTTCATTGTTTCATTTTTATCTTAGGTCTATCTGGCTTTAATGGGGTCTTATTATTTGTTCCCATGCTCCATCTATCCTTGGGTTTGGCTGGCACAAATGTCTTTAATTGAATCTCTGTTTTCTATCTCCATGACCAGAGTGATTTAAGCTATGTCTTTTCTGGTTGGCGGGGGGCTGAAGGGGAGAGGTATAAACCATTTGCTCTTAAGTATCCATGGTTGAGGTAGATAAGATCTTGAAATTCACAAGCTGGCTACAAACTACCCACACTGTTTGGCCTTTGATTTTCTTATCTCCATTTTCCTATTCCACTTGCCCAGGAGTTTTCCTAGCTTCTTACTATTCTACCACAGTTTTGTTAACCAATGTCACCCCAGGTACTGACCTAAATAAGTTTAGAAATGAGGCAAAAGAAACTGCATATAAGCACAGTAATCTAGTTGGTGAAGTTCTTCAAAAGAGTGTGGATTAACAATTCTGAACCACTATACAAGGACCCCAATATTGCAGCACTCACATAAGTGGATGGGGGATGGTGGGAGTAAAGTTTCTCATTGTTGGAGTGAGAGATTACAAATAGGCAAGAAAAGGAGCCTACAATGATCTATGTGCTGTTGGTTAGGGTTGGAGACATCAGTATAAACTCATGCATAGTTGAATCTGGATACAGATGGGCACATACAGAAATATTTGTGGATATGTATCTATATATAGGTTAGGATGCATGAAAATATCCCCTTGCCCCTTCAGATAAGAGGACCTCGAAGCAAAGAAGTGTATGCAGTAGCAACAAGCAAACCCAGCATTTGGTTCTTTATTTATATCTAATACCAGCTCCAATTAAAGGAATCAGAACTCCTGATGGAAAAATGGCTTATTCTAGAACTGGGGCAGGAAATACACAAGATGAGCCTGGAGCATTTGTTGTGCCAGAAAGTAGAAAAGTGCTAAAGCAAACAAACAACCTCCACAATGATGGTGAATGTCAAAGGGACACAGGAGCCAACTAAAAGAATTCCCAGTGCTCAAAGCTGGGACAGTTAGACCAACAAAATAGCATAGGATTGAGTTCTAACCCAATATGATGTTAATCCAATTATTATAAAATAAACATTTTAGATTATCATATAAATAAGTAATTGAGTGAGTAAATAAATAAATGTAGGATAAGAGACAAATCTCCCATGCTGAAGAATTTCAAACTATTTATGTAGATACTCCCAAGGACATGTAGTTTAACTCCCACCCATTGAGTGACTTCCTTCCAAAAAGTACAGTAAGCAAAGGGGAGAAAAAAAGGAAAAACTTGAAGTAGAGAAACCTGATAAACACCACCTCAGCCAGGTGATCAACACCCCAGTTACATCCTGTTGATCGTATGCATCCTTGATATGTCATGAGAATGAAGGGCACTTTACATCTGTGGTTTTTTAAAAACAAAAATACCCATAATCCCTGTCGAATTCTGAAAACTATCAAGGTCATCAAAAATAAGGGAAGTCTGGGAAATGGTCATAGCCAAGAGGAGCCTGAGGAAAGATGATGACTAAGTGTAATGCAGTATCAGTAATGTGATCCTGGAAGAGGAAAAAGACATTCGGGAACAAGTGAGGAAATACAGACAAGGTATGGACTTTAGTTAATTATCATATATCAATATTGGCTCATTTGTAACAAATGAACGCATACTGTAAGATGCTAATGATAGAGGAAAGTGAGTATTGGGTATGTGGGAACTCTGTGCTATCCATTCAATAATTCTGTAAATCTAAAACTGTCCAAAAATAAAAAGCTTATTAACAACAACAAAAACTAATCATCAGTGCTAAGTAATGTCCAGGAAGGATGATTAATTAGCTTTTAATCTAATTTCATTTTCACATGAGGCTGAAATTCTTTGTGGGAATCATATCTAGGTTGGAATGATGTGTTTCATAAAGGCAAGAATACACTCATCTGCTCTGAATGCTATAGCTTCACTAGCGTTTCTGGAGGGTGAGAAAGTTCATTTGGACCCCTGCTGTGCTTTATATCTAACATTGCAATCATGCCATGAGGTCCAAAATACAGCAGATACTTCAGCAAGCCATTTCTCTGCTCCTCCTCCCCCATGCCTCTAGAGTTTGATTTAGTAATATAACTGAACCATCTCATTATTTCAGTGTAGCCAAGAGGAAATTAGTCCTGAAACCACATTAATTCTTAATTGGGTATATTTTATTAAACAGAAAAATGGGAATTAGCAGGTACTTATCTGCACCCTAATAAAATAACTCTAACGACTATGCAAAACAGCCTCTCTGGATCTCAAAACTCCCCCGCTAATCCTGCCTACTCCGTGACTGATTTTTCCCCACAGGATCTGACCATGAAAGGATTAGGCAAGCTAATAAGCATATTGAAGATGACAAGTGATAATACTTAACAGTTATTGGGCACTTACTATGTGCAAATACTGTTCTACTTGTTTTTTGTTTTTGTTTTTGTTTTTGTTTTTTAATAAAAATAAGTTGAATTCAGAAAAGTACAAGAAGCTAAAACAACTTTATTATCCTCTTGCCCGTGACTTTTAGTTATGCTATTCTGTCTCACTCTGAGACAGTATATCAGTCAGATAACATTTTTATTGATTTCAGAGAAGGGGGAGGGAAGGAGGGAAGGAGGGAAGGAGGGAGGGAGGGAGGAAGGAAGGGAGGGAGAGAGAGAGGGAGAGAGAGAGAGAGAGAGAGAGAGAGAGAGAGAGAGAGAGAGAGAGAGAGAGAGAGAGAGAGAGAAGAAAGAAAGAAAGAAAGAAAGAAAGAAAGAAAGAAAGAAAGAAAGAAAGAAAGAAAGAAAGAAAGAAAGATCAATGATGAGAGAGAATCATTGATTGGCTGCCTCCAGCATGCCCCACAGTGGGAATCAAGCTCAAAACCCAGGCACATGCCCAGATCAGGAATCAAACCGTGACCTCCCGGTTCATAGGTCAACACTTCCAGCTGGGCCAGATAACATATTCCAAGTCACGCTCAATGATAAACAAACATCATTAACTTGATGTATTAAAAAGCCCAGTAAAATCATATCAAATCCTCAGTCTCTCAACCAGTTAGAAGCTTCTTCTCCTACTGAAGCTCAGGCTTGACTCAGAGTGAAGAGATCTGCATGACCCTTTTCTATGCCATATTTCCACTTTTTCCTTCTTCATTCACCGCCTGCCTGTGTTGGTGGTTAGAGAAAGAACAGGCAAAGAGGAAAGGAGAGGAGCAGATACAGACTTACCTGACCAGTGTTGGTGGACTCTGATGTTGCTCTCTTCTGTGGGTGGCATATGTCCAAATGCTGGCTTTTATGGAGCACTTTGTGGGGGTCCCCTCACTATAGACTTACAATTGATTGGTACTGGCACTGGCCCTCTGACATTCCTCCATAGCACCTATTTATAACAGAATAGCCCACATGATTCTCTCCATGAGGGGTACCTAGCTCTGTCAGCACATCTCTAGAGGCAGGGTTCTTTCAGGGTGACCCAAACCTGATAAATGTTCTTGGGCCCACTCTAGCCCATGGGAAATACCTTCTCATTTCCCACCATTGGTTGAAGCTGTCTTGCTTCAATGGAACCTTTGCACCCTGCTCAGCCATCAAGAGCAGCTCTGATATAATGACCTGTCTTGGTTCCTGACACTGCATAGGGTAACCACTAATCCACTGTGCCCTTATGGTGACATTTATTTTTCATTTTTGCCATCCTCCACTAATCCTCTCTTCTCTCTATTCAATCCTGGAGATGCCAAAAAAGGTGCTAAAATTGTGGAGAAAATGGAAAGAAATAAAAAGAATTGAAAGTTCCCTTGCTTCCATCTTCCCCATGATAGATTTCTAAGTATGTGTCAAGACTAAGAGAGTAACACTTGTTTTAAATTAGTGCTTGGAGTTGGGATATTAGGACTGATTGTGATTAATATTTTAATATGTTAAAATAAAATGAAGCCACAAGTAAATACCACCTCATACAATACCTATTCAGAGAACTACTATGAAAAAAAAAGGGGGGGGGGGGCTGAAAAAGGTGAAGGGATTAAGCAAAAAAGTAAAATTATATAATTTATATAATTTTATTAACCAACATCAATCCCAATAAATTCAATAATTTTTTTAAAGAATAGACATTGATGAAGATGTAGAGAAATTGTACACTGTTGGTGGAAATGTAAAATGGTGCTATCATTATGAAAAATAATATGGCAGTTACAAAAAAATAAAATTAAAATGGAATTATCATATGACTTAGCAATTCCATTTCTGGGAATATACCCCCTCAGAATTGAAAGCATGGTTCTGAAGAGATATTTTCACATTCATATTCATAGCAGCATTATTCACAACTAGAGGCCAAGTGCATTAAATTAGTGCAATGAGGGGTGTGACGCTCAGCACAGCCTGTACCCTCTCCAATCTGGGACCCTTCAAGGGATATCTGACTTCCCTCTCACAATCCAGGACTGCTGACTCCCAACTGCTTGCATGCCTGTCTTCCTGATCACCCCATAAACACTCCCTTGCCAGCCTGATTGCCCATAACTGCCCTTCCTTGCAGGCTTGGTCACCTCTAACTGGCCTCCCTTGCAGGCCTGGTTACCCCTAACTACCCTCCCTTGCAGGCCTGGTTCCCCCTCAACTGTCCTCCCCTGAAGGCTTAGTCCCCCCAAACTGCTCTCCCCTGCAGGCCTGCTTCCCCCCAACTGCCCTTCCCTTCATGCCCAGTGGCTCACAACTTCCCTCCTCTGCTGGCCTGGTCACTCCTAACTGCCCTCCCCTGCAGGCTTGATCACCCCCAACTGCTCTCCCCTCCTGTCCTGATTGTCTACAACTGCCCTCCCTTGCAAGCCTGGTCCCTCCCAATGGCCCTCCCCTGCTGGCCATCTTATGGTGACCATATTGTGTCCTCATGGGGCAGTCATCTTTGACCACATGGGGGCAGCCATCTTGTGTGTTGAAGCAATGGTCAATTTTCATATTACTCTTTTATTATATAGGATAGAGACCTAGTGCATGGGTGGGGTCCTTTGGTTTGCCCTGAAATGTGTCCCGGATCAGAGTGGGAATTCCCTTGGGGCATGAAGTGGCCTGGGCTAAGAGCCTGTGGTGGTTTGCAGGCCGGCCACGCCCTCCTTTCCCCCACCCCCCACCCCCCACCCCCCAACGACCCAAGTGGAGGCTCTGGTATCTGGAATTTATTTATCTTCTATAATTGAAACCTTATAACATTGAACAGAGGCCAGTGCCAGCCAGGATGGAGGGGAAAGCTTGGCTTCCTTCATTCTCAGGAGCAACCCAAGCCTCCTGCTCTCTACAGCTCCGTGGCTACTGCCATTTTTGTTTGGTTAGTTTGCATACTCACTCCTGATTGGCTTGTGGGTATAATGGAGGTACGGTCCATTTGCATGTTTCAATTTTATTAGATAGGATAGCCAAAAATTGGAAGCAACCCAAAAGTCCAACAAGTAAACAAAATACAATATAAACATACAATGGAATATTATGCAGCCTTAAAAGGAAGGGAAATTCTGATACATGCTACAGCATGGATTAACCTTGAGGACATTATGGTAAGTAAAATAAGTCAATTACAAAAAGATAAATACTGTATGATTCGACTTACATGAAATACCTGGAGTAATGAAATTAATAGACAGAAAATGAAATGGTGGTTGCCAGAGCCATGGGGAGCTGTTGTTTAACAAGTACAGAGTTTCTGTTTTTCAAGATGAAAACACTTCCAGAGATGGATGGTGATGATGGTTGCACAATGAATTTAATATGAATGTACTTAATACCACTACACCATTCACTTCAATGTGGCCAAGATGGTAAATTTCATATTATGTATATTTTACCAAAATTAAACTTTTTAAACTGAAAATGTAGCCTTACTAAAATAATAAAATTGTGATTACAGAAACCTGAAATATTAATATATGCAAATACAAACTGTAAGTGACTAGAAAAGCAGTGGGATCTGCCTAAAGTGTGACTAATCATAGAGCTGTTGAGAGTAGTAAGAGAAAAAAAATAAAGCTTCATGATTTACTTCCACTACAGACAGCTTGTTCCATAAACTAATTACATGTACTAATTTTTTCTCACAACAGTTTTATGAGAAGTGGAACAATAAATTTTCTGAAGAAATAAACTGTTTTTAAATGATAAATTCTGCTCTTCCATCAAAATAAACCTATTTCACTTACTATTAACTGTATAAATCTTGTTGGACCAGGCCTCCCCTCTAGTGACAGTTGAAGTATGTTTCAAGGAAAGGAGATATTTGGGGAGAAGAGGGCTTTTTTAGCTCCTAATAAGGTCTCTGAAAGTAATCCATCAGTCTCAAGGTGGAGATGAGGTGAAAGGAATTGTTTGATCACTGAACATTCATCAACTAAAATCTACCTCTTTCTGGCAGAAAATGGCTTTAGATTTCAGTTTGTCTATAAATCCAATGTAGCTCCAGATATAATGACCTGCCTTGCCTCCTGACACAGGATAGGGTAACCACTAATCCACTATGCCCTTGTGGTGTCATTTATTTTTCTTTTTTCTTGCCCACTATCTCAAATCCCGAGACAGCCCTTGGTCTGCTATATCAAGTTACGGCTCTTACCTCAGTCACTCTCCTGCTATAGTAGATTTCATGAGAGAAGTCAGCAGAATTCATTATTGGTGGTGGTGGTTTCTATTTATTGGTAGCATTTTTAGGAAGTGAGGAACTGAGAATGTCCCATTTCAATAAGCTCTTTTCTGAAAATTCTTGCTAAAAGCTATTTTGGCTTCTAATGTTCCCTATTTGGAAAAGATGCACACTTCAATTAGGAAAAAAAATCATTTTTTCTTCTAATAATTCCAAAAAAAAATGTTAACGTTTTCATATTTTTCTTTAGTATTGATTCAACTCTTAAGAAGCTATAGGGATATCAAGATCTTGGAAAACAGAACAAGGAAGTTGAAATGGAAGCAAACAAGTGATAGATGTTAAGCTGGAATATAGGTACAAGGCCTATGTTGGTGAGTCCTCAGAGAAGACGTGAAATCGGTCCCATTGAGTCCTGGAACTATCTATTGTTGTGGAACAGTTCTCCAAAAACTTAACTTAAAACAACAAGCATTTATCATCTTACTGTTTCTGTGAATCAGGAATTTAGTTGTGGCCTAGCTGGATGGTTCTGGCTCAAGGTCTCTCATGAGGTTGCAGTCAAGATATTGGCTAGGGCTGAAGTCATCTCAACACTCAACAGGTCTGCTTCTGAGATGTTGCACTTTTGTGGTTGTTGGAAGGTGGCCTCAGTTCCTTGCTGTTGACAGGAGACCTCAGTTCCTTGCCACATAAAAGCTCTATGGGACTGTCTGAGTCTCTTCATTCCATTGTGGCTGGCTTCCCCTCAGAGCGAATGATCCAAAAAAGAGATCAAGGAAAAAGCCACAGTGATTTTTTTTTTTAACCTAGTCTTGGAATCCAAACACCATCACTTCTATCTTATTGCATTTATCAGAAGCAAGACACTAAGTTTAGCCCATATCTCTTGAAGTAGGAGTATCAAAGAATCTGTGTACGTATTTTTAAACCACCACATTTAAATTTGGTATGGCTATTGTTTGTTTGTTTGTTGTTTTGTTGTTGTTTTTAATACTCCAGGAGTTTTAATTTATTGTAATATTGTAAGCTTGACTTTTTTTTTTTTTTTAGTTAATCCTCACCCAAGGATATTTTCCCATTGATTTTTAGAGAGAGAAACATTGATGTGAGAGAGACACATTGGTTGATTGCCTCCCACACATTCTGACTAGGACTGGTATCAAGCCTGTAACCAAATTATGTGCCCTTGACCAGAATCGAACTCGCAACCCATCAGTCCCCGGGCCAATGCTCTATCCACTGAGTCAAGATAGCTAAGACATGGCAGTTGCTGTTTTATGTGTTTGTTTGTTTGTTTGTTTGTTTTGCACCTATGCTCAAAGTAAGCAGAAACAATTATAGATGTCAATTATTGAGAATTGTTTTAATAAAATATGATACCCTTTATTTTCAGCCACAGAAAAAAAAATATTTTTCTTCTTTGAATAGTGAAAAACAGAGAAACTTATAAAAATCTTCCATCCAAATTTCTAAGAATCCAAACACTTTAAAATAAAAATTCTTTCATTGTCCTCTTTTTTCAATACAAAAAGTGATGTTTTAACAAACAACATCCATTTTTAAAAGCTGCTAATGTTTATATAGAATTATATTTCTGTATTCACAATGATTCAGTCCAATCTTATTTCTACTAATAACAATAGTTCAATCAAGGAGGTAATTCTTGATGAAAACCAAATGCCTGAATTTCTATTTAAAAAATTACCACAAACTTCTCACTTAATCAACTTGCATTCATGGTGTAAATTGACATTCATGTATAAAACTTTTAAGTTCCATGTAGGTTGAGTAAATAAAGTAAACCAATACCAATTCACATTAAATTAACTTCAATTTACTTTAGTAGCATGGAAGTTCTTCCACATATTACTCATACTATTATATATATATATATATATATATATATATATATATATATATGTATTTTTATAATCACAACAGGTATGAACACTTGAAGCTTGGTTAAGGATATCAGAAAAATTTATCTGGGGATATTCCATACGCTATTTTTAAATTTTTTGGTAGTTTGTTGGAAGATACATTAAAAGTAGTTGTTTTGTTGGCCTCTTTTTTCTAAGTAAGACTAAAATATTGGCCATTATGGTGCCCTTGAATTGTCTTTGCTATCAAAACTAGATAGACATGTTGCAATTTGTTGTCATGAAGCCCAATTGTCTTTGTAATTCTTAAGTGGAACTTCTAGCTTAAAGATGGTGGTTTAAATTGGGAATCACCTGAAAACCACAAAGAGAATGAGAAATAAAAAATGCAAACTCCATTGTGGTGAAACTAGGCAAGAGAAAACCCCACACACCAAATAGATAAAAAGACTGCCTAAAGCAGAGCTAAGGTGTGAAAGTATAAACAAAAGGCCAAGAAAATGCAAAAGTCCAGAAGGGAAAGGGAGAGTCACAATTTCAATTTTGTACAAGGTTTAAAACAAGATTGGATTTGGGAAAGGAGAGCACTAACGGAGGCAATTGAAAAGAAGATACAATCATCCTATCTAATAAAGAGGGAATATGCTAATTAACCCTTATGCCATCACAAAAATGGTGGTGCCAACAGCCAATAAGGAGGGAATATGCTAATTGACTTCCCGACCCTCAAAGATAGCGGCGCCCACAGCCACAAGATGGTGGCGCCTAGTCCCCTTAGCCCCACCGAGGCCCTGCCTCTGGAGTCCCCCAGTTCACAGCCCTCCAGCCACCCAGGGCCAGCCTGAGGTGCAGGCAAGCCTTGGATAGCAGCTGCACAGCCACCCAAGGTCGCCCAAGGCTCAGGTAACCAGGGCTGGCTGAGGCTTGTGCTGCTGCCACTGCCAGAGGTGTGATGGGCCATTGCCTTCCTCTGATCACTGGATTGCCTCCCACCCATGAGGGCTCCCAGGCTGTGAGAGGGGGCAGGCCAGGCTGAGGGAACCCCCTCCAGTGCATGAATTTTTATGCACTGGGCCTCTAGTTTTTAATATTTACACACCAAAAAAACACAGAACATATATTCATAGAACATTAACCATAATCCAAGTCTCTCAAAAACTTCATGAGTTTTCTAAATATTCGATCTTGTTGTGCTGATAACCACATTCAATCCTTTTTACAAATATGCTTCTCTCTAGAATTAATTTTATGTACTCTGGGAAAATCAGAAGACCACATCCATAGACTTTTTAGGAGCCATTTTATGCAGAGGATCCTTTAAATAAAATCCATGGGTTCTGATATATTATCATTTTCTCAGGTATTCAAAAAATTGGTTTTGATTTGAAATGTGTTTGAGCCAAAAGTTTTTTAAGAGGAAATTTTAAAATTCTCAATTAATAGAGGCTTTTAAAGTTTTCAGTCTCTGTTTTAATTATGTACTGGCCTCATTACATTGTGATATATGTCCGTTTCTGTATTCTGTCTTTTTTTTAGACTTTATTGAACTAAAATGTCAAAAGTGCTGCTACCCAGGATCAAGACTATAATTGTTTAAGATATAAGACCTTTGTTCCTCCAACGTTTTCCTGGCAGGAGAAGGGCTTAAAAAGTATATTCTTTAATGCCTGCTTCAGAAATGGCTAAGGACTGTGATGATAAAGAACCTTCCACTGAGCAGAGTCAAGAGCCATCGAGAACAATAAAATGGGACCTGCTCTCAGGGAGTAAAGCTCAGGCTAATAATGGAAAATACTCTACTCTCAGGAAAGGGGCCAGGCAATACTTGCCCTTAGGATGTGAATATTGCTATAAACCTGCAATAGCCATATATCTTCTCTTCATCCCCTTTTTGAATAAGTGTGCTTGTCACTGCATGCCAGATGATTAAGGGGAAATAATTTGTTTTTAAATTCACAATTCCCCAATCACAAGGAACTAAATTCAAACTTAATATGAGGTTTCAGGTGACATAAATGGATGAGATTTTACCATGTCTTATGTAAGAGTTTATTTTGCATGTTAGAGGAATATAAAAAAAAAAATAGACAAAAGAGTGGACTGTGGTATAGTAAATTGTCATTCTCAATTTTTCATGCCCACCCAGTATTAGATTTATGTAGCCATTTCCTTTGCCAGGTGACTTTATAGTAATACCAACTATAATAGACAGAGTACATTTTCCCACATTATTGATGCAGGGTTTGGCCATGTGAGTTGTATTGTCCAGTGTAATGTATACATGATAGCATGGAAGTCCCACAATGAATGACTCAAAAGGCATCATGTGTTTCCACTTGTCCTCTTGTGCTCCTGCCATTCATTCATCTTGTGCAACATGACCCAGGAAACCACTAGACCAGAGAGGATGAGAGACACATGAAGCAGACCTCAACCAAAACTGCAGCCTTGAGCTTAGAACCTGGAACCTGAAGGCTAAGATCCAACCTAGCTTAGTTGAGTTGCAGCTCACTTGTACACCCACAAGGAAGAAATAATTTTTTGTTGTTTTAAGCCACTGAGACTTGGAGTGATTTGTTACAAAGCAACAAACTCAGGAAAAAGTAGAGCACACCATAAATACATAAAACTTTTTAAAAATAATAAATAACTGCAATTATAGAAAATTATAATAATTGTATAGACTTCTTTATCCGACTATGTGCAAATGACTTTGAAAAGTTAGATAAAATACATAATTTTCTAGAAAAGTATAACATAATATAGTAAGTCTTAATAGTCCAGTTTCTATAGAAGAAAAAAGAAAAATTATTAGAGCGCTCTCTCATCAAATTTCCATTCAAAAAATAATGGGATCAGATGGTTTCACAGGGAATTCTAATAAATCTTTAAATAACACATACTTCCAACATTATCTGAACTGTTCTAGAGCATGAAAAGGGAAGAAAAACTTCTAAATACTTTTGAACAAAGTAATATTGATACCAAAATTCAGCAAAGATTTGACAGGAAAAATCAAGTACAGATCAAGCTGACATGACTATTAACAGAAATATATTTAATAAAATATTAGCAAACAATATTCAGCTATCATAAGTTAACACATCTGACCTGATGAAATTTATTCCAGAAATTTAAAATGTATCAATAACTAAAAAAACTTTATGAATTTGTTTCACCATATTATATTCCAAAAATAAATATATTTCAATGAGTGACACTGATAATATACTTGATAAATTCAATATACATTATTTAAGTAAAGATTCTTAGTCAAATAGAAATAGGTGGCTATTTCTTTAACATGATAAAATAAATCTGTCACAATCCAGACCTAGTCTCATGCTTAATAAAGAAATATTCTTAAAGTCGGGAATAAGACCAGAATGTGCATTATCATTGTCTTTCTGTTTGTTTGTTTCTTACAATGAAGACATCTATGAACATCCTTGTACATATCTCATGGTGGGCATGAACATGAGCTGGTTGGACTTAGGTACATACCTACAAGTAGAATTTCTAGATCAGAGTACATGAAGTTTCAATTTTATAAGACAATGAAAAGTAGTTTTCCAGAGAGTTTATACCACATTATACTCCCACCACCAGTGTATGGGAGATCTTGTTGACACACATTCTCACATATATTTGGTATTGTCAAACTTCTTAATTTTTACTGTAGGCTGCAGTTATTTTAATCCAAAAAAAAAAAATAACATTAACTAGACACTAGTACCAGGCAGTTTCACATGTATTATCTTATTTTAACCTTATGTTATTATCCTCCTGATTTTACAGATGAATTTTATTCAAAGCCACAAAACTCCCCAACAGGCAGCCCTTCCTCCCAGTTTAGTAGAAAAGTTGAGAGTCTAGCAATTGTTATGAAGCAGCCCACTCCCACCCCCAAGGAGCACAGAGAGCAGCAAACAGATCCTCCTAAGACACACAGCAGCTTCCAGAATCATAGCTCTGAGACAGCTTTTAGGTGCTAAGGAAAGAAGTTAGACTCTGGAGATAAAAAGGCCTGGAATGAAATCTATTTCCCATTGTTTAGTTCAACAAAACAAACAGGATAATCAAAAATAAGATATTTATAGGACTCATAAAACACCGCTCTAGTCAATTTTGCAGTTATTTTGTTACAAGTAAGAAATGTCCAACTTTTTCCCCATACTGTGTTTTTTAGAGTGTCTAAAAATATATAGACATAGCCTGGCTGGCGTGGCCTGGTGGTTGAGTATTGACCTATAAATCAGGAGTCTTGGCTCAGTCCCCAATCAGGGCACATGCCTGGGTTGTGGGCTCCATCTTCAATAGGGTTGTGCAGGAGGCAGCCGATCAATGATTCTCTCTCATCATTGATGTTTCTCTCTCTCTGAAATCAATGAAAACATATATATATTTTTTTTAAAAAAATACATATATAGACATAAAATTCATGAAAAATAAGTAAAGTTTAAAACACAAGCATTTTAAAACTAAGATCACTAAAATAGTTTTTCCATATCTCCTCTGTCAAATTGTTTCTTCTTCTCAATATATTTATTATAACCAATCTGACAATATCATTCCAAATTCTCTGGGCTCCTATCCTAAGTTAAATTCGGCTCTATTCCCATTACTCATTCAGTTCCCATCAGTTGACATATTCTGTAAATTATTCCTTATATAATAGCTGTCTCGTGCGTCTATTTATTTCTCCTGCTCCCCCAACTGTATTTTAGATACCCTCCTATGTGTTTTTTGTTTCTTCTTACTCTAATGCATCCTATACATACCAACACAATTCTATAATGTAGTTTTATTTTATATCATTTTTTTCCTGTTCAAACACTTTAAATAGAATCCCATTGCCAAGAACAAAACCTATGTTCTTTAGCAGGACATTATAGATTCTCCACAATCTGACTCTAATTCTCAGTATTATGTAAAATCCTTTCTTCCTTCCTCCTTTCCTTTTTCTTTACTTACTTCCTTCAACTAATTTTTATGGAGAATATAGTATGTGCCAGGCCTGGTGCTAGTCAGTAGAGATTCACTAATAAAGAAAGAATACATGGATTCTACACTCAAAAAGCTTATGGTTGCCCAGCCCATGCATCTCAGTGGTTGAGTGTCAGCCTGTGAACCAGGAGGTCAAGATTCAATTCTGGTCAGGTTGCAGACTTGATCTCCAGTAGGGGGCAAGCAGGAGGCAGCTGATCAATGATTCTTTCTCATCAATGATGTCTGTATCTCTCTCCCTTCCTCTCTGAAATCAGTAAAAATATATTTAGGGGGAGAAAAAAGAAGCTTATGGTCTACTAGAGGAAGAGAGTTTAATCAAGTATTGATACCATTCTACATATTCAAATTGCTAGTTAGTTACTTAGAGAAATAAAAGCATATATTTATCAAAGACTTGTATATGAATGTTTA
Organism: Pipistrellus kuhlii; assembly: GCF_014108245.1. Classification (NCBI taxonomy): domain Eukaryota; kingdom Metazoa; phylum Chordata; class Mammalia; order Chiroptera; family Vespertilionidae; genus Pipistrellus; species Pipistrellus kuhlii. Next base: position 150,029,261 of record NW_023425529.1, read on the forward strand.
TAGCATTTTTATTTGTAGTAATCAAAAATTAGAAACAATTCAAAGGCCTACTCCTTCATGAATTTTATGCATTGGGCCTCTAGTATCCATATAATAGGTTACTACTCAGTGATAAAGAATGAATCATTGATATATACAATAATTTGGAGGAATTTTACAATAATTATACTTCTTAAAAGAAGCCAGATGAAAATTTCTAGTCAATGCAAACTCTAGTGAGAGGAGCAGACCTATGACTGCCTGGAGATAGAAATGAGTGAAGGGGGAATTACAAAAGGGCTTTGAAAACTTCTGGGATATATTCATTATCTTGACTTTGATGGTGGTTTTATGGGTGTATACATATAACAAACTTTACAATGTTAGTGTATATAGTTTATTGGTGCTAATTCTAACTCAATAAAGCTTTTAAAAAATAAGAAGTGTTTTCACAATGCAATTCATTACTCAAATCCCCTAAGAGGTATCACTGACCCTAAGTCACCATTTTGCATGTCTCTCTTGAAACTTATAAACACTTAATGCTTCTACTATTCACTTGACTCTACATTTATGGTGTCACTTATTATCATGTACTAAGTACATTTCTAAGTTACCAACTCATAAAAAGAATCAGCACCCCCATTTCTCTCTTAGCCCCTGGAGAAGTTCTTTGTACATAATAAGTCCTCAATAAGTATTCTATTGAAAGATTCATAGAGACAAGCATTTTGTGTTGCTTTCAGAAGACAAATTATGGGACTTGATCAAGTTGATAAAAACAAATTCCCAATTTATATTTAAGCAGCACATTGCCCAACACAGCAATTTCCAATGTGAAAGATATTTACTAATCTAAAAGCTGCAATAAATCATGTGTGACAAAATCAGTGTGTCTGGCCAAGGATCAGAGGAATTCAAATCCTAACCCATACAATTAACCAATCTAATGTTAGATTCGCTGCCAATGCTGCCAAAATAAATGTCTCAAGAGAAGCAAGTCTGTAACTACTCTATTTCTTTGTTTATCCATTTATTTATACCTCACTGCATGCCAAAATATGTACAAGCAGAATAAAGCCAAAAAATGATACAAAAAAAAATCATGCGTTCCAAACAATTTGATACTTCAGCTTCGAAGAACCTAAAAGTTTTGTATTATGGCTTTTATTTTATTCCATATAACACCATTAAGTAATTGCACAAGTCACCAATAAAGAAAAGATTGTACTGTGCGGTAAATTCAGTATTTCTTATGAGGCCTAAATATTGACTGTAGTAACCACCACTTTCCTCCAATATCTGGATAATATGGTCATGAACCCTCATTCCTAGTTTAAGTTGAATGCTCTTGCCAAGGTTATAGCAGATTTCAGTGGAGCTCAGATGCTCAGCTCCACCTCTGGTCTGCAAACACTTCACTGTGAATTAGTTTCACTTTGGCATGTCTTGATCTCTAGCATTCTCCCCCTCTCTCTCTCTCTCTCTCTCTCTCTCTCTCTCTCTGGCCAAGGATCAGAGGAATTCATATCCTAACCCATACATATTCTCTCTCTCCTGCACCACAAAGAACCAGCCATAGGATATGAAGCTCTTAGCTACTTTTCAACAAAATCACCACCCATACAAAGCAGTTGTATGTGTGTGTTAAGTTTAACAAAGCTTTAGACTCTGTGTTATATCTCAACTATGCAGGCAACTCCAAGTAGAATATGACACAACCTGTCCTTATATCATTACACCATTTCACTAGTAGGATTCTTTGCACCTGACCACCTTAGGCCTCTAAAAGATCCAGTCTCCACAACATAACTGGCTCCTCACTTCCTCATAGCCTTCTCATCCCTCTTTCCCATTAATCCCTCAGCTCCCAGTTCTTTTCCCAGTATGAGGCACAACAATTACATTTCTCTTCTTCTCTTCTAAAGCAGATACTGCTTTAGACCCATCTCAGACATTATATAACTTACTGAGTTATCACTCTAATAAATCTAGTACCCATCTGACACTATACATAGTTATTACAATATTATTGACTATATTCCCTATACTGTCCTTTATATTTTCATGGCTATTCTGTAACTATGAATTTGTATTTCTTAATCCCTTTACTTTATTCACTTCCTTTCCCCTCACCTCAACTATCCTCCCATCTTGAAGAAGATCCTCTAACTTTTCTTGCAACATTGGTTTGGTGGTGATGAACTTCTTTAGCTTTTCTTTGTCTGGGAAAATCTTTATCTGTCCGATTCTAAATGATAGATTTGCTGGGTACAGTAATCTTGATTATAGGTACTTGCTTTTCATCACTTTGAATATTTCTTGCCAGTCCCTTCTTATGTACTAAGTTTCTGTTAAGAAATCTGCTGATACTCTTATAAAAACTCTTTTGTAGGTAACTAACTTTTTTTCTTTTGTTGCTTTTAAGATTCTCTTTTTGTCTTAACCTTTGTTATTTTAATTATGTTGTGTTTTGGTCCAAGCCTTTTTGGTCCAAGCCTTTTTGGGACTCTCTGAGTTCAGGGAGATACTCAATACATTTCTTTCACAGTGTAAAAGAACAACCTCCTTAAAATGTAGTAATTTTAATGAATAAAAATTTATGTTTACCGCCCTACGTATTTTCCAGCATATAAGACGACTTTTGAAACAAAAAAAAAGTCAACCAAAAATTGGGGGCAAAAGACCAAAATTGCACAAAAATTACCTGCAGATCTTGATGGCAAAGTAAGTCTTTTCTTTTAAGTGAGGGGTAGTCTTATACAACGAATATAGGCCTAAACCTGTTTTAACTGTAAAATTAGGGGGTCGTCTTATACGCCGGAAAATATGATATTTTTCCAGGCTTTTATATAAATCCAAAAATTCACTAATGGTATTGAAGGCCATTCTAATGGGCTGTAGACTATATTAAAACTTTTCAGATATCTAAAATGTATCTAGTCTAAAATGTATTTTCCCCCATGAAATTTTTCCTGACTTCCCAAGTAGATAGTTCTTCTATTTTTTTCTCAGGATTTATCTTGTCCTAGTGTTTATGGTGCTTTTTCTCTTCCAGCAGCCTAAAATGGGAATAATATTTTATTTATCATTGTAGCTACAATAGCATCTCTCATATAGTAGGCATTCAGTAAATATTTGCCTACTCAATCATATGATGCCAATTATGGTTAAGATTGGGCAGCAAATCAGACATTTGTGCAAATGTCCCAGACAGAAAATGTGCAAATCCCTACCAAAATGAAGATGTAATGACAAAAGTTAGAATTGGCCTTTTGCATCCATATAAACAACACCACTGAGAGTTTTTCTGCAGAAAGGTACACTGTGTGCCTTTGATTATTCAGCTTATTCTGGAGCAGGCTTCCTTCCAACCTTGGCTCTCTACTTTCATAAATTTGTTCTAGCTGTGCTGCCTCTGAAATTCAGGGCACCTGCTTCACTAGACTATGACTCACCCTCACCGTGTAACAAATTATTTTCATTTCTATATCATTTGGAGGCAGTAGACAGAAAGACTATAAACCAATCCTACAACAAAAGATGGTTTCTCTGTAAAGAGTTTTCGCCCACCTCTTCTAGCAGCTAGTGTTCCAAAGAATAATTACAGAGCAAAATTGTAAGCTCACTGAAAATAATAGCTGTGTCTAACTTTCCATTTTACAACATCTTAACAAGCTTGAGCTCAATAGATATTCAGTTGTGAGTGTGCAAAATACAGTTTATTCTTACATTATTATTTATTAATTATTATATAATTTTCCATACAAATAACTATAAAACATATTTCACCCACTCTTTATGTATCTCTGTGTATATGTAAATGTGTACATATATGTGTGTTCATACATATATACATACACCCAGATGCACACAAATATGTACAACCAGTAGTAAGTATTGATGCTTGATCATTTATTGCCCTATGTATACCATACTATACCTTCTGTTTATTCATTTATTCAATCAACATTTATTAAGTTACAAAATACCAGGGAGGTCTCTTAAGATGGGAAGAAAAGAAGATTTCTGGTCTCTATAGAGCTGCCTGATTTTTCTCTCTGTTAGAGAGGAGGAGGAGGATGTGGAAAGCAGCACAGCCTTGCTTTCTCGCTGCATCACTGTTGCAGCATATAGACAGTGTTATTGGAGGGCAGATGGAAGAAACACCAGGCAGCTCCCTGCTCTGAGGAAGTGCCAAGGAAGTTTTGAATGACTGAATAAACATCAAATCCAGGGGCTTTAGAATAGGCTATCAGACACCTGATTCAGTCTGAGAAACAGTAAACAACTAGGTAGGAAAGCATCTATAGAATCCGATTTATAAAAAAGAAATGCAGCCCTGGCCTGGTGGCTCAGCTGATTGGAGCACCATCCCACACACCAAACGGTGGCAGGTTTGATTCCTGCTCAGGATACATACTTAAGTTGTGGGTTTGATCCTGATCAGGGAGCATACAGGAGGCAACCGATCAGCCTCTCTCTCTCTCTCTCTCTCTCTCTAAGAGGATGAGGCTTAGAAAGAAAGAAAGAAAGAAAGAAAGAAAGAAAGAAAGAAAGAAAGAAAGAAAGAAAGAAAGAAATGCAAACACATCAAGCACCATATATGTATGAATGGTGTGGACTAACTGCCATATTCAGTGGACAATAATCAGTATGTATTTGAGGTAGAACTGTTTATTAATCAAAACCTCTAAACCCATAATATTTCAGAACTAAAAAGACCTAAAAAGTCCTCTGGTCCAACATTTGCCAGTCTTTGTCTGAGTCATAGCACACATGAAAAATGACAATGTTTGTATAGCATTCTGGAATAAATGAAGGCAATATCTTGAGACCCTAGTTGGAAGGCCTGCTTTAGGCCAGTCTCCTAACTTCACAGGTGAGAAAATGCAGATCCTCCCTCAAGATCACCCAGCTGGAGAGTCACAGCAGAGCCAGGGATAGAGCTGTAAGTGCCTCTCTTTATTTCTGCTTTTAATACTCCAGTGCTTCTCAAGGTGTGGTTCCCAAACCAGCAACTTAACACCACCTGGGAACTTGTTCAAATGCACATTCTCAGACCCCACCCTAGACTTGCTGAATCGGACACACACTGCAGGGGTGAGGCCAGGCACTCTGCTTTAACAAGCCTTCCAAGTACTTCCGATGCTCACTCAAGTTTGGGAACCAATGTTGGAGTCTATACCAACTCTTAAAGCTTCTATAAGCTACGAGGTTAACATTCAGGTTGTCTAACCCAGGGGTTGGCAAAGTTTCTCTGGAGAGGACCTGAAACTAAACAAGCTATTTAACTCTGCCACTGCAGCAAATAAGCAGTTACTACTATAGACAATACATAAATGAATGGGAATGACTGTGTTCTAATAAAATGTTGTTTATAAAATTAGGCAGTAGGATAGATATGGCACATCAGAGGCCATCATTTGCCAACCCATGGTAACTGATAGTTGGCAAAGATTCTTTAACCTCCTAATTAAAATTCTTATCCATTCTGGTTAATATCAAAATATCTTAGCAACTTAAGGCATCTGTCAATGTTGGTGTCAATAGCTGTCTTTTCCCATTCAATTAACATGTATTAAATGCTTCCTATGTGCCACACTCTGGGCATACCAAGATGAAAAGAACCAATTCATCTTTATTAGTATTAGAATTTCATGCATGAAGAATCAAGTATTAGAATCAAGAAATCAAATGATTGAATGTGGCCTTATTGAAGAAAATGCCCACTTAAATGTATAGATTTTGCTGCTAGCTATGTTGCAATTTTCCTTTATAAATAGATAAAAAGCATGATACTGCATACTCCAAATTCTAAGCCAGCAAGGATGGCAACTGTCCTGGAAAGCACTATTTTATTATATTCAAAGATTCTGTGGGTCAGGAGTTAAGGAACTGGGAGTGTTTGTAACTGCTCCACAGAGTCTACAGCCTTTACCAAGAAGATTTGAAGGACTGAGGGACAGGGTCTTTTGAAATGCTTCTTCAATCACATGTCCAGTACCTGGGCAAACTTGATTCAAAGACTAGACTAAACTGAGATCATTGGCCAGATCCCCTGTGCATGGCTGCTCCACAGAGATGGGGCTTCTCAGGAATCATATTTCTTACATCACAGCGCAGTACTCCAAGACCATGTGCTCCCATAAGCAAAGCAAAAGTAGCATGGCCTTCTGGGACCAGACATTAGAACTGGCCCTACAATGTTTTTGTCATACTCTATTGATCAAAGCAACATAACTCTGACCAGATTCAAGAGGAAGAGGTATATACCCTAAGTCTTGATGGGAAGAGAGCCAAACAATGTTCCTCCATGTATTAAAACCAGCAATTAGAATAACCAGCAATGAGAAAAGTCCTATCCCACAGGGGATTTATAGAATTATTTTTAAATACAGAAAAATATGCTAAATCAAAACCAAATCTACTAAAAATACAAAATGGAAGGATAGGTCTGTAAGGCATTGGATTTGATGTACTCATTAAATAATGATTATTTCCCCCCCCAAAAAAAATGAAAAGGAATATCAGAAATGTTTCTTCCTGTCCATAGAACTCAAAGGACTACCGACATTGCATAGGATTGAGTGGCATGTAGATCACAGGCTCATCTACCATCAATGCCAGTGACTGGCTATCATCAAAGGAGAAATGAAATGGTCCCTGTTTTTAACAAGCTGCTACGTACGAATCTCACTTCTCAGAGAATAAGGATATGCCTGTAGATTTTTATAGACATATCTTTTTTTTTAAGTAAACTTAAATTTTCCTTCTCTTATGTCTTTCTTCACTTAAAATTGCTACTTTTCTGAGAAATTTGGCACCAATTTAGAGGTAATTTTATAATCCTTTTAATATAGAAAGTCAAATATTTTCCTCAGTGAAAAATGACTTGTTTGTACATATTGTCATCTTAATTTTTCATCACTTGAGAAGTAGTTAGAACAATCAATGATTAAAATTTTCTTAAATGATTCCAACTGAAGAATTTATTTCAAAAGAAGTTTAGCCGATAAAAATACTTTTTATTAATTTTCCTGATTTTTCTAAAAATAAATAGTTTTATGGTAAAAGAAGTGAGACTATTCAATGTAGGACACTAATGTGATTGGGTTCAGATAATGCTAACCTATTCCTTTAAAAATAGAGTTATGTTTAGAGGAGAGGTTGGAATACCAAATCTGAAATCATGGCAGTGTGGTTAGTCATGGCCTCCTAGATCTTACACCTACAGAAGGACACTGAGGAGTTATCTGCCATTTTGCAGCTGACCAGACTGAGGCTCAAAGATGTCAAGAGTGGCAAAGACAACTGCTGCTTATGAAATATCCCAGTTATTCTCTTACATTTCCCAATTCTCCTGAAGTTAGGTTGTGGCCATGTTACTAGCTCTGGCCCATGTACTCTGAGCAGAAATGACATGTCAATTCCCGGCTAAAATAGGAAAGACCTAATGTGCCTCTCTACCTCTTTTTACCCTGGGTGTCTCCCATGTTGATGGTAAAACCTCAATCTGCCTGGATCTCTAAATTATCCCATGGGAGAAAGTTGCCCTGGAGAGTTACCCAACACTCTTCAGACTTCACATGAGCAAAAAATGAACCTGTGTGGTAAAGGTTCATAAAGAGAATCCAAGGAGAATCCAAGATTTATTTGTTCCAGTTTATCTATCCTAACTGATGGGTCAAGCAATTGCTCAAATTAAGTCAGCAAGTTAATGGCAGAGTGAGGATTAGAACCCAAATCTTCTGAATTACCAAAGATGGACCATATTTTATAATCAGAGGAGTCAGTGTAGGCACACCAGACCAGATCATTATGTAAGGGGATGAGCCAGCTGAAAAGGAAAATAGAATGTGGACTGGCTGATTGGTGCCCAGAACCAGAGAGAACATAGTCAAAAGGAAAGAAGCCCCAGTGTGCAGCCTTCACTATAGGACCAGAGAAGCCAATTCTTAGCTGGGTTGACAGATGCTTGGAATTGTCCTAATGGTCCCTTTCTGCCCAATCTATACATATTGCTTAAATTGATGACAATTGCTCCTAGACCTTATAGCCCAATTAAGAAGTTAAGTGCTCAAAGGGAAGTGTTTCTGCCCAGCCAGCATGGCTCAGTGGCTGAGTGTCAACCTATGAATCAGGAGGTCCCAGTTCAATTCCCAATCAGGGCATATGCCTGGCTTGTAGGCTCCATTTCTAGTGTGGGGCATGCAGGAAGCAGCCAATCAATGATTCTCTTTCATAATTTCATCATTAATGTCTCTCTCTCTCTCTCCCTCTCTCTCTCTCCCCCCTCCATTCTTCTCTGAAATCAATAAAAATATTTTTTTAAAAAGAAGTGTTTCCATTTGCTGTGCATGCACTGCAGCCACTAAACACAAACAGGGACCTTATGCCTTACACCCAGATTAAGTTAACATGTTATAGAATTTTATAAACAACAAAATGTTTAAAAACATTAATACAATGCTCTTTCCTTCCCTTCAAAAGTATCCTGTCCATCTTTATGGACAAGAGTCAACGAATACTTAGCCAAAGGCATATATTCTGTTGTGACATCAATAAACACCAAAATGACTTTTTCCTGAAAACAACCTACATTGCCTCAAGCACCTCAGGGTTCCAAATTACTACCTCCATGCACAGGATGACATTTCCTGTTCTGAAATACTTATTTTTCTCTGTACAAACAGGTTAGATGGCAACTTTTGGTAGCAATCAAAATAGATGTGGAGATTTTTGCGAAGTCATGCAAACCTGTTCTCCTCTCCCAAGGACAGGAGGGGATTCGGTGAGCTGGGACCCTTTCAGTGTGAGACCATTCTTTTCTAGGAAGTTCAGAAATTGATGCTCTGCCTCCTCACTGGACTCTTTAGATGCAATCACTCACTCAAATGTGAACCAGAGCAAAGCTAGCAGTAAACCCAGAGACCACATCTCTGGAACAGTCCAGAATACTTTCCACTACCCCCTGAGTTCTTCCTTTCTCCCACCCCCACTTTTAATCTTGGTGTCATCTTCCGGCCCTGATATTCATCTGTGTCTCTTGCCCAACATCTGTTTTAGACCCAAATCCCAGAATGTAGCTTATCAATATCCTTAGAACTCATTTTTGCTACATGCCCCAGCTCCAAACAAGAGGCAACTTTCCTAGCAGAAAAGAGAATGGAAATGCATGTTAGGAGTATTTTCCAAAGCACAGCTTCCCTCCAGATGCCACTGACCTGAAAGGAACCAGAAAGTAGGTTGGTCACTGTAGCATTTCCATCCGGGATACGAAGTTTCTCCGCCTAACGTTTCTTAAGCACCTACTAAGAGAAGACACTGTTTATACCTATGAAACAAAGAAGAAGCATAATGATTCTTGAAGAAATAAGACTAACACCAAAGGAAGCAGCCTGAGTTATTCATTTTACACAATTTTGTTTTTATGAAAATATTACAAGAGGTAAGGAGGCCAGGGAAAGGAAGGCAGAAGATAATACTAGAGATGGTCTTGAGCCATGTGGTGTTGTCCAAGTGGCTCTCTTGTTGACCAAGAGCAGGGGCTGAGGCACTGGGACCTGCTTATCCTAATTTCTTAGCATGAACTCTGTTGATCCATCCCAGGCCTGGTCTCAGAATGTTTTCTGGGATTGGGTTTTTAGTCTCCTTACTCTCATCCTTGTGGAATTCTCCTGGTTTTTTGTGGGGCTTTGTTTGTTTGTTTTTTAATCTTCACCTGAGGATATTTTTCCATTGAGTTTTAAAGAGAGTGGAAGAGAGAGGAAAAGAGAGGAAAAGACAAAGAGAAACATCAATGTGAGAGAAACACATCGATTGGTTGCCTCCTGCTCACACCCTGACCAGGGCCCAGGCCATTACGGAGCCTGCAACCAAGGTGTGTGCCCTTGAATCAAACCCAGGACCCTTCATTCCAAAGGTGGACACTCTACCCACTGAGCCAAATTGGCTAGGGCATAGAATTCTCCTCTTTTATTGCCAACTCCCTATTCCTACCTTCTCTGATTTCCTCTCTCTCTATCAAATCTCAGCGTCTGGGACTTGCTGGCCACATGAGTTTCTTGACCTCAGCACATACCTTCCCTCCCTGCCTATTTTTTTCCTCTTTTTATTTTTTTCAATTACAATTTACATTAAATATTATTTTGTATTAGTTTCAGGTGTACAGCATAGTGGAATCACATATTCCCTTCCCTCCCTCCCTTCTGTCTCTCCTCCCCTAAAACATTTCCTGAGTCCATGCTATTTGTTAGGCACTGGGCTGGTAAGCAATGGGAGCACCAAGACGGGGGTGGGGGTGGGAGAGGGGGGAGACTATTGCCCCTGTCCTTAAGGGGCTTACCATCCACATTAGATAACCAACAAGTCGAATTGTAAGTCCCACTGAGGTTAACAGATTAAATGCCTGGACCCTTGCCTTTTCTGGGGTGGGCACTACATAAATAACCAACAGGTAAGTTTCTGCAGCTCAACTCAATTGAACCTGCTGCAAGCATAACCAGCTATGATGCAAAAACCTTCCACCAAGCTAGTCCAGTTACTATAATCTCCTTCAGGCCAAGTTCAAGAAGCTTGGACTTCTTTCCTTAGTCCAGTATTCTTAACATAGGGCATTTCTGGGCTCAGAAAACTTGCTCATTAAAAATAGAAGGTTGAAAGGCAAGTTATTCATAAGATCACTGTTACTTCTGCTCTCCCCATCTGCCCACACATGCCCACTATCATTTTTCATGCAATGTGCTTTGTAAACTTCAAAGACAGTGCACAAACATTAGATATTATTGTTGCATCCTACTTCCTTCCTATTCCTTGTGGGGAAAAGACACCCTGGGCACCCCAGAAATATGTGCTGCATATCCCTTTTCCTTCACCTCCCCACACTGTAATGGAAGTGAGTTAGACATCCCAGGGCCCCATGAGAAGCTGTGTCCTTATCTTAGCTTGGCTCAAACTTGTGTGACACTGAAGCAACTTATTTCCCATTTCCTGATGAGTTTTCTTGTAAGCATGGAGCTAAGATCTTTGCAAAGTCAAGACAGATTACTTCCTTGGCTTTCCCTCCATTGATCTGGCTTGTGACAATGTTCCGGAAAAAAATTAAATTGGCCTGCCAGGATTTATATTTTATGAAGTCTTACATTATTGCCCTGGAATCTGTTCTTCTCAAAGGGCTTTCAGACACATACAATTTTCTTCAACATTTCCTCAAGTACAGAAAGTGCATCTTTTGAGATCTTCCTATCTATACTGCAATCTTGTAAAAAACAAAAACAAAAAAATGGTTTCTGGGTATGACTGATAGTGCAGAATAAGCTCAAGGCATGGAGAGACTGCATGCATTACACAGAATGGTGATCAGTGAAAATCATGAGTAATGGCATTCATTCTGTGTGTATATATATTGTATATATATATATATATATATATATATATATATATATATATAGCCAGCAACCAGAACACTGTAAGGACCTAAATTACCAGTCACTATGAGTCCCACAGTGGCCAGCGAACCAACCAGATCGGGGGTTGGACCAGCCAGATAACCCTCCAACAGCCCCTTCCCTTGGCAGGCCCCCCACCCCAATAGGGGGTGAGGCTGGCCAGCCAACCTCCTGTAGCCCCTCCCCCCAGCCTTGCCAGTCCCAGATCGGCCCCTTCCACCCCAATCAGGGGTAGTGCAGGCCAGTCAGCTGTGGCCCTTCCCCCAGGCCACTCACCTCCAATCGGTCCCCCCTATACCATTCAGGGGTGGGGCCTGCAAGCCAATCACCCTCAGCATCTCCCCACAGCTGGCCTGGCTCTGATTGGCCTGATTGGGGTGGGCATCCCACTTTCTCCTCCTCCCAACAGACCCAGCCCCGATCTGCCCCAATCGGGGCCAAGACAGTCAGACCCCACCTGTGCACGAATTCATGCACTGGGCCTCTAGTATGTTATAAAGTGGTTTCATTGTTGGATGTGAGCTTTTAATTCCAAATTATTAAACCAGTAAATAGAAATTTTGTTCTATTGAGGCAAATTCTGAGGGCAGGAATCTCCTGAGGCAGCCAAGCAGATGGCTTTGATGGTTCTAGTAGTTCAACCAGTTACAGAATAGAAATGATTGAAGTATATGTTAATCAAAAAACAATAGACAATATGTTGTTGGAACAATATGTTTGTTTTTGGAATACTAGAACTAAATCATGGTTTCCAACATTACCTCACTCTATGGGTATTCTTTCTTGAAACTTCTAAATTCTAAATATTTCAGTGTGAGCACTTCCAGCAGCAGGAAATCATTTTTTTAATGGTTCTTTTTTTTGTGATGGCTGTCAGTATGAATAAATTCTTTTTTTGAAGACTCTAGACTTTGTTCCTCTTTCGTGAATAGTTTCTAGACTCAAAATGATAAGTATATACTTACAGCAAAGTTCAAAAATATTTTGAAATGATGGAAATCCTAAAATCTTAGCACTTTCCTTATATACTTCTTTCCTATTTTGCTCCAAATTTTTCTACATTAAAATATATTGTCTAAGTAGCAAAAAGTTTCTGTACAATCAATAGGTACGTACAGAGAAGTTGCCAGGTGCCAACATTATAAGATTCATTTGGAGGGAAATACAAGAGAAATATAATGTACTCTCATATAATTTTCTTTAAATAATTATTTGTTCCTAATAAAATTACAGTCTGCTTGAGAAACAAAACTAGCCAATGAACTCATTTGAGAACACTTAACATTAAATTGTGTTAGCTATAATAAGAGGTGAGAATGGACAGTACATTGAAAGGCAGACGGGACTTGGAAAAGGCATTGCATCTCGCCATTTCAGGGTTTTGTTTTGTGATTCCCTCAACCAAAAGGAGGCCTAGCACAACCTCAAAATCAAGATCAACTGTCCCCTCCTCAGTGAAGCCTCTGTCAGCCCCCTTGGTTGATATTAATTATTCCTTTTGTCAAACTCTTACATAGCATTTTGCTTATATTTCTGCTAAAATCGTAAGTGCTGGCAGAGGTCATTGTTCCTTTGATGAGCCCTTCCACTCTGGAGACCCCAGATGGGAGCTACCTCGAGTCTCCATCACCATGGCTAAAACTGTTTGCCCTGCTGTAGTGATTTCCTGAGATCATGCCCCACATATCTTTCAAGCCTTTCAATCTGTCTCCAGTGACTTTTCTATATAAACAGCCTGTCTTAAATCATTCTTCAGACTTTCCTAAAATCTCTCAAACAAGAATCATTTGTCTTCTGTGTGCTCCATACCTCTCCCTAAGTGGCCCCAGGCCCACTCCTGTTCTCTCAACCGAACTCCCCAGGACACTTGGAATATTAGGCATATATATAGATTATGTGTTAGATATTTACCCATAGAATAAATAAATTCAGTCCAAAAAATTATACTAAAGTATTTTAATAAATTATACTAAAGCATGCTAAAGTATTTTTTCCTTAACAATCACATTTTAAAGTCAGAGTATAAGGAAACTCTTAAATCATATACAACATATTTGGATGTTGGTGAGAAAAAAGATTCTAATTTTTTTAAAGAGTGGTATTATCTTATACTAATAATATCAAACATTTATGATGCATTTGCTGGGTGCCAGGCACTGTGAGAAGCCTTTTTCATGAATTATCTCATTAGTTTCTCACAAAAATCCAGCTTTTAATATTTTATTGTTGTTATCTGCTTTGCTCTTCTTCCTGTCCTTATAAGGTTGCTTTACTTTTTAGTGCGATTATTGGAGGTGGGAAAAATTTATGTTTGTGTTCAATCTGCTTCCTAAGTTTAGCCAGTATTCAATGTTTATTAAGATGAAGGCATTTTTGGTCAATGGTCAAGAAATCAGGCTCTGAGGTCACACTGCTTCAATTTAAACCCTTATTTTTTAAAAATATCATTGACTGTGAGATTTTTAGAAGCTATTCAGAGAGAAAGAAAAAAGTATTTTACAATAGCTTTAATCACCTAAGAGAGATAAGAGAAGTTTTGTATTCATGAAACAGGATGCTATTTATAAACAAACTAATGAATGAACATTGCAAAAACAAAAATGGCTCCTAGAAATTCACAGCATGATAACACAAAATAAAAAGTTAATTAAAGCCCAGCCAGTGTGGCACAACGTTTGAGCTTCAACCCATGAACCAGGAGGTCACGAACAGTTTGATTCCCGGTCAGGGCACATGTCTGAGTTGCAGGCTTGATCCTCAGTAGAGGCCATGCAGGAGACAGCCGACTGATGATTCTCTCTCATCATTGATATCTCTCTCTCACACACACACTTTCCCTTCCTCTGTGAAATGAGTAAAAACATATTTTTAAAATTAAAATATATTAAAATATTTCAATTTAAGTGTTGGAAAATAAAGTTGAGGATGTTTCCTGAAAAAATAGTGATGTAGAAATTATAAAAGGAAAGTAGGAGAAATTATAAGACATGTCCAGAAGTTGAGCTTTTAAACACACACACACACACACACACACACACACAACAAAACAAAAAACAAAAAAAAACTTTAGCAACAGAGAGTAAAGAAAATGAATGAGGAGAAAAATCATCAATGAAATAATGCAAGAAAATAACCAAAACTGAAGGTGTGAATTTCCAGAATGCAAGAGCCTCCCTTTAAAAACTGCTGCCTGGATAATGGAGGAACACTCTCCTTCTGGAACTTCATCCAGAGAAGTTCACCAATCCAAAGATTCCCCCAACCCTGTCATTTAGAGATTTGTATAGAAGTTTCATGACACAGGCATAATTGATTAAAACATTGGCCACTGAAGCTTAACTCAACCTTCAGTAATACCCAGTGCTTGGGGAGGGTGGGAGACTAAAATTTCCAACCTTCTAATCATATGGTTGGTTCCTCTGGCAACCAGACCTCATTCTGAAGTTATATAAGGATCCACCAAGAATCACCTCACTAACATAAGATCTGGTATGGTTGGAAGAGGCTTATTATGAATAACAAAAGATGCTCCTTTCACTCCTATCTCTCAGAAAATTCCAAAAGTATTAGAAGTTCTTGTGTTAGGAACCAGGAACAAAACCCAAATATTATAAAAAATGATTCTCCTATCACTCAGAAAATCACAAGTTTTAGGAACTCTGCCAGGAACTGAGGACAAAGACTAAATATTTATATTATATTGTATTATATTATATATATTATATTATATTATATTATATTATATTATATTATATTATATTATATTATATTATATTATAGACCCAGTGCACGGATTCATGCACTGGGGTCCCTTGGCCTAGCCTGCACCTCTTGCAATCCGGGATTTTGGATAGTTGCTTGCGGCCCAACCCCTGCAGGCCCGATCTAGACATGAGGAAGCCCAATCTTGTCATTGAGCATCTGTCCCCTGATGGTCAGTGCACTTCACAGTGACTGGTTGACCACTCGTTGGGTCATTCAGTTGCTTAGGCTTTTATATATATAAATTACATCATCTTATATAATAAAATATGCAAATCAACCAAATGGCAGAACGACTGGTCATTATGACATACACTGACCACCAGGGGATAGATGCTCAATGCATGGCAGTGCTAAGAATATCTAACTGCTGCTTAGGCCTAGTCCTGGACTGCTAAAGGGTGCAGGCTGGGCTGAGAGGACCACCCCAAGTACATGAATTTTGTGCACTGGGCCTCTAGAGTTATATTGTATTACACTAGAGGCCCAGTGCATGGGAGAGGTGTCAGCCCAGCCTGCACCCTCTTGCAATCCAGGACCCCTCAGGGGATGTCCAACTGTTGGTTTAGGCTTAATTCTGCGGGATCAGGCCTAAACTGGCAGTCGGACATCCCTCTAGAAATATGAAATTGCTGGCTTCTAACCACTCACCTGCCTGCCTGATCGTTTCTAACCATTCTGCCTGTCTGCCTGATTGCCCCTAACCACTCTGCATGCCAACCTGATGCCCCTAACTGGTTGCCTGCCTGCCTCCCTTGCCCCAACCACTCTGCTTGCCTGCCTAATCACCCCTAACCACCTCTACCTCTGCCCCCACTGCCACGGCTTCATCTGGAAGAATCCGGAATGATGTCCAGAAGGTTGTACAGCTGTCCGGTCTAATTAGCATATTAAGCTTTTATTATTATAGATTATATTATATTATATTACATTACAATCACACAAATACACAAGATTAAAATTTGATTTCTAGGGTGTTCTATTAAAATCAATAGGAAGAAAACTGATTTTGTCAAATACCCTAGCCAAAGAAATTGGTGTATGTGTGTGTGTGTGTTTGTGTGTGTGTAACATTGCATCCATAGGCCTAAAACTGTCAAGCTGTGAACACCCATATTTTAGAAATGTAGAGATTTTTACTTCAACTGTATCCAATAATTTCTGGTGTTCCTTTTTTAAAAATGCATCCTTAATTATAGGCTAGTTATCCCAGCTGGAAGCTTTTCATCCCTGCTGGATACAGCCATTTCTCACAAGGCTAAAACCAGATAAGTGTTATGTGTGGCATTTAAAAAGTCAAACATCCCACAAGGTCACATATGATTCACTTTTTTTCCTAAATTAATGCATTATTTTGATGTTCCAGAAAAAAATGTTCTAATACATATTTTCTTTTAGCTTCAACTATTAAGCAATTTAAAATAGAGGCTTACACCACATGCCACTGGGCTGCCAATCTTCAAGATAGATAGGTTCATATGGCATATCTAAGTAGCTGTCTATGAATATGAGATACATAAAAAGGAAAAAAGAAAACAAGTATTTTCTTCAGGATTTTAATTCTAACTGTAATCTGAAGTTGAAAGAAAAGTGTCCATAATGTTTTGTTTTTTCTTTTACAGTTTGTTGCAGTGGTGGATGTGATGGTAACATATCTATAAAATGTATAATTTTCCATTAACAACATCTGATCTTCTTCATAGAATATAGACCTTTGGCATCATATTGAATGTTCAGATCCTGTCCCTAACATACACACACACAGTCACTCATACACACACTCACACCCAATTAAAACATGATGGTCATCAGAAGGTTAGTAGAAATGAACCAATGAGATAAAGAATTTATAGGGAAAGGGGATGGGCCATTTGCCCCTGATGGGCAAAAGCAGACATCTAAAAATCCCAAATAATAAAAAAGAGTTGATTTGCATAAAAGCAGAATACAGTTTTGTGTCTTTTAGCTGTCTGTGGTTCCTCACCATAAAAATGGAAATAAATATGGAGTTTCAGAAACATAAAAGAATATAACTGTGTCTCACATTTGCCTCTCTCTCAAGCTACTTCCACCTCTCCCTTGAGCTTTACATAAGCAGATATCCTAAAATTACAGTCTATCCTCATCTCTCTTTCTTTACTCCCATTCATTCTCAACCCACTGCAAACTGGCTTCCTTCCATAGCACTGCACTGTCTTGGCTCCTAATCATTATCTCCTAATTACTAGCCCAGCACTTGATTTTTTTGGTCTTCAGCCTAGTACAGTACATGACACTATTAACAAATGGCTTTAAAACCCCCTTTGCATCTAGAATACCTATCTTTTGTGACTCTGGTTGTTCTCCTACTTGTCCTTAATTGTCTGGATTCCCAAGCTTCTTCCCTGCCTTCTTCTCCTACTTATTCTACATTCTTTCCTTGGGCAACCTTCACAACCCTGGCTTCTGCCTCAACTACTACACTGCGAACTCTCCCAACTATCTCCTGCCCTTACTGCTCCCCACTGTTCCTCTTCTGTATCTCCAGCTGCCTCTTCCTGTCTGCCTTATTAGTATCTTATACTTGACATGTCCAAAACCTGAATAAAAATGAGTAAAAAAAGCAACAATTAAAATCTCTGCCCTCTATTTTCTTCCTTTACATGAGTTATGACACTGTTTTAGTCTGCTCAGCTGCCATAACGAAGTACCATTTATTTCTCATGGTTATGGAGGCTGGGTGGGAAGTCAAAGATCAGGCTCTGCCTGGCTGGCAGTTGGTCACCTTCTCATTGTGTGTTCACATGCGTGTGAGAATGAGAGAGCTACCTGGTGTCACTTATTATAAAGACACCAATTCTATTAGAACAGGGCCCCATCTTTAAGGCCTCACTTAACTTTATCTTCTCAAGGCCCTCTTTCCAAACACAGACACATTGGGGATAGAGCCTCAACATACGAATGGGGTGGTTACAGTTGAGTCCATAGCAGGCGCCATGTCTCAAGCTAGTTCTCATCCTTGACACCTCTGCCTCACATCCAAATGGACATCCCAATTCATGGGTTCTTGGCCCTAAATTTCTCTTTAGCCCATTCATTCCTCCCACACCTACCTTTACACTTTCGTTTCAGGTCCTCTCATGCCTCACCTGGACCACTTCCTTTGGTTTTCCTGCTGCTCTCTCTCTTTCTTTTCTTTTCTTTTTTTTTAAATATATTTTATTGATATTTTTACAGAGAGGAAGAGAGAGGGATAGAGAGCCAGACACATCGATGAGAGAGAAACATCAATCAACTGTCTCCTGCACACCCCCTACTGGAGATATGCCTGTACCAAGGTACATGCCCTTGACTGGAATTGAACCCGGGACCTTTCAGTTCGCAGGCCAATGCTCTATTGATTGAGCCAAACTGGTTTCAGCTCTCTCTCTTTCTTGTCTTTCCACTACAAGTGCTGCCAGTCAGCATTGAAAATAACAAATACGGTAAGGATGTCCATGCTGACACCATAAACTATTCATGGAACAGTTCCCCCATCTAAACCTCACCTAACCACTCTGGTCTCATTTTCAGTCATTGTTCCTCTGCATCATGTCCTGGTCACCCTGGGCTTCTATATAGATGTCCTCGTGTGTGCTGCCCACCTTCATCTGCTTCCTTCCTTCCTTTATTCAGGAGTTTCCTCTACTTGAGATGTGCCTTCCTTCCTTATTCACTTGGTGAGTCAATATTCATTTTTCAAGTCCCAGGTTAAATATGGTATCCGTGCCCTTTGCTTAGCTGTCACGTACTCCTGTTGCAACAGCACTTGCCATATTTGCACGTAAGTCTCTATTAGACTTGTGGTTCCTCTTAAGTAGTGACAGGCTCTCCTTTGGTGCTGAGCGAGCACCTGAACTCCACCAGTACTAAGTATTGGATAAATGAAAATGGAAGTGTGGTGTGCTGCAGAAATGTCAGACCCAAAAGGTAAATAATTTTAATTATGTATTCATATGGACCATTTAATTCTTCCAAATACAGAATATTAGACTTTGAACATAATCAATTCCTTTTAAGTATATAATAATTCTAATTTTTAAAATAAGTAAGGAGAAAACTACCTGGATTGTAAGATCATGTTTTCATTATATATATATAATGTAATAACTAAGATACTTAATGTATAATTCAAGTATGATTTTAAGTCAATTTTATGATTCAAGTATGATTTTAAGTCAATTATATAAAGGCAAGAACCACTATATTTTAGTGTCAGCCAGCCACTATATTTTATTTTAGGTTTAACTTTAAATAAACATTAAAGGAAAAATGTTACAAATGTCCTCAATTTAAAGCTCCTCCTGGGGTCAATGGCCTGATCACTGGTCCAGAGCACCAGACTTTTTAAAGATGATCTAAATGGTAGTGGGCTGACATTAAAACAAAAGTCTTCTTAATTAGCCAGAATAAACCTTTGTGCATGTCTAGCTGTATGCTCCCAGAGCAGCATCTCTTTTCACAAGGGTCCTTTGAAATACCTAGAGAGGTGGAAAATACAGACAAACCCACATGGAGCCCTGTGAAAAAGACAGGGCACAGAACATCAGGCGGCCTTTACAGGAACTGCTTTCTGCCTATTAAGCCAAACTCTCTCAAACGAAGTGGCTGAGGGAAAGTCTTTTCATTAGCAGCAGTCCTATTGTGAGAAAAATCAAAGGCACAAAAATGATCAGGAATCAGGACATTTCTACGACCTTCGATGGTGCTTAAACATGTCCTATAATTAACATCATTTGGGAGCTTTTGCTTCTTGGTGAAGGGCAGGAAATCACTGTCTCTGAATGAGAGAAATCTCAAACAGGGCAGAGGTAGACCGTCCAGTACCCAAGAATGAGACTTGAGCCAACCAGAAACACCCTACTTCTCTCATGACTGAGCAAGGCATCAATCTTATGACACTAAGCAACAGGTCTAACCATTAAGGCTCAGTTGTGATTGGGAACAGGACGGGGGGGGGGGGGGGGGGGTGGGGGGGCGTGACATGAGCTTGGTTTCTCCACAGGAGTTCCCAGCTTGGAACTTGTGTTCACGCTCTCTACTGGGCCAGGAAGCGTGCCTGGTTTGTCTTCATGTGTCGGTGCACCTCCAGCCCTGTGCTCATTGATCTCCCTTTTCCTACTTCCTGCTTCCAACACTGCTCTCATATCTCCCCATTGCTCACACCCTCATTGCTTCTCATCTCAATACTTTTCCCTGTGCTCCTCCACTCACTGCAAAACCAATTGACATCACACCCCAGCATCTTTTACTCATCAACTTGCTGTTCAGTTCTTAAAATTCAGCCCTGTCATCCCCTCCAGGAAGCCTTCCAGCCCTCATCCCCGAAACTGGGTAGAGGAGGGTCCTTCTGAAGGCTATGAGGGAAAACTTGTTCTCTGCCCCTCTTCTAGCTTCTGTTGTTTTCTAGAAATCTTTGGTGTTTGTTACCCAATCTCTGCCTTCATCTTCACGTGACATTTTCCCTATGTGCATCCTGTGTCTAAAGTCCTACTTTTTACAAGGATTAGAGCCCATCCTAATAACCTCATTTTAACTTAATTACCTCACTAAAGACCTTATCACCAAATATACCTCCCATTCTGAGGTATCGGGAATTAGAGATTCAACATATGAATTTGGGTGGAGGGGGAACAGGACATAATTGAACCCATCATAGACCCATCTATGTTTCCATAAAGCCCTTGATATATCTTACTCACTGCTTTACAATTGTCCAAAGTGATGCTGATGTAATAACCTGGTTATTCTTTAACAGGAAAGAATTAACAGGAAGACTTGATAATATCGCATGCCATTTATACAGCTTTGCCAAATAGCTGCATTTGGCACTTTTCAAGCCTACCCCACTGTTAGACGCATGCCCAGTAAGCTCTGACTGAGGTGTGAAGGTGCTTTTCTGTCAGTCACACCAGGGGACAAATTAGTGGCCAGGATGTCCGTGGCCACTGCAAGCATGTGAAACCTGAATATTTGAACTTCTAAACAAAGGAGCACTAACTGTTGGTGTTTATTCTCTCTCTCTGGCATGCCGAGTTCCCGGTTCTCCTGTTGCAAGGGCGTGCTCCTCTGGGCCCACGTGGCTCACGGTCTTTTGAGACTCTACCAGTGTTTCCCAAATTTTTGACATATGTGTACCCTTTCTATAATTTTCATGACACTGAGTACCCTTTGTACTCATGAGAACGTAGAATTAGGCGCAGCTAAGCACGGTGCAACGTGTACCCCACCAAACTCTTCCTGTACCCCTGGGAGTACGCTTACCACACTTTGGGAAACACTGCATGGACCTTAATTTGGATGCTTAACTACACCTGATTGCAACATGAAATGGAAGCTCTAGCCAGGGGTCTTCAAACTTCTCTCATTATGAGAATCACCTGGTGGAGGTGTTAAAACACAGATTCCTGATAGCACTTCTTATAGTTGGGATCCGGAAATCTGTGTTTTAACAACTCCACCAGGTGATTCTCATAATGAGAGAAGTTTGAAGACCCTTGCCTAGGCACTGGCCTTGTTTTTGGCCTACTGGATCCCCAGCTGTACCTCTTTCAGGACTGGTTTAAGGAGCCAAGGACTTTGAAAACCAAAGAGTGTAACTTCATGAAAATAAAGCCTTTTGACATATCTCATTCTCCCGTGAGGGCTTCTGAAATTTCTTATTTCAGCAGTGCCCAAGAGCCTCACTGTTACAGGTGACAGAGGAGTTTGATTCTTCCGGTACCAAGAGGACAATTTCCTTCACTTGACTATGAGCATCTTTGCAAAAGGTACAGTGTCATGTGGTCTTTATACACCAAATGTCCAGCAGGGTGTCTGGCACAATATTGAAAGCAAATGAGTGAATGGCTGAACGAGTGAATAGGGCCTCTGAGAAGAGCCAAAGCATTATGAATACAGTGTGCAGATTCACTCCAGAGTCAACTTTTTGTGTTTCTTTGTGAGTACAAGATTATACACACATGGCACATGACACATCCGATACGCAGGTATAGTAAGTATGGTTTAACCACCAATCCTTCCTCAGTTGTATGTGCATAAAGTTTTTTGCCAGCTCTGAATCAGATCTTTCTTTCCCTTTTTTTCTTGCTTTCTGAAACCTCTGTATTTCCCACCCCAATAGAAAGGACTTTTCTCTTTCCATTCAATGCTTTCACCAAGTCAGAGCCCTTTGGTAAATGCAAAGTGCTTCCTGGTGCTCCCAGTGCCTAATCCTACTTTTGTTCCTGTTGTCTTTGTACAATTGGGTGCACTGGATTTCTCCTTCCCCTGGCACTGCTCTCTGGCACTTCCTGCTTTGCTAGTTCCTACCCACTAGAGAGGTTTGTGCAGGAAGGGAGAATGCTGCCCAGATTATCCCACTCCCACATTACTTAGAAATTGTTGGTTCTATAGTTATTTCGCAATGCTCACTGCAAATATTTGCACGAATATCAGATCCAGCCACTCTAGGGAAAAGGCAGCTTAGCTGACCTTCAGCTGCAGATAAAAGCTCCAGTTCTCGTTCCCATGGCATTTGAATTACAAGTGCTTAGAATGTTTTCAAAATCTCTGGGCAATCTCCAAATTTGAGATTGCTCTGTTTCATTCTCATTTATTTACAAGGTCCTTACCTGTGTTATTTACATCTTGAGGAGCTTTTCTTACCTGTCCCTTGGATGGGCCTGATACCTCAATATAGATAACACAATCAAATGGAGAAAAGAAGATATAACTTGTGTGTGTGTGTGTGTGTGTGTGTGTGTGTGTGTGTGTGTGTGTGTGAGTGTGTGTGTGTGTGTGTGTGTGTTTGATTTTTTAATACTATGTACTGACCTGATTCTGATAAGTAGTTTTCATAAAAGCAAATACATTAAAATTCAAGAGCAAGAATGTATCATGAGCACCAGTGTGAGACATCAGTCCATTTGGAAACTTGCTCTTGGTTTATGGAAGGGCTAGATGAACTAACCAGTACAATGACTTAATTTTGGACTGTCTCCAGAGCTCATGCTTGAGAGATTTGAGTTCCAATCTTTCCTCTGCTACTTCCTAGCTGTAGGGGCTTGGGCAAGCTCCTACAACTCTATTACTCTTCTGCAAAATGATGACATTAAGGCCAGCTAACACATTGGGTTCTGATAATTAAACAAGATAATAAATCATGTTTAAAGCTCATTCAGTAGCTCATGGTACATGATAAGCACTAAATAGGTGTTATTTAATATTATTAATGTGTAGAAATTTGTCTGGCTCCTCGGTGTTCATAGTCTTCAAGAACAGAGTCCAGGAAACTTAATTTTCTGGTAGGTTCTGATTTTTTTGCTTTTTTTGTTTTCCATGGTTATGGATGATCCAAGTGGTGTATTTCATATAGTTGTATAAAAAAGGCAAAATACATGATAAAAAAAAAACACACAAGTGAATCCTGTCTATTTTTTAACTATCTCCTGTATCCCATGATTTTATACTGCCCTCACCACTACAACTGTAATTTATGCAGCCATCATCCCTCAACTTCGATTATTAAAATAGCACCATCCTAGATGTCCTCTCTTGCCTTCAGTCTATGCCTTACAAGGCAACCAGGTGGATCTTACTCATTCTTGAGTCATAGCAATTCTCTCCTCTGTTCAAAACCCTCCAATTATGCTTAGTGTATAATCCAGAGTTCTTAGGAGGTCTACCAGCACTGCACCTTATGAGCCCAGCCTACCTTTCTGACCTCAGCTTACTAGGCCCCACTCATACTGCCCTCCTCCGTACCTCTTAAACCCACTGATATCATTTCCGGCTTATGTCCATTACATTTTCTATTTCTTCCACTTGAAACCATCCTCCCCTACATTTCCACAGGACTCCCTACCCTGCCACATCCCAATTTTTGCTCTAATGTTCTCTCCCCAGAGAAACCCTCTCTGACTTGATCTAAAATAGTTTGAACTCATCAATCTCTAGCTCTGTGTCCTGCTTTAGTTTTTCTTCATAACTCACATAGCTAACAAGTAAAGAATATTTGAAAGTCCAAACTTAGATTGCATAAGGATTTTGATGGAAAACCATTGACACATGGCTTCATTTAAGTAAGGGTGTCACATAAAAAGGGTCACCTTTTTTTTTATTACTTCTATTTCAGTGGAAAGTTGTGATTGGATAATGGGAGACCGGTTAGGCAACTGTATCAGCAGATGAGTCAAAGTATTATGATAACATAAGAAGTGCAGGTGGAAAGATATAGCTGCACTTGAGAGATGATTAGGAGAAAAATTAACTTGACAATGGACTGGCAACATGGAAGAGCAAGGTGAGGTTGCATAACTATCTCATTGTAGTTCAACGAGAGCACTGACCATCCAGTAAGGGACTATCTAGGAAAGAGAAAAATGGAGACAGAATAAATTTCAGGAGAGAATTATGGGTTTGATTTTTGAATACTGAATTTTAATTGCTTGTAAGATATTAAATAAAAGATATCTGTAAGTAATTGGATATATGCGTCTGGATCTGGAGATGTAAATTTATATTTCATAGGTATGTTAAAATTAATTGGTGCTTTGGTCATGTCAATTAGAAAACCAATGGACAGCATAGGATATATAGTCAATAATATTGCAACAACTATGTACAGTTTTAATTGAGTGCTAGACTATTTGGAGGAATCACTTCATAAGTTATGTAAATGTCTGACCACTATGCTGTACACCTAAAACTAATATAATATTAAATGTCATCTGTAATTGAAAACTTTAAAAAATTTAAATAAAGTTTGTATCCTTAAACAAACAAAAGCCATTGCAGACTGAGAAGAGAATGGCCTTTAAATTATACTATATTTACAATACAGTTAGAATAAATTAAGTGAGTAAAAGACCCTGAATGGGAGCAGCTTAAGAGGCAGTGAAAAACCTGGAAGAGGTTGTGACACAGAAATTGAGGAAGGAAGTTTCTATAAATGGGTGATTAATCAACAGCAACAAATGTTGCTGAATTGAAAAAATACCTATTGCATTTAACAAATGGAAGGCCATATTAGTAGAATAGAGGCAGCTCCAATACTTTCCTCCAAAGGATTTGCTTTGATGTTGCCCTTGCAGGGAAAGGAAAGACACAATGGGGAGAAAGGGAAGAAGAGAGAAGGTCTTGGACAAGGAGGATGAAGGCACAAGTTGAAGATGAGGATGACATGTGGCCAGCTATGATTTTGACATCAATCAATAGATTGTAGTTGGCCTGGTAGTGACAGCTGCTCTATTCACACTACACCCATCCCCCAACCCCACACAGAGCCCAGTGTAATGTTCTGAATGGTGGTTCATTAACTGAGCACCCTCCAGGCACTGTGTTCAATGACACACTGTTCCACCTCCCACAAAGTTCACCCTCTGAAGGGACAGAGAAGTGGACATTGATAGCAAACTTTAAAAAAAAAATAACAGTTCTATTGACCATGCAAATATAAATTCAAACCCAATCAAATACTCTCACTTTTCTATCCCAATTTCCACTTCTCATTACTGGAGAATTAGAAAAGGCTGTCATTCCCTCTGGGTAGACAAACCCCACAGGCCCAGGGAGTCCACACACTGTTCATGGAGTCCCTGTTCATTGTATACACACCACACATCTGGAATCCAAGGGAAGAGGAGTTGAGGTTTATTCTGGATTTTTAAGAGATATGTATGGTAGCATCTCTGGATACATTATTTGTTAACTTACAGGGGAAAATAGGAGGTATAAGGGCTGGATATCCTTTTGTATTTTTTTTTCCCCAAAACACCCATTCGAAGATTCCAAGTGTTAACAGAATTTTTTATTAATGTTTTAAGTATCTGTCTAGGCACCTCTGCATGTTAATGGATATTTCTACTTAATCCAAATGACGGAGTTCTACATGTCACATAAAAAATAAAAAATAAAAGTTGTTCTATTGTGGTGTTCCATTTTACTAATTCAAAAACCTGACATTTCCGGAGGAGCAGCGACAAGTAATTTCACAATGATAAATTTTTCAAGACAAAATACTCAGCTCTACGGAACTCAGGAGTAATTTGAAAGGAAGATAAACAGCTCCTACACTTAGTGGGTAAACAAATGTGGCAGGATAATTTGTTGAGACCGTGTTTTCCGGCGTATAAGACGACTTTTGAAATGAAAAAAAGTCAACCGAAAATCGTGGGTCGTCTTATACGCCGAGTATATCCCGAAAATAGGCGAATATAGGCCTAAACCTATGTTTTAACTGTAAAATTAGGGGAGTCATCTTATACGCCGGAAAATAGGGTATTAACTTGTGGTTATTTGTTCTTGCTCCTATAGGAGCCTGGAAAGATTGAAAGAATTGTCCTCCTCCTGGGCAAGAAGGTGGCCATGGTCTCCATGCAGACGCCTTTGCCTCTGTGATTATCAGTGTTGCTTTTTGAAGCCTACAATCAAAGCTGCTGAGCACCCCTCCATTAAAAGAGCTGTAGCCACAGAGACAGGAAAATCAGAGTGGCCTGCACTGGGTGGAGGGAGGAGGGGAAATGGAAGAAGAAATTCTCCTAAGATGTCAGAAGGGAGGGGATTGTGGTGATTCTGTAAGTGGCAGAGAACAGTGTACTAAATGTTCACAGAAGCTCAAGAGTATGGGCAGATCAGAAGGATGCTGGAGAAGCGGTCCCAGGTTTCCCTAAACAGTTTCATATGAGCTGCTTTGATCATCAATAATCAATGCTGCAATTCCATCCTCATTCCCAGTGTTACCCTAAGTTGTGAGAGCTCTAAACCTGCACTGGTCCAGGTTTCACCCCCGAGTTAAACAACCTTAGGTTAAATTATTTGCATCTCTTCTCATAAAGAGGTGAGGTGTATACTTCTCCATCCCTTGAATCTGGCCATGTCTTATGACTCGCTTTGACTAATGGAACACAAGTAGAACCTCACAAAGTGCTTGCTCATTAGGGCTTGTCTTCTCTTGCTGCTTCTGGGACACTTTCTCCAAGGGCAGAAGCCTGAGATTGCCTGCTAGATACTGAACCAACATGACCCAGTGGCCCACATTACCAGAGCCAACCACCAGACATGTGAGTGAGGCCATCTGGAACCACAGCCCCCAGGTGCCTTGTCCTCAGGTGACCCAGCTGTGCAACCATATGAGTGAGGTCATATAAAGACCAGTAGATGAAACATCCAAGTTGAGCTTAGACCAAATTGGAAAGCCATGGAATCAAGAAATAAGTCTTGGGGTGATTTTTTATGCAGCAATAACTGATGCCAAGTTATAACAAGACAATGTTCTAGGTACTCTTTTACTCCCACAACATTACTCAACTCGTGCTACTCGCCTCTGCCTGCAACTACAGGAGCAATGCAAAAGCCCAAGTACCAAATTAGCCAGGGCTTGCTTATAAGTTGACAGCTTTTTCAAGTCACAATATGCTTTGGGTACAAGTTTTCCTTCACAGAGCCTATGTCAATATTTATGCCTCCATAATCTCCTTCTCAGAACCTTCCTCACCCTGGACTGTTTTCATCCTGTTAGACCTATCAATGTTCTTACCTATAGTAACTTTATTTCCATGGCCTGTCCTGAAAATGGGCTTGAACAGAGCCACTCTGGCCTCCCCCAATGTCTTTCTCTTGACCCTGGGTCTCAGGGTGTTTTGAGTTAAACGGTGTACACCCAAAATTCGTATGTTGAAGTCCTAACCCCCAGTGCCTCAGAAAGTGGCCTTATTTGGAAATAGGTTCTTGCTTGCACCTGTAATTAGCTAAGATGAGGTCATACTACAGTGAGCCCCTAATCCAATATGACTGATGTCCTCATAAAGGGGGAAATTTGGACACAGTCACACACAGGAAGCATGCTATGTAAAGATGAAGTCAGAGATCAAGGGGATGTGCCCATATCTAAGGGACACCAAAGACCAGCCAACAATAAGGAGCTATTGGAGAGACAGGGCACGGATCCCTCCCTAGTAACCTACAATATTTTGAATTTAATTTAAAAAAATAAATTTGCAATGAATACTATAAAAATAAATATATTACTCACAATTCAGGTGTTCTTGAATATTTTCAGCTTATGGCGTGCCTTCAGAGAGCATGGCCTGCTGACAAGTTGACAGCAAACTTCTGGCATCCAGAAATGAGACAATAAATTTCTGTTGTTTACCGGAAATTTGTGGTACTTTGTAAAAACAGCCCTAGCAAATTAAACCATAGAAAAAAGGTTCTAGGGGGCCCAGTTCCTTGCCACCTAGAAAATCTTGATTTCTCTATACAAATTGTCCCTTCTCCAGATCCTTAATTTGCTAAGCAATGTAAAATAAAAGGCCTGGTCGAACAATTTTCTCAAGTCAATGGCTACTGACTAGCCACTCACATAAGTTCCTTTTTCTATTAAAAAAAATTCTGATGGCCCAGCCAGTGTGGTTCAGTGGTTGAGTGTCAACTATTAACCAAGTCCTGGTTTGATTCCAGGGAACATGCCTGGGTTGTGGGCTAGATCCCCAGTGTGGGTTATGTGGAATACAGCCAATCAATGATCCTCTATTATCATTGATGGTTCTCTCTTTCCCTCTTTGTTCCTCTCTGAAATAATATATATATATATATATATATATATATATATATATATATATATATATATATTTTTTTTTAACAATTTCTAATGAACCTGGAAGACGATTGCTAAGTGAAATAAGTCAGTCTCAAAAAGACAAATAGTGCATGATGCCACTTATATGCAGTCTCTAAAATAATCAAACTCAGAGAAGCAGACAGTAGAATGGCCATTGCCAGGGACTGGGCAGAGAGAAAATGGGGAGATGTTCAATAGATATGAAGTCTCAGCTTTGCATGATGAATCTGCTGTACAAAACAGTGACTGTGGTTAACAATACAGATCTGTGCATTTAAAACTTGTTGAAAAAGTACATCTCATATTAAATGTTCTTACTACATAAGGGAAGGACACAAGGAAAATTTTGGAAATGATGGATATGATTATTATTCTGATTGTGGTAACAATATCACAGTTGTGTGCATATGTCCAAACTCATCAAATTGAATACATTCAACATGCAGTGTTGTTGTTTATTATAAATTATACCTCAATAAGCTGTTTGGTTTTTTTTTAAAGTAATTCTCCTCTAAGGTAACTAAAGGTTCTTTTATACAAAGAAATAATAGCATTACTTGTCCTAATGTTTACAACAACAAATGTCACTTTACATATATTATCAATTAAAATGTTATGCATTATAAGTTTGACTATTTACAGATTCCTTAATTTTGGAAACCATGGAGAAACAAATCATATGTATGCATCTTAATTGTGACAAATTTGAATGCCTCCTTTGACAAATCAGAATTTCCCTGAGAAATTATTTCTTGTTTCAGCACTTGCTGACATTTGACATATCTGACTACTAAACAAAAACAAATATAATGAATTAAGGATTTGACTCAAGAAATTAGAAAAATTAACAAAACAAGCCAAGGCAAAGTAGAAGAAAGAAAATAATAAAAACAAAGGCATGAATTAATAAATTGTTTTTAAGATCCATTGTAATTCACAAATATGAACAACTGTAAACCTACTTTTGCACAACCTGTATGGTGTTAATCTCATTCAGTATATTTTCATTTCAAAGACTGTAGTTCTTATCTCTGCATGTTTGGATCTTTCTAATATTTTACATATTCAGTCTTTCCTTTAACTATTTCAACATGTGGAATGCAGTTTCAACTATTTCAAGTCCTTGTCTGCTAAAATTAATAATATATGTTAATTCTTACTTTGTTTCAATTAATTGATTTTTTTCTCCTCATTATGAGTGCTATTGCCTTGCTTGTTTGCCTTATAAATTTGTAATTTAACTCACATATGTAAAAAAGGACATCACTGAATTATTATTTATAGCAGTAAAATGGAAATAACATATATCAAATAATGTGTTCAATAGTTATAAAAATGGAATATTGATATAATGAACTCTTAGAAAATAAGATTGAGGGGGCTCTCTGTTTGCAACTATGGAGATCTTACCTAAATATAGATTACAAGAAGGCAAGATTCCAACAGTGGGCAATTAAAATATAAAGAGTTTTGCACAGCCAGCATGGCTCGGTGCGTGAGCATCGACCTAGGAGCCAAGAGATCATGATTTAATTCCCAATAGGGGCACATGCCTGTTGCAGGCTTGATTCCCAGTGTGGGGCATACAGGAGGCAGCTGATCAATATCTCTCTCTCATAATTGATATTTCTATCTCTCTCTCCCCCTCCCTTCCTCTCTAAAATCAATACAAAATAAATAAAATGTAAAAGAGTTTTAAGATATAACACATATTGTACTTGTGTGTGCATTTTTTCTATTTTAATGAAAAATATATATAGTAGTTACTTTTAAGGATAGGACCTTTAGGGATTCAGAGCAGGGTTAAACATTTTTTTAATTAAATTATTATCTGTGGGGTTAAACATTTTTACTCTGTGTTTCCATTGAATGTTTGCATCATCTTACCATGTGAATGGTATTCCTTTCACTTTATTTTTTGTTTATTTTTCTTTTTAATGTTAATGGTGGTTTTCTGAAGAAGAAAAAAAAGAGTAATGGGCCACTTCTGTTTTCTTTTCTAAATTTCATTTCTAAATTTAAATAAAGAATAAACAAATTGGCCTGGCTGGCATGATTTAGTGGCTGAATGTCAACCTATGAACCAGGAGGTCACAGTTCAATTTCCGGTCAGGGCACGTGCCCAGGATGCAGACATGATCCCCAGTGTGGGGCATGCAGGAGGCAGCTGGTCGATGATTCTCATCCTTGATGTTTCAATCTCTCTCTCTCTCTTCTTTCCTCTCAGAAATCAATAAAAATATATTTTACAAAAAAGAATAAATTCATGAATTACCTAAAAATAGGAATAGATCCAGATTCAATAGGGGTGACATTTAAATAATCTGGATAGCTCTCTTTAAGAGAGAAAAACACACATAAGAACACCTTGCTTTTGCAAAATTTTCAAAAACAGGACCTGTGAACACATTGCTAGGGCTCCTGTCTTGGAAGGGCTGGGCAAGTGAGGACCTTAGAAGCTCTGTTCAATAGCTTCCGAATAGACCTAAAAGAATTTCTGCCTCTTGATAGAACCTCTGAGATGGCGGCTAAGATTTTGTAGAGAAAAGAAAGAGAAGGGGGGAGGATTGGGGAGATAGATAGGGATAGAGGATCCCAGAAAGAGGATAGTATCTACTTAGTGCTTTCTAACTTAAGCACCGTCATATACTTCTGTCATTTTCACAACACTCTAAATGATAAGAAATGCTTTACCGTATATGGTATGTACCAATACATGAGGCTCATCCCACAAAGTAGTTAGTATTATCGTTATTATTATGCTCATTTTATTACAGGGAAACTGAGTCATGAAGGAGTTACAATGTTCAAGTTGGTTGGTGGCAAAATTGGAATCAACCCACGTAGTATGGTTGTATCGCTTGTGACCTTACCCAGGTTGCTCCACTGCCCCTATGCTACATTATTTAATTGCATTGAAACCAAGGGATGCCCATTACAAAAAAAGCATATTTAATTTGATATATTAAAAAATAACTTCTAGGAGACCATGCCCCAAAATGCAAGAGGCTTCCTTATGAAATAGTGACAAAACAAACAATACATAATCCCTTGTCAAGGAGGACCACCCTATTGAAAATGACAACCCTCACCACATTCACCAGACTACCTCTAGCTCCCTACCCTATTTCATTTTTTTCCACAGCGCATATCACTTTTTACTGCATTACATGATTTAATTGTGCATATGTTTATTATCAGTCTTCCTATACTGTCAGGTAAGCCCCAAGAGGACAGACTTTTACATCCGATCTGTTCACAATTGTACCCCAAAACCAACACATGATAAACACTTAGTAAATATTACTTGAATCAATCAATCAATCAACCAGATACGAGGTTGAACACTATGAGCCCTAAGGTCCCCAATTGTGCTAAAATAAAATATTGGCGAGCCTATATTTGGGGACTTCCTTCTTCTCCCTCCTCCCACACCTCACCCCAACTCAAGAAAATCACTTACCCAATTTTCACATCCCATAACTATTGGAAGGGAATGTGTGTCCTTTACAACATATCTCAGGCAAGCACTACCCATCAAGCTAACCTTGGCCAGCCCAGCACCTGCTGGCAAGGAGCACTCTAGCAATGATTGACAATTCCATTTTAATCATAGCCTTCTCCTGCAATCAAGAGCCTTGATTAAGGTCATTCACAGTCCTGCAAGGTCAAAAATGATGCAGCAGAAAGAGTAGAGAAATAAGAGGGTACAGATCATTTACAGTTCCATAACTTATCCTGAGCAACTATTTCTCCTTAGCCCTAAATAAGTGGTTGGCAAACTCATTAGTCAACAGAGCCAAATATCAACAGTACAATGACTGGAATTTCTTTTGAGAGCCAAATTTTTTAAACTTAAACTTCTTCTAACACCACTTCTTCAAAATAGACTCGCCCAGGCCATGGTATTTTGTGGAAGAGCCACACTCAAGGGGCCAAAGAGCCTCATGTGGCTCACGAGCCGCAGTTTACTGACCACGGCCCTAAGTGATTGAACACCAGGATTGTCACTCTCCTGCATGTGCCTTTCCTCTCGGAGACTTTTCTGCTGAGAGCCCCACTGCCAACCACTGTTCCCAGGAGAGAAGCTGTTGCCAAGAGAGGATCCAATAGAAAACAGCCAAGCCAGGAGTGTACCTGGCCAGGCCAAGGGAATCCTCAGTTAAAGACCTTAGTGAGGAGAGAGAAGACATGAGGGCCCACCACTTACTGGGGCACACTTACCCCTCCCCCCCATCAAAGCACTGCTTTCAGCTTCCTGAGCAGGCTTTTGACTCTTCTTGGAAACAGCTGCCTGATGCCATCTTGAAGATGAGACTGAGACCGAAGCTCTCCATTCCTCTTTTGCCAACTACCATCTGGGAGGCTTTACTTTTGAACCTCACTAAAAAATAAATAAATAAATAAATAAATAAATAAATAAATAAATAAATAAATAAAAGATTTAAAAAAAACAGTCTCCCTGACCGGTTTGGCTCAGTTGGTTGGGCATCTTCCCATGCACCAAAAGGCTGCCAGTTCAATTTCCCCATCAGGGTACATGTCCGGGTTTCAGGCTTGATCCCTGTTAGGGGGCATGCAGGAGGCAGCCAATCAATGTTTCCCGCTCACATTAATGTTTCTCTCCCTCTTCCTCTCTCTCACACTAAAAATCAATTTAAAAAATCTTTTTAAAAAGATACAAAATGAGCCAAAACCGGTTTGGCTCAGTGGATAGAGTGTCGACCTTTGGACTGAAAGGTCCCAGTTGATTCCGGTCAAGGGCATGTACCTTGGTTGCGGGCACATCCCCAGCAGGAGGCAGCTGATCGATGTTTCTCTTTTATGTTTCTAACCCAGTAGGGGGTGTGCGAGAGGTAGCTGATCGATGGTTCTCTCTCATCGATGTTTCTAACTCTCTATCCCTCTCTCTTCATCTCTGTAAAACATCAATAAAATATATTTTTTTAAAAAAATACAGAAGATCCAAGATGGCTGCGCCCAGGTGAACACCTAGCCGCAGCCGCACACAACAATTTCAATAAAATACAACTAAAATATAAAAAAGACATTGCCCAGAACTACAGGAAGGTTGACTGACTGGAAATTCTACAGCGAGAAGCAAGGAGAAAACCAGAAGGAGGTGCGGAGGAGCTGGAAAAGCCAAGGTACGGAGACGCGGAGACGCGGCGCGCAGAGAGGACAGAGCCGGAGAGGAGGGAGGCCGAGTGCCTGGCGGGCGTTCCCTAGCGGAAAGGAGATAAAACTCCGACTGTGCTGGGCCCCCGACTGCTCTGATCCCCAGTTTTAAGCCAGACCCCGGGGACTCAGGCTCATCCATAGGGAGCCGGGCTGTAAGGCAGAACCCCGGGGAAGTGGCGAAAGGAGGTCCCAGCGGTGTGCACACTGCGCACAGAGAAAGGACGGTCGGCTGTGCCGCGGGATTGCCCTGACGGGAAGGAGACTGGGGCTCCAGACTGCTCTGAACGCCACCTCCAACTCCACTTCCAACTGAACTGAACCCCAGTTCCGGGCTCATTGGGGGAGAGCATAGACTGTTTGGCAGCAGGCGAAAATCGAGGGCACCTTTCTCTCAGAGGCGCCGGCGGCGAGCACTGAAGGACCCGCATAGGGCGGGGCTGACAGAAGCCAAAGCTGCAGGCTCCACCCTGAAACCCCGTCCCATCTGTAACTGCGAAATGAGACAACAAAAGAGATCACAAATGAAAGAAATGGAGGACAAAAAGCGTCTGGATATAGAGTTCAAATCTACGCTTACAAGGTTTTTCAAGAATTTCCTAGAAAAGATGGATAAGGCCTATGAGGATATGAAAAGAGATCAACTAGAATTAATAAGGAGTCAACAAGAAATAAAGAATACATTGTCTGAAATAAAAAATATTTTACAGAGTCCTAAAAACAGAAGGGAAGATCGCAAGATTCAAGTCAAAGATTTGGAACATAAAGAGCCAGAAGACACTCCTCCACAGAAGCTAGAAGGCAAGAGAATCCAGAAAATTGAAGATAATGTAAGAAACCTCTGGGACAACTTCAAGCGAACCAACATCAGAATTATGGGGGTCCCAGAAGATGAGAGAGAGCAAGATATCGAAAACATACTGAAAGAAATAGTGATAGAAAACTTCCCCCATCTGGTGAAAGAATTAGACTTACAAGTCCAGGAAGTGCACAGAACTCCAAACAAAAGGAATCCAAAGAGGACCACACCGAGACACATCATTATTAAAATTCCAAGAGCAAAAGACAAAGAGAGAATATTAAAAGAAGCAAGAGCAAAGAAGGTAGTAACCTATAAAGGAGCACCTATACGATTGTCAGCTGACTTCTCAACAGAAACCATGCAGGCCAGAAGGGAATGGCAAGAAATATTCAAGGTGATGAATAGTGAGAACCTACAGCCAAAAATAATCTACCCAGCAAAGCTATCACTCAGAATCGAAGGCCAGATAAAGAGCTTCACTAATAAAAAAAAGCTAATGGAGTTCATCACCGCCAAACCAGAATTATATGAATTGCTGAAGGGGGTTCTTTCAGAAGAGAAGGTAAACAAAGATAAAAATTATGAACAACAAATACGTAACTATCAACAAGTGAATCTAAAAACCAAGGAAATTAAAAAAAAATCTGATGAACAATATTAACTGTTGAATATAATAGAATCAGAGGTATGGAAGGGGAGTGAACTGACGATTCTTGGGGAAAAGGGGAGAGGGGGGCGTGGGAAGAGACTGAACATAAACTGTGCACCTATGGATGAGGACAATGGGGAGAGGGGAAAGGGCAGAGGGTGGGGTGGGAACCTGGTGGAGGAGAGCAATGGTGGGGGGGGAAAAAAGGAACATTTGTAATAATATGAACAATAAAAACTTATTAAAAAAAAAAATCTAAAATCTAAAAAAAAATAAAAAAATAAAAAAAAAAATAAAAAATAAAAAAAATACAAAATGAAAGTCATCCTGGCTGGAACCATTATATTGTAAATGTTTCATTGTTATTTGGATTTTCTGTGACCTAACCAGTTCTGCTGAGTTCATATCCACAAAGCACTCTGAGGATAAACAACTTGTCTTGAAAGAAATGTAGAACCCAGGAAAAAGTAGTACTTTAAGTGAGGAACTCCCATAAATGGTCATGGGGCTTAAAGATAGTGAATCTACCTGATGGGAATCTAAAAAGTCTTCAGGAAAAAGTAGCTTTGGAGATAAATTTAAAAGGGAAAAAAAATATTTCAACAGGTGGAGATAGCATGTTAATATATAATGTTCATCTAAACTTCTCAAATATTCACAGCTTTAAATTTTCCACTAAAATGTGTTGGGCTTAATTAATTCAGCCTAAACTCCTCATTTGCCTCTTCTCTCTCTGTTTAAGTTACAGGGAAATGGGAACAGTGTGTTCCGGCTTCCTCCCACTGGCACAGAGAAGTGGAATGCCTGCGAACAGAAGGGCGACATGGAGAGGGTTAGTCACAAACTACGCTCTTGACATGTGGCCCGATGTGGAATGCTGCTCATTAGTCTCATAAACTAGGGCTACAGCAGTCGGAGGTTTTTAAATAAAAAAATATGTTTATGTGAAATAAGTTTTGTGAGACTGTTCAGGCATACACTCTTAAGTTAGTCCAAAAGACATCATTTTCTTATTAACTGCAACTCCTGCGCCTAAAGCCCACATCCTTTGGTTTTAGTCCTGCCTTACTCCCTAATCCAGTGGTTCTCAACCTTTCTAATGTCGAGATCCTTTAATACAGTTCCTCATGTTGTGGCGACCCCAACCATAAAATTATTTTCGTTGCTACTTCATAACTGTAATTTTGCTACTGTTTTGAATCTTAATGTAAATATCTGTGTTTTCCGATGGTCTTAGGCGAACCTGCTAGTGGTAGGACCCCCAGGTTGAGAACCACTGCTGTAGAGCCTGAGACCACCAGAAAACACAGTTATTTACATTACGATTCATTAACTGTAGCAAAATTAGTTATGAAGTAGCTTAATCAGTTTCCCAGCGAGCTCAAAACAAAGGAGCCTGACATTGCTCTTTCCAGGAGACCCAGCCTCTGCTCTAACGTCCATGCTTTCCTCACGCACCTACCTTTCCTCTGGACCATGTAAGGTAAGACAAACTAATGCCCATGTTCTCTGGACATTCTTTAACCAGCTCTGCAATTAAGACATTGTTGTTGACAATTGAACAAATGTTAGTGGCCCTTGTTTTGTTTTAAATCAAGGTAACTCTTGATAACAAGATCATGCCTAGAACATACTACCAGGACTAAAAACTAATGCATTATGCAATGTCTCTTTTAATTTTAGTGTGAGGTGTCAACCCAAAAGTTTGGGGAATATTTTCAGGGAGCTGCAAGTTCTCTGGTTCTTTTTAGTATATTTTCATTTCAATGCTAATATATATATATATATATATATATATATATTTATATATATATTATATAAATATATATATATATATATATAAAACATGGCTGCTTCCCCTTCCTAGATATTCCGTAAGGAAGAAAGGATATAAAAGTGGCTGCCAGGTAGCTCCCAACAACCAGTGTGGACAGATCCAGATCCCAGGCCAGCAAAGACATCCCACTGCCCACCCAGAGGGCCGATTGTGTCCCTGCCCACCTCCTAATCCCCTTGGACCCCATCCATGCATGAATTTGTGCACCAGGCCTCTAGTATTAATATAAATCCAACCTCTGGGTAATCACCTTATAACTAATTATCTCCCCAGATTTCATTGCTCATGTTTGCGTTTATGTTTACAGTGTGTTGGAGACAAGTAGAACCATACAGGCTAATGAATAAAGTAGTGAGATTAATTCATAAGTGAAGCATTATCACTAAGTGAGAAAAAAATTAATGCTAAAATGAGCTATATATAAATAAAGATTCGCCACAGTTTAAATAGAAAAAGAAGTGGTGGGAAATTGATTAACAATACAGCCTATGGGATATAGGCACAAAAAACTTATTACCATACTCAGATTGTGGGGAGCAATTTAGTTTTAGTTAATCTCAAGGAATAACAGCATATTTCACATCCAACTAATGTTATCAACTTAGTTTTTAAAACTGAGTCGTTTTATGAGAGCTTTAAGCATAATAATTTTTATCATAGTTATATGTTTATATGTGTTCAGGTAAAACAATATAAAAATTATTTAAGTCAAAAATTTTAATCTCAAAAATTTTATTATACATTTGTTCAAATTTGAGAAGTAGTAAGGTATGCCTAATCTTTTCCATTTGCCTGAAATGGGATGAGCCATTTTTCAAGTGTTTCTAATGAAAAGTGAAGTACTTATATAATGAAAAGGAAAATAACCAAGGACCTAAGGGTTCAAATTCCAACGAGGCTACTTGAAGGCTAACAGTCTTTGAACAAGCTGCTTTCTCCTATTTGGGCTTCAGTTTTACCATCCATGAAATAAGGAGATTGTTTTTGTTCAGATTCCTTTCCACTCTGAAATATTATGGTTCTATTTGTCTTTTATTCTAAAGACGTTAGTCTCTGGCTCACAGAAGCTTGCTTCTGCTGGCCCTGGCCAATTGCTGCAACCCTGATAACCACCAAGTATAAAGGTAAAGGCAGCTAGATTGGCTGGGCTTCTGAGAAAAAGGCAGGCAGACTTAGTTTGCTTCTCTTCTCCATCCCCTTTCTCTTATTGTATCCTTTCTCAGATTTTTCTATGGAAGTCAGTGAATCCTGAAGCTGTCCTTCATGAATGGCTTCATCTCCAGCCTCTTAGAAAATAACCCTGCCATAATCAACAGTTAGCATAATCAATGCTCACTTTATTATAGCTGACTCATGATCTTTAAATTATTCAGTAGCTCATGGGATGACCTGAAGAGTAAGGAAGAGCTAGATCATGTAGAGTCTTGAATCTGAATGGATCTAATCTTAAGCTAAAGTGATGGGTAATCCACTTCCAAGATGTGCCCAGTGATCCCCACTTCCCAACATTCACACCCTTGTGTCATCCCTTCCACAATGATAAGACCGACCTGGGTGACCAACAGGATCATGCCGAAATGACAATGTGTGGTTTCTGAAGCTTGGTCACAAGAGAGCTGCTTCCACCTTGCTTGCTCTTGGATACAGGGAGAAGGAATCCAGCCCCCATGATGTGAGGACACTCAGGCAGCAGGAGGAGACAACCACATGATGAGGAACTGAGGCCTCCTACCAGGAGCCATATGAGTGAGTCACCTTTGACGGGGGTTCTGTAGCCATAGGCGAGTCTTAAGATGCCTGCATCCCTGCTAAATGTCTTCTTGATTTTATCTTCATGAGTGACCCTGTGCTAGAAATACCCAGCTGGCCTGCCCTGAATTCCTGACCAACCGAAACTGTATGAGATTAACATACAGATAACTGTATGCTTAAAGCCACTAAGTTATGAGATAGTTACTCAGCAATATATGCTATATGCAATACAAGAGACAAAGCTTTAACGGCATTGCTTTATAGCAATTGAGAAAGATTTGGAGCCTCAAGGACTCCTTGTATAATACCTCCCCAGAAGTCAGTTCACTAAGAAGGGTCCAGAAGCTCATCAGGATAGTTCCAAATAGCTTTATATAGAGGCAAATATGACTAGGAATTGTATTTTGGTAATTCTGTGACCAGTTGATTAAATTAACATAATCTAGAATCGTGACATAAAAAATAGTCAAGAAAAACACAAAATTTAAATTCAGATGTATAATTACTTGGCTTGGCAGGCTTGGCCATAAGAATAATAAGACAAAAGTAACACAGCTAGAATGAATGTGTCTATGTTTGTGTATGCAATTGGGTGGGAAGATGTACAGATATATAAAGGTATAAGGGAACAATGAATATAGAAACCAAGACTGAGAAATATGGGGCTGGGAAAAGTACCAACTCTGTAGAGCTAGTCCCTGCACAGTCCCACCAACCCCCATGTCCAAAGAAGCATGACAATCCTGCTGGCTTGGGGTGGACATCAGTAGCTGGGGAAGTTTTATGTGAATGGTCAGATCTTGGGCAGTCAGTCCATCAATAGATCATTCAGTTAGTGGTTGGAACTATAGAGAACAGAACACAGCCAGGAAAAATATTAAGGGCCCCTTTTTCAATGGAAGTGGGGTTTAGGTCAAGACTTCTAGGTCAGGAGAGAAATTGAGGCACTGAATGGATTGGGTCATCTCAACAAAACTTTAGCTCCTTTAGGGAATGCTGGTCCTCAATAGATAGACATGTGTCCATAGCTTAACCACACAGTGGGAACTGAGACTCATCTAAATCCTGATCCTTGGAATTGCAGGGCTGGTTCAGAACTGGAAGGTGCTGGAAAGACAAGTGCTGAGAGACAACCTGGATATTGCTGATGACTATTGTTCCACTAGTTTGTTGTAAATAAACCAATTTAGTAAAATATTTATGTAGTTCAAAAGCTATAAACAATGGGAGGGGTTTTATCTGATGTTTTCTAGAAAGCTATTTTTACTGAGGCCACTCTGTAGAATCAAATGTACCCTCACTCAAAATTTGGTTCAATGTCAAAACTGCTGATCACACACACACACACACACACACACACACACACACACACACCAAAAGCATGAAAGGGTTTATTATTCACATTATGAGACTTTCTGGGAAGAGCAGATTCAGATTCCCAAGCTGGTCCAAACATGCCTGAGAGAGCAGGACAAGGAGACTGGGCTGTTTGTTTGCTTGCTTGCTCTTAAATATATTTTTATTGATTTCAGAGAGGAAGAGAGAGGGAGAGAGAGAATCATGGGACAGAGAATCATTGATCATGCATGTCCTCTACTGGAGATAAAGCCTACAACCCAGGCATATACCCTGACCAGGAATTGAACTGTGACTTTCTGGTTCATAGGTCAACGCTCAACCACTGAATCAAGCCAACTCACAGGCCAGAGACTGGGTTTCATTGTGGAAAAGAGGTGGGGCTGGGAGAGAGTAACCTGTACTTATTTGACCTTCCCATGCACACCAAAGAAGGGAGTATGCAGGCTTTCTTATCAGCCTGCCTGGATATGCGTCACAAGGGGAAGAAAGAGGGTTAGGCTTACAAACTACCAGCAGTCAAATATCAAGAAATAGAGTCAGATTCTTTACTACAATTCTTTGCAATGTTTTGTATTTGGGTATTGCATTTCACTTTTTTTTTCAAGGAATTATGTTTTTGAGTGAGTTTGTGTTTTTTTTGTTTTGGGGTTTGTTTGTTTTTGCAGTAGTTTTGATTTAAATGAAATCAATTTAAATAATTAGGGAGACTCAATCAATTGTTCCTATAAAAATGCATTTTATTTTATGTTATCTTATTACACATTTTTTTAAAAACCCAGTTAGATGGTATAGAATTCATAAAATTACAGAGGTAGACAATATATCACAAATCTGATGTTTTATGATCAATTTCTAGTAATATCAGAAAAGCAAATTGTAATATAATTATTTTTACCAAGTCAACTAAAGCAGATGTTGGTTTAATCACAGTGTGATGAGGCATTGCTAAACCAAGAGGTGAATCAAGGGTATGTGGGGATTATTATTTTTGTGTTGTACCTGGAAACAGCAGCCACCAACAATAATCTTCTACATTAATAAAAGAAAAAAATGCAAATTAACCATCACTTCGCTATACCCACAAGCCAGGCCCACCAGCCAATCAGGAGCAAGTATACAAATTAACCCAACCAATATGGTGGCCAGACACTGAACTGAAGCAAGCAGGGGGCTTGGGTTTTCCGCCCTGGTCAGCCCTGGTCTCCGCTCAAGGCTGCAAAGTTTCAATTATAGAAGATAAATAAATCCCAATAAAAATGGTGGCAGCCACAAAGCTGGAGAGAGAAGGAGACTTGGGTTACCCTGGCAATGGAGGAAGCCAAGCTTCCCGCCTGCCTGGGCCTACCCTGGGCTCTGCTTAAGGCTACAAAATTTCAATTATAGAAGATAAATGAATCCCAGATACCAAGGCCTCTGCTTGGATTGCCAGGGGGTATGGCTGGCCTGCAGTGTCAATATTTGTTGACTGAATGGATAAATGAAAATATGCAGGCCAATGTTTGAAACCTGGGGTTAGCCCTGACTCTCATGCAAGGTGTAAGAAGTTCTAGTTCAATGTTATGCAACTCAGTAGAAATCCAAGCTTGCCTATGGTCAAATCTGACCTTGTACTGCAGTTTAAGTAACTGAGCTTTATATTATCTCAACACCTTTAAACTTAAAACTCAGTGTTCAAAAATTCTACTTGTAGGGCTTATCTTTTTCTTACCTTCCATCAGCTCTTCCCCCATTTACTCATCTATCTTACATTTACTTATCAGATATGTATTAACTGGTTATTAAGTCTCAGGCACCATTATAAGCACTCTGAATATAACCAATGGAGGGGGGAAACATATTAAGATTCTTGCCTTGGTGGAACTTTTAAAAAGAAAAAAAAAGTATATTGAAAATTTTGAAAATGTGAGTCCTTATATCCCTCTATATATCTATTATTTATCTCTATTTATTTCTATCTATCTATCATCTATCTATCTATCTATCTATCTATCTATCTATCTATCTATCTATCTCTCCTACTCAGAGCCCTAGACTTCCCCCAATACAACAGAAGACAGTAACCTGCACCAGAAGAACTGTCCTGGACCTCTGGCAAGCTGAAGATAATTATCTTTCAGTCCCTGAGCTGTAAGGTGAAACAACCCCTTGTACTGTCCCATGAGACTGGACAGAAGGACACTGAGGAACAGCTCAGAACTATCCTTAAGACATGAAAAATTATTCATTACCGTTATGATTCATTACCGTTAATGCACCTCAGACCAATCAGCTCCCAGCACGACCCAGTGTCTTGTGACTTTGTCCGATAGGATCTGTAACCTACACACAATTGGGGAGTCCAGGCTTTTAAGCATTAGCTTCCTGTTCTCCTGGGTGTTGCCATTCATAATAAAAATAGCCAATCTTTCTCCACTGCAAGTTTTAGTGTCTAGTGTTAGCACCAGGTGGGTAAGCTCTTTCTGTTCTTAAACGATTCCTCTGGTGGTGGGGTGGTGGTGAGAAGAAGCCTCAAGGAGAACGTGGAATTTCAGCAAATACTTGGAGGGAGTGGGGGGTCGGGGGTGGGGGAGGTAAGTAGTAGCTGGGGCAATGGAATCCCCATTGGGGTGGAGCCAGCCTGGTAGTTCAAGAAGTTAATAAGCTGGGGGGGGGGGGGGGGGGGATGGAGGAATGATACCAGAAAGGTAAGACATAGCCTGGCTCTTCTACCTTGTCTCATCCCTGGTTCATCTCCACTAGGCACTGCAACCAGAAGAGCCAGAGCTTTGGAATCAGAGACCTGCAGCAGAATTCCTTCTGCACCTCTCCACTGGCTCTGTGACTTTGGGGAAGTGGTTTCCTTCCACCTGCAAAATAAGCACCTTGTGCAAGTCATTAATCCTTTGAAATGCTCCATGAAGTAGGGACAATTGTTTCCATTTAAAGGCTCAGAAACTGAAGTTTGAGCTTTAGAGAGGATTCCATAGCCTGCTCAGAACTATCAGCCCAAGTAATGACAGAATCACGGTGTGATCTCCGGGGAACAGATCCCAGAGCCTGTGTCCTTTCTCACTACCCACGTGCTGTCTCTATGTGTGTCAGGGTCTGGTACATAGTA
Organism: Pipistrellus kuhlii; assembly: GCF_014108245.1. Lineage (NCBI taxonomy): Eukaryota > Metazoa > Chordata > Mammalia > Chiroptera > Vespertilionidae > Pipistrellus > Pipistrellus kuhlii. The sequence continues at coordinate 150,072,744 of NW_023425529.1, forward strand.
AGTGGTCGTTAAGTGCAATTTCTTTCTCTCTCACCACCTTGACAGAGTTCCCTGGGGACGTCTGCCTTCTTGGCAGATCTCTGGATGCCGTCTTCCCCCATCTTCCTCATTTTCTATGAGGAATCTCTCATTTTCCAAAACAGGCTCTGTAGTGCTGAACACTTATCCATTGTCACTGCCACGTGACCTGGAGCAAGTCAAGTTCTCATTTGTAAACTGAGTCTGATGATGCTGCCTGCTTGCTCTAATGGTGGACAGGGAAGAGAGAATCCCTGAAAGGCATTTCTCCCAGGGCCTCCCAGCCCTTAAGGGGCACTTGACACTAGTTCCTACCATTCCTTCTGGAACCCAATTTTTACCTTCTGGGCAGGTGTCTCACCAGCTGTTGGTTGAGCCAGCCCCATTCCAAAGGGGAAAGGGGTCAGGTTCTTACCCCTTTCTGTCTCCTCAGAAATCTTTCTCATTGTTAGCCATGGCACCAGGTATGACAAAAACATCTGGTTTTTAAAACAATTAGTTTAATGTTTTACATACAAATGTGGTGAAAAGGGCCATTGATTCCACAGGGGCCAATTTAGACTGTTTACTAGTAGGTACTTACAGTTTTCCTAGAATTCAGATACTAGAAACAACTAAAGGTTGACTAATTGTTACCATTAGAACACGTTTCCTCTTTGGAAAGATTCGTTAGCATTAATAGGGCTGCAGTGTTGCACAGCTCCTGATCTCGCTCCAGGAGCTGTGCAGCCTGCGACCCTAGGTACAGAGAAGGTCAGGCTGGGCCCCCGATCCCCAGCTGCTGTGTCAGCTGCTACTTTCTCCCGAGAATTGACTCACCAAAGGAGGCCTCCATCAGGCCCAGGTGGTCAGTGAGAGGAAAAATAGGCAGCATGTTGAAGCGGTTGGTGAGTGTCAGCAATTTTCTTTGTTAGTGGTGGTGCTGGTGCTTCGTGACTGGCTGGCCTGAGACATTGAGCTATGGCTCCCGGTCTTAACTCAGGATGGTCCCATTGGATGACATTATCTCTAATCCGGGTCTCAGCCTCCAGTCGATGATTTTGATCTACCCAACCTCTAAATCAAAATGCAGATCTATTCTCCCAAGTTGGCCTTCTTTCCAGGTTGAGCTAAACTTGTGAGTCATGGAGAAAGAAGGCCAAGAAGAGGCTCGGGAATCTAAACCTCAGGAAAACAATAGCAGAATGTTTTCTCTGGAGAACCCACTTCCCTTCTCTGAGAAAAATGAAAAACAAAAACCTCAAATTTCAACATTAACAGCATAACCTATCAAAACACATAACTAGATAGGGCTGAGTATATTGCAACTATGATAAATTTCACAGTGAAATAACATAATTTTTAACAATTCTCATTTTAAGATATGTCAGTTACTCCAAAGACAGAACAGAACCAGGACTCATTTGTGTATTGATGTGTCTTTGTTTTCTTTAAAATAAAGGTTCAGAAAAGGATTCAATTCAAAACTATTGTAGTTGAATTGATTTAATTCAATAACTTTTGGATGCCGCAATTTTTGCAAATTGGCCACTTTCTATATAAATCACCTCGTAGTATTAAAGGGTGTTAAACAATGGTCATATTTATTTGCTTATTAAGGCATATTCCTATTTCAGGCAAATTCTCTTAGTTTTCAGCCACAAAACCAAAGGAATACTAGAGCCCCATCTGGTGGATTTGATGTTTATTCAGGAGACAAAAATGAAAACTTTCACCAAGCCATTTACTGGGTTATTGTTGCTTTTAGAATGTTAATCCCTGTCTCTTCAGTTGACATATAGTATATATTTTCTATCTTCTGAATAGCTAGACTTCTCCCTCCAGCATCTTTCCTGCCCCTCTCTCTTGCCCTAGAGAAACAGTGCTTTATACAGTTCACTATCTATTAAACATCATATAAAGAATAATGTTTCAATGGAGTTTCCTCAAAAACTTATACACGGAACTGCCATTAGACCCAGTGATCCTACTTCTAGGAATATATCCTAATAAACCTGAAACACCAATCAGAAAGAATGTATGCATCCCTATGTTCATAGCAGCACAATTTACAATAGCTAAGATCTGGAAACAGCTGAAGTGCTATCAGTAGATAAGTGGGATAAAAAAGCTGTGGAACATTTATACCATGGAATACTATGCAGCAGTAAAAAAGAACAATTTAAGACGGCATGGAGGACCTGGAGAGAATCATGCCAAATACAGAGCTTCATTTGACCCAGTAATGTCAGTCAGAGAAAGACAAGTATCACATGGTCTCACTTATATGTGGAATCTAATTAACAAAATAAACTGATGAAAGGAGTGGATCCAGAAACATGGAAGCATGGAACAGAGTGCAGAATCCCAGAGGGAAGGCAAGGGCAGTAAGGATGGGGTGAACAGTGGGTGGGTGAGAAGTAATCAACCAGACATTGTATGCATATATGCATAGTCCATGGACACAGACAATAGGATGGTGAAGGCCTGGGATGGGGGGTGAGGTCAGGCTGGAGGAATTAATGGGGGGGAGAAGGAGGAGGGATGGGACATATGTAATACTTTCAACAATAAAGATTTATATTAAAAAAGAATAACATTTCAAAAGAATATAGTATAACAAAGTAGACATTATATAACTAAATCATATGATTATATAAAAATAGTAATTATATATTGTAGTATATGGGATATATTTATATTATAACTTACTGAGTTTTATAATGTCAAAATATGTATACATTTAACTTCTTATATAGCTTGTGAAAATATATGTTATTCTATCAAAAAGATAGGCAGGAATAAAGTGCTAACAGCCTTTATTTTCTCAACAAAAATTAGTTTATCTCAAGATTTAAAAAAAAAAATAAGGTGGCAGTTGGGCAAGGGGTTGGGAAATTGCTGAGAATGGGACAGAAAGGAGCTACTCTGGGAAAAATAAAGTGAATCTCGAATAAGACTGGAGCATAGTAATGATCCCTCTTTTGGGAAAACTGCTGTTTGAAACTACTCTTTTGAAGTTCTGCTATTTCTCGCTGGTTCCTTGTTCCATAGGTCAACTCTGTTATTTTTAGACCATCTCTTATTCTGTAAAAATAACTTGGGTTTTTTTAGCTTGAATAATAGAAAAGATAAACTTAACTGTCTGACCTTGCAAGTTAGCCATCTAAAGAGGCTGATACTAATAATATTCTCATGCCAGGTGTTTGTTAGATATGATATATACTCAAGGTTATAAGTTGTCTGTATAGATAGGATATGTACTCAAGGTTACAAGCTGTCTGCAAAAATAACTTACACAAAGACCTAGAAGGATATAAAAAGGGAATACTCATTCCTTTGTTTGTTCAGAATTTGACAGAGATATTCTGCCCTGAACCTGCACATAATAAAGATGATTCCTAATTAATTGGCTTATTAAGGTGTCTCTTATCTAGCTCACTGATTTACAATACAATAAGACATACTCTCCCTGATCTAGGGGAAAGGTCAGAAAATGTAACTCTAGACCTTGAAATGTATGAGAATCAGCCTAGTATAGATGAGATTAGCTATATATGGACATCTTTCCTGAAAGCTTACTTCAGAAGTCTATGTCAAATGTGTTAGTGATTACATGTTCTAAAGTCTGATCAGAAAAAATAAATAAATAAATAAATAAATAAATAAATAAATAAATAAATAAATAAATAAAATTGAATTAAATAAGATAAATAGAAATAATCAGTTGTGGCTTGCTCATCATGAAGTAATATAGAAGTTTAGGATCATTAATAAGAAATTGTGGGGGGGGGAAATGAAGTTGCTAATTGCCTTACTACTATTCACTCCCCCCCACCCCCATTCCTTCCTAGCTGAACTCTAGTGGTGTTCAGTGCAGCAATAGCCATCTGTCCTGCTAAAATATTTTGATTCCAACTTCCTTGCTGCTAAAGGTGGCTTAAAAAAAACAGCTGAGCCAATAAGATGTAGGCTGAAATCCCTGAGGGCTTCCAAGTTACAAAGATACAGCCTCACTAAAAGAAGGCTTTGCCTCCTGTACTTCAACCCCGTTCCCCTTCTTCCTTCCTGGAATGAAGATATAATGCCTGAAGGGAAGTAACTATGGTAGCCATCTTTCAATGAGAATGAAGACCGTATAAGAATGTTGAAGAAGAAAGAGGGGTTCTGGTTCCTTAGAGCTTGACTCTGTCCTTTTGCTATAAGAGAAAAATAAATCCCTTATTTGTGTTAAATACTGTCTTTAGTACCCACCAAAAATAATCCTAACTGACAGCATATTTACCTATCATTGTAACAAGGGATAATTCAATAAGGCAGTTCTGTCTCACACACAGAAAGAAAGAAAGAAAGAGAGAGAGAGAGAGAGAGAGAGAGAGAGAGAGAGAGAGAGAGACAGAAATGGAAGGATGGAGGGAGGGAGGGGGGAGGGAGGGAGGGAGGGAGGGAGGGAGGGAGGGAGGAGAGAATGAAAAGAAAAGACTGAAACAGTTACTGGGAATATAAAAAGCACCATCTCTATTTTGAAATTGCTCATAATTTAATGAAAAAAAATCCATAGAAAGATGATTTTAATATATCGATATATAAGCACTATGAAAAATGAAACCAATTTTACAAAGACCAAAAAAGAAATAGAGATCTTGAAAGGGAAAAAAATAATATCCAAAGCCTGGATAATTTAAGGATTGAGTGGTAAAAAATACCCAATGAGAAAGGGCAATCTGATTTTAAAAACAAAATATGTCTACTTGATTTTGTAGCCAACTTGCTATTTGTCAGCCTTAGTGATTACAATTTCAGAGGCAAGTTGAAGAGTAGAATTTGAATTGCAGTAAGTTTAGGAGCAGGTGGAAAACACATACACATGTTTATTTTGCTTTAAAAAATAAATTTATTGGGGGGACATAGGTTAAGAAAATTATATAGATTTCAATTGAACAATTCCATGATACATCATCTGTATATTGCATTGTGTGCTCACCACCCAAAGCCAAATATTCTTCTGTCACCATATATTTGACCCTCTTTACCCTTTATTACCCCCTAAACCCACTTTCTTCTGGTAACCACCATACTGTTGTCTATGTCTGTGAGTTCTTGTTTATTCATTTTTAATTTCAGTTTTATATCCCACATATGAGTAAAATCATATGGTTTTGACCTTTTCTGCCTGACTTATTTCGCTTAACATGATATTCTCAAGATCCATTCATATTGTTGCAAATAGAAGTACTTCATCTTTTCTTATGGCTGAGTAGTATTCCATTGTCATGTCTTTATCCAATCAGCTATCAAAGGGAACTTTGGTTGTTTCCAACAAAAAGGCAATCAATCAAATGGGAGAAAATATTTGCAAACAACAGCTTCAACAAGGGGTTAATATAAAAAATATATTAAAAGCTCATACAACTCAACACCAAACAAACAAGCAATCCAAAAAAGGGGGATGGGCAGAGAGCATAAACAGACGCTTCTCTCATGAAGACATACGAATGGCCATGAGACATATGAAAAGATGTTCAACTTCACTAGCTATTAGGGAAATGCAAATCAAAACTACAATGAGATACAAAGTAATAACAAGACAAATAATGAGTGTTGGAGAGGTTGTGGAGAAAAGGAAACCTCATTCACTGCTGGTGGGAATGTGTACTGGTACAGCCTCACTGAAAAACAGAATAGCAGTAACTTAAATAATTAATAATAGAGTTACCAGATGACCCAGCAATGCCCCTCCTGGGTATCTTCCCCCCAAAATTTAAAACATTATATTTATAAACCAGCTGATAGAGCAGGTGACTTTAGGGTTTCCTGTTAAAATGCTTACAGATGGCCGAAACTGGTTTGGCTCAGTGGATAGAGAGTCAGCCTGCGAACTGAAAGGTTCCAGGTTCGATTCTGGTCAAGGGCATGTACCTTGGTTGTGGGCACATCCCCAGTAGGTGGTGTGCAAAAGGCAGCTGATCGATGATTCTCTCTCATCGATGTTTATAACTCTCTATTCCTCTCTCTTACTCTCTTTAAAAAGTCAATAAAATATTTTAAAATGCTTACAGATGGAGGAGAAAATGCAATAGAGAGATCAAAGTTCAACATATAAAAAAAGGTGATAGCATTCAGAGCAAGACAGAGGACATAGAAAGCATAGAACCAAAGCACAGATAGATGGCACTGGCTTTCAACAGAAAGAGAAGCAGCATCTTCGGGACTGAACAGAAGGAGGAAAATATAGTCCCAGACCTGACAGGATTCAGGAATAGAGTACTGCTGGCCTTCTCTTTCTCAACAATGGAGGTAAGGCTGTCTGTTGGAATAGGAAAAGGCATCATTTGGTTAAGGAACTGGAATAGTTGCTGAGAATGAATAAGCTACTTAAAGAAAGTAATAATAATATTTATTATTATTATGAATATTTTAAGTCAGAACATATTAAGTATACAGCTAGAACTAAAGGAGAAAGAGAGAGAGAGAGAGAGAGAGAGAGAGAGAGAGAGAGAGAGAGAGAGAGAGAGAGAGAGAGAGAGAGAGAGAGAGAGAGAGAGAGAGAGAGAGAGAGAGAAACAGACATCATGTTTATCTGGTTACCATAAGTATCAGCAATTTACCAAGATTTGACATTGGAGTTCTGCCAAGTGCACACTGGTAGAGTGTTTACAGCAGATGTAACATACAACTCTATCATCAGGCACTCGGTTTTTGGGTATGCTTTGATTCTTGGGGCCTCTACTTGATTCCAAACAGATCTCTATATATCTGTTGTTGTTTTTTGCCCTCTGGCCATTGGTTCTTTCTATTTACTCTGGTTCTTTCTATTTACTCTGTATAGCTTTTCTCTTATTACTCAACTCCTATTGACTTGCAATTCTACTACTTCCTCTTAACTTCGGCTTAAATACAGCCTATCATAAGTTTCTCCCCCCTTTTTTTTTTTTTTTTTCATAATAACCTTAGAGTTTTAGCAAATTTTCTCTATGCTTTAAATCAAAATTTTCAAAATAGAGAAACTGATTAGCCAAGCTGAGGTTGGGGGAGGGGAAGACTGCCCATAAAACAGAGTCCTTGGGTCAAATTCCCATGCTAGGGATGCAATCTTGCCATGCCCATTGGCCTCCACTCTTCTTAATAAATGTGAGCAGAGCAAGTCCCTCCAAAAGAGGCTGTGCATATGGTAGGCATTGAGACTTGCCTGTCTGATACTTCCCTTCCTGTGATTTACAGATCGGCACTCTGCATTATTCATAAATTTCTTGTGAAGCTTGTTAGTGGGAATCAAATCCTTACTCCCTTTAGACATATGGAGTAAAACAGAAGTTTCAAATCTGAAAAATTAGCAGATATTATCCAGTTTATTGTGACTTCCATCAAGTTACAAAAGTTATGAGGCTCAAGCCAAAACATCTAACTTTCTTAGATTGAATTAGTCTTTGAAAAAATAAAATGAACATACATAATCCACTCACTTCAACCAGCATCTTCAGGATACAAAGATGGCCATGTAGCTGAGTTGGATGCCTTTCCAAATTAAAGAATGAAAATTATCTAGGCTCGCCTTCTAAATTTACACTCATGATGGAGACTGACATCTCCATCTCCAATTCTGCGTTGTACCATTTGTTCTTCTTTACTGTACATACTGTAGCAAAAATGAGCTAAACAGACCTGAATCCAACATGCTCAGAAAGTGGGCTATGTTTTCTAATAACGTCATGGCAATTGATCTTACTTGAGGAGTTTTAGGCATGCCTCACTCTGACCCCATATTAATGAGTTCAGTTCCAGAAATCACACTGTGACACAGATATATGCAGAATAAAGTCCATTCATGAAGGAGAATAGACTACAAAACAGGAATTTTTTGTTTAAACCTTTTACAGAGACAAGAGAATCTTAGAAATCACTGGTTCAAATGTTTCATTTTGCAACTATGGGAACCTGTGTTTCAAAGTGAACAGTTTTGACTAAGGCCACAGAGTCAGGGCCCATGTCTTCTGCATGTGCCATTAGTATTCACAAAGATTGGAATATTTGACGTAGAGAAGAGGAGACTTGGAGAGACAGAGGTCTTGAAAGAGTTGAAAGATGTCAAGGGTGAGAGGAGCTCTTTCACATGGCTAATTGAGCACTTGAAATATTGTTAGTCTGAACTGGGATTCTCAATAGTCCCTAACACATAGAACAAAAACCAGCATTTCAGCTTTCTTCTTCTTTAAAAACATATTAAATCAAATCATGTTCTTTTCTCCTCCTGCCACACAAACAACATACGTAATGTAGAAATTAATGAAAGATGCTTTACATATAATGATCTCTTTCCAGCTTTTCCAGTCAGTCACGAAGTGCTCTGCTTCTAGCCATCCTGCCTTCTTGAGGTTCCAATTCTTCTGTAGTACAGTTAGCATATGTTTATTATCTATTCTCTGTCCCTGAAAGTATTTAAACTATAGATTTTAGCTTGGTGTAATAATGTCACTTCTTGTTAGTGAAATGCAGGACATATGAGCTAAGAAATATCATGTATTCTCTATGGTGTGCTATTTTCCTAGTAAAATCCTATCTAATAAAAGAGTAATATGTAAATTGACCATCACACCAAGACAGCTGCCCCATGTGGACACAAGATGGTCGCCACAAGGAAGGGCAGTCTTGGAAAGTTAGGGGTAACCAGGCCAGCAGAGGAGGGGAGTTGGGGGAGACCAGACCAGTAAGGAAGAGCAGTTGGGGAGGACCAGGCCAGCAGAGGAAGATAGTTGGGGGTGACCCAGGCCTGCAGGGGAGGGCAGTTGAGGAGGACCAGGCCAGCAGGGGAGGGCAGTTGGGGGGAACCATGCCTGCAAGGGAGGACAGTTAGGGGTGACCGGGCCAACAAGAGAAAGCAGTTGGGGGGGACTAGGCCTGCAGGGAAGAGCAGTTGGGGTTGGGGGACCAGGCCTGTAGGGGAGGGCAATTGTGGGTGATCAGGCCAGTAGGTTGGGCAGTTAGGGGTGACCGGGTCAGCAGAGGAGGACATTTGGGGAAGACCAGGCCAGCAGGGGAGGACAGTTGGGGAGCCCCAGGCCTGCAGGGGAAGGCAGTTAGGGGTGACCAAGCCAGCAGGAGAAAGCAGTTGGGGAGGACTAGGCTTGCAGGGGAGGGCAATTGTGGGTGATCAGGCCAATAGGTTGGGCAGTTAGGGGTGTCCGGGCCAGCAGAGGAGGGCATTTGGGGAAGACCAAACCAGCAAGGGAGCGTAGTTGGGGGGGACCAGGCCTGCAGGGGAGGACATTTTTTTTTTTTTTTGGGGGGGGGGACCCAGGCCTGCAGGGGAAGGCAGTTGAGGTGGGCCAGGCCAGCAGGAGAGGATAGTTGGGGGGGACTAGGCCTACAGGGGAGGACAGTGAGAGGGGGGAAGACAAGGCCTGCAGGGGTGGGCAGTTGGAAGTCAGCAGTCCTAGGTAATGAGAGAGATGTCCCTCCTCCTGTTTAGGCCAGTGGGATTGGGCCTAAACAGTCAGGGGGACATCCCTCAAAGGGTCCCAGATTGGAGAGGGTGCAGGCTGGGTTGAGGGACACCCCCCTCCTGTGCAAGAATTTTGAGCACTGCTTCCCTAGTCCATATATTTACCCCCTCTTGTGCCTCAGGAGTTCAACCGGAAGACCAGGAGTTTGATTGCTCACTATAATATGCACTGATCACCAAAGGATGGCCCAGAATGAAGAAAGGCCTTGGCCAGCAGCCGGAAGGCCCCAATCCCTGATCCATGGCCAGGCCCAGGGACCCTACCCATGCACAAATTTCATGCACCAGGCCTCTAGTTTTATAAAATTGAAGGTGTGCCAGTTGCTAATTTATTGCCCTTCTGCTCCAAACCTACCTTCCTTTGCCCTACTTTGAGATACTGGAACTGTAAGTGACATTGCCTTATGAGACAACTTCTCTATTATTTGGCTTTGTTATTTAAGTCATGTAGTTCTTTCCTTTTCCTGACAAAGTATCTTCTTTACTCAGGAATGTGAAGTTCACCTGAGCTGATATCTTATGTTAAACTTCTATATCCCCAGCACCTAGCAAAATAAATTGTAACTATCACAGACAGCCATGTCTAGAATGAACATCAATGTCATAGCTAGAGTAAAGTGTACTAAGATAGTAACTACTTATTATACACCTACATACTTAAAGAAGAAAAATAAGAACAGGTTTGTCCTAGAAGATATGTAAGCATAGTATGAAACTATAGTGATTAAATAAGATGGTATTGGCTTAATTAAATTAAGTCAATCATATGGATTTAAGAGCTCAGAAGTATAATTGGTATTTTGTTATATGAAAATGGTGGCATATTAGGTAGCCTGAGAAATTAGGTACTCTGCAAAGTAGAATGAAGAAATTTACCATGTATTTAAGGGAAACGTAAGAGACAAAGGCTGAGAAATTTTCATAACTGGCTAAAACACCAGTCACATATTTCAGAACTCTAAGGAATCCCAAGATAAATACATTTGGGGGGAAAAGAAAAAAAAAAAACAGGAAAAAAAACAGTAGACTTCTCTGTAGAAACAATGAAAGCAAAAAGGATGTCTTTCTCTTGAGCTATTTAATAGAGTTCTACCTCCAGCCTTTATTTTCTGTCCTCGCTGGTATCTAGCTTCCTTAAAAAGAAAGTGTAAGGCTAATCTGTTCTGTGTTGTCAATACCCCTTGCCATAAAGCCATCTTGACAAGCTAGCTTTCATTCGAGTTTAAAATAATTGAGAATCAACATGAGTAATGATTTATCAGATCTGCAGCATCCACATGTGACTATTGAGCCCTTGAAATATTGTTAGTCTGAATTGTCGCACCCCCTTCCTTTCTCCTACTTTATGCTTTATTCATAGACTTACCATTTTTAAAACTTACCAAATAATTTACTTATTATAGTATTGCTTGTTTTTTATTGTCTATCTGTCAATAAATTTCCTGAGTCACAGAAAAGTATGGGATTCATTATCTTAGAGGAATATACTGATTACCTCTCTTCTTCTATGAGTCTAAAATATATTTAGAAAAAAAAACACAGATATTTGAAATAGGTTCCACCACCTCCCTCTTGTGCCAAAACTGCTGGAGCTGTCAACTCAGACAGACATTTCTGTGCTTCTTCTTCCTTTCCTTTCCCTGATGACTAAAATCAGGCAACGGAAGGGAACAGACAGAGACCCAAAAGACTGACTCAACCATCTACTGCATAATCAGAACCTTGAAAACTAGGTTTCTCTCATGCCAGCCTGGCCAACATGGCTCAGTGGTTGATCGTCCCACCTTTCAAGTTCAAGGTTTGATTGCCAGTCAGGGCACATGTCATCCCAGAGTGACATTCGGTGGTCAGTCAGAACCTAACACACCAGGGCTGAAATCCCAAATCAATTCTTCTCGTTCCTGGGAGCAGTGTCAAGAGCCAAAGCACTGAAGGTCCACAATCTGAATGACCTACTTCTCATAGCATTGCAACCTGTAGGTTTAGTGTGGCTTCAATGACCATAAGCTTGCACAAGATCTGTCCATCCCTGTGGAGCTTAAAGAAGAGGCTTGAGCTGAGACCATTTTCCAGGAAGATCATCCCAGAAGATCACACTTAACTGGAAGACAAGGCCTTGTTTACTTTAGAAGAACCTCCTGTGAGTCACTTCACCAGCAATTTATTTTTTCCAATCCAAAAATGGAGACAACTCCATTAGTAGTCATTAAGCCAAAGCATATTATAAAAATTGACATCAAGGAAAATGTTGGCTTGTCTAAGATTTTTTAAAAAGTGTTTACTCACATCCATTTTCAAATTAGGTTCATTATTTCTCTCGGGCTTTGCTTAATGATTGAGTTTGTGAACTTGAATTCTTTCCTGGTATCCTTGAAAACAAAAGAGAGGTTGTTATTACTCACATAACCATTTTAAAGGCAGGGAAATGGAGATAGAGAAGTGATCTTCTCAGTGAACTCACAGACTACCTTGGGGGGAACAGGAGGAAGGGGAATCTCTTTGCAATCAGACCATACTGTCTCTTAGAATAAAGCCTCTAAAGAAATAAATATGTGATCCTGGCATAGACACGATTGTTTCGCTTCTAATATTCTCTATCATGTAAATGTTCATGTAAGTCCTGTATTTGGTCAAGTGATAGAATGGATAGCACAGGCTTTCAAATGTGCTCCCCAGGAGGGGGTATGTAGGAGGCAGCCAATCGATCAATGATTCTTTATATAATAAGTTTCCATCTTATATAAAAACTGCTGTTTGAAATTTTAACCCTGCTATTTTGGCTTTTATAAATGCTTGCTTACTTAAATAATGAGGAAAATAAGACTAATCCCATTCCTAGAGGCCATAAACCTTCCCCACGCAAAGTTATCAGTGCTGGCACCAGGCCTGGCCTTTGGTTGAGATCTCAAAGCCCCAGGACATAGGGCTTTTTAAGAGCTTGCAAAGGAGACCAGAAAACCCCATATTTGGCAGACGAAGAAGGTAAAAAGATATAAATAGGGACACTTCCTCCATGTTGAGGCCCAGAATTTAAAATACAGTTTTCTCTAGGCCAGGACATAATCTACACTAATAAAATATGCAAATTTACCACCACTTTGTAGTGCCCGCCAGCCAATCAGGAGTGGGTATGCAAATTAACCCAACAAAGATTGCGGTGGCCCCACCCCCCAGATGCTCCAGCCTCTGGGCAGCATGCATGCAGGCATGGAGCAGCTGGGTGGGACTAGACACCTACTATGAGGGGAAAGGTGGGGGGAAGCGGGAGCTACAGGAGCAGCATTCTCTCTGGAGTGAAGACTGAAGGCTCCAAATGCAGCGAAGACCAAAGGTTCTGACTGCAGTGAAGACTCCAGCCAGAGTAAAGACTCGCCATAGCGAAGATGAAAGGTGGCAGCCAGAGCAAAGGCCTCTGGGAAAAGGTCGGAGAAAAAACAGTGCCAGCAGCCAGGGGAAGGAAGGCCTATTGCACAAATATAATAATAATAATAATAATAATAATAATAATAATGTGTAACTCCATCTCCCTAAACATTGCTTGGTTTTTCTCCAGTTTTCTGCAACAATTCCTCTCATCATTGATATTCTATCTCTCTCCCTCTCCCTTCCTCTCTGAAATCAATAAAAATATTTTTTTAAAAATTTAAAAACAATTATTCTTTTATTAAATAATACATGCCCATTTTTTAGCATCAATTTCTGAATCCTTCAAAGCAACCAAGTCATTGGGCTCTACATGGTGTGTACAAGCCTTTATGGAGAAAGAGACAGCCAAGGTTCTAATCTCTAAAAGTGTTTCATTCAGCCTGCACTGCATTTTTCTTTTCATCATCAGCCGGAACCCATATGGATGCACCCGTTGCCTGGAAAATGATTGTCATCTTTCTCAATAATTGTGATGAGGAGCCCTATTTTTAACTCCAATCTAAAATACATTAGGAGAACCATCTAGTGTTTTGAAGTTGGCATTTAGGAGTTATATAGAACATCCCTCCTCCCTAAATTTGATTTACCATCTGTGTTCATTCTCAGTGTTCCAAAGCATCAACACAGGGTATATATTTCATTTTGGAAAGAAATCAGATTAAAAATAAAAGCTTTTGAAGCTGCCTCACACCTGACTCCCTGGTATTTGGAACAAGGAACCTGGCTCCATGGTTACTGCCAGTTCTTTCTTGGGGATTGGCTACAGGAAAGTAACTCAAAAACAGTTGGTCCATTCAAAATAAATACATTGTCTGTTCAGAAGCCTCTCAAACAGGAAATCTGAATTGAAATTAGCTATTTTTCTGCACCAAAATAAGCCAAGTTTGGATGTAGGCAGTGCAGGTAATAGTCCCCTTGATGTAATTTCAGGATCATCAGAAAAGGCCCCAAAACATCTTCCTCTACCTTTTGCTTTATGCTGGCTAATTTTATAACAGCTTTATTGAGATATAATTGATGTAGCATAAACTGCATATATTTAATAAACTGTACAATTTCAAGAGTTTCAGCCTATACACACACAAAACTATCACCACAGTCAAGATAATGAACATTTAATTACTCCCAAAAGTTTGTCATGCCCTTTGAAATCTCCCATCTTCTCCTCCCCCTCCTATCTCCAGGTAACTACTACTATAATATAAATAGGAATATTTATTAGTTCATCAAAACATACTAAAATAAATTCTTTTGGTTATAAAACATAAAAATTTGCAAAGACGCCTGGCCTATGTGGCTCAATGATTGAGTGTGGACCTATGAACCACGAGGTCATGGTTCAATTACTGCCTGGGTTGCAGGCTTGATCCCCAGGGTGGGGTGGGAAGGGGGTAGCAGGAGGCAGCTGAGATGTTTCTCTCTCATCCATGTTTCTATCTCTCTAGCCCTCTCCCTTTCTCTAACTAAAATCAATAAAAATATATTTTTTTTAAAAATTTGCAGAGGCTCAATAATTACAAAACATCACTTCTTCTTACCAGCCTTTATATCCACTCCCACTCTTCCATCTGCCTGGACTTGACCACAAAGAACAGAAAGAGATTGGAAACCCACCAATTCTAAGATCTTGGCAAGATTTCCAGTAGCCTTAGGTCCCAGACTTAAGGATTAGTGTTCCTAACTCTTGATGTTGTAACACATTACTAAGAATTTGGGGCATAAAGGAGCCATTGTAAGTAGAAGGTCTTGGGAATGTTTTTCTCAAAAAATGTGTTTGCCAAAAAGCAATTAAATAAGTTTTCTTTAGATAAGCTCATTTGTGTAAACAGACATGTATTTTCTAGGGAACATATCTCTAATAAGTTTCAATCTCCCTTTCCCTCCTTCCTTCTCACTCCCTATTATCTTTCCTTCCACTTTTCTTTCTCCTTATCATCACTCTCCCTCTTTGCTCCTCTCTTTTTCATCCTCCTTTTTTTCTCTTTTTAAAATATATTTTTATTGATTTCAGAGAGGAAGAGAGAGGGGGAGAGAGAGAGAGAGAGAGAGAGAGAGAGAGAGAGAGAGAGAGAGAGAGAGAGACATCAGTGAGGAGAGAGAATAATTGATCAGCTGCCTCCTTCATGCCCCCTACTGGGATCTAGCCCGCATGTGCCCTTGCCTAGAATTGAACCCAGGACCTCTCAGTCTATCGGCTGACGCTCTATTCACTGAGCCAACCCAGTTAGGACTCCTCTTTTATTTTTAAATAGAATAGTGATTAGGAGCATGGACTCTTAATCAACTTGAAGTTCAAATCCTTATTTTGTCACTTTTTAGTAGAGTGACTGTGGCATCAAATTGTCTACTTCTCAGTGCCTCGGTTTCCTCAGATGCAAAGATAATAATTATTCGTATCTCATAGGTATGTTAAGAAGATGAAGTAAGTTAATGTATAAAATATTTGAAATAAGCCGGGCACTTACTAAGTTTTGCCTAAGGATTAGCCATCATAATCATCATCATCATCATCATCATCATCATCGCCATCATCGTGATTATTTAAGTGAAAAACATGTACTCCCCTGGTATGGTGTAAAAGAGAGAAATCTTTAACCTTTTCTGCATTGCTCTTCCACTCTGACTACTCCCAGATGTTAGGTACAAATTTGGAGTTCCCAAGAAGAGACACTCTTTGAGTAGCTTTAAGAAGCCAGCTAGGAGGTCTCCAAGAACAGAACAGAGCACCATCAGTCTGCCAAGACTGTACATGGAGAATCAACCCAGATTGCTGCTAACTTCTATGTCACCTGTGCAGTCATGTTTCCTCTCCAACTCTCAAACTTCCTCATCAGTGACTTGTAGAGTTTGGATTAAAATGATCCCTTAATTCCCCATGCTCTCTCAAAACTAAAACCCATTACATATGGTCTTTGTATTTATATATTGCAAAATATGCAGGACATTTAAAAATGATCAATTCTGCTTCTATTGGAGGAGTTAGCCAGAAATGGGAGACTGTCACCTTCTTGTGAGGATGGTCACATTGGTCATGACCAATCATGCTCTTGACAGTGCAGCTTCACCTACCAAAAGGGAAATGCAATTAATAGTGTACTGAGCATTTGCTGGGACAGTATGATCTTTCTATATAAGTATCCTTCTGGTTGTATTAAAAGATATATCAGGAATTCATCACCAGAGTTGGGAAGCAAGAGCATCACTTGTCCCCACTACTATCCTATGTACCCCTTCTTTTTCTTCTCCTCTTCCTTTTCCATTCTTGTTTTCTTTTCCCTTTCTTTTCCCTTTTTCTGGCAACACTTCCCACTGCTGCTGACCTTCAGGACTCAAAAGATAGTAGCCCCACGGTAGATGAAGCTTTTGACCCAAATTCCCTTTCTCATTTGATAGGCATGTTTCTCATTTATATGAAGTTAATTGTACAATTTTGCACAAAGAAGTTGTATAATTTTGAAGAAGAGAAAAAGAAAGAGGGAAGAACAAAGGAGAAAAGGGGGTGGGAGGAACCACCCAGAGTCCTACCATCAACATTTGGGTATATTTTCTAACATTTTTCCATACATAGATTTGATTTTCCCAAGAAATATGATATATTTCCATTATGTGATAATACCACAGTTTAAATCTGCCTTTTTCAATTAACACTATTCCTTGAGCATTTTCCATAGTAATATATATAACAAATAAATTTATTGTGTTTATTTTCTATTTTGTCAAACGCATATACCAAAGCTTATTTCATCAGTTCTATATCATTGAGCATTATGATTATTCCAAGTTTTTCACTATTATCATTAGCATTGCAATGAACAGCTTGGTGCATTAAGCTTTTTATATATTCAGAGGTGTTTATTTAGGATCCCATAAAGTAAATCACAGGGACAAAGAGTATCAACATTTCTTTTCTTTTTTTTAAATATATTTTATTGATTTTTTACAGAGAGGAAGAGAGAGGGATAGAGTTAGAAACATCGATGAAAATCATCGATTAGCTGCCTCTTGCACACCCCCTACTGGGGATGTGCCTGCAACCAAGGTACATGCCCTTGACCGGAATTGAACCTGGGACCTTTCAATCCGCAGGCTGAAGCTCTATCCACTGAGCCAAACCGGTTTCAGCAAGAGTATCAACATTTCTAAGCTTTGTGTTTCCAAAACATTCTCCAAAACACTGCACTGATTTCAGCCACTTATTTGTTCTCCAATCATTAGTTCATTTAACAAATTTCAGTGGACCATCTACCATATGCGGGCACTTATCTAGTTGCTGTGACTAACAATGAAAAGGCAGACTTAGAGCTTCCTTTCCTTCCAGCAATCTACAAGAGCATTCTCCCACGTGTCCCAGACTGACAAACCCCTTACAGAGCTGAGTAGATGGTAGTAGCTATTTAATATGCACTGAGGGTTCCTAAAGGTAAGTGGTTTATGAAGTTGGTTATATGCACCCCAGCCAGCATGGCTCTGTGGTTGATCACCTTGCTGCAGTCTCGGTTCCCAGTGTGTGGTGTGCAAGAGGCACCAATCAATTATTCTCTCTCACCCTTGATGTTTCTATCTCTCTCCCTCTTCCTTCCTTTCTAAAATCAATAAAAATTTATTTTTAACAAATAAAATAAAATAAAGTTGGTTATATGTCATCAAAAATGTTTACTTTATAACACCCTTATGAGCAGACACTATCTGATAAGAAAATGAAGTTTAGAGAAGTTGAGTGGCAGACCCAAGGTTGAATTTATGATTAAAAAACAAAAAAAACAAAAAAAAAAAAAACAGTGCTCAAACCAGGTCTGTTGGCTTTCAGATCCCATTACTTTAACCAACACCCTAGACTGCTTCCCATTTTGAAGCTTTATATCTTCAGGACCTGCTCTTCATTTTCCATTTTTTCTATGAATCCTTTGTTACTGGTCAGTTCTTGAGCTCCTCAGCTCCTGGATCTTCTTTTACTTTCCAATTCAACTTCCATGTCATGGTTCTTCACTTCAAATAATTGCTTGACAACCTCCTAAATTTTTTGCTGATTATTCTACATCAACCAACCAGCAAATCTTAATCCCGGAAACATCAATGTTAAACCCACTCTCCCATCATTCTGGATTTTCTTCAATTCACTGAGTTCACCCTACATTACCTCTGCCTGAATCATTCTTTTCTCTACTGTATTTGTCTAACTAATTCTTACTTATTCTTCATCCTTGTGCTCACAAGTCACTTCCTCCAACAAATCCCACACCAGGTGAAGAATCTCTCCTATGTGTTCTTATAGCCACCAGAACACTTATTGCACTGACTGGCCATTTCTGGTCTAATAGTCTCCTTGATATAGCATAAGCTCAAAGGTGGTAGGGACTCTAATTGTCTTGTTGACTGCTATACCCCATACTTAGACCAGTGCCTGGCAAGTATTGGGCCTCTGGCTCTAATTACAAAATGAAGGGGTATTCTAAAAAATATCGTAGGTGGAGGTGTTCCACCAGCGATAATAAATAAATTGTTACACTCTACACTTTGAGAGTCACCGGTGGACTTTTTTTTTCTTTATAGGCTTAATGTTACCCACAAGGGTGTGTGCCTGTTCCCATTTTGTTAGTCTGTGGAATAACATAAAATTTATCATCTGAATTATTTTTAAAGGTACAGTTCAGTAATGTTAAGTACCTTCACACTGTTGTGGGACTAATCTCCAGAACTCTTGCATTTTCTCATTTTTGTAGTAAACCTGGGAAACTATAAATGCTTTTATAAATGCCTCTTCCCCAGAACAGGCATTTCACACTTCTCAAGTTCAAAACATATTTTTAATATTAAAAAGTTCATAGAACTCTACAGTATAATAATTATGTTGATGATAGCTGTGGAAATAAATTGTTAACTCAATATAATATTTAGATTGATTGGTTGATATTGTATTTATCACAACAAAACCTCCATATAAGTAGAGCAGACGAGGTCTGGATTTGTTTTTTCACAATGACTCTCTTTAATCCTCAAGTTCACTTGGGTAGGCTTCTGTTAGCCACGGTTTACACGGAAATAGCCATAGCTCACTGGACCAGGAGTATCCACCTGATTCAAATTGAGCTAATCAAATTTCTTCACCAAGAATTCAAAATTAGCAGAAAGAGTAGTAGGTGGCAATTGATTGATTGAGTCAGTGTTCCCATGTAACTAAACTGTAAGATAAATTCAGAAACAGTGGACAGCCTTAGATGGTTTGGCTCAGTGGACAGACTGTCAGCTGATGCAGGAGGCAACCAATCAATGAGTCTTTCTCACATCAATGTTTCTCTCTGTGTGTATCTCTACCCCTCCCTTCCACTCTCTCTAAATATAAATGGGAAAATATCCTTGGGTGGGGTTTAACACACAAACACACACACACACACACACACACACACACACACACACACACACACACACACATGAAAGAGCCCTAGCCGGTTTTGTTCAGTGGATAAAGCAATGGCCTATGGACTGAAGGGTCCCAGGTTTGATTCTAGTCAAGTGCACATTCCCTGGTTGTGGGCTTAATCCCCAGTAGGGGGTCTGCAGGAGGCAGCTAATCAATGATTCCTATCATTGATGTTTCAATCTCTCTCTCTCTCTCTCCCTTCCTCTATAAAATCAATAAAAATAATTTTTAAAAAAGAAAGAAAGAAACAGTGGCCAATCATATTCTACAGTTTACTGTTACACAATTTTATGAAGGGTTATTATTCCCATGTTACATATGGGAAAACTAAGGTTTGGAGAGGTTTTTGAGCCTTGAACCCAGACATTAGCTATTTTTCAATATACCTGATAGCTTCCCTGTGCATTGGAGCACTCTTGACACTGGGCTATCATTGGAAGTTCATTTATTTGTCTTTTCGTGAAATTATGACCTCCTTGAGATCCCAGATAGAATTCTGCTTCATGAGTGCCCAATAAAGGCTTATCAAGTAAGTGAATGAAATTATACCTCACTGTGTGAGGTTACAGAGGAGAAAAAACAATGACCTCCTCAACTTATCCAAGAGTTGGAGAAATGTAGTTGATGTCTGAAATACATGGAAATTGTGAAGAAGTTCAGCATCCACCCTACAAGAATTTGAAGGAAAATGATCATTGTGTTTATGTCAGCCTAACTTAAGTATGATTAATGGGATAAAACTACAACAAAAGTTATCTTTTAAGGCACTCCACAGCAAAGTCAGACCACATGGTGTTTTATTGTCTGGGTGCTTCTTTTCAAACATTGCCATTAACATGACTTAAAATGTGACTTATAGCTCACAGACTTTACATATACCTGTCATCAAAGTCCTTGAGGAGCTACTAGTTTAATTATGTTCCACTCCATAATAACTACATGATATTAAAGAAAGTAATGAGTTACTTTGCAGTTCTTAGAAATTATTTTTGAAAAGCTGCTGATGTGTCTTGCCAGTATGGCTCAGTGGTTGAGCATCAACCTATGAACCAAGAGGTCATGATTCAATTCCAGTCAGGGCACATGCCCTGGTTGCAGGCTCAATCTCCAGTATGGGGCATGCAGGAGGCAGCTGATCGATAATTCTCTCTCATCATTGATGTTTCCATCTCTCTCTCTCTCCCTCTCCATTCCTCTCTCAAATCAGTAAAAATAACCTATATAATAAAAGCCTAATATGTAAATTGTCCCCTCTTGTGGGGGCCTGATGAAGCAGGGACCAGACATGGAGGGGATCTCCCTTTTCCATGTCCCACACAGAAAGAGAGATGAAAGAACCGGTACTAAATGGAGGCAGCCTGGGGTTGAGAAATAATAGAAATAAAGAGAGAAGACACAGAGATAGATTTCAAGCTGAGAGCTGGGTGGGTCACCATACTGTCTGCTGGAGAGGCAGGAAGACAACCAAGACGACGATGATGATGATGACGGCCCCTCCTGCATTTATTTTATACCCCCAATACCAAGAAGTAACACCAACTTATTTGCATTCTTAAGCAGGCCCTACCATGCCTGGATTTACATATCTAGTCCCCCCTCTGCCGACACCTCGGCTGATATGAAGGCCAAGCTGACAACATGTCCACCATCTTGGGAAAACATGTTTCCAAGCTGTGACTCTTCCTATGCCTTGAGTTCAGCTGACGATAATTAAGGAAAATTGCTCATGTGTCTTCCCAGGCAGCCCTCTACACCCTCCCTTGGGAGTTCAGCAGGAGTTTGACCAGGGGGCGGGGCCTGGTTGGCCACCCATGGGAAGGGATCATACCCACGCACAAATTTTGTACACCAGGACTCTAGTATTTTAACATGTTAAGCACCCAGCCTGCTTTGTCTTCCAGATAGAAAGTATAGTGTCAGTCACCAGTGACTGGGTGCTTAATGTGTTAATAAGATAAATAAAGCTGTTGATGTGACATCTGGGTGATTTATACACCATGATTCAAAGATTCTTGGGTCTTTGAAAATGCTGTATTTTTATATTTTGAGGAGTTTAAACACAACAGCAAGATTTTACTCTGAATTAAAGGAAATTACCATATTTTTTTTCCTAAAATTGTTAGACTAAAAATTAAAGGGCATCTTATACACACACAGAAGTCAGGTGAGGAGGGAGCCGTGCAGGTGAGTAGCTTCCCATATCTTGCCAAATAGGCTTCCTCCACTCACAAGCCTTATTGTTACTAACATCAGCTGATGCCATAATTGGAGGTGGAGGTGAAGAGTGTGCAGATGCAACTGGGACCAGAGCATTCTGAGCCCATAAAGATGTCAAAAAATAAAAAGATAAATACTGGTAAGCAATTGTCTTACTCTGCAAAATTCAAACTGATTGTAATCAGTTATGTGCAAAAGAGCACAGAAATAGAGCTGCAAAGAGACAATTTGGAGCTTCTCCCATTGAGTGTAGGCTCGGACGGTGTAGAAAACAGGAAGAACAATTCCTAAAGATGCCAAAAAGGAAGAAGGCCTTAAGAGGAAAACCAGCAAAATGGGCAAACTTGGAGCAGAGGCTTACGACTTGGATTACGGAGCAGTGCCAGAGTGGCTTATGTGTGTCAGCCAAGCTTATTCAATGTCAGGCAAGAATGTTTGCAAGCAAAATGAACATTGTTGATTTTACAGGAAAGGAAAAATGGTGCTTCAATTTCATGAGGAGAGAAGTGTTGGCCATGAGAACACGAACAAAGTTAGCTCAGAAAATGCCACCAGTTTATGAGGATGATCTCACATATATAGACTGTGACTCAGAAGACATCAGTGCTACAATAGAAGTTGCAGAAATTGATATGTCTGGAACTAACAGTGATGAAGAAGAGAGCAGTAATGCAACAGAGGTTGAATAAAGTGATGTGCTGCATAATATCGTAGTACTGGTATGTAAACATTACCTATGGGAATCCTATAGAATAAAAGGATTCTATAAAAATCCTATAGAATAAAAATAATATGCAAATTGACCTAACAGCATAATGACTAGTCACTATTACATGCACTGACCACCAGGGGGCAGACAGTCAACACAGGAGCTGCCCCTGGCAGTCAGTGTGCTCCCACAGGGGAAGTGCTGCTCAGCCACCAGCTGGGCTGACGGCTGCAATCACAGTGGCAGTGGCGGGAGCCTCTCCTGCCTCCTCGGCAGTGCCAAGGATGTCTGACTGGTGGCTTAAGCCCACTCCTAAACCACCAGTCAGACATCCCCTGAGGGGTCCCGGGCTGCCAGAGGGATGTCTGACGCCAGCTTTGGTCCAATCCCTCAGGAAGCGGGACCCCAGGAAGCAGGCCTAAGCCAGCAAGTGGACATCCTCCAAGGGGTCCCAGACTGCAAGAGGGCACAGGCTAGTCTGAGGGACGCTCCTCCCCCCCGCCCCCCGCCCCGAGGGCACAAATTTTCGTGCAACAGGCCTCTAGTTACTAAATAAAAATGTGTCCTGTTTAAGTTTAAAATATTGATTTCTTGATTTGGGGTTGGAAAAGTGGGGGATGACTTATACACAGAAAAATACAGTACTACACCCTCAGGAACATAGCTGGTGGGCAGACTCTAAAGCACTGCTGAGAATGTTTTATATGCTAATGCAATCACCCTCAAACACATGTTTGAGTTATATTACATTCTTCCTATTATTGTTGCTAATCCTCGATCCAGGATATATTTTCCATTTATATTTAGAAATTCTGGAAGTGGTGGGGAGGAGGAATAGAGAGAGGAAGAGATGGATGAGAGAGAAATACACTTTTTGGTTGCCTTCTGCACTCACCCTGACCAGGGCCTGGGATTGAACCCACAACCCAGGTATGTACCCTTGATGGGGAA
Organism: Pipistrellus kuhlii; assembly: GCF_014108245.1. NCBI lineage: Eukaryota > Metazoa > Chordata > Mammalia > Chiroptera > Vespertilionidae > Pipistrellus > Pipistrellus kuhlii. The sequence goes on from NW_023425529.1 coordinate 150,095,961, forward strand.
TTGAACCCAAGATCCTTTGGTGTGCAGGCCTACATTCTAACCACTGAACAACACCGCCAGGGCTGCATCTTATTTCTAATGTTTTCATAATCCTAATGGCTCTCAAAAGTTTGGAAATATAATCTATTCAGTACCTCAATTCAAACTCTATATGAAATGATGACTTTTAAAAATCTGTCAGAATTGGCATCCTCCACATCCTAAAGCTATAAATTGAATTTTTTTATTTGATTATAAGACCAGGGAGACATTTTTCTCTAGGGTTATTGATAGATGTCTCAATCTGTCTTCAGATCAAGCAGACAAGTTTCCAATTTATTCATAGAACACATTTCACACCTCCTCTGTGTCATAAGTTTAATTTTCTTCCTACAACATATTGTATCAAAATGCATAACTGAAATTGGTTCTGTTATAAATTGCTTAAAAATAAAAAATTCTGATATCAGATTAGTACTGAGGCACTGTTGATACTGAAAGATGTTGATGAAAGATTTTCATTTATTGTTACAGATATTTGTAGGAAAATAAATTCCTACAATACTACTTTTCATTGTTAAAGTTACTTTCTTTTGAATGATTTTAATTCCACTCCTCTTTAAAAATTTACATGATTTAACAAAATGCATTTGGTCCATAATCCATTTGATTTCTATATTTGGATCATCCTTTCAGTATTCACATATGTTTTATTATGCCAATTATTTCAATGCAATTCAGGATACATGTTGTCTAAAGTGTTGAAATCATTTTCTTTAGAAATACAAATAAATATACCAGCTACATTCTTTCTAGAACATTCTATTCTCTGTAAATAGAGATAGCAATGCTAATCCATCATCAGTAGGAATTGTTCTGCTTGTTGTGAAGAAGGATGTATAGTTAAAAAAAATTTTTTTTGAGTATATTTTCATTGATTTCAGAGAAGAAGGGAGAGGGAGATATAAAAAACATCAATGATGAGAGAGAATCATTGATCGGCTGCCTCCTGTGGGTCCCTCACTGGGAATCAAGCCAAAACCCAGACATGTGCTCTGACCAGGAATCAAACTTTTGCCTCCTGGTTCATGGATCAACACTCAAACACTGAGCCATACAGTTAGGCTAGTTCAGCATTTTTGCTTTCCCAAAACCTTTTTTTTTTTTTTTTTTTTTTTTTTTTTTTTTTTTTTTTTTTTTTTTAGATGCTCAGAGAGTGTATCTTTCTCTCAGCAATGCTAACTGGACCATGTAGGAACTAAATTAGTAATCAAGGTCACATCAGTACAATATTAATAACCTGAGTTATCAAACTGAGACACTTTCTATTTTGGGCAGTACTCCCTCAGGTGTCATGACAATCACCCAATTAACCTGGCTTCCTCAAAACAGAGAATTCACTAGCTCTTGGAATAACTATCAAGACCAGAAGTGTGGCTGGCTTCAAATACAACTGAATTCGATAGCTCAAAACAGAACCTCAGGGCCCGGAGCCTCACACACTATGTCTGAGCTCGTTTTCTCTGGTCTGGCTTCTTGTCAGGCAGCCTTTGCCCACGTGTGAACCTATAGTCTCAGCCTTACATCAGCCAGTGAGCAATCCCAATAGAAAGAGTCTCTTTCCAAATTCCAGGGCAGGACACACTTATGCCCATTTTCTCAATCAAGTACTTTTTTATTTTAATTCCACTCCTCTTTAAAGGAGGGACTCTCTCACTGACCAGGATCAGGTGACGTGCCACCTCTGGTTTCAGCAGTTGGGTCGGTCGCTCTTGAACCCCGAACTAAGAATGGAAGGGTTAATTTCCCCACAGGAAAATCTGAGTGCTGGCCCAGAAGAAGGGAGTGGTGCTGATCGGACCAGAACAACAGCTATTACTCTGCTTTCTGTGGATGGCTGCCTAAAAAGACTAATAGGGAGCTGGCCCTGTGTCCCTTGAAACCTTCAGTGAGCCCCAGACAGACAACAAAGCTTTCCCGAAAGCAAAAGGAGCAAGTGGCTTTCTGTGTGCGGATGAGGGTTCTCATCCCAGGTCTGCCACTACTTAAAGAAAAGACTTTGAGAAAGTTGTTGACTGCCCTAAGCCCATTTCCTCACCATTTACTAAAACTCACTGGCCCAGACCCCAGCCACAAGAGTCTTTAACAGTGATCCTCTCCCTGAAACATTCTCATCCTAAGGTTTAACACACAGAGTGTTTAAACACACTAATTTATCCTCCTACAAACCATCTGAATGATTCTCAGATCCCTCAAGAAGCATACTACACACCACACACACGCACACACAAAATTTTTTTTCACACCTTTTCCTCCTTTTATGTTCTATAGCTTGGTGGGCCACCCCACATACCAGACAAAGTTATAAGCCAGGAATTCTCTAAAATAACCTACATAGGTCCCTTTCTCACCTTAGAGTCCATAAATGGGTTGGTTCCAAAGGATCCATGGATCTCCTGGAAGTATACCCATAATTATGCATGTGCGCACACATGTGTTTGTATTTTGATACTTTTCTAAAGAATTTAAAAGAGTGCCCATCCTTATCCCTCCCCTCCCCTCCAAAAAAATAGGTTAAAAACATTGTTTTAGCCCAGCACAGAGATGGCCCAACTCTCCCATTATTCCCTGACTTTCAAACAGTCATATGCCCTTTATGGTGGTTTTTCAACAGGGCCTCAAAGCCTTTATTATGATGAGTTCTTGGTCACTTCATGAAGAGAGGATGGTGCAGTGGACTGCTGCAAGTGTACTTGGATCAGCTCAGCACCCCTTCCTAGCCTTCTTCTCATCCTGTGGGGAACTCCTCCCCCATATACCTGATCCTAGTGAGAATTTCCATCACAGAACTTCACTCCTCACCACCACAGGAAAGGGCATCTGAATACCCTACACCCAGTAATTGGTTCCAAATGGGCATGTGAATTGCCTTAGCTCAAGGTCCCTACAAAACAGAGCTTGAGGCAAAACTGAAATGTCAACACATTGTTGAGAGTGTAATCCTAAGGACTCAAGAGGAGAAAATAGGGGGAGGGGAATAATAAAACTGGAAAGGAAGGAAAGAAAAAATTCGGTTGTGCATTACTGAGATGGCTACAATGCCACCAAAACTCGTGTTGTCATGAAAGATGTCTCCAGAGAAACAGTATAAACTATGTCTCGGCAGTCCATCAGGGCTGAGACAGTGAAAAATGTGTCAACCAGCTCCTGCCAATCTCCTGAGACATTAAACCCCATACCTTGGTTGTATCACTGTACCAATAACTCTATAAAGGACGTATGCACAGATGACCTAGGGTGCCTCAGCCAGAAATCTGACATGTACGACCCAAGGTACTTAATTAATAATCCACCGAGCATAAATTACACAGGAGACAAACATGCAATGCACGAATCACACATGGTTTCTTTACCAGAGTCCTGGTGGGTTCCAGAATCCTAGGCAGGCCACCTGGGGATCCGCACTGATAAAACACACAGACACACACACACACACACACACACACACACACACACGGTTCATGGAGAACTTTGCAGCTGCAGCTTGGCTTGAGTTGAGGCCTCTCACAATGGCTCATGGTCCATGGCTCAGGCAGAGCTTTGACCGTGCAGGCAGGGGAAGTGGAGAGAGTCCCCCTGTGGAGGAGCAGAAGGAACGTCTCTGATCTTCGGTGGAGCTTGCTCTTTTTATGTGTCTTCAGTGCTCAGATGTGTCTTCAGTGTGTCTTATCAGCAGGTCCCAGGAGCCTTGCTATCCAGTCTTACATATGGGGTACAGATCACTTTATCTATTTCCTACATACAGGCCACTGAAGGGTGCTTATCAGTTTGTTTACATTCCATTCCATACTTTCAGATATCACACTTCGATTCCACACTCTAATACTTATTCAAATTGTATTTATCTTTATTACTATAACAGTCACCTCCAGGGACCCACTAAGAAGCCAGCTTCACAGCAGCGGTGGCAGCATGAGCTGGTGGCACTTCCTGTCAGTTTGGTTTGCCTGTTGTGGATGACACCTCAGGCTGAGCTGGGAAAGTCAGTGCACACAGAAAAGTGCCAAAGAATCCCTGAAGCTTTTTGTGCTTCAACCATAATAGAGAAATCCCAGGGGTGGTAAGCAATAGACACAGTGAGAAATAAGGAGAGGTGCCATCTGCTCTTTCCATGAGTGACATGGGCCATCAACTGGCTGAGCAGGCAACACTTTACAAGAATAGGACATCTCCTCAATGAAGATGGAAACAGCTTTTCTGGAGTCTAGAAAAATGTGGTTGGTGCTGGATGAATTCCCTGGAGCACTGAGCACCAAAGAATATTCAATACTTAGCATACTGTCTGATTCAAACCTGAGTATGTGAAGAATGGATGGATGGGTGGATCAGAAGGAGGGATGGTGGGCATTCAGAGCCTGCTAAAGTCCTAGAACATTGGTACAAAGGTACATAATATAGTCATGTGTCCCATAACAATGTTTCAGTTAACTATGGACCACATATTCAATGGTGGCCCCATCTATACTAATAAAAGCCTAGGTGGCCCTTGTGCCCTCACGCGACACCCTCATGTCATCACAAGATGGCTGCCACAAGATGGCCAGCAGGGGAGGGCAGTTATGGGTGATCAGGCCAGCATAGGAGGGTCAGTTGGGGGCTAACAGGCCAGCAAAGGAGTGGAGTTGGGGGCAATCTGGCCAACAGAGCAGGGCAGGGCAGGGCAGTTAGGGGTGACCGGATTGGCAGGGGAATGGTTAGGTGACCGGATTGGCAGGGGACTGCAGGCAGGCAGAAGCAGTTAGGGGCAATCAGGCAGGCAGGCAGGCAAGTGGTTAGGAGCCAGTAGTTCCAGATTATGAGAGGGATATCCAAGAGGTCCCAAATTGGAGAGGGTGCAGGCTGGGCTGAGGGACAAATCCTTCGCCTCCTCCTCTCCCCCCAGTGCACAAATTTCATACACTGGGCCTCTAGTAAGATCATAAAAGAGCTGAAAAAATCCTATTGCCCAGTGACCTAACATCATAGACATCCTAGCATGGTAGCACAATGATGTTATTTACATGTTTGTGGTGATGCCTGTGTAAACCTACAGCACGCCAGTCCTATAAAAGTACAGTATATCATATTTTTACTGCAACTTTTCTATGTTTAGGTACACAAATACCATTTTGCTACAGTTGCCTACAGCAGTGGTCGGCAAACTCATTGGTCAACATAGCCAAATATCAACAGTACAACGATTGAAATTTCTTTTGAGAGCCACATTTTTTTAACTTAAACTTCTTCTAACACCACTTCTTCAAAATAGACTCGCCCAGGTCGTGGCATTTCGTGGAAGAGCCACACTTAAGGGGCCAAAGAGCCTCATGTGGCTTGCAAGCTGCAGTTTGCCGACCACAGAGCTAAACCATATAGCCAGGTATGTAGTAGGCAATACCAGGCGAGTTTGTGTGATGTTTGCATAATGACCCACTTCTCAAAAGTATCCCATCATTGACTGAGGCATCCCTGTCAGCACAATTTATGTTCTAACAGCATAATTCTATGAAGAAAAAAATAACAGCTTATTTGACTTACATGAAGAGACTATCCTTTACAAAAGGTGCTCCCGCCCTTCAGGGCTGCTGACACCAAGCGGTGCCTGCCCCAGGGGAAGGGAGGAAGCAGACACTGGCCAGGATCCAGTATAAAAGCTCTTGCCTCATTACTTTTCTGCTTCCATCAGAGGCTCCAGCAGGGGTTTTGTGGCCTCAGCTCACCTTCCTTTCCATCTCATCCCACTCCCTCCTCCTGCCGCACTGTCACAATGCTGCTGTTTTCTCTTCCATCAGAGCACAGTTGGGAAGGTGCCTGCTCACAGGGAAGACCTAGCAGATGTTTGTCCCTGGCATCCCACCACTCTTCGAGCAAGTTTCTCCCCTCTCACTTTCCACTCACCCAGCTGCCCAAAATATTAAAATAACACGATGAGTTGTCCTAATTTTGTATGTAAAATAAATAAAACATAGCCTTCTTTGATTTAAGGTCTAGCTCATTCCTGTGACCCACTGCAAATCAAGCGGCAAAAAGCATTGAAAACCAGATAGCAAAATATTCTAAAAACCTAGACTTCATCTCCCCCAAAGTCCCTTCCTGTTCCCTGTTTCCGAAAATAAAACAGCAGCAGAGCTTTCTGAGCTGGCCCCTGCTCCTCCTGTCTCTCCCCTCCTCTGGTTCACTTCCTGGCGTTTTGCAATTGAATTCCAACTTCACAAATAATTTACACGTTTTCCAGTTTTTCTCTCCACTTCTTTCCCCCACCAGCACTGTCAAGGCATCGGTGTCAGAGGCAGGGAGGGTCCTGTAATAGGTCTGCTTCGGCATCTGTCACATTTTCTTGGCTGCACTTTGGTTATATCCAAGGGCATTATTTTCTCTGGAGGATGTCACCATAATCTTAGAGGCCATATGTGCATGGCAGCCGATGTACATGCACTGACCACTAGGTGGCGACAGAGCACCGCTTTGGACCCTTCGCTGGCAGAGCCCAGGAAATTTGTGCTCAGGGAAGGTCATGGCCAACTTTCCTTCTGCGTCAGAAGGCACCAAACCTTCTGTCACGTGGCAAAGCAAGCCAGGCAAAGGGCCTCCAAGGTCCCTTCAAGTTAATGATTTATTAATTTCGTTGGCTGGTGTTTCCACGAAACCCTTGGTTTGATTTAACTGCGCTTGGGCAGTTTTGTTGCTGTTTTTAATTGGGTAGTCTTGCTAGAATTCTAAACAAAGGAAAATGAGCCTCCTGTTTATCATTAACTGTGGTTCTGTGGATTCTAACGGAGCTAGCTGGAAAGGGGGAGGGAAGGGGAGGAGTGGCTGAAGGGTTGGGAAGAGGGAAAAAGCAGCAATGCTAATGAGGAAAAGCCCTGTGGAAAGGCAGCTAACCCCCAGGTAAAGCAACTCTAGGCAGTGACCCCAAGCTGGACCCCTAAACCTCAGCATCTATTTACACAGATCACATGTCAGAGGAGACTGGGAGGGTGAGCCTGCACCACAATTTCACGTGTAAATGACAGCCACAGCCAATGTACACCCCCTCTCAAATCTCGCCCCCCCCCCCCCCCCCCCCCCCCCGCAAAAAAGGCTTGTTGAAAGGTCCAGATCCTTGGAGGCTCCAGCTGAAGATTATGACACCCAGCTTATTTTTCCCCACAATCAATCTTATTTACAGCATAAACTTCAAATTGAAGGCCACAATACAAAACAATACTCACATATTTGAAGCTATTTTGAGGGAAATTTACCTTGCATCGGTTTTATGTTTTGCTCAGCCATGGCATGCTCCAGAAGTCATCTGTGTCCTCTTTAGGAGGCTAACTCTCTGGTGGGTCCCTAAAATATAAAAAGGGGAGGGAGGTGGAGCTGGAGTCCATGAAAGGGGCTGACTCAGACCCTCCGTGATCTGAGGGCACAGTGTGTGGCTGTCCCTGGAGGAGAAGGAGGCCGTGCGAGTGTTCCCCAGGTGCCGCCCGCCTCCTAGAATGGCAGGTGAATGAGCTGGAATCGCGGAACTGTAAGAGCTGTGTCCTTGTGAGCCCAATGGGCCCCGGGACCAGCCCGCCCTCAGAGGCCCACAGAGACCAGCACAGACCTCACTCTGCATCCCGCCAGCATCCTTCTGTCAGGCAATCGGCGTCCTCTCTGACCCAGCCGCCTTGTGGAGGTGGGTGAGGGACATACAGCTCAAAGCAGCAAATGGGGGCTGAAATCTAGCCCAGGTTTCAGGCCACTGAGCTGTGTCTGCCCAGAGGGGCAGCCTTTTCTTAACTGTAGAAAGCCTCTGGAGGACTCAGGCGTGGCTCTGACAGGGACAGTGTGCAACAAGGAAGAGCAGTGGCAACAGCAAACTGATCAACTCTGGCTTGGCCACCAACCACCTACCCCTCCCCGTAGGGCGCTCTAACAGCTGGAGAAGGGGCAGCCGCAGGGAGGAGACCAGTTTTTCTGCCAGTCAGAAACTTATCTTCTTGGCTTAGTCTTAGTTCTTTAAAGAGATGAAACCATGTTTATACTTCCAAACTGAGGCTTAAAGAGGTTAAGCAACCGTTGCACAGATGACAAACGAGGGGACCCAGGTCTTTCCCCCCAATCCTCTAACCTGATAGATTTTGGAGCAATTGTCCTGCTTTAATAATTATTTCATGTTGCCTCTCAGATGAGCGATGAGATATTATAAGTCGATTCCACCATAAATCTATCATGAAAAATAAATGTTGCAAATGAATTACCGATTTGGCTAGCCAAGGCCTTGGACAATTTCCTTGAACCAAAATCTTCCTTGTCTACAAAATGCACACAGGGAGAGGCTTGACTTGGACGATTTCTAAGAGCTTTTCCATCTTTGCAGACTTCCCATAATCTGAATAAAAATAAGCTTTTTGCACACATCAGAAATTAAAGCAGCCGCACAGCAAAGCTGCCAGGAATTGTTATCCTGATTGTACATTTCCAATAACCTTATCTAGAGGGATAGGCCTCTTAGACAGGCTTACTCCTCTCAGAAGTGGGAAGCCAGGAGGCATTATCATCTGGCTCCCAAGCCCATGCTCACAGACGCTCCAGGCTGCCTGCATTAGTCATGCGCACAAGATGCTGTTCCAAGAGCTCCAGGGCCGGAAGTGCCCCCTGTAATTCAGTCCAGCGGACTGCATCCTGGGAGTGTGGGGGCTCAGTCACCACAAGAGGTGTCTTTGTGACATGTGGATTTTGAGCTAAAGACCATGAAGTCTCTGTGGACTCAACAGAAACTTCTGCCCACCCCCAGCCCACCCTTAACTACCTAGAAGAATTTTAATTAGGGCCTTGCTCATAATAAGAGATTACCAGAGAGAAGGGGTAGCCCCAGGAAGGAGCTGTCTCTATTGAAGAGCTAACTTCTGTTGAAATGAACATCTTCCCTTCTGATCGCCCTGCAATGACTCTCTGAAGTCCCAAGGTTCCTTACCTCTCCTCCTTGGCTCAGAGTGTCATATATTCCTCATTCTCTTTCAGTGTCTGAACCTCTCCTGTATTCAGGGTTTCTGACTCTCTCCTGCAGGGGTTCCGGTGTGCACAGAATTCACTATGATTTTCTCTTATCAATCTTTCTCATGTCGACTTGATTATTCAACAAATAAGTAGAACCAGAGGAGGGAAAGGGGAGTTTTCCCCTTTCTCCACATTAGTGAAGATTTGTTCAATTGTGGCCACTCAAGAAAGGTGGTATTTGGTGGAGGATTAAGAATGCAAGTAATCTTGCCAAGACCGGTTTGGCTCAATGGATAGAGCGTTGGCTTGGGGAATGAAAGGTCCCGGGTTCGATTCCGGTCAAGGGCATGTACCTTGGTTGCGGGCATATCCCCAGTGGGGGGTGTGCAAGGGGCAGCTGGTCGATGATAACTCTCTCTCTCATCGATGTTTCTGGCTCTCTGTCTCTCTCCCTTCCTCTCTGTACAAAATCAATAAAATATATTTTAAAAAAAAAAAAAAAAAGAGAAAGAATGCAAGTAATCTGAAAAGCAAGACATATTACTTGACAGGTAGCCAGAGGGAGAATAGTTGCTGCCATGGCATAAGAAAACTTAGTCTCCCAGAAGCTTGTGAAAGGCATCTTAGAGTAACAGTTGCAAACCAGTGGCCTGCAGGCCATATGCGGCCCACGGATGTATTTTGGTTAGCACAGCACATTTTTATAACTGAATGAGTTGCCAACATTTTTAGATATTTTCTTTCTTTAAAGAAAAAAATCCAAATTCCCAGCCCAGACTGTGTATTTCCATTTAATAACAATAAGCTGTAACTGAGAGTCATATGCCCTTGGATCGCCATGCCTCTGAGTCACCATTCCATCTCATTTAATTAATTAAACTTAGCTGCCTCATTACCACTCCACATAGGCATTTGAGGTTGAGAGCCTTGTCCTAGAGGCATTGGATTGACAGGGGGAAGGACAGTGGCTCTGGCAAGTAGGATGGGGAAAGTCAGAAAGGACAAAGGACACTACTACATAATTCAGAATTTTGAAAACGTTCTGTGTCATCAAGAACCTGCCTCAGTCCAGCGAAGAGCTCAAGCTAAGCATAAAGATAGTTTAAATGTGATACTGAGACAAATGCTCAGAGTGCAGACAATTAGCTTTAGGACTACCCCACTCATTTCACCTGCTCATATGTTGTTCTGCCTCTCTTATATCCTGTTACCAATCCTTGCTAATTTCCACATTCTCTCCTAGCCCATTCCTCCAAAAGAATTCATTAAAGTCCCAGTCCTGAGATTCATCCTAAAATTCCAGTGACCATTTGTTATGTCATGGAGTCAGATGCCCCACTGTGGAAGTCACATTGTTGACTGTGTTATTTTTAACATTCTCTGAATCACAAATAGTTTATTAGGCAAAGGTTGTTGTCTGACTTAATTTTGGACTCTGAGCAGAAGGAAAAAAATCTCCCGTGAGAATTCAGAACCACAGCTTGGACTTTATTCAAGCCAAACACACACACACACACACACACACACACACACACACACACACACACAAACACACACACACACACTAGTGGTCCAGTGATGAAATCCGTGCAGGAGGGGGAAGAGTGGTCCCCAGCCCAGCCTGCACCCTCTCCAATCTGGGACCCCTTGAAGGATGTCCTATTGCCAGTTTACAGGGATCGAGCCTAAGCTGCCATAGCAGGCAGACATATCTCTCACAATCTGGGACTGCTGGCTCCAGCCGCTCACCTGCCTGCCTGATTGCCCCTAACCACTCTGCCTGCCAGCCTGCTCGCCCCCAACTGCCCCCTGCCACTGGCCTTATCACCCCCAAATGCCTCCCCCACCACCCTGATCACTCCCAAATGCTCCCCTGCTGACCTGCTTGCCCCCACCTTTCCTTTCCACTAGCCTGCTCCCCAACTGCCCCCGTCCTGGCCTGCTCACTCTAAACTGCCCTCCCTCCCCCATGTCCTGATCACCTCCAATTGACCCCCACTGACGGCCTGCTCACACCCAACTGGCCCCCTTCTTGTCTGCCTACCCCCAACGGCCCCGCCCCCATCAGCCCAGTCACCCACAACTGCCATCCCATCCTGGCCTGATCAATTACCAGTGACCCAAGCTCCCAGCCCCCTTTTTTTTTCTTTTTTCAGTGCCTCCTTGAGCAGAGGCCAGGGCCAGCTGGAAACAAGTATCTGGGATTTGTTTATCTTCTATAATTGAAACTTTGTAGCCTTGTGAGGAGGCCAGGGCCAGCAAGGGCGGACAGGAAGCTTGGCTTCCTCCATCACCAGGGCAACCCAAGACTCCTGCTTGCTCCAGCTCTGTGGCTGCGCCATCTTGGTTGGATTAATTTGCATACTCTCTCCTGATTGGCTGGTGGGTGTGGCATGTGGGTGTAGCAGAGGTATGGTCAATTTGCATGTTTCCCTTTTATTAGTGTAGATATATATAGACATATATAGATATATTCAAATATATATTACCTTTATAATACAGAAACCTCCAATCCCAGAAACTAATCTGAAAGCTAGTCCCAAATTTATGATACATGTGAGTCTGAGACTCTAGGCAGAAGCATACATAATGATAAATCCTCCAACAAAACTTCACTACTGTCCCAAATGTAAAAACTCCCTGAACAATCACACACACACTTCAAAATTACAAAATTGATGAGAAAAAAAAATTGCACCAAGGAAAAAAGTCAATATACACAACAAATATCAAGGTTAGACCCTCTAAAATTTCATTTAAAAGAGTCATCTGAGTTTAAGGACATATGTTTAAGATGAATAGAAACATAGCAGAAAAGACTATTTTTAACAGGGCCAAACAGAGCTTTTTAAATTATGAAAAACACTGTCATTGAAATTCAAAATTAACTTGTTCACTTAAGCAGCAAATTCAATGTAGCTTAGTAGAGGTTTAGTGAACCTAAAGGTATGAGGAACTTACATGGCATGAAACGAAGAGTTAGAAAGATGGAAAATATAAAAGAGAGGTGAGATATAAAGAATGAAAACAAAAAAAGTGATCCAACCTGTTTCTAATAAAAGTTCTAGGTGGAACTCATACAATAAAATACCACACTGCAACAAGAATGAATCAATTATAGCTACAAACAACAGTATGGGTCATTTCATAATGTCGAGTGAAAGAGAAACAAGTGTCCATACCGCATGGTTTCTTTTTTTATTTTTTTAAGCTCAAAAAACAGGTAAAACTAATCTATAGTGACTGAAGTAAAGACGTGCTTACCTTTAATGGGAGAGATCCATGGTGATCTAAAGGAGCTGGAATTGTTCTGTTTCTTGGTCAGGTTGCTGGTTAAACAGGGGTGTTCAAACATTCATCAAACTGAACACTTACACTTTGTGCATGTTTCTATGTATATTATTCTTTGATAAAAGTTTACATTTTTAGCCCTCGCTGGTTTGGCTCAGTGGTTAGAGCTTTGGCCTGCAGACTGAAGGATCTTTGGTTCAATTCCAGTGAAGAGCACATGCCCAGGTTCCAGTTTCCATCCCCATTGTGGGGTTTGTGAGGGCAGCCGATCAATGATTCTTTCTCATCATTGATGTTTCTAGCTCTCCCTCCCTCTCCCTTTCTCTCTGAAATCAATAAAATATATATATATATATTTTAAAGATATCTGATAAAAAATTATAATTTTAGAAAAAATTATTAAGATAGAGAGAATAGAGAAAATTGGGTAAAAGCAACATTCTAAGCTATAAAGTCTATATTTTTCTGGAAATGACAAAAGGCATGAATCAATAGATTCAAAACAACAGAAAATTCTGAGCAGAATAAGTAAAAATAAATCCACTCCTAGTCACAGTGTAGTAAAACTGTAGTAAGCAACCATGATGAGTTAGATTGCAGACTACAACAGTAACCAAATAAATTTTAATCTCTGAAATAATATCTTCAAAGTGCCAAAAGAAAATAACTGTCAGCCTGGAATTTTAGACCCAACTACAATAAAATGCCACTAAAGAGTGATGACATAATAGAGACATTTTCAAATCAAGAAGGGGTGTACTTGAGGAAAAAGAAATCAAACAGAGAAGTAAAGAATAATCTATAAGAAGCAAAGGAGTATATAATACAATATTAGATAAGTAATAAGTAAATCTAAACATAATGAATAATTAAAGTATGTAAAAACAAGGTAAGTAGTCATTATGGGTTTACTTGTATCCCCAAATTTTTATATGTTGAAATCCTCTGCCTCAGTATCTAAAAATGTGGCCTTATTGGAAAACAGGGTCATTTCAGATGTAATTTGTTAGATTAAATGAGGTCATTCAGGTGGATCCTAATCCAAAGTGACTGGTATCTTAATAAAAAGGAAAAATTTGGACACAGTCAGAGGACACTGAAATAAAGGCAGAGATCGAGGTGATGTTCTCGATATGAGGAATTTACATAGCATGAAACAGAATTGGAAAGATCCACAAGCCAAGGAATGCCAATGATTGCCAGAAACTGGCAAGAACATGGAAAAGATTTTCCTTCACAGTTCTCAGAATCCTACCTTGATTTTGGACTTTTAGCCTCCACAACTGTGAGACAATAAACTTGGCTGCTTTCTCCACCCAGGTGGTTGTACTTTGTTGTGACAGCCCTAGGAAATTAATACAGGGACTGCAATTGATGCTGGAGACCTATTGCACTTCAAATGGGAGGGCAGGGGAGAGATTAGAGACAAAATGTTCTTGAATATGTAGGACAAAGATAAAGAGAATGATTAACTTTGGTCTTTTAAATATCAAGTATGTATGTTAAATCTTAAGAGTAATCACCAAAAGAATAGAAATAAAATGTGTAGCTTCTAAGCCAGCAGAGAGAAAAGCCAAGGAAGGCAAATAAAAACTACACACACACACACACACACACACACACACACACACACAAAGATGATAGAAATATAGCTGTAATTAATCTGAAATTAGAATACATATCAAATGACTAAACTTTGCATTTAAAAAAAATGTTTCCTGTCCATGGATGAAAGAGAGAGAACTAGAGAGAGGAGTGGAAGGAAGGAAAGATATGGAGAGGAAAGAGGAAAGGAGAGAGGAGGAAGGAATCAAGTTATATATATATATATATATATATATATATATATATATATATATATATATATATATGCTGTTTTCTAGAAGCACACCTATGACACAAGGACTCAAAATGTTTGAAAGTAGCCAGGCCAGCGTGGCTCAGTGGTTGAGCATCGACTTCTGAACCTGGACGTCACCGTTCAATTTCTGGTCAGGACACATGCCAAAGTTGTGGGCTCAATTCCCAGCATAGGGTGTACAAGAGGCAGTTGATCAATGATTCTCTCTCATCATTGGTGTTTCTATCTCTCCTCTCTTCCTCTCTGAAATAACTAAAAATACATTTTTAGAAAGTGATTAAAAGTAAAGAGATATACTATATGAACACTAGCAAAGAGAAACACATAATGATTGTGGTAGGCTGACAGTGGTCCCCTAAAGATATCTATGTCCTATTTTCCAAGACCTGTGAATGTACTAGTAAGTTACATGACAAAGGAGAATTAAGGTTATAAATGGAGTTGATGCTGCAAATCTCCCATCCCTTAAATAAGGAGATCATCCTGGATTATTCAAGTAGATCCAATGTAATCACAAGGGATGTGTGAAGTGGAAGAGAGCCCTGGCCATGTGACTCAGTAAATTGGAGCATTTTCCCACACACCAAAATGTTGTGGGTTCGATTCCCTGTCAGGGCACATACCTTGGTTGTGGGTTCTATTTCTGATCTGGCCACATATGGAAGGCAACAGATTAATGTTTCTCTCTCACATCAATGTTTCTTCTCTTCTCTCTCTCCCTCTCTCCCTCCCTCCCTCTCTTCCTCTTTTTCTCAAAAATTAATAATAAAAAAAAAAAAGCATATCCTAGGCTAGGGTGAGGATTAAAAGAAAAAGTGGAAGAGAATAGCAGAAGACTCAGAGGAATAAGTGACTATGTAAGAAAGACATGGAGAAATGCTATGTTGTTGGTTTTGAAGATGGATGATGAAGGCCTCAAATCAAAAAAACATATATTGCCTATAAAAGCCAGGAATGGCAAGGAAATTTCTTTCACCTGTAGAGCCTTTAAAAAGGGACACAGCCCTGTCAACGCTTCAATTTTTGCCCCAGGAGACCCACGTCAGACTTCTGATATACACAACTGTAAGATAATAAGTTGTGTTCTTTTATGCTGCTAAATTTGTAGTCATTTGTTGCAACAGCCATAGTGGTGTTATAGCTATTTGGGGAAGAAAACTAAGACAGGAGCAAGAGTCTGAAAGTTGATGAAATAAAAGAAAATATATGATTGGGTAGTGGTACAACAGAGGGGAAGAGATCAAAAGACAAGTTGTAACCCTGGCCCATGTGGCTCAGTTGGTTGGAGCTTGATCCGGTACACTGAAGGGTCCCAGGTTTGATTCCCAGTCAGGGCACCTACCTAGTATGTGGGTTCAATCCCAGGTGGAGCTTGTGCAGGAGGCAGGAGGCAACCTATTGTTGTTTCTCTTCTCTCTCTCTCTCTCTCTCTCTCTCTCTCTCTCTCTCTCTCTCTCAAAATCAATAAATATGTCCTCTGGTAAGGATTAACAAATATTTTTGCAAACAGTTAAATATTTCTAAATCTGCAAATTATTTATTATTTTAATAATTTATTTTCTGACTACTAAAATCAAAATTCCCTTTAGAAATTTTTAAAAATATAGAAAGGTAAAAAAATACAAAAATTACAGAACTTAAGTTAGATTATTACTGTTATTTCCAGTAGATTTTATAGTAAAATGACTAATAACTGCTGTGCCATCTTTCCCAATGTGGTCTTGGAATCTGGAAGACCAAAAATCGAATTGCAACCCAAAGTAGGTAAGTCCTCTCTGGTAGGCTGTGTTCCTGCACAGGGGCCTCACAAACTCACTGCTCCAAGGCGACAAGCTTGGGTTTGAAAACACATTTGTTTCTATTACAGTTTTATACAAATAGTGAAAAAATGATGCTCTGTGCCTCGAGCATGCTGGGGTTTTTAATTGGACAGATTTCATCTGTAGCTCTGGTCTTTATGTTCTGACATTTTACATATTCCTTCACATTTCTATACCTACTCCATAACCCTACTTACAGATTTTAAAATACATTTACTGTAAAAATCCCACTTTTCAACACAATCAAGACTGGTGGTTGGTGAATTTTTTTTTTCAAGGTGAAAATTTTATTTTAAAAAGAATACTACATAATTTTCACTTTGATTTCAAATATAATTTTTGAGCAGGCAGTTGATTAGTAGATAATCTTTCCACATGAATAGTGCACAAAATTTAGATGCCATCTCATTTCTCCAACATCTAAGCCACATATTACTTACTGTAAAACTCGAGGCACTTAATGCAAATTATGCAATTCAGATCAAAGCCTTTTTTTTTTTTTTTTTTTTTTTTTTTTTTTTAGTTTGGGGCCAGTGACTTGTTTTTCCCATCATCTCTATTGTTTTTAAACCAAATCTCTGATCATCACTTATGTTTGCTATTCTGAGTAGCTATAAGAACCATGAGAAGGCCCTAACCAGTTTGGCCAGTGGATACAGCATCAGCCTGCAGACTCAAGGGTCTCAAGTTCGATTATGGTCTAGGGCATGTTCCTTGGTTGCGGGCACATCCCCAGTAGAGGGTGTGCAAGAGGCAGCTGAATTGATGTTTCTTTATCCTTGATGTTTCTAACTTTTTATCCCTCTCCTTTCCTCTCTGTAAAAAAATCAATAATATATATATATATATATATATATATATATATATATATATATATATATAAAGAACCATGAGAAGAATCTGAGAGCTGATGTGTATAATTTGTCCCCAGTCATTAGTAGTTGCCTCACCTACACCTAATTCAACAGCCCTTTTTTAGTCACTTGCCTTTAAGTTTTTCTCAACTCATTCTATTAAGTTTTCATTAAAAAAAAAAAAAAAAAAAAAAAAAAAAAAAAAAAAAAAAAAAAAACTCTCAATCTAGCCTGAATCAAGCTATCAACCAGGACTACACAGTTCAATTTCCAGTCAGGGCACATACCTGGGTTGTGGGCTTGATCCCCAGTTTGGGGCCTGCAGGAGGCAGCCGATCAATGATTCTCTGTCATCACTGATGTTTCTATTTCTCTCTCCATCTCCCTTCCTCTCTGAAATCAATAAATACATATATATTTTTTATAAAAGACAACTCTCTTTTATTTCACCTTCATATCTTATCAGTTTATATATTTCAATAAAAGTACTTAATTACAATAACAAATATATCTCACATAAAAATGTACAGAAAAAAAGCAAAACTGATTTTTGGTAAGCATTAATCCTAAGGGTGGAGGCCTAAGTGAACAGATTTATACATTTATATAAATCTAAAATGGAAGGTTTGCCTAGCCAGTTTGGCTCAGTGGATAGAGCACTGGCCTGAGGTCCAAAGGATCCTGGGTTCAACTCCAGGCAAGGGCACATACTTTGGTTGCAGGCTCCTGCCCAGCCTGGGCCCAGGTCAGGGCTCATGCAAGAGGCAACCAATGGATATGTTTCTCTTCTATCGAAGTTTCTCTCTGTCTTTCTCTCTCTCTGCCACTGTGCTAAAAATCAATGGAAAAATATCCTCAGGTGAGGATTAACAAAAAACAAAACAAAAAAACAACAACACGGAACTATTAATATACACCAAACAAAAATCTATTCCTAAATTCTAATCCTGTTAATAAAATTATAATTTGGCTGAATAGACAGGTCAAACCTACTATTAACCATGTACTATGTAACATTTGCCTATTAGGAAAAGATGAGAAAGAAAATGTGTGCCTTTCAGGGTAAATGAGACATTTATAGGATAAAATAAGTAAAATGTATTTATAATAGATGTAATTATAGAGTAGCTCATTCATTAGGATCACTCAAGATTTTAGATATTAGAGATAGCAAGGAAGAGGGATTAATGAATCATCGAAAAGAACCCAAGCTAACTGTACTATTAAAGGTTGTGTGGTGTTTTTTCATTTAAATCAAGTGAGAAAATGCATGTGTGTTTACAGCAGGGATCCAGGCTTTTTTACCCTTTTCCTCCCCTGGCACATGTAAAGGTCAAATAGCCTACTTGGGCCTACAGAAGACCTGATTCTCCTGGTATTCCTGCTGTGACCCTGAAACACTGGCGAGCCTTTTACCACTGCACTGTGTGACCTCATTATACACCAGATCAAGGATGGGACTGCAGCACCTGGGTGATATTGTTCATGCAAGTTCACCCTTTGGGAACAATTTATGGTGACTCTTTCTTATAAGAAGATCTTTTAGAACTCTCTCAGATTATAGCCAAAAGACCTTCTTTTCTAGTGCCAAACTGTTTTCTACAGAGAAGAGTCTAGTGGTCAGGGTCCATTTAAATTTAAATTTTTCGGACCATAAGACGCACTTTTTTTCCCCCAGAAGTGGGGGGAAAAAGTCCCTGCGTCTTATGGTCCAAATATAGCCTACACATATACTTTAAAAAAAAAGTATTTTTACTTGCCCGGCTCTGTGTGGTCTCTGTGTGCTTGCCCAGCTCTAAAATGGTTCTAAATGCTGCTGTTTACTTTACAGGGTTGATTACATGTGTTTATGACTGTGATGTTGGGTTTTAATGCACATAAAATATTTTAGGACACTATTTGTTTCAGAATCTTTTTTTCTTCATTTCCCTTCTCTAAAAACTGGTGCGTCTTATGGTCCGGAGCGTCTTATGGTTCGAAAAATACGGTAAGTGGTTTACGGCAGTAACATTTTAATCCTAAACAATGAGGGAAGTAACGAAGTGTTCGAGATTAAAACAAGGTCCCTGGATAGTACAGCTGCGGAAGAATCGTGTTAACGGCACAGACAAGAACCAGCCTTGCCCAAGGCACAACAAATTGGTGCTGTTTAATCTAAACAACTAAAAAGTAAACTGAACTACACTTAAAAAAGAGAGAGAGAAATGAAGGAGATAAGGTCACAATGATCCTTCAATTGCTTGGGATACCAAGGTTACCCAAGTGCCCCAAACACTCCATGAAAGAAAAATGCACAGTGTTTATGTCTGCATACCCCAGTCAACCATGACTGAGTAAATAGCTTACTAAAAGCCAGACAGGACATCAGTAAACTGAAAGAGGCAACCATGGAGATAGGATCCCATTGGTCCACAAGATGAGAACGCATCCTGGGGGAGTTAGGTGAGGTTAGCTAGGAGCAGCCATGTGACGGTTACCTATGGTGAGGGGATATCCAGGATGCTTAGGGTTTGCAAAGACTCTGGCTTGTGTGGTTTCTTTGTGAGTCAACTGCTATGCCCTAAACCAGGTGTGGGGAACTTCTGGCCCGAAGGCCATATAAGGCCATGAGAAATCATTTGGCCGGGCCCTGCCAAAACATTAGGGGTGAGTTAATTAAATGTTTGACCAAATATAGCAGGCTAATTTTTAAGTTGATGATTTTGTATGGCCTGAGAATGTTATAAAATATCCAAATGGCCCTTGGCAGAGAAAAGGTCCCCCGCCATCAATAAATAAATAGCCTTCTTCTAACCACAAAGCTTGCTCATGCTTAGTGTCCAACTGAGTCAAAGAAATTATAAGACACCAACCACACATAACATATTTCAGACCACAAATGTCTTTGAGTTCATGGTTAAGAGATCCTCATGACTAATTGTCCAAAATCATAGCCACAAGTGCTAGGCTATAGTCATTATCCACCATGTTGACAAGAATGTTTTTGTTTTTTTTAGAAGAGCTCTTTCTAAATGCAAATGTCCTATAAGAAGCAGGCCAAGAGCAGAACCTTTGGGAGGCATGCTGAATATAGTACAAATGTCACCAAGGATCAAGAGCTCTCTGAAGCTGTTAGGCTTTTACAGACACTCTTGGATAATTCTGGGGCAGAATTAGCACCCAGGTTCCATGTACTCCCTTACATTGTTTGGCTGACATTCTTCCTGACCCTTATGAGAAAGTGGTTGATCTGAGAGTGTGGGATAGAAGTTCCAAAGAGCTCCTTGACATATTACTTTCCTAAATAGCTGTGGTTTTTAGGACTTGCAATGAACTACATAACAGCATTGGATTCAGTTGATCCCCTATATAGGAAATTAGTAGACTATGCTAAGCTGTCCCTTTAATTCCAGATCTAAACATGCAATGGATGACATTAGCATTTCTGTACTTAGAATTGTCTTCAGACTTAGAGGGATGAAAAGAAATGGTGGAAAGAGGATTGAACTGGGGATTGGAAAACAGATTCTTATCATTGTCCCTCATCTTGGGCAAGTCATCTCAATTCTCTGAGCCTTCATTCTTGCTATCTTTAAAAAGGGGGAATAATAATATCCACGGGTCCCTCTATCCTCACTCTCCACTCTCTCTAACCTGCTCTTGGTCTTGGGAGGCTGACTTGCAGGAATTGCATCAAAGTATCTTTTGCCCTCTGGTTTCTGGTTAGAGTTTGCCAATGAATAGCCCCAGGAAGAGGTTAGAAGGAGGAAGTAAAGTGCGACTGGATACTTACCCCAAGCTCTTTTCCTGCAAGGTCTACTGGGAGCAGCAAAATCCTTCTCCTGCTCTCCCAAAGCAGCCCTGTAGCCCTGGCATATTTGGCTAAATGGTTAAAGTGTCAGTCAGCTCTCAGATCCAAGAGTCAGGGCTTCAAATCCTGGTCAAGAGCACGTACCTCGGTTGGCAGATTCTATCCCCAGCCCCAGTTGGAGTTTGTGCAGAAGGCAACCAATCGATACATCTTTCTCACATCAATGTTTCTCTTTTTCTCTTCTCCTCTTCCCTCCCTTCCACTCTTTCTGATACTCAATGGAGAAAATATCCTTAGGTAAGGATTAAAACAAAACACACAAAAAAGCAGCCCTCTATGCAGTCATATCCTCCCATCCTCTGGTAACTGCTCCCTCTCCTCCACCCTCAGGTCTACTGGTGGTAAGAACTTCACTGTTACCTGCCCTGGGGTATTATACCAGCTTTTTAAAATGCTTTAATAAGCTTAGACTGTCCTAAAAGCACCCTGATTTGAGAGTGCAAATTGTTTCCTGCTGGGTCCATGACTAATGCGATAAGCTAGATTAGAGGTATGCTGAATATCATGGGGTACTTCTGAGATTTAATTTGCATTTTGATTTGAATTTTATGGATGCTTACTAAATCTGACTGAAGATTGAAAACAGATACCATAACCCCAATTATGGGTTTTTGGATTTTTTCAAAATAGCTTTACTGTTCTCACTGACTAATACTTATGGAAGTCACAGAATACATTCCAAAAAGATGTATTGTAAGAAAATTTTGTTTTATTTGTTTTACATATTAGGATGTCATAAAAAAATTGTTCAAGAAGGAAAAAAGTCTTTACTGCTTGAAAATATTTAATAACCACTGTAGATGGCTTCTAGGTTACTTCCAAGATTCTAAGACTAATTTTATTATACTTTGAGGAACTGGGCGATACCTAACCTCTCTTGACTAAGTTTCTGAGTAATAAAACAGAGTGGAACTGAATTCTCTGGCATCAGGGTAAGAGCTGGAGGGCAGTGTTCTGCCAGACAAAAGTGCTGGTAGAGGCTATTGTTCCTTTTTGGAGCCCTTCCCCACCAAACTTGGCAGGTGGGTGATATATCTGAGTCATTGGCTATACTGCTTGCCCTGCCCTGGTGATTTCCTAAGACCCCACTTCACCCATCTTGCATGCCCTCCCAAGCTGTTCCCAGTTGCTTTTCCATGTGAATTGCCTGTCTTGGCTCATGCTCCAGACTTACTTAAAATCTCTCAAACAAGCAACATCTGGCTTCAGTGTTCCCCATACTTCATGCTAAGTGGCCCCAGGCCCAGTACTAGCAGCAGCCATCTACAGATCACTTTGTAGCTCACATCTGGTGGTGCTGAGCAGAACACGGGTGGTAGCTCACCTTGACCTGTACCTCCTGTTAGGTCCCATAGCTAGAATACCTGGTAGACAGCTTCAGACCATGTCAAAGCACCACTACCCAATCACCTCTACAAGTGACACACTAGAGCACAGCTAAACAAAGTCCTACTCTGTGGGGTGGGCCCCTGAACAGCTGATCCTCCATGGTGGTCAGTGGTCAAAGCCAGTCCTTGCAGCGAATCAGCCTGGAAATAAATCCCTGTGCCAATAGCAACCAAGACTCAACTATAACAGGAAGGTGAATACAACCCACACAGGGTAGTGGAGAGGGCACACTTCATAAGGCCACTCTACCAAGCCCAGGAGACATAGCAGCTCTACCTAATTCACAGAAATAGCACAGGGAGGTTGCCAAAATGAGGAGACTAAGAAATATGTCCCAATGAAAGAACAGAAGAAAACTCCAAAAAATAACTAAACAAAATGGAGTTAAGCAATCTACTAGGTGCAGAGTTCAAAACATCAGTTATAAGGATGGTCAATGAACTTAGTGAGAACCTTCCTTAACAGCATAATAATAATAAAATAAAAAAAGACATGGACACCATAAAAAAAGAACCAGTTGGAAATGAAGGATACACTAACTGAAGTAAAGAATAATTTACAGGAAATCAGCAGTAGAGTAGATGAAGCCGAGAATCAAATCAACAATTTGGAATTTGAAGAAACAAAATCTACCCAATCAGAATAGCAAAAAGAAAAAGAAATGTTTAAAAAAGAAGATAGTGTAAGGAGCCACTGGGACAATTTCAAACATACCAATATTCAAATCATGGGGGTGTCATAAGGAGGAGAGAGAGAGGGAGCAAGAAATTGAAAGCCTATTTGAAAATAATAATAATAATGATATAAAACTTTCCTAACCTGGTGACAGAAATAGATGTATAAGTCCAGGAAGCACAGATATTCCCAAATAAGATATTCCCAAAAGAGGCCCACACCAAAACATATCATAATTAAAATAGCAAAGGTTAAAGACAAAGAGAGAATCTTAAAAACAGCAAGTGAAAAGCAGTTAGTTACCTACAAGGGAACTTTCTTAAGACTTTTCAGCTGATTTCTCAACAGAAACTTTGTAGGCCAAAAGTGACTGGCAAGAAATATTCAAAGTCATAAAAAACAAGGACCTATAGCCAAGATTACTCTACCCAGAAAAGCTATCATTTAGAATTGAATAACAGATGAAGACTTTCCCGGACAAGAAATAGCTAAAGGAGTTCATCACCACCAAACTAGTATTCATGAAATATTAAAGGGTCTTATTTAAAGAGAAGAAAAACTATAAAAAATATGAACAATAAAATGACAATGAATACATATCATTGATTGAATCTAAAAAAACAAAGTAAATGAACAAGCTCAACAGAAACAGACTCATAGATACAGAGAACATTTTGATGCTTGCCAGATGCGGGTTGGGTGAAAAAGGTGAAAGAATTAAAAAGTACAAACTGATTGGTACAGAACAGTGATGGGGAGGTAAAATATAGCATAGGAAATATAGCCAATAATCCTATCTAATAAAAGACTGCTCAAGCCATGCCCACCAGTCACACCCACCAGCCAATCAGAGTGAGTATGCAAATTAACCCCAACCAAGATGGCTGCAGCCACAGAGAGCAGTTGAGAAGCTTGGGTTTCCCCAGCAATGGAAGCCAAGCTTTCCACACACCCTGGCAGGCCTAGGCCTCCACCTAAGGATACAAAGTTTCAATTATAAGAGATAAATCCCAAGAAAAATAGCGGCAGCCACAGAGCATGAGAGAGCAGGATAGGGTTGCTCCTGGCAATGGAAGAAGCAAAGCTTTCCACCTGCTCTGGCTGCCGTAGGCCTCCACTCAAGGCTACAAAGTTTCAATTATAGAAGGTAAACAAATCCAAACAGAAATGGCTGCTGGCCACAGAGCAAGCAGAGGCTTGGCTCTGCTCTAAGCTACAAAGTTTCAATTGTAGAAGGTAAATAAATTCCAGATACCAGGGCCTCTGCTTGGGTAGCCAGGGGGTGTGGCTGGCCCGCAAACCCCCACAGGCCCCTTGCCCAGGCTGCCCCATGCCCCAAGAGAACCCCCACCCTCATCCAGGACACTCTTCAGGGCAAACCAGCTGGCCCCCACCGATGCACTAAGCCTCTATCCTATCTAATAAAAGAATAATATGCAGATTGACCATTACTCAAAGACCCTGCCCCCATGTGGACACAAGATGGCCATCAAGGGAGGGCAGTTGGGGTGATCAGGCCAGTGTGGGGTAGAGGGGGGACAGTTGGGGTGAGCAGGCTGGCAGGGGAGGCAGTTGGGGGAGAGTAGGTCAGCAGGCAGAGGTGGTTAGGGGCTATCAGGCAGGCAGGCAGGCGAGTGGTTAGGAGCCAGCGGTCCCAGATTGTGAGAGGGATGTCCCAGATTGGAGAAGATGCAGGCTGGGCTGAGGGACACCACCCCACACACACCCCTGTGCAGGAATTTTATGCACCAGGCCACTAGTAATAATAATAATTGAGCTTCTGAGGCTGCAATTTCTATTATGAGCAGAGGTTTTGCAAATACATCTCACCACTCTGACTTTAAATTAATCTTGTATTGTCAGGATACCAGATTCTAAAATAAAGCCAGGGGTAATTTTTAGAATCAGAGTGAATGACAGAGCAAGCATTCTCAAAGTCAGAGTAAGACAAATGCCTCTGATAAATGAATCAGCAAAGCAAAAAAAAAAAAAAAAAAAAAAAAATCAGTTCAGTTCAAACTCCCAAAGTCAGACTCTACTATTTTTAGAATATATAAAGGTTCTGCTAACTTCAACTCAAATTCCATGTAAAAGAAGAGGTGCGCAGGCGCTCAATTGTCATTGCAATATAAGAAGAAGAACTCTGGCTTTGGAGGAAGGGAAATGGACTTCAGTCCCATTGCTGACTTAGGTGGGCACATTATTTAACTTCTCTGAGGCTCAGAATCCTCTCCTTTTAGAGAGACAATAGTGCCTACTTTGCTGTGAAGAATCAAAACTATATCCCCATCTACAGAATAGTCCTGCCATAAAGGAGACACTCAATAAACATTTACCACTCAAATAAATAATGAGATAAAGCACCTGGTATTTATTCACTCACAGGGGTGCTGTATATGGGTTAGTTCTTTCCTCTACATTAAAACCATGGTGAGATTAAGATCATCCATGCGCAGCATAAGGAGTGAAAAGAGAAAGGCCCAGACTGAACAGCCTGCATAGGACAGACAGACCAGGCGATGCCCTGAACACTATACATAGGAAGTGCTAGGAGGTGGGTGACACCCCAGAGAGGGGAGATTTATAAATGCAGAGACAGCCACAGTGGATGCTGAAAATAAAAATGGAAACATGTCTGGATAATTGGGAGATTAGGAGGTCCTTGGGGACCACGGTCAGGGCTCCAACAGAAAACAGATGGCAATTCCAAAGAGTTTCATGAGAGTATTTACGAGGCTGTGGGCAGACTTATGGGAAAGTGGCCAAAGTGAAGTGGCCCTGGGCTAGAAATGGCAGGAAGCCACTAACATTCCTTAGTCGTAAAGGAGAAAAGAGAACAGATTCTCCCAAACCCAGTGAACTGTGAATGCAGAAACAGCCTTCCAACAAGAGCTGGAGTCTCAGAAGAGGAGGAAGCCACTGTCAAGCCCCGCCCTTGGAGACTGGGGGGTAGAGGAGGGACCAGTGCCTCTGACTCCTCCTACCTTCCATCTGCCCCACTGCCATATCCCTCCACCTTCCCACATCTCCCCATCCTCCATTTCCCCACCCTCTATTTTCCCCACCCTCCCTTTTCCTCCCCATAACTCCACTCTCCATCCCCCAACTCCATCTCCCTCACTTTCCCTTCTTCCCCATACCCCACCCTCCATCCATATCCTTTATTTCCCCACCCTACCCTCTCCTCTCTATATGTCCCCTCCATCTCCCTCACTTTCCATCTCTTCCACTTCCATCCCTCTCGCCCTCCATCTACCCCACTCTCTCCTGTATCCCCACCCTTCACTCTCTCCACCTTCCATTACCCACCCTCTCTTCTCCCCACATTCCCCCTCCGTTTCCCTCCACCTACCTTTGCTCCAACTTCTATCTCCTCACCCTCCATCCTCCCCATCCTTCTTCCTCCTCAACCTTCATCTCCTCCCACACTCCCTCTCCCCACTCCTCCCACATCTTCCACCTTACCCTACCCTCTCCACTAACCTTACTATCTTCCCCTAGAAGCCAGAGTCAAGGGATTCCAGCTGTCATCCACAGAGGTCAGCCTCCTGGGGATGAGGGCATGGAGGGGAAGGGGGAAGAGTAGGCAAATGGGAACATCCAGCATCAGATGAAAGAGCAATTTTAGGAGTAGGGAGGTGGGGACAGGAGGAGAGAAGGTACGACAGGCCTTCTACCCACATCTTTGTGCACAGCTTGAATCTCTATATACATGTGACAAAAAACAAACAACAACAACAACACATCTTTTAAGACTGTCTATTATTCAGAATTTTCACAAAGTTGAACTGGCCTTCCTCCAGCTGGTCTGAACTGACTTTTACTGCCGGCTGCAGATCAGGCACATTTAATACTGAATAAAAGCACCTCAGTGGCTTTATCAGATGGCAATGAGCCACTGCTCTATTCCTTTCAGATACTGTAATTCCAAAATCTGAAAACAATTTGAGAAAATACAAAAACAAAAGACAAAACAAAACAGCTATGATGTCTGCTCTGCGTCATCCCTGTGCAGGAATGAGAACTATTTTGGCTCCTTGTGCGAGTACAGATGTGTCCTGACCTACCTTCCCTCCCTGACTGCCCTGAGCTATCTTTGAAACTGGGTCTGCCCTGGGGCCCGTGTGTCCTCAAAAACCTGGGTACTAAGGACAGAGAAGCATGGCTTTTGCTTTTCAGACCTGCCTACCACCACCATCCACCCCACATGCCTGCACACACACACACATACACATTCACATGCATGCTCTGACACATTTCACGGTGCAATCTGCAACTACCTCCACACGTGGAAAGCCTAAGTGTGTCAGCCCACCGGGAGCAAAAGCCAAACTGCTCTTTTCCAGCTGAATGTCCACAGGCCAAGGAATCAGAAATCCTGGTGCAGGGAGGCCTGGCAGCTCATGGGTAATATGGTCAGTGCATTAACTCTACAGCCGCTGCCTGACTGCATCAACAACTCGACAACTCTGGCTTGGTTCATTTCCCCCCCAGGCCCTGTGCAACACATTCTTTGCTAGCAGTGTCCCAGACCTTGTTAATGTGAAGTATTGCAGGGTCAGGGACAAGAGGCTTTATACTTACCCTCCCTCCCTTCAGGAAATTCCACCCTTGAACATTTGGATTGGACCATATGGAATTGCGGTTATTCTTAGGTCAAAAATTGTCAAATGTTGGTCTTCATGTAATTCAACCTAAAGCAGAGAAAGGACCAATAGTCTAAGCACCAGCTTTATGAATGGCTTGGAAAATGCCCCACAATGTTCCAAAGACCAGGTTCTCGGGAGAAAATTGGGTTTGAAGACACTTATGACCAAGGCCTAAGTGGAGTGTCCAGTTGCCTTTGGTTAGAATTGAAAAGGAGGGCTGCAATACCCCTCCCTCTGGAGCACAGGGAGAATGGGAACCCCTCACCCCCTACCAACCAGGAGGTGACTCACCGAGTTGTGTCCGTGGCCTGAGGGACTTCATTAGAGGTGACAGGAGGTGATAGGGTTGGTCCTTTTCTTTACTTTGAACCCTGAAAAGAGACTACCATACAGGTTGCCCCGCATTAGCCTGAGGAGTAAGTACATCAAGGCATATCTGGAAGCACAATGTGGCTGTGATGCTTACTTTTATGCCAACTGGACTGGATTAAACACAATTCCTGATGTGTCTGTGAGGGTGTTTCCAGGTGAGATTAGCATTTGAGTCAGTGGACACAGTAAAATAGATTGTCCTCCACAATGTGGCTGGGCATTATTGAATACACTGATGGCCTGAATACAATTAGAGGTGGAGGAAGGAGGAATTCTCAACCCCCAATTTTTTTCTGCTTACTGGCTTGAGCTGGGACATTACATCTATTCTTCTACCCTTGGACTTGGGTTTACACCATGGACTCCCCTGGTTCTCAGACCTTTGGACTTGGACTGAATTATATCCTGGGTCTCCAGCTTGTTGACAGTTGATCATGGGACTCCTCAGGTTCCATGATCACTGGCCTTCAGGTCTACCATTTAAGTCTTTACTTCGTTTTGTATCTTTTTTTAATTCTCATTCTAGGATATTTTTCCATGGATTTTTTACAGAGAGTGGAAGAAAGAGGGAAAGACAGAAGGAAATATCAACGTGAGAGAAACACATCAATTGGTTGCCTCTTGCACAAGCCCCGACTAGGGCCCCGGGCTGGGAAGAAGCCTGCAACTGAGGTACGTACCCTTGACCAGAATTGAACCTGGGACTGTTAGGTCTGCAGACCATTGCTCTATCCACTGAGCAAAGCTGGCTAGGGCTTTAATTCATTTTGGATAGTGGCCTAGTTTTATTCTTTTGCATGTAGTTGTCCAGTTTCCCCAACATCATTTATTGAAGAGACTATTATTTCCCCCTTGTATATTCTTTGCTCCTTTGTCATAAATTAATTTAATTTTTTAAATCCTCACCTGAGGATGTTTTTATTAATTTTAGAGAGAAAAGGAGGGAGGAAAAGAGACAGACAGACAGAGATAGAAAGAAAGAAACATGGATATGAGAAAGAAACATCCATTGGTTGCCTCTCATATGCATCCCGACCAGGAATCGAGCCCACAACTTGAATATGTGCCCTTGATTGAAACTTTAACCCATGAATCTCCAGTGCACAAGGTGATGCTCCAACCAACTGAGCCACACCAGCCAGTGCTGTCATAAATTAATTGATTATATGCTAGTATGTCATGGTTTCTTTCTGACCTGTCTATTCTATCCCATTGACCTATGTGTCTGTTTTTTATTACTGTAACTTTGTGCAGACATACCTTGTTTTATTGTGCTTTGCTTTATTGCGCTTCACAGATGTTGCATAGATGTTATAAATTGAAAGCAAGTCTATCAATGCCATTTTTCTAACAGCATTTGTTCAGTTCATGTTTCTGTATAACATTTTGGTAATTCTCACAATATTTCCAACTTTTTCATTATTATTACATTTGTTATGGTGACCTTTGATGCTACTATTATAATTGTTTTGGGGTGCAATAAGCCCAGCCCATATAAGATGGCAAAAATTAATCAATGTTTTTCTATTCTGACTGCTTCACCTGCCAAACTTTGCCCATCTCTTTCTCTTCAGGCCTCATTATTCCCTGAGACACAAAATGTTGAAATTAGGCCAATTAATAACCCTACAATAGCCTTTAAGTGTTCAAGTGAAAGGAAGAATCATATGTCTCTCACTTTAAATCAAAATCTATTGATAGAAATGAGTAGACTTTGTGAGGAAGGTATGCTGAAAGCTGAGCAAGTGGTTAATGCAAAGGAAATGTTCTTAAAGGACATCAAAAGTGCTACTCCAGAGAATACACAAATGGTAAGAAAGTGAAACTGCCTCATTGCTGATATGGAAGAGGTTTTAGTGATCTGGATGGAAGATCAAACCAGTTACAACATTCCCTTACGTCAAAGCCTAATCCAAAGCAAGGCCTTAAATCCCTTCGATTCTTTGACAACTGAGAAAGATGAAAAGCTGCAGAAGAAAAGCTTGAAGCTAGTGGTTGGTTCATGCAGTTTAAAAAAAGAAGCCATCTCCATAACATAAAAATGCAAGGTGAAGCAGAAAGTGCTGATGTAGAATCTTCAACAAGTTTTCCAGAAGATCTAGCTGAGATAATTAATGAAGGTGGCTGCACTAAACAACTGAAGCATAGTAACCTCAATCTTGTGTAGAAACTGTTGTTTGAAATTTTAACCCTGATATTTTGGCTTCTGTAAATGCTTGCCTGCTTAAATAATAAGGAAAAATAACTCCCATTCTAGAGAGGCCATAAACTATGCCCCAGACAGAGTTGTCAGTGCTGGCACCAGGCCAGGCCTTGAGATATGGTCTCATGGCTCAGTCCCAGCACACAGGACTTTTTTCTCAGAAGGCCAGAAGACAAAGAGCTAAAAAAAAGTATAAATAGAAAAGGCTTCTACTATGTTGGGGCCCAGAATTTTACAGAGGTATTCTACTCTGAGGCTGCTAGCACTAGCATAATAGAAAGACTACAAATTAATTTGGCTTATTGATTAAGGCATCTTCTGGCTTAAAGTATAACACAACAGATACATAATGTAGATGAAGCAGCCTTCTATTGAAAGATGATGTTGATACAGAATTTTTGGACTGGAACCCAGATTGTTTGTCCGCCGGAGTCAGAATGAATCCACTGACAGAAGGTGGGATAGCAAAGGTGGAGATTTACTAAAGAACAAGTATAGACTTCCACGTAGGGAGGGGGGAGAGTCCCACAGAGTTCCTTTTTCCTATGGTTTATAAAGGCTACAGATCCTTGTGCCTTGATATCCCCTCTGATTGGTCACTATTCCCTTAGACTGGTTACTATAGTAACTCCTGAGCTCAAAGGTCCAACCTCACTTGGGACATATGAGGTTCTCTCCCCACTCCCCACTCCCACTTCCTTATTGTTTCCCTATTCCCTTTGGACTTCCTTGTTTTCCTTCTGGATGAAGGGCTTCCTTCTCTTTATTTTGTAAATATAGACCTTTTTCTGTTCCAGCTCCCTCATTCTTTTTTTAAAAAATATATTTTTATTGATTTCAGAGAGGAAAGAAGGATAGAAACATCAATAATGAGAGAGAATCATTGATGGGCTGTCTCTTGCCCGCCCCCGGACCAGGGACCAAGCCCACAACCTAGGCATGTGTCCTTGGCTGGAATCGAACCCAGGACCCTTCAGTCCACAGGCCAACACTCTATCCACTGAGCCAAACCAGCTAGGGATCCCTCATTCTATGGAAATGTACCTGTTGCAGCTTTTGAGCTTCCCTTTCTATGGAAATATACCAGCCCTGTGCTTCCTTCATGGTCCCCTTAATTTCCAAATTTTCTAAAATTTCCTGAAACCTGTCTTTTTCATCCCCCAAAATTCCTGTTTCAATGTCATCTAGAACTTTCACAACTAGAAAGGAGAAGACAATGCCTGGCTTCAAAGCCCTTAACAATTAGGCTATGCCCTATTGGTTTGGCTCAGTGGATAGAGTAGGGGTGTCGAACTCAATCAGAGAAGGGGCCAAAATCTAAAATCCAGCCTAAATCGCGGGCCGAATGGTTTACTGAACAGTCATAAACTGTCATTGTGATGGAAACGCAGCGGAGTGCAGTGATGACAGCGCGGTGCGGGCCACATTGCAAGGCCTGGCGGGACGGATTTGGCCCGCGGGCCTTGTGTTTGACACATGTGGGATAGAGCATCGGATTGGGCCTGAAGGGTCCCAGGTTCAATCCCGGTCAAGGGCACATGCCCAGGTTGTGAACTCAATCCCCAAGGAGGGGCATGCCGGAGGCAGCCTATCAACGATTCTCTCTGATCATTGATGTTTCTATCTCTCTCCCTCTCCCTTCCTTTCTGAAATCAATAAAAAAAACATTTTTTTTTTTAAAGAATTAGGCTAAATCTGCCTGTGTCTATAAATGGAACAACAAAGCCTGGATGACAGCACATCTGTTTACAACATGCTTCACTGAATATTTTAAGCCCACTGTGGGGACGCACTGCTCCGAAAAGCAGGTTCCTCTCAAAATACTACTGCTCATTGACAATCCCCTGGTCACCTAGTAAGAGTTCTGGCGGAATGTGCAATGAGATTAATGTGTTGATGCCTGCTAACAGAACATTCACTCTGCAGGCCAGGGAGAAAGGAATAATTTCAACTTTCAAGTCTTATTATACTTATTATAAAATATACTTTCAAGGTTATGGCTGCCATAGGTTGTGATTCCTCTGATGGACCTGGGCAAAGTACATGGAAACCTTCTGGGAAGTATTCACCTTCTAGTTGCCATAAGGACATTCACGATTCTTGTGAAGAGGTCAACATATCCACATGAACAGGAGTTTGGAAGAAGTTGATTCCAACCCTATGGATGACTTTGAGGGCCTCAGGACCTTATTGGAAAAAATAACTGAAGGGGTAGTGGGGATAGCAGGAGAACTGGAATTGGAAGTGGAGCCTGAATATGTGACTGAATTCTGCCGCCTCATGATAAAGCCTTAATGAGGAATTGCTTCTAATGGGTGAGGAAAGAATGTAGTTTCCTCAGAGGGAATCTACCTTTGGGAAGATGCCTGGTTATTGCTGAGATGACATGAAAGGATTTAGAATACTTCGTACTCTTAGCTGATAAAACAGCAGCAGGATTTGAGAGGATTGACTCCTAATTTTGAAAGCAGTTCTGTTGTTGGCAAAATGCTATCAAACAGCATTACATGCTACAGAGAAGTTGTTTGTGAAAGGAAGAGTCAATAGTGTGAGATCCCCTCTCCCCCAAATGGTGGGCAGAGTTATGACATACTGGCATCTGCCACAGAGCCATCCCCAAGACATTGAACCACCAATCAGCACGTGACGAAGTGCCCTGGAGCCCACCCCTTCCTGTTCCACCCTGGTTCCAACCCTTTCCTGTTCCTCCTCACAAAAGGCTCCCCCCACCCTCCATGTGCTGCTCTCTCCATCTCCATCTGTGGAGGCAGCCCGCTGGATCCTTTCTCCTCTCCCCCCTTCAATTCTGATTTCTCTACCTCCGTAATGAGTCCCACTCATAACTGGGGGATCAACTTTACTTTAATATGTCTTGGTGGTCAGTTTCCTGTGCCTCAAACCTTACAAATAGCTGTAGTTAACCTCATTGTTGTCTTATTTAAGAAATTTCCACAGCCAAACCAGTCTTCAGCAACTACCACCCTGATCAGTCAGCAGCCATCAACAGTGAGATGAGACCCTGCACCAGCAAAAAGATTACAATTCACTGAAGGCTCAGATGATAGCACTTTTTAGCAACAAGTTATTCTTAATTAAGGGATGTAATAATGCTTTTAAACATAATTCTATTGCACACCTAGCAGGTTACAGCAGAGCACAAACATGACTTTTATATATACTGGGAAACCTAAAAAATGTGTGTCAGTTGCTTTATTGAGATATTAGCTTTATTGCAGTGGTCTGGAACTGACCTGCAATATGTCCGAGGCATACCAACCTGTAGTATAGTTAAAATTAAGGACCGTGATGCCTCCAGAAATTACCAGTTATAATGAAATGCATTTTCTCCATTTAAAAAAGAAGACCAAGGGAGCTTTTTCTTCACCTCTGGGGCTCATGCTCCCCGGCCTTCCTCCCACACTTTTCTACCTGGCATCTAGAAATCTCTCTGTCCCTCCCACTGTGCTCACTTAGCTGCTTCCCACATTATGTGCATCCAGTTAGTTCACCATAAGAACTAGAGTTGGAATGAAATAAAGGCATTTAGAATTCCATACTGATTTGCTATTATAGGGATCTAGGCCTACGTCTCTTGGGAACACGAGTTGCTTTGTTCAAAATAGTCCCCAAGGTTACCATGGATATATTAGTACTGGATTCATTTAGAATTTCCAAAGTGAAAAGAAAAAAAATCAGATCTTTTAATAACTATGGCCACAATCTTAAAAGTCCATGAGACTAAGAGAGGGTAATCAAGAAATAGTATTGATGATATTCAAACCTTTTACATAGTTAATGGCATCTGGGCTGAAAAGAAGATTTACACAGTACCTATTTCCATGGGCTTTTTTGTAGAGACCTGGGCAGCTGACCTATTTCACTGTTTGAAGCAATGACATGAGCTCATATGTGACATCCTAACATCTGTAGGCTTGAAAATAATTTTGAAAACCCGCAGTTCAGCACTTGGCATTTCACCAGAACTTTCCCAGTTCCCAAAAGCCAAATCTGTTTCTTATTCCACTATAGACTGCCTTGTTTATCTTTCCCAGAAGAAATGGAATAAAAACTAGAGCATTTGCTTCAGATGATATATTTATATGTAATAAGACACTTAAAATTATCTTAGAGTAATAGTTTCTTATGAAAATTATATCAGGCCTAGAGTTTTCTAGAAATATATATATTATATGTATGATGATAATCTACTACCCCAATTTTTATTGCACTTGATCTCTTCATTAGTAAATTAATAAAATGTCAGATAAGAGAAATCAAAACATCTAAAACAGGAAGACAAAAGATGATATGTTTTTTAGTAATTATTTATAGAACCCTGAGAATAAATTTCATACTATTGATTATATCATACTTTTATTCAATAAGGGACAAAAAAATTTGGTGCCATCTGTATAGATATGAAAAATTAATTTCTTTTTACAAAGAGGAAAGGGATAGAAAATTGATTTTATACAATCCTTTAATTAAAAAAAGATGTTTCCACTATGGGAGAAAATTTTAATATTGCAATCATATTTTGCTGAATTCTAGAAGTATAGATTTAGACTGCCCTTTAGTGGTCAGATTTATTTCTGTGAGAATAATCTAGAAAACCCTCTATGTATATAAACTATCATGGGATTTAGGATAGCAACTGGCCTGACACATGCCTGTTGATTTTAAACATGTACCTATATTATTTGACCAAAATTTTAAATGCTATAGAAATGTTTTAAAATATTCAAATCAGTCCTGGCCCGTGCAGTTCAGTTGGTTGGAGCATCATCCCATACACCAAAAGGTCAGGGGTTCAATTCCCAGCCAAGCCACATACCCAGGTTGGGGTGCATGTGGGAGGCAACCAATCGATGTTTCTCTTTCACGTCAATGTTTCTCTCTCACCTCCTCCCTTTCTCTCTCTCTCTAAAATCAATAAAAATATAAAAATATAAAAAATAAAAAGGAGCGGAAACCGGTTTTGCTCAGTGGTAGAGCGTCGGTCTATCAATAGTAGACTGAAAGGTCCCAGGTTCCATTCCGGTCAAGGGCATGTACCTGAGTTGCGGGCACATCCCCAGTAGGGGGTGTGCAAGAGGCAGCTGGTCGATGTTTCTCTCTCATCGACATTTCTAGCTCTCTATATCTCTCCCTTCCTCTCTGTAAAAAATCAATTATATATATATATATATATATATATATATATATATATATATATAAGCGAAAGCAAATTATCATTTCCAGATAGTCCTCCAAATGGAATGCATAACCACCTCTGTTATCGCTTTGCCAATGGCAAAAGCTCTCCTCTGTAAGTGTCTGAAAGTGCCCAGTTAACCAGTTTTCCCAGGGGAAAACTTGAGGGGAGGTGTCAAAGGTCAAACAGCTACTCAAGTGCTTAAGCTGGCCCATAGTGCACCCCAGAGATAAAGCAAGATAAACAGAAGCTGCTGTCCCAGGCTATCGAAGGGAGCTGCCAACTAAGGGAATATTCCCACTGAGACCACCTGTTCCTTGAGCAGGTGTTAGTGCTGTCATGACCTGTGGAGAACAAGCAGGCTCAGCTGGTGGCGATTACACACATACTCATCCCATGGAGCTGGTTGTCCGCCTGTCCAACTTATACTATAAAATGGGAGTTCTCCCGTTCATAACCAAGAGAAAGGCCAGATTGAGATGTTCTTTTTTTTATAAAAATTTTTTATTGATTTTTTTACAGAGAGGAAGAGAAAGGCATAGAGAGTTAGAAACATCAATGAGAGAGAATCGTCGATCAGCTGCCTCTTGCACACCTCCTACTGGGGATGTGCTCACAACCATGGTACATACCCTTGACCAGAATCGAACCTGGGACCTTTCAGTCTGCAGGCCAACGCTCTAGCCACTGAGCCAAACCTGATTCAGCCAGACTGAGATGTTCTTGTTCACAGAAAGACCTGCACCACCATTGCCTTCACATAGGTTAACTTGTAAGACAAAGAAGTTAAGCTGTTGATTATCAAGACTAGTTACAATAAACATATGATGAGACTCACCATCTCTGGGAGGCAACATCAAAGATTAAAAAATTAATCTGTGGCTCTCTCTCTCATCTGGAAGAGCAAACGCTAAAGATCTTGCCACCAAATTCATATAAAAATATAATGCTAACTTTTCTCTTTATATATATATGTAGTAGTATATTTTCATTGATTTCAAAGAGGGAGGGAAAGAGAGAGAGAGAGGGGGGGGAGAGAGAGAGAGAGAGAGAGAGAGAGAGAGAGAGAGAGAGAAAGAGAGAGAGAGAGAGAAACATACATCAATGATGAGAGAGAAACATTATTTGGCTGCAATCTTGTGATGGCACCAGCTCCACCTTCCATTGCCCTGCCACTGTTGCCACTGGTGTCCTCCCTCTGCAGGAGGCAACCGGGCAGGTCTATCAGGGGACAATGCCAGCCAGTGAGTAGCTGGCCCCACTCCCCCAATTGCCCCTCCACCACCACTGGTTGCTGCCATTCCCGCATTGCTATCCCCCCTCTGCTCGCTGGCATGTGCCTTGGCTGGCCTGGCACCACCTGTTTGTCAGCCCCACTCCCTGCTGACCAGTCATTCTGCCGGTGAGCCCATTTACATATCATGCTTTTATTATATAGGATAGTGTGGTTACCACAATAAGTCTAGTAAGCATTTGTCACTGTGCAAACTTACTGCATTATGATTAACTATATTCCCCTGTGCTGTATACTACATCCCTGTGGCTTATTTATTTTCTTTTTTTCTGTCGTCACTTCATTTAGGCAATCATATACTTCATAGTGTGTTCTCCCTGGTATTTCCAGTACCCAACAGGCCCCATACCTAGGTATTACAATATTATTGTCTATATTTCCTATGCTGTACTTTATATCCCTGTGACTATTTTGTAACTGGGAGTTTATACCTCTAATTCTCCTTCACCTTTTACACCCATTTTCTCACAAGCATCCCTTCTAACAACCATCCCTTTGTTCTTTGAATGAGTCTGTTTCTGTTTTGTTTTATTTGTTCATTTGTTTAGTATTTTTAGATTCCACATGTAAGTGAAATCATGCAGTATTTGTCTTTCTCAGTCTGATTTATTTCACTTAACTTAATACACTCTTGTTCATCCATGTTGTCACAAATAGCAAGGTTTTATTCATTGCTATTGAAGAGTAATATTCCATTATAACATATAGTGGAATACTATCCTATATAATAAAAGGCTAATATGCAAATTGTCCCCTCGACTGGGAGTTCAACCAGGAGTTTGACCAGAGGGAGGGGCCAGCTGGCCCAGTA
This sequence comes from Pipistrellus kuhlii, assembly GCF_014108245.1. Classification (NCBI taxonomy): domain Eukaryota; kingdom Metazoa; phylum Chordata; class Mammalia; order Chiroptera; family Vespertilionidae; genus Pipistrellus; species Pipistrellus kuhlii. The sequence goes on from NW_023425529.1 coordinate 150,133,206, forward strand.
AGATCAGCCCAATGGGGGCAGGCTGGCCAGACCTCACCTGTGCATGGATTTGTGCACCAGGCCTCTAGTCCTATCTAATAAAGATGAAATATTCAAATTGACCATCACTTGTGACAAAGGTGGCGGTGCACACAGTCAATAAGGAAGAAATATGCAAATTGATGCAACAAAGATGATGGGGGTTGGGCCAGGCCTCTGAGCAGCTTGTGAAGGCGGAAGGCAGCTCTGGGCCAGAGCAAAGGTAGAAGGCAGTGGCCAGAATGAAGGCCCAGGTCCCAGGTGCCAGCAACCAGGGGAAGGAAGGCCTGTTCTTGCACAAATCTTCATGCATCAGGCCTCTAGTATATTATAATAGAATATATCATATATTCTTTATCCATTCATATATCAATGGACACTTAGGTTGCTTTCATATCTTGGGTGCAATGAACACAGGGGTTCTTTTGAATTTGTGTTTTTATTTTCTTTGGATAAATAGCCAAAAGGGAAATTGCTGGATCATATGGTAGTTCTATTCTTAATTTTTTTTTTATAACCTCCATACTATTTTCCATAGTGGCTGCACCAATTTAAAATCCCACCAACAGTACACAAGGGTCCCCTTTTCTCCACATCTTTGCCAAAAACCTATTATTTATTGATTTTTTTTTTATAATAGCCATTCCGACTGGTGTGCTGTGATATTTCATTGTGGTTTTAGTTTGAATTTTCCTGACAATTAGTGATATTGAGTATCTTTTCTATTTCTAAACCTAGACTTATTTTATAATGGCCTTGAAGCAGACAGATGTAACAAAAGTCTGTTTCACTCATGGTCCAGTGGCCTAATCTAGACACGTGGCCCCAGTTCACTTACAAGGGAGACTGAGAACTGGGGGAGCCCGTGAAATATCTGGTAAGTATTGCCCTCTATCACACAACTGAATTAAAACAATGGAACCAGAGGACCCACTAAGAAATGCCATTTATGTATAGAGATGCCTATACCAACAAGGTACATGACAATCACGTAATGTTTTATTGTATCATTGACTCAAAAGCTCCACCCCTTTTTTTAATTTTGTTATGAGAAAGTTTATTTAGAAAGATAGAGGTAGAAGTGAGCCAGCGGGGCTTTGTAGGCTCAGGAAACAAAGAGGCAGAAAGACCCTTGGAGCCTGGGTGAGAGAAAGGCAAAGGTAACTGTCCGGAGGGAAGGAAGAAGATGGAAGTGTGCTCGCTAGTCTAGAGGGAGAGTGTGACTTCTGACATTTTCAAGGAAGAAAGTCCTATAAAGAAAATGTGCTTTTTGCCCAGCCTGCCAGTCAGCATGGCTCAATAGATAAGTGTCGACCTATGAACCGAGCAGGTCACAGCTTGATTCCTGGTCAAGGTATAATACAATACATCCCCAGTTGGGCCTTGTCAGGAGGCAGCTGATCAATAATTCTCTTTCATCATTGATATTTCTATATCTCTCTCCCTCTCCTTTCCTCTCTGAAATAAATAAAAATATATTTTAAAAAAAGAAAATGTTTTCTGCTTCGCACAGAGCAATGGGGACTTGGCTTTGGAAGAAAGTTCTTAAAATAATGTATCAGGCTCATGCGTTGAGGCCATCCCTTCTGCTGCTGCTTGCTTTTGCCCAGTTTTCTCTTTCTTATAATAGTAACCAGCTTTGAAGCCAAAATAAATTCTCTCGTTGTTCTTTAGAACACCCCATCTGCCTCATCCTTCAACACCAGAAGTACTTCCAGAGCTCTTAATGGCCATGGCAGCCCATATGATAAATCAATTGTCACATGGCTTCCTTTCATCAAAGCTGAAAAGATGGACCCATTTCATCACTATTGCACCAACACTTAAACATTTTAATTTTATACAGAAATCTTTCCCAGATCACTAGCTTAAAGATCATCCTTGAACATGATCTCACTCATATATGGAATCGAATGAATAAAATAAACTGATGAACAAAATAGATCCAGAGACACAGAAGCATGGAACAAACTACGGAACCTCAGAGGGAAGGTGGGGGTGGGTGGGTGAGTGGGAAGCAATCAACCAAAGAACTTGAATGCATATATACATAACCCATGGACATAAACAATAGGGTCGTGAAGGCCTAGGTGAGGAGTTGAAGGGGCCAATGGGGGGGGGGGGGGAGCACATGTAATCATTTCAACAATAAAGATTTAATTTTTAAAAAAATACTATAAAAAGGAAAAAAAAGAAAGATCATTCTTGAAATGGTAGATGAAAATAGTCATTTCCCATGTGAAAAATAATCAGATTCGGGATCAAAAAATATCAAAAATAATCAGAAAAGTTTTATATCTATTAACAAATGCATTTATCTTATTTATATACATACAACAATCATTTCATTATAGCCCTTTCCTTAGTTCATTTCAGTAGAAAAAAATAATAGCAAAACTCTATAAGTAATATTTTTATAACATATTTTGGATGACTTCTTAAAGGCTGTGACAGAAAAACTGTTTTAAAAATTACATTGATGTTTTCCAATATTAGAAAAATTTTAAAATGCAAAGGTAGCCCGGCCAGTGTAGCTCAGAGGTTGAGCATCGACCTATGATGACCCAGGAGATCGCTGTTCAATTCCTGGTCAAGGCACGGGTTGTAGGCTTGATCCCCTGTGTGGGGCGTGCAGGAGGCAGCTAATCAATGATTTTCTCTCTCATCATTGATGTTTCTATCTCTCCCTCTCCTTTCCTCTCTGAAATCAATAAAAATGTTTTTTAAATAATAAAATTCAAAGGTAAAAACATAACCCCAAAACAGCATCTAGTCAACTCTACTTCCTCTTTTTATTTCCCCCTGAAGGTGTAAATGAAACTTAGTCTTCTACAATCTCTCCCATGTGTTTTATGATTGTATCACTTTCAAATCATAAAACTAGAGCTGGGAAATGACTGCAACTGGCAAAAGAAATATTTTTGCAGTCACTAACATTGAGAAATGGTCACCTCAAATCATAATTACAATACACACACATAGACATATATGAATACATTTATTTATTAACATGTATATCCTAGAAAAAAGTAACTATGTGGTTCCTTGCCTTTTATAGGATTCAATCACTGTATTAGTTCAGATACTTTGGGGTGTGAATTGAAGAAAACAGAACCCATATAGTCTTAAACAATAGGGAAATTAATTAACTCAACATAATTATTGAGTTTTGAGTAATGCTTCTCTGACTGCTATGGTGAAGGACCGTTGCTGTTGTTGCATTGTGCTTGTTTTTTCCAATCCAGTTCAGATTGCTACATGGCCCTAATGCACAAGACTTGTACACAGTTGTCACCACTTTCAACTCATCTCTTTGCTGAGCAATATCCATTCTGGTCTACAGCCTATTCAACACAAGTCCACTGGTCACACACTTAGATGTCCCAGCAATGTCAAATCACTATAAAATTTTCTAAACACTTACTCTCAGTGTCTGTGTTTATTTCATTGCAGAATGGTAGCAAACAGTTCACCCTACGTTTTGAACAGTGCTGGAGCCCTCTTCTACCTTAGTCCCCCTGAGAACAGAGGAACCTGCTGGCAACACACACACACACAAAAAAAAATTTGGCACCCTATAAGGAAAACAAAGAAGTGGGCTGTAGAGAAAACCGGAACCATTCAAGGACTCATTGACTTCATCAAAAAGTTCCTTAAACTTGTGGCTTCAGAACAAGTGTTTATTTATGTGAATCAGTCATTTGCCCCTTTCCCTGACCAGGAAGTTGGAACCTCTGTGAGTGTTTGGCAGTGATGGTAAACTGGGCCTACATTACTGCAAATCTCAGGCCTGGGGATGAACAACAGAGAAAAATATCTTGATAACTAAAATGAATTTTCACAAAGGACACAGCTCTGAAAAGTTTGATACTTATAGCAAGATAGTTGTGGATATGATCCCTTCAGTGTGTTATCTGCTAAGGCCCATGTTTATGCATTTTAAAAATCCAAAGAGTAGACTCACAAAAATGTGATTTGCATTAATACAGAAAAAAGATTGACATTAGAGTATACTCAGTACTACAACTATTGTTCCAGATATGCCTCCAGGATATTGAAAAGGAGATGAAGATTGTACAAAGCCTCTGTTTGTTTGTTTAATTTATCTTTATTATTGAAAGTATTACAGATGTCTCCTTTTTTTTCCCCATTGACCCCTCCTAAGCTGCACCTGCCCCAGGCCTTGACCACACTATTGTCTATTGTCTGTGACACAGACAATATATAAGAAGCCAGGGTCCATCATACCAGAGCAACAACCAAACAGCAGGCTGCATGGGGCAACCAGGCTGGCATGGGGGGTTAGTGAGAGATGACCAAACAACTGAACAGAGGCTGCATAGAGCAACCAGGCCAAAGGGTGAGAGGGGAGGGGAGGGAAGTTGGGGGTGACCAGGCCAGCAGGGGAGGAGGTTAGGGATGATCAAGCAGGCAGGCAGGTGAGCAGTTAGGAGCCAACGGTCCCAGATTGTGAAAGGGCTGTCTGGCAGTCAGACATCCCCCAAAGAGTCCCAGATTGGAGAGGGTGCAGGCTAGGTTGAGAGGACCCCCTTCCAATGCATGACTTTTGTGCACCAGGCTTCTAGTATATATATAAGTTCTTTGGTTAATCTCTTTCCACCCACCCCCACCTTTCCTCTGAGATTTGATGGTCTGTTCAATGCTTCTATGTCACTGGAGCTATATTTTGTTCATCAGTTTATTTTTTTTTTTTTTTTAGATTCCACATATGAATGAGATCATGTAATTAAAAAATAAAAATAAAATATAATCATGTGAGCTAGTCAGATGCCATAGAAGTGTCTCCTGTAATAATTTAAAAATTAACTTCAGCACTAGCTGGTTTGCTCAGTGGATAGAGCATTGGCCTGTGGACTGAAGGGTCCCAGGTTTAATTCCGGTTAAGGGCACTTGCCCAGGGTGCAAGCTTGATCCCCAGTAGGGGGTATGCAGTAGGCAGTCGATCAATGATTCTCTGTAATCATTGATGTTTCTCTCTCTGTCTCCTGCTCCCTTTCTCTCTGAAATAAATAAATAAGTTTTTTTAAAAAAAAGAAGATATCCTCAGGTAAGGATTAAAAAAAAACAAAACAAAAAAAACATGGTGCAGTTTAAATGTTTAAGTAAACAAATTAACTTCATAACTCATCGTTCCTTAACTTTCTTCCAAAAAAGAACAGTAAGGAGAAGGAAAAATAAAAGAAAAACTTTACAGTGAAAAACCTTCCTCCAGATAAGTAAGGTCAGCATCAATAGTCGCAAATCATATTGATTAGTAGGTCCCCTTGATATGATTGATGAAAATGGTGTATTATCTCTGAGGTCTTCTTCCCAAGACACCAGTCCCCAGTGTAATCATGAGGAAAATATCAGATAAATTCCAATAAAGAAATGTTAATGTATGAAAACATTCAAACCTGTAAAGAATTTTTGTGAGCTTATTTTTTAAGTATAAATTTGTATTGATTTCAGGGAGGAAGGAAGAGGGAGAAAGATAGAAATATCAATGATGAGAGAGAATCATTGATCAACTGCCCCCTGCACACTCTACACACAGGGGATTGAGCCACAACCCAGGCATGTGCCCTAACTGGGAATCGAACTGTGACCTCCTACTTCATAGGTCGACACTCAATCACTGAGCCACACTGGCCAAACTGTGAGTTTATTTGAGTCAAACTGTCAACAATTGCCAAGAAGCAGAAACTCAACATATTGAGATAATGCTTCAGTAGAGAATGTCACTTTTTCACCTTATTTTACATTACAGTGAAAGGAGGAGATATAAGTCGGTTATATGAAATCTATTGGTGACAGATTAGCGAAGTGGGAGAAAGCAAAGTGAGGAAACATCTGGGATTGGCTAAAAATTAAAATGATAGACCCATATTTCTTTTACATAAGTGGATACAGGATAGTTAACTGTCAACAATTAACAAAATAACAAAAACTCTAACCCCATCCTGGGTTTAATTCTTGTCAAGGACCTTGGTTGTGTGCTCAAACCCCAATAGGGGGCATGCAGGAGGTAGCTGATAGATGTTTCTCTCTCATGGATGTTTCTGGTTCTCTATCCCTCTCCCTTCCTCTCTGTAAAATCAATAAAAATATATTTTTAAAATAAAATTTAAAAAAAAAAACCACACACACACACACAAGGTAACAATAACAATGAAGGAATTTGTGGTCTCCACCCTGGCGCCCTTACTCACTGCTTGTGCCCTGAGGGATCTGAGAAAAGGGAAGTTACAAGTAACATACCTGACATTTCACAGGTATGTTATCTTAGATGCAAAAAGACAATAGGCTCAATAAAGATCAAAGTTGATCTTTGGGAAGATACTGGCCTAAGACATGACTACCTACTATAAACTGCTTTTTAATTAAAGGCTTTAATTTCAGACCATCCTTTGTGGTTAATTTAGGTGTCTTGAGTTTGCAAGAGTGCCATGCAGGCCTTCCCTGATTTAGTCAGATTAGCATATAATCCCTTTTTGACCACAGATGCATCCTACAAAATGTCATTACTCAAAAAAAAAAAAAAAAAAAAAAAATCATTCCTCTTCAAAACTGTCAAGGTCATCAAAAGCAATAAAAGTCTAAGAAACTGCCACAACCAAGAGGCACCTAAGAAGACATGACAAGTAAATGGTACTATGGTATTCTGGATGTGATCCTGGAGCAGTAAAGGACCAGTAGGTAAAAAATGGAGAAATCTGAATAAAGTATAGACTTTAGATCATTATAATTTATCAACATTGTTCATAAATTTTAATGGATGTACCATACAAATGTAAGATGTTACTAACAGGAGGAGGTGGCTGGGAGAGAAGGGAACAGTACTATCTGCTCAAGTTTTCTGTAAATCTAAACCATTTTAAAAATAAAGCCTATTAAATTTTTAAGTGACTGCTACTAAATAAATGACTTTAAAATAACTTTAACAGGAAGACCACAAAAGAACACATTTAAAATAGCCAATAAAGCTATAAAAAGATATTCAACATTGCTAGTAATCAAGAAAATGCAAAACAACAACAACAACAACAACAACAAAAACCCACATTGAAATAAGGCCCACCTAAATAATTAAAATGTAAAAAGCTGTCAATTTCAAGTATTGTTGAATGTATGGGGAAACCAGAATTCTTATATGCTGCTGATGGAAGTATACTAATAAATTGGAAACTCCTTGTCAGTATTTATTAAGCCTGAACTTATACATCCCCCTGGATCCTGAAATTCTATTCCTAAGTGTGTGTTTGGTGTTGAGATGGAAGATTGGGGATAGTACTGAATTGCTAATATGTGTATACACAACAGAAATACAAACAAATATACATCAAAAGCCAGGTACAAAGTGTTTGTAACTGTATTATTCTATCTAGTTTCTAAACCAACTAGAAATAATCCAAAAGTCCAACAGTAAAAATCTATATATATAAAAGGCTAAGCAACCATTTGACTGGCTGACTGGCCAATCGGCCATTAGGTATGATACACTGACCACTAGGGGGCAGAGGCTCAATGCAGGAGCTGCCCAGCGATAGCAACTCTCACACTTCAGGACCCCAAAGGAATATCACTCTGCCTTTAAGAAAAAGGAAATTCTGCCCTAGCCAGTTTGGCTCAGTGGATAGAGTGTTGACCTGCGGACTGAAGGGTCCAGGTTCGAGTCTGGTCAAAGGCATGTACCTCAGTTGCAGGTTTCTTCCCAGCCCGGGCCCTGGTTGGGGCTCGTGCAGTAGAAAACAAATTGATGTATTTCTCTTCCATGGATGTTTCTCTGTCTTTCCTTCTCTCTTCCACTCTCCCTAAAAATCTGGAAAAATATCCTCCAGTGAGGATTAATACAAAAAAGGGGGGAAATTCTGACAGGCTACAACATGGATAAACTTTGATGACATTATGCTAAGTAAAATAAGACAGACACAAGAGGACAAATATTGATTCCACTTATATGAGATACTTAGCATAGTCAAATTCATAGTTAGAAAGTAAAATAGACAGTAGTAAATTAGTAGCAAGAGGGAGCCAGAAGAGGGGTGTTAGTGTTTAATGAGGGGTGTGTAGAGTTTCAATTTGAGAGTTCTGGAGATGGATGGTAATGGTGGTTGCATAACAATATGAATGAATGTACTTAATGTCACTGAACTACACACTTAAAATGGTTAAAATGATAAATTTTATATTATGCATATTTTGCCACAATAATAGTAATTTACACTAAAGTATGATATATGTCATAATTATCATATTACTCAGCTAAATGATAGGCTGTATAAGTACCAGGTGTGTGCTCTCTTCCCAGGAACTCCAATATATGTCGAACATTCATGACAATATAGTGTAACTCAAAGTGATGGCCTAGGAAATGTTGGTTAGTTAACAGGGAAACTTTCCAGAAAAGGATAAATTGAAATCCTTCTAGAAGAAAGAGAAGAACTTGGCTGTGGGTGGCATTTGACCCAACAATACTCCAAGAAGAACTAGGCTCCTACCTGATTTTGGATTTGAATCTGCTTGAGTTTTAGATTCAGGCAGAGAATCTGGTTGGCTAACTTGCTGACTAACCTTGTGGTTGCCACCACTCTGCCCACACCTTTGTAAGAAAACTTCCCTGAATTACTGAAAATTGAATAAGCCATCTATGTCTTGTTGGGACCCTGACTGATACACGGAATCAAATGATAAGTAACCAAATTAAAAAAAAAATTTTTTTAAGGAAACTACAGATAACATGATATTTGACAAGAAGCCTCAAATATAAAATATTTGGAGGGAAAAAAATGTTGGCATAATTTGCAAACTCAAAAAGATAGTTCATATAGGTCAGCCTTCCACAGCAGAAAGCAGGATAGGAAAGAGTGGAAGATGAACTGGAATAGTAAAGGGAAACTATTAGCATATTCCACATAAAAAACACTACAGAAAGAGGTCTGTCAATTGTGATACACAATGATTAGACCCAACTATTATAATAGAAGTTTAAATAAGGGATTTATTATTTTACAGTAAATCCAGAAGAAAGTCCATTTCAAGGCTACGTAAATCTATGACTATGATAGGAGGACTTATAATCGGATAGATAGAGCACCTGAATTAATTTGAAAAATAATCATATTATTTTAAATGTTAGAACACATATACTTTTGTGAATAGGGGGTTAAGTTTTTCTTAAGTTTCCTTTTCAAGGCCTGTGCAAAGCGATTGAGGAGGTGATTCATCTGTGAATCCAGCTGGCACAACCGATAAGCATGGTCAGACCGACCGTGGAGTCAAAACATCATCTCATCCCGGGATGACTAAGGACAGTAGCTGATGTCTGCAGACCTCCAGGCCTGCACGTAGCTGCATTCCTTTCCCAGCCTCACCCTAGCACATTTTCCTTTATAATCCTGTCCTCTTCACCTTGCAATAAGACATGATTTGGCTGGCTGGACTTCTCAATAAATGCCTTATATGATTCAACCATGCCTTCATTATTGGACACAGTGATAGGCAGCCTGAGCCCATCCAGGGGATTTCTGGTAACAATTCCACCACGTTGCCAATAGCCAGAGGCGGTCCACCTCATTGGCATATCAACAGGTCTTATCTCCGAGCCACAAGATAACTGTAGATAGCCAACCGGTTTGGCTCAATGGATAGAGCGTAGGCTTGGGGACTGAAGGGTCCGAGGTTCGATTCCAGTCAAGGGCATGTACCTTGGTTGAGGGCATATCCCCAATGGGGAGCGTGCAAGAGGCAGCTGACCAATGACTCTCTCTCATCGATGTTTCTAACTCTCTATTTCTCTCCCTTCCTCTCTGTAAAAAATCAATAAAATATATATTAAAAAAATAAAAATAAAGTTTAACATTAAAAAAAAAGATAACTGTAGATATCCCTGGCATCAATGGAATTTATGGATTTTATGATGAATGTAAAAGAAGATATAACATTAAACTATGGGAAACTTTCACAGACTGCTTTAACTGTTTACCAATAGCAACCATCATGGATGAGAAAATATTTAGCTGTCATGGAGGTTTATCACCAGATCTTCAATTTATGGAGCAGATTCGGCAAATTACTCAGCCAACCGATGTACCATGGTCTTCTTTGTGATTTTTTTGTGGTCTGACCCCGATAGAGATGACTTAGACTGGGGTGAAAATGGCAGAGGAGTGTACTTCACATTTGGTGCAGAAGTGGTTGCAAAATTTATCCATAAACATGATTTGGAATTCAGCAGTCGCCAATCTTTCAGACCTCACGGACCACCGGGTGTCCACGGACCACCGGTTGGTGACCACTGTTTGAATCATCAACCCAACAGCATCTTGTCAAGAATAAGAGCATTTTGCCCCCATAGTTTTCTTTGTTAAAGTGAGCAAAATCTTTCCCAAAGTCTCCAAATAGGGTACACTCTTATCTCATTAACCAGAATTCTGGCCTAAGGTATTTCTAGCAATGTAATTGAGACTGTCACTTAAATTCATCATGATTTACCTCTGGGACTGGGTGAGGACCACATATCCAGGGCTCTGTCAACAAAGAAGAGGGTGGAAATTTCTTTACTTTTCTTTTTTTTTTTTTTTTTAAGATTTTTTTGTTTTTTTAAACAATTTTATTGATTTAAGAGAGGAAAAGAGAAAGAGATAGAAACATCAATGATGAGAGAATCATTGATTCGTTGCCTCCTGAACACTCCCCACTGGGGATTGAGCCAGCAACCCAGACATGTGTCCTTACCAGGAATTGAACCATGACCTCTTGGTTCATAGGTCAATGCTCAACCACTGAGCCATGCTGTCCAGGCAAGATTTTTATTGATTTTTTAGAGACAGTAGGAGAGAGAAGGAAAAACATCTATGTGAGAGTGAAACATGTGCCCTGACTGAGAATTAAGCTGGCAACCCTTTGATGCATGGGACAATGCTCAACCAACTGAGCCACACAGGCCAGGGTAAGGGTGGGAATTTCTGGTAATATCCAACATGCCAGTCTCAAAAGAGCATAATATAACACTCTTTCCTCAAGAAGAAGAAGAAGAAGAAGAAGAAGAAGAAGAAGAAGAAGAAGAAGAAGAAGAAGGAGAAGAAGAAGGGGGAGGAGGAGGAGGAGGAGGAGGAGGAGGAGGAGGAGGAGGAGAGAAGGAGCTTTCTCATAGCTTCTCTCTTCTTCTCTTCTTTCCCCAAGTTGGAGAGATCCTCAAGGTCAAGGGGAAAAAAATTTAATCCAAGGATATGTTTATTGATTTAGAGAACAGAGCATAAGGGAGGGAGGAAGAGAGAGAGAGAGAGAGAAGAGGGAAGCATTGATCCATTGCCTCCTGTACAAACTCAAACTCCTACTGGGGAATGAATCCACAATGTAGGTATGTCCTCTGATGGAGAATTGAACCCACAACCTTTTGGTATATGGCACGATGCTCCAACCAGCTGAGCCACCCAGACAGGGCAAGGCAAACTTTTTAGTGAGAGAAAAATTGTAAATTTCTCTTCCTCTCAGCATCCCTAACTTTAAGAAAGTGCATTTAGGTTTTTTTAATTAATCTCTTTATTTTACTCATTCATTCAACAAATGTATGTTAAGAACTTAGTACGTGTCCCACTTTGGGGACATAACAAAAATAGGACAATGCCACTGAATTCTAGGAGCTCTTAAACAATGTCAAGAAAGGGTAGTGGAAAACACTCAGAGGATGGGTAGGACTTAAAGGGTGGGCAAAGGTGGTCACATGGAGAGTTGGGAGAGGTGTTGGTTGTGAACAAAAGGAAACCCAGAAGACAGTTGCTTAAGATGTAATTTAGACTCCAACTTTAGAAGGGAGAAGCCAAGACCTTCCTTAGATATGAAAGTGGCAAGGAAGTAGGTCAAGCCTTATTTAGGCAAAGTTTGTGTGCCTGAGCTGTATCTTAGGAATCTGAATGGAGTGGTGGTGATTCACACAGGACACCCCCTAAAAACAAGGTGTATATGAGGGCGTGAGGATGGGGGAGGGCAGGTTATAGAACCTCCCAGGCAGAAACACCACAGGAGCCATGATGACAATGATAATCCTGATGAATGACTGTGGTCACTTTTATAAGGCTGCTATGTCAATGTCCCTTGATTACTCTTACAGTGCCACCTACAGGTAAACTTGGGAAAGACCTGACCCTTTTAATCTTGACACATACCCCCTCCCCAACCCACCCCAAACTTTTTAATGCCTTTGGAGCAAGATATTGTTAATATTTCGCTAAGGATTTGCTGTTGGATTTTCACCCATACCAACATGAGCACTACCATGTTTGAAATGTTCCCACTTCAGAAGCTTGCACAACCCCACACATTAATGAGCTTTTCTATACATAGTTTCTTCCAGTGTATAATTACTGGCCTGACTTTATATTATTTTAGGATAGTGTCAGCTACTAATTGTGGTAGTCTGAATGCTCTGAAATGAGCCCAGCTGAGTATGAGAGTATCTCAGCAAATATAAGGCTGTGCGTGCATCGTTTTTAATGTCTATGGTTTAGCAGGACACTGAACATGGCAGATTAATGGTGGAGTCCAATTCAAATGGCAATTGACTGTGGAGTTTTCCCTGCCTCACATTTCACTTTGAACTTCCTAAACGGCTAATCCCTCAGTCCCTACTTGCCTCACTCAACTACCATTGGACTTTAAATGGGTCTAAGTGTACAGTGAAGCCTCAGGTCCTGGCATTACTGAGTCCCTATAAGTGCTGCAGGCTCAGATATAGGAGGGAGCATAGGAAGACTACTATGGCCTTTTCTTTAATTGCTATTCCTTTATACACTAGGATATAGAAGTAAAAGATATGATAGGAGAGTTTGGGGAAAGGAACGAACATTACTGACTCAGCTACTTTCATCCACTTTATCCATATTTTCCCTTATCTTATTTTCCTTCTGTGGTCATCAGCATCCAGAATGGTTTCCAATATCCCCGCCTGCTGATATTCATTCCCTTGTATAATTCCTTCCCCTTATAAAACTTGTCTTGCTTCTAGTGAGAAAAATATAGCAAAATTATGGGATATCACATACAAACTGAGATTATAAAAACCCATGTCCACTATCTTGCTTATACTCTTTCTTGCTTTCTTGGCTTGCTAATTTCAATGAAGCAAGTTGCTGTGTTGGAGAGGCCCCTATGTCAAAGAACTGAGGTCAGCCCTGAGTCAAAAGCCCATAAGGAACTGAATCCTGCCAACAACAACATGAGTGATCTTGGAAGGGAATCTTTCTCCAGTGGATCTTGAGATAACTACAGCCTCGACCTACACTTGACTTGCAGCTGGTAAGAGGTCCTGAGGCAAAGAACCAGGCTACGCCTTTCCGGATTCCTGACCCACAGAATCCGTGAGACCATAGGCAGGTTGATGCTCTAACCACTGAGGCTCTTCCTTGGCCTGGGTTGTAGGTTCTATCCCTGGTAGAAGATGTGCAGAAGGCAGCCAATCAATGTTTTGCTCTCACATCAATGTTTCTCTTTTTCCTTCTACCTTTATTTTTCTAGAAGCAAGTCACAAATCAATTTAAAAAAAAAAGAATGAACTAGATCTATCTGTGTGAACATGGATATGTTTGGAAAATGTAGGGAGCCGTTATGGGGTTAAGCTTCGGACTGACTTGCTGGCAAAGCCGCAAACAAGTCCCAGCTTAGAAGGCACAGCCCACTTAGCATAATTAAGCCTGATCTTATGACAGTCCCTAGATCATTCCTAGGTAGCTAATGGGCTGTGGGAGGTGCAGCAAGTGCTGCCAAAACAAGTGAAACTCATAAGAACATTATAACTATGGTGACCACTACCTTATTTACCTCTGACTATAAAATAAAGGTGCAGCTTGCCTTCTGGATCTGTTCTGTGGCCTCAGCCAGGCACAGAAGATCCACCTAGACCCAGCTTATTCTCTTTGTCTGTCTTTTCTTCATCCTTTGCTGGCCCTCTCTCAGGCTTGCCAAACCCTTGACTATGCTCGTGCTGCACAGGAAAAGAATGTTGAATAGAAAAATCAACATGTAGGTCAATATTTATGACATTATATATATAAATTGAAAACAGTTACCCACTAATAAAATAGTATTATATACTAGAGGCCTGGTGCACGGTATTTGTTCACTGGTGGAGGACATGGCCTGTGGGGATCTGCCCAGTGCGGGAGCACCACTCATCCAGTCAGCCAAGTGGGAGCAGCTGCTCATCCCAGTCAACTAAGTGGCACTCACACTGTGGAAGCACACTGACCACCAGGGGGCAGCTCCTGCATTGAGCATCTGCCCCCTGATAGTTAGGGTGCATCATAGTGACTGGTCTTTCTGTCTTTCAGTCTATTTACATATTAGCCTCTTATTACTTAAGATTATTTTATTTTATAATGTTATTTATATTTTAAAAAATATTATCTATATATATATATAAAAGGCTAATATGCAAAGTTTTCCCTCAGGAGTTTGACTGGGAATCCATGATGTGCACTGACACCAGGGGGGCGGTGTGGAATGGAGAAAGGCCCCAGCTGGCAGACGGAAGATCCCGATTGGCCCTGCTTGCCAGCCTGGCCTAGGGACCCTACCTGAGCATGAATTTTGTGCACCGAGCTCTAGTTATTTATAATTCTATTGACACTGTTGTAATTAACCTAGTTATTAATAACAGAAAAAAAGTAAAGGGAAATTCAAGTAATACAGGCATGTCATTTGTGCAACTTTGCCACGAAGCTGCAGTTTAATGCTCCCCAGGAAGCCACAGGTCTATTCCCCAAAGATAGATTGCTGGGGGAAAGGACTGAACAGGGCAGAAAATAGCTGCATACTATAGACATAGTATCTTCTCTACGTCACCAGGAAAGTCTGGTGACATAGAGAAGGTACTTGTCTATCAGTCACACCAGGGAACAGGTCATTGGCTGGAGTATAAGCGGCCACTAAAAGTGAGGGAAGATCTGAGATATTTAATCCCCTACCCAAAGAAGTTTGTTCTCTTGGTCGCTCTTGTGCTCTTGGCTCTTGGTGTGCTGAGCTTGACTCCTGCCTGCGGGATTCTCATGCTCCTGCTCTCTTGCATTCAAACAAACGACAAACTAATGGACTGCAACTAGCCTAATGCTAAACTGGACCCAATGCCAACGTGGAAGGAAACTCTGGACATGACTTTACTTTTATCCCTACTAAATCCTCAACTGCACTTCTTCCAGGACTGGATTAAGGGACATGGGACTTTGGAAATCCAAGAATGTAATTCCACACAAATACAAATCACGCATCCCCCTGTGAGAGTCTCAGAAAATTCACTTTCTCAAGATATCTTAAGGGACACCACCCACACACTCAGTAAGGAAAGGGACACAAGCCCCACAGTAACACTCTAATAATATTATACTATTCTTTTTCTCCTTGCCTTTTTATCATGTAAGAAATAGCTCAACTATTCTACAACAATTAATTGGAGCAAAAGGAAAGTAGTTTGCATATTTATGACCATATGAAATCATTTTCCCTTGAGGAGATAACATTAGATCTCCTTTTTGGACTCAAGGAGAAGATTAAAATGTTTTTACTGCCTTTGTGAGAGTAAAATAGGCCTCTCATTATTCATGTGAGGCCTCTATGGCTTTGGGCCATTGAAGTCTCCTGTTAACACTCTTAAGAACCTCAGAGCCAGGGTCAATGTTGCTTTCATTATTTTATACGAAGAGCTCTGTTCACACAATCCTTGAGCCTACATTGAATCAATTAAATTTAAAAGACACAAAATCTCTCCATCCCTGGGATGAAGTCCAAGGACTGAGATATCCTGTGGGCGGAGAGTGTTTAAACCAAAATACAGATTTAAGCTTTTAATGCATTGATTTTATTCAGCTTAGGAGACATAGATCAAAACCAATTTCACCCTAGCTTCTTGGGCTCAGTGGATAGAGTGTTGGCTTGCTTACTGAAGGGTCCCCGGTTCAATTCTGCTCAAGGGCAAATATCTTGGTTGAGTTGCAGGCTCCTCTCCAGCCCAGGCCCTGGTCAGGGCATATGCAGAAAGCAACCAATCAATGTGTTTCTCTCACATCAATATTTCTCTCAGTCTTTCCCTCTCTAAAAGACAAATATCTTCAGGTGAGGATTAAAAAAACAACAACAGTCTCATTTGTTGTGAAAACTAGTAATAAATAAATTTAATTACATGTTTAACCACAAAGCAACCATGAGGTACATTGTGCTGATGCCTAAGGGAAGGGAGATGCATTTTTTCCTCCTAGGCATTTTTTAACATATAATTTTGTTGGATTTCAGAGAGGGAGAGGGAGATAAAAACATCAATGATGGTGAGAATCATTGACCAGCTTTCCCCTGTACTCCCCATACTGTGGATTAAGCTTACAACCCAGGCACATTCTCTGACCAAGAATAGAACCGTGATCTCCTGGTTCATAAGTCAATGCTCAACCAATGAGCCATGCCAGCTGGGCCCCCCTAGGTATTTTTCAAAATTTAGAGTTTATTTTTGTAGAGCCTCCTGAACACTTACACAACTTCAACTTAAACTGATGTTACAAAATCTGGCTTCACATCCGTTTAGCTTACCTTACCCACATTTCTACCATGTTTTACATGTCCCAAGGCTAAGATTTCAACCACCGGGCCTGCTTCCTATGGGCAAGTTGATCTCCATCACCCAGACTCTTAAGCCCTTTCCTCTGGTCTAAGGAAGAAAAAGAAAAATCTTTCTTCCTCTTCTCTGTGGCAAATGAGATATTTACTTCTCTCCACTCAAATATGAGAAACTTGGTATTTCTCTCTTTTTCTAAATCAGATGAGTCCTTTTGAGGCTCAGCAGCCCATCCCCTAAATAAGTCTGGTGAACAGATCAGAAGAGGATCTTATATAATTCATGGAATTATATAAGAATCCTTGCCCTAGTTCTGGCTGGCTTGACTCAGTGGATAGAGCGTCAGCCTGCGGACTGAAAGGTCCCAGGTTCGATTCCGGTCAAGGGCATGTACCTTGGTTGTAGGCACATCCCCAATGGGAGGTGTGCAGGAGACAGCTGATTGATGTTTCTCTCTCATCCATGTTTCTGACTTTCTATCCTTCTCCCTTCCTCTCTGTGAAAAATCAATAAAATAAAATAAAAAAAGAATCCTAGTGCCAGTAGAAGAGTTCAGAACAGGCTTCTTCTGAAGAACGTGCCACTTTGATTTGTGAATTATTCAGAGCTGAAAGCAATCAGGACCTTGCTGGCTCAGAAGAAACTTTTACCTCCCAAAGAATTTAAATTAGGGGACCTTGCCCATAGTAAGAGTTATCACCAGAAATAACTTCTTATGACCTCACCTCATCCTTAGCTCAGAATGTCAAATATCTATTTTCCCTTTCTGTCTCTGAACCTCTCATGTATGGGGGAGGGGGGTTGAGGGGGGGTTGGAGAGAATGGCGAGAGGGTCTCTGATTTTTCTATGTACTAGTATGTGGGGTTCTTATGAGTAGTATGTGTATTTGGTTATTTGTTGATTTTCACCGGTTTGGCTCAGTGGATAGAGCATCGGCCTGGGGACTCAAGTGTCCCGGGTTCGATTCCGATTAAGGGCATGTACCTTAGTTGCAGGCACATCCCCAGTAGGGGGTGTGCAGGAGGCAACTGATCGATGTTTCTCTCTCATCGATGTTTCTAACTCTCTATCCCTCTCCCTTCTTCTCTGTAAAACATCAATAAAATATATATTTGAAAAAAAAAAACAACTTAAGGATGACAAATCAATTGTAAATAATAATCATAGCACCTAGTCGTAGGATGGTGATACTCATTAAATTAGCTAGTACTAATAAATGTTTAGAACAATGGCCTGGCACTTGGGAAAAACCATACTAACAGCTCAGCTCAAGCTTGCTCCTCTCTGAGGAGTTTGCTCTCCCTCCTCCAAGCTGTCTCCAGCATCTCTTCTATCTGTATGGTGATGGTTTGCTTAGCATTAGGTAGTGGGTTCCCTGGGCCAGAGATTCCTTTGTCATTAGCCCTGCCATAGAAGCTCATATTACAGTGAAATAGCACAGATGCTGGAGTTCAACCAAACAGCGGTTTCCCAGCACTGTCTGCACACTGGAATCATTACCTGGGGAGACTTTAATATGCTGCCTGGGCCCCAAGCCAGACCAACTGCATCTGGATGTCAGAGGATGGGGCTCAGACTTCAGTGTCGTTTAAAACCTCCCCCAGAGAATCCAAATTGGCTGCACAGGTAAACACCTAGCCACAGCCGCACACAACAATTTCAATAAAATACAACTAAAATATAAAATGGACATTACCCAGAACTACAGGAAAGTTGAATGACTGGAAATTCTACAACGAGAAGCAAGGAGAAAACCAGAAGGAAGCACGGAGGAGCTATAAAAGCCTAAGGTATGGAGACACGCGGCGCGCGGACGGAGCCAGAGAGGAGGGCGGCTGAGTGCCTGGCTGGCGTTCCCTAGCGGGAAGGAGATAAACGCTACAACTGTGCTGGGCCCCAGTTCCAACTGCTCTGAACCCCAGTTCTAGGCCAGACCCCGGGGACCCAGGCTCAGCCATAGGGAGCTGGGCTGTAAGGCGGAACCCCGGTAGAGTGGCGAAAGGAGGGCCTGGAGGCGCGCACATTGCTTGCAGAGAAGGGACAGTCGGCTGTGCCGCGGGAGTGCCCTGGCAGGAAGGAGACAAAAGCTCCGAACTGCTCTGAATGCCACCTCCAACTCCACTTCCAACTGAACTGAACCCCAGTTCCGAGCTCATTGGGGGAGAGCCTAGACTATTTGGTAGCAGGCGAAAATCGAGGGCACCTTTCTCTCAGAGGTGCTTGCAGCAAGTACTGAAGGACCCTGGGGATTACTGAGACTCAGGAGCCGCATAGGGCAAGGCTGACAGAAGCCAGGGCTGTAGGCTCCACCCTGAAACCCCGCCCCATCAGGGAAGCTGTGAAAATGCTGAGACAATGAAATAGATCACAAACGAAAGAAATGGAAGACAAAAAGCGACTAGATATACAGTTCAAATCTACGCTTATAAGGTTTTTCAAGGATTTCCTAGAAAAGGTCTATAAGACCTATGAGGATATGAAAAGGGATCAACTAGAATTACTAAGGAATCAACAAGAAATAAAGAATACATTGTCTGAAATAAAAAATATTATACAGAGTCCTAAAAACAGAACAGAAGATCGCAAGAACCAAATCAAAGATTTGGAACATAAAGAGCCAGAAGACACTCCACTGCAGAAGCAAGAAGGCAAGAGAATCCAGAAAATTGAAGATAATGTAAGAAACCTCTGGGACAACTTCAAGCGAACCAACATCAGAATTATGGGGGTCCCAGAAGATGAGAGAGAGCAAGATATAAAAAACATACTGAAAGAAATAGTGACAGAAAACTTCCCCCACCTAATGAAACAATTAGACTTACAAGTCCAGGAAGCGCACAGAACTCCAAACAAAAGGAATCCAAAGAGGACCACACCAAGACAAATCATAATTAAGATTCCAAGAGCAAAAGACAAAGAGAGAATATTAAAAGCAGCAAGAGCAAAGCAGGTAGTTACCTATAAAGGAGCACCCATATGATTGTCAGCTGATTTCTCAACAGAAACCATGCAGGCCAGATGAGAATGGCAAGAAACATTCAAGGTGATGAATAGTAAGAACCTACAGCCAAAGATAATCTACCCAGCAAAGCTATCACTCAGAATCGAAGGCCAGATAAAGAGCTTCACTAATAATAATAAAATAAAAAAATAGCTAAAGGAGTTCATCACCACCAAACCAGAATTATATGAATTGCTGAAGGGGGTTCTTTCGGAAGAGAAAGTAAATAAAGATAAAAAATTATGAACAACAAATACGTAACTATCAACAAGTGAATCTAAAAACCAAGGAAATTAAAAAAAATCTGATGAACAATATTAACTGGTGAATATAATAGAATCAGAGGTATGGAAGGGGAGTGAACTGACGATTCTTGGGGAAAAGGGGAGAGGGGGGCGTGGGAAGAGACTGAACATAAACTGTGCACCTATGGATGAGAACAATGGGGGGTGGGGAAAGGGCAGAGAGTGGGGTGGGAACCTGGTGGAGGAGAGCAATGGGGGGGGGGGGAAAGAGGAACATTTGTAATAATATGAACAATAAAAATTTATTTTAAAAATTTAAAAAAATAAAAAAAAACCTCCCCCAGGTGATAGTAACACCCAGCCAGGAAGAAGAACCACTGAACTGAGCCCACATTTAAATGTCAACTCCTCCACCTTCTAGCTCTAGGACCTTGGACAAGTTATGAAAAGTCCCTGAGTCAATTACCCTGTATGTAAGATGTAGATAAAAATGTCTGACTTCAGTAGTCACATCCAGAGTATGTTCTTACTGTTCCCACTCTGTTCACAAAAACCAATTCACTGGTCAGGAGGATTTGTTGCTTTTTATAGCAACTAGGCACTCACTTCTGAACTAAGGGTAATCTCCCCAAATACACCATTGCTACTCAAAGGAGAGGGGTGAGGTTTGGAGAGGTAACCATAATATCCACTGGGGTAGCTGTAGGGAATAACACTAGAGTATGAGTTAGCCCAGATTATAGAAAACCTTAATAACAACCGAGGAATTTGAGTTTCACGTAATTAATAGGGTGTGAGAAAGGAACTGGTGGAAATTATGAGTGTAGTCTTGAGAAAAGGGCATTTATTGCATTTGAAGCGGTTAGGGGCAATCAGGCAGGTGAGTGGTTGGAAGCCAGCAGTCCTGGATTGTGAGAAGGATGTCCGACTGCCAATTTAGGCTCAATTCTACAGGATCAGGCCTAAACCAGCAATCGGACATCCCCCGAGGAGTCCCATATTAGAGAGGGTGCAAGCTGGGCTGAGGGACACCACCCCCCAGTGCACAAATTTCATGCACTGGGCCTCTAGTAATAGTAATAAATAAAATTAGTGATGCTAAGAGCATGAGACCGTTCAGTGAGTAACTGTTAAGCTCCTTACCATTGGCATTCTTCTCTGAAAGTAATTTCTGATTGAGCAACTCTACTTTTACTAAGCTGAAAGCCAGCAATGCAAGTTTTCTGCATCCTTGAAAGAGGCATTTATTTATGCCTTCATTCACTCAACAAATATATTATGGGGGAGCATAAAAGGTTGTTCTATCATTACTTACTCCAGCTTCTTGCTTTCATAGTGTGCCTGGATTTAATCATCCAGACAACTTAATCCTCACTCTTACACCAGAAATTGTGCAGAGCAGCCCAGCACTCCTCCATAGTCACTTTTATGTTTCTAGATGATGTGGAATGTCTCTTTAGGTCCATGGAAAGAAGAGAATAACATCTGCTCTTTGCTCTGTTCAGAACCTCATTAGAAAAGAACATTTGAATGGCAAACTTGTGTAGTTTTCCTTTAGGATACTATAACCTCCAAAAGTTGTGATTATAATTAAAAAGAATTAGCTATTTCTTTTTGGTGCTTGAAATGTTTATTGATGGATATATATATATATATATATATATATATATATATATATATATATATCTGAGTGGCCAGATTATTATGATCTCTGAATGCATAGTAATATGACCACTCAGTTTACTTCTCTTGAGTACCTCATTTATTTTATATCAAAGATACTACAAATCATGCACCTGATCACTTTTCCCCTTTGCACTGGCTCAGGACAAATAGGTGGTTGATCTCCAGCAAAAGTCTAGAATACTTTTGGTACCCATTTGAGATACAAATACACTGAGGGGCCAGATTATTATGTGCTCAGAGGTCATAATAATCCAGCCACTCAGGGGCCAAGTGCATGAAATTCATGCACTGGTAGGGTACTTAGTGTCTGCCAACTGCCGACCACTACTCCCTTCCTTCCCCCAGCTGGCCCTGCCCACTGGTTGAACTCCCAGACAAACTCCCGGTTGAAGGCATGATTTGCATACTATGCTTTTATTATATAGGATATATATATATATATATATATATATATATATATATATATATATATATAATTTTTCTGTATAAGGGATTGAAGAAAATTAGCTGAAGAGGATATAACTAACAAATCAAGACTTACAGCCCTGGTTGGTTTGGCTCAGTGGATAGAGCGTCGACCTGCGGACTGAAGGGTCCCAGGTTTGATTCCGGTCAAGGGCATGTATGTACCTTGTTTGTGGGCACATCACTAATAGGGGGTGAAGGAGGCAGCTAAACGATGTTTCTCACTCTCTATCCCTCTCCCTTTCTCTCTGTAAGAAATAAAAATAAAAAATCAAGACTTACAAGTGACCAATACATATACAAAAATTTTCCAGATCTCTTGTAATTGAGAAAATCCAAATTAATCAGTAATAAAGCATCCTTTTTTACCAAATAAAATTACAAAGATGACAAAGAATGGTAACACTATGTAAGGCAAGTTTCAAATAAAGAAAGTATTTCTTGATATTTTTTCACTTTCAAAACTATAGCTTTTCTAGTTGAGCTATAGCATTGGTACAAACTTTTTGGAAGGCCATTTGGCAATAGGTATAGAAGTTAAAAATATGCATCTAATTTGTCTCAGCAATTCCATTTCCAAAATTGTATAATAAGGAAATAATCAGTGATGTAAATATATTTGCATGTACAAAGTTATTTATTGCAATACTATTTATAAGTGAAAAAAATTATAAACAGTCTAAATGCCCAATAATAAAGTATTATAATATGCAGTCATTGAAAAATCATAGTTTAATAGAGTATGTACTAGTAACATTGGGAAATACATATACACAGCACAATAAGTTAAAAATACACAGCCTCAGCCCTAGCTGGTGTGACTCAGTTGGGCATTGTCCTATGCACCAAAAGTTGCTGGTTGGATTCCCTATCAGGGCACATGCCTCAGCTGTTACTTGACCCCCAAGTAGAGGGTCTGCAGGAGATAGCAGATTGAGTTCTCTCTCTCTCTCTCTCTCTCTCTCTCTCTCTCTCTCTCTCTCAAATAAAAATCAATAAACTATTTTTTTTAAAAAAATTCCAAGGCACAAAATTGTGTATAGTATGACCTTTCTACAAAATATGCATGTGTATGAGGGAGAGAACATAATGGTGGGATATATACAAAATGTAACCCTGGCTAGCTTATAGTATTACAATCAAGAAATTTTTCTTTTATTCTTCTCTCTCTCTCTCTCTCTCTCTCTCTCTCTCTCTCTCTCTCTCTCTCTCCATATTTTTCAAATTTTCAGCTATGAATATTTGTTTCCTAATAATGGAGGAACAGAAAAACTTGAGTTGTTGTTTTTTAAACTGTATCTTCATTGATTTCAGAGAGGAAGAGAGGAAGAGTGATAGACCCATCAATGACAAGAAAAAATCATTGATTGGCTGCCTCCTGCATGTCCACACTGGGATGGAGCCTACAACCCAGGCATTTACCCTGACCAGAATTGAACCATGACCTCATTGTTTTTTCGGTTAACTCCCAACCACTACACCATACCAGCCAGGCAAAACTATTTTTAGAAGAATCTTCTGAGGGTTTTTTGTTGTTGTTGTTGTCTTTTAATATATATATTATTGTTTATTTACAGAGAGGAAGGAAAAGGGATAGTTAGAAACAAACATCGATCAGCTGCCTCCTGCACACCCCACAACCAAGGCACATGCCCTTGACCAGAATCAAACCTGGGATCCTTCAGTCTGCAGGCCGATGCTCTATCCACTGAACCAAACCAAGTAGGGCGAATCTTGTGTTTTTTAAGACTTTTATCAAATTCTCCTTTATGTGAATAAAAAGTACAAAATAAATAAAGTTTAAAATAAGACAACAACATATTTTTAGTTATATCTAACAGTTTATTACAGTAAAATCCAATTCTTACTATTTCCCCCATCCTCCAGCTTGATCCTTTCATACTGAACCTGCTCTACCTAGGTATACCTAGTCTTCTTGTCTCTGGGGCTTTATGAACAAAACTCCATTATCTTCTAAGATTTTTCTGTGAAATAATTAAGAGTTCAACCTATCTTTTCCCTCTTATAAGTGGCTTTCCCTTTCCCACCCATAAAATATCAAGGATTCTTTTTGTTTGTTTGCTTGCTTGTTTGTTTGTTTGTTTGTTGGCAGTATTACAGATATCCTCCATTTTCCCTTCCTTTATTTCCTTCCACCCAACCCTAGCCCCACCCCAGGTCTTCATCACATTATTGTCTACTAGAGGCCCGGTGCACAAATTCATGCACCAGTGGGTCCCTCAGCCTGGACTGTGCGATAGGATCAAAACTGGCTCTCCAACCTCCCCTGAGGAGTCCCGGATTGCAAGAGGGTGCAGGCCAGGGTGAGGTACCCCACCAGCTCACGATCAGGGCCAGGGAGGGACTTGGGAGGTTGGCCAGCTGAGAGGGACCACAGGAGGATCTCCAGGGTGTGTCTGGCCCATCTTGCTCAGTCCCAATCAGCCGAACCCCAGCAGCAAGCTAACCTACCCATCAGAGTATCTGCCTGGTGGTCAGTGCAAGTCATAGTGAGCAATTGAGTGGCCTTAGAATATCATTATCATATTACACTTAGATTGGTTGAACGACCAGCTGGACACCTAGCATATTAGACTTTTATAATATAAGATGTCCATGGGCTATACATATATGCATGTATGTTCTTTAGTTAATCTCCTTCTGTCCCCCCTCAGCCCTCTCCCCTCTGAGATCTGTTAGTCTGTTCTATGCATCCATGTCTCTGGACCTATTTTGTTTATTAGATTTGCTTCATCATTGTAGACCAGTAATGTTATCACGATGTGTACTGCTGTTGATTAATCTATGTCAAATAAATAGGTTCTTTTAAACAGCAGATTCAAGACTTCTACTTCTAAATAAGTAAATACCTTGAATGTGTTTTTTCTCCTTTTCTAGGACAACTGAACATTCAAATCTGACTTTACTTCTTAAAATGTTTCTTAAATATATCTTTAAGTATTTTCAGTTCCATCATTTTAATTATATTTTTTATGTAATCAGTTATGCATATGTTAACTATCTTTTATCTTCCATAGCTCTCAATTTCTCACTAATCCTTCTTAAATTTGCTCACTTATATTACACTAGAGACCTGGTGCATGACATTTGTGCTCGGGGTGGGGCGGCATGTCCCTCAGGCCAGCCTGCACCTCTCACAGTCTGGGACCCCTCAGGAGATATCTGCCTGCTGCCTGCTGCAGGAGCCACTGTGCTCATCAGCCAAGAGCCTAGCTTCTGGCTGAGCAGCACTCCCATAGGAGCACACTGACCACCAGGGGGCAGCTCCCGCATTGAGCATCTGCCCCCTAGTAGTCAGTGTATGTCATAGTGACCAGTTGTTCTGCTGTTCAGTTAATTTGCATATTATGCTTTTATTATGTAGGATTTTATTTGCTTTTTTCAATGTTATCCATATGCTACTTTGAGCTACTTTTAATAAGACTTTTATTTCTATAATAGTAAATATTCAGTTTCCTCTTCTTCCCTAAAGTGTGTTAGTCTATGTTGTCTATTATTTTACAAAAATTTATTTGAGCCAAACAGAGGCTACACCTGTAAGTAAGATCTCACAGATTCAGAGACTAACAGTTTATATTTTCTTTTAAGCATTTGAAAAAGAAACTGGACCACACATAGGTCTGGGCTGCCTGTCACTACTTGAGCCAATTAAGCAGAGACAGGGTTGAATTGCGTATGAGCATTTATTCCAACACTGCCAGAGGATTTTATGCCTGTGGTAAATTTGTATCAAGAGCTATGTATCATGCCCGGCCAGCATTGCTCAGTGATTGAGCATCAAACTATGAACCAGGAGGTCATGGTTCGATTCCCAGTCAGGGCATATGCCCAGGTTGTGGGTTCCATCCTTAGTGTGTGGGGTGGAGGAGGCAGCCAATCAATGATTCTCTCTCATTATTATGTATTTATCTCTCTCTCCCTTTTTCTTCCTCTCTGAAATCAATAAAAGCAAATATAAAAATTTTAAAGAGCTTATGTATCCATTATTTTTGGAGCTGTAACAAGCCATATGAAAACTGCTTAAAATAATTGTTTTGGCGTTGCTATTCATGATTTGAATAGGCCAATGCTTTTGGTGGCTAAGCCAATCAGGTTTTCTGCTAGGGCCACTCATGTGGGTGCAATTATCTAGCAGTTCAAGTAGGGTCAAGTGGGGTAAATGTCCTCACTTACGTCTTGGCTGAGACACACGTCTCCACAGGCCAATTTGGGCTTTTCACACAGGGCAGTTTTCAAAAAGGGATGATAACTAAAGCTGTAATGCTGCCTGAGCCTTAGGCCAAGCAAGTCACAAGGCCAGTTTATATTCAAGAGGGGAACAATATACTCCTCTTCTTGATGGGAAAGCCAATTAAATATTATCCCCATTTTTTTTTTTTTTTTTTTACGATACCATTCATTCATTATCTTCCACCTGCTCACAGTGATTTATATTCCTCTTACATGCAAAATAAGGTCACACCCATCCCAGAAACCTCACATGTCTCATCCATTTATGACATCATGTTCAAAATCTAAGATCTCATCATCTGTACCAGGTCCAAATGAGGCTGTCTGGGTACATGTCCTTAGGTGCAATTCCTCTCAATCTGGACACCTACACAATGAAAAGGCAAGTTTTCCACCCCTTACACACCCAAAATATACTAGTAAGGCAGGATAACCATAGTGGAGACTCCTATTCCACAGGAGAAGTTGGGACTCACATAGAAGTCACTGTTTCATGGCTATTGTGAAATGCAGTTGGGTTCATGTTGCCACTTCCCCCTAAACCAGAAGCAGGGAAGGTTTCTTGATTAGGGTCCATTGCTGCTCCCTGCCTAAACCAAATTAATTTCTCTAAGAGGCTCTTGGCTCTGCACTCAGGGTTCTTGGCTCAGCCCTCTGAGACAACCTTTCTTTTCCATCAGAAATGGCCCATTTTGCAGCTGTGTAGTTTTCTCCATTGACCTCCTACCTACACAGAGCTGGCAATGCTCTTCCCAGCAACACTCTCTTTAAAATGTTATGGATTTCCTATTAATCTAGTACAGATCTACTCAATGGGACAAAAATTACACTTACAATTCTTTTTTTGAGAAAGGTCTCTTTCTATCTTGGATTATAACTCAGGCAGCAGTGGGCCAGTGCTATTTTGTCTGCTGAGAGAGTCTAGTTGGCACTGCTTTAAATCTTTCAATGAATTTAGGCATCTATACTAATAAAAGCCTAGTTTGTCCTCACGCCCTCACACAACACTCTCCCGTCGCCACAAGATGGCCACCCTCACATCATCACAAGATGGCCACCACAAGATGGCCGACAGGGGAGGGCAGTTGGGAGTGATCAGGCTGGCAGGCAGAAGCACTTAGGAGCAATCAGGCAGGCAGGCAGGCAAGTGATTAGAAGCCAGCAGTCCCAGATTGTGAGAGGGATGTCTGACTGCCAGCAGTCAGACATCACCCGAGGGATCCCAGATTGGCCAGGCTGAAGGATGACCCCCCCCCCCATGTATAAATTTCATGCACTGAGCCTCTAGTAATGTTATAACCATACACTTAATTTGAACTGTGGCCCTTGGCCTCATTTCATTTTGAGAATCTTTTCCTGGCTGTGGACACTAGGGATAATAAACAATTTTATTTTCCAGCCCAGCAAATCTTTGATCCTTTATGTTTTCTCTAACTACTGCTTGTACATTAAACCATTGGATATTGATCTTATCTGTCTCTTCCTATACCTTATCATATGCATTTGGGACCAACAAACTGACACTTTGAACATTCTGCCTCATGATTTCTTTAGCCAGATCGAAAAGTTTATTAGTAGCATTTCTTCCTTCCAAGTTATTATAGAAAGCAGTTTTGCAAATTGTTATGCCACTACTCAATACTGCCTACATTTCCTCACTGCTTTTCCAATCTCCACTCACAGCTGGTTGGACACTGATCCAGACTGTACAAAAAGTTCTCTCATCACTATCTGCTCTTTTTCTGGGCCAGGGTTGTTTACTCAGCTGGTAATCTTGAGAGATGAGGTAATATCTCCTGGAGGACAAGGAGCAGGTTTGCTTACTGCTTCCTTTCAAAGAGGTGGATTCCCCAAGCTGAGTGTTTCTCAGCTGTGTCTCAAACCTACTGCATGGATAGCAGTCAACTGGGCCACATCGCATTATCCCAATAGGACTTCAGGCAAAGAAAACTGAAGCAAATAAGCTGATGCTCATGCTGCTTGCTTTGCAATGAATAATAGAGTCCTTTATCTCAGCCCAGGAATCATTGCCTATTGCTAGCACTCATGAAATATTAACAGGCTCACTTATTAGCTTGCAAGTAGGGAAAAATTAAATCCCAGATCTGGCAGTCTCCATCTCCAGAAGGCAATATCAGTGTAATTTTTAATAAAACATCAAATAAAATGAACAAAATCTGGCTATGATCTAGGAAAAAAATCTCACTTTCAAAAGATTAATTAGGGGAGGGGCCATTTTTTCCCCAAAATTCAAAACTATATCAGAATTCAGAAATTAAAGCAAATTCTATTGACATTCTTATGCTCATATTACTACATGTCTCTAGAGTTGATCTGCCCTCAGATCAACTGAAATATTGCAACATTGTTGAACATTGTGTGTTTTCTTTAAGAAAAATTTTTAAATATATTTTATTGATTTTTTTCACAGAGGAAGAGAGAGGGATAGAGAATTAGAAACATCGATGAGAGAGAATCATCTATCATCTGCCTCCTGCACACCCTCCACCGGGGATGTGCCCGCAACCAAGGTACATGGCCTTGACCAGAATCGAACCCAGGACCCTTCAGTCCGCAGGCTGACACTCTATCCACTAAGCCAAACTGGCCTCGGCAGAAAATTTTATCTTTGGGACATTTATCAATCTAGCAACAGAAAAAAATTCCACAACAGGCCAACTTCAATGGTTTCCATAATTTTTAAACAAACACAGTAATTTTTAAAATTGTGATTCCCAAATATGTTTGTCTTGGAAAATAATATGTTAAAGGAAGAACAGGAATGTTAAGAGGTTTTCAAAAAAGAATAAATAACATTCATACAAGTAAGACAAATACTGTATGATCTCAATTATATGTAGAATCTAAAGAACTTGAATTCATAGAAACAGAGTAAACTGATGGTGCCAAGAGCTTGGGAGTTTCGGGATAAAACGGAGATGTCAATCAAAGAGTACAAACTTCTAGTTATAAGAATTTCCCCTATACCTTCTACTTCTGTGATTTTTCAAGTAAATGCTCTTTTTATAGTTGGGGATCTAATGTGCAAATTGATGATTAAAGTTAACAATTCTGAATTGTCTATTTGAAAGTTGCTAAGAGAATGGATCTTAAGTGTTCTCACCATAAGAAAAAGATGTTAACTATGTGAAGTGATGGACATGTTAACCAACCTCATTGTGATAATCATTTCTTACTATATACATATAGCAAGTCATCACATTGCACACCTTAAACTTATGCAACGTTGTCAATTATATCTCAAGTAGAGGCCGGTGCACAAAATGTATGCATGGAGGGGGGGGGGGTCCCCCTCAGCCCAGTCTGCACCCTCTTCAATCCAGGACCCCTCGGGGGATGTCACTGCTGGTTTAGGCCTGATCTCTGGGATCGAGCCTAAACCAGCAGTCAGACATCCCTCTCACAATCCTGGATCACTAGCTCCTAATGGCTCACCTGCCTGCCTGCCTGGTAGTCCCTAGCTACCCCCCCCCCCCACCCACTTGCTGGCCTGATCGCCCCTCGTTGCCTCTGTGTGCTGGCTTGATCACCCCTAACTGCTCCCCCTGTAGGCATGGTCACCCCTAATTTCCCCCACCACCCCCCCACTGGCCTGGTTGCCCCCAACTGCCCCCCCTGCCAACCTGGTTACCTCTCATGCCACCCCTCCATCACCATGCAGCCTGGTCACCCCATGCAGCCTGCTGTTCAGTCATTTGGTCATCCTTCACTAACCCCCCCTGCCGGCCTGGCCTTAGGCAGCTATCTTTGTGAGGGTGTGAGGGTCAATTTGCATATTACCTCTTTATTATATGGGATAAAACTGGGAGTGGGGGGAATACATTCTTACAGCTCTGCCATATGCCAAGGAACTGTAAAAACTACTCTGCTGACATTTATGGGAAGCCTTATCATGACTGTTGTTGTTCTAATTTTCTAAAAAATAGCACCTAAGTGCTATTTAGTGCCTGAGAACACAGGCTCTAGAACCAGACCACCTGGATTCACAGCTTGGCCTGCTGGTAATTAACTCTGAAACTGCGGTAGGCAGTTAGACATAAGCAGAGCAAGGACATGGCCAGGTATAGATCATCAGGGTGGAAAGCCCCAGATGCCCAGCAAAAACCTCATCCGCAGGATGACCTTTCCTCCCTTTGCATATCACTGGTCATGTGGTTTGTACTCCCTGACCTTTCCTCCCTAGAGATAACATCAAAGGCCTCCTTTGTGTTTCAGCTCCAGGCCCAGAAAAGCAGCAAAAGCAGACAAGTGATGCTGCACTTGACCTCAGGACCAGGTGCCTTGGATAATGACTCCCTGCCCTGGTGCTGGCCAGCCAATCAGTGGAGGCCTAGACCAGTGTTTCCCAACCTTCTCTCATGATGAGAATCACCTGGTGGAGTTGTTAAAACACAGATTCCTGAATCCCAACTAAGAAGTGCTAAACTAGAATTTTTGAGAACATATAGGTAAAATTGCATACCTAACTTAGTGCTCTGTATATAAAATCTGTCTTAGAGCACTATTTAAGTATACAATTTTACCTATATGTTCCCAAAAATTCTAGTTTAGCACTTCTTAGTTGGGATTCAGGAATCTGTGTTTTAACAACTCCACCAGGTGATTCTCATCATGAGAGAAGGTTGGGAAACACTGGCCTAGACCCTGAAAGAGCACACCTGGAAAGCTACTGAATATTATTTGAGATCTTCCCCTGGGACCTCCCCTAAACTCTCCACCCTTAAAACCCTCAGCACAGAGGACCCAGTGCCTCTCTCTCCAGGAACCCTCAACTTTCCTTCCTTCTCCCTTCTCCTCACCATTCCCCCAGGAATTTTACCATTACCTTCCTCACTTCTAAGCTACAAGGGCCCTTCCTTTACCTCTATAGCTCATTTCCTAAACCCGTGGTCAGCAAACTGCAGTTCACGAGACACATGCGGCTCTTTGGCTCTTTGAGTGTGACTCTTCCACAAAATACCACGGCCTGGGCAAGTCTATTTTGAAGAAGTGGTGTTAGAAGTTTGAGTTTAAAAAATTTGGCTCTCAAAAGAAATTTCAATCATTGTACTGTTAATAGTTGGCTCTGTTGACTAATAAGTTTGCCGACCACTGCCCTAAACCCCTTTCTTCTACAAATTACTTCTACCTCTGTGACTTTTCAAATAAATGTTTTTTTATAGTTTGAGTCTTGGTTTTGAATTCTCTGCTAGCCGGAACTCAAGTCCTAGTACTGAGGTTGCTGGATCCAGCTCAGGTCTGACCCCACCAGTCTAACACTTGGTGCTATTCTCACAGCCTACAACAAAACGAGGGGTAAGTTACTCAGCCTCTCCACGCCTTGGTTCCTCATCTGTCAAATGGGAATATTGGCTCCTACTTCATTGGGTTGTTGTGTTATTTGAGTTAAAAGGTTTAACCCATGTAAAGTGCTTATGACAGTGCTGTTTAATGTCAACGGATAGTATCTCGGTCAAAGACAGTAGGTAAGTGAAAAGGATAAAAGAAAAAACTGTTATTAAACTACAGGAGAAAGAACGACCATGTTCAGTTCACTCTGAAAATTCCAGAAGACTGGGATGAGAAGTAACATACCTTGAAGACCTGAGTTTGTGGGTAACTATGAATTGATTCCAAAAACTTTTTGTTTGTTTGTGTTGACATCTTTCTAAAATATAGGAATCTAATTTCTTTGATCTTGGGCTTCTAGCCTCCAGAACTGTGAGTCAATACATTTTTCCCTTTTATCACCCGCTCAGTCTGTGGTACTTTGTTACAGCAGCTCTAGAAAATGAATACAAGAGGCTATGCCAAATTTCCTCTCTGTCCTGTCCTTTCCTCTTCTGATCAAAGTAAGACATAGTACCAAAGAGCTTATAATGACAATAACAACTTCTTGCCTCATCCCTCCCTTCTCCTAATCACACCCTAAAGAGCCTTTTAAGGGACATTAATTTCCACTTCTTCAAAGCCCTTTCCCAACTACCTAAAAATGAGGTGCTAGTTTCCCTCTCTCTCTCTCTCTCTCTCTCTCTCTCTCTCTCTCTCTCTCTCTCTCTCTCTTTAATATATCTTATTGATTTTTTTTTTTTTTTTTACAGAGAGAAAGGAAGAGAGATAGAGAGCTAGAAATGTCGATGAGAGAGAAACATCGACCAGCTGCCTCTTGCACACCCCCTACTGGGGATGTGCCCGCAACCAATGTACATGCCCCTGACCGGAATCGAACCTGGGACCTTTAAGTCCGCAGACTGCTGAGCCAAACCGGATTTGGCTAGTTTCTCTCTCTTTTTTTTTACTCAAATTATTCTGACATGAATGTTCCTCTTTGCAGTACATGAAACTCCTAGGCCGTGCATATGCATAATAACATTTTTTCCTGTGTTTGAATGACTCCATGTCAATGTGCTTTGGAAGGGAATTTGTTTTTTGGAAGCCTGTGTGACACAGAGGTCAGTTGAAAATAGCACAGGATTCCCACTTGGGAAGACCTGGTTCCCTCTCTTGTCTGCCACTGGTCAGGTTACTTCAGTGCCTTACTCTTGGTCACCCTATTTTTTAAAAATGGGGGAAGGAAAATAATATCTTAAAATATTGAACTCAGCTCTTCCTTCCTTCTTCTTTTCTTCATTGTTGTCTTGTAAAATATGAAACAATTGCAGAGTTCAGAATTAAGGATATATGCCATTCTAAAGTAAGCCCTCCCTAAGTCAGACGGAAGAACATCTCCCGGTCAGTGAGGTTCATTATCACTAGCCACTAAGGAAATACAAATTAAGAACCTGGCAATCAATCATCGCACACCTATCAGAACAACACATATTAAAAATAGTGCAGAGAATGCCAGCAAGGATGCAGAGAGATTGGATTCTCACACATTGTTGGTGGGAATATAAAATGGTACAGCTACTCTGAAAAACACTTTGGTAGTTTCTCATAAACCTACAATTACCAGGCAAGCCGGCAATTATACTTGTAGGCATTATCATAGAGAAGTGAAGACTTATGCAAGCGCGCACGCACACACCCACAGACACACACACATGTCCTTGAATAGGTTAATGGTCAAACAAACGATGGTACATCCTAAAGTGAAATACTACTAAGCAATAAAAAGGCACAAACTATGTTTTTTTAAACCTCACCTGAGGATTTTTTTCCCCATTGATTTTTAGAGAAAGTGGAAGTGATGGAGTGGAGGGGGAGGGGAGGAAGAGAAGTACCTTGATTAGTGAGCTCCCTCACATGCCCCAACCAGGGCCAGGGTTTGAGCTGACAGTCAAGGTACGTGCCCTTGACCAAAAATTGAACCTGAGACCCTTTGATCCACGGGCCAATGCTCTAGTCACTGCTAGGACAAACAAACTATTGATACGCACAACCTGGGTAGATCTCAATGCCATTATACTTGAATAAAGCCAATCTCAAAATGTCACATATTGCACAATTCCATTTATATGAATTATTTAAATGATGAAATTATATAGGTGGAAAATAAATTTATGGTTGCCAGGGGCTTTGAAGGTTGAAGAGGATGTGGGTGGTGACTACAAATGGGTACCACAAAGGAAATCTTTGTAGTGATAGATTCCTTCTATGTGAAGTTGTAGGTGATGGATATGCCAAACTACACATGTGATAAAATGACAGAGAACTATATACATATGTGTACCAACTCAATTTTTACTATAATTATGTAAGATGTAACTATTGAGAGAAACATGGTAGCCTAGCCATCGTGTCTCAATGGTTGAGCATCAACCCATGCACCAAGAGGTCACTAGTTCCAATCCTGAACAGTACACATGCCTGGATTGCAGGCTTGATCCCCTGTAAGGGGCTATGTAGGAGACAGCCTATCGATGTTAATGTTTCTCCCTCATCAATGTTTCTAGCTCTCCCTCTCTCTCCCTCCCTCTCTAAAAGTCAATAAAAAACATTTTTTTAAAAAATAGGAACATAGTAAAGGGTATTCAGGACCTTTGCATTCCATACTATCTGTGTATTTGCTGTGAATCTATAATTACAGTATTTTGAAATAATCTTTTAAATTCTGTCCTAACTGGTTTGGCTCAGTGGATAGAGCATCTGCCTGCAGACTGAAGGGTCCCAGGTTCAATTCTGGTCAAGGAAATGTACATTGGTTGCAGGCATATCCTCAGTAGAGGGTGTGCAGGAGGCAGCTGATCAATGTTTCTCTCTCATCAATGTTTCTAACTCTCTATCCTTTTCCCTTTCTCTCTATAAAAAAAAATCAATAAATATATATATATATATTTTTTTTTAATTCTAAAGTACTCACCACCTATCATAAGATAGGCTAGTGCTTCCACTACAGAAACCCCCAACCCAACACACTCTTCTCCATTCATAACATCCACATTGATCTTGTGGTAGTCCACTCTTGCTTTTGCTTATATATTTGCCATTTATACATGCTTCCTTAAAAATACAGTATATTTTTATCTAACTTAAATGTTATGCAAATTGAAGCAATTATATGACATCTTTTAAATCTGGCTTTTTTCACTGAACATCAAGTTTGTAAGTTTCATCCATAACGTGTATGGCTGTACTCCTGTGTTTCATCAAACAAATGTGCTACAATTTATTTGTCCATTTTATTGCAGATGACTTTTTGGGGGAGGTTTTTCTAGTTTGGGGATATATGAGCAATGCTGTCATGAATATTACTGTACCTGGGAGCACATGGGCATGCATTTTTCTACAGACTATACACAGGAAAAAAACTTCTAGGTCATGGGTATGTTTATTTTATATATATATATGATTGATTTTGTACAGAGAGAAAGGGAGAGAGATAGAGAGTTAGAAACATCGATGAGAGAGAGTCATCGATCAGCTGCCTCCTGCACACCCCCTACTGGGGATATGCCCGCAACCAAGGTACATGTCCTCAACCGGAATCGAACCGGGGTCCCTTCAGTCCCCAAGCTGACGCTCTATCCATTGAGCCAAACCAGTTTTGGCGGGCATGTTTATTTTCAACTTTGCAAGAGAGTGGTAAACTATTTTCCAAAGGGTTGTATCACTCTTCACTTTCATCAGCTGTCTGAGTTCTTGTTGCTCTTTTTGAGTACTAAAAGACAGATTTTAGGAGCAAAGTCAGCCTCAGAACTGCCTGACCCCTGTCCAGATGAACATCTTAGTGAGCCAAAGCTAGCAGCCACCACTGCTGTTTGTGAGCACTTCTAGCTGCTGTGTTAAGAAAGAAGCTGTTGCTGTGTCCCCAGAGGGCCTCCCAGTAACAGCAAACAATGTCCCAAGTGATCCCCACCAGGAGGAACACCTGACAGCAGTTTCAGACAATGCACAGTCCACTGGAACGTATCCAGGGCCCAGGACAAATGTATATGTTCCTGAATCAACAACCTTGATTTTTCAGCAAAGGACCACCTATCTCTAAGAGCTGTTATAAGCATGCAATAACACACTGAAAGCATCCAAAATGATGTCAGTCTCTTTTTAATGGATGCTCATTTTCCTTCTTAGGAAATGCCCATCCCTAACTCCAATTATTTAGTAATTGGCTCAGTACCGGAGTCACAAAACATTCTAATGTGCAGATAATTCAGTAGTGCCCAAGAGAGAAAAAAGAGACACCATTAGCCACATTTTGTGACTATAAGTAATGCGGTTGATTCTCCTGAAAGATAACAGTCTGGCCTGGCCAACATGGTTGACCCTCAACCTATGAACCAGGAGGTCATGGTTTGATTCCTGGTCGGGACACATGCCTGAGTTGCAGGTTCGATCCTCAGTGCAGGAGGCAGCCGATCAATGATTATCTCATCATTGATGTTTCTATCTCTCCATCTCCCTTCCTCTCTAAAATAAAAAAATACATATTTTTAAAAAGAAAAGAAAAGAAAGGTGACACTCAGACTTTCTACAGAATTCACAACACAGAAATTTCCATATCATTTTGAGCAGTGGTGTGGTGCTGTCATTGGAAAAAGCAGTCTTTAATGATCAGTATTCATTTACTGTGTTTCCCCGAAAATAAGACATCCTCCAAAAATAAGACCTGCTTACAGGTTTCCTTCTGAGTGAAATATAAGACATTCCCCTGAAAATAAGGCCCCCCTAGGCTAAACATGAGACATTTGGTCCACTGATTCTGAAAGAAATGGAGTCACAAGAAATTCACCAGGAAGTTCAGGAATTGGATTGTTATGATGTTCCAGAAGATGATGACATGATTGTCATTGAATAAATGAGTAAATTCTTGATACTGTAGGATTCACAGTTTGTCTGGTTTGTGTTGACAATTACTGTACTACCATACCATATACAGGTAATAAATTTCCTTTATTTTCATTTAACAATAAATGTGTACTGTATTCTTCTTCATGGAAAAATAAGACATTTCCTGAAAATAAGACCTAGTGCAAAATTAATATAAGACACTGTCTTATTTTCGGGAAAACAGGGTAATTGTGTATATTCTCATGTCTGTTTTCTATCTCCTTATTATGTAGTTGACCCCATGAATATCATGTGATATTATGTAATTGACCTCATAAATATCATGAGATATTTGCACAAGATGCTTTTAATTAGTTTTATAGTTCTCAGGAATCATTAGGCCCATACAAAATGTCTATCTGAAGGGCAAAATTTTCACTGTCATGTTTACATTTAGCACTTTAACCTCTTCCATTACTAGGCAACAAGTAACATCAGTATTTACAGAGTAATACCAGGTACACTCATTGTTATAGGCATTGAGGCATTACAAAGGAGAAATTGGATATGGTCCCTTGACTTCTGGTTTGTGAGATCTGACCAGAAAGATAAGACAAGTTAACAGTGAAATCAGTAAAAATGTATGGGAAGGGTCAAATAGAAATATGCTTAACAGTTTTACAATTAATTGGCTTTACAAGGCCAAATTTGAAAGGAATCTATTTTTTAATATATTTTTATTGACTTCATAGAGGAAGAGAGAGGGCTAGAGAGGTAGAAACATCAAAGAAGAGAGAATTATTGACCAGCTGCCTCCTTTATGCCCCTTACTGGGCACACCAGGCATGTGCCCTTGATCAGAATCAAACCTGGGACCCTTCAGTCCGAAGCCCGGTGTTCTATCCACTGAGGCAAACCGGTTGGGCTCATATTCATTTTTAAAGAGATGATGAGACCAAAGTGAAATGGCTGAAAAAGAAATTAAGTGATTTCAGTTTTCTTCTCTAAGAACCTTTCAACAACAGTTTTTATTTTCAATTATCAGTGACTGAGTGATCATAAGATGTATGAAGAACATTAAAAGAATGAATCCCAGCTGGTGTGCCTCAGTAAACCATTGTTAAAATCTTTGTGTTGCAATATTTTCTTCTTTAATCATTCAATGGGAGCACTTCTTAGAGAAAGGTAGGTAGATTATATGACACCCATTTTATGATACATCAAAGAAGATGTATATATGAGAGGTCATGTGACTTCAAAATCTCACCTGAGTCATAAAAGCAGAAATCAAGTCTCCTTACCCTTTTGCTGTGTCCACTTCAGGCTGCATTCACTGATTTTACTTTATTTTTAAAAATGTTTTTATTGATTTTAGGGAGAGGAAGAGCAAGAGAGAGAGAGAGAGAAAACATTGCTGAGAGAAACATCAATCAGCTGCCTCCTGCATGCCCCCGACTGGGGAATGGCTGCCACCTCCTGATGCATGGATCGACACTCAACCACTGAGGCACACCGGCTGGGATTCATTCTTTTAATGTTCTTCATACATCTTATAATGACTCAGTCACTGATTCTTAACTTGCATAATTTCTGGTTTTGGTCCCTTGAGCCATGAAAACACCTCACTGCCACCACCCCTGCCCATGAGCTAAAACATCAGAACAAACTACATGGAAGTAAGGATAAAGAAGTTCACCATCCAGAAGTGAAATATCATTGCTGACAAGTACACATAAGGAATTGTTTGACATTGAAATTGGGTCTCAAAAGAGCTATTGGCCCAGAAAGAAACTCACTAAAAACTGATTCATTTGCCTTTCATCATAACCATTATTGCCTGTCTCATTTTCGATTCTTACTAGTATATTTCCAGTAGGACATGATCTCACTCATCTAGAGGAAATGATGAACAACATAAGACTAATGAACAAGAACAAACCCAGAAATAAGGAGTCATGGGTCAGATTGTTGGACCTCAGAGGGAGGGTGAGGATAAAAGGGAGAGATCAACTAAAGGACTTGTGTGCATACATATGAGCCTAACCAGTGGTCAAGGACAATAGGGGGGAGGGGGCATAAGTGGGGAGGGGGCAGGGATTGGATGCGGGGTTGAGGACAAATATGTGATATCTTAATCAATAAAGAAATTTATTTTGAAGAAGAGGAAGAAGAAGAAGAAGAAGAAGAAGAAGAAGAAGAAGAAGCAGCAGCAGCAGCAGCAAGAAATGGTGTTGAAGGAAGAATTTCAAGGCATTTTACCAAGAAAAAAAAAAATGTGACCCATCCAAAGGGGTTTGTACATGTCTTCTAAAACAATTCTTTTTTTTCTTTTTTTTTTGTTTGAAAATTTTCTTTTTTTTTATTTCAAGAAAAACAATTTTAAATATAATAATGTTACATGCAAGAAAAAATTATCTTAAATACAATAATGTTACATGCAATAAACATTAATATCTCAAGAAAAACAATTTTAAATATGATAATGTTGCATGCAATAAACACCAATTATTTAAGAAAATTATCTTACATATATTACATGCAATATACATTAATATTTCAAGAATAAAAGGATTTTAAGTATAATAATATTACCAAAATTGTACTAACATAATAAATCACAAAAGTTGTAGGAAATATTAAAAATCTGCAAATAACAGGATTACTTCTATTAGTTCATAGGATATACTACCCCCCACCACTCTATTCTTGTTCATTAGTTATGTTGTTCATTATATTCCACAAATGAGTGAGATCATATGATATTTATCTTTCTCTGACTTATTTTTCTTAGCATGATGCTTTTAAAGATATGAGTATTTTGTTGGATATGAGTATTATTACTTCAGCTTTTTTTTCTTTTCCATTTGCATGGGGGGAAAAATTTTCACCCCTTCACTTTCATCCTGTGTGTGTCTTTTGTTTTGAGGTGGGTCTCTTGTAGACAGCATATAGATGGATCATATTTTTGTATCCATTCAACTACCCTACACCTTTTGATTGGAGAATTTAATCTATTTACATTTAGGGTTATTATTGAGAGGTACTTATTTATAGCCATTTAAATTCTGTATGGCTAGGTTTCTCTCTCTCTTCTTCTCAGCAATCCCTTATAGCAATCCCTTTGGCTTTTCTTGTAATGCTGGCTTGGTGGTGATGAACTTCTTTAGTCTTTTTTTTTTTTTTTTTTTTGTCTGGGAAGCAAATTATTTGACCATCTATTTTGGATGATAGCCTTGCTGGATATAGAAATCTTGGTCTCAGATCCTTGCTTTTCATTACCTTGAGTACTTCATGCCATTCCCTTCTGGCCTATAGAGTTTCTGATGTGAAATCAGGTGTCAGCTTTATGGGAACTCCTTTGTAGGTAACACTTTTTTTTCTATTGCTGCCTTTAAGATTCTCTTTGTCTTTAATTTTTGGCATTTTAATTATGATGTGTCTGGGCATGGATCTGTTTGGGTTCTTCTTGTTTGGAGTTCTCTGTGCCTCTTGAACTTGTGTGACTGTTTCCTTTACCAGGTTAGAGAAGTTTTTTACCATTATTTCTTCAAACATTTTCTCTAATTCCTTTACCCCTTTCTGCCACTGTCTGGCACACCTGCTATTCTAAAATTGTTACATTTCACATTGTCCCACAGGTCCCTTAAGCTGTCCCCTTGCTTTTTAATTGTTTTTTCTTGTTGGTTCTCTAATTGAGTGATATTTTCAACTCTGTCTTCTAAAACACTGATTCAATCCTCAGCTTTCCCTAAAAAAGGGAAAAGTGTATTCCTTCCAATGTGTTCTTTATTTGTGTTATGTCATTCTTTATCTAAGACTGTTCATTTTTCATAATTACTATATCTTTTTTCACACTATTCAGCATTTTTAACATCATTATTCTGAACTCTGTTACATATAAATTTCTTATCTCTGCTTCATTTATCTCTTTTCTGGAGAATTCGCTAGTTCTTTCATTTGGGGGTTGTTTCTTTTGTTTTCTCACTTTGTTGTCTGTTTGGGTTTGTGACTATGTTTTAGGTAGGACCTCTATACCTCTCAATCTCTAATGTTAAAGTGTTAAAGGTTGCTTCTGACTAATTGGATCAAGCAAAGATTCAAAGCCTCTAGAGACCACCTCCATCTACAGACTAATAGGATTCTGAATAGCCCCCAGGCAATCTTCCTCAGAGTTTTTTCAACTGGATGGGGCAGTTGCTTCTGCCTGGAGGCTAGTTGTTACTTTTTTTTTTTTTTTTAAGTGAAGTTTTGTTTTATTTTATTTTATTCCATTTTTTAAATTAAATTATTATCTGTGTACATATTTTAACATTGCCCCCCCCATACATACCCTCCCTCCCCAGAGTTTTGTGTCCATTGGTTGTACTTATATGCATGTATACAAGTCCTTCGATTGATCTCTTATCTCCCCCAAGGCGTTTTCCATTAGATGTGTTGACTGTCTTTCCCCCTGGCAAGGCAGATGTCTATGTGGGAAAGATGTCCTCCACTGTGTGAGGGAATGGCTCAGCACGGGAAACTTGGGGTGTCTGCCTTCTGAGCTCTATCCCCTGAGTCCCCTGTCCTGGGTTCTGCTCTCACAGTTCCAGTCTACTTCACCCTCCCTCTGCCAAAGCATAAGGTGGGTGGCTCCACAGGAAATTTTTGTGTGTTGGCCCTTTAAGAGGGTGCCTGAACTTTCAGCTGCCACTCCCTGGCAGACAGTACCTCTCTGCTTTTCACAGCTAGATGTTATGTGGGTATCCTCCTCAGTTTGGTGCTCTCTGCTGGGGAGACCAGCTTCGGTATTAGATCCCAGAGTTCTCAGTGACAACCCTCCCCCCTCCCCCCAGCTGAGATATCCCTCCAGGACTTCAGTTGCCCTTTGGTGCCTCCAGCCCTCCTACCAGTCTCTATGCAGTCTCCACCTTCAGACCTTGGGTAGCAGGGTTCTCTCCTATGAGTTTTCCATTGATTATTCAGGAAGCCTTTCTATATTTCAACTGTAATTCTGTCTTGTGTCTGGGAGCATCCTTCTACTCTGCCACCATCTGAAAATTTTCAAGACTGTAGTTAGTTGAATTTGTGTCTGATCCTATACATTGACTTGTTAGTACACTTCTGGTGGTAGGTATAAGTAGGAAGTATTCTGAAATAATTCCTGAGTATTCTGAAATGATTCCTCTGAAACAATTCTAAAAACCAAGAAGTTTGGTTTTAATTCATTATCTACAAAAATTAATAAATAGAATGATGGAATTCTAAGTGTAGTGAAACTAGGTCATTAAGGACTAGGACAATCTAGGCCAAACATGCTAAGGTAATATATCACATAGAAATTAAACTACAAAATGACGTAAACTCATTTAATAGGGAATTTTCTTTTGCTTCCATACAAATTTTTCTTTGCCTCTATGAGAGATCAGTTTCTCTCTTCAATATTGAGTTGGAGAACAGAATTGAAATCCATAGGTAAAGAAACTAAACTGAAGTTGTGGCTATGTTTGTTTCTGGTCTGAGCCCTCAACATCATGAGGTTTGTTTTGAGTTCTCAAAGGCCAGAGCTCCCTCTCACTTCCATGGCTTTGAGGACAGTTGGTTTAGCCCATAATATCTGAATGCCCAAACGACCCATAGAGGTTGTCCGGTGGACAAACTGAAGTGTGCCCACAGTGCAGCACTGCTCACCTGCAGCGGGTCACAATCGCAGTCAGACGTCTCCATGGTGACATCTTTGAGCCAGGAGGCCAGTACAGTGGGCTTCATGACATGCCAGGACTGGAGTGACCATAGTGCCGAGAACAGCTTTGACTACTGTAAGCCATCCCTATACCTCTAATTCAGATGAAAAAGTTTAAGAACTTAATCCATACTGAAGGATCATTGAGGGTGATTCTGGAGCAAAGTCTCTCTGTGTGAGATCCAGGAGGCCTTTTCAACCCTGTCACCTTCTGGAATCCCCATAGTAGTACCTAAGAAGAAGGCAAGGCCAGAAAAAAAGGATTCTGAGTACTTACTAGACAGAAACCAAGAATGAGAACTTCATGATTGCTCATTATTCTTGGATACTGTGTCTTAAATGGCCTGGTGACTACCTCCATGTACTTAAGAGTGTAGCTTTTTTTAAATTTTTTTTATTAGAGTTGCCCAGAAGAATATAAACTAATGTCCTAATTACCTGTGTTACCATCCTGAAACAGAAAAACTGAGTTTTTATTTCATTTAGGTGGTTCCGGAGAGAAACCTTTCCAGGACCCATGTATGGGCAGAGCTGTTTTCCCTGATCAGGATCCTTGCAGCACCCAAGTAAGACTGTAATTATCAAATGTATTTTTGTTCTGTCTCTGGCCACTGCTAATTGTGTTCTTTATTTCCTTTCTAATAGAAAGCTCTTACTATTTTCTCCGACAATTGTGATATTTTCTTCTTTTTATTTAATTTTTATTTACTGATTTGAGAAAGAGAGAGAAAGAAGATGGAGGAGTGAAAGAGAGAGAGAAATGTCAATTTTTGTTGTTTCACTTATTTATGCATTAGTTGGCTGATTCTCATATGTTCCCTGGCTGGGGATCAAATCTGCAACTGTAGCATATTGGGATGATGTTCTAATCAATTGGGCTACCCAGCCAGAGCATGTTATTTATTTCTTGATCATTGTACCTTCTATTCACCAATTAATCAAAATCCAATCCACCAGGATATTTTACCGAACTTTACTATAGAAAAAAAGTACTTAAAAGCAGTCTTACACTTAGGGGCTTAAATGTCTCAAGTGTTTCAAAGTAAGTTCTGTTTAAAATGTTTAGAGAACCCATCTTAGGCCTCTATACATTATGGTTCTGTCCTCTCACAGGCTAAGTACATTTTATTTTAATGTACTAGTAAATGAGAATAAACAATTCATTTTTATTATAGAAAATTAAATCAATCGCTAAGTAGTCAAAGGACTACATACTTATTAATGAACTACTTTATTTTATTTACGTATGTATGTATGTATGTATGTATGTCAGTTAATTCTCACCCAAAGATATTTTTCCATTGAGTTTAGAGACAGTGAAAAGGATGGAGGGAGACAGGGAGGAGAGAGAGCACTTGAGTGAGAAGACATTGATTGGTCAGTTGTCTCCCCCCTCCACCAGGGTCAGGAATTGAACCTGTAACCCAGGTACGTGCCCTTGACCAGGAATCAAATCTGTGACCCTTCAGTGATCTAATCACTGAGACACACTGGCCAGGGCTGGACCACT
Organism: Pipistrellus kuhlii; assembly: GCF_014108245.1. Classification (NCBI taxonomy): domain Eukaryota; kingdom Metazoa; phylum Chordata; class Mammalia; order Chiroptera; family Vespertilionidae; genus Pipistrellus; species Pipistrellus kuhlii. The sequence continues at coordinate 150,176,908 of NW_023425529.1, forward strand.
TTATTTAACTGCTTCTCCTAAAATGTAATCACCTAACTAAGTATAAAAAAGCCAAAATGTCATCTTACAAAGAAAATTAGATAGAGAGGACTTGTCATTGGCAACGTCTTTTTTGAAATAGACATTTTTATTGGTTTTTAAAGAGAGAGGAAGGAAGAGAGAGAGAGAGAGAAAGAGAGAGAGAGAGAGAAAGAGAGAGAGAGAGAGAGAGAGAGAGAGAGAGAGAGAGAGATCAATGTGAGAGTGAAACATCGATCAGCTGTCTCCTGCAGGCCTCTAACGAGGATCAAGACTAGCCCAAGCATTGCCGTGACCAGGAATTGAACAGGCAGCCTTTCAGTGCATGAAAGGATGTCCCAAGCACTGAGCCACTCTGGCCAGTCTTTATTATATATTTATTATATATTATATAACTAGAGGCCTGGTACATGAAATGCATGCAATTGGGGGGGTGGGGGGAAGAAGTCCCCTCAGCCGGCCTGCGCCCTCTCACTGTCAAGGAGTTCTCAGGAGATGTCCAACTGATGGCTTAGGCCTGTTCTCCATGGGGAGAGGGCCTAACCCATCAGTTGGACATCCTTAGCGTTGCCACAGAGGCAGGAGAAGCTCTTGCCACCGCTGCTGCACTTACCAGCAGTGAGTCCAGCTCAGGGCTTCTGGCTGAGCAGTGCTCCCCCTGTGTGAGCACACTAACCACCAGGGGGCATCTCCTACATCTGCCCCATGGTGGTCAGTGTGCATCATAGCCACTGGTCATTCTGCCATTCAGTTGATTTGCATATTACCTTTTTATTATATAGGAAGTTTAATTTAGGCCTCCCTAAATTTCTGCCACTTAAGTGTGTGTGTGTGTGTGTGTGTGTGTGTGTGTGTGTGTGTGTGTGCATATATAATTTCCATAATACCAGTAGTGAGAGATTTGTGTTAACATTCTAGCAGAGTTACACCTCTAGAACACAGTTATGAACCACAAAATGAAAACTACCTGAATGGCCAAATAATTGTCAAGCTCATGCATGGTACTCTATGTGAAATAGACTCAGCTCTCTACTTTGTGCCTATTCATATTCTATCTAATGCACTTGGGTACTGGTTTCCAAAGCACACAACAAACCAGATGATGAGAACAGCTGAGAAGCAGACAGCTATCATTTTATGTTGTCAGCTACAGTAAGTGGCAGCTGGATGACAGGGAAAACGGGGGGAGAAAAATCTTCCAAAATGCAAGCAGGGATATAAGACCTTGGGTCCCAGAGATCCAGAGCAATTTGGTTTCCAGAACAGCAGCTCTAAGTGGTCTCTGCAATCATCATTGTGTTTCAGCATAGTGAGATAATTGATTTAATGATGCTCAAATGTTGTAGCTGAAAAGATACCCTGGGGGTCTAACCCAACTCTCCCAATTTACAGATGAGGAAACAGAGACCTAGGGAAGCATTGAGAGCCCGGTTCAGGGTCAGAGTGGGTTAGTAGTGAAGCTGTGAATGGAGCCAGGACCTCCTGACCCCAATAAATGTTTTCATGACAAAATCGCTGAAGCCTGGTTGGTTAAATATGAGGATTCACTGAGATAAAGTATAGAAAGTTAGCACTCACAGAAAATGATTACAATCTTGTGAGGTTTTATTATGAATTAAAAACCTGCTATTTTTTAAAAAAAGATTTGAGTACTTTTAATATTAATTTTAAAAATAACTTTGCTTTTCCACAAAATTAAGTTCCAAGAAGCCATTTCTTCTCAGATGCTAAAATGTCGCCTCTTCAGAAAGGTTTCCCCTGACTACCTTATTAAAAATAGTACCTACCTCTTAGCCGAAACCGATTTGGCTCAGTGGATAGAGCGTCAGCCTGTGGACTGAAAGGTCCCAGGTTCGATTCTGGTCAAGGACATGTACCTTGGTTGCAGGCACATCTCCAGTAGGGGTTGTGCAAGAGGCAGCTGATCCGATGATTCTCTCTCATCGATGTTTCTAACTCTCTATCTCTCTCTCCTCCTCTCTGTAAAAAAATCAATAAAATATATTTTTAAAAATATATATATAAAAAAATAGTACCTCTTAGCCCTGGCCCAGTACTTCAGTTGGCTAAGCATTGTCCCCATACACACAGATGGGGTTTCTTTCTTTTTTTTTTTTTTCTTTCTTTCTTTCTTTCTTTTATTTTTTTAAATCACAGGTGGGGTTTCAATCCCTGGGCAGGGGCTCACAGAAGAACCAGCCAATGAATGCATAAATAAATGGAACAACATCAATGTTTCTCTTTCTCCTTTCTTTCTCCCTCTCTAAAATCAATATATAAAATAATAGTTTCTCTGTAACTTTATCCTTATATTGATTTTATGCTTTGTAAACTATCAACATATGAAATTGGATACCTATATATTTTACCCATAAAGCTTCTTTTAAAGTTAGTAGCTTAAATATTATGACTTTCTTCTAGTTTTAAAATAGAATAGTCCTCTTCTTTCCTAGAAAAGATTTAGCCCTTATTCTCAATCTCATAACCATGAAGTGATCCATTCATAAGGGCAGAGCTCCTGGAAGAGCAGAGTCTCTGCAAACTGAGTCTAACCAGCCTGATTAATAATGTCATGGGACCCCTTTCAAATGATGGCGCTTAGCTATAAGGATGCATATTCCATTTTTTAGCTGCATTCTATCAGTATTTTCTACATGTAGTTACATTTTAACAGGAAATATTTGGCCTGTGGTATAGCTGAATTCCTATAATGCAAGTATTTTTATAACATGATTCCAATATTATTATTTTATATAGCAGATAGAACTCCAAATACCTACCTGCTTCCCCCCAACCCCTTTCTGCATTCTTTAAAATATGAGGTATAGCCCAGCCAGGTATGGCTCAGTGGGTGAACATCAACGATGTACCAGGAGGTCATGGCTCGATTCCCAGTCAGGACACGTGCCTGGGTTGTGGGCTCAATCCCCAGGAGGAGGCATGCAGAAGGCAGCCCATCAGTGATTCTCTCTCATCATTAATGTTTCTATCTTTCTTCCTCTCTGAAGTCAATAAAAATATATTAAAAATAAATAAAATTATATATATATATATATATATATATATATATATATATATATATATAGTAGGTATTTTGTGAGCATGTTTTTTAAAGCTGGGAACAGTGAAACAAGGAAGGGTGTAGAACAGAAGAAGCAAGAGGAGGGAGCCTAGGAGGGAATGTTGGCTTACTGAGAAATTAGCCATAGCGACAGAAGTGAGCTTACTGAGAAGGCAGAGAAAGGGAGCCTTGGAGATAGGTTCTGGGGGTCAGCCGAAGAGGAGCTACCACTGCCACCACTCCCCTGGCCACAAGTCTCCTGAGACCCTTAGAGTTTAAGAGATGCATGCATGTGGAGGAAGAAGAGGGGGAAGGGAAAGCAGGCATGCTCCTGGGAGAGAGGGTGCACCTAAAATAGCAGGTATACTATTTCTGATAATCAAGCACAAACTTAAGCATCAATTAAACTTACTGGCTATGTCTTAGATTGAGATGGGAGGACAGCATTTGACATCTTAGTATTACCGTGTTTCCCTGAAAATAAGACATCCTCCGAAAATAAGACCTACTTACAGGTTTCCTTCTGAGTGAAATATAAGGCATCCCCCCAAAAATAAGGCCCCCCTAGGCTAAACATGAGAGATTTGGTCCACTGATTCTGAAAGAAATGGAGTCACAGGAAATTCAGGAATTGGATTGTTATGATGTTCCAGAAGATGATGACATGATTGTCACTGAATAAATGAGTAAATTCTTGATACTGTAGGATTCACAGTTTGTCTGGTTTGTGTTGACAACTACTGTACTACCGTACCATATACAGGCAATAAATTTCCTTTATTTTCATTTAACAATAAACGTGTACCGTATTCTTCTTCATGGGAAAAATAAGACATTCCCTGAAAATAAGACCTAGAGCATCTTTGGGAGCAAAAATTAATATAAGACACTGTCTTATTTTCAGGGAAACAGGGTAGTTTGATCTAATTTCCTTGCAAAACATTCTTTGTAAACAAGAAGTGGAGGAGTAGATTAGATGGTTGAAGAAAACTTAGAGAAGCACCAAGAAAATACCACTTCTCCAGAAATATCAAACAGTAAAAGTAATCCCTTAAAATTGTTATATTGTAAATCATCAAATGAAATACAAGACGCCTTAATAAGCCAATGAATTAGGAGTTGTTTATTGCACGAGGCCCAGAGGAGGTGTCTCTTCCAAATCTCAGCCCCACATTCAGGAAGTTTCCCCATATTTATACCCTTCGAGACTCTTTGCAGATATTACAAAGAACTCTGTGTGAGTTACTGTTACAGACAGTTGTAACCTTGAATACATAATGAGTTTGTAAGAATATGAGAATTGTTATCGGTATTAGTCTATTTTAAGCTATCACATTGGATGGCTAGCTTGCAAGGTCAGACAGTTAAGTTTATCTTTTTCTATTATTTGAACTAAAAACAAAGTCATTTTATAGAATAAGAGACTGTCTTAAAGTGGCAGAGTTTATAATGATAGAGTTCACAGGGACAGGGCTTACAAGAATGGGGTCTATCTAACAATAGCAGAGAATTCAAACAGCAGTTTTATACAAGATGGAGGTTACTGAGCTTCAAAATAAAGTGTTGTGCAATTTTAACATTTGTGCCCACTTGGTGTTCCAACTATCTTTACATTTTAGTGGACTCTTAGGTGTTAAAGAAACCCTTGCAATCAAAAAGGAATAAGAATTTAAGGTGACATAGTGAAGGTACTGCCACTAGCTCCCTCTTATGATATTGGTATTATGAATTAAAAACCTCCTCTGCCTGACCTCTAAGTGTTGGGATGTCTCAAGGCTGAGTCCTTCATCCTCTTTTCTCTTCCCCAGGTGACGCCATCTACTTCTAGAGCTTTTGATGCCATAAACATAATAAATTAAATAGGTATTTCCAACTATGCCCACTTCCTGAGCTCCTGGTTCTTCTGCTCAACTGCTTCCTGAACATTGCCTCTTGTCTATTAGCATCTCAAACTTCCTATGAAGGAAACCTGACTCTTATTTTCTCCTTTCTAGGCCGTATCCCAAACATTTTCATCTTAATGGCATTGCCACTGCTAAGCCTCAAAACCTAGGCATCCTTGCTACATCCATCTCACCCCTGACAGAGGTGGAGCCCCCATGAAGCTCATGAAGTTTAAGCTGCAGGCCCTTCACTTGCACAGAACTCTCCCAAGGCACTTCATTTTGTGTTCGGTTTATTTTTCTTACAGAGGAGCCTCAAATTCTGTAAGTTTCAGGTCCCACAAAACTTGGGTCTGCCTCTGCACCCTACATTTGCCTCTATTTCAAAAGAAAAGTATTTAAATCTGACCACTTTGGACACAGTGGATGGCTAAAGTCCCAGCCACTATCTTCTCTGACCTGGAGTCCTATGATGACCTCCTAATGCTCTCTCAGCTTCCCCACTCCCTCCTACAGTGTATTTCCTATGTAGTAGCCAGAATGATCTTTTAAAGATGATTTCCAGGTCATACCTCCTACTTAACCATCAAATGGTTTATCATTCCACTTATAAAGTCATACAACTAAACTATCACAATGCCCTAGTCAGTGGTAGGCAAACCACGGCTTGAGAGTCACATGCAGCTCTTTGGCCCCTTGAGTGTGGCTCTTCCACAAAATACCACATGCAGGCATGCACATACAGTGTAATTAAAACTTCTTGGCCCATGCGCAGAAGTCGGTTTTCAGCCTGGGCGAGTCTATTTTGAAGAAGTGGCGTTAGAACACTCAAGGGGCCAAAGAGCTGCATGTGGTTCACAAGCCGAAGTTTGTCAACCACCGCCCTCAGTGATCTGCCCACTGCTTAACCCCAGCCCCTTCCCTCAGAGCTTACTCCCCTCTCGCTATAATCTTTCCTTGTTGGAATACACCAGACTCATTTTTGCCTTAGGATTTTTGTACCCCTGTCTCCTATGTTTGGGGGAATTTCCCTCATTTCTTCACTTATCTCCCCATTTTTCAAGTCTCAGTTCAAATATCACCTCCCCTCCCCTCAAAACACTGTGTCCCTAAAGTAGTACCCAACTCTGCCCCAGTCATTCTTGACCTCATTTTCCTTTTCTTCAGTGGTCACTATTTAAAATTATCTTGTCTACCCAGTTTACTGGTTCATTGCCTGATATCTCTGAAAAGATTGCGAGCTCCATGGAGGTGGGAACCCAGTCTGCTTGCTCACTGCTGAATCACAGCAGCCTGAGTGCCTACTACAGAGAAGGTGCCCAATAAGTATTTGCTTTAAAAAAAAATTGTTTGTTGACTAAATACTAACAATAAAATGTGGCATGAAATACTACTACACAAAGTGGGTAGAATTGAAGAATATGAATATTATAAAATTCTTTTTGTTTTTTTCCTCATGAACTTTAGACCATCAAAGAAATCTATCCTGCCAGGGGATGCTAGTTTGAGATGTGGATTGATGTCACAATTAATATTTCACTATGTATGCCATCATAATGCATGAGGTAAAATGTGTATAGCATTGTGTCTAAACTGTAAGATACTTGCTATAAATAGCACATAGAGAGGAAAATGTATAGACTAAATCATATCTGAATTCCCCCACCCCCACCCCCAATAATGGTTTAGGAATGTTCAGAATGTTTGAGTTATGAATGTTATCATCCATATATTTTGAACTGAGTTAAAAATATTGTGAAAATAGAAAAACAGTAATTGAAATCTGGATCCATTTCCTTCAGATCTCTAAGGAAAAACATTTTACGATTTGCAATTTCTTTTGTCCATCCTATGGGTTGTCTGTTCACTTTCTTGATGAAAAGACAACCCACTAAAGCACAAAAGTTTTTAACTTTAATAAAGTTTATCTATTTTTTCCTTTTGTCTTTTGTGATTTGGTGTTACATCTAAAAAAATGATTGCTAAGTTCAAGGCCATGAAGATGTGCTCTGCTACCTTCTAAGAATTTTATAGTTTTAGCTCCTACATTTAGGTCTAGACTCTGTTTTGAGGTTCATATAGAGTGTGAAGTAGTAGCCCAGCTTCATTCTTTTGCATATAGAGATCCAGTTGTACCATAACATGTTGGAAAGTCTGTTCCAACACTAACTGGTCTTGGCACCTGTATCCATCAGTGTTCTCCAGAGAAATAAGATCAATAGTAAAGAAATTAGCTTACATTATTGTGGAGCTGGTATGACTGAAATCTATTAGGTGCAGACCAACAAGTGAATTTCATGTAAAAGCTGATGTTGAATTCTGAAATTTGCAGAGCAAGCCAGCAGGTGTTTTGTGTTGCAGTCTTGAAGCAGAATTGCTTTTTCTCAGGAAAACTCAGTCTGCTTTCCATCAAGGCCTCTACTACTTGGATGAGACCCACCCCCCTGGTGGAGGTTAATCTGCTCTACTTAAAATCAACTGATTTTATTTATTTATCATTTATTCATTCATTCAATCCTCACCCCAGGACACTTTCTCCACTGATTCCTCAAAGAGAGTGGAAGGGAGGGCAGAGACAGAGACAGAGACAGAGAGAGACAAATATTGAGGTGAGAGACACACGCTGATTGGTTGCCTCCTGCAAGTGCCCAACCAGATCCTGGGATCAAGCCCAAAACTGGGACATGTGCTCCTGCCTGGAATAGAACCTACAGCCTTCAGTCCGAGGGTCGACACGCTAACCATTGAGCAAAACTGGCCAAGGTTCAACTGATTTTAAATATTAATCACATCCAAAAATCTAGTGTTTGACCCAACAACTGGTATTAGCCTTACCAAGCTGAAACATTACCCATCACAGAATTCTTGTAAAACATCAATTGACCACAAATATAAGGTTTCCTTCTGGATTCTCTATTCAATTCCATTGATCTATATGTCTATCCTTAAGCCAGTACCACAGTGTCTTCATTATTGTAGTTTTGTTTTTAAAATCAAGGTGTGAGTCTTCCAACTTCTGTTGGGTTCAAGATTGTTTTGGTTATTTGTAGTCTCTTGCAATTAATGTGAATTTTAGATCAACTTGTCCATTTCTGAAGGGGATAAAAAGCAGTTGAAAGTTTAACAGTTATTATCTTAAATCTTGTGTGTCAACTTGGAGAGTATTGCCATCTTAATATTAAGTCTTTCAATCCATGCATATGTAATGAGTTTTTATTTGTTTAGATCTTCCTAAATTTCATAATAAAATGTCCTCCTTTGTCTCTGATAACAATTTTATTATAAAATCTATTTTGTATGATATTAGTGTAACCATTTCTGGTCTCTCAGATACTTTTTTTCATGGTATATCTTTTTCCAAACTTTTTCTTTAAACCTATCTGTGTTCTAAAGAAAAATATTGTACTTAAAAACTTAAATTCTTCTAAGTATATTTTCATTTCAGGTGGGTGTTAAAATGTAGCAAATAGTGTTTTTAAATTCATTTACCTCATTTAAGAGAATATAATCAACATAAAAAATAAAAGGTATTCTTCCTTTCCCCAACTCTTAATCAGTCCTTGATTTAAGTTATAAGTATATATTCTACAAGATCAGATCTGGAGTCACTTACCTTCTAAAGATTCACAAATCTGTTTAATGTCAAACCAGCAGGGAAAAGAAATTCCTCAGCAAGGAATTGCTCAGAAAGTACTGTACCATGTCTCCAAATTCCTGAGAATCAAGTCAGAAAACTGGAAGCAACTGAAAGCACTATAAGGTAGGTTATGTTCACTTTGTGACAAGCCACTTCCTAAATCTAATGAACAAAGTATGGAGGACACCTATGTACAGCTAGCTGGTTATCTTATTCTCTAGTAAAGCACTGTCCAATAAAAATATGTGACTCACAAATGTAAATTACATATGTAATTTTAAAGTTTCTAGTAGATATATTTTAAAAAGTAAAAAATAGGCAAAATTGTTAATATAGTTAATTATAGTTTATTAACAAATATAATCACATATTTTATTTAAGCCAATATATTATCATTTCTACATGTGATCAATGTTAAATTGTTAGTTATTCTTAATTTCCTACTAAGTCTTTGAAATTTAGTGTGTATTTTAATTAAAAGCACATCTTTATTTGATAGAAAAGCACACATTTCAAGTGATTAAGAGCCATAAAGACTAATAGTTACTATATTGGACAATGCAGCTATGGCATTTAATGTTGAAAATGGCCTTAAAATGCTCTATGATGATCATAGCAAACTGAATTTTTTTCTTAACCACAATTATTATGCATTGCCATAACAAGACTATTTATGTAATAGGATTATAAAAACATAAGGATGGCTGGTGTGGCTCACCAGTTTAGTGTGGAACTATGAACCAGAAGATCATGGTTTGATTCCCAGTCATGGCACATGCCTGGGTTGCAGGCTAGATCCCCAGTGGAGGGCATGCAAGGGGCAGCCAATCAATGATTCTCTCTCATCATTGATGTTTCCCTCTCTCCCCCCCCCCTTCCTTCCTCTCTGAAATAAATTTTTAAAAATATTTTTTAAAACTAAAAAACACATGTAATAACCTAACAGGTAGAGGTGCAATCAGAATTAAATTTGTAAATTTGTAAATTTGTAATTCAATCTGCATTAGTAATGATGGCTAACATTTAAGTATTTACTCTGTACCAGGCACTATGCTAAGTATTTTAACGTATGATGAAAGGCACTTCTATCTCCACTTCATAGAAGAGAAACATTGATCAGTTGTACATACACCACACATATACACACACACACACACATGCATTGCAACCAGGGATCATACCCACCATTTGGGCATGTGCCCTGACCAGGGATGGAACCCATGGCCCTTCTGTGCATGGGATGATACTCCAACAGAACCACACTGGCCAGGGCTGTCGTAGTTCATTTATATTATCTAAACTCGCAGGCGTCTTCAAACTACGGCCCGCGGGCCACATGCGGCCCGCAGAGGAGTCTGATCCGGCCCACCAGGTTTTTTGGGCAGTGAGCGCAGCCGAGGTGTTACAGTAGGAATTAGTAGTTCATATAGTCCGGCCCTCCAGCTCTCTGAGGGTCCGTGATCTGGCCCCCACTTTAAAAAGTTTGAGGACGCCTGAAAGTGACCTTCATAAGTTGCGACATAGAGGGCACATGTGCTTACAACTATCAGGCCAAGTAGTTGTAGTTCTTTTAGAGTCCTGGGTCAACTTTTAACAAATTACAGATTGTTCATTTGGTAGAATCTTCTTTTATTTACAGCCAGCACCCAATAAGCCAGAAATATTAAGGTACGGCGTTATTAAGGCAAGACCAAATTCTACCCCAGTTGAGAGAAGCTTTCACAGAGGTTTTATAAGCCTAACTTCTCTGGCCACCTCCCATGTCTAGGACACTCCCTTCAACATGGAAGTCCATACAACCAAGAAGAGTAGCTGGAGAAGATAATGCATGTTCTCTTTCTAAGGATTTAGGACCAGGCTGTGCAGAGAATTTTGACAAACATCAAAAATCCTAAGTTACCTGGGTTTCATAAAACAGTTGAGAGAAACTTCCAGTCTTTCATTTTCCCAACCTCACCCTTTTTCATAAGGGGATTTAAATGCTCTAAGCAAATATTCTCCAGATCTTAACAGGGGTCTTGTCAGGTCTAATAAGCTAACAGGAAAGGCATCAGGAGCCAGCCATTCACAGTCACTCAGCCCAAAGCAGTGGCAGCTAATCAGGAGAAAGCAAGACAAATTTTCTACCCTTCCATTTGATTTTCAAGTATAATGTATTGTTGGGACATTTGTGATGAATAACACCATACTTTTATTATTATTCCACTTTATAGGTGAGAAATTGAGGCTTAGAGATATTATGTGCTCACCCAAGTTCACATCACTTCTTAGAAACTAAAGACTGAAATCCACTTGAGTTCACAGTTCATTACCTTTGATCATCTATTCTTGGGAAATAAGCTCCCTATTTTGAAATCTATATAACCGGTACTTATGTTGGAATTTCTATTATTTAACAATTATTGAACAAATATATGTACTCTCCAGAGTCACTGCCAATAAAAACACTTACCACAGCAGGTGTTAAAAAATAACTGAAAATCAGGCCACACTCTTGAGTAAGCCTCTAGACAATTTATCTCATTTCACTGGTAACCTAGTAATTAAAAATGGTTTATAGTATGTGATTCCCAAAATCTTAATAACGATAGGTGAGGAAAAAGCCTCCTTAGGATCCAGACTTTACCACTGCTGACAAGACAAAAAAAACAAAACAAAAAACCTACTTCAAATTAATGTACATAATGATCTATCTTTGAAGAAATAATGTATTATAAAAATGACAAATTGTCACATCTAAGAAACCTCAATTCTACAAAAATAGGTCTGTAAACCTTTCATAGAGAAGCTTATCATTGTCACAGCTAAAACTTTCTAAGGGAGTTTTCTCCACAAATCAATTAGAATCCTTTAAAATACCTTGGCTGACAATCACAATTGCATGGGGATCCCAGGGCCTCTGCCCAGAGATTCTGGACACAGTGGCCCAGATTCTAATGTACAGCCAAGGTTTTAAATTCGCCAAAAGGCAAATGTTTTTGTTTGGTTTGGGGTTTTTAAAATTATTTTTAATTGATTTTAGAGAGGAAGGGAGATGGAAAGATAGAAACATGAATGATAAGAGAGAATCATTGATTGGCTGCCTCCTTCACTCCCCCTCATGGGACTGGAGCCCACAACCCTGGCATGTGCCCTTGACCAGAGTCAAACCCTGGACGCTCTTCCCCGGAGCCAAACCGGTTAGGGCAAGCACGGCAAATGTTTTAAGTCGACTTCCAAAAGAGCAGAACTTCAGCAGAATAGTCAACAAGAAATTCAATTTCCTAAATTAAATACTATGGACTGCCAGAGGTGGAGTACTCTCTACCTCAACCAATGTGTAATCCCGTTAGAAACGTGGTGCCCCTTTTGAAGCAAAAATGAATTGTGTTCTTTTTTCCACTACAATGCAGTGGGCAGAGTAGGAGCTCAACAGAGGTGCCCTTTGGTTTCAACATTGCTCTCTCAGCCTTTGGCAGTTCCTGTTGTAAAGGAAGATTGGATGTGTTATCTATGCACTAGAGGCCAGTGCATGAAATTCACATGCAAAAGTAGGCCTGCCTTCCCTCTGGCACCTGGGATTTGAACTTCCCTCTGGCCACTGGCTGGCACCTGGGACCCCGGGCTTCCCTTGTAGCCCCAGCTTCACCCTTTCTAATTTTTACTAATTAGTCCGGTCTAATTAGCATATTATGCTCTTATTATTATTGATTAGTGTGCTGCCACTTAAATAAGGTCTCTGAGCCCCCAGTAGCTGTGAGGACCAATACACAGGAGAGATCAACCCTACAAGCGAGTGCTGCTCAACTTCTCAAAACCAAAGGGCAGGACCCCCCCAAACCCGGGATTGAAGGAAATAGTCAGGGACCCTGGGGTGGAGAGGAGCGGAGGCGTGGGTGCTACAGAGCCTGCCAGGACAGCCTGGGGCCGAGGAGAGACCTGGCGGGAGAGCCCAGAGCTGAGGGACCCCTCTTCCAGGCCAGCCCAGGGCGTGAGTCAGAGGGAGCGCAGGCTGCGTCTAGGGGTGGCCAGAGGGTCTGACAGATGGAGGGTCGGTCGCGGGAGAACGGATGTTGTGGAACTTAGTGGGAAATGGGTTTCAAAGGAGCTCTCTCCCTAGGACATCAAGGTTTGGGGTCGCAGGAGCCAAGGGCGCAGGAGCTGGAGGAGCTCCTGGGGCAGCGGGGATGGGGCCAGCCAGCCGGCCGCGCCGAAATCTCCCGCGCTCTGAGCTGGCCCCTCCTCCAGGCCGGGCCTCGAGCCCCCTCGCCGCGGCCAGGCCCGCAAGTCGGCTCCTCCCGCCTCCCCCGCGACGCCGCCGCCGGGGCCCCACTTCAGTGGCTGAGTCCCGGCCAGCCTGACCCAGTCCTAACCCAGCGGCACGCCACGCGCCGCCAGTGACGGCACCGCAGGGTGCGTGGCCAATCGGAGTGGCTCCCGAGGAGGCGGCTTCGGCCCCGCCCCCTACGCCCGGGGCCAATGAGGGCGCCGACGCCGGCGGCCGCGGCGGGGTGAGGGGTCGCGAGGCCCCGCCCCATCCGCCCCTTTCCCCTTGGCCCCGCCCCTTCCCGCCCGGCCCAGCTAGTCCCGCGCGCACAGCTGGTGCCGGTCCCGGCGCTGGGCCCGCCCCCCGCCCCTCCCGCCGGCCCGCCAGCGCGCCTCACGGCTCCTGTCTCCCCTCCCTCCTTCTCTCTCTCTCTCTCTCTCTCTCTGTCTCACGCCTAGCGCAATGGCGGCGGCCGCGGCGGAGCAGCAACAGTTCTACCTGCTCCTGGGAAACCTGCTCAGCCCCGACAATGTGGTCCGGAAACAGGCAGAGGTAAGCGGGCTTGTCACCCAGATGCCTCGCCCCGGCCGGCGCGCCGATCCCGCCCGCGACACGCCACACCGGGCCTCTGCCGCTCAGCCGCGGCGGCGGCGCAGGCCGGGCCGGCGGGCGGCGGCGGCGGCAGCTCAGCCCACGTGTGAGGCGGCGCACGGACCCCCCCCCCCCCACGGCGCTGCCCGGGGGCCCTCCCGACTCTTGCAGCCACGGGGCCCGGCGCCAGTTTCCTCCCGCCGCCGCCCCTCGCACACACGTGCGGCCGCTCCTGACATCCTGCCCCCGCCCGGACCGGGAAGCCGGGCGGCGGGTTGGGCTGTGGGGTGTGGGGCGGACCCCGGGGTTCCCCTCGCCCCTTTCCCGCTTTCTCCTAGTGGGAACCTCCCTCGCTCTTCTCCGTGGTATCCACCCAAGCCCGACCTTTTTTTTTCTTTTTCTTTTGGTCTCCCAAACCCTGGCCGCCACCTGACCCATCACCTCTGCTTCTTTCTCTGCTGCCCGCCCCCCCCCCCCCCTAAGCTACCATCTGCCCCTCTAGTCCCAACCTCTGCTTTTGAAGTGTCTGTCTAGCCCTTTTGCCTTCTTTCCACTTATCCCCACGTAGCCTTCTTTCCCTTCTCTAGTTCCTAATAGCAGAAGCTGGATGTCCCACCTCTTTCCCAAGGTCTTGTGAAGTTACCTTTAGGGTTTCTTCCTAAGCAGCTTCCACCTTACTTTGCTCTTCCTTTCGGGAGAAGTCTTTGATCTCTTAGAGATTTGTGGTCTCATAACGTTAAACGGGATGTCCTGGGACTCCCGTTGTTTCACCGGGCCAGTGCCATATGTTGAAGTCTTGCATTTTCATTAAAACTAACCGGAGAATCTTTTTTTTTTTTTAAACTACCTCCGGCTGCTGGCCTCCGAAATGTGGAGCTGTGATAACAGTTTCAAAAGACAGTCTTGCGAGTTCATTTGCGAAGTAGCAATAAGACACCTTTGGTTTTATATAAGACTGGTGGTATGCTGTCAGTTGTTGAGAGACACTTGAAGGGAAGGGCAGAAACTTTCTTTTAAGTGCGTTATCAGGAGCTATCTTCAAACTTGGTGATATAACGGAGTTCTTTGCCACCTTGTGATGGAAGATTTCGATGATGCAATGAAGGATGTTCAGCCAGATCTTTTTACAGAGTAAATCAACATTTATGTTACATATAGCTAATGAAATCGGGGGACAGGTCCTGTGGACTCACAAGATTTATAGTTGTTTTTAAAATCACTGTTGTTAATAGATTTTTAATAGGTTTAACAATGCTGGTTACACTTAGTGGTTTTTAAATGTGTATGTATGTGTGTTTAATTGATTTCAGAGAGAGAGAAAGAGAGAAACTTCAGTGATAAGAGTGAATCATCAGTCAGTTGCCTCTTGCTAACCCCCTACTGGGGATTAAGCCTGCAACCCAGGCTTGTGTCCTGACCACAGCAATCTAACCTCACCCTCCTGGTTCCTAGGACGATGCTCAAACACTGAGTGACACCAGTCAGGCCACTTAGTGCTTTTATAATTAGCAAAGTAGATACACTGAAAGTTCAGTTCTTTAAACAACTACTTTAAGCAACTACTAACTTTATCCTGATGACTGTTGATTTATTTATTATACATTTGAATACCTGTTCAGGGTAAAATTTCAAGTGGTGCAAATAGTTTCTTCTCATTCTTTAAAGGGAACCACTTTTAAGTGTCCTGCGAATCACCCCTGAAAGAGCTTTCTACTGGTGTATATTCATTTTTGCATGAATGGGCGTTTAATACACATTATTGTGCAGCTTGACTATTTCACTCAGTGTATTTCACATTGTCACATAAGGGATTTTGTTAAGGCAGCTGTGAGGAATTCCATCCTATGGCTGTATTATGTATGCAACCAGTCCTCTTGAATGAGCATTGAGATTTCCAGTCTCCTGCTCTTGAAAACAGTGCTGTATGTAGAAGTAAATGTATCCCTATTTTTTTTTTCAGCTTTGCCAGGTTTATTTTTAGAATACTTAAAAGTATTTGTCCATAAAAATAATATGCATTTATTAGTTGCATCAACTTGTACTCTTGTGATGATGCCTGTTAAAACATTGTAATGCTCTCTGCTAACTCTAGAAGTAATTTTTCACAGAAATAAGTTCTTAATCCCAACCCATAATAGAAATTTCCATGTGTTGCAAAGCAGAACAGCATTGTAATTAGTAAGTTAATTTAATTCTGCCTCTTCTTTCTAGTTGCTTAAGTCTCTATTGTCAAGCTTAGCAGGGAATCTCTCTTCTGTAGAACAAAAATATGTGTCTGGTTCAGCTTGAATTCCAATTGGTGTCTGTTGTAAATTTTTTATCACTTCCATCACTTTGGGGATAGTTAGCACTCAGTAAATTTTCTCATATAGAGAATATTCTATATGAGAAAATTCTCTATATGAGAAAATTTACAATGGAAAGTAAGTACTGTTATTCTTAATCTCTTTATTCCTAGTAAAAACATTCAAATAATATATTTTTACTTTTTTAGTATATGTGAAATATTATAATACAGGGTTTTCTTAATTTGACACAAAAAAGTGTTAGAGGGGCGGTTCCTTGGCAACATATAACTTTGTAATATGCTAATTTGTAACAAAAGCAAAATATTATTTGAAAAAAGAAATAACCTGCACAAATGATACCCAATATCCTCTTTTTTGCATTATAAAATGAGCCCTTTATCACAGCCTAATATAACAAATATTTTTTTCTTTTTTTTTAACTAAGGGCTTAGCCAAGGCTCAGGAAATATCTTTGTAATTTACTCAATCAAAATAAAAATACTTAGTTGACACATAAATACCAAACTGTTGACTAAGGTGACTTTTTTTATATTCAAATAGGAAGTTAAGTACAGTAAAAGATTCTTTTATTGTGATTATTTAAATAATTGAAGAACTTCAGAACTTTTAAAAGTTTAAGCTTTCATTGTATAAATCGTTTGTTAGGCTCTATATCTTCTATTTAAAAATCTTCAAGGATTTTTCTCTTTAACTTTACAAAAATATGTTTACACTATTTGAAGAAATGATTTAAATGTCCTTGTTTCAAAATATAATTGACATGAATGAACGATTGAATAAAAAATTGACAGGTACTCCAGAGTTAAATATCCAGGATGACTTTTTGTTGTTATCAATCCTCATCCAATGATATTTTTTCCATTGATTTTTACTGAGAGTGGAGGAGATTGAGGGGAGAAAGAAAAACATCCATGTGAAAAGAGATACATCAATTGGTTGCCTCACGTGCCAAAACTGGGATTGAGCTTGTCATCAAGATATGTGCCCTTGACCAGAATTGAACCCAGGATCCTTCAATCCACCAGCCAAAACTATCCACTGAACCAAACCAAAACCAGCTAGGACCATGATGACATTTTTATATGAAATAAGTATTTTATCAATCATATGCATAGATTGTATATTTCCATTAATTTTTTAAATCCTGAGAATTTTTTTAATTGATTTGAGAGAGAGAGAGAGAGAGAGAGAGAGAAACTGATCAGTTTCCTCACATAAGTGCCCTAACTGGGGTCGAACCCATAACCTAGGTATGTGCCCTGACTGGGAATTGAACCCACAACCTTTTGGTCTGCAAGATGATGCTCCAACATACTGAGCTACCTGGCCAGGGCTAATTAATTTTTCCCATTGTCTTTATACCTCATTGATTCTAATATAGAACTTTAAATTGAAGAAGGGCAACATTGCAATATTGATTTGAATTGAAGGAGGGTAACATTGAAAACTACATCTGATTTTTGAGGAACCCAGATATTTACTAAGTAAAAGTTGTCTCTTTTATGTATCCATTCACAAGATAGGCTCTCTAAATATTTATGGAATGAGTGAGATAAATATGTTAGCATTTCTCTTGTGGGCAGGAAAGTTGAGAGCTAGAAATTTCCTTATGTTGTGCAATTGTGCATGTAGAACAAGTGGAATTGAAACTTTATTTGCCATGACACTGGTGACATTCGTTGAATTTGCCTGGGCTAGTGCTAGGAATAGTTCTAGAAGTTTTCTTTATATTTGCTTAGAAATATTCTTCATACTCTATTGTGCTAGGTTCTAGGAATAGAGAGGAAAAGATACCATACATGCCTTCGTGGGGCTCAGTCTGTTTAGACTTAAGAAAATTTTTATTTATTTGTTTGTTTACTTTTTTGTTTACTAGGGGATTGGGCCTAAGCCAGCAGTCAGACATCTCTCTTGCAGTCTAGGGCTCTCACAGTCCAGGACCTCTTGCTCGCTTCTTACCGCCTTCCCTCAGTGGAAACAGGAGAGGCTCCTGCCACCACCGCTGCACTCACCAGCCATGAGCCTGGCTTCTGGCTGAGCAGCACTCCCCCTGTGGGAGCGCACTGACCACCAGGGGCAGCTCCTACTTTGAGTGTCTGCCCCTTTGTGATCAGTGCACGTCATAGCAACTAGTTTTGCCATTCAGTCAATTTTCATATTAACCTTTTATTATATAGGATTTTTAAATATTTTTTCCTCTCCTGAGGGCACTTTTTAAAAATTGTTTTTATTTGAGAGAGAGAGAGAGAGAAACATTGATGTGAGACAGAAATCAGTTGCCTCTTGAATGGACCCTGAACAGGAATCAAACTCAAAACCTAGGTATGTGCCCTGATTGGGAATTAAGCCACCATATTTTGGTGTATAGGATGATGCTCTAACCAACTGAGCCACCCAACCGAGGCAAAAAAGTTACACCAGGTTTTAATTCATTTTCTTTTTATCAAACTATTATCCTGTCCCATGTTTTGTAATACTATATCTAATTGCTACTGTGGAACAGATCAAATGGGAGAAACCTCTCAGGAGTCAGGTGTCACTCGTGCTAAACTGTTCCTCCTTGATTTCTAATTTATAAAGAAACTAGAGGCTCGGTGCACAAAATTCGTGCACGGGGGTCCATCAGCCCAACCTGCACCCTCTCCAATCGAAGAGTTGACAGGGGGTGTCCTACTGATGGCTTAGGCCCACTCCCCGTGGTTCTCTGCTCTGCAGGGCTTGGGGACTTCGCCTCAGCCATGGAGACAAAGCCCTCATGCCCTGCTGTCCACTCTCTGTCTGCTGGGCCTGGGGCGTAGCTGCCATGGGAAGAAAGCCCCCAAGTCCTGCTGTCTGGGTTCTGTCTGCAATGTCTGGGGGCTTCCCCCACCACTGCCACGTTAAGGAAACCCCCATGCCCTGCAAACGAAGCCCCCATGTTCTGCTGTCCAGGCTCTGTCAGTGACAGGCCTGGAAACTCCAACAGCCGTGGAGTGGTGAGGCTGGATCTGGTGCTTGTTCCCCGCAACCCCCAGCCAGGCTGACAGACCAAGACACTCCAGCAGCAGGGCTAAGGGGACTGGGCATCACTATCTTTGTGATGGTTAATTTGCATATTACTCTTTTTTTTAGATAGGAGGATACTTGACTTAATCCTTATAAGTCTCTATTAGACTTAGCAGAGGCTAACTCACACTAATAGTCTCAATGTAGCCAAGGTTAGAGATCATCAAAATTTATAACAGGATTTCTGAAAGTGATATACTAATAAAGACTTTTCTTTTTTTCTTTTTTTGCCAAAACTTGATTTAGCCATTGGAGATGTACTGGTTAAACATTTATAGCATCTACAGTACACCAGGGACTTAGCCAAGGTACAAGGAATAAAAAGACAATTTTAGTGTTCTGTAAGAGATTATGTATAAATGAAAAGGCTATATTGGTTTTTTGATAAAGATTAAGTGAAAAATCTCAAAGTATATCTATTTTTGCAATCTTTTGAATATTTTTACATAAATTACATCATTTCTGGGTAAATAAATTCAAGCCATCTTCTCTCAGCTGTGACTACTTTGTGCTAGTTTTCAGCACTGTTATGTTCTATGTGCTTTTATTTTTTTATTAAATTATTATCTGTGTACATATTTTAACATTGCCCCCCCCCCCCATACATACCCTCCCTCCCCAGAGTTTTGTGTCCATTGGTTGTACTTATATGCATGTATACAAGTCCTTCGGTTGATCTCTTATCTCCCCCAGATCTCCCTACCCTCCCCGCTGTAATTTGACAGTCTGCTTGTTGCTTTATGTTATGTTCTGTGTGCTTTTATACTTGACAGAAATGTGAGGTTATCAGAAGATTTTGAATTCTTTCTCCCAAATTTGTTCTTCCCTAGATTGAGATAATGTTTGAGAAATTTGAAAACTATGTAGTGCTGTCTAAATAGAACTGGTTGGTGGAGTCATCCCCCAAGGGTGAAACCTAGAGAGCATTTAATGTCAAGGATGTTGAGTGCATTTAGCCTCAGAAGACCAAGGTCTACTTTGGGCAAGTCATTTATAATAATTTCTGAGCCTTATTTCCTTACTAGAGGCCCGGTGCATGAGATTCATGCACTCGGAGGTCCCTCAGCCTGGCCTGCACCCTCTCACCTTACAGGAGCCCTCAGGGGACATCCTTAGCGCTGCCTCGCCAGCTGTGAGCTCAGCTTCTGGCTGAGCAGCACTCCCCCTATGGGAGCACAATGATTCTTCAGGGGGCAGCTCCTGTGTTGCGCATCATTGTAACTAGTCTTCCCCTGTTTGGTCAATTTGCATATCAGTATTTTATTATGTAGGCTAGGATAGGTCATTATCTCCAGGACATCATGGAGCAATCACTTAATAAAAAGTGTAATATATATGTGTATTCAGAGACACCTTGTTTTCCCTTTTTTGTCCTTATCACTTCTGTCCAGAGAAACCAGGTAAATTTTATGGGTGGTAGCTAGTAGACAGCAGGCAAGCTCTTTGAATTAGACTGCTACAAAATTAACATTCTATCTACATTATATAGAATGTAGTGGATAGATCAGAATGGACTATCTATACTTATTGTCAATTCTAGTCGATCAGTTTAAAGAGGTTTCTTGGGGAAAGCAATTCAAAGGATGCTTAAATTAATGATTTATTTTCCATAGTAAAAGACTGCTATTGTTAAAATTTTTATATGTGCACATGGATGATACTTTCACTTGGTTTTGTAGACATTTTATACTTAGGTCTTGTGTTTTGATCCACTCTGACCATCTGTCTGTTGGCATCAACTTAGTTTTATTGTTTACCAATTTGCTCTCATTTGCCATTATTAATAGAAAAGGAGAGAAGTGTCCTGAGTCTCAAAAACCTAGATTTCAAAATCTAATAGTCTCCTGACCAAATTTCTCCTGACTGTATGTATTTTTTGTGTAGAATATGGTTTTAGTATAATCCTTGCTTTAAAAGAAAAGGTAGCATAAAGAATTTGAACACTTTCCCTTTTTCTGACTTGCTTCATCTGATAGTTGTAAGAAGTGCTCATTTGAACCAGTTTCATATCTTCTGATCTATAAATGTTGACAAGATAAGCAGTTTTCCATGATCTAAGGAGAAAGTGAGTACTTACTTTGCAGCATGGCAGCTCAAGTCACGCTTATTACCTTCATAGGCCTTGAGTTTTGTTAATCGGTGGAACAAAAGTTAGGGAAATGTGTACACATAAAAAAAAATCTAAAAGATAATGATAGAAAGGAATTTAATAAGTAACTCCTTGAACATCTTCTTTTCCCTAACCTATCTGAAGTATATTTTATGGTACAGGAGGAAATTTTAACACCAGGCCTAGATTATATGACTTCTCATGCATGGATCTTTCCCAGGCTTCATTTCTTTTCACTGATGGTACTCATGATGTTTTCTAACTATATTCTAACCTTTCATGTTTTTCTTTTTCATGTAGGAAACCTATGAGAATATCCCAGGCCAGTCAAAGATCACATTCCTCTTACAGGCCATCAGAAATACTACAGCTGCTGAGGAGGTACTATAATATTTGAGAATATATTTTTTTATTATTATTATTATTATTATTATTACTACTACTACTACTACTACTACTACTACTACTAGAGGTCCGGTGCACGAAATTCATGCAAGGGGCAAGGAGGGCACGGTTTGTTCTTCAGCCCAGCCTGCACCCTCTCCAATCTGGGATCCCTCTCACAATCCAGGACTGCTGGTTCCCAACTGCTTGCCTGCCTGCCTTCCTGATTGCCCCTAACTGCTTCTGCCTGCCAGCTTGATCACCCCCTAACCACTTCCCTGCCAGCCTGTTTGCCCCAACTTCCTTCCTCTGCCAGACTGGTTACCCCTAACTGCCAACTGGTTTGCCCTGAAGGGTGTCCTGGATCTGGATGGGGGTTCCCTTGGGGTGTGGGACAGCTTGAGCTGGGGGGCCTGTGGTGGTTTGCAGGCCAGCCATGTCCCCTGGCGACCCAAGTGGAGGCCCTGGTATCTGGGATTTATTTACCTTCTACAATTGAAACTTTGTAGCCTGGAGCAGAGCCAAGCCTCCTGCTCGCTCTGTGGCCAGCAGCCATTTTTGTTTGGATTTGTTTACCTCCTATAATTGAAACTTTGTAGCCTTGAGTGGAGATCTTTGCCAGGCAGGCTGAAAGCTAGTCTTCCTTTGTTGCCTGGGAAACCCAAGCCTCCCTCATGCTCTCTGTGGATGTAGCCATTTTGGTTGGGTTACTTTGCATACTCACTCTGATTGGCTGGATGTAGTGGAGTGATAGTTAATTTGCATATCACTCGTTTATTAGGTAGGATTATTATTGTTATTTCAGAAAAAAAGGGAGAGGGAGAGATGGAGACATCAATAATGAGAAAAGAATCACTGATTGCTGCCTCCTGCATGCCCCCTATTGTGGATTGAGCCTGCCAACCAGGCATGTGCCCTTGACCAGAATCAAATCTAGGGCCCTTCAGTCCACAGATGTTCTAACCACTGCGCCAAATCAGCTAGAGTGAGAATATATATTTTTTTTAATTTTTAAAAAATATATTTTATTGATTTTTTTTACAAAGAGTAAGGGAGAGGGATAGAGAGATAAAAATATCGATGAGAGAGAGAGATATTGACCAGCTGCCTCCTGCACACCCCCTACCAGGGATGTGCCCACAACCAAGGTGCATGCCTTTGACTGGAATCAAACCTGGGACCTTTCAGTCCACAGGCCAACAATGCTCTATCCACTGAGCCAAACTGGTTTCTGCGAGAATATATTCTTATAAGTTGGATGTTAGATGGTGGTCAAAGTGGATAGTGAGTACTATTGTTACTATGTAGACATTACCTTATTTGCCAGAAGCTATTTTGGAGTTTAAAAAAATGTTGAAGTGCTCGTATTAAAAAATGACAATGATACATCCCCCATGTCAAATGATGTGTCCAGGATATTTAAAAGTTAATATTTTTAAAATAATTGCATTAAAATTATTAAATATGATTTCTGTGGCTATAAAATTTTTCTAGCTCAAGACAGCTCATTCTAAATGAAGAAATTTAATTCTTTATGTATTTTAATGTGTTGCTAAATGTTTCTGAAAAAAATACTTTTTATCTCTTTTAAAATGTTATCCTTATAGCTATCTCTAAATGGAGAGAAATATCTACTATAAAGTTTTTTGGAGAATAAAGGACATTTTGTAGAGTCCTTTTAAAATCATGTCTTTTAGCAAATTAATTACCAAATCAAATTTATTGTTTTTTCTACTTTTCTATGAATTTATAGCTAATTTCTTTCTTCCCAAGAGTAATATCTGTGTATAACATTGAATGTGACTTGAATATCCTATTTACTTTGGAAAAAGCATTAAAATACCCGAATCGAGAAAACATATATCTATTCTTTAACTCAAAATGAATGTGAAATATGAACAATAAACTTAAGTCTCTACAGTTGGCTTTTTTAATTCTTGAAGGTAGTTGCAAGTTAGCTACAAGACAATTGTTTTTTCAAATTATAAGAGAAAATTTATTTGAAAAGTTACAGAGGTAATAGAAGTAAGCTGTGTGAGTTGTGTAGGCTCAGGAAACATTTCAGAAACAAAGAAGGGCCCTTGAGCTTAGGGGAAAGAAAGGCAAAGGTTAGGACACCTGGGAAGAAGAAGGGGAGGGAAAAGGCCACAGGGAGAATGCATAGCTACAAAACAAGTTTTGAAACAGAATAATATAAAAATTGTTGAGTTTTACTTTCAAAAACCCATATTGAGCCCTGGCCAGGTGGCTCAGTTGATTGGAGCATCATCCCCTACACCACATGTGTCAAACACAAGGCCCTCGGGCCAAATCCGTCCCGCCAGGCCTTGCAATGTGGCCCGAACCGCGCTGTCATCACTGCACTCCGCTGCGTTTCCATCGCAATGACAGTTTATGACTGTTCAGTAAACCATTCGGCCCGCGATTTAGGCTGGATTTTAGATTTTGGCCACTTCTCTGATTGAGTTCAACACCCCTACCCTACACCAAAAAGTTGTGGGTTTGTTTCCCAGTCTGGGCACATATGGGAGACAACTGATCTGTTTCTCACATTCATGTTTCTCCCTTCTTCCTCTTTCTCTGAAAATTAGTAGAAACAATCCTCAGGTGAAGATTTTTAAAAATACCTATATTGAAACCCATTTAAATCTTGATTGGATTTAGGAATTAGATTAGGGGTGTCGAACTCAATCAGAGAAGGGACCAAAATCTAAAATTCAGCCTAAATCGAGGGCCAAATGGTTTACTGAACAGTCATAAACTGTCATTGTGATGGAAACGCAGCGGAGTGCAGTGATGACAGCGCGGTGCGGGCCACATTGCAAGGCCTGGCGGGACGGATTTGGCCCGCGGGCCTTGTGTTTGACACATGTGAATTAGATGATTGTGAACTGGCTTTAGCATTTTTATTGTGGCTTCATTGTTTTCAGTATATGTGTGAGAATAGAAATATTTTAGCCACTTTTATAGGAATTTTAACCACTTTGGATTTTTGTTGTTAATCTTTATCCAAGGCTTTATTTCCATTGATTTTTAGAAAATGTGTAAGGAAGATGGAGAGACAGAGAAATATCCATGTAAGAGAGACACATGGAATAATTGCCTCCTGCAGCGCCCTAACCAGGGCCAGGGATCGAACCTGCAACTGAAGAAGGTGGCCTTGACAGAAATAAAACCCAGGACCCTTCAGTCTGCGGGCTGACAATCTATCCAATGAACCAAACTGGCTAGGGCTAGCATATAAAATATCACTATTTTTTTTTTAATTATGGACTAATGGGAGACTAAAACAGTTTTTTTCTATTTAAATATTTTTATTGATTTCAGAGAGGAAGGGAGAAGGACAAAGAGAAATAGAAACATCAGTGATGAGAGAGAACCATCAATTGGCTGCCTCCTGCATGCCCCCCATTGGGGATCGAGCCTGCAACCTGGTCTTGTGCCCTTGACCACAGTAGAACCGGGGACCCTTCAGTCTATAGGCCGACACTCTTTCAACTAAGCTAAACCAATCGAGGGCTAGAATACACATTTTTTAAAAAATATATATATATATCTCATTGATCTTCCACAGAGAGGAAGGGAGAGGGATAGAGAGCTGGAAACGTCGATGAAAGAGAAACATCGACCAGCTGCCTCCTGCACACCCGCTACCAGGGATGTGCCCACAATCAATGTATATGCCCTTGACCAGAATTGAACCTGGGACCTTTCAGTCCGCAGACTGATGCTCTATCCACTGAGCCAAACCAGTTTCAGCTAGAGTACACATTTTTAAGTAAGTTTGCTATCTGTTTTAGGTAGTTCAGACGAAAAGATTTCTCAGTGAAAAATAAATGGAGAAAAAAATTGGCAAATTTTATTTGTATAGCTTAACTCTTTTTGTTGATCATAGTCCCAAAGTAATTTGATAAAGAATAGCTGTAGCCCAGCCGAACCGGTTTAGCTCAATGGATAGAGCGTTGGCTTGGGGACTGAAGGGTCCCGGGTTCGATTCCAGTCAAGGACATGTACCTTGGTTGCGGGCATATCCCCAGTAGGGGGTGTGCAAGAGACAGCTGATCAATGACTCTCATCGATGTTTCTAACTCTCTATCTCTCTCCCTTCCTGTCTGTACAAAATAAAAAAAATAAAAATAAAAAAAAAAATATATATATATATATATATATAAAAAATAGCTATAGCCCCAAAAAAGAAAAAGAACATGTATAATTTGGTTTATGGGTTTAATATCAAATTTTATAATGGTGTTTGTGTCAACTTTTGATTATCTTTAATAATACAGGAAATACAGATGATACAGAAAACACAAAACTTAAATTCTTTAGGTTTGAAAATGGGACAAGAATATGCACATTGAGATTGATTGTCATTTTTTTGGTGTTGGGAACTTAAAATATTTGTTTGCATGAATGACATGTAAACATAAATAGATTAGATAGCATTTTATCTAAAGAGGTTAATGAAAAGTCAGTAATATAGCAAGATAGTCCAGGATGAGAGTATGTGATAATGTGGAGGATGCACTTTGGATACTAGAGTGAGTGCCAAATGGAGAAGTAGGAAATACAGTTTTTATTAATATCTGATTTTCTCCCCAAAGAGTGTATTAAAAATAGGAATTTTAAACAGGTTTATCACTGCTGTGATGTGTTCCTATTTGAGATGTAATCTCAGGTCTTTTACTCAGCTATAAACAAAAATATTTTGGGTAGTATTTTCTTATATAGTAGGCTAATGTGATTAGAAATACTTTCATATATTTTTTCAAAATCAAATAAAATGCTTTTGGAATGAATTGTCAAAAGAGTTGTGAGCCCTGGCCAGTTTTGCTCGGTGGTTAGAGCATCCGCCCCAGAAACAAAGGGTTACAGGTTATACCTGGTCAAGGGTATATACTTGGTTGCACACACATCCCATCCCAACCCTCATCCCCTGTCAGGTGTGTGTGTGGGAGGCAACCAATCAATGTGTCTCTCTCGTATGGATGTTTCTCTCTTCCCTTCCTTCCATCTCTCTCTCTCCCAGTTCTCCCCCCTTCCACTCTATCTTTTCTAAAAAATCAATGGAAAAAATATTCTTGGGACAGGATTAAAATAGAGTAGTGAAATACATAAATGGCAGAGGGAATCTAGTTTGTTGGAAATTTTTTCTTTAGGAAGACAGTAAGTTATTAACAATGTTATCTACTTATAGGCTAGACAAATGGCTGCTGTTCTCCTAAGACGTCTTTTGTCCTCTGCATTTGATGAAGTTTACCCAACTCTTCCTTCTGATGTCCAGACTGCCATCAAGAGTGAACTACTAATGATTATTCAAATGGAAACACAGTCTAGCATGAGAAAGAAAATTTGTGATATTGCTGCAGAGTTGGCCAGAAATTTAATAGGTTTGTATGCAAATGCATTTATTATTATCTATATATATAAAAGCCTAAGTGACTGAACAACTGAATGACCAGTCACTATAATGCACACTGATCACCAGGGGATAGATGCTCAATGCAGGAGCTGCCCCCTGATGGTCAATGCGCTCCTGCAGTCCCTCCTGCCAGCCCCAAGCGGCCCCCATCAGGACTGGGCTAGATGGCTCTGATCAGCCTCAATTGTCTACCAGGTTTCTAGTTATGTTATAAAAGAAAAAACACAGTTGACATTGAATAACATAGGTTTGAATTGCATAGGTCCACATATATGGGAGTATTTATTTATTTATTTTGCAATTCGCTGTTGGGAGTTTGGATACCGTGGGTTGACTGTATGCATTGTTCTATACCATCTTAGATAATACACTTGAGCATCTGTGAATTTTGTTACTTGACACAGGATCTAGGATCAATCCCCAGTGGATACTGAGAAAAATAGGGGAAGTAAAAGTAAATTGTGATTTTCTGTTGTGATTGGGGTGGGTACCCCTAAACCGACTGCCCCCACCAATACATTGTTCAAGAATCAAGTGTTAATATTATCTTTTTTTTTTTTTTAAGTGTAATCTGTAGAGGAAAATTCACAAGAACCTGAGTATCATTTATTCTGTTCAAAATGAGAGTGATTATGGATTCTGCATTTAGGGCCAAAATGATAGATGTTTGTGAAATGCAATCATACCATTGGTGTTTATCATATGGAGAATTAATATTATAGTTTGTTTGAAAATTGTCGGGTGTTTTTTTGTTTTGTTTTGTTTTTTAATATATTTTATTGATTTTTTTATAGTAAGGAAGGGAGAGAGAGAGAGAGTTAAAAATATCAATCAGCTGCCCCCTGCATACTCCCTATACTGTGGATGTGCCTGCAACCAAGGCACATGCCCTTGACCGGAATCAAACCTGGGACCCTTCAGTCCACAGGCCAATGCTCTATCCACTAAGCCAAAACCGGTTATGGGAAAATGGTTGGTTTTATTCCCCCTTAATCTGTACAGTTTTGAAAGCATAGAGTGACTTATAGCCTACTTTGTAGACTTGGCAATACAAGAAGAAAATAGTGGAATCCGGGTGCTTTTGCTATTTTTTTTTTAAATCCTCACCCAAGGATATTTTTTTCCATTGATTTTAATAGAGAGGGATAGACTGAGAACTATCAGTGTGAGAGAAACACATTGATTAGTTGCCTCCTACATGTGCCCTGCGTCAGGGAGGAGCCTGCAACCAAGTTATATTCCCTTGACTGAAATTTAACCCAGGACCCTTCAGTCTGTAGGCTGATGCTCTAGATACTAAGCCGAACCAAATAGGGTTGAAACAATATTTTTAGTATGTATTTTTATTGATTTTAGAGCGAGAAGAACATAAGTCTGTTGCCTCCCATATATGCCCAACTAGAATCAAACCCGAAACCCTTCAGTACTTGGGACAACTCTCCAACCAACTAAGCCACATTGATCAGGATGAAACTGCTAATTTTGAATTTTTAAAAAAGCTTAGGAAATCCTATTTTAAAATTTTATTATTTTTACTTATTTTTATTATTTTTTATTAATCTTCACCTGAAGATTTCCCCGCAATTAATATTTAGAGAGAGTTGGAAGGGACTTGGGGGCGGGGGGAGGGGCATCAATAGATTGCCTCCCATGAGTGCTGTGACCAGGGCCGGTATTGAGCCTACATCTGGGATATGTGCCTTGACTAGAATTGAACTTGAGATCCTTTGGTCTGAGGGTGGACACTCCTAACCACTGGACTAGGGCTTATTTTTAAATTTTTTAACTGCACAGATAAGAGATTTTTTTTAAAATCAATCACTTGATAATAAAAACATTTTCAAAATGTTTTCGTAGTATTTTAAATTGTTTTCATTTATTGCCAGGCCAGTGTGGTTCAGTGGTTGAGCATCGACCTATGAACCAGGAAGTTATCATTCGATGCCAGGTCTGGGCACATGCCTGGGTTTTAGGAGACAGCGGATCAATGATTCTCATTATTGATGTTTCTGTTTCTCCCGCTCCCTTTCAAAAATCAATTAAAAAATATTTGAAAAGTTTTTCTTTTATTAGTTTGAGAGAAAAAAATAAGTTCATTGTTCCACTTATTTATCCATTCATTGGTTGTTACATGTCTATGCCTGACTAGTGACTGAACCTGCAACCTTGGTGTATCAAGATGATGCTCTAACCAACTTAGCTACCCAGCCAGGGCCATAAGTATTTTCTTTTAAGCAGCTATTTTATTACAACTCAAAGCAACATTTTTAAAAAAATATATTTTATTGATTTTTTACAGAGAGGAAGGAAAAGGGATAGAGAGTTAGAAACTTGATGAGAGAGGAACATCGACCAGCTGCCTCCTGCACATCCCCTACTGGGGATGTGCCCACAACCAATGTACATGCCCTTGACCGGAATCGTACTGGGACCTCTCAGTCCGCAGGCCCACGCTCTATCCACTGAGCCAAACCAGTTTTGGCAAAGCAACATTTTTATGTTAAAGAGATAGGTGAAGGGTATTTTTCTTAATCTCACTAATTAGCACTAATTTCAGAAAATCACCAAATAATGGAGGGAAATTTTTAACAAAAAGTGCGATCGCAATTTCTACAACTCTACATTTTTTGAATAAATATAAATGGTGAGTTAAGAATACAGCATATTTTTGTGGTTGCTCAGTTTTATTACAAAGTAGCACAAAAATTTTGTATTTTAAAATCTTGTTTAAAAGTAAATATATTGAGTCGAAACTGGTTTGGCTCAGTGGATAGAGCATCATCGGTCTGTAGACTGAAAGGTCCCAGGTTCGATTCTGGTCAAGGTCATGTACCTTGGTTCAGGCACATTTCCAGTAGGGGGTGTGCAAGAGGCAGCTAATAGATGTTTCTCTCTCATCGATGTTTCTAACTCTCTATCCCTCTCTCTTCCTCTCTGTAAAACATCAATAATTTTTTAAATAAATACATTGATAAAATCTGATAACACTTAAAACTGGAATGTGTGAGCACCCTACTCTGGGTCCTGGGATTCCCACTCCTATATCATTTACAGTTTGAAATTATTATTTTGGTTTCAAGACCTTGTTACCATGTTAGCATTGCCTATTTTCGTAAACTCTTTAATAGCAATAGTATGTATATTTAAAGATTCAACCAATCAAATAGTCACAGTGATGCCTTTTCTCCAATCCTACTCCTTAGAAGTGACTCCTTTTAATACTTGTGCTATGTAACACAAATATAAACAATTGCTTTTTATAAGGTTACTAGAGGCCCGGTGCATGAAAATCATGCACAGGGGTTGGGGGGTTTCCTTCAGCCCATCTTGCACCCTCTCCAATCTGGAATCCCTCGAGGGATGTCCAACTGCCCTCTCAATCCGGGACTGCTTGCTCCCAACTGCTCACCTGCCTTCCTTCCTCATTGCCCTTGACCGCTTTTGCCTGCCAGCCTGATCACCCCCTAACCACGCCCATGCCAGCCTGATTGATGTCCAACTGCTCCCCTGCCAGCCTGTTTGCCCCCAACTTCCCTGCCCTGCCAGCCTGGTCACCCCTAACTGCCCTCTCCTGCAAGCCTGGCCCTCCCCTGCAGGCCTGGCATTCCCCTGCAGGCCTGGTCCCCCCAACTGCCCTTTCCTGTAGGCCTGGTTGCCCCCAACTTCCCTCCTCTGCCAGCCTGGTCACACCTAACTGCTCTTCCCTGCTGGCCATCTTGTGGTGGCCATCTTGTGTCCATGTGGTGGCAGGATCTTTGACCACATGGGGGCAGCTATCTTGATCTTGTGTGTTGAGTGATGGTCAATCTGCATATTACTCTTTCATTAGATAGGATAGAGACCTGGTGCATAGGTGGGGGCCAGCTGGTTTGCCCTGAACAGTGTCCCGGATCACAGTGGGGGTTCCTTTGGGGTGTGGGGAAGCCTGGGCTAGGGGCCTGTGGTGGGTTTGCAGGCTGGCCACACCTCCTGGCAACCCAAGCAGAGTCCCTGGTATCTGGGATTTATTTATCTTCTATAATTGAAACTTTGTAGACTTGAGCGGAGGCCTGGGCCCGCCAGGGTGTGCAGAAAGCTTGGCTTCCTCCATCACTGGGAAAACGCAAGCCTCCCTCCTGCTCTCTTTGTGTCAGCAGCCATCTTGGTTAAGCTAATTTGAATACTCCCTCCTGATTGGCTGGTGGGCATGGTTTGTGGATGTAGCAGAGTGGTGATTAATTTGCATATTACTCTTATATAATAGTATATCATTTTTAAGTTAAAGAACCTAATTGTTAGAAGTTTTTTTTGTTTTTAATATAGAGCAGATGACATTTTCTACTATTTTGAATGAGGTTTATAATGAAAGGATTCACCCTTAATGATTTGAAGTTCTGACTTACACGCTTTATGTCTGGATTTTTTTACTTTTAGATGAGGATGGTAACAACCAATGGCCTGAAGGTTTGAAGTTCCTTTTTGACTCAGTCAGCTCTCAAAATATGGGACTGCGGGAAGCTGCCCTTCACATTTTCTGGTATATACATAGATCTAATTTTCTGAAAATGTTAATGTGATGAATATGCAAAGCACATTTATTTTCTAGTGTAACAACTTCTTATTCTTTAAAGTCCTTCAGATAAGCTTTGTATTTGTGTTGGAAGTAGAATTGGGGGCTAGGGGAACCAAAACTTTTTATTTCATATTATGATCCTCATTTGTATATGAGGGCTCTCTGGAGCTTTATTATATATATATATATATATATATATATATATATATATATATATATATATATATATATATATTATTTCAGAGAGGAAGAGATAGAAACATCAGTGATGAGAGAATCACTGATCAGCGACCTCCTGCATACCCTACATGGGGGATCTAGCCCACAACCCAGGCATGTGCCCTTATCGGGAATTGAACCTGGTTCATAGATCAGTGCTCAGCGGGCTGGAGCTTTATTTTATTTTATTTTATTTTTAATTTTCTTATTCTAAAAACATTCTGGAACAGTTTCTTCGGCTTTATTTGGAAATGGACACAGTACTAAATGTAGCTTTTACAAAACCTACTTTAGTAATAGCGTTTTGAAAAAGAGAAAGAAAAGACTCATGCATCCCTTTATTTTCTGGGTCTTCTGTGGTCAAGCTTTATAAAAATGTAATATTTTAATAAACTGCTGTGATCGAAGTTTAGAATGCAGTAACTATCTGCATTAAGAAAAAATTTGCCCTACCATGTTATACAGTTCACTGCATTTAAAATAAAATTTGGTTTATAAATTTTAAGGATTATATACATTTTTTCATTAAGGTATACCTTGAGCATCTGAAGAGGATAAGGGTAGATATTAACACCATTTTCTCCTTTATTTGTCAGATGTATCTAATTTATATCAATAATCCAGAGTAGAGAATTAAGTAAAAGTATCTCATTTGTTTACCTAGTTTAAAGTAGAACATAACTTAAACTACCCTGGATCACCAAGACCAAGAGCAGACTGAGAAAGCATGGTTACAGCAGCTACCGGGTGGTTGCTCTTGTCCCATCCTGCACTTTAGGTTAGCTTCCCACTGAGACAGTATAAGAAGAAAGCACTGGGCTGGGATGGGTGGCTTAATCATGTATCCCTGGGTCTCCCCCTACTCCTAGTCTAATCACCTCCACTGTTAATCCTTATGGTTGGAAAATACCCATCCCTCCACCAAAAGAAGATTGCTTGGAGGGGAGGGTATTTTTCAACCTTAATGACTAACACACACTTTTGAGTCAGGTAGACATTTAATTAAATATTCTAGTTATCACTTTACTAAGATGAAATGTAGTTTCTTTTTATTTTTTATTGACTTTAGAAAAAGAAGAAAAAAGAGAAGCATTGATTTGGCTTTCTACTTATTTATATATTCTTTGGTTGATTCTTGTATGTGCCCTCACCACAGGTCTTACCTGCAGCCTTGGGGTAATAGGACAGTGCTCTTAAGCAACTAAGTTATCTGGCTGGGGCATATGTAATATAGTTTTTTATATTAAAAAAAAACAAACAAAAAAACATTTTGAATCATTTTTTAGGAACTTTCCTGGAATTTTTGGGAACCAACAGCAGCACTATTTAGACGTCATCAAACGGATGTTAGTTCAGTGTATGCAAGATCAGGAACATCCAGCGGTAAAGCATTTCAATTTCCTTAATATTAACACCTAATTTAAGATAACATCTAATTTGTGAAAGAATTTATGTATTTGGAAATTGTCTTTAATACTTTAAAATATAAATACTAGGCTGGTGCCATTTGGGGGCTCAGCCCACCTGGTTTTCCAGATGACCTAATAAATTTATAATTCTTTACCTCACCTCCCACTCCCAAATCTATATATATAAAAGGCTAAGTAACTGACTTATATGTACGTCTGACTGACCGGCTGACATACATATGACTCCCACTGGCAATTTAAGAATAAATGTTGACTCATACATGCATCATATATATAAAGGCTCTTGCCGGTGCCAATCGCATGTGTGTGTTTTGATCTGTCATTTTCAGTCATGAATTTGGTTGACACTTACAGAGAGAGGGCGAATAGCAGTATTAAAATATGCCTTCTAATTAATTTCCTTTCAATGTGCACAAATCTGTACACCAGGCCACTAGTCTATATATAAATAGTTTTATTGGTATGATAAAGAGAAATCCTTAGTAACAAATCTGAACTTGCATCCATTAAAAATGTCTCATGTTTGATATTTTTTACTCTCATCGCATTAGATCCGAACACTATCTGCTAGAGCTACGGCTGCATTTATACTTGCAAATGAGCATAATGTTGCTCTGTTCAAACATTTTGCAGACTTGTTACCCGGATTCTTACAGGTAAGAAAACCATTTAAAATAGATGATAATTATATCTTAATTGGTTTCGGTAGTTTTATAAATGCATATAAGAGTTGCATTCATTTATTCAGTAAATATACATTGTCTACTGTGTACTGGTACTAGGCACTGAGGATACAGCAGTGACAAAACATGCAAATCATTGTCCACTTTGAACTTAAAACTATTAGCTTTGATAGGTTCTTAGACTTTTAAAATACTTAGATTAGAGTTTCAGAGTTTTTCTATAATAGAGATGATAAAAGCAACTTATTGAATATGTAATCACATGGATTACTTCTATTGAATCATCCAAATAACCTATGAAATTAAATGCCCATTTTACATACGGGAAAATTAAGGAGGAAAGCATAAGAAAATTGGCAATTCCACAGTGTTGGAAAGTGGTGGAATCCTGCATGATTCAAACCCAAATCAGACTGCAGTTCTTAACCTTAGCCAGAAGGTTTATAGCAGTTTGTATTATAGTTTATGGTTAATTCCCATTATTGAATATCAAGGATAAGTTATTATGTTAAGGTCACATGCCTCAATGAGAAGGTAAAGTAAGATTGAGTAAATTGGAGCAGTTAATCTTTACTTAGACTCCAAACCCATTTTTAATAACGTATTTTGTAACTTTCCATATTCTGTCCTAAAATGAAATGCATAGGTAACATAACTCTCACACATGCACAAATTTTTAAAATATCAATACATGGTTCTAAGTGAATAAAATTTTTTAAAAAAAAGTAACATATAATAAAAATGGCATACTTTCTACATATAAATGCTAAAGCATGACTACCACAAAAGAAATAGTAGATTAAGTGATCTTTAAAAAATTTTTTTAAAATATATTTTATTGACTTTTTATAGAGAGGGATAGATAGTTAGAAACATCGATGAGAGAGAATCATCGATCAGCTGCCTCTTGCACACCCTCTACTGGGGATGTGCCCACAACCATGGTACATGCCCTTGACCGGAATCGAACCCGGGACCCTTCAGTCCGCAGACTGACACTCTATCCACTGAGCCAAACCGGTTTCGGCAGATTAGGTGATTTTTTTTTTTTTTTTTAAAGGAATCATGGTACATTTTTTTTTTTTTTCACAGTACATTTTTAAAACTATGCAAAATATTTTGTAAGTTGGGTTCCAGGTTCTGATTATTATAAGTAAGTTCATTTTGTAAGTGTTTTATATTTATGATTTTGTGAGATGCATGATAAGAAGGTCTTGTGAATTCCTTGGAATCATTTGGGTCATAAATGGAAGATAGCTACTACTTGTTTTTGCCCATCTTTAGTGATGACAACCAAGAAAACATATAAGAGAAATAACAACCCTGTTGCAAACTGGTTAGACAGAGTTAGAGAAGATAAAACTGAAATATTCTGCATGGGTCAGAGGGTTTAGTAGATATTTTTCTTTCATTGTTATCAAACTGAAAAGAGTCAACGACAAAACTTAACTTTTCCATTCTATTTTAGTAGTTCATTACCAAACTTTACATTCTGTTTCATCTTTTCTAGGCTGTAAATGATTCGTGCTATCAGAATGATGATTCGGTCCTAAAATCCCTTGTGGAGATTGCAGATACTGTTCCAAAGTATTTACGTCCTCATTTGGAAGCTACTTTACAGCTAAGTCTAAAGGTAAATTAAATACTTCAGTAAATGTTGTGTTTATTATTTTCAGTGAATAAAGTACTAAATATATGCAAATGTGTCTTCCTTATAGTTGTGTGGAGACACTAGCCTCAATAATATGCAACGCCAGCTTGCCCTTGAAGTAATTGTGACCCTCTCTGAGACTGCGGCTGCTATGTTAAGAAAACATACCAATATTGTTGCACAAACTAGTAAGTCAGAGATCTTTAAACGGTATATATTAATATAGGAAAATTGTTGAATAAATGTGCTGAGAGTTGTATAAGCTCACAGGTTTGTTAATGTGCTTTAAAATTCACAAGTGTCTGGGGAAGTGCATCTTTGTACATACTTAATGTATATACCCAACTTGCTGGCTTTACTGCAGCTCTCTGAAATCTAACATGATAGCAGGCATGACTTGTAATAACTAGAAATCAAAAAAATTTATGGAGAAAATTTTGTATGATATTAAAAGACCAAAAGGAACATTGAAAGAACTAAATATCAATTCTCCTCAAATGGATCTATAAATTCAGTATAATTTTACTCAAAACCCAATTTATGTTGAAGAACATAGGTTCTCGAGTAAAATGTTGTTAAAGAGAATTTTGTTAAACCAAACAGAGGTCTTACCTTATCAGCTGTGAAGATTTAGAATTTGTTGATGGTTCAGGTGTAGACAAATGCATTGGGTGAAGCAAAAGAGTGTGGAGCAGAACTACTCAGGTGGGAGCAAAACTGACTTCATGAAAAGTCCTTGCAGCGACCGGTTATTTCTCTTTTAAAAAGTACCACAATCTTAAATATTCTGTAACAACCAATTTGGGGATTGATTAAAAACTAATGCAGACATGTTTTATTTTTTTTTAAATAATTTATTGATTTCAGAGAGGAAGGGAGAGGGAAAGAGAGAAAAACATCAATAATGGGAGGGAATCATCAGTTGGCTGCCTCCGGCCTGCCACACACTAGGGATCGAGCCCTCAACCTGGCCATGTGTCCTGATTGGTAATCTAACCACAACCTCCTGGTTCATAGATCTACACTCAACTACTGAGCCACGCCGGCTAGGCCAGAGACAAAGTTTACAAGTAAAGCTCGGGAAGGATTTTTTAAAAGACTGATTTAAAAAACATATATGTAAAAACATTGCTAAATTTGCAAAAAGGAAAACAATTTTCTGACTATCCAGGGACATCATAAGTGAAACAAAGTTTTGTTATCCAGAAATTAGTCAAAAGTTAGTAACAGGAAATTCACAAAAGAGGAATCTAAAATAGCTAAAGAACACTGCTCTTTCTCATTAAAAAAGTGTAATTGTGGAATATAGTGTATTGGAAACTTTGACAATATCAAGAATTGATGAAGTGTGTAAATAGAAGACATTTTTACAGTTCTAGGACACTTCATAGGCCTTTTAACAACTAACTCCCTTTAGCAAGCTTATAAAACCACTATGGAGAACAGTTTAGTGCTGATGAAGATACTTGTAGGTACTTAAACTCACACTTGTCAAAGAGATATGTATTAAGAATTTCATCAAAGTAAAATTTGTAATTGGAAACAACCAAATCCATCAACAGGATAGTGTTTATATAATGGAATGCTATGAGAAAAAAGAAAATTGCCAGAGGATACATATAGTATGACTAGGGGCCTAGTGCATGAATTTGTACACCTTGAAAGGAACTGTGAGCTGTGAGGCTGTGTTCGGCATGGGGGCAGGTCTTGGCACATCCTCCGTGCCCCCACCCAGCACCTCCCGAAGTAGCCCCTGGTCTCTTCTCTGTCAGCAGCCCTGCTCCTGCCACCGCAGCTCCTACGCACTCATAGCACCAGCACTGGCTCTGCTCACACCTGTGGGGCCAGTGCCATTCACAGGTGTGAGCATCGGCTGCTGCCCCAGTCACCCCTCAGGAGCAGGGGAAGGCAGAAAAGCCCTTAGGTGATCAGGGCCAGCAGCTGCTCCTCGCATCCTCTGGCGATGTTGAGCAATAGGGATGGCACTGGGCACCAGCAGCTGGTGTGAGCAGCAGCGGGTGTGAGCACCAGGCAAGACTGCAGGGCCTGGGAGCAAAGAATTTTCAGTAACCACTGGAGGCTCTCCCCAATGACAGTGACTGGCGCCCCACCTTGATCTGACACCCCCACTCACCTCCACCATCCCACTGCTGCCATGTTCCACACACGCCCCTGGGTGATCAGCGTACATCATAGTGACCAGTTGTTCAGTTGCTCTGCCATTCAGTCTATTTGCATATTAGGGTTTTATTTATATAGATACCATCTATCTAATAATAAAGATATGCAAATTATCTGGGACACCATCACAGCAACAGTAACTACCAGCAACCTGCCTGGGGCTACCAGGCCAGTAGGGGGGTTAGTGAGGGGCAACCAAACAACTCAATAGCAGGCTGCTTGGGGCAACCAGGCCGGCTTGGGGGGGCGGGGGGGGGGCGCTTTGGGGGTGACTAAGCTGGCAATGGGGGAGTTAGGGGTGATCAGGCTGATGGGCAGGGGACAGCAGGCAGGTGAGTAGTTAGAAGCCAGTGGATCCAGACTGTGAGAGGGATGAGGGAGCAGGTTGGGCTGAGGAAACCTGCCCCCTGTGCACAAATTTCCTGCACTGGGCCTGTAGTCCAACATAATGCTATATGATAAAAGTCTATATGCTAAGTGTCTGATCAGCTGCTCAACCAAAGTGAAATATGCTAATGATGTGCTATGGCTGCTCAACCACTGGCTTGACATGCACTGACCACCATGGGCCAAACAGTCGACCCAATCAGTCACTATGATGTGCACTGACCACCCAGAGAGCAGATGCTCCAAACTGTAGGTTAGCTTAATGCTAGGGACATGCCATGGAGCCCTCCCGCAGTCCCTCCCCAGCTGGCCAACTTCCCGTGTCTCTCCCTGTCCCTGATTGTGCATGGGATGGTAGGGGGGAGTCCCTCTGCCTGGCCTGTGCCCCCTCACTATCCGGGATCCCTCTGGGAATATCGGAGAACTGGTTTCGGCCCAATCCCACAGGGGGAGCCCCGCTCAGCCAGAAGCCAGGCTCATGGCTGGCACGCGCAGCAGCAGTGGCAGGAGCCTCTCCCGCCTCTGGACCAGCACCAAAGATGTCCAACTTGGGCCTGGGGAGTAGGCCTAAGCCATCATACATCCCCCGAGGGCTCTCAGACTGCAAGAGGGCGAAGGTCAGGCTGAGGAAATCCTCCACCCCCAACTCCGTCCTCTAGTGTATTATACATAAAGTACAATCTTGAAATAGTGCTTCTTTGTATGTAAATACAGAGGTCGATAGTTCAAGTGTAAAAACAGTTTGGGAATGGAAATATTTGAATTTTTTATTATGGAGCTCTCTTCTGGTGAGGAAGGGAGATAATATAGTAGGTTTTGTGAAGTTTGACTTTAATTCTTAATGTACTTCTTAATAAGATTTAAAGTAAATGTGGCCTTCCAAAAAAACAACAACAAACAGTTAAAATTAAAAACAGGTGATGGGCGCACAGGCAAATAATTTTTTTTGTTTCACTCTCTTAGAGGCAAAGTAAATCCTTCATTTTTTACTTAGTGAGATTCTTGTTTGTAAATGATAATATTGACAAAAATAGCCATGTTCTTCGGGTATAAAATTATTTCCTTTAGTTCCTCAGATGTTAGCAATGATGGTTGATCTAGAAGAGGATGAGGACTGGGCAAATGCGGATGAACTAGAAGATGATGATTTTGACAGGTAATCAATCATACACAACAAATAGTGTATAAAGGTTCCTCCTTGAGAATCTAGAGAGCAACATGTGAGACATTGAGAGCTTTAGGCTTATGAGGCCCCCACCTTTCTCCCACTGTATTCCATAATTTGAAGTTAAACTTTTAAGTTTGGAATATGGGACACTTAGGCTTCTTGTATGCATTTCTGCATCTAATTTTGTAAATATTTTAAAGTAGCTATCTTTTCTATCCCAATCTAACTTGAGGCTAGAAAGGAAACGGTGGTGAAATCTGTACACTAGGTGACATAACACTGGAATTGCTATTTTACTTGTGACTTACAAGTCCTCCATGAATATAGATTTCTATGGAAAAGTCAAACAATATCTATATTTACTATTCCAATAGTGATGATGGCCCCTTGCATGTACATGAAATTGCACTTCAGAGATCTGTTAATTTGATTCTTTCAGTAGTCTTATAGGTATATTATAGATACAAAATGGAGAGAAATGGTTTAGTGATTTACTCAATATTGCATAGCCAGTTAATAGACTGGGCTTTAATACCATTTCTCTTAGTCTTCCCAGGGTATCATACTATCTCTGTTTCTTAAAAAGAGCAGAAATTATTCCCAGAAAGACTAGCAGTCAGTATAAGCTATTATAACAATACTAGAAATGAAAGACATTTAACTTATAGATTATATGGTGGCTTCTGTGGCTAACTCCCATTATTAAAAATGACTGAGTTCTGACTTAAAATACTGTGTTGAAGTGTATGAAAGTGGTCCTTCACTGGAAATATCCTAGCAGGGCTGAGGAAAAGATAGGGCTCGGATCTGGTTTCCTTTCCCTGGTTCATTTACTCTCATGTGCTGCTACCTGGCCTGGAATTTGCCCTGCAAAAGGCCCTTGAATTTATATGGTTTATGAAAGCTGTTTTTTCTGGACTAGGTGACTAAGGTTTTCTTATCTATGAGTAAATGGTCATGTATTTATTTTCAAGATCAGTTTAAGTCTAAGAACCTGTTCTAAAGATAATTTGTAGCCTTTTCTTTGTACACATGTGGAGGCCAAAGTAGGTTTATAGTTGTAAGTATCCAAAACAGTTTATTCTACAATATATTACTGTTCATTACTTACTATCTTGTTTTGCATACAAACAACTGCAAATCTATTTTTGTCCACCCTGTATGTTTTATCTTCAGAACAGTTAAAGATTATGCACATGACAAACTCAATGCTAATCTTAGAGTTATAATGCAGGGCAAAGGCTTTTATGCCTGGTTTTCTTCAGTTTTCAGTGAAAACACTGGAATGGGGTTTCATTTTCACATAATTTTTGGCAATGCAATTTATACCCCTTTAAAGGTAAATAAGTTCACAGTGAGGAGAAAATCATATACCGTCTCAGCCCCCTTTCAGTTTCCTATGTTCTGTTCACTGGTCATTTTGAAGGATATTTGTCCAGGAAATAAAAAACACAAGGTTCTCCTAAATGCTTTGCACACATTTCTGCATCTTGAAAGTATCAGAAGCTAATACTTGTTAGCCAGTGTGCATGTAAAGAGAGAGAAAGGAGAAAAAAATCCTTGAAAAATAAAATTTGGACATGGGACTTATTAAACTACAGTGAATCATAAGTTTATTTGCCTCCCATCCCTTTTTTAACTCTAGGGTTTTTAACTCACAATTTACT
Organism: Pipistrellus kuhlii; assembly: GCF_014108245.1. NCBI lineage: Eukaryota > Metazoa > Chordata > Mammalia > Chiroptera > Vespertilionidae > Pipistrellus > Pipistrellus kuhlii. The sequence goes on from NW_023425529.1 coordinate 150,217,552, forward strand.
ATATACATTCAAAAGGCTGCTTGACTTACTCTTTTTCTATCCTAGTTTAATAACGATCCATGTTTAGAAATACGTCTGTATAGTGTACTATTATTGTATATCTTGAATATGTTGAGTACATTACATGCTGTTTTGTGCAGCAATGCAGTTGCTGGTGAGAGTGCTTTGGACCGAATGGCTTGTGGACTTGGTGGAAAGCTTGTTTTGCCCATGATCAAGGAACACATTATGCAGATGCTTCAAAATCGTAAGTTCTTTCTTTCAAATGCTAGAATAATGGAAAATTGCTTTCTAAATCAGAAACTTTTTTTAAAAATATATTTTATTGATTTTTTACAGAGAGGAAGGGAGAGAGATAGAGAGCTAGAAAAATCGATGAGAGAGAAACATCGACCAGTTGCCTCTTGCACACCCCCTACCGGGAATGTGCCCGCAACCAATGTACATGCCCTTGACCGGAATCAAACCTGGGACCTTTCAGTCCGCAGACCGACGCTCTATCACTGAGCCAAGTCGGCTTCGATATAAATCAGAAACTCTTAACAAATGCTTAAACTATGTCTAAAAATTAATCTTTGTCTTTTTATATTCTATGTTTAACCTGATTTTTATATTGTGTTAATAAAATTTTATTTAGTAGTCTTTGGGGCCATTCAGTCTTAAGCCAAAGAATATTTTTCCTCACTATTAAAAATAACCCCAGTCTCCTCAGTATTGGCCTAATTCTATAGGAAGAATATGTAAAGTCTAAGGAAAATTTACAGTTTTCTCTTTAGCCAGAAACATCTAGATTTAATTTAACTAAGATGATATTATTTTTACTATTTATAAAACATTTTATTAAAAATTTTATGAGAGATACTTGATTTATATAATCTCCATTCAATATCTTTTATTTTAAAAAAATATCTAGTATTTCTTAATAAATATTTGGTCATATCAATACTAAACATTGTCTACATGTTTTTTGTGGGGATGTTTTGTTTTTTTAATTACAAAGTAAATGTATTTGAATTTTTTTTTTTAATTCAAATATTGAAATGTATTAACTAAAAGTCCCTTACCTTAGGCCGGCACTGGTTTGGCTCAGTGGATAGAGTGTCGGCCTGCGGACTGAAGGGTCCCAGATTCAATTCCGGTCAAGGGCATGTACCTTGGTTGCAGACACATCCCCAGTGGGGAGTGTGCAAGAGGCAGCTGGTCGATGATTCTCTCTCATCGATGATTCTCTCTCATCGATGTTTCTGACTCTCTATCCCTCTCTCTTCCTCTCTGTGAAAAATCAATAAAATATATTTTAAAAAATAATAAGAAGAAGAATAATAAAAATAAAAGTCCCTTACCTTAGATTCAGAGGTGGCCACTGTTAAAAAGTTTCTGAGAGTGTTTTATTTGCCTCTCTTCCTCACCCCCTTTCCGTTTTTGTTTTTCTCTTTATGCATATTGGCAGGGGGCACTTTTGGAATGTGACCATTCCATACAGACTCCTCATACTTACCTTAAGCTTTTGCCGCCCAGTACAGTATATCACCACACAATAGCCTCCCTTATTTACAACAGCACATAGCATCCCACACTTCCCCATTGAACGTTAATATTTTTTGTTTATTAAAATAATGGTGCTGCATACACTTGTACAAAAATAAATCATAATTTGCTTGTATGAATATTTCATATATAGAGTACATTATAGGAGACTTTGAGGGGCAAACTATTGATTCATGATATTAAGGTAGTAAAACAGTTACAATACTAGCCTCAAATGAAATTGAACTATTAAGAACTCTAGCTAGCCCTTAGACTGTTTACCTTACTCCTTCTTATTCTATTAAGATTCTTATTTACCTTGAAAGGCATTGCCCAAACCATGGTCCCTATTTAATAATGTGGTTTTACATTTGGGTCTTGAGTAGTAATTTTTCCCCTTTTTTTTTAACTCCTTGAATTTTTTGTGTTTGGGGTTGGGGTTGGGGTTGTTTTGGGTTAATCCTCACCCGAGGACACTTTTCCATTGACCTTTTAGAGAGAGGGAAAGACAGAAACATGAATGTGAGAAAAACACATCGATTGGTTGCCGCCTGCACACGCCCCAACCAGGGCCAGGTCGGGGAGGATCCCGCAAGCAAGATACTTGTCCTTGACCGGAATGGAACCTGGGACTCTTTGGTTCACAGGTCCGATGCTCTATCCATTGAACCAAACCAGCCAGGGTATAGGGTCTTTCACAAAAGGATAGGGACAGATAGCATCACAAATTCCTCAACCTCTAATTACCGCTAAAAAGAATCTAGCTTTTTCATTTTAAGATGATAGTAAAGCCCAGAGACATTTTGCACAAGGCCAACTAGCCAACAGTGCTTTTCCATTGATTCACACTTTTTGGATTGTTTTGTTGTGGTTTTGTGATTTGCAGTTCAAGAATTTGACTTTTAAAGTCCTGTTACAACTTACTAGCTAGTAAAAAAGGTTTTACTTGTATGGCAATGGACACATTAAGATTTGTTACTGCTGAATGTATGACTTTGAGCTAGTCTTTCATTTTCTTGTGTATAAAACTAGAAAATGATGCTTGCCCTATACCCAGGATTATGGATAGAATCCAAAGCTATATTTAATTTATGTGAAAAGTGCTTTAACGATGGCAAATGGTATATATTTCTTAGTAACATACACTCCTTTTTTCCCCCAAAAAGTTTTGTTGTCTTTGCTTTAGATAATGAACTGCAGAATTTTTTAAATCTTAACATTGAGAGGAGAAAAACCATTTCCAAATCCCCATACCATGCCATCCCATTTGCTCAGCATTCTTTCATACACTGCACAAATGAATGTATGTGTCATATCTCTGAATCAAATATAGATATCTTTCTATATCAGTATTTATTGCATTTCTTTAATTTTAATTAGTAAGTACAGTATGCACAGATTAGTATAAGAAACTGATATTTTAGTTTCCTAGGATTATTATTCCTTACTTGACTCAGTTTTGGTTTACTGGTATATTGAGTAATTAAACACATTAAAGACAAATTTATATGATAAAGTTTTAATACTTAGCATCAATATTAGCAATTTTTCAGAAAATTTTTACAGTAGAATTAATTACAACAGAGTTCATCTTTACATAGGTTTCAGGCTCCCCAAAGTGAAAAATGTAGTATGAAATATTTTAGGATTTTTCTACAATGTGGTTTAACCTTTATGCCAGCAATTCTCAAACTTCTCTAGATGCCTTCCCACTCTTAAAAATTACTGAGATTTTCAGAGTGCTTTTCTTTACGTGTGTTATATCAATTTGTATTTGAAATTAAAACAAATATTAAAAATCTTTATTTAAAAATAATAAGAAACACATTATACATTACCAGAAATAACATTTTTGTGAAGAATGACTCCTCTAAAACAAAACAAACAAAAAAATACTAAAAGAATGTCTGCTATTTCTTAAATACTTTTAGATGCCTTAGCTGAATTTATGTAGACAACTACAATAATTAATAAATAATACAAGTATAAACTGTTATGCATATTCACAACTATATACCTACTTTTGCCTTACCATGTATTTATGTGTACCTTGGTTGTTCTAGAAGGAATTTTTTTTTTTTTTTCTAGAAGGAATTTTAGACATAAGAATCAGGGAAAGTACATATTAGAATAGGATGTGAAGTCTAGTAAAAAAATAACCATTGCTTAGTGAATATTCTGTTAATAAAAAAGCAAATACACATTATTATATTAGAATACAAAATAAACTCATCCATATTCATTTACCATATTACTAAATAAAAGTTCTTTAAAAGTAGCAATGTTTTTCTATTTGGGTTTTTGTTTTTGTTTTTTTCTTTTGGAAATCAACAAATCTGGATTCAGTAAGCAGCAGTGTGTGACAGAAGATCCAGGCATTTATTGCTTATAGTATCAGAGGAAAAGTCTCTTATTTTAAGTAGTTTATAAATACTGATAAACTCTTTGCTTCTATTTTGCCATTTAACCTTTGGCATGCAAATGTTTGTGTGACATAACCACTATTACAATGAAATAATACAGTCAGGAACTTTTTCTATTCAGTTTTTAAATTAATAAACATATAAAAATATTTTATTACTCTTTGTCAGAGTTAAGAAGAACTTTTAATACTTCTGCTAAAATGACATGTTTGTAGTGTCTCATTGCTGTTCTTTTATTTGCATTTTTTTTCTCTCTAGCTGACTGGAAATATCGACATGCAGGATTAATGGCTTTATCTGCCATTGGGGAAGGATGCCACCAGCAAATGGAAGGAATTCTAAATGAGATAGTAAATTTTGTTTTGCTTTTTCTTCAGGATCCTGTAAGTACCAATAACTGTTTGATTCATAATTATTACTGTAGTTTCAAATGGAAATTAGAAAGCCTTTACTAATACCAAGGAGTATATTCCAGCATCCAAGAGTGAGGTATGCAGCCTGTAATGCAGTTGGACAGATGGCTACAGATTTTGCACCTGGTTTCCAAAAGAAATTTCATGAGAAGGTAAGCAACAAGTCCTCAAATGCTCAAACTCTTAAGAAGAGGGGTAGCATTTCAAAATGTATGCTTATGTGATTTCCTTTCACAGGTGATTGCAGCTCTTCTGCAGACCATGGAAGACCAAGGCAATCAGCGAGTGCAGGCCCATGCCGCTGCCGCTCTCATTAACTTTACGGAGGACTGTCCCAAGTCACTGCTTATTCCATATTTGGATAACTTGGTGAAACATCTACATTCCATCATGGTACTTAAACTTCAGGAGGTAAATTTTAAGATCTTCAACCCCCTATTTAGGTGTTAATTTAGATTAATTTGATGGGAACAGGGGGACTTTTCAACATGGCTGTCAAGAATAGAAAGTTGAGTCTGGCCAGTGTTGCTAAGTGGTTGAGCATTGACCCAGGAACCAAGAGGTCACCGGTTCAATTCCTGGTCAGAGCACATGCCTGGATTGCAGCTCAGCTTCCAGTTAGGGGGAGTGCAGGATGCAGTTGATGGATGGTGTTTCTCTTTCATTGATGTTTCTATCTCTCTGTCCCTCTTTATTTTCCTCTAAAAATTAATTTTAAAACATTTTTGTAAGATTATTTAAAAAAAAGAAAAAAAGGATAGAAAGTTGAAAGGACATTATAAGCTTGATCAGAAAATGATCCAGTTTTAGAACTAGGTAAGATATTCCCTAAAGGTTAGGTAAAATCAGTATATGAATTATCTTGAAAACAAGGAAGAGTTATTTTTTAACTCTAATTTAGGTAAATTTGGAAGAAATAATTTATGTTTTTAATTGCTCTAAGGACTCATGATAATATGATTTTAGGAAATTAACAAGGTAGCATTGTGGGACTTAAAAGGGAAGATGACTTAAGGGAAGAAAGAGCATCATGATCATTTTTCAGGGAACTTGGATGGTAATAGTGGAAATTGGGGGGAAAGGTGACTAAAAGACATTTCTCGAGAAAAATGCAGTTTCTTTCTGATAGTTTGAATTTCAAAAGATGAAAGAGAAGGACGTAAACAATGTTGATTTCCTAAACCAGGTCACATAGACATGTGGAAAAGGATTTTATTTATTTGTTTGTTTGTTTTCTTGCTTGCTTTAAGTGTGTTGTTTTTAAAAATAAGACCTGGCCATTCAAAAAGAAGATGGTTTTAGTTATAGGTTAAGTAAGAGGAGCAGCCTACAAACAGTATAATGGTGTTAGTAAGCAGTGTGTGAGAAGAAAGATGCAAATAAGAGAAGCAAAGATTGCCCTAGCCAATTTGGGTCATTAGATAGAGCATCAGCCTGAAGACTGAAGGGTCCTGGGTTTGATTCCAGTCAAAGGTTCGTGCCTTGATTGCAGGTTCCTTGGCCCTGGTCAGGGAGCAGGCAAGAGGCATAACTCTCAATTCCTATACTTTAATATGAATTAGTAACAGACAAGTTCACAAACCACACTCTGCATAGCACTGGTCTAAAGAACAACAGAAGGACACAGGCTGAAGAACAAGATAAGTAAAAAAATAACCAAACCAACAACACATAGCCACAAACAACAGTATCGTGATTACCAGAGGGAAAGGGGATAGTAAATACACAATAAAATATACAGATGCTGTATTAGAGAATTGTATACCTGACCTTTATTAACCAATGTCATCTTAATAAATTTAATATTTAAAAGAGATATAATGTTTCAGAAGGCAAGTCAATTTGTAACAAAAGGTATGTACTATATTGCCGAAACTGGTTTGGCTCAGTGGATAGAACGTTGGTCTGTGGACTGAAGGGTCCCAGATTCAATTCTGGTCAAGGGCATGTACATTGGTTGTGGGCATATCTCCTGTAGGGGGTGTGCAGAAGGCAGCTGGTCGATACTTCTCTCTGATCGATGTTTCTAGCTCTCTATCCCTCTCCATTCTTCTCTTTAAAAAAACCAATAAAATATTTATATATATTTTTTAAAGTATGTACTATATGATACATCCATATGATAGCAGAGTAGGAACATAAGTGTATCTGAAGACAAAGATATAGATCAAGGTTGAAGGCAGATTGCTTGGCTGGTAAAGTCGGGAATAGATCAAACAAATGTGATTTTAGGCTGAAGTGTGAAGAGCAAGAGCAAGAACATCTATATTTCCCTCCCCTTCCTGCAGAGGGGCAACGTGTAAGATACAGACTGAAGGAAGTAGTTGCTAAGATAGGATGAAAAGGAGGATAAATTATGTGAGCAAGAGTTTTATGAAAAGCGGGTAACTTAAGGAAAAAGGACATTCCTTCTTAAACATTAAATATGGCACAGTTACTGAGATACAGAAGAAGAAGGGAATAAATTAACCTCTTAAAGTTGTGCTGGAACCCAATACAAGTGAGGAACTCTCAGAGTGTGTTGTAGTAGATGGGGAGAAGAAAATCTGGGTGTAGTTACTAAAGCAAGTATTTATGTGAATCCAAAAGGAAGTATAATATTACCAGGTGTCAACATAAGCCTAGCTACAAATACCCAGTTAGTATTAATTACTGCGTAGGTCAGAGTATACTGTAGATCTCTGGTTCAGGAGAAAGGATCATCATATCGAAGACTGAAGTGAGTGAAAAAGAGGACACCAGTAGCATCATTAGTGTATCTTCTCAGAAGAATCCAATTAGAAGAAAGAGGATAGGCATTTGATGGCAAATTCGTGCTCGAAGACTTGCTGTAATATGAGATAACACAAAAACGAGTAAGGAGGCCTATAGTAACTGAAGAGAGAGAAATCCACATAAATAGTTCAACAGGGATTCTTAAATTTGCTCTAAAACCTATTACCTTCACTCTGGCTGCTGAAGAGTGGTTTCATCTTGCCATTTCAGAAAAGCATTTGGAAACTTAGAGTATTTCTTCCAATTTCTCATTCACATAATGTATTTTGTATGTCTTTCTTCTCCTAGTTGATTCAGAAAGGCACCAAGCTAGTTTTGGAACAAGTTGTGACATCTATCGCATCAGTTGCAGATACTGCAGAGGAAAAGTTTGTCCCCTACTATGACTTATTTATGCCATCACTAAAGCACATTGTTGAGAATGCAGTTCAAAAGGAACTTAGACTTCTCAGAGGAAAAACTATTGAATGCATCAGTCTCATTGGTCTGGCTGTTGGGAAGGAAAAAGTAAGTGATTTACAGTATGTAGAATTTACTATCGGGTCTAGTAATAATTAATGTCGTTTTTAAACATTTGTTTAAAATCTTGCTTGGCGTTGACTTGTATTGATATAACCTTCAAACACGTGGTATCTACAGAACGTGTGAAGTGCAATTAACAAGTTTTGCTTGAAAAAGTTTGTGTTTGGTTTGGTTTTTGTTGCAAAACTAGGGCTAAGAAGATGGCGGATAAAGACCATATTCGGCACTGCATGCTTTACGAGTTCCAATTAGGAAGAAAAGCAAGTGAGGCTGCAAAAAACATCTGTAGTGCTCTTGGTCAAGATGCATTTAGCACCAGAAAATGCCAGCGTTGGTTTGAGAAAATTCGCGAGGGAAATTTTTCGTTATGACAAGAGTGGTCGAGGCCGTGTGTCCAATTTTTATCAAGAAGCTTTTCAAGCTCTTTTGGCGCAAAATCCTCAAATTACCCAACAAGAGCTTGCGACAACTTTAAATTGTTCACAAAAAACAATTTCCAATCAATTGCGTGCACTTGGCAAAGTCCAAAAGTTTGGAAAATGGATTCCTCATGAGTTGACCAACAACAACCGTAATCAAAGAGTCACAATTTGCAGTTCGCTCCTCTCTTGTCAAAACCGTTTGCCGTTTTTAGAGCAAATTGTTACCGGAGATGAAGAATGGGTGCTGTATGTTAATTTGAAAAGGCGGCCTCAATGGTTGGACAAAAATGAGGCTCCGCAGCCCACGCCAAAACCTGACTTGCATGCGAAAAAAGTGATGTTGTGTGTTTGGTGGAATTTTAAAGGAATTCTTCATTATGAACTTTTACCATCTAACCAAACAAGTGCAGTGTATAGTGCCCAATTGGAAAGGTTAGCCCAAGCTTTAAGAGAAAAAGAACCCGCGCTGATTAATCGGAAGGGCGTAATTCTTCACCACGATAACGCACGACCGCCTACTGCAAGAATCACTGCTGAAAAACTGCGCCAGTTGGAATGGGAAGTTCTCCCTCAACCTGCATATTCTCCTGATACTGCCCCTTCCGATTACCATTTGTTTCGTTCTTTGCAAAACTTTCTTCTTGGAAAAAAATTTAATAATGAAGAATGCCTCAAAAATGCATTGACTGAATTTTTTGCATCAAAATCACAAGAATTTTACAACAGAGGGATTAAAATGCTTCCTGAGCGTTGGGCACAAGTAGTAGAAAACAACGGCAACTATATTGTTGATTAAATTTTGTTGTATTGTTTAAATAAATTCGATTTAAAAAGGTATTAGAAAACAACATTAATTATTACTAGACCTAATATAATTTGTCTATGGAAGCATTGAGGGTGCGAGAGGGTTTTTTCCTTCTGATAAGTGGTTTTCTGGGTGCTTTTTTTTTTTCCTCCCATCAGCTTACCCTCATATTCCCATTTTATATATAAACTAAAGGCCTGGTGGGCAAAATTCGTGCGCTGGACATGGGGGCGTTCCCCTCAGCCTAGCCTGCACCTTCTCTAATCTGGGATCCCTTGGGGGATGTCCCAGGGATCAGGCCTAAACTGGCAGTCAGACATCCCTCTCACAATCCAGGATCACTGGCTCCTAATCACTCGCCTGCCTGTTTGCCCCCAACTGCACCACCACTCCTAGTCTGCCCCCCCCACCCCTTTGCCAGCCTGATTGCCCCTCACTGCTGGCCTGGTTGCCCCTAACTGGCCCCCAACCCCCACCACTGGCCTGGTTGCCCCACGCAGCCTGCAATTCAGTCATTTGGTCATCCCTCATTAATCCCCCTGGCAGTCTGGTCATAGGCAACCAGCCACCTTGTGAGGGTGTGAGGGTTAATTTACATATTACCTCTTTATTATATAGGATAAATTGTTGCCTTCATTTTAAGGTTTTTAATTCAAGTTATACTCTTGAGAACTTCCCCTTATCACATGTACAATCTATCTCTTGGGAGCATGTGGAGTTCAGGATCCATGTTTAGTTTCACTCATTTAAACATTTGCTTGGAAACATTCCAGATGCTTTCCTGTTCACTTAAAAAACAATCAGGTGACCCTAGCTGGTTTGGCTCTGTGAATAGAGTATCAGCCTGCAGACTGAAGGGTACTGGTTGATTCCAGTCAAGGGCACATGCCTGGGTGTCAGGCTCAATCCCCAGTAGGGAGCATACAGGAGGCAGCCAATTGGTGATTCTCATCATTATGTTTCTATCTCTCCCTTCCACTCTGAAATTTATGTGTGTATATATATATATATATATACATACACATACATATACATACATACATACACACACACACACACACACATATATATATATATATATATATATATATATTTTTTTTTTTTTTTTTTTTTTTTTTTTTTTAATCAGATGTCCTAAGAGAGAAATCTTTATATATATAGCTTTTCAGAATATAATTACCAAGGAGCATTGGCCATTGTGTTTTTTCTTCCCAGCCAACAACTCAGAATTGTCAAAGCTAATCCAAAAGACATTCTTCTGTCATCCACCTTTCATGATCTTATTCTCAGAACTACCAACATAGAACCCCTCACTGTGGTCTCTAAAACCAGACTCAATATTAACTTACCTTATAAATTGTTTTCTGTGGGATACCGAGAAGCTAACCCTTAAAACATTTTTATGTTACATACTCTGTATATCTGGCTTTCAAGTATTTTTATATCACTGCCTGTTTATACAATAGAGATTGCCAGAACCACAGTTAAATGAAAATCATATAGGTCTATGGAGCAATCCAAAAATTTTTTTCTGGATTTGGATTACCATTTTACTAGTGGAAATGCATAAGCCATAGACCAGAATTTGATGCCATTAGAAAAAAAAAAAATTTGTATTGCAATTCACTTTGACTTTAGCAGAGAGTATTTTTATAGAAAGAGCACTGTCTGTTGCAATATGGTGAAAATTTTTCAATATCATACTTTTTTATCTGAGGGGATATGACCAATATGGGAAATGTAATAGATCTTTTGGGCAAGTTTTATTATTACACAAGAAACATTAAGTACCTGTCTGATTTGATATTATACAAAAGTCATATTGGTGTTTTTCTTAAATATTTTTTTCTAGTTCATGCAAGATGCATCGGATGTGATGCAGCTATTGTTGAAGACCCAGACAGACTTCAGTGATATGGAAGATGATGATCCTCAGGTAAAGCAGCCTCAATATGTTCCATCCTTAATCCATTTAGGAGTTTCAGCTAGTACAAAGTTAAATGTACTTTTAAAAAAAAAAAAAAAAAAAAAAAAAGCCGAAACCGGTTTGGCTCAGTGGTAGAGCGTCGGTCTGCGGACTGAAAGGTCCAAGGTTCAATTCCGGTCAGGGGCATGTACGTTGGTTGCGGGCATATCCCCGGTAGGGGGTGGGCAGGAGGCAGCTGGTCGGTGTTTCTCTCTCATCGACGTTTCTAGCTCTCTGTCTCTCTTCCTCTCTGTAAAAAATCAATAAAAATATATTTAAAAAAATAAAAAAGGAATAATAGGTTTCCTGAGCAATATCAACCATACGTTTCAGAACCATTCTTCACTGGTTTGACTTCAACTTCTCATAAGTATTCACAATGCCTAACATAAAATAGGCACTTAAATAGTTTTAATTGAATTTTTACTTTTTTCTCAGTTTGCTGTACTTGCTCCTCCTTCTCAACTCTCAGTGTTTTGATGCTCTTGAGACTCTGTCATAGACCCTCTTTTTTTATGCCCTTCGAGCAGTGTCATTCACAATCATGGCCTCGGTTCTGCTTGTGACTTCCAGATCTTTCTCTGAATTTGGGCTTCATTTATGAAAACACGAGGCATCTCTATTTGGATGTCTTCTAGTCCTTTGAATTCCATATAAATTCCCCTCCCCTGTCAAAAGAAAAGAAATGCAGAAACCTAACTATCTTAGAACATGCCATGCTCTCTTCTCTCTGCCTATGACTATTAGTAAACATATTTTTTAACTTAGAAAGAACCCTCCCCCACTCAACCTGGCTAACTCCTGCTTATATTTCACATCCAGTATCAGTTTCAATTGTAGGTACTTAGGACACTTGTAATAATTGTAATTGTTCATCCTAATCTTAATTGTACTTAGAATGCCTAACATAACACAGGCACTCAATAAATAATTGGATTAAATTTTGGCTTTACATAGCCATACTATAATTATTTCCCTTACCCTCAAAATTGTATTTTTGTTTTGTTTTTCTAAATTAGAAGTGGGAAGCAATGTATGTGAGATAGATATATAGATAGATATAGGGGAGTAAGAAATCGCTTTCTGGGTTACAGAGCCTAGATTCTCTATGGGTAAGGAAGTCTATGTAAACACAGTTGTAGAAGAGGCGTCAAATAGACCAGCCACTAACACAGAAAATTACAATACCTACGAGAAAGGGATGTTTTGTTTCTTGGGTGTTAATGTTTAATGGATGGAACACTAGGCAGTAGGGATAGAAAGTCAAAGTGTGTCTGTCTTCAAAAAAAAAAAAAAAATAGTGCCTAGGATTTTAAGTAGGTTTTATTTATATGACTCAGATGACAGTAGGGAAAACTATGTTACTTCTTGAACGTAGGAAAGATAGATATGATCCTGGTCTTTCTGTATTGCTTCACTTTCTGTGACTATATCCCAGTGTAGAGGTTCCCAGTGATGTTGTTATTTCTGAACATTTTAAGTTTATGACCTTAGAAAATGTTTAAAAGCCATGAATGTAAAATAAAACATTATTTCTATGAAATAGGTAATTACTTTGTCTTATTTACCTATTGTTTTTTAAATTAATTTAATTTTCACTTTCTTCCCAGATCTCTTACATGATCTCAGCATGGGCCAGAATGTGCAAAATCCTTGGAAAAGAATTTCAGCAATATCTTCCAGTGGTCATGGGGCCTTTAATGAAAACAGCTTCAATTAAGCCTGAAGTAGCCCTTTTAGATAGTAAGTGTCTTCATGAAGTCAGGAATGGTAAAATTTCTCTTTGTTACTAATTTTAACATGATTTTTTTCTCTCTCTCTGTAATAGCCCAAGACATGGAGAATATGAGTGATGATGATGGTTGGGAGTTTGTGAACCTTGGAGACCAGCAAAGTTTTGGTATTAAAACTGCAGGATTGGAAGAAAAATCAACTGCTTGTCAAATGCTGGTAAGTGATAATGTTTAAACATTATTTAACAATTTCTCATAAAAACATATAAATATATATATATATGGTAGCAATGCTTTTAATAGATGCTAAGAAAACTATTTTGAAGAGCAAGAATATATTCTTTGAAAAATGTAGAAACCTTTTGACCCAACATTTCTACTTCTGGATTTTCATCCTGAAGAAATCGTGTGGATACAACTTTTCATTATCAGTGCTTTTTTTTAATAACAACAACAAAAAAATTAACCTGAGTGCCTATTATTAGGAAGGTGATCAATAATTACAATACTTTGGAGTATTACAAAGCCATGGAAGGCAAGGATTTTTGTGTTTTGTGCTTAGTGTATAAGTAGGTAAGCCAGGAATATTTTTTGAATGAACAGAAATATACTCATAATGTTAAAAATAAAACTGATATCTTTTCAGTTGTGTAAACAAACATGGTAGCAAAATTAAAATGTTCACAATAATTATCTTGTGGTATTAAGGAGTGTGTGTTTAATCTTTGAGTTTTTCTGTTTTATTTTTTTCTTTATGAGCATGTTATAGAGTAGACAGTGAGGTTTAATGTAGTATTTCACTATTAAAATGAATCTTTACAAATTAGCATGGGCCTGTTGCTACAGATTTACAAAATAAATGATATGCTAAAATTAAGTTTAAATATATCACTTAAGAAAAAAAAATTTACCTTTAAATTTACCTTTTTTCTTAAGTGATGTATTTTGTTGATAGTATTTTCATTATAAAAGTGCTGAAACTTGATAAATTTACATGAGACTTTAAAAAAAAGGACCATTCCCGACTTTGAATGACAATATACTATATATACAATAATAATTTCATGGCACTTTCCATTTTACCTTTTTATGTTACAAGACTAATTTGATAGTCATGCATGCATTAAATGTAATTCTAGTTAGGATACAACATTCTCTAGTTCTTAGATTCTGCTGTTTGTGAATAAAAATACCTGTAAACTAATGTGGATCTTGATTTCTTTTCCAATACTTTGGTTTCAGGTTTGCTATGCTAAGGAGTTAAAGGAAGGCTTTGTGGAATATACCGAACAGGTTGTCAAACTGATGGTTCCTTTACTGAAATTTTATTTCCATGATGATATCCTACAATTTTTTATGTAAAACATGTTTAGATTTAGTTAAATTGTAGCTTGTGCAGGTATTATTAATTGAAGGGTACATCATCATTATTGTTTGTGTTTGTACTAACTGTACTTTCAGGTTATAAACTTGGTTCTTTGTTTCACCTGTGCCAAAAACACAAAAAAAGAAAATGTTACCTATCCTCTAGTTGGCAGTCTTTTATGGCCCACTGAAGGATCTTAAGGATGAATATTTTATTATTAGCAAATGTTTACATTGTATATAATTGCTACTTTTCCTAAATGTCTTCTTGTAATGTTAAAAAAGTAAAACCTTTCATAATAAGTTAGAAACTTACTAATCCTTAACTTACTGCAGCACAGAATCCTACATTTCAAATGAAGATAGCACCTTTGGGGAGAAACATCTCTTGGTAAATCTGCATATTAAATGTTTCACTCCTCAACTTAATTAATATATATAAGTGCATTTTTGTTTTGCCTTTTCGCACACACAAAATTTCATAGATGGGTATAAAAAGGGACAACTGAGCCCAGATCTGTCTGCCTCTGGAGTCCTTGGTTGTGGTTCCTCATTTGATATTCTGTGAAGTGTCCTTTACGGAAGAGGCTTTTCCCCAGCAGACACTTCCCATGATGCAAAAGGACAAAACGTTTTTAAGAGGAAGTCTTGAGACCCCATTTTACAAATGGTGTTAGATTGAGAGAAGCAACTTAATCATTGAAAACAGAAAAGGCTAGTATAGGAAGAGACCCCCAAGGGTCCCACTGGTCTTTTCATAGTCATTTTTTATGTTTTTGGTTTACATTGGAGGTTCATTCTTGCTATATTGTAGGTGAGATAAAAGATAGGAGGTATGCCTTATGAGCAGAGAGACTTCCTGCTCACATGTCATATTTAACATGTAAGCTCTTGGATGGCAGTCTTAGATAAATAGAAGTTGCCTACCACTCCTGTTAACTCATGGAGCACTTAATTAAGTAAGCAAAATGATAGAACAGGCTTTTGAGGACAGTGATTATATTTCCTTAACTATAAAACGTGTTCGAGTGGCAGCAGCAGAATCCATGCCTCTGCTCCTGGAATGTGCAAGAGTTCGAGGTCCTGAGTATCTCACACAGATGTGGCATTTTATGTGTGATGCTCTAATCAAGGCTATTGGTACAGAACCAGATTCAGATGTCCTCTCGGAAATAATGCATTCTTTTGCAAAGGTAAATATTTTTTTCTTAAAAATATGTTTAAGGTTGTGTGTTCATTTATTAGTCTTGCTAAATATATTGGGGGATTTTATTGATTTCAAAGGGGAAGGGAGGGAGATAATAGAAACATCAATGATGAGAGTACAATTTATTGACTGCCTACTGTTCACCCCTTACTGGGAATCGAGCCCACAACTCAGGCATGTACCCTGATCAGAATCTAACTGCAACCTCCTGGTTCATAGGTCAACGCTTAACCACTGAACCACACCAGCTGGGCTAAAGTCAAAACCGTTCAGTTCTCTTAATGTTTTATTGTCATTTTGTATTGTGTGTTTTTGTTTGCTTTTGTTTTTTTTAAGAGTAGCGCCTCTGGTATTCCAGGCTTGAGTATCATCTCCAACTCCCATGTAGTCTCCCATATTCCTCTTTTTTCCTCCCTGTTGTTTTTTCTCTCCTTTTTGCTGTTTTTATATCGTCAGTTGGTTTGTTCTAGAAGTTGCTTTTTCTTTTCAGCCTGGTTCTTTTCTCAAAAATTAACTTGCCCTTTGTTTGAGTCTCATTCACTTTTCCATGTTCTTGGTTACCACCATAGCACACAGCTCCACAACTTGCTCCACAGTTTGGTTTAAAAATTCTTCAGCATCTTTGTTTGTCCCCATTTACACTCCTGCACTTTAAAATTTTATTTTTCCAAAGGCCAGATTTTTCTGTAATATCCTTGTCTGCCCATATTCCCTCTGTCTGTAAAAGATGTACCTTTTCTCCACTGCTGTCTTTTAAGGAGTATGTGTGTAATTGAGCTCCTAGAAGTGAGTTGGTCTGTTCCATCTTTGAACCCTTAGCAACCAGCATAATGCCTGGCACTTAAGATGTGCCAAGGACAAGTTTTTAAAATATATATTTTAAATTTTTTTTTCTTTAAATACTGGCATGTTAACAACAACAACAAAAAAAAACCCCACACAGGTGTATCTACTCACTTAATAGTTTCCATGGTACTGAATCATGTTAATTTTTCTCAGATTCTCTGTGATTCTTAATGAAGTTCAACTTTTGACTCTTAAAAATACATAAATCTCATGGGCTTTCTTTGCTCAACCTCATTTTAGTGCATTGAAGTAATGGGAGATGGATGCCTTAATAATGAACACTTCGAAGAATTGGGAGGTATACTGAAAGCTAAACTCGAAGAACATTTTAAAAATCAAGAATTGCGGCAAGGTAAGTTTTTTATGCTTTTATTTTTTAATGTAATACCTGGCCATTTTGACGACCATTTAAAAAGACATTTATTTGGGTGTGTTTTAGTTAAAAGACAAGATGAAGACTATGATGAGCAAGTGGAAGAGTCACTACAAGATGAGGTAAAACGTTAAGAAATTAATTTACATAACCATTTGTATCTGGAAGATTTTTAAATGTTTAAGACTAATTCATCTGACTCGTCATTCTGTTGTAATTATCAGTAATCTTTAGCAGAATACTGCCATATTTCATTCATGTGTGTAGAGAATGAGTAATTTGAAATTAGCTGATTTGTGTTTTGAATGCTGGTTGTGCATTTTGTTGCAATACTTTATACATAAAAGTACTTTGGAGTTCATCTAGTATTTTCTTTTAAATACCTTCTTATCATAACCATTTGTATTTGGTGGTGCTTTCACTATGTTAAAGATACTTGAATGCGATTCAGATGATAAATGACTGCCTAAAGCCACACGCTATTGAAGACCTAGGGCTTAAGGCCAGATTTTTTTGTAACATCAGCTATCTTTCTAATGGACCACAGGATAACGCAGATTTCCTTTTAGTAAATAATGTGCGTGCACTGGTTAATAGAATTCTTCTTCACCTTGTGACTCAGATCTCTCCTCATCAAACCACTTGACACCATCAAACATATTTCAGCTATGTATTTCAAATCCAGAATATGTGGCACGTTGCCATCCTGGAGGACCAGGTCTTCCCACTTCTCTGCAGGGTGCTCACATGCTGCTTACTAAAGTCGACTAGATGTTATAAGTAACTGACCCACCATCCCACTCCAAAATTAGAAACGTTCTTGAAAAGTAAAAAGTAAAATACCTTTGTTTCAGAACTTTGAAATTTTGGGTAATTTTTCAGTCACATATATTTTACTGTGTACCAAGAAAAATCTGAAGTGAGTGCAGTACAATATTTGCAAAACATTTATCTTTCCCTAGATAAGAGGCATGACACCCAATCATTGAGGTAACCTCAGATTCTTGCTATGCTTTTAAGAAAGTGATAAGAAATTTAATTTTCTAAGTTTAATTTTCTATGTTTCTTAGATATTAAAAAGATGATTTTTAATGTTAATAATGGGGGTACTTTTTAATACATATGAGTGTGTTTTGTTTTAGGATGATAATGATGTTTATATTCTGACCAAAGTGTCAGACATTTTACACTCAATATTCAGTAGCTACAAGGAAAAAGTGTTACCATGGTTTGAACAGCTGCTTCCATTAATTGTCAACCTAATTGTAAGTATTGCCTCTCCTTGACAGTTATTTTAGATAGTTGGTTTGGAATTTTTTCATTGCAACATTTGGAAACTTACACTTTGAAATTAAAATGGGTCTTAGAAATCACAGTTTTTCACTGTGCATCTTTAATTTTGTCAAAATTATTGCATTCCCCTGTATATTTGCTCACTCAGTGTGTACTTTAAGTTTGCTAATTGGTCTTTCCATAGTCCAATTAAATTATAATCTAAAGACATACATGTGATTTTAAATTTCAGATTACTAAATTAATAAATGAAAACAAAATGATTACATTTTTTTGCAATGGACCCTACAGAATTCAGTTATGACAACCAGTAATCAGATTTGGGTGATAGCCTCATATATTTCGATTTTTTAAATATAAAGTAAATGCATGTACATTGTTGCCACTGTCAGTTCTTCCTGGTATATGGTAGTGTCACATTGTGGAATTCTGTAACAAATTACACAAGGCTTTTAAACCTTTACTTATTTAAATCTGTATAGTACTTTGAGGATTTTTATTCACAAGAAGTGATTGTTGCTTTTGTCTTTCCTTGCCTATATCAGGAATATTTGTGGAAGCCAATAGCCTATAGTGACTATTTATGTATTTATTTATATTTGTATGCATTTCAATATTCAAAGCTTAAAGGAGTATCTCTTTTGTAGTGTCCACATAGACCATGGCCAGACAGACAATGGGGATTATGCATCTTTGATGATGTTATAGAACACTGTAGTCCTGCCTCATTTAAATATGCAGAATATTTCTTAAGGCCAATGCTCCAATATGTATGTGACAGCAGCCCAGAAGTCAGGCAAGCAGCTGCGTATGGCCTGGGAGTCATGGCACAGTATGGTGGAGATAACTATCGTCCTTTTTGTACAGGTACTGGTGTTTATTTGGTTACACGCATGTCCTTCCAGGCATCCCTTTTGTTTTTACCTCATGCTTCCTCTGTACTCCCAAACATTCTCTACCTATTTCTGTTTTATTTGCTCCATTTTTCAAAAATTTCATCTGTAGCCCTTTATTCTCATAGAAATGTAAATGAAATGTTAATGGAATCAGAACCTCTCCACCTTGATTTTATTTTGGGTTTGGGAGATATATCACAGTTCTAACATGGGACTTTTTAAAATGTCTTTATTAAATTTATTGGGGTCACATTGGTTAATAGCATCATACAGATTTCAAGTGTACTTTTTCCCCCCCCTCCTTTTTTTTTTTTTTTATAATATATTTTATTGATTTTGTTTGTACAGAAAGGAAGGGAGAGAGATAGTTAGAAACATCGATGAGAGATAGACATCGATCAACTGCCTCTTGCATACCCCGTACTGGGGATATGCCTGCAACCAAGGTACGTGCCCTTGACCGGAATTGAACCCGGGACCTTTCAGTTCCCAAGCCAAAGCACTATCCATTGAGCCAAACCGGTCTTGGCTCCCCCCCCTCCTTTTTATTAATCCTCACCTGAGGATTCCAGTGATTTTTTTTTTTTTTTTTAGGGAGAGTGAGAGAGAGAGGAAATGACAGAAACGTCTATGTGAGAGAAACACATCGATTGGTTGCCTCCTGCACGAGCCTTGATCAGGGCCCGGGCTGGACAGGACCCTGCAGCCAAGGTATGTGCCCTGGCCTGGAATTGAACCCAGGACCCTTTGGTTTGCAGGCTGACACGCCCATCCGCTAAGTCAACCCAGGACAAGTGTATATTTCTGTGATACAAGATCTGTATATTGCACTGTGTGCCCACTACCCAAAGTCAATCTTTCTAGACCCCCTTCAACACCTCTTCCTCCCCCCTCCCCCCCCACACACACACCATCCTTTTCCCTTTGGCAACCAACACACTGCTGTTTTTGTCTATGAATTTCAGTTTTATATCCCACATTTGAGTGAAGCTTTTTCTGACTGACTTATTTAGTTTAGTATAATATTCTTAAATTCCACCCATGTTGTCGCAAATGGCAAGTGTTTCATCTTTCCTTATAGCCTAGTAGTATTCCATTATGTATATACTAGAGGCCCGGTGCATGACAATGGGAGTCCCTTCAGCCTGGCCTGTGCTCTTTAGCAGTCCAGGGGCCCTTGGGGGATGTTGGACTGATGAGACTGATGATTTAGGCCTGTGGGCCTAAGGCTCAGTCAGACATCCCTAGTGCTGCCACGTAGGCGGGAGAGGCTCCCACCACCGCCTCTGCATTCACCAGCCATGAGCCTGGCTTGTGACTGAGGCAGCACTCCCCTGTGGGAGCACACTAACCACCAGGGGGTAGCTCCTTCGTTGAGTATCTGCCCCTTGGTGGTCAGTGTGTGTCACAGCGACCAGTCGTTCCACTGTTCGGTTGATTTATTATATAGGACTAGAGGCCCAGTGCATGTATTCATGCATGGGTGGGGTTTGGCCAGCCCACCCTGATGGGGGCCATTGGGGCCAGGCCAGCAGTGGGCTGGAGGGGGGGTGGGGGGGGACATGGGCTGGGCTTGGCCGGCCGAGGGGAGAAACCACAGGAGGTGGGTGGGCCAGCGATTGGGGCCCTTGATTGGCCCAGGCACCGCAGTGCACATCATAGTGACTGGTGGTTCCAGCCGCTTGGCTTTTATATCTATAAATGCACATCTTCATACAATCCTCTATCACAGGACACTTTGGTGGCTCCATGTCTTAGCATAAAGCTGCAATGAACAAAGGGGTGCATATATCTTCACAAATATATGTTTCAAGTTTTTCAGGTATATGCCCAGGAGAGTGATTGCTGAGTCATATGTAACTCTATTCTTAATATTTCCAGGAATCCTTAGACTGTTTTCTATAGTGACTGTACCCGTCTATATTCCCAACAGCAGTGAATGAAGGTTCCCTTTTCTCTACAACCTCTCTAACACTTATTATTGCTTGTCTTATTGATATTAGCCATTCTAACAGGTGTGGGGTAGCAGTAATCTCATTGTAGTTTTGATTTGCATTTTCCTAATTGCTAGTGAAGTTGGGCCATTTATATGTCTTTTTAGGGGGCAGTGTCTCAGTCCTCTGCCCATTTTTTAATTGGGTTGTTTGGTATTGAGTTTTATGAGTTCTATATATATTTTGGATATTAAATCTTTTTAGAGCTATTGTTTGAAAATATCATATCCCGTTTGGTCTGCTTCCTCTTTATTTTGTTGTCTGTTTCTTCTGCTATGCAGAATTAGTTTAATATAGTCCCATTCATTTATTTTTGTCTTTACTTCCCTTGCCTTTAGGATCAAATTTATAAAATGTTCTCACAGCCAAAGTCCATAAGTTTAGTACCTATGTTTTCTTCTGTGTGACTTACTGTTTTAGATTTTATAATCAGATCTTTGATCAATTTTTAATTAATGTTTATACATGGTAACAAACTAATCTAATTTCAGTCTTTTGCTTGTGGCTTTTCTTTTTTTTTTTTTTTTTTAATATATTTTATTGATTTTTTACGGAGAGGAAGAGAAAGGGATAGAGAATTAGAAACATCGATGAGAGAGAATCATCGATCAGCTGCCTCTTGCACACCCCCTACTAGGGATGTGCCCGCAACCAAGGTACATGCCCTTGACCAGAATCGAACCTGGGACCTTTCAGTCCGCAGACTGATGCTCTATCCACTGAGCCAAACCTGTTTTGGCTGCTTGTGGCTTTTCAATTTTCCCAGCACCATTTATTGAAGAGGCTTTCTTTTCTCCATTGTGTATTTCTGGCTGCTTTTTCAAAAGTTATCTGCCCATTTACATTGACCTGTGTGTCTGTTTTTCTGCCAGTATCATGCTGTTTTGATTGTCATAACTCTGTAGTGTAATTTGGAGTCCAGTAATGTCTGGGCATTTTAATTTTTTTTTTATTCTTCCAATCCATGAACATAGATTACTGTTCCATTTTGTTGTGTCTTTTTAAATCTCTCTTAATAATGCTTTGTAATTTTCAGTAGCTAGGTCTTCCACATTCTTTGTTAAGTTTATTCCTAGGTATTTTATTCTTTTGGTCACAATTGCAAAAGGAATTTTTTTTTTCCTATTAACTTTTCTGAGGTCTCATTTTTAGTATACTGGAAGGTGATGGATTTTTGCACATTGATTTTGTATTTATAAAATGTTCTCACAGCCAAAGTCCATAAGTTTAGTACCTATGTTTTCTTCTGTGTGACTTACTGTTTTAGATTTTATAATCAGATCTTTGACTGTATTTGTTTATTGTTTCAAATAGCTTTTTGGTATAGTCTTTAAGGTTTTCTAAATATAGAATCATGTCATCTCTAAAAAGTGACAGTTCCTTCCCTGTTAGGATGCCTTTTTATTTCTTTCTCTTGCCTTTATTACTCTGGCTAGTACTATGTTGAATAAGAATGGGCATCCTTGTAATGTTCCTAATGTTAAGTTATTTCAGATTTCTGTTGTTTCTTGAGATAGGCCCATCCTATGTAATAAAAACCTAATATGCAAATCGGCTGAGTGGCGGAACCACTGATCACTATGACACGCACTGACCACCACAGAGCAGACATTCAACGCAGGAGCTGCCCCCACCCCACAGGCCACCGGCCAGCCAAGGCGGGTGCCAGCAGGACCCCCTGATCGCCCCACAAAGGGAGGCGACTGGCTGGAGGCAGGACCAGCAAGTGCGCGGTGCCAGGCAGGCTGAAGCAGGTGCCAGCGGGGGCCTCTGATTACCCTGCCAGTTGCTCCACACATCGGGCCTGAACACTGGCCAAGTCTAGGGACCCTACCTGTGCACCAGTTTTGTTCACCAGGCCTCTGGTAAAGATATAAACTTCTCCCTTATTACTGCTTTCACTGCATCCCAGAAGTTTTGTTATATCAGATAGAAATTCTCATTTGTCTCTATCTTTTGATCTCATCTTTTATTTCTTTGACCCAGTCATTTTGTAGTAGTATGTTGTTTAATCTCCACGTATTTGTGGGTTTCTTTACTTCCATTTTGTAGTTGATTTCTAATTTCAAGGCATTGTGGTAGAAAATATACTTGGTATAATTTCAATGTTCTTGAATTTGTTGAGGCTAGTTTTATGACCCAACATATGGTCTATCCTTGAGACTGTTCCATGTGCACTGGAGAAGAATGGTATAATCTGGTGTTCTGGGATGAAGTGGTCTGTAAATATCAAATATATTCATTTGGTCTAGTGTATCATTTAAAGGCCAGTATTTCTTTATTGATTTTCTGTTTGGATGACCTATGTAGGACTGTCGGTAGAGTATTAAGGTCCCCAACTATGATTGTGTTTTGATCTTTCTCCCTTTTTTTCTGTTAGTAGCTGCTTTATGTATAATATTTCAGTGCTTTCTGATATTTTTTAAGAAGAGTTAAGTCTTCTTGATGTAGTGTCTCCTTTATCATTATAAAATGTCCATTATTGTCTCTTATTACTTTGAAACCTATTTTCTTAGATATAAGTATGGCTACGCCTCTTCTTTTGTTGTTGTTGTTAATCTCACCTGAGAATACTGTTTCACTTATTTTTGGAGAGAATGGAAGGGAGGGGGAGATAGAAACATCAGTGTGAGAGAAACACATTGATTGGTTGACTTCACATGTGCCCCTACCAGTGCCAGGGATCAAGCCTGCAAACATGGTACATGCCCTTTACCAGAATCAAACATGGGACCCTTTGGTCTGATGACCGATGCTCTGTCCACTGAGACAAACTGGCTGGGGCTGCACCTGTTTTTCTGTGGATGTTATTTGCTTTAAGAATTTTTTTTTTTTAAACTCTTATGTTTTATTGATTTTGGAGAGGGAGATAGAAACATTGGTGAGATGGGAGAAACAGCAATCAGCTGCCATCTGCACACTGCCTACTGGGGATCAAGCCTGCAACTGGGGCATGTGCCCTGATTGGCAGTCAAACCAGGGCCTCTTATTGCATGGGACAACACTCAATCCATTGAGCCACACTGGCTAGGTTTCACTCTTTGAGTTTATTTTTGCCTTTGCAGCTTAGATATGTCTTTTGAATGCAGCATGTGGTTGGGTTTTTTTCTTTTTATCCAATCTGCTACTCTCTGCCTCTTTATTGGTGAAGTCAGTCCCTCTATATTTAGGGTAATTTTGATGTATAGGATTTCCTATAGCCATTTTATTCTTTATTTTCTGGTAGCTCTGTGACTCCTTGTGTTCTTTTCCTTTGTGTTTCTGTCTGTTGTTTTTGTTTGGAAGTATTTTATACTTTTCTCTGTTTCCTTTTTTTTAAGCCATGTATCTGTTTGAAGGTTGTGTGTGGTTACCATTAAGTTTATGAAAAAGTTGCATATACACAACAGTATATATGCATCTGATCTCCATCCTGCTTTGCCAGTTCAGGCCTTTATCCCCTCCCCTTTTATGTTTTTGTTGTCATAAATTATCCCTGTTTATGCTGTAAGTTGATCTTTACTCACACATAGTGTTATGACCTTATGCTCTTTGTTTCAGGTGGAATAACCCCCTTGAGTATTTCCTGCAATGGAAGTTTTCTCGTGATAAATTCCCTCAGCATCTGTATGTCTGGAAAAGTCTTTGTTTCTCCTTCATATTTAAAAGATAACTCTACTGGATATATTATCCTATATAATAAAAGGGTAATATGCAAATTGACCCTAACAGCAGAATGACAGGTCACTGTGATGTGCACTGACCACCAGGGGGCAGACACTCAATGCAGGACCTGTCCCTGGTGGTCAGTGCACTCCCAAAAGGGGAGCTCCACTCAGCCAAAAGCCACAAGCTGGCTGACAGCTGCAAGCACAGCAATAGTCGCAGGATCCTGTCCCACCTCCTCAGCAGCGCTAAGGATGTCTGACTACAGCTTAGGCCTGCTCCCCTGAGGGCTCCAGAGCTGCCAGAGAGATGTCTGACTGCAGTTTAGGCCCATTCCCCCAGGCAATGTGCCTAAGCCAGAAGGTGGGCATCCCCTGAGGGGTTCCAGACTGCAAGAGTTTGCAGACCAGGCTGAGGGACCTCTTGAGTGCACGAATTTTCATGCACTGGGCCTCTAGTTGTAATATGTTAATCTTGGCTGGTATTTTCTCTTTCAGTCATTTGAATATTTGGTTCTACACTCTTCTGGCTTGTAGAGTTTCTGCTGAGAAGTCTGATGATACCCTGATGAGTTTCCTTTATAGGTGACTTCTTTTCACTTGCTGCTTTGAGAATTTTTTCTTTGTTATTAATTTTTGGATAGTTTTAATACACTATGCCTTGTAGAGAACCTCTTTGGATTGAGGTAACTAGGAGTTGTGTTTGTTTCTTGGATTTAAGGATCTAGTTCTTTCCATAAATTTGGGAAGTTCTCATCCACGATTTGTTTGAATAGGCTTTTTGATCCTTTCTCCCTTTCTTCTGATATGCCTATTATTCTTATATACTAGAGGCTTGGTACACGAAATTCCCGCACTAGAGGGGGGCATCCCTCAGCCCGGATTGTGAGAGGGCCCAGACACGGCCAAGGGACTCACTGGTGCACAATCGGGGCCAGGGGAGGACACGGAAGGGCTCCAGAGTGTGTCCAGCCCATCTCACTCAGTCCTGATTGGCCAGATCCCAGCAGCAAGTTAATCTACTAGTCAGAGCACCTGCTCCCTGGTGGTCAGTGTATGTCGTAGTGAGCAGTGGAACAGTCTTAGCATATCAGCATATTACATACACTTTGATTGGTTGAATTGATGACCAGACACTTAGCATATTAAAGTTTTAATATATAGAATTGCTTTTTCTGAGGGAGTCAGCTTTTGTAGGGCTCTTCTTTTTTTTTTTTTTTTTTTTTTTTTTTCAGTAAGGAAGGGAGAGGGATAGAGAGTTGGAAACATCGATGAGAAAGAAACATTGATCCTTTTGGGGATGTGCCCACAACCAAGGTACATGTCCTTGACAGGAATCGAACTAGGACCTTTCAGTCCGCAGGCCAATGCTCTTATCCACTGAGCTAAAAGGTTTTGGCCCTTTTTAAAAAATATTTTTTTTAAATTGATTTTAGAGAGGGAAAGGAAGATAGAAAAATCAATTGATGAGATAGAATCATTGAGCAGCTGCCTGCTGCATACCCCACACTGGGAATTTAACCCACAACCTGGGCATGTGCCCTGACTGGGAATCAAACCATGATATTTTGGTTTTTAGGTTGACAATCACTGAGCCACAGCAGCCAGGCTCGTTCCCTTCCTTCCTTCCTTCCTTCTATCCTTCCATCCTTCCTTTCTTGCTCGTTCACTTTCTTTCTCTCTTCCCTTCTCTCTTTCTCCCTTTCTCCTTTTCCTTCTTATGTTCAGGTCTCTTTTAAGTTTCAGTCTCTTTAACAAAGTATGTAATATTAACTAATTTGTTTTCTGATTGCATTGAATTGCCTGTCAGTATTTTCTTGTGTTTTATCACACATTTCCATGTGTTCCAGTTTGCTTTCTGGGGATTTTTATTTTATTTCTGAGCTTACTCACTACCTTGGGTTATTCATTGTATTTGCTGGTCTCTTTTTTCTAGGCATCTATGTATTATTGGCTTTCTCGCAAGAGGTCTTCTATTTTCTAGTAGGTGGTGCTGAATCACAGATTTTTACCTCTGTGAAATCTTACAGCTGACCTCCACAGCTGTTGTACAACCCTGCTGCTTGGGGGTGTGGTTGTTTTTTGCCTCTTGGTAATGTTGATTCCAGACCTGCTTACACAAGGAAAAGGGAGCCAGTGATTCTGCTGCAGTAGCTCTCCGTTTGCAGATAATATGCTCCATCCAAGACCATGGGCGCTGGGAAGCAAGTTTTGAGAGTCCAAGGGTTATGGCAGGGTTCTGTGGATCCATTCCTTTGTCTGAAATGCCTATTGCTCGATAGCAGGCAGCAGCGGCAAAACCCCTGTACTGTGTCCTTGCTGCAGTCTCAGCTGGCTCAGCTGCTGTTCTCACTGCTCATGGAGTGCCTGCTGAGATTCTATTCCTCCCAACCAAAGGAAGTGCCTGCTACCACCATCTTCCTCCCATTTCCAGGATGAGCTTTTTTCCTTCTCACCTCCCCATTCTCATTTGCCCACCATTGGATGTTTCAATGCACAGGTCTCAGGCATGCCTCTGTATTGAGCAGAGAATCCTTTAGTGAGTTATAGTTGATCAACTTGCTCAAGTTTGGGGGGAGGGGGGCAAGAGAACCTTTCATACTGCCATTCCTTTGACATCACTTTTAGGACTTTTTAAACATACTGGAGGTCCCTGTGAGTTTAACATGAAGACAGCTGGGCAGCTTTTAAAAACTTAAGAACCCTAAGTTGACCAGGAGAGTAGTAAACCTGGGGGGACTACTAACTTCTCGGGGTCTCTTACGTTAACAGAATGCAATGTTCCTGATTCTGTGGGGGCGATCCCCCTTTCATTACTGTGTCTGTAGTAAGCAAGATAACAAAACATTTCTTACATTTGAATATTTCTTCTTTATAACCAATAACTGGACCAAAGATAAAAGAAATATTTATGTTCGTTTGCAAGAAAATGTGAGGTTTTAACTGGCCTTTTTCAAATGCTTATTTTAGAAGCACTTCCACTGCTGGTAAGAGTTATTCAGTCTGTTGATTCCAAGACCAAAGAAAATGTCAATGCTACAGAGAACTGCATTTCAGCAGTAGGGAAAATTATGAAGTTCAAACCTGACTGTGTGAACGTTGAAGAAGTCCTGCCGCACTGGTTGTCTTGGCTTCCACTACATGAAGATAAAGAAGAAGCTGTTCAGACTTTCAGTTATCTGTGCGATCTGATTGAAAGGTAAGAAAAGAGACAGACCTCATTTCTTTCCCCTTCACATAAAACAGTGCTTCTTGTGCACAGCCCTCAGGTCTGTAAGTTTGTAATAACACTTGCTGTCAAAATCACTAGTGCTCTGGTGCATGATTCATGCACATTGAAAGGAAATTAATTAGAAGGTGGCCGACGGGGCAAGACTGGACCGGACATACCCTGGAGCCAACCTCCCATGGTCCCTCCCCAGCCGGCCACAGCTGGGATGGCAACGTGGCTCTAAGGGCGTTTGCAGAGTGAGCAGGGTCCCTCTGGCAGTGGGGTCCCTTGGCTTGGCATGTGGGAATCGGGCTGAAACCAGCTCTCCAACATCCCCAAGGGGTCCTGGATTACAAGAGGGCCTTTCTCAGATGATGCTTCCCAGAATCGGGCTCCCTCCTCCTCTCTGATTCCAGAGTGCATCATCCAAGAGCCACCACTGCCAAGTCACCACAGCTCTGCAGCTCCTTCATTGCTTGCCTGCCCCTGGTGGTCAGTGCGCATCATACCTACTGGACAGTTGGACGATCACTTAGCCTTTTAAATATATAGAATGTTAACAAAGTATATTACAGTTAAGATGACCTCATAATCTGATTTGGGTTATTATTTATGGAATTAATTTCAACAGATGAGGCATTATAGAATGTTGATGTTTTAAGGTTTCCTTTTAAAGTTTTCTCCCACCTTATGTATCTATTTACTTGGCTTTAGGTTTTCTTAAAAATTTCCTTTTTATTACAGTATAATTGAGGTAATATAATTTATTAGATTAAAATTGTTACATTGTTAATACCATTATTTTGAAATTCAGGTGTTTTTGTTTGGATTCAAGAATCCGTGGTATGGGCAAATATACCAGACTGGCAATAAGATCTGGCCCTGGGTCTTGGCATTATTAATATTATTTGTGCCTATGAGTAAATATAAGAGTTACAACAACCTGGAGGCTACAGAAGCTATTAAATCAAAGGTTCTTTGGTGGTCTGTTTTCTAGTCCAAGTTCTCCTGAAATATTAGATCTGGTCTCTTGTCACTATTGATTATTGCTGTAACAGCCCTCCTGGAGACCACACACTCCTGGAGTGTGTGGTTACCATTAAGTTTATGAAAAAGTTGCATATACACAACAGTATATATGCATCTGATCTCCATCCTGCTTTGTGTGCCTCTAAAGTGACCAGTTTTCCACCATGCTATTTGATCATTTTCCTTTGGAAATGACTACTACTCAAGAATTGTAGTTCGGTTCACCGTTGTATTTCTTTGTAGTAAATCTGCCTGCAATTTATATCCTGGCTTATTCTCAAAAAGCCTATCTAGCATTTGAACTTTAAATTTAGTTTAGAAACCATTTTATAGTACGTAAATGAAGTTTGTGTAAAAGAGCTGTTATTCTTGCCCTTACTGATTTGGCTCAATGGATAGAGTGAGTGCCAGCCTGCAGACCTAAGGGTATCAGGTTTGATTCCAGTCAAGGGTGTGTACCTCAGTTTCTGGGCTCAATCTCTAGAGGCAACCAATTGATGTGTGTCTCTCACATGATGTTTCTTTCTCTTGTGTCTCTCTCCCCCCCCCCCCCCCCCCCTTTCACTCTCTCTCTGAGTATCAGTGGAAAAATACCTACCCTTGGGTGAGGATTAACAAAAAAAGAACATGCACTTCCCAGCTCCGGCTGGGTAGCTTGATTGGCTGGAGCATTATTCTGATATACCATGGTGTGACTGTGATCACTGGTCAGGGCACATACAGTAATCAACAATGAATGCATAAATGAATGAAACAACAAATCTGGGTTTCTCTTTCACAATCTCCTTTCCCCTCTCTCTAAAATTAATAAAAATGAATTAATTTAAGGAAAAAAAGAGCTGTTATTCTTGTTAATATCTTGATTTTTGAGTGGTTGTTTTTTTGAATGTCACATTTTTAAAGTTCTTAGAGCAATCTATTTTTGGCCCTTAAAACAGCCCTAAGAGATAAGCCTGTATTTCTAATTTACATGGAAAGAAACTGAAGAGCTAATAAGTAAAATTAGCTGGCTTTTCTCCTGAATTGTAAAAGGTAGTTGATTTTAGTGAATGCATAATCATTCTGTAAAAAAACAGCTAAATTCATTAGAGGGAAGTTATACTCAAATATGAGTGCTTGAGTGGTTTCTCCTTGTAATTTTTATTTATAATGACTTTCTTCTCTTTTGTCAGTAATCATCCCATTGTTCTTGGCCCAAACAATACCAATCTGCCCAAAATATTCAGTATAATTGCAGAAGGAGAAATGCATGAGGCAATTAAACATGAAGATCCTTGTGCCAAACGTCTGGCTAATGTAGTTCGCCAAGTACAGGTAAGCTGATTTGATTAAATTGGGGAAGGAGTTTTCGGGGTAGGGGTTTATGTTCTCTATTACAAAAAGCAAATAATCTAATGAACTAAGGAAATTTTATTTTTCTTTTTTTTTTTTCTTTTTTTTTTTTAAATATATTTTATTGATTTTGTACAGAGAGGAAGGGAGAGAGATAGAGATTTAGAAACATCGATGAGAGAGTCATCGATCAGCTGCCTCTTGCACACCCCCTACTGGGGATATGCCCGCAACCAAGATACATGCCCTTGACCGGAATCGAACCCGGGACCCTTCAGTCCCCAAGCCGACGCTCTATCCATTGAGCCAAACCGGTCTCAGCGGAAATTTTATTTTTCTATTCTTCTGACTCCAAGCCTCAGATAGATTATACATGTGTGTGTGTGTGTGTGTGTGTGTGTGTGTGTGTGTGTGTATGTATATGTTTTCATTATATATTACAACTAAAACATGTCTTACATTTGAAACATTTTGAACCTTTCAGTTGGTGCTTAACACTTACTTATTTTATATAAACTAGAGGCCCAGTGCATGAAATCCATGCATAGGAGGAGGGTCCTTCAGCCCCGCCTGCACCCTGTCTGATCCGGGACCCCTAAAGGAATGTCTGACTGCCCTCTGACAGACAGACAACCCTCTGACAATCTGAGACCACTGGCTCCTAACCACTTCTGCCTGCTGGCTTGACCACCTCTAATTGCCCTCTCCTGCCAGCCTTGATTGCCCCTAATCACCTCTGCCTCTGCCCCTGCCACCGTGGCTTTGTCCAAAAGGAGGACCAGATGACCAGAAAATGTACGGTCAACTGGTCTAATTATCCTATTACCCTTTTATTAGTATAGATTTCCTAATACATCATGGGGGTTGGGGGTATTTACAGTGCTTAAAGCATTATATTTTTAAATTATTATTACTCCCTAAATTTGTGTGTGTTGGTTACTTACTATGTAACTTACCTAGCGTAGCTTTCTCTGTGCAAAAATGAAGAAAATTTACTGTGAGTGCAATGAACTTTAAAGAAATTATCGAATTTCTTGCTTTTACAATATTCATCTAACTAATCTATTTGTAAAGAAATACATTGTCATTATTGCCATCCAACAGATGGGTGATTATTAAAATATTTCTGAATGATCATTGATTGCACTTGATCTAAATCTGTGAAAATATTTTTTTCCCTAGACTTCTGGAGGATTGTGGACTGAATGCATATCACACCTCAGTCCTGAGCATCAGGCGGCCATACAGGAGCTCCTGAATTCTGCTTGAAGGACCTTAAGATCACCACCAGAAAACTGACTCCGAATAAACGTTTACCCTTTTGTTTAGGTTTCTTTGTTTTGTTTTTGAGCAAAAGAGAGCAGTAGAGTTGTGTGTAGGCCATTCTTCTGCAAAGCCACAACAGCAGGAAAAGAAGCACTGGGTTTCAGAATGGTGTTCAGATGGCTATCATACCACTGAAGAAGTCCCCATAAGCCCTCCAGTAGCACTGAAGAATATTTTTCTATTGGTATAGCCCACCCATCTGAAGGTGAAAGGGAAATTAAATTCACTTCCTCATTAGACATAAGGAAATTTAAGATCATCAGCTTTAAGATCTGTTACTCAACATAGATGTATATTAAAACAATTTGCTATACACCTATAGTGTTAATTCTATTAATTGAGTGTGAGTCTTTTGTAGGGTAGAAAGAAGGTTTACCCAGCAAACTAGTAGATCCAAAAATTGAGGGAAAAGCTGAAGACAAAAACAAGCACAAAGATGTCATATTTAAGGTCACGGGTTCTTTTTCCCAAAAGGCTGATGTGGTGACTCAGTTCTGAAAGCTTTTCAGCTTTCAGCCCTTGAATGTGAAGTGTGGTTGGCATGTCTGGCAGTAGTCTCTCGTTCACTCCTCAATAAACAACATTGAAATACAAAGAAGTTTGCGTAAAAATTCCATACGGTCTGGCTTTGATTCATTTGTTTTGACTGTAAGAATAATCTAATATTTTTTTAAAGTAGCAACTATGGCTCTGAATGTTTATTTTTCCCCTTATATTTTCTCTGTGCCATTCAAATTTGAAAACATTTAGTTTTTACCAACTTCCACTTTAAGCTAAGTTATGCTACATCTACTCTTTTCACAATTAGTGATTTTTTTAAAAACTAGGATTGTTCCAGTTAGATAAAAGATTTGGCTTATGTTTTTATTGCAAACTGTAATTGCTATAGAGCCACACACAACTTTTAAACTTAATTTTATGAGAAATATGACAAATTATTTTCTGATAAATTCAATAAAATGTGTGAATGCTTTTTCCTTTATGTATTAACCTCACAGCAGTAAATGACTTGTTTCTTTAGTTTTTCTAAAGGATCTTAATAGATTTCTGTTGAAACATCAGTGTTAACATTTTTATAGTTTGTACTAAATTTAACCGTGGTATATAAATGCATTTTATGCTTAGATCAGAATTAAAAGGTTTTTTTCTTTAAATGATTTGCATTACTTTATTAAAACTAAATCTGAAATGGAATAGAAAATACAGCAGAGTATATTAAGATGGTTCACTTGGTAGCAGACACCTTTCAAATATATTTTCAGTTTTCAGCACACCATTGGCCCAGAAGCTTCTGTGTCTGGCAGAAGAACGTGTTTAATCACTTCACACCATTATAGTCATTGCTTTTAGTATGTACCTATTTGACATTTATAATGTGAGTGGGAACTACTTTATACCCCATACTAGAGGCCTGGTGCACAACATTTGTGCACTGGGGTGTGATCCCTCAGCCCAGCCTGCACCCTCTTGCAGTCTGGGCTCCCTCAGGGAGTAGGCCTAACCCGGCAGGCAGACATCCCCTGAGTAGTCCTTAGCACTGCCACCACCAATGCACTCGCCAGCCGTGAGCCCGGCTTCTGGCTGAGCAGTGTACTCCCTACGGAGCTTTGAGCATCTGCCCCTTGGTATTCAGTGTGCATCATAGCAATTGGTCGTTTGGTCAATTTGCATAGTAGGGTTTTATTCTATATAATTTTTTAAAATATATTTTATTGATTTTTTACAGAGAGGAAGGGAGAAAGCGATAGAGAGCTAGAAACATTGATGAGAGAGAAGCATCGACCAGCTGCCTCTTGCACACCCCCTTCCGGGGATGTGCCCACAACTAATGTACATGCCCTTGACCGGAATCGAACCTGGGACCTTTCAGTCCGCAGGCCGACACTCTACCACTGAGCCAAACCGGCTTCGGCTTATTCTATAGAATTTTATCTTTGAAAACAATTTTGAGTTTATTGGGGTGACAGTTAATAAAAATATATCTTTCAGATGTACAAGTCTATATAATACATCATACTGTATTGTGTGTTCACTACCCAAGCTAAATTTTTTTAAAAAATATATTTTATTGATTTTTCACAGATAGGAAAGGAGAGGAATAGAGAGCTAGAAACATCGATGAGAGATGCATTGACCAGTTGCCTCCTGCACACCCCCCACCGGGGATATGCCCGTAACCAATGTACATGCCCTTGACCGGGGAATCAAACGTGGGACCCTCTATCCGCTGAGCCAAACCAGTTTCGGCACCAAGCTAAATTTTTTAATATCCCCCATACCCTCATCTATCGTCCCCTACTCCCTCTCCCTGTGGTAATCATACTGTTGTCTGTTTATACACCCTATATTCTTGGTGTGAATGTGTGAAGACAACCCCTTTCTGCTTTCTTACATAGAGTTTAAAAAGCCAATCAACTGGAACAGTTGGGTGTTTTGTTTTTTAATTATTGCTACACTTACTAGTAAAACATGGTAGAAATAGGGCATGTCTGCCTAAGTTCAGATGAAAGTATGATCTGAAGATGACTACATTGTTTTATAGAGTAGTGTTTGCAAAGTGCTTGTGGTTAAGAACCTCTTAGCAGCTATCAATAGTTTAAATATTAATGGGAAACAAAAGATGGACCACTAAACGGTCTGATGAGTAAATGGGCGTAAGTCAATCGCAGACTAACAATTCTAGATAGAAAAATTGGAGACAAGCTGGTGTGGCTTGGTGGTTGATAGTCAACCTATGAACTAGGAAATCGTGGATTCTGAGGAGGAACAGAGGTATTTGAGAACACTAATTTCTGATTCACAATAGGGATCACTTCTTGCTCCCTCCTGCAAAAGAAACTCTAGGTCTGTCACCAGTGATACTGAATCAGAGGCTCTGTGCTGGCCTTCAGGGATCCCCTCGCCCCAAAGTGAAGTGCTCCCCTAAACTGCCCAATGTCAATGCAGTGAGCATCTCCAAAACCTCATCCAAGGCCAGCACTGCCTGTTCCCTTCTGGCATTTGATACCAATCGCCATCCCTTACAGCCCAAACTCCCTTCCCACCTGAGGAAACCCTGGACCCACAGGCTTTCTGCTGTTGAAAACTTGCCTCAATTCGAAAGTAAGTAACCGCTTTTCTTTGCTCCTGCTTTATTATGCTACAGTTTGCTTCACACCTGGATATGTTTTCATTAAAACACCTATTTTGGCCTTTATATGAGCTATTGAGAGTGGATTACATTATTTCTAAGAAGTGAGTTTTGGATGTTCCAAAGGCCTCCTCTGACTGGTATGTGGTAGAGAGTACTGGTGACAGCTCAATGAAATAATCAGAGTGCTGGTGTGTGTGTGTGTGGGGGGGGGGGGGGGGGGCGTTTGAAGTGGGAGGGAGGGAGGACATGGGTGGTAGGTGTTACTGTGGTAGCTCATCCAGGCCCTGGGGACCAATCCACGTTGATATTTCTCATCAATGTTTCTATCCCCCACTCCCATCCTATCTCTAAGATCAATTTTTTAAAAACTTATCATCTTGCTCTAGCTGGTTTGGCTCAGTGGATAGAGAGTAGGCCTGTGGATTGAGAGGTCCCAGGTTCAATTCGAGTCAAGGACACATGCCCGGGTTGTGAACTCAATCCCTAGTAGGGGGGTGTGCAGGAGGCAGCTGATCAATGATTCTCACTCATCACTATTTTTATCTTTTTTCCTCTCACTTTTGCTCTGAAATCAATTAAAAAAATATTTTTTTTTAAATCTTACCATCTTAGCCGAAACCGGTTTGGCTCAGTGGATACAGCGTCAGCTTGGGGACTGAAAGGTCCCGGGTTCGATTCCGGTCAAGGGCATGTACCTTGGTTGCGGGCATATCCCCAGTGGGGGGTGTGCAGGAGGCAGCTGATCGATGACTCTCTCTCTCATCGATGTTTCTAGCTCTCTATCCCTCTCCCTTTCTCTCTGTACAAAATCAATAAAATATATTTTAAAAATAAAAATAAAAATAAAAACCATCTTAACCATAAGGTCCCAGTTTGGTAGTGTGAAGTAGTACATTCACATTGTTGTGCAGTAACATCTAAGCATGGGGTACATGGATTAGAGCTGCCTTCCACACTAGTTTTCAACTTGTCAGGGCCTACGTGGAACAGGTGCTCGCTAAATTGATTGAGTGGAAGGGCGAGAGGAAAATAGAAGACTGAATTAGAATGAATAAATGCATGTTTTTTTTTCATAGAGACAGAAGCATGCATTAGGAAAAGCATAGATTTGAAGTCAGACCCATGTGGATTTGAACTGCACATGTATTCTTTACTAAGTGTGCATTGGAAAATGTACTTGGCATTGTGGTTTTTCTACCTCGGTGGAAAATGGGAAATGCCTTCTCTGCAGGGTTGCTCTGAGAATTCAGTGAGGTCAGGAATGCAAAGACCTGGGAAACAAGCTGTTCCAGAGACAGCTTATGCCTTATGGAACCACAGCAAGCCTGCTTCCAATACTGTTTACAAATAGCTTATAAGACCTGCAAATTGACACTCAGCAATGTCTTATTAAATTATTTTATTGTTACTAATTTATGCATTAGACAGCTAAAAAAGGTTTTGCTCTTTTACCTTAAAATGTATGTGAAATGTCATTTTAATTATACATTTTAAAGATTCATCATCCCTGAGTTTTGCTAATCCTATATAATAAAAAGCTAATATGCAAATAGACTAAACAGCAGAACAGCTAACAACTGAACAATTGAATAACCAGTCGCTATGATGTGCGCTGACCACCAGTTTGCATTGGCCACAGCAGGATGGTGGAGCAGGTGAGCGGGGGTGCCAGACCAAGGCGGGATGCCAGTCACTGTCATCGAGGCAAGCCTCGTGATTACTGAACATTTTTTGCTCCCATGCTCCACGGTTCTGCCCAGCACTCGCACCTGGTGCCAGTGCCTGGTGTTGGTCCCGATCACTCAGTGCCATCTGCAGCTCCACCTCCCCCTGCTCCTGAGGGGTGATCAGGGCAGCTGCAGCCACTCTCACCCCTTGACAGCACCGGCCCTGCTCGCTCCACGCCATCAGCGGGTGTGAGTGTGGCTGGGGCCATCAGCGTGTGGGAGCAGAGGTGGCAGGAGTAGGGCTGCTGGCAGACAGGGGTGTGGTGGGAAGAGCCGGGAGGGGCATGGAGGATGGGCTGAGACCTGTCCCTGTGCCTATTGCAGCCTCACAGCCCACAGTTTCTTTCAAGATGCACAAATTTGTGCATTGGGCCCCTAGTAGGAGTAGTAGCCACCCCACAAATGAGTGGAAGATAATATTACCATTTTTTACAAATTGAGGCTACCAGACATTTGTGTTATGAGCACCTTGTGTATGGTTTTTATGCTTATTTGGGGGTGATATTTTTGGTTATTTAAAATGTCTTTGGAGAAAAGTGTGAGAACCTTGAGGGGGCAGCAGAGAAACATCACAGCTTAAAAAGTTAAAAGGACAGTGGCTGAATTTCATCATTTGGGGGACTAATTTATACTGAAACTGTTTCTGTTTCTAAGGATTATACCAATTATTTAGATATACCTCAACACTGAGGTCTTCCCTCCAGTCATCAGGTTTATAATGTGGCTGCCATTCCCTGGTGCTGGTCAGG
This sequence comes from Pipistrellus kuhlii, assembly GCF_014108245.1. Classification (NCBI taxonomy): domain Eukaryota; kingdom Metazoa; phylum Chordata; class Mammalia; order Chiroptera; family Vespertilionidae; genus Pipistrellus; species Pipistrellus kuhlii. The sequence continues at coordinate 150,254,263 of NW_023425529.1, forward strand.
ATTATACTTTTATCTTCCCGTGGTCAACTTTCAGAGTATAAATAGGCAAGAAATTCTGGTTATAATGAACAATTAGAGCCTTTGGAGTAAAAAAATAGAAAATAATTCCCAAGTGGAATGATTCTCTCCTGGGTTAATTATTGTGTTTTCATTTTCTTTACTGACATGCCCTATTGTTGGGACAAATAATCTAATTAACAACCTAAATGTAGCAAGTAAGACTTGAGGCCTGAGCTATTGTTTATATAAAATTACTTTAAAATTTTTTTCACTTCGGAGGATTTTCTTAAAAACCCATCTTTTCTATACAAACAAAGAAAATCTTCAACAAAATGAAAGGACAATCTGAATGGAAGATATTCACCAATGATTCATTTAATAAGAGGTAATATCCAAAATGTATAAAGAACTCATAAAACTCAACACATACAAAAAATAAGCAATCCAATTTAAAAATGGGCAGAGGACCTTTATAGACATTTTTCCAAAGAGACATACAGATGGCAAACAGACATATGAAAAGATGTTCAGTGTCACTAATTATAAAAAAAAAAATACAAACAACAAGTATTGGCAAAAATGTGGAGAAAAGGAAACCTTTGGGTACTCTTGATAGGAATGCAGCCACTATGGAAAACAGTTTGGAGGTTCCTCAAAAAATCAAAAATTGCCCTACCTGGTTTGGCTCAGTGGATAGAGCATCAGCCTGCAGACTGAAGTGTCCCAGGTTCTATTCCAGTCAAGGGCACATGCCTGGGTTGTGGGCTAGATCTATGATGGGGGTATGCAGGAGGCAGCCTATAGGTGATTTTCTCTCATCGCTGGTGTTTCTCTCCCTCTCCCTCTCTCAAATCAATAAAAATCTATTTTTTAAAAGAATTAAAACAGGACTGCCTTGTAACCCAGCAATTCTACTTTATGGATATACATATATGAAGAAACCCAAACCACTAATATGAAAGAACATATGTACCTTTTAAGTTCATTGTACCATTACAATAGCCAATATATGGATGCAACCCAGGTGCTCATCAATAAACAAGTGGATAAAGAAGATGTGGAATATATATATAATGGAATATTACCCAGCCTTAAAATAAAAAAATAAAAAGAATGAAATTTACTATTGGGACAGCACAAATGGACCTAGAGGGTATTATGCTAAGTGAAGTAAGTCAGTCAGAGAAAGACATGTACATATGATTTCACTTATATGTCAAATCTAAAGAACAAAATAAAATTGAAACAGACTTATAGATGCAGAGAATAGACTGATGGTTGCCAGAGGCTTAGGGGACTGGATGAAAAGGGTGAAGGGATTAAGAAGTACAAATTGGTGGTTACAAAATAGCCAAAGGGATGTAAAGTGCAGCATTGGGAATATAGTGAGTAATCCTATCTAATAAAAGGGTAATATGCAAATTGATCATCACTCCAACACACAAGATAGCTGCTCCCATGTGGTCAAAGATGGCTGTCCCCATGTGGACACAAGATGGCCAGCAGGAAAGGGTAGTTGGGAGGGAGAATGCCTGCAAGGGAGGGCAGTTGGGGATGACTAGGCCTTCAGGGGAGGGAAATTAGGGGTGACTGGGTCAGCATGGAAGGTCAGTTGGGGGCAACCAGGCCTATAGGGGAGGACAGTTAAGGGTGACCAGGCCAGCAGGGGAGGACAGTTAGAGGCAACCAGGCCAGCATGGGAGGGTGGTTAGGAATGACCAGGCCGGCAGGGGAAGGCAGTTAGGGAAGCCAATTGGGCTGGCAGGTGAGCAGTTAGACATCTATCAGGCTGGCAGGGGAGTGGTTAGTGGCAATCAGGCAGAAAGGCAAGAAAGCAGTTGGGAGCCAGCAGTCCTGGATTGCTAGAGGGATGTCCCAGATTTGAGAAGGTACAGGCTGGTCTGAGAGACACACACACCACCACCACCCCAACCCCATGCACAAATTTTGTGCACCAGGCCTCTAGTGTTGGCTATTCTAGTTATTACATAGTATTGTAATAACTATGTATTGTGCAGGTTATGAGGTGGGGGGGAGAAGCACTTTATAAGGTATTTTATTTTCTAATTAATGCTGTACACCTGAAACTAATACAAAATAATATTGAATGTAAATTATAATTGAAAAATATTTTCTTTACATCTAGTGCCTAATAACTATTTGACCTTCAATAAGTGTGGGAAAGAATTCACTGCTATTTTATATCTAGCATTATTTTTAAAGCAATGTTTAGATCCAAGTAAGCAAATGACTAAAAAGAATGTGCAGAAACCATGAGTTTTGTGATCAAAATAATAACATAGTAAAATGAAGACAATAAGTGAGGATAAATATTAGAAAATATGATAAACAACTTGTTACCCTAAAATACAGGCTAAGCTGTCTCTATGTACTTACATTGCTGGAAAAAAAAAATGTGTGTGCCATATGGTGACCTCTTTTTACATTGTTATAAATTTGGCATATACCTCTGAAAAAAATGATAGCCTTTATATATGATACAAAGACATAATTTGGGCATAACACTGGATATTTAAATGGTCTTAATCCTCCCACACTAAGCAGTCAACATAAACACTCAATTTCTTAATTTCTGTGTGAACAGGGCTTGTGTGAACTACAGTATGATAACGGGTAATGATGTTGAACATGTTGTTGTGTGCTATTTGCCATGTGTGTCTCCTGCTTGGTGAAATATTTGGTTATATCTTGACCTATTTTACAACTGGATTGTTGCTAATCTGTTTGGGGGTTTTTGCTGTCAAGTTTGGAAAGTTCTTTATATATTATAGGTATAAGATCTTTGTCAGATAAATGATTTGGTAATATTGTTCTCAGTTGGTAGTTTATCTTTTCATTCTCATAAGTGTCTTTTGCAGCACAAAATAGGACAGAATCTGTATGCTGAAAATCACATGTTAATTAAATAAATCAGGTAATATCTAAATAAATAGAAAGAGAAATTGTACTTATGGAATGGAAGACTCAATATAGTGAAATGTCAATTTTCTCCAAATTGGTATGTAGAGTCAACATAGGTCCTATCAAAATCTCAGCAAAATTTTTTGTAGATTTAGACAATCTGATTAAAAATATATACAATCTAATTCTAAAAAGAGGTTCCTATCACTTGCAGTGGAATGGCAAACTAGAATAGCCAAAACAATTTTGACAAAGAAGAATTAAGTGGAAGGCAATACTCTGCCTGATGTTAAGACTTACTGTCTAGTTATAGCAACCAAGACAGCTGGTATTGGAAGAGGAACAGACACATAGATTAATAGAAGAAAAAAGGGAGCCCAGAAATAGATCAGTGCAAAAATTCATTCAAAAATGAATCTGAATTTAATGCAAAATGTAAAACTATAACCCTTGTCAAAGAAAACATAGGAAAAACTCTTTAGGATTAGGGCTAGGCAAAGAGTTCTTAGATATGACACCAAAATCATAAACCATAGAAAAAATTATAATAAATTGGATGTCATCAAAATATTTGTGTCCATCACCTTTTGAGGAACCATTCTTCCTCAAACCTCCCTCTCTAGATAAGGGAGCTGCCATTTTCTTACATGATCCCATCTCTATGGTTAGAAGAGATGGGATACCTGACCCAAGCCAGGCCAACTGCAATACCTAGTCATCTGGTCATGTGAATTGATAGAGCATGAACACATAATGTAAGCCGGCCAATCAGAATCCCATTGGGCTTTTATGCCTGTGCCCTGGATTATGTGTTCATGCTCGATTCTGGTCAAGGGCACATCCCCTGTGGGGAGTGTGCAGGAGGCAGCTGGTCAATGTTTCTCTCTCATTGATGTTTTCAACTGTCTATCCCTCTCCCCTTTTCTCTGTAAAAAAAAATCAATAAAAAAATATATATTTTTTAAATGGTGTTTCCTCTGCAGCTCATGAGGCCCCTGTGTTGTATCCACTGGGCTAGGGAGTGTCCCTGCCACCCGATGGTAGCCACTGGGGTCTCCGCACAACCCAGAGAATGGCAGCCAGCCCTCCCCCCATCGTGGGCTCTGGGCTGGGGGCATGCAGAGACCCCCAGGCCACGTGCAACAGCAGCTGCCGGGGTCTTCTCACACCCTAGAGGCCAGCAGCCAGCCCCATCATGGATGCTGGGCTGGGGGGCATGCAGGAACCCCTGGACCACACATGACGGCCACCAGGGTCTCCTCATGTTCCAGAGGCCAGCAGCCAGCTCCCTGCCGGGCTAGGGGCATGGATCCGAGCTGCCACTTGGCTCCAGAGCACGTGCAAGTGGCTGGGGGCGGGGCGGGAACATCCCTGTGTCACCATTACTATGCAGGAATGTTCCCGCCCCGCCCCCAGCAGCTTGGCTGCTGCACCCATAGTCCTGGAGTGGCTTTGGGTGTTCTGGGACCCCTGCCGCTCAGGGCCTAAGTGCGGGCCTACAGGCTAGGAGCAGCCTGGGTCCCAAGGATGTTCCCGGGAACCAGACCACGCTGCATATGCAAATTAACCACCATCTTGGTTGGGTTAATTTGCATAGTTGTTCCTAATTGGCTAGTGGGTATGGCTGGTGGGTGTAGCAGAGGTATGATCAATTTACATGTATATCTTTTATTAGATAGGATGACTGTGTATTGGTCTTCTAGCAAAAACTGAAAGAAGACCCTAGTTCAGTCTACAATGTTTGCTATACGTTATTTGTTCTCCCTTCTCATTTCCTTAAAAGTCCTCTACTTCTGTTCATCTATTGATAATCCAAGGTCAATGAGTCAGGTACTTGTATTTTATTTTTTGAGTCAGGTACTTTTAAATTGTTTTTCCAATTGTGCCAATGGACATAACCATTGGGACCAGTCTTGGGACCAGTGACTTGCATTTTTAAGAAGGCCAAGGTCGAGGAGCAATTTGTAACTATTAGGAACAAAGTTAACTTGTCCACATTGGTACTGAACCCAAAGCCTAGGCCCCATTACTGCCATGCGTGAACCATAGAGACAGCAGTGATGAAGATAATTAGCTGTATAAACAGACTCTCTTCCCATGCGTCGTTAATAACCTGAACAACCTTTGAAGCAAATAAAACAAGCTCAGATTGTCTTTCTGCATTAAAATGGAATCGTGTTTTTTTTTAGCTTTCTCCATAATAAGATTTTTTTAAAATATATTTTATTGATTTTTGTACAGAGAGGAAAGGAGAGAGATAGAGAGTTAGAAACATCGATGAGAGAGAGTCATCGATCAGTTGCCTCTTACACACCCCCTACTGGGGATATGCCTGCAACCAAGGTACATGCCTTTGACCGGAATTGAACCCGGGGCCCTTCAGTCCCCAAGCCGACGCTCTATCCATTGAGCCAAACCAGTCCCGGCCATAATAAGATTTCTTAAAAAATATATATTTTTTTATTGATTGCAGAGAGGAAGGGAGAGGGAGAAAGATATAGAAACATTAATGATGCGAGAGAATCATTGATTAGCTGCCTTCTGCATGCTCCACACTGGGATCAAGCCCACAACCGGGCATGTGCCCTGACATGGAATCATGACCTCCTGGTTCATAAATCAACACGACTGCTGGGCCACACTAGCCAGGCCAAAATAAGATTTAATAATAAGAGTTAGTAGTTTCAGAGGTTAATTGCACAGGTGAAAAAAGTGGAGAAATATCTCTTATTTTGTTCATCCAACTTGCTGACATCTGAAGCTATTTTCAATTGTTTGTAAGCAAGGGGGAAAGCACTTAAATTTATGGAGCATATCCAGCACAGCAGGTTGCCAATGCAATGTTCTTCCCAATGTTCTTCGTCCCAGGAAAGTGCCAGCTATTGTTATTGCTCGCAGAATGAATGAGTGGTCTTCACTAATGAAGATTAAGCCATGGGCTGGGTAAGTTTGTAATCCTTGAGGGTGAGATAAAAATGAGAAATGATGCTAGGCTAAGACTTGCAAAGTCACAATGGCCTCAGCTATTCCCACATGCCTCTCCTAGTAGATGCAAAGCATGATCTTGCTGTTTATCAAAGGAAGGAAAGCAACTACTATTTTATAGCAGGGATGTTCCAGATTTGGTGCCCTTGAAAGTTATACAATGCAAGTGGGGCTCTCTAAGAAAAAGAATACACAAATATATTACTTTTGCACATTTTACAAAAATTGGATGGTCATTTCTAGGGGCCTCAGAAGGAACTTATACTAATAGTGAAACCTGAAGCCTAAACTCCATTTGCTCCAGTGAATCCATCCCTGCTTTTGAGGACCTACTATGTGCTAGAAATTTTCACATGTGTTCTCTCATGTAACCCTCCCTACAATTTCGTGAGTTTGGTGTTCTTACATCCATGCTTTCAGCATAGTAAGAAAAGTAACCATTTTTTTTATTGTTTATATCTTTTTGTACTATTTGAATGTTCTATATATTACATATTTTCTTACCATAAACAACAGTGAAGTCATTTTCATTTTGGAAAAATATAAGGAAGAAGGAAATATAACCACAGGTTTGTGTAGGTTTAATGCCATTTTACTATCGTGTGGCTGAAAGCCTGGCACACAGTGGGTCCTCAGTAATATTTGTCATCTATTTAAACAAATAAATCCTGCTTAAAAGGCTACATTATTCACATATTTAAGTTGTCTATAAAGGGCTCAATTCCAGGCTAAGGGAACAGAAAGACCACCTTATGGATAATGAGCTATATAATGCAAAGGCTACGAATCCAGAAAAATCAGTATGGCTCTTTGATCCCAAACTATCAACATCTTATCATCTCTGCAGAAATAAGTTGTGTCCTTATGTCTGTTGAAACTTGATATTTTGTTAATAAGAGGGAACATTATTTTATCTCATAACGAGGGGCCTGATGCATGATTTGTGCATCGGGGAGTGGGTCCCTCAGCCTGACCTGCACCCTCTCCAATCTGGGAGTTTCTGTCTGTCTTTTGCAATCATATGAGCTAATTGTCTGAGACCCCAACCCAGTTTGGTTTGTTGCTCACAGAATAATAGAGGCATTTTTCTTTTATTTGCTTCATTGTTGGAGATTTCCTGAAAGTTTTAGGATACCTTCCCTTTAGTTTTTCCTAGACACTGATTTTACTTGTGTCTCTCACCTTTGCTGTCCCTGCATCCCCCATCACAAACAGTAACTGCTCCAGGCTCACTTTGCTCTAGAGTAGGGGTGTCTAACTCAATCAGAGAAGGGGCCAAAATCTAAAATCCAGCCTAAATCGCGGGCCGAATGGTTTACTGAACAGTCATAAACTGTCATTGTGATGGAAACGCAGTGGAGTGCAGTGATGACAGCGTGGTGCGGGCCACATTGCAAGGCCTGGCGGGACGGATTTGGCCCGCGGGCCTTGTGTTTGACACATGTGATCTAGAGTCTAGATCAATCTGCCACCAGAACTATGATTCCCAGAATTCCTGGTGCTCCTCACACTATTGGTTTCCCCTTCCTGCTCTGCCAAGTCCTCCAAGCCTCCAGCTCTCTGTCTCTGCTCTCCATCTGGTGGCTTAGGGAGCCAAGTTCTCCAAGCAGCTCCATTCTCCGCCGGCTCTCCTGCTCGGCTTTCTGCCAGGCACCTATGTATGCAAATTAACTTGCCATTTTTTTTGTTGGGTTAATTTGCATACTCACTTCTGATTGGCTAGTGAGCATCGTAGAGGTACAGTCAATTTTACATGTTTCTCTCTTATTATATAGGATTGGAATTAAGGTTTTATCATTCCTCTGGGATTTTAACATGAATCCCTCCCTCTTACTGCAGATGATTCTTAAGAACCATTTGTGGAGAAGGTAGTGTTCTAAGGGTGCATTAGGCTCTCAGAGAACTGACTTTGGGCAAAGGTAGGCACCACCTCCACCAGAATCAATAAAATCTGATGGTGCCATGCCGAGGAAAGATGTGATAAGTTCTGGGGAGGGAGTCCCTATGTGCACCACAAGGACTGGGCTTGTTTTCCCTAGTTTTTGATGGCCAGGCTCAGGCCAGTGGGTGAAAGCTGTAAAAGCCCAGGTGGAGTCTATCAAAGGAAAAGGTTACCAGTAAATAGAATGGAGCCACGGAGGAACGGGTACTGTACGGAGAACTGAGCTTTTCATCATCGTTAATGTTCAAACTAAGGCTGATGAAGTGATAGGGGCTTGAACAAGGCATTCACATTTTAAGGCTCTCAGTTTTAAGAATTAATTATTAATTCTGTGGAGCTGAGAATTTGGGCTAGCTGAAAGAGTATTTACACACTACATTCTTCATTCTGAAAAATATTTTGGTTGTCCTGTCACATAACCCATATGTTCTTACTAATACAAAGATCATCATTTTTCTTCTAGAAACTTTTACATTTGTCATGGAGAAGGTTTTATTTAGGGTAGCCTAGAAAATACTACACTTCATTTTCTCTCTTTTTAAAAAATATATATTTTTATTGTTTCCAGAGATAGGAAAGGAGAGGGAGAGAGATAGAAACATCAGTGATGAAGAGAAAATCATTATCGGTTGCCTCCTGCATATACCCCCACTGGGGATCTAGCCTGCATCCCAGGCATGTGTCCTGACCAGAATGGAACTGTGACCTCCTGGTTCATAGGTCTATACTCAACCACTGAGCCATGCTACTCTTCATTTTCAATTTGTGAATACAAGAGGGAGTTGAGAGAAGCTATCTGCTTGAATGCATTTTGTTTGTATAGTCTTACTCCTACACAGAAGACTATAGTCTTATAGGTAACCAAAGATAAATTAGAAAATCTAGATAAGCTGCTGGGAGTGGGGTCAGGTGACCAGAAAGGGGCTGCAGCTGGGGGACCTCCAGGCCAGCATCTGGCTGAGGTCATGCACCCAGCAGGTCCCTGTCCCATGTTTCCACTGCATCCTCCCTCTGCTTGCTCCAAACTCTCCCCCTTTCCCCCCCGCAGTCTGTCATGAATATTGATCATCCTCTGTTGTATTTCCTGAGCTCCACTGCCAAAGGTGGGAGGGTGGGGGTGTTTGTATCTGAATCTGGCTCCAGTCTTCCGCTGGGCGGGAGCCGCAATGTCTCAGGCTGTGCAGAAGAATGGAACTAAACCATTAAGCAAAACATGGGAACTCGGTTTATATGAATTACAAGGAACACCTCAGGAAGCAGTAAGGTTGGCTTGGAAATGGCGGTGTCACCTGGGAGTCTATGCAGTGAATTAACGCCCCAGTTTGTTGGGATATGTTGAAGAACACCTTGACTACAAAGGAGTGTTTACGTCGTTTCTGCCAGACTGCATTATCACTGCCCTCAGTGGTGGCAACAAAGAATGCCCTACGTGTTGGAAAAAGTGAGTTTCCAAAAGATCACTAAGGCCCTAACTTCGAGGCACTCATCATCATCAGAATTTACCCAGGATGAGTGTGAAGCTCCTCGAGAGAGAGTATGATGCTGAAACCGGTTTGGCTCAGTGGATAGAGCGTCGGTCTGCGGACTGAAAGGTCCCGGGTTCGATTCCCGTCAAGCGCATGTACCTTGGTTGCAAGCACATCCCCAGTGGGGGGTGTGCAGGAGGCAGCTGATAAATGTTTCTCTCTCATTGATGTTTCTAACTCTGTATCCCTCTCTCTTTCTCTCTGTAAAAAATCAATTAAATATATATATATATATATATATATATATATATAGAGAGAGAGAGAGAGAGAGAGAGAGAGAGAGAGAGAGAGAGAGAGAGAGAGAGAGAGAGAATGAACCAAGAGAAACAAGCACAACAGAGAGCGAGCGCTGAGTCATGGCATCGAGGAGGTCCTGAAGTACAAGCCATGACGACAGGGAGCCAGGAAGCCACAGATCGAAGGCAGTTGGCAGGCGCCTAAGACAATGGCGGCAGTTCTCGCCGTAACTACGCGTCCACACACAGCTGCAGGAAGCAGGACCCAATAACAACTGGACCAAAACACCAGATTCTAGGCTGGAGCTTGATAACAGTGCAATAGTGGCAACTGATCCGTTCATGGATAGTATTGGGGAAATTGAGTTAGTATTAGACCTCATCCCACACTTACGGGAAAAGATGACCGACAAGGAACATAAAGACTTCAGGTAATGCCACTGTTGATCATTTTCCAAGTATCTGGCTGTGAGGTGAGCTTTAGAACTTCAAAGAAGAACGAAACCAGGCGAACCTTGGTCCAGCCAGTGAGAAGCACCATACTATCTGCCCAGCTAACAGCCGGTGGGCAATTCCCTGTATTAAATGGCCCTTTTTCTTTGGAATTGGTCAGTGAGAAATACTGGAAACTTTTTATGTACCCACGAAGGAGCTTTTACTAAAGCCATTTCAGAGAATGCACTGTTTTTATAGCCTTTTTTATTATTAAAAATGTATCATTACTTTTGTGGACAGAATCTTGGATATGTTGGTCAGTTTTCTGCCTGAGCCAGACTTATTTACACTATTAGTGATAGGTCCTCCCTTCCTCCAACTGATGGACCGACATAAACTCCACCTGCAGCTGGACATTCCTGAGCATTGAACCCCCAATCAGCACCTGCCAAATACCCTAAGCCCCCAATTCCTAAGTTCCTAGGTCCCTAATCATAGGCCTTACATGAAATCACCAATCAGCATGTGCTGAGTGCCCTAAGCCCCATACCCTGTCCTCCCCTTAAAAAGTGCTTGTACCCCTCTCTCTCTCTCTGGAAGCAGCCGACAGTGGTACTCTTCTCTTCAATACAGCCTGTGTCCTGGTATCCCAGTATCTGGCCCTCTCTATTTCATCTTTCAATTAGAATCTTTTCCCCTTAATTTAAGATTTCCTTTTTGGAAGGGATTACAATTATTCAGAACTTTTAATTTCCTCTTAAAAATATATCTAATTTGTATGTCTTGACAAAGTATGGTTCCATTTGAGCACCCTTTGATCTAGGAATTTTCCATGGTTCTATATTCTTAAGATCTAGTTGGCCAACTTTTCCCCTCACCTCAATAGTTTAGGGCTCACAAAGTGTTAAATATGAATTTTGACTTTTTTTCTTGGTATCTTTTATATTAACTAGGAGCCCAGTGCACAAATTTGTGTAACTTAAAAGGAACTGTGAGCCTCAAGGCTGTGGTGGGCATTAGCATGGGTCTTGGCTCATCCTCCCCATCCCTGCCTGGCCCCTCCCGCCACAGCCCCTGTTCCCTGTCTGCCAGCAGCCCCACTCTTGCACTGCCGCTCCCATGCTCTGATGGGGTCAGTCCCACTCGAACCTGCTGGTGGCATGAAGCAGTTGGGGCTGTCACCAGCAGCGGGTGTGAGTGGCAACTGCCAGCCCTGATCGTCTCTCAGGAGCAGAGGGAGGTGGAGAAGCCTTGAGGGGCAATCGGGGCTGGCAGCTGCTGCTCGAACTCACTGACAGCACCAAGAGATCAGGGTTGGCACCGGGCACCAGCAGCAGGTGCAAGTGGGGCCAGTGCCGGCAGCAGGTGTGGGCGTTGGCAACAGATGTGAGCACCTGGTGGGACCACAGTGTGTGGAAGCAAAGAATTTTCAGTAACCACGAGAGGCTCACCCAGATAACAGCGACCAATGCCCCGCCTTGGTCTGGCACCCCCGTTCACCTGCTCCACCACCCCGCTGTGGCTCTGCCAGCTGCTGCCAGCACCCACCATGTTCCACATGTGACCCCTGGTGGTCAGCGCACATCATAGCGACAGGTTGTTCAGTTTTTCCCTTGTTTGGTTGTTCAGCCGTTCGGTCTATTTGCATGTTAGGGTTTTATATATATATATATATATAGATGGGTGTTTCTATAGATGCTGTAGTATCTTCTTAAAGACCAAGGCTTACATTTACTATGCTTAAGAATTCTCATAGGATTACTGTTTTTATGATATTTTCTTCTATGATATCTCATTTTTTTTTAAAGGTTCTTTATGAACTTACTGTTCATTGTCATGCAATGTTATTTTTTTTTTACCCCTCTAATTTTGGAATTTCTGATTTGGGGAAAGGGAATCACACAAAAATCTCAAGTTCTAGGAGAACTTGGTTCATTTATAGATTTTACTGAAAAGAAAACACAATATTATATTGGTGAGAGAAAGACCTATTTCTTTAAACTTTTAAAGTATCATTCTCTGAATAGTGCATAAAACATAGATGGGTGCAGATCAATGTGTTGTATAAAAGTGAACACCCATGAACTCACCTTTCTGTTGAGCTCCCTCAAAGCCCCTTCATGGAGACCTTCCTTCCTCCTCCTCAGCAGTGCTCACTGGACTTCTCACACTGCGTTTTCTTTTGCCTGTTTTGTGTTTATGCAAATGGAATAATAGCATATGGATGCTTCGTGCCTAGCTTTATCTTCTTTGTTTCACATTGTTTGTGAAATCCACCTATGCTGTTGCATGTGAGAGTAATTCATTCTTTTTATTGTCATATAGTATTCTATTGAATAAATGTATTAAAATGTGTTTACCTCCTCAACTGTTCATGAACATTGAGGTTCTTTATTAAGAACAATGCAGCATTATTCACAGTAGCCAGGAGGTGGAAATAACCCCGGTGTCCATCAGGGAATGAATGGATAAATGAAATATGGTTTATACATACAATGGAATACTATTCATTTTTTACAAGGAAGGAAATTGTAACACCTGCTACAGCATGGATAAACATTGAAAACATTATGCTAAGTGGAAAAAAACAGTCACAAAAGAATAAATACTGTATGATTCTACTTAGATGAGGTGCCAAAGTAGTAAAATTCATAGAGATAGAACGGAGAACGATGGTTACAGGGACTGGGGATGGAGAGGAATGGGGAGTTATTGTTTAATGACTACACAGTTTTAGTTTAGGAAGAAAAAGACAATTCTGGAGATGAATGATCATGACGGTTGTACAATGGTATGACTGTACTAAATGCCATTAAACAGATTTTGTTATGTATATTTTGCCACAATAAAAAAGGAATGAAAAAGAACAATGCTGCACTGCACATTCCTTTTTTTTTTAGCTTTATTTCCCCATTCTCCCAGCTTTATTGAGATGGAATTGACATATAACATTGTGTAAATTTAAGATGTACAACATGATGATTTGATGTCCATACAAATAAATGGGTAATATGCTAATTAGATTGGGTCTATCAGACATCTTCCAGTCATTTAGTCCTCCTTCCAGACAAAGCCATGGTGATTGGGGCCGAGGCAGAAGCAGTTAGGGGCAATCAGGCAGGCAGGCAGAGGGGTTAGGGGCAATCAGGCAGGCAGGCAAGCAGAGTGGTTAGGGGCAGTCAGGCAGACAAGCAGGTGATTGGTTAGGAGCCAGCAGTCCTGGATTGGGAGAGGGATGTCCCAGATTGAAGAGGGTGCAGGCCAGACTGAGGGACACCCCTCTACCGCCCCCCCCCCCGCCCGTGCATGAATTTCATGCACCAGGCCTCTAGTATGTTTATATTGCAAATTGATTACCACAGAAAGGTTACTTAATACCTCCACACCCACCTCCTTACTTACACAATTACAATCTGTTTGGTATGTGGTGAGGCTATTTAAGATCTACTCTCTTAGCAGCTTTTAAGTATGCAGTACAGTATTGTTAAATATAGGCACCATGCATGCAGTACAATTCATCCCCAGGACTTATTCATCTTATAACTGGAGGTTGTGCTCTTTGACCAACATCTCCTCATTACCCTCCTGCTTTCCCCCAGACCCAGCAACCACAATTGTACCCTCTGTTTCTATAAGTTTGTCTTTTCTATTTTATTTCAGATTTCATTTGTGAGTGTGATCATACAGTATTTGTCTTTCCCTGTCTGACTTATTTTATTTAGCATAATCCCCTCAAAGTCTGTCCACGTTATGCAAAAGGCAGGATTTCCTTCTTTTTTTTTTTATCGCTGAAAACTATTCCATTGTATAAACACCACGTTTTCTTTATTTGTCCATCTATTGCTGGACACTTAGATTGTTTCCATATCTTGGCTACTATGAATCATGTTGCAATGAACATGGAGGTGCAGCTATATCTTCAAGATAGTTATGTCATTTTTTTAAAGATATGTACCCAGAAGTGGGATTGCTGAATTATATGGTAGTTCTATTTTTGCTTTCCCCAGTGGCTGCACCAATTGACATTCCCACCAACAAAGCACGAGAGTTCCCTTCTCCACACCCTCCCCAACACTTATTATCTTGTCATTTTTAGATAACAGTGATTCCAACACATGTGATACATTGCACACTCTTGTACATGGCTTTTGGTGAACATACTAATTTTCTTTGGATTTGCTGAATGATAGGACAGGTATATGTTTAACTTTAGTAGCTACCTAGACCAGGTTTTTAAGCTGTGAAGGACCAGTCACATTTCTATGAGATGGTTGTCTTCATTTCTATCGTCATGTAACAAATTAGCACAAACTTAGATACTTAAAATAGCACCCATTTGTTATTTCACAGTTTCTTTGGGCCAGGAGTCTGCGCCCAGCTTAGCTGAGTCCTTTCTCAGGACAATTTGGGAAAACTTCCCCGAGATGTACTGGAACCAGCCTCCGAAGGTGGCTGACCAAGAGGTCAAAGAAAGAGGGTGACAACTCCAGAATTAAAAAGTTTATCAAGCGAAATTCCAGACAGATTCCATTTTTGGCAGCAAAATAGTGGATCTCCAAGCCGGAAAGGGATGGGGCTTGATATACAGAGCCTGCGGGATCACAGGTGGCATGTAGCTAAGAGGCACCTGCCCTTAAGAGCTTTATACTCCAAAGCAGTAAACAACTTAACGAGCTTACTTATCTATGTACATTCCTTTCAGGTGACACAGGCCTTCCCCTCCCGGGGTAAACTGGTGGTCACAGAGATACATGCTTCTTAAGATGGTGTCTGTCACGTCAAGCCCAGAAACCCTCAGCCTAACATCGGGGTCTCCGGAGGCTGTTATTGAGGTGTCAGAGGCTGCTGGGGTCTCGTTTAAGGCATAGCCTCCTCTTCAAGTGGATGTGGTTGCTGGCAGAATTGGATTCCTTGCAGTGTGGGTCATTCCTGCTTCCCACAGTGGCTCTGTGATCAGAGATTTCAGCCTCGTTCCAGGGATGCCTGTGGTTCTGGCACCGCAGCCCTCAACACTTCTGGCTTTTCTGAAGCATGCCAGTGAAGTCCTCTCGAGTAAGTGTTGCCTTGTGTTGCCAATGTCCTACCTCAGATTCTGTCTACGTTCTGCCTGTGAGTCGTTTTCTTTTCTTTTTAAAAAAATATATTTTATTGATTTTTCACAGAGAGGAAGGGAGAGTCAGAAACATCGATGAGAGAGAAATATTGATCAGCTGCCTCCTGCAAACCTCCTACTAGGGATGTGCCCACAACCAAGGTACATGCCCTTGACCAGAATCAAACCTGGGACCTTTCAGTCCGCATGCCGACTCTCTATCCGCTGAGCCAAACCAGTTAGGGTCTGTGAGTCGTTTTCAATGTTGGGGAGGCAAAGGGTAATTAAAAAACAAAAACCTTTGGCTGGAGACAGGACAGCCCAGAACTAGGGGGATTGTGAATTCCCCTTCGTCTTAGCCAGTGGAGGACAAGAGCCAGAAGCTAAGTGTTCCTGTCACCTGTCACTCAGGTGGACACTTCTGAAAGGTACTCTGTACCCTTCCAAGGGCCTTTGCTATTTCTCCATTGCAACTGTTCATTTCTTAAAATTATTTTTTAAAAATTTCTAGCATTTCAGCATCAAGATCGAGAATGCAATTTATTCTTAGCAATCTAACGACCCTCAAATAAAGAGGAAAGTTGTGTCTCTCTATCTAGTTCCTAAATATTTTTAAGCTTTTAATTTTCTTTTGTTCAAATATGTTTTTATGATTTCAGAGAGAGGAAGGGAGAGGGAGAGATGGACACATCAGTAATGAGAAAGAATCAAATATTGGCTGCCTCCTGCATGCTCCCCACTGGGGATTGAGCCTGAAACCCAGCCATGTTTCCTGACTGGAAATTGAACCGTGACCTCCTGGTTCCTAGATCAATGCTCAACCACTGAACCACACCAGCTGGGCTAAACTTTTAACTTTGAACTAATTTTAGACTTACACAAGAAATATAGTTCATAATTCCTATATACTACTCACACAACTTCTCCTAATAGTAACCACTTACATAACCGTGGTACAATGATCAAAACCAGACCTTTTGAAACAATGTGATTAAACAAACTGTGGACCTCATTCAAATGTCATCAGTTTTTCCATGAGTATCCTTTCTCTGCTCCAGCACCCTATCCAGGATTACACATTATATTTATTGTTATTTTTCATAGTCTCCTCCAGTCTGTGATAGTTCTCAGTCTTTCCCTGTCTTTCATGATCTTGACACATTTAAAGAGTACCGGCCAATTATTTGGTAGAATATCCCTCAATTTGGGTTTGTGTAATGTTTTCCAATGATTAGAATGATGTGATGGTTTTTAGCAAGAATATCACAGAAAAGCTATATGTCCTTTTCAGTACAGTAGACACAGTGGTGCCTACTTATTATTGGTGACGTTAATTTCCCTTGATTGCTTCGTTGTGGTGGTGTTTGTTGGCTCTTTCTACTATAAAGTTACTTTCTTTTTCCCAGGGAGGTACTTTCAGATTAGGCCAACATCCTGTTACCTCTCAAAGCTTCACCCGCCAATTTTTTAAAAATATATATTTTATTGATTTTTTACAGAGAGGAAGGGAGAGGGATAGAGAGCTAGAAACGTGGATGAGAGAGAAACATCAACCAGCTGCCTCTTGCACACCCCTTAGCGGGGATGTGCCCACAACCAATGCACATGCCCTTGACCAGAATCAAACCTGGGACCTTTCAGTCTGCAGACCGACGCTCTACCACTGAGCCAAACTGGTTTCGGCTCACCCGCTAATTTTAGCATCTATTAGTTCAGTGGATCTTGACTGTCACAATTATGAGTTAGCCTAGTGGCAATTTTTATTTCTCTATTTTATTCTACTTAATTAATTGGAATTCTTCTATAAGGAAGAACTGCACCTTCTTCCATATATTTGATCATTTCTATCAGTATGGAATCATGGATATTATTTTATTCTAGGTGCTGAAATCCAATACTGGATTTTTTTCATTACTTTATTTATTTATATATTTATTTATTTATTATTCAGATTGTTCCAGCTCCTCACGGAGCCCCTTCGGGTTGAGTCCTGTGTTCTTTCAACAAGCTCCCCCTAACTTTTTTGAGCACTTCCTTACTCTGGCGCCACAAGATGTGCCAAGATCATCTTGTGTTTTCCCTGCCAGCCCTGGAACTAAGGAACCCTTTCTCCAAGGAGCCCTGGTTCCTTTTGTTGGAGAAAGGTGTTTAGAAACCATGATTGAGGTGCCAGTGTTCTCATTGTTGTGGAAGGGTCATTGCTTCCAGGACCTTTCAATAGACAAAGCCAGGAAGGAGACATAGACATATAAACTAACCCACACATTTACACACACACATACACAGCATACACACACAGCTGTACGAATATTTCCATATCTGTCTGTGTACTTAATTAAAACCATGAATTTATACTGATCTCTCTGACTCTAATCCAGTACCACAGAGTCCATTTTAGCCTTTTTTTTGGACCTTCCTTTTCTAGTGATGAAAAACCTGGCTTTTATTATCTACTAGAGGCCCGGTGCATGAATTTGTGTACAGGGGGTGTCCCCATAAGGATGGGGAGGTCAGGACACGATGGACCCTCTGGCTGGGTGGTGGGCCAGCCTTGCTGGCCCAAGATCCAAATCCATCCCACTGACATTTACGCCAGTTGTAGGGAGCCACCTGGTAGCCACTTTTATATTGTTTCTCCTTTGCAGAGCATCTAGGGAGGGGAAGCTGCTGCGGTGCCCGAGGTTGACTTCCAGGAGGCCAGTGGTACTATCAGGATCATGACGGCAGCACCGGTCCATTGGTGCCTGTCCCATTCTCGGGAGATTGGACCTGCAGGACTACTGAGGGAGGGAGTGTCTGCCAGCAGGCTGGTGGGCCACCAGGACTGGTCTCAGCTGAGCAGCACTCCTGCTGTGAGAGCGCACTGACCCTAGGGAGCAGCTCCTGCAATAAGTGTCTGCCCTCTGGTGGTCAGTGCATGTCATAGTGACCAGTTGTTCTGGTTGTACCGATTGTTTGGTTGCTTAGGCTTTTATATATATAGACTAGAGTCCCAGTGCACAAAATTCGTGCACAGATAGGGTCCCTAGCAGCTGCTGACCACTGGCCAGGGCCTCCCTTTCCCCAGCTGCCTGCTGCTGATGGCCAGGGCCCTCCTTTGCAACTGCTTTGGCCTGGTGCTGCCCACTCACCTGCTCCACCATCCCACTGTGGTCCCGCTCTTGTCAGGGCCCTTTGGGGCCAGCAGCATCTTCACTGATACCTGCTGCCAGTGTCACATTGCCGATACCACCATGTTCTGAGCCACCCCCTGGTGGTCAGCGCACTTCTAACTCTCAGTTGGTCAAACTCCCGTCTGTAGGGACAATTTGCATATTAGCTTTTTATTAAATAGAATAGTGTATTTACTTATTTGCTCAATTCTAGTACACCATTAGTAATTTTGGAATCACTAACCCATACCACTGTGAGAAACACACTAACAAGATTATAGCATCAATAGTGGCCCAGTGCATAAATTCATGCACATTGAAAGGAAATTAATTCGAAGAAATATTTTAATATCGCTATTCACCCTTTCTCTATAATACTAGTAGAAGTGTCAACCAAATTCACAATCAACAATGACAAATTGAAACATACCCATGCAATTGGTGCCAGCAAGAGCATTATATGTATCACGCATGTGCGAGACAACTTAGGCTATTATAGATATAGAACAAACTTGCTTAAGTAGATCTGCTTTCTGATGTAGCTAAACTTTTTCCAGCCCAGTGAAACACCCCAACTTCTCTTTCAGGTAATTGTCAGCAACACAGCAATAAATATCAACATGAAGCAGCTTATTATTGTAGATCACGCAGGGAGAACAAAGGGTAAAATATTTAACTGTAGCAGTGTTTGACAATATTCTGCGCTGTGCAGTGAGACAACCTTGAGGTCATGTTCAAGGTCCATTATTTCTTACTTCTTTTCAGTCGGGTCAAGTTTCTAAATTTTCTAAATCTCTGTTTTCTGGCCAATGAAAAGTAATTAGGATTCTATCAAGTCTTCTATCTTCTTACTCCAGGACTTCTGTGAGGATTAAATGAGATGAGGCATGGGAAAACACTTCACAGACATTTGGTTACAGTGTAAAGTGTTTCCACTATCTATAAAGCAAGTCATGTTCCTGGGCTGAAGAAACTGCAAGGAGGCTAGTTGTCACTAGGGAGAGAAAGCCAGGTATGTGACATCATTACCAAATGGAGGGAAGGACACTTAGCATATTAGCCTCATATATATATATATATATATATATATATATATATATATATATATATATGTTCTGTTCTGTTGGTGTTCAGTAAAGGTATCACTTACCAAAGCTACCTACATTAGTACTTTCCTTGAACATCCCCTTCAGTGCTGTTGGTGATTTGTTTGTGATACAGTTAAGGATGATCTGTTGGCATTTATGTTTTATTTTTATGTTTGAAGGGTGCATGAAGCATTACTGTAGTTCTAAGGATCAGAGCTATACCAAAGATATACTCAGAGAAAAGTCAGTCCCTCCATAACCATCATGCCTTGAATTCATTCGCCTCCTTTTCTCATTCCTTTCCCATCCCTCCCACCATAGATAATTGTTGTCTCTTTAGTTCCTGATTTACCCCTCCTCTATTTCTTTTGGACAAATAAGCAGATACAGATGTGTTTCCTTATAACCTCTTCCTTCTTACAAGAAGCTTAGCTTACTATAGCTCTTTGCCTTTTTACTTCACAGTCATTCCATACCACTCCCTAGAGACATTCCTTTCTTTTTCTACAGCGGTGTATTACCCCATTACTTGGATCACTACAGCTTATTCAGCTACTCTACTACATGATAACTTGGGTTATTTCTGATGTCTCACAATTACAGTCAATGCTGCCATGAATAATCTTATGCATTGTTGGAGGCATATCCACAGTGTCTATTCCTAGAAAGTCAAATTGCTGAATTGCTTTGCCAAAAAGTGAGAGTGCATATATAGCTTTGTTAGATTCTGCTAAGTTTCTATCCAGAAAGATTATGCTGGTGTGCATGCCCACCAGCAATATATGAATTTCTGTTTCCCCACACCATTGACAACAGAATATGTTGTCATATTTTGAAATCTTTGTCAGATAGGTAAGAAATGGTATCTCAACGTTGTTTATTTTGAGTGAGTTTGGATATTATTTCATAGGTTTGATAACAGATTTTATATCATTTTTATGAATTGTTTGTACATGTTCTAGTCCTATTTTTCTATTGCACTTTTAGTCTTTTGCCCCTCGTTTTTTACAAGTTCTTTTTTTTTTTTTTTTTTTAGATATTAGTAGCCCTTTCCTGTATAATATTTTGCAATTCTTCTTCATATAACCTTTGCACATACCTGTTCTAATCACCTCCGATTATTCCACTTTAAGAAGGGCTTTCCCCATCCTAAATAGTGTGCAACAGCTGAACACACAGCATTAACACTGGGCACATGAAATGGACAGCAGTGTGTTAGTCACACATGCTCACAGCTCAGGAGGACACCACATGCTGTGTGGCCACCCAAGGGTTACACTCAGGATCTGAGTAAACCAGAAACCATGGGAGGCAGACGCTGTAGTACCAGAGGTGCCCCCAGATTCCTGCAGGAGAATGTGATTGGCTTGTTTGAATAAACTCAGGGGTCCTTTCCCACGGGGAGGTCGGCTTTTCTGACAAGAGCAGAGAACTATGGCTAAGTCTTTGGGACCCTCTGAGGCTCAAAGACATTCAGGCAACATGTTCCATTTCAAGTCTTACAATGCAATATCTTGTTGAATTTATTCCTGAGTGGTTTATCTTATTCGGTGCCATGGTAAATAGGGTTTTCTCTACCATTGTAACTAAACAATATTTTTGAAAAGTTAACGCAGGCAGCAGGGGAAAGCATCTGCCATTTAGAGATGTGAAGACAAGAAAGCCTCAATTTTATAACTGAAAAAACCAAGAAAGACATTTACAGAGCAATTTAGGCCTAGGCATTGCCATCCTGGGTCATTTACCCTATCAAACTGTTCTGCTCTGAGAGGAGGAGAGCTGCATCTGTAAATCCTCCCGAACAGAACAGGCTACCATTAAAAACCATCCATTTCAAGGATCATTAAAAATGGACAATTTAATTTGCATTTCAAAGGTAGACTCGGAGAAAAGAAAAACCTGTCAGTGGGACTAGTAGGGGAAGTTTAATGATGCAAATTATTATCTTTTGCCTTAATGGGAAATACAATATATAACAACAAGGCATTAAAAAGGAACTAAAACGATATAAAAACAACCATATTAATGATTTAACAAAAGAAAACAATGAAATCAACTATAACCTCCAAAGAAATTGCAAACCATGTTTGAAGATCCATAGTGAGATTAATGTCTCATTCGCTTATTTATTCAACAGTCATTTACTGAGTGCTTACTAAGAGTCAAGATCCATTCTAAGAGCAGACATTCAGAGGTCAAGTTTACAGTCCTGGCCCTCAAGTTGCTTACAGGGAAAGTAGGCAAGCAAACAGGGATGTGCCAGGCCTCACATGGCTCCATTCAGCTCTATGAGGAGGCAAGGAAGGGACACCTACCCCAGACTAAGAAAGAGAAGAAATCTCAGGGGATTGGCACCTAAGCTTAAATCCCAGGGGTAGAGAGGAGTTTTCCAGCAAAGGAAGACAGGAAGGGAATTCCTGGCAGAGGGAAGAGAATCTGCATTCAGGGACGTAGAAAAGAAGGCCCAAGTGGCTGGCGCTTAGGGCGGAGGACGGCGTAACTGCACAGGTAGGCAGGGGTTGAATAAGAAGGTTCTTACATTCCATGTGAAGAATTTGGACCTAATTCTAAAGGCAATGGGGAGTGTTGAAAAATTTTAAGGAGAGTGATTAGGATCAGCTATGCAGCTTTAAAAAACTACTCTGGCTCCTTGAGAAGGACAGACTGCAGGTTTGGGAGGACAAGTAGGAAGATGATGCAATAATTCAGAAAGAACATTATGCGGACCTGGAGGCAGTGGATGGGAGAAGAAAAGTGGGACAGATATGGGTTATATTAAGGAAAGAGAATCAACAGGTCATGTTTATGGATTGGACTTGAAAGGTGGGGTGGGGATGGAGGCAAGGCTGTCCCCAAGCTTTTGACTTGGGTGACTGGGGTTTTAGGGAGCAAAGAAGATGGTAAGTTCAATTTGATATGTGCTGCATTTATTAAACTCAGCAGTGCTAAAATGATCATTAAACCAGTGGTTCTCAGCCTTTTAAGTGCATGAGAATAACCTGGCAGCCTTGTTCAGCTACAATCGTAAGTCTGGGATGGGCTCAGAATCTGACAGGCTCTTAAGTGATGCTGCTACTGGATGATGAGTCACACTTCAAGGTGTAAGGCTTTAGACTTAGGAGGTCAATTAATTCTTTTTAAAAAGTTTTTAAAAATATATATTTTATTGATTTTTTTTATAGAGAGGAAGGGAGAAGAACAGAGAGTTAGAAACACTGATAAGAGAGAAATATCGATCAGCTGCCTCCTGCACACCCCCAACTGGGCATGTGCCCCCAACCAAGGTACATGCCCTTGACCTGAATTGAACCTGGGACCTTTTAGTCCAAAGGTCGACACTCTATTCACTGAGCCAAACCGGTTTCGACTTAAAAAGGTTTTTATTTATCTTAGAGAGAGGAAGGGAGAGAGAGAGAGAGAGAGAGAGAGAGAGAGAGAGAGAGAGAAGCATCAATGGGAGAGAAACATTGATCAGCTGCCTCCTTCATGCGCCCCCAACCCCTACCCCCACCAGGGATTGACCCTGCAACCCAGGCATGTGTCCCTCCCTCCCCCTGCCTCCCAAATCTTTCTTCATCTTGCGCATCTCCTCTCAAAGGACTTTCTCAACCAAAAAAGGGTTGGGATTCTCTGCGGCATTGCCTGAGCTTTCTGCTCAGCATCCCCCAAACCATTATTGAGCCCCCGAAGCAATAAAAGATAGAATCATGTTTCCTGGAACAGAGAGGAGAAAAAAATACCCAGAGCAGCAAGAGACAGATGCAAATTAAAATGTGCGATGACAGGCTCCCTGCAGGTTGCTCAGAGATTCCTCAGCACCATAGCCCTGGAGCCTGTGGCTTCAGGAAGAATGGGTATGAAGGGGAGTAAAGGGAGGGGTGAGAGCCTGCCACAGAGAGGCGTGCTGCAATTCTTGACATGTGGCTACAATCTTATGTTCTCTGTAGGAAAGAGAATATAGTTTTTAATTGGCTAGGAAATATTATCGTACCAGTAGAAAGAGAAATCTATTTTTTTTTTTCTGTTTTCTGAAGAGAGTGAGTATATTTCAAAGACAAGTCACTGTAACAGCCAGCTAACTGTAACTAGAGACCTGTAGCTTTGTGGGTTTTTCCTCTGAAATTATTATTGTTTTATGTTGTTAAGAATAAGTTATTGCAAAAAATTACTATACTACAGTCATTCATAAGTCTTATGACTGAAGATCTGCCCAGTGTTTAGATCTTTGCTATAAAACAACCATTACTATGATTCATTAGATTAGTAAAGCAAGATAGTCAGATTTCATATCTTTTGGAACTTTAAGAACTAACCTCAAAATATATCCCAAAAGGCACCATTACAAAGAACCATGCAAATTGTGTTATTTTAGTTAGATTAAGAAAATATCTGGAAGGAATAATACTAGCTTGCAAATATATTAAAATTTATTAATAATAATTTATAATTATTATTAGAAGCCCGATACACAAAGAATGGGCCTTTCCTTCCCCTGACTGCCGGCAGTGCCTTTGCTCTGTCCAGAGCTGCCTTACTGCTCTGGCCTAGAGCTGCCTTTCTACCTTCCCATGCTGCTAAGAGGCCCAAAGCAGCTGGGGTGGTGCAGAATGCCTGTGTCATCACCATGGCAACAATGCAAGCATCCTGCCCTACCCCCAGCTGCTCAGCGCCTGTGTATGCAAATTAACCCACCATCTTTGTTGGGTTGATTTGCATACTCTCTCCTGATTGGCTGGTGGGTGTAGTGGAGGGATAGTCAATTTGCATGTTTCTTTTTTATTAGTGTAGAACATATCATCTACCTAAGAAAAGAGTGAAGGTACAGTCAATTAGCATGTCACTCTTTTCTTAGGTAGATGATATGATCTACACCACATGTGTCAAACACAAGGCCCCCGGGCCAAATCCATCCCGCCAGGCCTTGCAATGTGGCCCGCACCGCGCTGTCATCACTGCACTCTGCTGCGTTTCCATCACAATGACAGTTTATGACTGTTCAGTAAACCATTCGGCCCACGATTTAGGCTGGATTTTAGATTTTGGCCACTTCTCTGATTGAGTTTGACACCCCTAATCTACACTAATAAAAAAGAAACATGCAAATTGACTATCCCTCCACTACATCCACCAGCCAATCAGGAGAGAGTATGCAAATTAACCCAACAAAGATGGTGGTGACCACAGAGCTGGAGTGAGCAGGAGACTTGGGTGCCCCTGGCGATGGTGAAAGCCAAACTTCCCACCCAAGGAGTGGCTAGAGGCCAGGGTCACTGGGGGGTATGGTCAGCCAGAAAAATGGCTTTCAGTCCCTTACCCGGGCTGGCCATACCCCCATGGAGTAAGAGTCTCTGCTGGGGGTCATAGCCAGCCTGAAAACAACTCTCAACTCCTCACCCAGGCTGGCCATGCCCCCCCATCAGGGGCCCTCACCCCATGGGGGCATGGCAGGCCTGCAAACCACCACAGGCCCCTCGCCCAGGCTGTCTCATACCCCAAGGGAACCACGACCCTGATCCAGGACACCCTTAAAGGCAAACCAGTGGGCCCACACCCATGCACCAGGCCTCTATACTAATAAAAGGCTAATATGCTAATTAGACTGGGAGGCCTTCTAGGAGACCTTTTGAACATTCTTCTGGACAAAGCCATGGTGGTGGGGCCGAGGTAGAGGTGGTTAGAGGCCAAGAGGGGAGGGCAGTTGTGGGTGATCAGGCCAGTGGGGGGGGGGGGCAGTTAGGGGTGATCAGACTAGCAGGGGGCCAGTTGGGGGCAAGCAGGCCATCAGTGGGGGTGATTTAGGGGTGATCAAGACAGCGGGGGGGGGGGGCTGTTTGGAGTGAGCAGGCCAGCACGGAGGCAGTTGGGAGGGAGCACACTGGCACGGAGGGCAGTTGGGGGTGATCAGGCTGGCAGGGGACATTTGGGGGCAAACAGGCTGGCAGGCAGAGTGGAAGAGTGGATAGGGGCAATCAAGCAGGCAGACAGGTGAGCAGTTAGGAGCCAGCAGGCCCAAATCGTGAGAGGGATGTCCAATTACTGGTTTAGGCCCGATCCTTGTAAACCAGCAGTAGGACATCCTTCAAGGGGTCCCAGATCGGAGAGGGTGCAGGCTGGGCTGAGGGACACCCCCCCAATCATGAATTTCATGCACAGGGCCACTAGTATTATTTATAATTATCAATATAATTGTGATAATCATTTTCTTTTTTTATTTGTTAAATATTATTATTTTTCAACTATAGTTGACATACAATATTATAATACTGAGGCCTGGACCTTGAATTTGTGCATGGGTGAGATGTGGCCAGCCTGCCCCAATGGGGGCCTATCAGGCTGGGCCAGTGGGGGAGAGACCACAGGCAGTTAGCAGCTGGCCCCACCGCTGATCAGGATGTTGGTGGCTGATCAGCGGCCGGACAGGCTGGGCTGGGGCGGGGGGATGGGGGGGGGCATGATCAGGGCCTGGATCAGGCTGGTTGGCTGCCACAGTGCATGTCATAGCCACTGGCTGTCTGGCTGTTCTGGTCATTTTGCTGTTCTGGTCCCCTGGGCTTTTATATATAGATATTATATTAATCTCAGGTGTACAACATAGTGATTAGACATTTAGGTAGCTTAATAAGTGATCCCCCAATAAGTCTAGTACCCATATGACACCTTGTGTAGTTATATTATGCACTATGTTCCCAATGCTGCACTTTACATCCCAATGACTACTCTAACTACTGATTATTTTTTTAAAATATATTTTTATTGATTTCAGAGAGGTAGAGAGAGGGAAAGAAAGATAGAAACGTGCCAGGGTTGGGGAGTCAGATTCAGGGCTCAGGAGAAGATGTCTGGGGAAGCTGAAACATTTCACATGTGATCCTCTGTCTATAACCTGGCAACTCAATCTTCAACTCTGTCCAGTATCCCACAGCCCAGAGGCAAACAGAGAAAAGAACTGGGAATTCACTGCTTCTGAAGCCGTCTTCTAATAATCCTATATTTAGCTCCTCCCTCGCCTCTTCTAGATGAAACCGATAATTTGGTGGCGGCGCCCCTCAGGGTATTTTGGTCTGTTCCCAGCTTTCTCCACTACTGGGCTGTAACTCAAAATTCTAGGTTCCAGCAAGTCAATCTGCTTTATCTAATCCTTTCCAGCTTCCAAAATTTGGTTTGTTTCCTTTTTTCATCCTTTTTCTCCCCTAATTATGTATGCCTTTGTTAAAAAACAAAACAAAACACAATTTCTTTACTGAAGATTTAGGAAGTTGGGGAGTCTAATGGGTATATTCAACCTGCCATCTTATTTGAAAGCCAGAAATCATTCAATTCTCTGCCCAATGTGTGAGATAAAAAACAATCAGGGGAAAAAAACACAAAACAAAACAAACGGAAAAAAAACCAACAACCATCCATTCATGACCCTTCCTTATTATTCCACTCCTCCTTCCCCTCAGGTAATACTTTATTCTTTTTAAAATATATATATATATTATTGATTTTTCACAGAGAGGAAGGAAGAGGGATAGAGAGCTAGAAACATCGATGAGAGAGAAACATCAGTTAGCTGCTCCTGCACATGCCCTACTGGGGATGTGCCCACAACCAAGGTACATGCCATTGACCGGAGTTGAACCCGGGACCTTTCAGTCCGCAGGCGGACGCTCTATCCACTGAGCCAAACTAGTTTCGGCTATTCTTATTGCACTGAATATTAGAGCAAAGATGCTGGCCCCGGAGACCAATAAGCCAGAAATATTGCACCATATTCAGGCAAGAGCACTTTGCCATGTCCTCGGCACATTCAGGAGATGCCAAGCAGTCAGGAATGGTTTTTTTTTGTTTACAGAAGACACCTAAGGGTAGTAACAAATGTCCAGTATCATTAAAAAGGAACATAATCAGCTGTGTGTCTTCTCCGAGTGCTTATAAAAGACCTACTGCCCTCAGCGCTGTGGGCCGTAGGGCAGGATTGCTCCTGACGTGATAATATTTTTGCAGCAGATTCAGTTCTCACACATCAGCATTGTGCTTATTTTAGTTAAGGCAACAACAAGACGCCCAAAGGACCTGATGCTGCCGGAATCAACTGGAACAGCAAGAGAGGGCAGAGCCCCTCAGAAGCAGGCCTGGGGGTGTCTTATGAAAGCTTCACCCAACATAGACGAAGTAGGAGTGTTTGATCATTAGTAAGTTAGGTGGGTGACTAGTACAGAAGAGTTGATTAAGCAATTTCCCTACTTCACAGAGGCTTAACATTTTTAATAGTTAAGAAAAAAAAAAAAAAAGTTCAAGGGAGGGAAATAAGGATGCCTCATCCTGGGTTCTGCCTCATGAAAGCTGCCTGGGGTTATTCAGGTAGTTGCTCCTCACATGGACGACAAATAGGGAGCCGACCCAAGGTACGTTTTCTGCATAGCAAGGCTCACTTCACTGTCACTTCATACTGTACTCATGTGCACACAGACAAACAGACAGACACACCTCCACAGCTACAGTACTTCACTCAGGGGTGTCCTTTTAGACATGGTGGGAGCACAGGAGCACAGCAGAAACATCACTGAACAGCAAGCAGGAAATGTGTTCTAAGGCTTTTCGCAAACACATACTCCCTAAAATCTGAAAAATGAAGGAAGCAGTTTTCTTGATCACTAAGGTTTCTCCCAGGAGTAACCACCTATGACCCTGCCTGTGGCTAAATGGCCGGCGGCTGGTGTGACCTGGGCTTAGTAGCATCTTGCTCTTCACACCTGGCCCCAGACTGAAACACATCCTTTGACATGAACCTGATTAATGTGCCAGATGTGGTGACTGGGGCTTTGGGGAGGGGGGGGTGGAGGGAGGGCTTGTGGTTGCCTGTGTGACAGGGAAAACACTGTCACTGGGAACCAAGAAAGCTTCTTCTTCTTTTTTCTTTAAAGGAAGCTTCTTTAGATAGATAGATAGATAGATAGATAGATAGATAGATAGATAGATAGATAGATAGATGATAGATAGATAGAATTGATTTTTTACAGAGAGGAAGGGAGAAAAGGAGAGAGTTAGAAACATCCATGAGAGAGAAACATCCATCAGCTGCCTCCTGCACACCCCCTACCGGGGATGTGCCCGCAACCAAAATACATGCCCTTGACCGGAATCAAACCTGGGACCTTTCAGTCTGCAGGCCAACACTCTATCCACTGAGCCAAAGCGGTCCTGGCCAGAAAGCTCTTAAATAGTATTTTGAAGTCTCCCTTTCACCACAGGTCTACTCGTACTGTCTGCGCACCGTCTTTTCAGTGGTTCTTTTTCATAGAAAGAAGGTTGTGACCGTAAGTCTTACAGTCATTTCCAGGAAGCACTTGAAAAGTACTCTAGGGAGCACTTACTCACTTATTGCCTAGCCAGCAGCCCCATTTAAAGTTGATTTGAGTGGTGGGTGCCATACCCAGCAGCTCTCCTTTGAGAATATGCCTTCGGGATACACTGGCACATGTAGTGAAAGTGCCACGGGCAAGAAGGTTTGGTGCAGGGCTGTGAACCTCAGCTACGGAACAGACGTCTACCATGGGGAATGGTGAATAACACGGGCCCATCCGTGCCACGGGGCATTGTGCCACTGTGAAGACAGGAGGCAGGCCTGTAAGATTCACAGTGAGGCAGGCTGAAATGTATTCTAACAGTGACTCACACATAATGATTAAAAATAGCTAGCATTTACATTTACTTGTAATATGCCCACTCAGTTCCAAGCACTTGGTATGCATTAGCTTATCTAATCCTCTAACAGCACCGTGAGGTAGATTTTATTTTTATCCCCCTTTTAATATGTTTTTATTGATTTTAGAGAGAGAAGAAGGGAGAGGGGGAGAGAGAGAAACATCAATTGGCTGTCTCCCACACACATCCAGGTGGGGGATTGAACCTGCAATCTGGCCATGTGCCCTGACTGGGAATCAAACCAGTGACCTTTTGGTGCACTGGACAATGCTCAACCAACTGAGCCACACAGACCAAGGCTTATCCCCCCCACTTTTTTCTTTTTTTACAATGGAGAAAACTGAACCTGGTCAATGTTGCACAGTTAACAACTGAGCCAGAGTTTAAACCCAGAATCCTGCAGTTCACCACGGAAGGGTGCCCCCCCCCCCCCACACGCACTCATATGTGTGTAGGAGATAAGTATCAGTTGCCTCTGGGGAGGGAAGGTTTTAAGGGCTATGTTTCTGAGGTGAAAACATTTTTTAATTGAACACGTTGTGTGTTATTTAAAAAATGACAAAATGAGCAGTAAAATATCACATCTATGACTTTATTATATATATATATGCCTAAGTGACTGTTATGGTGGAACTACTGGAATGACTGGACAACCGGTCTCTATGATGCACACTGAGCAGTCAGGCAGGTGAGCAGTTAGGGGTGAGCAGGCAGGCAGGCAGATGAGTGGTTAGGGATGAGCAGGCAGGTGAGCAGTTAGGGAGAAGCAGTCCCAGATTGTGAGGGGGATGTCCAACTTCCAGGGGTTCGGGCCTAAACCAGCAGTCGGACATCCCCCAAGGGGGTGCAGTCCAGGCTAAGGGACCCCTCCCCCCCGATGCATGAATTTTGTACATCTGGCCTCTGGTATGGAATATTTTTTTTGTCCCTCATTTTTATCCCAGATTCCTAGTCAGTCAGCCATTGACCTTAAGTCCCTAGTGAAAAACAAAACAAAACAAGAATTCTTGTAAAAATAGCTTCTCATATTTAGCTGCATTTAATGATACATTTTTGAAACTACTGTGTTGGAATAGCTTTTGTAACATTTGTATGATAAATAAAATAATTCCTCAATAATGGTGATTATACTTCCATAAACAAGTTACTAACCCAGCTTATAATTGTAGAAAAGAGTTTTGCTGTTACTTGTACATGGCATTGCACATCTTACATATGCAAACTACTTTTTCGTCTGTGATGTGACCCAGTGCAAAGTTCAAAATGTGACCGACCTGTCTCCTCGTTCACAGGGCTGTGATTGTGACAAATCACAGTGAGTCAGTCCTGCCTCCAGTGTTCCTAGGGAAATTCATAATGTGGCTCCCCTAGCCCTAGAGAATGTTCAGTTATTCATGAAGTGAGTTGAGTACATATGTGACATCTCAGGCGGTAGAAAAATGGCTTCAAATTGGCCACTGAGCTGAGAAGTTTCTTGGGGATTCATGAAATTATGTTGTTATAAGGGATCTCAAGACATCTGCGAGTCTGGTCATTCCTAGACCTGACTGGTCACCAGAATCATCTGGGGGGGTCTTTTGATGCTGTTATTGTTTCTCCAGATTGCTGGGCCCGTGCTGAAAATTCAGTAGCTCTGGGGTGGGACCCAAGAATTTGCAATCCATCCTAGTTGATTTCTGAAGCTAGGTCACGTTTGGGAGTCACTGTTTTGACTTACTTTACTCTATTTAGCCATGTCATTTTGACTCATCTGATTGTGCTTCAGTGAAGTAGCGGGTAAGTCAATGAATAATGCAATGCCCTATAAGGTGTTTAAAGATACATTCTGCTTCATTTGCATGGACGATGTCGATCATAATACATAGAACAATATGCATGGGTAGAACACACATGCTCGGCACTGTATAGTTAAAAAAGCATTTGCAGATACTGTAACAGAGGCAATGTGGTGTCAAAGTCAAACAATAAGTTTTGAACCCAGGCTTCTTAGCTTCTGAAGGAGCTCAGAAAGAGCCATTCCCCCAAATAGGCCACTTTGGCGTGAGGATTATCTTGAGCATAAGGCAATTTCGAGTCAACAGATGCAGGAAGAGTTCTCTGCCCCCTCTTATCTGCCTAAATGCAGGGCATGAATCTGCTTTTGTGAAGATGCGTCCCCCATACCAGAGAAAGAAGAGCAACTTCCATCACTAGAGACGGGGACTTGGCACTGAGATGCCTTTGCATACATAGGCCTTACTAAAAATAATCTTCGCTTCCATTAGTTCTCCCACATATGTCCTTGTCATTTCCCTATGATTTATCACCCACCAAAGCCCAAACCCTGTTTTCTTTGTTAGAATGGTATATATAAGCCCCTGAATCAAATTTCTATTTGAATTTCATTCTTTACTGCAAACTCTCATGCATGTTAACGGTATTAAATGTATGCCTTTCCTCCTGTCCATCTGTCTTTTGTTGAGTTCGCAGGCCCTCGGTGTATGAACATAAGAGGGTAGAGGAAAAGTTTTTCCTTCCCAACACTTCAAACCTCAGTCCACATTGTCCTATGTGAATTCGAACTTGTTTTCCTTTTCTTTTCTTTTTAAAAGATTTATTTGTTTATTTATTTATTTATTTATAAGAGGAGGGAGAGAGAGAGAGAGAGAGAGAGAGAGAGAGAGAGAGAGAGAGAGAGAGATGGATCGATTGTCTCCTGAATGCTCCTTGACCTGGAATTAAACTCTCAACCTAGGTATGTGCCCTGACAGAAAATCAAACCTGCCAACTTAAAAAAAAATTTTTAATCTTTATTGTTCAAAGTATTACGGATGTCCCCTATTTTTTCCCATTGACCCCCTCCATACAGTACCTGCCCTACTTTTGGTGTACGGGATGACTCTCCAATCGAGCCACACTGGCCAAGGCAGACTTGTTTTCTTTTTAAAATTTTCTCTGTACCTCATTTTTGTCATCTACAAAATTGTAGTAAATAATACTACTATCATGGGGTTGTAAAGTTCAAATAAGTTAATACTTTTAAGCCCTTAGATCTGAGTCTGGTAAGTAGTAATTACTTGGAAGATAGTAACTGTTATTTTATGTGATCTTCTCAAGGTATTATTATCGCAATTTTATGACTGTGAAAATTGAAGTTTGGAGAGTTTAAATTACTTGTCCCGGGTCAGATGAAAAATAATGGAAACTTTATATCTTCTGACTCCAGATATCATGATATCTAGCTTTTAAGTATTTATCTAACAATGTAGAGTTGTCTATAATGTTGATTCTTGCCAAAAGGATTTGGAACAAATGTTTAATACTGAGGACCAGAAGATTCTGGTAATATTTTTTTTTTTTAATGGAAAAGTATAAAACAGCAGAGAGAACTTGCTTTACAAACAGCTATTGAGCCCAGCCGGTTGTGGCTCAGAGGTAGAATGTCGACCTATGAACCAGGAGGCTGCAGTTTTGATTCCCAGTCAGAGCACATGTCAAGTTGTGGGCTCAGTCTCCAGTAGGAGGCATGCGGGAGGCAGCTGATAAATAGTTTGCTCTCATTATTGATGTTTCTCTCTCTCCCCGCCCCCCTCCCTTCCTCTCTGAAATCAATAAAAATATATTTTTAGAAAAGAAAGTAAAAACAGCTATTGATCCCTGGCCAGTGTAGCTCAGTTGGTTGGGCATTTTCTCTGCACTGCAAGATTGCATGTGCCTGATTTTGGGGCTCGATCTCCAGTCAGAGTTGTGGAGGAAGCCACTGATCAATGTTGTGCTCTCACATCAATATGTCTCTCTTTACCCTTCCTCTCTCTAAAAACCAATAAACTGTTCTTAAAAACAAACAGCTATTATAACAAATACAGTAGAAGAGAGGTTTTAAACAACAATAAATAGATGACATTAAGCCTAAGTATAGGTATGAAATTGAATTAATAAGTAAGGTTGCAATAAAAAAATCTAAAAAATCAAGTGTGCTTTTGTCAAATCTACCAAAAATGAGAATAATATCAAAGAGAGGAATTTCCATTCTACAATTACAGCCTCCTGAGTATCATTCAGTTGATGGGGAAACTATCCATAGACTTTTACCATATTATTGTAAAGACTAGGGGCCCAGTGCACAAATTCATGCACCTTAAAAGGAACTGTGGGCTGTGACGCTGCAGTGGGCACAGGGGAAGGTCTCCGTCTATTCTCTGTGCCCCTGTCCAGCCCCTCCCGCAGCCGTTGTCTCCCGGTCCCCTGACTGCCAGCAGCCCCACTCTCATCACTGCTGCTCCCGCGCACTGACAATACTGGCCCCGTTGTACCTGCTGATGGTGCAGAGTTATTGGGGCTGGCTCCAGCAGTGGGTGTGAGTGGGCCGTTGCCAGCAGTGGGTGGTGGAGAGACAGCTGCCAGCCCCGATTTCCCCTCAGGAGCAGGGGGAGGTGGAGAAGCCCTTGGCAAGAGATTGAAACTGAAGCCAGACACTACAGGCCTTAGTTGCAGTTTAATTTTTCTTTAAATATATTTTTATTGATTTCAGAGAGAGACAGAAACATCAAAGATGAGAGAGAATCACTGATCATCTGCCTCCTTCATGCCCCCCTCTGGGAATCTAGGCCACAACCCTGGCATGTCCCCTTGACCAGAATCAAACCCAGGACCCTTCAGTCCGCAGGCTGAGGCTCTATCCACTGAGACAAACAAGCTAGGGCATTTTTTTTTTTAAATGAAAAGGTGATGCAGATTCTTTGAGCGACAAGCTTTATGCCAGCCATTAGTCTTTTTAAATAGGGGAAAGTTACTGAATATTTACAAACCTATTTGCGTAAAATTTAAGTAAACTATATATTTATTATGTAACTTTTTAAAATTCTTTGTTAAGAAAGACAAAGGGCTTTCTTTTAAATTAAGAGGTCAATTTTAGAACTTCTAGGGAATATTCACTTATAATTTAAATAATATTTGTCACATGAAACTCTTAAAGTTCATAGTTTATATCAAGTTTATAACTATGATCAGAATAGGGCTTGATTTTACCTGCCATGTTTGTAATAATTTACTGTCCTCAGTAATCTATTCTATTGAACTAAAGATCTGTGTTAATTCTCTTAAACTTAAGAACAAAGTTAAAGCATTTATTACTTGTAAAATTCTAGGGTTTTTGTTTTGTTTTACTGGTTCAAAATGGTTTTCAAATTCGGTGTGTTTTTTTTTTACAATATATTTTTTATTGATTTTCAGAGAGGGAGAGAGATAGAACATCAATGATGAGAGAGAATAATTGATTGGCTGCCTCCTGCACATTCTCTACTGAGGATCAAGCTCACAATCCAGCATGTGCCCTTGACTGGAATTGAACCCGGGATCTTTCCATCCTCAGGCCGACACTCTATCCACTGAGCCAAACTGGCGAGGACATAAAATTCCATGTTTTAAAGAAATAAAAATAAAGGATTTAAAACTGAGTAAAAATCTTGACAGGTGCACCAGTGGCTAGTCAGATATGACTTGAAAATCTTGGCCACATTATGAAATGCCTATATTTGGGTCCTGAGTCAACATTACATAACAGAGGATAGAGACGTAGGTCAGTGGAGCATGGCTGATTGTGATTGATTATAAACCAACAGGGAAGTAGGCTGCTAGAAAACCCCATGCAGACTCCAGCTAGATCACTAGAGGAGGAGAGAACAGGGAGGGGAGAACAGGGAATGTCTCACTCTACTTTTTATCACACCTGAACTGAATGTAAAAGCCCTATTTTGAGAGGAACCACGGAAGCACAGAGTGTGGGTGTACAGGCAGCCGTGGGGGTATACACTGGGCTTGAGCTTCAAGAAGAACCTGTGGTGGAGCAGTGGGAGGTGCAAGGAACCAGTAGCTTCCACCTGCAGCACCTTTAGGCTCCACCTCCGCTTTCAGACTGAAGCCTCACTCTGCCCAGGCAGCCCACAGCCCAGGACTGGGCCCAGATGAAGGACAAGGGCCTGGCCATTTCTGCCCAGCAGGACTCTTCTCATGGACCATCTCTGAGCTCCTAGTTGGGTTAGGCAAAACTCTGAGACCTGCAACCCAGGCTCAGACTCTCTGCCCAGTCCTGCTTCCTTCCTCCTCTCTTTCCGGGTGTCAGATTAGCACCAAAATCTGAACCCTTTTCTGCCTAATTCTCATTGTCTTCCTTCCCCTCTTACAGGCATTACCCCACCCCACCTGCCAATAAATTGCTTGTACTTCTAACTCCATCTCAGCTTCTGCTTTTGGAAAAACCCCAAATGAAGGATGTGACCAGTAGTCCTTTGATCAATATTTAATCCATCAATTAATATTTTATCCTTCCAATTATTATTATTAAGGAGCCAGGTGACAGCATGAATAAAACCCAAAATTCTATTTCTTTAAGTAGGATGTTTAAATGTTGGCAGTCTCCTTTTTATACTTTGATAGTTGACAGAAAAACCATGGTTCTTTGTAGCACCCTACTGCCTTTGTGACCAGCAGTGGGATATGAATCTTTGGCAACACTTCTCGGGTGACCTCCTCAGATGCTTTCTAGCTTTGAAGTTCTTTGGTTCTATGAATAATTGAGTATTTCACAAAAAGAAGGGGAACTGATTTCTTCTGGGTTGCTCTAACAGGCAAAAATAGAAGTAGTTACGGGGAGCAGGGCTTTACTCCATACAGAGAAAATCCTTTGAACTGGGAGAGCCCCAAAATGAAAGGGACTGTCCCTGGAAGTTGTAGGCCCCCATTAGCCCCGAGGGCTGCCATCACAAAGTATAACACGCAGGAGTTCATCTCCTCACCATTCTGGCTAGGAGTCCAAGATCAAGGTGTCAGCAGGTCTGGTTTCTTCTGAGGCCTCTCTCTCTGGCTTGCATGATAGCCACTTTCTTGCTGTGTCCTCACATGGTCTTTCTTCTTTGTCCATGCATGTCTGTGTCCAAATTCCTACTTCATATAAGGACACCAGCCATGTCATATTGTCTATTCTAGACCAAATGGGGACCTGCCCTACTGCACATTCTCTCTGAATGTGCTACAAATCACCTCGGTTGTGGCTAAAATAGATTTTGGGCTGTGGAAGAAGCATCAGCGACATGCCCACATCTCTTTGGCTGGGACCGTTTTTGAGAATGCCAGCCTGACTTACAGCTGTCACCACCTGCAACTCTTTGTGTGTTTTTTTTTCAATACTCACCCGAGGATATGTTTTTGTTTTGTTTCATTTTTTGTTAATACTCACCTGAGGATGTTTTTTCATTGACTTTTCAGAGTGGAAGGGAGTGGGGATAGACAGAAAGAGAGAAACATCAATGTGAGACACATCAATTGGCTGCATTCCACACACACACATACCCCAAACAGGGCTGCAACTGAGGTACATGCCCTTGACCGGAATCAAAGCCAGGACCCTTCAGTCTGAGAGCCGACACTCTACCCACTAAGCCAAACCGGCCAGGGCCCAAGGAGAGAAAGAGAGAGGGAGAAGAGAAGAGAGAGAGAGAGAGAGAGAGAGAGAGAGAGAGAGAGAGAGAGAGAGAGAGAGAGAGAGAGAGAGAGAGAGAGAGAGAGAAAGAGAAACATTGATGGGTTGACTCCCACATGGGCCCCAACTGGGGTATATGTGCTGGATGGTAATTGAACCCCCAACCTTTTGGTGTATGGGCCGATGCTCTGCCCAGCTAAACCACCTGGACAGAGTAGCACCTGCAACTCTTCACTATGAGGCTCTTTCTGGCTTTGGGTGGGATAACTGAGGTGAAACTCTACATCATCTCCAGCATGCTGGAGCCCCAGTTGCAGTCAGAGATAATTTATTTAAAGAGCACTATGACCCAGCTGGCCTGGCTCAGTGCTTGAGCGCCAACCTATGAACCAGAAGGTCATGGCTCGATTCCCAGTCAGGGCACATGCCCCAGTTGTGGGCTCTATCTCCACTAGAGGGCATTCAGGAGGCAGCTGATCAGTGATTCTCATCATTGATGTTTCTGTCTCTCTCCCCCTTTTCCTTCTCTAAAATCAATAAAGACTATATATATATATAAAATATATTTTATTGATTTTGTACAGAGAGGAAGGGAGAGAGATAGTTAGAAAACATCAATGAGAGAGAGTCATCGATCAGCTGCCTCTTGCACACCCCGTACTGGGCATATACCCGCAACCAAGGTACATGCCCTTGACTGGAATCGAACCCAGGACCTTTCAGTCCCCAAGCCGATGCTCTATCCATTGAGCCAAACCGGTTTCGGCGACATATATATATTTTTTAAAAAGAGCACCTTATGAGGTAAGAAGGGGAGCACTCTGTCATCAAAAGACCATTTGTTTCTTGGAACATGGCAGAACTCTTGTGAGTGTGAAGGCGAGTTCTGTCAAGGCTGTTCTACTCAAACGATTGCATTAAAAATGTGTTACTGTAGGAAAGAGCAATCATGTGAAAAGTGAAATCACTAGGAATGTCATCTAATCCCTTAAAGTATGTGGCAAACATTTTTTAAGTCTTCAAAATTGCACTTTCATGTTACACAGAATGATGTAGGACTGTATTCTTTCTTTTCTTTTCTTTTCTTTTTAAAATATATTTTATTGATTTCTTACAGAGAGGAAGGGAGAGGGACAGAGAGCCAGAAACGTCAATGAGAGAGAAACATTGATCAGCTGCCTCTTGCACACCCCCCACCGGGGATATGCCCACAACCAAGGTATCGATACATGCCCTTGACCGGAATCGAACCTGGGACCTTTCAGTGTGCAGACCGACGCTCTACCACTGAGCCAAACCGGTTTCAGCAGGACTATTCTTGACGTATACTATATTCAGTGAATAAAAAGCAAGGTGCAGAACAATGTGAGTAGTATGGCACCATTGTGTAAAGAAAAGGTGGATCGCCAGCTGGTGTGGCCCAGTGGTTGAGCATCAACTGATGCATCAGGAGGTCACTGGTTCGATTCCCAGTCAGAGCTCAATCCCCAGCAGGGGGCAAATGAGAGGCAGTCGATCAATGTTGATGTTTCTCATAGACGTTTCTGTCTTTCCCTCGCCTTTCCTTTCTCTCTAAAAATAAAAAACATATTTTTTTAAAAAAGGAAAGGTAGATCTATCACACTTATTTATTCATGGGCTATCTCTAGAAAGACCCCAAGTCATTTGCAATGGTGGGGAGGTGTGCTGAATTGAATGATGGCTCTATCTCCATCTCCATCCCACCCTCATTTTAAGGTGCCGTCCTCAACTGAGGAGGTTGGAAAGACAAATACTACATTCCCAGACTCCTTTGCAAGGATTCTGAGAGTGCAGTTTCCCTGGTTGGATTTGGGAAGCAGAAGTGAGGGGCAGGGCATGTTGGTAAGCAGGGTGGTGGGACACCAGCCGCTCAACCCCATGTCCCAGTGTCAGAAGCCACTTGTGGAAGCTGGGAGGCCATGTGGTGACTGTGGCACTCTGGTTCACTGCCATGGTGGATGCCCTTGAATTCCGTAACTGCTGGGGCAGCCCTTTGTCTCTCTTCCTGCCCTGCCAGAGGTTTGTAAGCACTGAATTCCTCATATTAAATCCCTTTCTTCTTGAAGTACCTTCAATGAACTCTTGCTCATGTAGTGCTGGAATGGGGTGAAAATGAAAGGAGAGGAAAACTTTTTTTTTCACTTCATACTTTTCATTTAATAAACAATTTTTTTTAATTGTGGCGAAATATATGGAACACTGAAGCTTCCAATATGAATATCTGTCCTTTTCTCCCTTTCTGTTCTCTAACCTGTTCTTTGGTCTTCTCAGAATGTTGATTCTTCCCCTCCCCCTATAGTTTCATCCTTTTGCAAAGGGTTGGCCTTTTGCACATATATCCAGTCATTCAGGAGACTCCTCTGCTTCCTTGGGAATAACTGATCAATTACAGTCCATGGATGGATGATCTGAGTCTTCAGCACTTTAGGGTTTCATTTGTTTAATGTGTTGTTCGAGTTGTCCGACATCAACCAGCATAAATTCAGAAGCGCTAAATATAACTATCTATGGTTTTAGTTTATAGAATATAGCGCTAAAGCCTTGACTCTATAAGTGTACTGGACCCCAGATAAATGTGAATTTATCCTGATTATGAGGGAGGACCATGATAAAAGATGAAAAAGTATTAATATTTATTCTGGGGGAAGGAGACACCTGATCAGGAGACATGTGCTCTGAGTCTCATCGTGGTGTGAATGAAATTGCCCTAAAAAATCTCCAATTCACTGCTTACCAAGCAACCTTCTGGTTGCTCACGTGGCTTTCCAAGAACCTCAGTGCCTGGGAATGAGGACCCAGGCTGGATGATTAAGTCTTGTCAGAGGCATATGGAAAGGGCTGTGAATAAATCAGTCTATTTATCATCAGAAATCAGTTAACCGGCCTTCTGCTTACATATTTCTAGAGGCCCAGTGCTCAAATTCATGTACCAGTGGGGTCCCTCGGCCTGGCCTGTGGGATGGGGCTGAAACTGACATCCCCTGAGGGGTTCCAGGTTGAGAGGGCATGCAGGCCAGCCAAGGAACTCCACCGATGCACAATCAGGGCCAGGGAGGGATGTGGGAGGTCGGCCAGCTGGAGAGGGACTGAGAGAGAGCTCCAGGGCATGTCTGGCCTATCTTACTCAGTCCCGATTTACAAGACTCCAGCAGGAAGCTAACCTGCTGGTCAGAGCGTCTGCTCCCTGTTGGTCAGTGCACATCATAGCAACTGGTCGACAAGTCGACTGTCTGCCCCCACCCCCATGTTCAGTGCACATCATAGTGAACAGTTGAGTGCCTTAGCATATCATTAGCATATTACACTTTGATTGGTTGAATGGATGACTGGACACTTAGCATATCATTTTATTATATAGGATTAGTCCCTTTTGAATTTGATTAGCACCATCTGACTAGCTATGGGACATGACCAGATTGTGCTTTCAAGTATATAAGAGAGTATCAAATTTGAGATTCTGATAAATTACTAAGGTGATAGGTAATGCACAGTCATACAGAGCTTATTTCCAAACATAGCAAATATTTCACCTTGTCTCTCACTTAGAAACTTAAATGGCACCTCACAATAGGCCTGTTCCTGTAAATCAGATAAAATAGATGGGGAAATGGTTACTTGAAATTCCTTCCATCCTTCAATAGGCTATCACAAGGTTTTGAGTGGCCTTGGGCAACCTTTACCAGAAATTACTTCTTTTCTAAAAGTAAGGGCAGCTTATAATCATCGAATTGCATTTCTCCTTCTTTTCTAGTTTATAAAGCTGTCGCTTTCCAGGACACATTGTAA
The DNA here is from genome assembly GCF_014108245.1 of Pipistrellus kuhlii. NCBI lineage: Eukaryota > Metazoa > Chordata > Mammalia > Chiroptera > Vespertilionidae > Pipistrellus > Pipistrellus kuhlii. Next base: position 150,294,594 of record NW_023425529.1, read on the forward strand.
AGGGCCAGGCGGAAGGAAAGAGTTACACAGGCGAATGCAGTTATCCGCTCTGAATGACATTAATTTTTTTAAAGGACAGCTGTCTGCCATGAAGTCCAGAAGCAGTAGCAGTGCTCAGCCAGGCTATGACTCCGGCCAACCTCCACGCCACATACAATATTTAAGTTCATTTAGTCAGCATTCGTAAGAGTTATCAAGCTCATCCTAGTAAAAGCAAATAGTGAGTTCACATCTGTGACCTCTTCCAAATTTCCAATATCATTTCTTTGAGGGAAGTTTACTCTGTCTTTATTCTGTGTTTCAAAATCACTAGATTTCATGTAACATGTATAGGTTGAGACTGATGGATTAAGTCAAAGTAAAGGGAAATACTGGCTTGCTTCTCTGCCCCCTACTTCATGATTTAAGAACATGCTGCACAGAAAATTGCTCTAATATGAATATTGGTTCAATTCTTCCCCAAACACGAAAGGTCTTAAAAGACCCCCTAATTACTGACTAGCCTACTCACATTTCCATGTAAACTGGGAAAATGTGCTAGATTGCAGAAATGGGTAGTAATAAACATTTGAATTCTATTAAAACTGTTACAAATACAAATATTTTTGAAGAAAGCTAGTTTCAGTGTATCGCCATAATCTAATTACTGTTTGGAAAGAGGGAATCTGACCCAGAGGAATAGTAAAACCATTTTTAAAAGGGACTCAAATCCCCTGTTAACTGAAAAGTAGAAAAAAAGTTCCTGCACCCTACCCCGGGGGAGACCGTGCAATGTTTATGTCTGTGGAGGAAAGGCAGCAAAGCAATGCCACGCCGGGTCTCTGGTTCTTATCGTTGCTTGATCTCCGTTGTCATTCCTCCGTCCTCCAGAGAGAAATCATTCACTCTTAACAAGCCGAGGTATTTTCAGCCAGGCAGCACTCCCCCAAGCTCCCAGAGGATTGTGGGGAGTCCAACAGTTCTTCCATTAGATCTCTGTCTTCAGCTAGAAGAGGTCAATGGGGGGAAAGGGCATATGTAGTACTTTCAACAATAAAGTAAAAAAAAAAAAGAAAAAAAGAAAGAGAGAGAGAGAGAGAGAGAGAGAGAGAGAGAGAGAGAGAGAGAGAGAGAGGAAGGAAGGAAGGAAGGAAGGAAGGAAGGAAGGAAGGAAGGAAGGAAGGAGGAAGGAAGGAGAGAGAGAAAGAAGAAGAGAAAGAAAGAAAGAAAGAAAGAAAGAAAGAAAGAAGAAAGAAATAGAAGAGAAAGAAGAAAGAAAGGAAGAAGGAAAGGAAAGGAAAGGAAAGGAAAGAAGAAAGAAGAAAGGAAGAAGGAAGGAAGGAAGGAAGAAAGAAAGAAAGAAAGAAAGAAAGAAAGAAAGAAAGAAAGAAAGAAAGAAAGAAAGAAAGAAAAGAAAGAAAGAAAGAGAACTGGCCTTCATATTAGTATGAAGGACTATTGGTCAAGGTAGGAGGGTAGAGGATATTTCACTTACCACTTTGTTCGTTTGGCCCTAACTCTGAAGGATTTAGTCCTATAGACTCTGGGCTTGTCTCCACCTTCACCTCCACGTGGCATTCTCCCCCGGTGTGGATCTATATTAATGGCTAGACCATAATATAGATCCACTGCACAGACCAGAAGACTTAAACAGAAATTCGTTTTCTCACAGTTTCGGAAGCTAGAAGACTAAGATCATGGAACCATTAGAGCTGGTTTCTGACCTCTCTTCCTCTTCAGGATATGAATTAGAGCTTTAGGATATGAATTTGCAGGGAACACAGTTCAGTCCATAACAGTTCTGTGTCTCTCTCATCCTATATAATAAAGAGCTAATATGCTAATTATACTTAATAGCAGAATGACCATCCCGACAACTGTTTGGATGACCTTCTGGATGAAGACGGAGCTGCGGCGAGGGCCAGCTGGGGCTGTGAGGGATGAGCCCCTTGCATGAGTTTCTTGCATCGGGCCTCCAGTCCTCTCATAAGGACACCAATCATATTGGATTGGCGCTCAGGCTTCTCTACTATGACCTCAACTTGATCACATCGGCAAACACCTCATTTCCAAAGAAGGTCACGTTCACAGGTACCTGGGGTTAGGACCTCCAATTGACCTTAGCAAGCACTGATGTTGTGTTGAATGACCCAGCCATCCTTTTGACCATCAATGGATGTGCCGAGTTGTGATACGGTGATGTTTTCAGGAAGTGTTCTGACTGGTGGTGGCTGTGATTGGCCCCTCAGGGTTGTACCTTTTAGTGAAGTTATTTTCCGGGGTTATAGGGCTCCGCTTTTTTGTTCAGTAAGGATTCTAGACTGGGGCAGCTCACAGTGCATGGACTTTTGCTGAGTAAATACTTCTCTGGCCCCACCTTGTCTTGTGGTTGCCTGAGTGATGCAGAGAGGTTTAGCTCACAGTCTGACCCTGGTTCTCTAATAACTAAATGTGTGTGTGGCCTTAGGCAACATTCATAACAGTGGTTCTCAAGCTTCAGAATCCCCTAAATGACTTCATAAAACAGACTGCAGGGCCACACCCTCAGAATCCCTGATTATAAAAATTGCTTTAAAAAAAGCAATTGCTGGTAATGCCGATAATACTGGCCTGGGTATTATACTTTGAAAACTATCATGATATGCCATTGCCTACAAAGGAAGATCTAGTCAATCAAAAAACTTTGAAAAGTTGTATATATATATATTGATATATAGATATATATATATATATATATAGATAGATAGATATAGATAAATAGATAGATAGATAGATAGATAGATATAGATATATTTAAAAAACATAGCAAGGACAGGTGGAGAGAACAGTAGAATGGATCTCGGGGTATTCACACCCCAGCAGGGCCAGCTTCTTGAGTGTATGAGCTGTGTGTACAGGCTCCACCATGGAAGGACCCTGTGCTGTGCTTAATGCTAAGCTTCACGGTCTTGAAATTCTTAATAATTTCTCAACAAGGGGGCCTGAATTTTTATTTTGCAAATTATATAGCTAGTCCAGCTTCCCCATGTTGATCAGATCAATAGTTATAAAGGTTTTGCCAATCTTAATCAGCAAAATTTTATTGAAGACCTATTGTGTGCCAACTCTTGTACCACATGGTGGGATCCAAAGATCAATAAAGTAGAATCCTGCTATCTAGTATAGATAAAATTGCTAAAGATAGCAAATAAAAATACAGGACTCCCAGTTAAATAAGGTCTCAGTGTGAGTAGGCACCAGATATAAAATTTGGTCTCCGAATTTTTCTGATGGCCACCCTACCAGTCAAGTTTGGGAGACATGCATACATTTGTTTAATTATACATTGTATAAATATTCTAGTATCATTAGCTAATATGTTAAGGCAAGAGCCATCTTCATCTTGAGGGAGGCAATGTCTGTGTTGGTTAAGGGCCGGGGTGTGGAGCCAGACACAGCTGGATTTGGATCTGCTCTTCCTAGCTGTGTGGTTTAGGCGGGCTGCTTAGCTGCTCTGGGTAAACTGTTGACCTCATTGACCATGCCTCCTAGGGTTGCTAATGCATTAGAGCACTCGGCACAGTGTTTGGCACATGGTGATTGCGCAGTAAGTTCCACATTGTCTCCAGATCTGTAGGAATGTTGATAGTAAATGATATTAGGCGTGACAGATCAGTTAAAACATTTATGACTCAGCTAATCGTGATCATTTGAAGTATGATCATTTAAACTTCTCTCTTATCTCTCAGATGTATTAATTGGGCACATTATTTTTTTAACTGTAGTAAAATACAGATGGCATAAAACTTACCATCTTACCCACGTTTAAATGTACAGTTCAGCAGTGTTAAGTATATTCACATTGCTGTGCAAACAATCTCCACAACTTTTTTATCCTACTAAACTGAAACTATACCTGTTCAACAATAACTCCCCTTTCCTGCTACCACAGACTCTGGCAACCACTCTTCTGGTTTCTGTCTCTATGAGTTTGACTACTTTAGCTACCTCTTTATTTGTCTTTTAGTGGCTGGCTTATTTCACTGAGCATATTGTCCTCAAGTTTTATCTGTGTTGTAACAGGATTTCCTCCCTTCTCAAGGTTGAATAATATTTCATTACTAGAGGACTGGTGCACAGATTCATGCACCAATTGGGTCCCTCAGCCTGGCCTGCGTAGTTCAGTCTGAAACTGGCAGTCCAACATCTCCTGAGGGGTCCCGGAGTGTGAGAGAGCACTCTGCAAAGTTGCTGTCACTTGGCAGCTCCTGTGTTGAGCATCTGCCCCCTGGTGGTCAGTGTGTGTCAAAGCTGCCAGCCAGTTGGCCAGTCAGCTGGTCACTTAGGCTTTTATATATATAGACTTACAGATACTGCATTTTGCTTAGCCATTTATCTGCTAATGGGTACTTGAGTTGCTTCTATCTCTGGCTATTGTCACTGATGCTGCTATGGACATGGGGGTGTGCATGCTGTCTTTTTTTTTTTTTAATATATTTTATTGATTTTTTACAGAGAGGAAGGGAGAGAGAGAGCTAGAAACGTCAATGAGAGAGAAACATCGACCAGCTGCCTCTTGCACACCCCCTACCAGGGATGTGCCTGCAATCAACATACATGCCCCTGACCGGAATCGAACCTGGGACCGTTCAGTCCGCAGACCGATGCTCTACCACTGAGCCAAACCAGTTTCAGCGCATGCTATCTTTAACCAGTTAACTGCCAAGTATCCAAAATGGAAACCATCCCCACCCGCCATGATATTTTTAATTTAATTTAAAAAATCAATTTGCAATGAATATTATAAAAATTAATATGTTACTCACAATTTGGGTGTTCTTGAATATTTTCAGCTGAAAATTACCACAAAAATTATTTTAAAGTTGGTCAGGGCTGCCACTTAGGGAAAACATATATTTTTTTTTATAGATACATGTGGCGTGTGGGGAAGGTCCACCGCTATGTCTAAAGTTTTTGGACAAAAGAGACTAGGTGACACATCCAATATGCTAAAAATCATGAGTCCATATTACAGCTGTTTAAAAATATAACTCACCAATCATGAGTCCTAAAGAACCAACTTATTGTTTTGCAAACTGGTAACTAAGAGGAAAGGATGAGTCCTATGGTCTGTCTTTCCAGTATGAACTTCTAGTGTTCCACTACAAGTTTCTCTTTCTAGAAGTGTTTCAGTCTCAGCTTCTATAAGTGAAGGACAATATAATTCGATTATCTGTAAATACTTAGTATGCTTCTATAAAAAATAAAAACTCTTTGAACACATAACCATGATTTAATGACCACATTGAAAAATATTCAGCATCCAAATGTTCGCAAATGAAATCATTTAGGCAAGAACAGTGAATGAGCATAAACTGCATAAAAAGAGACAACCAGATATTATCTGCCTCCTGTTGGAAGTTTACAATATCCGCTTATGAAGTATTCCTGCCAAAACAAGAAAAATTGAACTGATTCCGATCAGGTCTTTAAATCTAACAACCAGTTACAGGAGATACTGGAGTCAGAGGAACATATTAATACTACAAGAGTGTTGTTGCAGACTCCAAAATGTGGAAAACTACAAGGCAAATGACCTGATTTCTTCAATAATAAAAAAAATCAAGAAAATGTGCGCATGCGCGCGCGCGCGCGCGCACGCGCACGCGCGCGCGCGCACACACACACACACACACACACACACACACGCACGCACACGCAGAAGAATTATACATTAAAGGGACCTATACATTATGAGCCCAATTGGTGTGGCTCAGTGGTTGAGCATTGACCTATGAATCAGGAGGTCACAGTTGGATTTCCGGTCAGGGCACATGCCTGGGTTGTGGGCTTGATTCCCAATGGAGGTGTGTACAGGAGGCGGCCAATCAATGATTCTCTCTCATCATTGATGTTTCTAGCTCTCTCTCCCTCTCCTTTCTTCTCTAAAATTTATCATCCATCTATCTATCTATCTATCTATCTATCTATGGGATTTATGAAATAACTGGGGAAATTTTAATATGAAAATTTTTAGTAAAAGTCATCATATTGTGATTATATAGAAAAACAGTCATACACACATCAAAATATTTACAGATTAAATTATATGCTACCTAGAGTTCACTTCAAAATAATGCCCAATTGTGTGTATATGGGGAGAGGCCTGAATAGGTTGTAGGTGGCCAAGAGTTGGTAAATGTTGAAATCGACCATTGAAAGTTTATTATAGTACTAGAGGTCTCTATAGTACTAGAGGAAATTCATGCACTGGAGGGGGTTGGGGTGTCACTCAGCCTGGCCTGCCCCCCTCACAGTCCAGGAGCCTCAGGAGCGGGAGATGACCCAGCGATCAGGGGAAGGTGATGCCCCCATCACACCTCTGCTGCTGCCACTGCTGACAGAGCAAGCCTCGGCCGGCCCTGGTTACCTGAGCCTCGGGCAGCCCTGGGTGGCTGGGGGGCTGAGAGGACTGGGTGCCACCATCTTTGAGGTGGGGCAGTCAATTAGCATATTTCCTCCTTATTGACTGTGGGTGCCACCATCTTTGCGATAGTTTGAGGGTCAATTAGCATATTCCCTCTTTATTAGATATGTTTCTTTCTACTTTTGTGTATGTCTGAAATTTTTAATCAGAAGAGGAAAAATGATGATGAATGAAAGGATGAGTGAGCAAGCAAACAAACTTTTTGCTGTCCCTCCCTCAAGGTGGCAGCCTCCAGCGATGATGGCACCCCCTCCCTGTTCAGAGTCCGGGTTGTTTGTTTGCTCCTTTGCTGAGTAACCTCTCCATATCACAAAGAGGCTGACGCTACCAAAAGACTTGGCATTCAGTTTTCAATTCTCCTACGTCAGAGAGGACAAAAACCTCCATTGATCCCAATCACACCAACCTTTAAAAGCAATTAAATACCCATTTCATGAGGCAGAAGCAATCCACAGGTAAATATCATCTGGTCCTTAAATAGTGTTTAGTATTTTTCTCCCGGGACCTTAAAAAGCATCCCTGTTTTCATCATGGCTCACTTACATACATATTGCTTTATATACATATTGTTTTCCCTGGGTGTTATATAACATTTTTACTACCAACCTGCCTTGAAATTAGGTCAACATTTGCCTTTTAGGGGCTGATTTTTCTCTCTCTCGGGTTCCTCATGCTGTTGGCCTAGTTAGTGTTGGCTGATACTCTCTGTCCTTTAGCAGAGCTGCCGGGCTCCTGCTGAAGTATTGGCCCCGAAACCACATGGATGACTCCTCAGGCTTCCTCTGAAGGACCTGGAGCCCCTCCTGTGTGCTGTCCCCTCATTTTAGAATAAAGAGGAGAAGAGCACATCTTTTGGAGGAGGGAACAAAGTTTTATAATTTTTTTTTTTTTCTGATAAAGGGCTAAATCTTGAAAGGGCATTCAAAATTTAAATTTTTTTTTAAAAATGAAAAGGATGCAAAAGCTGTTACTTTGAGATACTTTTTAACCTTTCTTTGTTGTGCTGAGAAAAAAAAAGCCCTTGCATGCGATAAAACCACATGAAACACAGAATAGGCAGAGTATAATAATTTCTTTTTAATTGAAGTAAAGTTGCTAGTGTCTAGCCTTTAAATTGAAAAGAAAAATGAGCTTCCAAGTCCTTGTAGAGACTAATTTTATTTTTAAAGCAGCCTGCATTGCTTTAATAGAAACTTGCGTTGGTTTAACACTTTCTATATGCTAATTGGAGAACCGACCCTGGGAAATGTTAAAGCATTCGACTGTATTTGACGTGGGAGTAGAGGCTAGAAAAAAATACAGATTAACTTAAACAAACAAACAAACAAACATAATTTTGTTTCTAATTTTATATTTGTTAGTTTTAAGTTTGCTTCCTTTCAGATTCTCTAAACTATGGGCAATATTAATGATTTTGATACTAATGAGAATCCATTCATTTTAACATGTTGGGAATATTATGTCATGACTCACCAGTAATTACATCTTTGCTCTGAATGAGTGTCACTGCCATGCTATACTCCCAAATTCCCTTCCATTTTATCAGTAAAATGAAAGTTTATGGAGCAAACAAGTGACAAATCTTAGTGTCAGCAGAGAGAAGTCCCAGTGTTTGAAAAGGAGAATTTTGGCCCTAGCTGGTTTGACTCAGTGAATAGAGCGTTGGCCTGCAGACTGAAGGGTCCTGGGTTTGATTCCGGTCAAGGGCACATTCTGGGATTGTGGGCTTGATCCCTAGTTGGGGGCATGCAGGAGGCAGCCGATCAATGATTCTCTCTCATTATTGATGTTTCTATCTCTCTTTTCCTCTTCCTTCCTCTTTGAAATCAATAAAAATATATTTAAAATAATAATAAAATAAAAGGAGAATTTGGTAGTATAAGGTGAAATCCCAGAATCTATAACCTTAATATGCTTGGCAAAAATTTCTTGCAAGCATTTAAGAAATGACATAATTATGGGAAGACCATGTGGATCGACTAAGCATGTCATACAAAATTTATCTCATTTACTTTTTTTTGAAGTTGACTCTAGGTTGATAGAGTAAAATGATGCTATTGTTCAGTGTTCTTAATTTCACCAGGCCATTGACATCATCTTCCATGTTATAAGGTGGAGAGATGTGAAGCCTGTGATAAGGAGATTTTAGAGAAAATAAGTTGACCCCAGTTTCTAGGGAACTATCACAGGGCGTGGCTCCTGACACCTCCTAGTGATGTGATGTGAGATTGCATGAGAGTGGGCCTACAGGAGACATTTTGCAAGTCTTCAGATGACACAAAAACAGAGATGGGAGGGATGTGCATTGTGATAGAAGAGTTTCAAATGACGGTGACAGCTTGGAACACTGGGCCAAGGCTCACAGGAAGAAATGTAATGAAGATAAATGTAAACTGTTTAAAAATGTACCCGGGCCCTACCCAAATGGTTTGGCTCAGTGGACAGAGCATCGACCTGCAAACTGGAGGGTCCCAGGTTCAATTCCAGTCAAAGGCACATGCTCGGGTTGCAGGTTCAATCCCCAGTAGGGGCGTGCAGGAGGCAGCTGATTAATGATTCTCTCTTGTCATTGATGTTTCTCTCTCCCTTCCTTTCTGAATCAATAATATATATATATTTAAGACATTAGCAAATTAAAAACATGGTGCCATAGTCAAAAGTACCAGAACTCACTTGAGAAGTTATCTAATACAAACTGTATGTTTGAGTTAACATTATTATCACATAACAAAGAAAGGTTATCCTATGATAACTACTGTAGATATTTTATTCACATGTATCCTCTAAGTTTACCATGAAAAATTTCAAACCAAATTAGAAATAATAGTAGAATAAATTCCCATAAAACAAAACCTACATTAAGTTATCAACAAGATTTTTGTCATATTTGCTTCCTCTTTTCCACACTTACTGTAATATTTTACAATGCATTTCACATTTCAGATTGCATGTCATTTTTCTCCTACATTATTCATAATGTGTCTCTAAAAATTATAGGCATTTTCTACATAACCACAAGGCCATTTATCACACCTCATAAAATTAACAATAATTCTTGGAATCACAATATCCAGAGAATAATAAAAATTCCCTGATTATCTCAAAAAGTCTTTCTGCATTTTTTTTTTTTTGTTAGAATTGGGATTTAAACAAATTCCACACATGTTCTTTTGTTCTGTCTCTTCAGTCTTTTCAAATCTAAAGTCAAATCCCTTTATTTCTTTTACATGCCATTTGTTGCATAATATGTTCCCCCCCCCTAAACTCAGTGTTTATTTCAGAAATACAGATGAGGACAAAGCGGGGAACAAGAATGACACTTGCATGTACAGTGGAGAGACAGTCTGGTTAAGAACTCTTAGAAACACAGAATGAGGGAGTAAGGATCTCACTGGTTTCTTGTGTGAAGATCGCTGGGTAGAACCTTGATTGACTTACAGTCTGCTTCCTGCTTCTCCAAGATAATAACGACTTTATTTTATTTATTTTTTAAAATATATTTTTTATTGATTTTTTTTTTACAGAGAAGAAGGGAGAGGGATAGAGAATCAGAAACATCGATCAGCTGCCTCCTGGACACCTCCTACTGGGGATGTGCCCGTAACCAAGGTCCATGACCTTCACCGGAATCGAACCTGGGACCTTTCAGCCCACAGGCCAATGCTCTATCCACTGAGCCAAACCAGTCAGGGCTAACGACTTTAAATGAGCATGCTTTCCAGGTGCTGGTGGCAACCTCTGCTTCTGGAGCATTTAGTTCAGTGCCTGCTGCAGAGGAGGCTCTCTGTGAGCTGAAAAATCAGACGATGTTATCAGTAGATGCTGTAAAACAATACACTTGTATTTTGTCTTAACATGGAATATAGTTGTCAGAATTTAATCCTGAGGGGGTGGTGAAGAGAACATGTTTCCAGTCTCAGGTTTGCTGGTTTGGGTTGTGGGCCTTTTGTATAATATGGTGTTTCATTTTGTATAATATTTTAAAACGTTTTTTTTTTTTTTTAAAGGAAGGGAGAGGGGATAGAGAGATAGAAACATCAATGATGAGAGAATTTTGTGCACCGGGCCTCTAGTCTTTTAAATTAAAAAAATATATATTAAGCTGCAATATATTAGCAAGTACTTATTTTAGAGATGCCATTTGCCACTTCTACCAAGGCACAGAAATGTCTTCTCACTTTCTTCCAAAAAGGATTGTTGGGTTGAAGTCAGATTCTGAATTTTGTTTTTTCACCATTGACTTTGTAATGTCTATTTTGTTCCCGTTCTTTTTGGTTCTTTTCATACAATTCTCAGAGACTTAGGTTTTATTTAGGTGTGAGTCCTCAAGTGTAGTTTTCTGCACAGGCGACGTCTCCATTTCACCGCCCCTATTCTGTGTTTCAGCGCCTTGATCCTCCGATGCTGTGCAGATGTTGAAGTGTGGGACAAACATCAATGGGTTTTCCTTTGGCCCAGTTACAGAAACCCAAAGGAGTGGGCTTGGATCTCGTGGGTTTTGCCCCCCTAGTTTCTTAGTCAGAGTTTGCTCTAAGCACAAACTTTAACCAATATTCCATTAAATGCAGTTAGAAGGCAATGTAAAGAATATTAAGTAGACAATAACTCAATGACAATAACTCAGAGACAATAACAATTATCAATAATAATAAAAGTATAATATGCTAATTAGACCAGACAGCAGAACAACTTTCTGGACATTCTTCCAGATGGAGCTGCTGTGGCAGAGGCGGTTAGGGGTGATCAGGCACGCAGGTGAGTGGTTAGGGGCAATCAGGCAGACAGGTTCTGGTTAGGAGCCAGCAGTCCTGGATTAGGAGAGGGATGTCTGACGGCTGGTTTAAGCATGATCCTGGGGGTCCCCATCCCACCTTCACGGCACTTCCCTGGCAGAATTGTGCTTGTGGCCAGCCAGTGCGCCTCCCTGGCTGCACTGCCAGCTCCTCCTGGGCCTGGCACACATCCTGGCACATCATGTGCTCACAGGTGCTTGAAACATAAATGGACGGTGGACATTTCTTTGAAGATAATTCAGATTTTCAAAAGCCAACCCCCCAGTTATGTCTAATGTTCTGTGGCAACAGGAGAAAGAGAGGAAGTGCTTTGAGAGGAAATGATAAAAGAGTGAGGGATTTCCTCTAAAGGAAGAAGGAAAGAGGGGTCTGTGGTCCTGCAGGCAGCAGGGCCCAGCCTCACCTGTGGCCCCAAGAAGAGGGCAGGGGAGTCTCAGAGCTACTGCACCGACTCAGTGTCAGTGATGTGGTCCCCAGAAGGTCTCCCTGACACCTTGGTGCTATGTGCGCTGCTGGGACTCTGCTGTTTTATCAGAGGTGCCGGGGAGGGACTGAGGTTTGCTCCCCAGTGACTGAGGGCGAGTTCTTCCTGCCAGGTGGGATGGAGTTTGGAATAGGAATTGATTTAAGTGATACTTTTGAATGGCTGGATTTGGAAACAAATACAGAGTTGTTTCCACCATGGAAAGAAATCAGAGTCTACTCATTCCGCTATGGAAAATAAAATCAAAGCCGCCAGTTAATTACAGTATGAATCTGTTTTGATGACTAATTTGCGAGAGCTGAAGAAAAACGTAGGAGAAATCAGCATCAAATTACGTTAAGATGGTCAATGAGATCATTTTGAGGTGATGGGTGGTGGAAAGCTCTTTAGGTGACTGGATCATAAAAACTGGAATGGCTTTGCCCACTGTTCTTTTCAAAGGTCAAAAAGGACAGCACTGATCAGGGTTCAGGAGGGGTAAGAAATTCTGAATAAATAGTCATTCTGGGTTGAATTATGAAATCTAGGAAATTCAGTATGAGAGCATGCTAAATACTGAAAAGAAGGCCAGCACAAGTATGCTACTGAGAGAATGCGTTTCTACTCTGTGTCCACATCTACATCTTCCAGGGAATAAAAAAACCCAAATTATAATCATACTGTGAATTTTGTTTGACATAGGATCTGGGCTGGAATAAAAGCCTAAAGGAGGAAAAAAAAAAAAAAAAACTGGAATGGAAGAATTATTGAGAAAATTATAAGTTTTCCCTCGGAAATGCTTTAAAATAAAAAAGACGGATAGCTTTGTCTAGCAAGGAGCCTGTGGATTTACTAGATGCCATTAAAAAGTCCTTTTTAGGTCTCTAGTTTACACCAGAAGAAACAAAAATAGAAAATAAATGCACATAAAGTCAGAAAAGGCTTCAGGGAAATAGTTAAGTGTAAACCAGAAATCTACTTCTTTTAGGTTATGGGAAAATGCTAAAAGTGTAAAGGTTTTATAGAAGCATAATTTCAAATTTTGGATAATTAGCTTAGTTTGAAGTAGCTTAATGCAAGTAAAGTGGGAAAAGTATGAAATGGTAGTTTAATTATGGCTAATGATGGTTTAATTGCACATCAGTACCCATAAAAAAAGAACTTAGCAGGGATATTGGTAGAAAGACTTCTATAATTATAATGTAATTTTGAGCTGTACATCCTAATTCCTCCTTTCTGTCACATTTCATTCATAGGCTGTGCTTTGTATATAGCAGCAAGCATTCAATTAATAGTATAGGAATGAATGAATGATTGTGTGATGACCACGTGGGTATGTAAATAGTGTGAGTCCCTTTTGTCAAGGATGGAGAGCTTCTGCCTTTCTGTGTGGTGCCCTTCTGCCCACCCACCTCCTTGTTCCTCTTAGAATTGCTAAATCGTTGGATTGTGTAGACAGTAGGTGAAACATATGCCCTGCGGAGACCATCTCTTCCTTTGAAACTGTTGCTGACTGAACAATGACAGAAGAGAAAGTAAGAAAGGATCTTAAACATAGGAAAATACATACAACTTCACAAGTAAGAAGTAAGACAAGCAACCCAAAATATACCGAGATATGTTTTTATACCTATCAGACTGAAAAATACACACACATAAAATTGTGATAGTCCACCTTGTGATGAGGCCGTGGGGAAGTTGGAAGTTTCTTTCTTTTTTCTTTTAATAGAAAAATAATAATAATACATTTTTATTTATTTCAGAAAGAAAGGGAGAGGGGAGAAAGAGATAGGAACATCAATGATGAGAGACAATCATTGACCAGCTGACTCCTGCATGCTTCCTACTGGGGGATCTAGCCTGCAACCCAGGCATGTGCCCTTGACCAGAATCAAACCTGGGTCCGCAGGCAGATGCTCTATCCACTGAGCCAAACCAGCTAGGGCAGCAGGAACTTTCTATGTTGCTGGTCTAAGTGTGAATTGCAACAACCCCATGAAGGGCAATTTGAAAAAGTGCATCAGTTATATTCATACATATACAGAATGGCACAGAGTTACTCATGAAAGCATTGGGTATAATACCAGATAGCAATGGAGTACTATGCAGACATAAAAACTGAGGAAGCTCTTTAACTAGTGATATGAAATTATTTCTAAGATTTTCCCAGAAAAAAAAAATAGCACGAAGTTCTACCATAGCACTTAAAAGGAAAAAAGAACAGATATTTGGATTGGGTTGAATTCTCTAGAAAAAGAAGAAACTATGAGACCTTACTGAGCAGCCCAGATGTTTAGGGCATTGTCCTGATACTTCAAGGTTGTGGGTTCCATCCCTGGTCAGGGCACATACAGGGATCAACCAATGAATGCATAAATAAGTAGAACAACAAATCAATGTTCCTCTCTCTTAAAAAAATAGAAGAAGGAAGAGGAGGAAGAAGAGGAGGAGGGGGAGAAACTATTGACAAGGGGCCTCTTTTGGGGTGGGAAATGTGATGAGAATTGAGCAATGGGGGGACGGGAATAGGAAAGCTTTTCATGAAATACCCTTTAACATAGAGTTTGATTTAGAATCAGGTAATGTGTTCTTTTTTGAAATTTAAAAGGGGATGACGATGCTGTGCTCTGCCATGTTGTTCCCTCTCTCTGCGCACGCTCACCCCTGCTGGAGGCTCTTCTATTTTGGGGGCACCATTTGAGCTAAGGTTCTGCGCTAAGCCTTGGCCTCCTCTGCGAGCTCAGAATATGGTCCTAGGACAGTGGTTCTCCACCTGGCTGCGCATGAGAATCTCCTAGGAAGCGTTAGAAATCCTGATTGCACCCCAGAGACAGTTACATCTGGCTCTCTGGGAGGGAGAGGGATGACTCAGGGGTAACTGAGATATTTAAATCCCCACGCCCCTCAAGTTTTCATTATGCACTCATGTTTGAGAACCACTGGCTTACATACATAATTACATTCACGTTTCACATGTACTCTCATTCCCTGTGTCTCTCTGTTCTTCTGGGACTTGAAAGCTACCTGAGGTGACCAGCAGAAAGTGCATAGGCGCCGAAACCGGTTTGGCTCAGTGGATAGAGCACAGGAACATCAATGATGAGAAAAAATGGAACCCAGGACCTTACTGAGCAGCCCAGATGCGGACTGAAAGGTCCTGGGTTCCATTCTGGTCAAGGGCATGTACCTTGGTTGTGGGCACATCCCCAGTAGGGGGTGTACAAGAGGCAGCTGATCGATCATTCTCTCTCATCGATGTTTCTAACTCTATCCCTCTCTCTCTTCCTCTCTGTAAAAAAATCAATAAAATATATATATATATATATATATATATATATATATATATATATATATATATATAAAGAAAGTGCATAGGCATTTCAAACTCCATTGTCTGAGACATTTGAAACTAGGAATTGTGAAAACAAGTAAACAAAGAAAAAAAATCAAACACCAAAATAAAAAAAATAATACCCCCCTCCCCCCAAAAAATACCCTAAGAAAAACATCTGCTAGAATGTTAGTCTTTCAGTTAGAGTTTTAAAACCAAAGATTTAATACCAGGTTCATATGTTTTATGAATTTAGAAAGTGATTAAGAAGTTTGTATTAAAATGCACATACTAGAAAACATGGCAAGCTGCTTTCTCTTCAGCTACACAGGGGTGAAGAGCATCCAGCCTGCGGGCCCCGAATAAGGCCTGAGAAATCATTTGGTCTGGCCCTGCCACGGCATTGGGGTGAGTTAATTAAATGTTTCACCAAATATAGCAGGCTGATTTGTAAGTTGTAATTTTGTATGGCCCTCAAAGGATGTTATAAATATCATCAAATGGCCCTTGGCAGCAAAAAGGTTCCCCACCCCTCCTCTCGATGAAGAGATGTGTAGTTCACAGGGCTATTAATTGTGTGATAATAGGCTGATCCTGACCATTTTCCCCCTAGTATTTTATTTTTTTAATAACAGTTTTAGTGTTATAATTCATATCCCATACAATTCATCCCTCATTTTAAATGTGCAATTCAATGGGTTTTGATATATTCAGTTTCACAATCCTATCTAATAAAGAGGGGATATGCAAATTGACCATCACACTGTCACAAAGATGGTGGTGCCCATAGTCAGGAGATGGTGGCACCTAGTCCCTCAGCCCCGCCAGAGTCCCCCAGTCCTTTCAGCAGGTGGGTAGCAGGGTCACATTGTGGCCGGGCCTGCCCTGAGCCCCCCAGCCACCCAGGAAAGCCCGAGGCTCAGGTAGCCAGGGCAGGCCAAGACTTGCTCTGCTGGCAGTGGCAGCGGTAGAGTTGTGATGGGGGCGTCATCTTCCCCTGATCACTGGGTCACCTCCCATCCCTGAGGACTCCTGGACCGTGAGAGGGGGCAAACTGAGCTGAGGAACCCCCCCCCCCCCCTTCTAGTGCATGAATTGTCATGCACCAGGCCTCTAGTAATCTTCATAATCAATTTTAGGGTATTTTCATTCCCAAGAAGAAACCCCTTACCCATTAATAGTCAGTCCCCATTTCCCTTGAACTCCCCCAGCCTGAGGCAACCTTTATCTACTTTCTGTCTTTTCAGATTTGCCTATTGCCTGACCTTTCATATAAATGGAATAATACTAGAGGCCTGCTGTACGACATTCGTGCACTGTGGGGTGCACCCCTCAGCCCAGCCTGCACCCTCTCATGGTCCAGGATCCCTTGGAGGACATTCCCTGAGGGTCCTTGGTGCTGCCACTGCACTTGCCAGCTATGAGCCTGGCTTCTGGCTGAGTGGTCCTTCCTGTGGGAGCTCACTGACCACCAGGGGCAGCTCCTGTGTTGAGCATCATAGTGACCGGTTGTTCTGCCCTTCAGTCAGTTTGCATATTAGCCTTTCATTATATAGGATAATATTTTATTGTACAGATATATCCCATTTGGCTTATCTATTCATCATCTGATAGACATTTGGGTTTTTCTATGTTTTGTCATCATGAATAATGCTCATATGAATATTCATGTATAAGTTTTTGTGGTGACATATGTTTTCATTTCTTTTTTTTCTTTTTCTTTTTTTTTAAAATATATTTTATTGATTTTGTACAGAGAGGAAGGGAGAGAGATAGAAAGTTAGAAACATCGATGAGAGAAAGTCATCGATCAGCTGCCTCTTGCACACCCCCTACTGGGGATGTGCCTGCAACCAAGGTACATGCCCTTGACCGGAATCGAACCTGGGACCTTTCAGTCCCCAAGCGGACACTCTATCCATTGAGCCAAACCGGTTTCGGCATATGTTTTCATTTCTTTTGGGCACATGCCTAGGAGTGGAATTCATCATTTTATTATAAAAAGTTTAAAATTACAACAAAATTGAAAAAATTTTATAATGAACATGCTTCTACCCACCACTAAGATTCTATTATTAACATTTTATTCCCCTTTTTATTAAAGTTCTGTACTTGTTTCTTTTCTTTTGAGGTAATGTTTAAATAGAATGAAATGCACAAATCAATTGTTTTAAAATCATTAAGTTTTAACATAGTCATCATACAACCCAAACCTCTATCACGTTAAGTACATTATAGTCACTCTAGCACCTTGTTCGGCAAACTGCGGCTCACGAGCCACATGCGGCTCTTTGGCCCCTTGAGTGTGGCTCTTCTACAAAAATACGAGGGCCTGGGCAAGTCTATTTTGAAGAAGTGACATTAGAAGAAGTTCAAGTTTTAAAAATTTGGTTCTCAAAAGAAATTTCAATCATTGTACTGTTGATATTTGGCTCCGTTGACTGAGTTTGCCGACCACTGTTCCAGAAGGTTCTCTCATGTACCTTCCCAGCCAATCTCCATCCTCTGCTCTTAAAAGACAACCTCCATTCTGAGTTTTTCATAAAATATCATAAAAATAGGAAAGTACAATATGTACCTCTCTTGTGTGTGAAGATCCTTTCTCTCAACAGAATGCTCCTGAGATCCACCCATGTCGTTGCATGTGGCAATATTTCCTTTTACTGCTGAGTGGTAGTCTGTTGTGTGTGAATAGACCCCAGCTCAGTTCTCCATCCTGTTGATGGGCATCTGGAGCTTTATTAATAGGGCTGCTACGAACATTTTTGTACGAGTCTTTTTGTGGACATTTGTTTTTCTTTTTTTTCCCCTTTTTAAAAAATATTTTATTGCTTTTGTACAGAGAGGAAGGGAGAGGGATAGAGAACTAGAAACATCAATGAGAGAGAAACATTGACCAGCTGCCTCTTGCACAATCCCTACTGGGGATGTGCCTGCAACCAAGGCACATGCCCTTGACCAGAATCGAACCCGGAACCTTTCAGTCCACAGACCAATGCTCTTCCACTGAGCCAAACCGGTTTCGGCCCATATGTTTTTCTTTTTCTTGGGTAAACAAACACATAGGAGTGGAATTTCATGGTCTTACTGTGAGTGTGTCTAACTTTATAAGAAACTGGCAGATTTTCCATAAAATGGTTGTGCCATTTTGCATTTTCATTAGCGTGAGTTTCGGTTGCTCCACATCCTCATCCAACTTTGATGGTGGTGGGAATCTCTTTAATTTTAGCAATTCTATAATAGTAGGCGTGCAGTGTGTCTCAGTGTGGCTTTAATTTGTGTTTGCCAGACAGATAATAAGCTCTTTAATCACTGACTATTCTCAGATCTTCTTTTGTGAAGTGTCTATGCAAATCTTTTGCCCATTTAAAAAAAAATTACATCTTGATGTTTGGGGCAGTCCTGAAAAACAACTGATAATATACAAATCTGCTCTATTTTTAAGCATTTCTAGGAAAGGAAATTTTTATCTTTCTTTGGTATTTCATAACTACCACTTGTAAAAAACTTAATTGACTTCAGATTACTGTCATTAAAGTCCATTTCTCTTGGTTACTCCTCATTCAGAATTGAAATAAATATTTAGAGATAATTTTAGACTACACTTATGTAGATTATATTTCAATGTATGTAGGGATTTAAGTATGTTCAAGGATAGAAATTATTTCATGAATTATACACCTTTATTTCCTCCTTTCCACTGGTATTCTCAGTTTGTAGGAAAGGGATAAAAAGGAATAATTCAACCGAGTACTAGTTTATTGTATGTTTGTCTACTTTCAACCCTTTTATTAATGAGCTGAACAACAGAGCTCTTGTTGCTGGGAAAAGCAACGTCCCTCTGCTTAGGAAAAAAGTGTGGTTGTATTTAGGATTCACTTCTTTTCAAGGATTAAGAGCTGTAATTAAGCAGCCTTGATCCCCTGCAGGAGGATAAAAATGCTTCTAAAGCCCAGTTCATAAAAGAAAAATTCCCCACAGACTCGGTGGGAATTGGGGGTTTTAGGAGGATTGGCTGGTTGCCCTTTGCTATGTTGAGGGAAGAGTAAGTTTGGAGTTGCAGGCATCTGTGGGGACCAGCTGTACATCCTATCTAGGGAGGGGCAAGTACGCAGTTGATTTCTTTACTTTATCCTTTGACAACCCTGCAACATGCTTTAGTTTATAGATTTTCAGCAGGAATTGTTGGAGTGTAGGACAGGAAGAACTTTTCTTTGTCTTAAAATGTGTTCAAGTTCAATTTAAGCTGGCATGGCTCAAGTGGTTGAGTGTTGACCTATGAAGCAGGAGGTCACAGTTTGATTCCCGGTCAGGGCACATGCCCTGTTGCAGGTTGACCCTGCAGGAATTGGCCAAGCAATGATTCTCTTGCATCATTGATGTTTCTATCCATCTTTCCCTCTACCTTCCTCTCTGAAATCAATATATATATATATATATATATATATATATATATATATATATATATTAAAGGGGATAATTATGAAAAACTATGAAACTCTTATTACAGATTTCTAAGCATTAGAGTGATTTTGCATTGGCCATCATACATGAAGTCAATAACCCAAAGGGGTTTGCTGTTCTGATTATGGAGACAGACATACACACATGTAATACTCACCTCCCCCCCCATTCCTATTTCAATTCTCAACACATTTTTGAACAATATAAATGCTTCAAGTGACCATCAACATGGATATACTTTCCCCTTATGTACCCTTTCAATCTCTGAGAATCGAAAGGTAAGATCACAGGCCAGATTCAAAAGGACTGCAGTCTTTGACCTTCCGCTGGTTTCCTCCTAAATTTCCCCTTTTGAAAGGAAAGTGAAAAAAAAAAAAAAGACCCAAAGTTCTTACTTTTATCCTATTCTATTTTCTATCCTAAAAGAAGTATATTTTTTAATACTTTTCTCCAGTTGTCCTAGATTTAGGACTCTAGAGCATTGTGGCTAAGAGCATGGCCTCTGAAGCCTTACTACTTGAGTTTGAAGCCCTTTTCTACCATTACTTGCTATATAACCTTGGGTAAATTACTTAACTTCTCTGGGCCTCAGTTTCCTCATCTGTAAAATGGGGTTAAAAAATCAAGGTAGCCGAAACCGGTTTGGCTCAGTGGTAGAGTGTTGGTCTGCAGACTGAAAGGTCCCAGGTTCAATTCCAGTCAAGGGCATGTACATTGGTTGCGGGCACATCCCCAGTAGGGGGTGTGCAAGAGGCAGCTGGTCGATGTTTCTCTCTCATCAATGTTTCTAGCTTTCTATCTCTCTCCCTTCCTCTCTGTAAAAAATCAATAAAAATATATTGAAAAAAATATCAAGGTAATATAAATTTTATAGCTTGAAAGTTAGGCATAAATGACACAAAATGATGAGGGAACGCCTTAATTATTCAGGGTTTGAATGTCCAGGTTGCAGATTTTCTAGGCCAGTTACCCCTGGCTTTTCAGTTAGAAGAATTTAAAAAGTGCTTCCAATTAGTTTAAGTACAAAGCACAGAATGTTCGTGAGAACTGGAAGGAAACTGGGGTTGGGGGTACTCCAGCCTCTCTCAGCTGGAGCCCCCAAGCCTCCCCTCTTTTCTCCTACATTAACTCTTTCCCCACAGGCTCCGGCCCTCAGCCTGCAAACCCTCTTGGATCACCTCCTTTAAGTCACCTTCCCTCAGGCAGGGGTGTGTGTGGGGGTGGAAGAGATCCATTAGATCCCGTGGACACAGACAGTACTGAGGTGAAGGCCTGGGACAGGGGTGGGAGGCCAGTAGATGAGGCCAATGAGGAAAAGAAGGGGACACGTGTAATACTTTCAACAATAAAAAGATTAAAAAAAATAACATTGAGTTTCTTTGCATTTGTATATTTATCTATTTATTTATTTATAAATATATTTTTATTGATTTCAGAGAAGGAGAGGGAGAGACAGAAACATCAATGGTGATAGAGAACCATTGATTGGCTGCTTTTTGCATGTCCCACCCTAGGAATTGAGCCCAAAACCTGGGCATGTACCTGTGACTGGAATTAAACTGGGGACCCTTCAGTCATCAGGCCAATGCTCTATCCACTGAGCAAAACCAGCTAGGGCAGTAATTGGCAAACTGTGGCTCGAGAGCCACACACAGCTCTTTGGCCCCTTGAGTGTGGCTCTTCCACAAAATACCATGTGCGGGCACACATGTACAGTGCGATTGAAACTTCGTGGCCCATGGGCAGAAGTCGGTTTTCTGCCTGGGCGAGTCTATTTTGAAGAAGTGGCATTAGAACACTCAAGGGGCCAAAGAGCCGCATGTGGCTCATAAGCCGCAGTTTGCTGACCACTAAGCTAGGGCAACAATAAGGATTTTAAAATAAATAAATAAAAACCAAACAAAAAGTCACTTTCCCTCAAAAAATACTGGTAATATGCTGAAACCGGTTTGGCTCAGTGGATAGAGCGTCGCCCTGCGGACTGAAAGATCCCAGGTTCGATTCCGGTCAAGGGCATGTACCTTGGTTGCGGGCACATACCTAGTGGGGGGTGTGCAAGAGGCAGCTGATTGATGATTCTCTCTCATCGACGTTTCTAGCTCGCTATCTCTCTCCCTTCCTCTCTGTAAAAAAAATCAATAAAATATATTTAAAACATAAAAATTTATTTAAAAAATAAATAAATAAAAAGCTCTGTCTACAACAATTGTTCTCAAAGCTGGCTGCACAATGAAATCACCCGAAGCACTTTAAAAACACTGACGCTTGGATCCCAGCCCCAGAAATACTGACATGCATGGTCTCTCTCTTCCCTCGACCCCCAAGAAAAATGTATGCCCACTTTAACAGCTGATAACTCCGTTTTGAAAATGGAAATGTATTTTAATAAATACTGCCTTTATAATTATTGAAAATGTGTGTATACATTTTTTTTGGGGGGATATCCTATATTTGGCTAGGGCATTCAGGTTTTTAAAAATCTTAGGTGAACCGAAACCGGTTTGGCTCAGTGGATAGAGCATCAGCCTTGGGACTGAAAGGTCCCGGGTTCGATTCTGATCAAGGACATGTACCTTGGTTGCAGGCCCATCCCCAGTAAGGGGTGTGCAAGAGGCAGCTGATCGATGACTCTCTTTCATCGATGTTTCTGACTCTCTGTCCCTCTCTTTTCCTCTCTGTAAAAAAATCAATAAAATATATTTTTTAAAAAATCTTAAGTGATTCTATGAATTTAAGATAGTCCGTACAATGGTTTTCAAAGTGTAGGCCCAGCACTATCAAAGAACCTGTTAGGAGAGCAAATTCTCAGGCCCCATTTCAGATCTGACAAGACGGTTGAAATTAGCCTTCCCAGTGATTCTACCGCACACAGGTTTGGAGACTCTGAGAAGGTAGGTCTAAAGTGGGGCCCATGCACTTCTTAATGTCCAGGTGCTGCTGCAGGTCTGAGGACCATCCTGAGGGAACCACTGGACCTAAAACCTCTGATCCATGTTAGTCTCTAGAGCACATGTGTCAAACACAAGGCCCGCGGGCCAAATCCGTCCCGCCAGGCCTTGCAATGTGGCCCGCACCACGCTGTCATCACTGCACTCTGCTGCGTTTCCATCACAATGACAGTTTATGACTGTCCAGTAAACCATTCGGCCCGCGATTTAGGCTGGATTTTAGATTTTGGCCCCTTCTCTGATTGAGTTCGACACCCCTACTCTAGAGTCACACAACAGGTTAGATCAGAGCCAAGGCTGGACCACTCTGTTTCTCTTCAACCACAACCTACCAACCTGCTGCTTCTTCCCAGGGTTGAGGCCTCTATGGCCCTCTTCACTTCCACCTTTACCAAAGACGCAGGCAGATTTTGTTTTTGTTTTTTTTTCAAATACAGTTCAGTACCTCATCCTCAAAATATGTCTCTGCTCCTCTCCAGAAACCACTCACACCAGCTATGTACAAACACCCCTACTTCTACTGAGCTGTTCTGTGTCAGCCACTCTTCCTCAAGGAGGCACTGCCCTGCTCCTTGTCATTGAGGGTTCAGCTGGGACCTTGCCCATGAAATCCACCCTCCAGGCTTGAGGCTACTGAATTCCTCTTGTTGCAAAAACGAGCAGGGTTCTGGAGCCAGGGCCTTCAGCAGCAGATGCCCACTAGCTTGGGGATCTAGCAGAGGATTGCTTTCCTTTCTAGCCTGCTGCCCTCAGACCTTTTCCCCTCCTCAATAGAAGATCCACAAAGACAGCAAGCACAAGTGAGACGTGGGACACAGGAAGGGGGGATGGTAAGGCGGCAGCTCCCAGCTGGGGTGGGGCAGTGACCTGTCCCCTTTTAGGTCGTGTCTCCTCGGTCCCGAATCTTGCTCCCTCCTTTGTCAACTTCCAGAAACCCTGAAGGCGAACCAGAATCTGCAAACCAGCTTCTAAAATATCCCACGCCTTTCCCCCAGAGGGGGCGAGAGTGTGTGTGTGTGTGTGTTTCTGGGATTCACCTGGGTAGAGGACGCTGCGCCCTCCCAGGGGGGGGAGGGGGAGATCGCAACTGCCCCTTGGTGGTTCAAGGTCCCTGGTGGGTGCCTGCAAAGCGCCGCACCCTGCGCCACATCGTCAAGTCTCAGGTGGGCACACGAGCGGTGCCACCGCCCCCTTGCAGGTCCTCAACAAGTGCCCTGCAGAGCCCGCGCTGCTGCTCGCCCTCCAGCTGCTCCTGGTTTTGTCCCCGCGCATCCCTCTCCTTCTATCATCCTCAGCCACAGCAGCCGGACCGGCGTGTCCCCGGTGGAGACACGGGCTCTCCGGCCACGGGACCCAGTAAGGCAGGGACCAGAGGTGTGCGCGTCCGGGTCAGGGAGGGCGTTCCCGGCCGCGGGCGCACCTGCCCCCGGGCCGAGCGGGGCGGGGCGTGCGGGGCGCAGGGCGCCGGCTGAACGCTGGAGGGGGCTGTGGCTCTCCCTCCCGGTCCCCGCGGCTCGGCTCGGGCTGCACGGCTTCCCCCGCTTCCCCCGCTTCCCGAGGGGCCGGCCCAGGTCCGGGGAGGGGCGCGACCGCCTTCACTTCCCGCTCGCCGGCCTCGGAGGCGGCGGGACCCGCGCGGGCGCAGGGCGCAGGGCTGCGGGCGCACGGCTGGGGCGCGGGGCGGGGACGCGGCCGCCGCCCGCTTGGGAACCGCTCTTCCTTAGCCCGAGCGGCGTTCGGCCCGGCGTCGAGGAGGCCATGGCGACCCTGAGCACGCTCCCCACCCACCCTGCCTGCTCCGCCCTCCCCTCCGCCCCGCGTCGCCTTTGATGGCTCGGACCTCGGCCGGCCGCCGCCAGCCCTGAGCGCGCGCTCCCGCCGCCGCCGCCGCCGCCGCCCGCGGGGATTCACAGCCGAGCGCCCGCCGCCCGCACAGCCCGGAGCCGCCGCGCCCTCTGCACCGCGGGCCGGGAGCCCGGAGCCCGGAGGAGCGGGAGCCAGAGCCGCCGGCGCCGGGAGGTAGGAGGCGCGCGGCGAACAATGACCGCGGAGGGGCGGGCGGGCGGCAACTTGTGCGAGTCCGGGCGCCTGGACCCCGACCCCCCGGGGGCGCGGGCGGAGGTGGGAGCGTGGCCCGCAGGGTCCTTCGCCAGGAGGCGGGCGGAGCGTGGGACCAAGGCTTCCCCAGGCGGGGGAGAGGCGCCCGCGGGCCCAGCGCAGTCCCCCCGCAACAATAGCAGAGCCCGGGCCTCCGGGCGCCGCGCTGCCCTTTGCACCGCGATCACCTCCGCGCGCTCAGCCCGCCGGGTCCGGCGCGTCTCCTCCCGCCGCCTCCACCCGGCGGCGCCCTTCTCCCCCTTCCCCACCCCCTACCCTCTGCGTCCCATCCCACCGGCGCCCTGACAGCGCCGGCCGCCGCCGCCTCCGGACCTCCGGCCGCAATCTCGGCCCCGGAGCCGATCGCGGGGCCGGGGAGGTGGCCGCCGCCGCCGCGCCGCCCGGTGCCCGCAGCTCACAGCTCCCCCACGCGCGGCGCGAGCACCTCGGTGGGTGACAAAGAGGAACACACCCACCGCCTAAGTTAGAGGTTGTCTCTCTACCTCCTGCCTTTATGGAGAACAAGATGCTTTTTCTTTTTCTTTTTCTTTCTTTCTTTCTTTTTTTTTTTAAAGCCAAGGACACAGATTTTTGTGGTGAGCGTTTCAAAACGACTTCTGATTGTGGTTTTTTTAAGATTTAAGTTCCGGAAACTTTAGCTGTAGGATCTGGCCAGACCCTTCAGTGTGTGTGTGTGTGTGTGTGTGTGTGTGTGTGTGTCTGTTTTATGTGAGGAGGGGGAAAAATGAGTTCACCATAATGAGTCTGGGTTTTGTTGGAGTACAGCGGCTGTTGGGGGTGTGTGTGTCTGTGCAGGGTCCCCCCCCCACCCCCCCCAAAAAAAAGAAGAAGAGAGGTGGGCCTCACAAAGAAACGAGGACCCTGGTATCAGATCAGCCCCTTGAGATGTGGAGCGATTGAGTCTCATCTGGAACAGTTTAGCGGTCTCGGAGCCGCGGTGGCCTCTGGCTGTTTCGTTTTATGATTGCTGTTAATGTCTGTCTTGTTAGTTTCCCAGGTTTGGCTAGTTCAGCCTGTCCCTGCCTGTTTCCTCGTTCCCTCAGAGCCATGGCTTTTGGGGACCCCCACCTCTTCCACGCGGGCTGTGCCTTCCCCCGGGCCCAGCTTTGGGCTATGCTCAATGTGCTTTGCACGTGGTGGCTTGCCAAGCCCACTTCAGAACCCTCCAGCCTTGTCTTTGCTTTTCTTGTTCAGCCTCTACAGGAGAGGAGGTAGAAAAAGGCCTTTTTAGCCCTGAGAGCTTTGGGGGAGTCGCCTTAAAATGTGCCCTCCTTGTTTGGATCTGGTGGGACCTCCTGAAGTCTCCTGTCTTTGGCTTCCTCCCCTCATCCCACAGCCTTTCCCCCCCCGCCCCGCTGGGGTGTACCCTCCTTTCCAAATGGTTCTTCTGGGGATGACAGTGTGTGACCATGCACTGCCTCTCTGGGTTCATCATGCACGTGGCTCACTTTATATTCCTGCAGCATCGTTCTGCAGCAAGGCACCGATATTGGAGTTACTCCAAGCACAACGAAATGTTTGTGTTTTTAGAATGTCTGGCTAATAGATCTGCTCCTGGGAAAAATAAATAGACACGTTATTGGCCAGTGGCAGGCGAGGTGAGTGAAATGTTGGGGGAGGGGGGGAGGCCTTTCCAGCCCAGTTCTTCCTAGACTCTCTTGTTTTCTTTCTTTTTTTACTATCCCAATTTTTATTGAGTTCCGAGAGGAAGGGAGAGGGAGAGAGAGACGAACATCAATGATGAGAGAGAATCATCACCCCCTCCTGGGGATTGAGCCCACATTCCAGGCACGTGCCCTGACCTGGAGTCAAACCAGCGATCTCCTGGTTCATGGGCTGATGCTCAACCATTGAGCCACACCGCCTTTCTCTTGTTTCTTTTATGAGGATGGGAAACTTGAAATACTTGGTGACGGTGTAGCTGTGCCCCCTAGGGTCACAGTTTCTATAGCAAGCCCCCCTGTGAGCGAGGTGTGGTTTTTCATTTAGGAGTTCTGTCTCTGTAGGAATTCTGGCGTTAGGTTTATAATGCCCTTTTCCAAGGGAGAGTGTCTCTTCCTGAAATGTATACATGGATTTAATTCCTCTGTGGATAAGATATTAACACTGCTCTGTTGTCAGATTTACCAAAAGGAGATTGAAAAACCTATCCTAGACATTTTTCTTCTGGTTTATGGCAGTGATTTTATAAGTGTTTTTGTTTTTCTTTTCATGAAAGAAACTGTTCAGGGAAATGTCTTTTTTTTTTTTTTTTAAATATAAGAATTAAAAGGAATATTGAAATGTGTATTCCCCCCCGCCCCCCCCCCCCAAAAAAAAGTGGAATTTATCCTCTAACATTCATTGAACATAGGAGTTTAATTCATCTGGAAAAGGATACGTATTTATGAGGAGGGTAAAATCAAAAGAGAAACCTTTTTCCATTCTTGAGTAGAGAACACTGGGGACCAGACAAGAGCCTGTGTCTGCACGCTGAGCTCTCTTTAGGAAAGGTGGCATAGTGACTTTTCCAGGGGATGAGGGAAGTTTTATGGATTCATGGGTACCTGGTGAAGTGCTTTGACAGCATTCAAAACACACCTGTTGTAACCGGCCTTGCTCATTGCTGAGAACTGCCTGGTATTCTGAGGAAAGCACTTTCCCCTCTGAAGGAAGATGCTGCAGATAAGAGAGGGGCCCATAGAAACCCAAACACATCGCTTGGTGCTTTCTACTGTAGGTGCACAGGTAGCCCAGGTGTTGGTGACCACAGCCTGGGAGGTGTGGTGGTGGGCTTGCAGATTCCTGTGCTGTCTGTATTTCCCCCCCCTCCTCCTCCTCCTCCTCCTCCTCCTCCTCCTCTTCCTTCTTCCTTCTTCCTCCTTCCTTCCTTCCTTCCTTCCTTCCCCCTCCTCCTCCTCCTCCTCCTCCTCCTCCTCCTTCTTCTTCTTCTTCCTTCTTTCCTCCCTCCCTCCCTCCTTCCTTCCTTCCTTCCTTCCTTCCTTCCTTCCTTCCTTCCTTCCTTCCTTCCTTCCCTCCTCCTCCTCCTCCTCCTCCTCCTCCTCCTTCTCCACCTCCTCCCCCTCCCCCTCCCCCTCCCCCTCCCCCTCCTCCTTCTCCACCTTCTCCTCCTCCCCCTCCTCTTCCCCTTCCTCCTCCTTCTCCTTTTTTTTTTTTTTTTTTAATATTTTTATTTCATAGAGGGAGAGAGAGAGAGAGAGATATAAACATCAATGATGAGAGAGAATCATTGATTGGTGCTTCCTGCAGGCCCTACACTGAGGACTGAGCCTGCAACCCGGGCATGTGCCCTTGACCCGAATCGAACCTGGAACCCTTCAGTCCACAGGCCGATGCTCCATCCAAGAGCCAAACCAGCTCTTCTTTTGTTTGGTGCTCTCCCTGGAAAGGAGGGCTAGCCAAGGGGGATCAATTTCTTTTCTTGCCCTTGAGTGGCTAGAGTTTCTACTGTGGCTTCTCTTCATCACACAGAGTCCCTGTGCCCCCTGCTCCT
The DNA here is from genome assembly GCF_014108245.1 of Pipistrellus kuhlii. NCBI lineage: Eukaryota > Metazoa > Chordata > Mammalia > Chiroptera > Vespertilionidae > Pipistrellus > Pipistrellus kuhlii. The sequence continues at coordinate 150,322,649 of NW_023425529.1, forward strand.
GCCAGTTACTGTGTTAACCACTTCCACATGTCCAGGAAGGTCAGCGTCCAATGGTTCCTATTCACATTGCTTGAGATACTGATTTCGCCAGGCCTTTTATGCCACATACAAGCTTTGTTTTTAATCAAGAGGGGGAGGGAGGGCATGTATGGGGGGGTGGTGGCATTGGTAAGATATGCACACATATAATAACCTTAATAAAAAAATGAGAAAAAAAAGACGCCCCCTAGAAATGTTTAGTACAAAGTGGGGGAACTGGCCTTTTACAGGCTGCCCTTATCCTGTTTTAAGTCAGATCACAATGTTTGGCCAAGTAGATACTTTGCACAGAAGTGAGCGATTGACAAATAGTAAATAAGGGGCTCTGAGTTTTTGAAACTTGTGAAATAAGGTAGGGGATCATCCAATACAATGTGACTTAAAACTGTGCTGCCTAGGAACTCAACTCAGAACCGCAGCTTTCTTATTTTAACGTGGGATGGAAATCATAGACAGACTGCAAGGTTGGCAATTAAATTAATGTGAGGATACATCATTGACACTGAATTAATTTCATGTGTAAAATTGGGCATATTTGTGCATACATTTTCAAACAAAAGAACCATAGGCCAAACTAGATTGCCGTAACTATTGCCTTTTTGTCTTTTACAGTAATGTTCCTTACCAGAAGAGTAACTTCACTTTACATAGACTTGTGGCTTTCCACAAAAGGTATTTTGTAAGAGAAGCCATAAATCCATGATGACTTCCATTATTTTGTTCTCATCCTATTAATGCAGGGTGTAGTGTAGTGCCTAGCAAATAGCAAACCTTTAGTGAATCCTTGTGAAGTGAATAAGTAAACCTAGTTTTTGATGTCCTTTCAAATTAATCTTTAAGGTTTTTAAGGGAAATTTAACATTAGCACTGGTAGGTTGCTGTTGTGGGAATTTGAAAATTTGATGTTTGATTTTGTTTCTGTTTCATTCTAATTAAAAATTTAAAGCTTGGTAAAAAAAAAAAATAATAGGTTTATTTTTATTTTTTTAAATCAGACAATAAAAGCGTGAAGAAGAAAGTAATAGCTGAAATCTTGCACCTACTACTCAAGCCAACCATTAACCTTTTAGTGCCTGTTCTTGTATATGTCGTTCTCATTTCTTAGCCTCCTTCAAATTGTTATTGTTGTGTATTTGTCGTTCTTATCTGTATAGATTTAATGTGCTCACCATGCCTTCTTATACATCAAAACTTGATTCTGTGATGATGTTCCTACTTCCTGAGAGGAATTTTTTTTAGATGTTCCATTAGTGAGCATGTCTTGGTGGTAATCTCAGTTTTTGTGTGCCTTTCAATATCTGTGTTCTGGAGTGATCGATTATCTGAATGTGCAATTCTGGATTGTTTTTCCTGGGTCATTCAGCTGTCTTTTGGTTCTATTGTTGTTGCTGCCATGGCTGTCAGGCTAATTTTTTTTTTTTTGTAAACAGCCTGTTTTTTTTTCCCCTCTCCAGCTCCTTTTAGAATTCTTTGATATTCTGCACTTTCACTATGTCTAGGTATAATTTCTTTTTCCTCCTTTTATTCCTTTCTCCTTAATTTCTTTTTTTTTTTTAAATATATTTTATTGATTTTTTGCAGAGAGGAAAGAGAGGGATAGAGAGTTAGAAACATAGATGAGAGAGAATCATCGATCAGCTGCCTCTTGCACACCCACTACTGGGGATGTGCCTGCAACCAAGGTACATGCCCTTGCTTGACTGGAATTGAACCTGGGACCCTTCAGTCCGCAGGGCGACGCTCTATCTACTAAGCAAAACCGGTCTCGGCTCTCCTTAATTTCTACTCCATCTCCCTCCTTCTTCTCACCCTCTTATCAGTTTATTACTTTCTCTTGCTCAGTAGTTTTTCAGTGTCTGGATATGCTACGATTTGATTATCTGGTCACCTTTGGCCATTCTGGTTGTTTCCAGTCTGGGCTAACATGAACACAGCTGCTATGAACATTTGTTAACAGTCTTTGTGTGATCTGTTTTCATTTTTATTGATGGGTCTTATAATGGTGTATGCTTAACTTTAAATAAACTGCTATCATTTTCTCCCAGAGTGTTTGTGCCATTTTTATATTCCCACCAGCAATGTGTGAGCGGTCCAGTTACTATAATCCTCACTAACACTTGAAATTGTCAGTGTTTTTCATTTTAGCCATTTTTTTTTTTTCATTTTGCTGGGTGTGTAGGGGAATCTCATTGTTTAATTTTATATTTCCCTGATGACTCATGATGGCTTTTCACGTGCTTATTAACCATTTACATATCTGTTGTTAAGTGTCTATTATATTGTCTTTTTAACTTTTTTTATCTGATTGCTTTATATAGCTTTTGAGTGGTAATTGACATACAATAAGCTGTACATGATGTCTTCTTATTTTTTTTAACTTTTTCATTTTTTAATGGTATCTTTTGCAGAGCAAAATTAGTAGGAAAATGTTGTACATGGCATAATTATTGAAGTTATTGAAGGTTAGGGCATTATTCAGCTTTGAAAAAGAAAACATTAAAAAAAAGATTTTTATTGATTTCAGGGAGGAAGGAAGAGGGAGAGAGATAGAAACATCAATGATGAGAGAGAATCATTGATCGGTTGCCTCCTACTCACCTGCTACTGGGATTGAGCCGGAAACCTGGGCACATGCCCTCGACTGGAATCAAACCCAGGACCCTTTAGTATGCAGGCTGATGCTCTATCCATTGAGCCAAACCAGCTAGGGCTGAAAAATAACACATTTTTGCATAGACTAGTATTGGTCTGTTCAAGCAATCAGACTATTTACTGTATTTGAGGGTGATGGAGCAGTTTGTTCTTTTGTAACTTCAAATGAGTTGAAAAGATGTAAAAATGAAAAAAAACAGCTTGCTATTTTGAAAGTTTGGGGAAATAGGTGTTTAAAATTCTGATCAAATAGATTTCTAAAATTTTAAATTGAGTTGTGTTTGTTCTTTAGCGCACAGAAGGACTATGGGAAAGAAATATTTTTGAAATCAATAAAAAAAATGAGGTGCTGGGTAAAAAACAAAACTTTACATCCTAAAAAGAGGTCAGTGTGACTCATGTAGGTGGTTGTAAAAGGCTTTGTATTTTGTAGCTCCTCTATTTTGGCAGTAGTGATATCTTATTATCTGTGTACTCTCGTTTCTGAATCAAATAACAAGCATTGTCAGGGCAGAAAGTATGCTTTCCTGATTTTAGTTTCTTTTACCCATAGAAGGTAAATAAAGATTGGTTGGTTTGGATTAAAATTTTGTAATGAAAACCCTACGCTATTTTACAATATGGAAGTTAGAGGAAGATATCGAAGGGAACGAGGATTGGACATGTAGCCATTGAAACCAGTCATCTGCCCTTCTGCATCTTTGGGATGTTCAGGCAAGCTATTCGTGCTCTTTCCCTAAGACTTCAAAAGGACCGTTCAGAGTACGTATATCTTCAAGTGCTATTAGCATGTCTGATAGCGGTGTAAGCCAGCAGGCATTTGGTTGCCTCAAATAATAATAAGAAGGGGGTTTCAGTTGGATGTTGTAGCTTACAGCATCATCAGGGACCCAGGCTCTTTCTGTGTTTTCACAGTGTCATTCCCGCATATTGCTGTTTGTATCTGGGTTTGTTGCCTGGTCGTTAATAAGACTGTCACAGCCTAATAAGCTATTATGGGTAACTAGAAGCCTGGTGCACAAAATTCCTGCATGGGTAGGGTCCCTAGGCCTGGCTGGTGATCAGGACCGATCTGTGGGGCAACCAGCAGGGTGATTGGTAGGTGGGGAGGCCCACTGGCACCTGCCTTGGCCATCCAGATGTGCCCACTCACCAGTCCTGCCCCCTGTTGCTGCCCCGGTCACCAGCAGGGCAATGGGGGGAGGGGTTCCCCTGCTGGCACCCACCTTGGTTGGCCTGGAGCCTGCTGGTTGGGGGCAGCTCCTGCTTTGAGCACCTGCCCCCTGGTGGTCAGTGTACATCATAACGGCTGGTTGTTCCACTGTTTGGTCAATTTGCATGTTAGGTTTTTATTATATAGGATGGTTACTGCAGCTCCAAGCTTCACGCTAGCACTCATGTGGTGTTGTCAGGTTAATCACTGCACAGGCTTCTTCAAGTGCCTTTTGTCCTGAAGGAAGATTCTTCCCAGGAGCCTTCAGCACTGGGAGGTTTTGGAAGGGGGTTCTGGGGGATGTTTCTTTGCTCTTAAAAGAAACCCAAAGACTAGACTGGCTGTGGCACCTGGCACCATAGTAGCCATGCTGTGACTAGCCTTCAGGTGAAGATGAGGATGAGGCTGGAAGATGGAACCAGAATCCTTGTGGGCATCATTGAGTCTAATCTTCCTGAACCGGAGCTTATATAATAAATAATAGAAAATGTAGTATACTGAGTAATACAACTGTGCACTTAGTGCACTGGATAATAAATTTACTTACTTTCTAATTCTGTCATTGCCATCCAAAGCATCTAACCCAATATGTTTATTGGAAGACTTTATTTTCATCTGCCATTTAAACATTATCTATGAGCAAGGGGTTTCTTCCTGTTAATTATGTGGAAAGTGACTTAATGTTCCTATCAAATCACTATGAGAGATTAACTGTCAGAAGGCCTTTAGATAGTTGATGATGGATGTCGATCCTGCAGCTAAATTGACGTGAATTTTACCTCCTTCTGAGGTAACTGTGCAGCACATCTGCTTGGAATTGGCCATTTGGTGGTTTGGATTACACAACACACTTGAGAGTAGTGTTTCATGTCTTTTAAGGAAAAATGATGGCCGTTCTTGCCATCCCATCAACCTAGAATGGCATATATCTGCACATTGAATGTTGTGTGGGAGATTTGTGAGACATTATTATTATTTTTTTAGTTTTATATTTTATTTCTATTCTCCCCCCACTCATGCCTTCAACCCCATTGCTTGTGTTCATTGGTTAGGCCTATATGCATGCGTACAAGTCCTTTGGTTGTGAGGCATTATTAATCAAAGATTAATAGCCTCTTTCACAATCTGGATTTTTCCAATTTGTAATATTTTGTACTTATGTTTCATGCATTTCCTTCTCCTTTATGTTGCTTGGTTATCCTTGTATTAATGCCATTAAGGGTGAAGGTCTTGTGAGGTCATTTCCTGTTGACCTTTCTCAGTGGAATGCCGCTGAGCTGGCTGTGGGGAGGGGTGGTTCCCCAGATGACTTGCTTTCTGAATATTTATCATGTGGAGCGTTCCCAGAATGTGCTTAGAGGGATTTAAGGGACTATCATGACTCCATCTTCCTGTCTTTTTTTTTATTTTTTATTTTTATCACTGGCTATTTATTCCTCAGTGGGCTTTGGGGGTGGGTGTGGGAGCCATTTTTTATGAGAATTGTTAGCTATCCTCGGGAGTTAGAAAATAGAACTGTAGCAGGAGTTTTTCCAGAAGAGTCTGGAATGTTCAAGAAAACACCCAATTCTGATGGATGCTCTGGCAGTTAGGGCTCTTGGGGGCACAGCTGGCGTGGTGGCTGCGGAGTGGTGCAGGGTTTCCCTGTGAGGTCACAGGAGGATCGGTGACTCACCTGCCTTCTCTGTGTGTGTGCTGGGAGAAGCGCCTCTGCCCTGCGGACCTGCAGATGCTGGCTTATACTGTATACTTCTGTGTAACTGCTGCCTAGCATGGCCATGGCCCACTGTCCGTGGTCACTAAGTCTTTGTTGAGTGAAGGAAAGTAAGACCCCCTTCTAGGGCTTCTTGGTAAAATTACCTTGGACTTCTCAAACCTCAGCTGAGGTCACCAGCTGTTTGTAAGAGCTCTGAATTTGTAGTCACAAGCTGATCCAAATCTAAGTTTATACATCACTCTGCCTCTTAGACACTGTTGGTCCTTTAGCCTCTGGATTTCATTCGAACCTCTCAGGTTCACCCTGCTTAGCAGCTGTAACATGAGAGATTCTTTGACCGTGTTCCCGGAATGGCGGAGGTGCCATGCAAATGAGGTGTTTCCAGATCTTAAAAACACACTCATTTTGAGGCAAAAAGTTACTTTCTGAAGACTATGATATCCTGCGTTCCTACCTATGAATTCAACCTCGCGTGGCCTTTTTCAGTACCTCTGATTGCCTCTCTTTACTTGAACTGAGTAAATCACCATTTTGCTTGATTCTATCAGTAATGCTGTTGGCAACTACTCTAGTAAATTGTCTTCCTTTCAGTGGGCAGCACACCTAATAGCACTTAAGATTGTGGGGAGAGGAGGGAAAGAAGGGGCCAGGAAATTGGCAGGTGGGTATTTGCCACCATGAATGTTGATTTCCTGGCCACCTTGGTCACTCGCGGGGGAATGCCGTTTGTTAAACCTCAAGGAGGCTGGGTGAACATCTGGGCTCTGACACCCCTGGGCAGCATTTCGGGGACACTTGTTTTGAGAATGGGTGAGAGTATTTCCGTTTGAGACCAAAAGAGCCAGAAAGTCTTGCTCTTGGCGGTTTTATGCTGAAATCAAAGTCCCTTGATTTTTCCTAATTGGATCTCTGTACTCGTTTTAAAAATTTTAAAATTTTTTATTGATTTCAGAGAGGAAGGGAGAGGGAGAGAGATAGAAACATCAATGAGAGAGAATCATTGATCGGCTGCCTCCTGCAGGCCCCACACTGGGGACTGTGTCACAACCTTGGCACGTGCCCTTCATGGGAATCGAACCTGGGACTCTTCAGTCCGCAGGCTGATACTCTATCCACTGAGCCAAACCAGCCAGGGCTCTGGATCTCTGTACTCTTTTGATTTGTATTTGATTATCCAACCGAGTGACACATCTGTGGCCTTCACTTTGTATGCCTGTCTGCCTACTGCCGGGAATCCAGTGGAGGCATTATTAACCTGTTATAGCGCTGAGGTTTTTGTTTAATAGGAAACAAGCTCACATGATTAATTGTTTTGAGAATTATATAGCATTCTTTATTACTATGGTGGCGTCCTCCTCAGTCATCTAATGTGTATTTCTGTGTGAGGGGGAAGGCTCCATCTCTCTGAAATAGAGCCAGTCGGCTCGAACAGGTGTTCAGCAGTTAGGTTTGTCCAACGTGAGTGATACTCCTTTAATCTTATCATTCACCTCCAGAATACTGTGATGGCTAATGTGGTTTGAGTCTATTTTTGAGTTATTTTTAATCATCTTAACAGTTGCACTGTAATTTGGCACGTTTTGCTGATATTAAAGAAAAGGAAACATTTATTTGAAAGAAACAGTGCTTTAGGAGGACTTGTAGCTATGGAAATATTAATAGATATTCCGAGCACAGCACTGCACATGTGCACCGACATGTTTGGTTTTAAACCTCACTGATTCAGAGTTCAAGGCCATTTGAACTTTGTCAGGCTGAAGTTTTTAAACCCTCATGTGTTTATTGATTTTAGAGAGAGGAGGGTGGGAGGGAGAGAGAGAGGAGAGATAAACACTGACCTGCGGGAGAAACATAGATCGGTTGCCTCCCATAGACAGACACCTAGGTATGTGCCCTGGCCCGGAATCAAACCCTTGACCTTTTTGGTGTATAAGATGATGCTCCAACTCACGGAGCCACCTGGCCAGGGCTGTCCTTTGTTGTAATACAATGCTGTGGGAACAAGGTTTGCTAAGTAAATAGTGAAAGTGAAGTTACATGGAAAGTTTTCTCTTTAAGGGAAAAGCCTTTTCTGCCACTTTGGAAAGAATCTTTCATGATTCTTGCCCATTGAAACACACCTGGTAGGCACATTGTATGATAATCTTCACCATTAAAAAAAAATTTATCCCAGAAATAGTTTATGCATAGACAACACAATGGTAGCATACACTGGGTCATGTTGTATTTTGTTCTCTTCACTGAACACACCCTGCCAGCTGTTCTTTTGGTATATAGACATCTGCCTCATTCTTTTTAGTGGCACATAACCGTTCCATTCTATAGGCGTGCCTTTAGTTGTCTGTAAAGTTGCCCTATTGATAGACACTTAGGTTGTTTAGGATATTTTGCTGTTACAAACAATGCTACAGGGAAGGTCCTTGATGTCTTTTTGTGAGTCTATTTGAAATATAAATTTAAAAAGTGGGATCAATGGCCCTGACTGGTTTGGCTCAGTGGATAGCGTCAACCTGCAAATTGAAGGGTCCCAGGTTCGATTCCAGTTAAGGGCATGTATCTTGGTTGTGGGCACATCCCCAATGGGAGGTGTGCATGAGGCAGCTGATCCAAGTGTCTCTCATCGATGTTTCTAGCTCTCTCTCCCTCTCCCTTCCTCTTTGTAAAAAATCAATAAAATATATATATTTTTAAAAAGTGGGATCTGTGGTCAAAGGGTATATTTGTTTTTAATATAGATAGAGATTGCCATGTTGTCTCCCAAGAGTTTGTACTTGTTTGTTTTAGAAACTCTTATGTAGTGCTTACTTTGTGCTAAGGAACTGTTTTAGGTGCTTTACGAGTATTGTTAAACCTTCAGAGCAGCACTTAGAGATACTGTCATTATCGTAGTTTTCCAGATGCGGAAATTGAGGCCACAGACAGGCCGCAACCTGCCCCGGGGCCACCCTCAGTAAGTGGCTGGGTGAACTAGATAGACAGTCTGGATCCAGAGTCCCTTCATCATGGTGATTAACTGCCTGCTAAATTTTCTCCTTTCCTAATTTCATCAGTCAGAGGCCAGTTTTTTTTTTTAATTGTCATTTTGCATTTTTTTAAGTATATATTTTTATTGATTTTTTTTTTACAGAGAGGAAGGGAGAGGGATAGAGAGTTAGAAACATCGATGAGAAAGAAACATTGATCAGCTTCCTTCTGCACACCTCCTACTGGGGATGTGCCTGCAACAAAGGTACATGCCCTTGACCAGAATCAAACCTGGGATCCTTCAGTCCACAGGCTGACGCTTTATCCACTGAGCCAAATAGGTTAGGGCATCATTTTGCATTTTTCTTATTACGAGTTGGGATTGTACGCCATTTCATTGTTGGCAAACCATGTGGATTTTCTTCGCTGTCTATCTGCTACCTGTCTTTTGCTCATTTTTCTGTTAGGTTGTACATATTTTTCTTACTGATTTGTATGAGTTCCTTTGCACATGGAGAAGATTAGCTCTTCATCAGATGTATTTCAAAAGCTCTGTCCTGCTTGGTACTTTGCTTTTTGGCTTTGCAGTTTTATCAGTCTTTTCCTTTACTGGTATGGCAGCTGAATTTAGATCATGTTTACAGAGAGATCTTCCTTGGTCTAAGAGCATTTAAAAAAAAATCTCATATTTTCTTAGAACTTTAATGCTTAGTTTTTTAAATTTCTGTTGCTTCAAAGAGTAATATGGGCTCTAACTTTATTTTTTTCCTAATCATAGTAGGTAACGATGTGCAGCTATACAAGAATAAAAGACACACTTCCCAGTAGCTCCAGACTTGCGGTCATGCTATTGCAATGCTCTGCTTTGACTATTGACGGCGGAGCCATGCAGTGAGTCATGTGGCTTGTGTTCATACCATGGCTGCTTTTCATTTTTGCTCAATTTTTGCTTTCTTTGGGGTTAATAATCACCTAGCTTTTCCTTTGCTTCATTTTCCGTATACTTACCTAATTCATTCCAAGGCTGCTCTCACTTCATGCCTAGATCCCTTTCCGTATATTCCCGTTCATCAGTTGCTCAGAGATGCTGTGTTTTATCCGGGAGAAGATTTAGTCTGAAGTCTTCTGAGCTGCTGCAGTCTGGGCTGGGTTTCTCTCTGACCTCATCAGCACCAGAGATCTCTCTGGCGTTACCCTGGGAATTCCCTTGCTTCTCTTTATGAAATCTGCTTCCTACAGCCTGTGTCATTTTCTTTTCGCATTTCCTCTCTCATTTTGGTGGAGCCCTTCCCTCAGGGTGTAGGGAAGCCTTCTAGCTTTGGTGGAAGATAGGAACACAGGATGATGAGTCGAAAGGCTGTTTAAGTGGTTAAAACTTCCAGGTCCCTGGTAACTCCTGCTGTAGACAGTGACAGCGGTCTGAACCCTTATCTCTTGCTCTCCCCATCCATGTAGTTATAGTACAGTGCTAATGCAGTAATTGTTATATATGTTATTATCACCGAGTAAAGTGTTCACTGCTCCCCCCAACCCTCCCCCAAACCCCCCCCCCCAAAACAAACAAACAAACAAAAAACAAAATACACACACACACACACACACACACACACACTTTGTTTTTTTCCTGGAGATAATTCATTTCTTAAAATGTTACTTGATTTTTGCCGAAACTGGTAGGGGGTGTGTAGGAGGCAGCTGGTCGATGTTTCTCTCTCATCGATGTTTCTAGCTCTCTCTCTCCCTTCCTCTTAGGATTGCTTGATAACTTTACTACATGTGGAATTAAAAGGAAATTAATATCCTTGAAATTTTGAAGACATTACTCCATTGTCGTCTAGCATCCTTTGTATTTATTTTCTCTCTTCTCTCTGAAACATTTTGAATCTTCACTTAATTTCTCATAATTTGAAGTTTCACAGTTTTTGGTATATATCTCAGTGGGTCCTTTTAAAATTACTTATGCTGGGCATTTGCTTTTCTTTTAAAACTGTAGACCCTTGGTTATCACTCTGGGACATTCTTTTTTATTTTTTATTATTATTATTTTTTAAATATATATATTTTTAATTGATTTTTGTACATAGAGGAAGGGAGAGAGATAGAGAGCTAGAAACATCAATGAGAGAGAGTCATCGATCAGCTGCCTCTTGCACACCCCCCACTGGGGATATGCCCGCAACCAAGGCACATGCCCTTGACCGGAATCGAACCCGGGGCCCTTCAGTCCCCAAGCCGGCACTCTATCCATTGAGCCAAACCGGTCCCTGCAAGGGAAATTCTTTTTTAAAAAAATATTTTTTATTGGTTTCAGAGAGGAAGGGAGAGGGAGAGAGAGATAGAAACATCAATGATGAGAGAGAATCATTGATTGGCTGCTTCATGCACGACCCTAAGGGGGATTGAGCCGGAAACCTAGGCATGTGTCCTTGACCGGAATCGAACCTGGGATCCTTCAGTCTCATAGGCTGATGCTGTATTCACTGAGCCAAACTGGCTAGGGCTCTGGGACATTTCTTGAGGGAGCGGAAAAAATCTTTCTGTAATTCCTCTTATTTGATTATTTGACTTTTTATAAGATGTCCTACTTATCTTTTAACATTTCCATTTTATTTTTTGCCCAACTTCCTACGAAATTTCCTCAAATTAGCCAACTAGAGAAACACAAATTTCAATTATCTGTATGTTAGTTTCTAAGAGCTCTTGCCCTTTTTTCATAGCATCTCTCCCTATATTTTGAGACATGGTATTCTTTCTGGGGATATTATTTCTAGATTAAAAGAATTTGCCCCCCTTTGCTTCCTGCAATGTCTGCCTGCTTTCGAAGGCTTTCCCCCTCTGTGTTTTGGCTCCAGTTTTCATTTTGTTGATTTTCCTTAAATGTTTGCTTATTCGTGGCTGTTTATTAAGAGCAAATATTAAGAGTAAGGAACAAAAAAATCCGATATGCGGACAGGACTTGTCAACTGTTGCTTTTTCTTTAAAGTGACGAAGCAGCAATTGGTCTTTTTGTTGGAAGAAATTCTCCAATGTCAATATGTGTGCATTCAGATTCTCCAGAGAATAATTCCACCAGCCTTGCCTGGGGTAAGCTGAGTATTCTGGAAGCAGGATGTAGGAAGGGGACTTGGGTCTCATGGGATCTTTTCCTTAACTCCCACCACCTCTCGCAGCGTTTCCAGGCCTGAATCACATCACTCTTTTTCATTGTGCCTGGTGTTACGTGAGTTTCTGATCTCCCCGGCTTAACTTCTCTGCTTTTTTGTTTGTTTGTGGTTTGTTTTTGGAGTGATTAGATGCAGGGGATTCTGGAAAGGGACGAACTAAAGTGACTCCAGAGTAAGGTGAGAAAGTCATTTATTAATCTGTGTAGGAAGGTAGAGTAGTTTGGTTTTGAGAATAAGATATGAGTTGAACCCAGGATACTTCTTGAAGGAGACGAGATGTGAGAAAGCATTCCATAAACAGCAAAAGGAAATGATATAAAAAGGCATGAAGGCAGAAAGAAGGCCTTCGACATGTGTCTGCTTGCAGAGGAGCAAAAAGAGAGAAGGAATCTATTGAAATGGGGAAAAGTTGAGGACAATCTCAAAGGAAAGACACATATATATTTGAATTGTGCCTCGGAAGAGATGATACTGCAGACCACTGCTTACAGGTTAGGTTAAAGATGGTATCAGGATGGAGCATATGGACAGACGGGAGGGAGGCCCCTTTATCTAAGTTGACACCCTGTAGAGATCCAATTGTGACAAAAATAAGTAGAACAAAATTTACTCTTGGATATTCAGTTCTATTCCTCAACTTCTTCGGATAATACACCTCTGCATTGGCAATTGGGGCAGATGGGGAGGGGAGCAGGACTCCCAGGTCCATCCCTTTGTATTTGATTTGCATCCTCTGTTCCACCCCACTCCTCACCCTTCCCTTCAGCAGGAGCCTCCCAGGGACACAGGTGGGAACTGGCCTATTTGTTGGAACCACTTTGAACATCCTTCAGGATATAAATCACCACTTCCTTCTCATCAGCTTCTCATCATCCCTGTAGTCAGTGAAATCTCTTGTCTGCTCTTGTCTCTGCTGCTATATTGTATAATGTTTTGTTGCTTTCAAAAGTTAGGTTTCCTGTCACTTTGGTAGGATTTTTGGAGGGAGAAGTGATGCAGGCAGGCATGTGACTTACCTGCCATGGTCAACTGAAAGTTCACTTTTTTTTTTTTTTTTTTTTGCCAGTAAAAAGGTACAGTAGAAAATGATAAAATTACACACCAAGCAGTAATAGTAGAAGCAATAATAAGGCTAGATTTTAAATTGTTAAAAAGTTACTGAAAATTTTTATTTTCTAAGGGCGCAGATTCAGTCCAGCATTTATGGATCAGTCGAAGAGATCACATATGATTTGTTCCATGATAGGTTTGCTGTTAAGCACACCTGTACCTCTTCATGTATCTGCACGCTCACTCATTCACATTTTCCCATCTTGTCTTTCTCACTGTCACAGAAAATTAAATACAGTTTGTCTGAGAGGTTTATTCTGTGTTGTATTTTTTTTTAAAATATATAAATTAACCCACTTATTATAGGCTCGCTATGTTTCAAACTGTGGAGCTTCTTTCAGTCTTCTGACTGCTGACTTCACTGTGACGGCAGAAGTGGGGTTGTAGGTCCAGCACCACCAGTGACTGTTTCCATGCAGGAACCACAGTGCCCGATCCCCACGGCTCACCTCTTGGTTTTGCCACAGAAGGAGCAAATGCGCTTGGCGTGCTGGCTGATTCCAATTCTCTTCTCCATTTTCCTGAGGGAGGCGCCATAACGGCTCCCGTACTTACCGACAATTCCCACCTTCTTGGTGTGTTGAGCCATGTCACTGTGAACTAGGTTGGATGCCGAGAGCTGGTTTTTTTCTTTTTAATACATCTCTTGACCACAGATTTTCCACTCTCTGGATGCTTGTCAACCTCCCTTCCGTTTAGCAGTTCCTGCTGGATGGAACAAAGGGAAGATGTCTCTGACAACTTGGAATTTGGAAATCCTGCTGTGCTTCCTCTGCTCGAGCTGTTCTGCGGGGCCGGGTGGGAACAGGTCTGGGAATTCTAGTTGTGATTAGCCACAGGAGGAATTAGATTAGTTCTGAGGAGGAATCCAGCAGACACCAGGCTATAGGTTTAATTTTGGCTGCTTAGGGAGTGATTGGGGGCCACCGGGAGGAAGTGATGGGAAGCAGGGGGATACTGGCGAATCAGCAAGGCTCTGAAAATAGGGTGTCATGGGGGTTGGTACAGGAGATGGGACTGGTCTCAGGCTACTTTACCAGTGTCACTAAGTGCTTCTGTGACCCCCTCGGAATTTCCCCATGACCTCCCCTCCCCAGGGATTGTAGCCAGAAGAATGAGAACTACAGGGCTGCCTCTAGCAAAGCACCCTTCAAACACCCACAGTACTAAGAGCTTCTTAAAGTTCAGCATAAAGCAGCAGAGAAAAACTACCTGTAACCTGCCTACTTCCTGCTTCTTTAAAGGCCTTTGGCTAGTGTGATAGTTTCCATGTTTACTTTTTTGGAATTGGAGGAACCGGAGAGAGAAGGAAGTAAGCTAATAATCAGCTTTTCAACACAGTGCTGACTTTGGCGTTTTTTTTTGATTCAGTACTTTGCCAGGCCCTTGACATTCATTTAAAGAAAAAAAAGAAAAGAAAAAGATTTCTTCTTGAACATCTGTGCAAAATCAGATAGGGTGGAGGGTTTAGAGCCCAGTGAGAATATGGGATAATTTAGCACGTTTCTGAAAGCCAGAGTGAGGGAACACAGATTCACTCCATTGGATTTATTATCACAGCGGCACCACCGACCACCTCCCAATAGCAAAGGCAGGCCGGCAAACCGTGCCAAAAAGATGCGTTCGTTGTGCTGCGTAATCACACTGTGAAAAAGTGCAGTAGGTTAGTGGGGAAATCTGCATTCTGGTTGCTTCATAGATAAAAGCAGTTAAGGATGCCTGCTATTCTGACGCGTTAGTTCTATTGTGGGATGTGCATGTAAAAAAAAAAAAAAAAACACAACAAAAAAAACAAAACCCAATTCACTCAATCAGCTCCTTCAACTTCAGCATCATTGCATTGCATTGCAGTGTAGTCTCCTGCCTTGCGCTAAGCCGGGAAATCTCAGGCCTAAATAGGTAATTTGTTCTTGCTTTCTGCCCTTGCAAAGCAGGAGAGGGGTTTTTTATGGGCAGTTGGCATGAGTAAATAGTCAATGGCAAATTGTTCCATGGTTTGCTTAAATTTCAGGTGGTACTTATGAAAGTTCCTCAGAGGAGGAGTTTTGTGTATTTCAGGATATCAATCATCCTGGGTAAAATTTCTTCACGTTTTGATTTTCATGTATTCGAGGTTTTTTTTCTCTCAACTTGGAGTCTTTGGGTTCTTGAGGGTTTGCAATAGGGGAATGCAGGCCTGTGAGGGACTTGCAGGATTTCTGAAAGCCTATACAAGAGTCTCAGTCACGGATTGCTCATGCGAGGGGGCGGGACATCATAAGTTCTCGCAAATCAAGGAAAACTTTCAAGTGTTTGGCTTGGCCAGATTTTTGTCACCTGGGTGTGATAACAGGCACCCTCATGCTGATCAGAGGACTTATTGACCAGTCACTACCTGTGCCTTCAGCGAACAAAAGGAGAGTTAGTTGTTTTATTTTAAAAAAAAATGTATTTTATTGATTTTTTTTTTTTTTTTTTTTTTTTTTACAGAGAGGAAGGAAGAGGGATAGAGAGTTAGAAACATCGATGAGAGAGAAATATCAATCAGCTGCCTCTTGTACACCCCCTTCTGGGGATGCACCCACACAACCAAGGTACATGAATCTGGGACCCTTGAGTCCGCAGACCAACGCTCTATCCACTGAGCCAAACCAGTCAGGGCAGTTGTTTCATTTTAAAAAAATATATTTTTAATTGATTTCAGAGAAGAGGGATAGAAACATCAGTGATGAGAGAGAATCATTGATTGGCTGCCTCTTCCACACCCTCTACTGGGGATTAAGCCCAAAACCAGGGCATGTGCCTTGACGGGTAATTGAACCATGATGGGGGACTCAAACCATGATGTCCTGGTTCATAGGTTGATGCTCAACCACTGAGCCACACTGGTTGGGCTAGTTGTTCAGTGTTAACTGCAGCCTGGCAGATGGGCTCTTTGACCTAGGATGGCGGGGGGAGGAGGGGTGGCGGTGGGGTGTGATGTGGTGAGAAACGAGTGAAATGGACCCCGATTTAGAGGGAATAAAGGATTGGTGACCACAGTTCCCAGGATGCATTGTTCACTTCCCCCCAGTTTGCTGTGACAGACTTCACTCAAAGGAGAGTGTTCTCATCCCTCTTCACAATTGTTTAAGCAGAAGCCAGGGATCTGCCACCGCTGTGATCTCGGTGTGGTGATGGGAAGGACTCAGCTGCGAGTGGTGTATGGATCCCACCAGAGTCCTGGCTTTCTTCTTTCCAAATCCAGAATGTGTGTCCCAGGTAGTACAAGTACACAGTGAAAACTGACGGGAAATTGACCACAGTGTTAACTTGTTGACCAACTAACTGGGCACTGTTAGGCCAGGTTACCCTACGGCTACAATGCTTTGCAGGGATTGCCCTTCTGCTTCAACTTTGCAAAGAATCAGTGAGACTTACTCTGTTATTTATTTTTTAATATATATTTTATTGATTTTTTACAGAGAGGAAGGAAGAGGGATAGAGAGTTAGAAACATCAATGAGAGAGAATCATCGATCAGCTGCCTCTTGCACACCCCCTACTGGGGATGTGCCCGAAACCAAGGTACATGCCCTTGACCAGAATCGAACCTGGGACTTTTCAGTCCGCAGGCCGATGCCCTATCTACTGAGCCAAAGCGGTTTTGGCTACTCTGTTATTTTAAAGTGGGACAACCTGCCTATTGTTTTTGTGTGTTATCTGGGATGTTTTCAGGGCTGATGTCTTGGAGCACCTGCTGGAGCTCCCGTAGCTGGGTCTCCCGGGGTCTGGGGAGTTCGGAGGCACACCTGAGTGTGGTGACAGAAACTCCAGCCAGAGTTGCAAAGAAATCCCTGGGGCCGAAGCTTAGAACTCCTTATCGCACTGCCCGAGAGTTTCATATTTCTTCTTTTGTGCAGATTCCAAATGTTTTTGGAAGGCTTGAGAAGCGAATAAAACAACCCTTTGACAGGACTGACAGGAACGGCGGGGGGTGGGGAGCAGTGACTCACTGCATAGGAGCAGCACAGTGTTAGCTTTGGCCAGGACCGTTCTTAGAGAAAGTCTGTGGAGTAACTCACCGCCTGGGACACTTGAACTCCCTGCCTGTCTCCTACCCCACTGCCACTTTCCCTCCTTGAATAATAAGAGCCGACGCTTTGAGAGCACATACCGTATAGATGTCACACATGGTCCTCAGCACTTTATATAGATACAGGGTGGGGCAAGAGTAGGTTCAAAAATAGTAATACATGAATAAGCTTTGTGCTTTACATACTCACAACGGTAATTCTACTTTGGTCCACCCTGGTCTTGTTTTCTCAAAACAACACTGAGAGGAAGGTGCTATTACGTACAAGGAAACTGAGGCACAGAGAGGTCAAGCAACATGTGGATAGTCACAAAGCTGGTAATCAGTAGAGCCATGGTTTGACCCCAGCCTGGTTGCTGTGCCTTCAGCCACCACCATGCCCCTGACCAAAACCTGGACTGATGGGCATGGGTGGGAATGGAGATGAGCAAAACTAGTAAAATTCATTTTTTTTAAGGTAGTAATGATAAGATTTTCTTTGTTGTTGTTGTTAAAAAGTAATTTATTTGGGGGGGAAATGATACACTCTTTTTTGAAAAATTTAAATTGATTTTTAGAGAAAGAGAAATGGAGTGGGACACAAAGAGAGAGAAACATCGATGTGAGAGGTAAACATCCATTGGTTGCCCCTTGCATACTCCTAATGGGGTTCAAGCTCGCAACCCAGGCATGTGCCCTGACCTGGAATCCAACCATGACCTCCTAGTTCATGGGTTGACACTCAACCAGTAGGCCATCCCAGTTGAACAATGCATTCTTATTACATAAAAAAAAGAAAGAAGAAATTAAAACACCATTAGAAACACAATTGACTCTTCAACTACACAGGGCTTGGGGGTGCCAACCTCCTGCACAGTTAAAAATCCGCATAGAGCTTTTGACTCCTCAGAAATTCTAATGCTAACGTTTTGTGAATTCCATCTAGAGTTTGCTATAGGTCAAGTCAGAAGGATGGATGGAATCTTACCATACATGTTACTTTACTTAAAAGTATAAAATAAAATTGACTTTAATTAAAGCAAAGAAAAAGAAATTGAAGTGAGATGGAAAGAATTGCTGACTTCTTTGCCAGGAGGGAGATTGAAGATGTCTTTTAGTAGCTTAATTTATAAGAAAATAGGAAAAAGGTTGTGATTGGAATAATTTCTCATAAACTACTTGTTTCAAATGGAGGCATATTGGCTCATTTAAAAGGCAAAACAAATTAGCCACTGACCTTATACCATCTCTTTTCTTGCCAGTTCCCAATTTTTATCAATTATGAATTTTACAATGGAAAGGATTATAGCATTTGTATTCTATTCTGATATCACAATCCCCATAGCTCTTTTACTAGTCTTTTTTTTTTTTTTTAATGGATTTAGTACTTTTTATCATGGTTTTGCCATTTCTGACTTTCTAAAATTTTAATTCATTCTAGTTTGGCTGGATTTTATCGTCAGATTTAAGTCCTGTGGGTACTGTGTTTCCTGACTGCTTCAGAATGGCTGTTTCTTGCCTTTGTAGCTAAAGGGCCGTTTGGCTGAGTAGCAAGTCTTGGGTTACATTTTCTCACCCTTGGATTTTCAGACATTTCTGTCCATTCTTTGTTATTGCTGCTTATTTCTGGAGGAGAAGACTGAGGCCAGGGTAATGCTTCTCTCTCTCACACGTGACCAGCTGTTTCCATGGGATATGCCTATAGGATTCTTTCATTCTTTTGGAATTTGAGCTTTATCAGCCTGACTGGGCATGGGTGGTTTTATGTCTGTAGATTTAAAGCTGTCTTTGCATCAAAAAGTTTTCCTTTATTAGCTCTTTTAATTTTTTTTGCACATATGAAGTATTCAGTTTTCAAGAACTATCATTGCTATGTTACATCTTCGTTGTCTTCCAAATCTGGTATTTGTTCTTCTAATTATTTATGTGTCTTTGTTTTTGCCCATTTAATTTTGAGTGATTTCCGTAGGTTTGTGTGTTCAAATGCTTACTCTATATTTTATTGATATAGTTGCATTACTTCCATTTGGTAATTTTTTCTAATCCATAGCTTTAGCCCCTTTAATCCATTTAAAATATCTTATATGAATACCTAAGAATAAACTTAACTAAGGAGGTAAAAGACCTGTACTCAGAAAACTACAAGACACTGAAAAAAGAGATAGAGGAAGACATAAACAGATGGAAGAACACATCATGTTCATGGATTAGTAAAAGTATCATTAAAATGTCCATACTACCCAAAGCAATCTATAGATTCAATGCATTCCCCATTAAAATACCAACGGCATATTTCACAGACGTAGAACGAACTCTCAAAAAATTCATCTGGAACAAAAAAAGACCCTGAATAGCTGCAACAGTACTGAGAAAGAAGAACAACGTAGGAGGGATCTCAATACCAAATATCAAGCTGTATTACAAAACCGCAGTTCTCAAAACTGCCTAGTACTGGCACAAGAACAGACATATAGACCAATGGAATAGAATAGAGAACCCAGAAATCGACCCAAACCACTATGCTCAATTAATATTTGATGAAGGAGGCAAGAACATACAATGGAGTCAAGACAGTCTCTTCAGTAAATGGTGTTAGAAAAATCGGATAGATACATGCAAAAAAAATGAAACTAGATAACCAAATTACACCATACACAAAAATAAACTAAAAAAAGATAAAGGACTTAAATGAAAGATGGGAAATCATAAAAATATCAGAGAAATGCACAGTCAGCAAAATCTCAGACATATGCCAAAGCAATATCTTCACTGATACAGTTCCTAGGGTAATGGAAACTAAAAATAAAATAAACAAATGGGACCACATCAAAATAAAAAGCTTCCATACAGCAAAAGAAGCCATCAACAAAACAATAAGAAAGCCCACTGCATGGGAGAACATATTTGCCAATGTTATCACTGATAAGGGTTTAATCTCTAACATTTACAGGGAACTCATACAACTTAACAAAAGGAAGATAACCCAATAAAAATATGGGCAGTGGACCTAAATACTTTTTGAAAGAGGACATAAGGAAGGCTAAGAGACATATGAAAATATGCTCAGTCACCATCTCACATCTGTCAGAATGGCTATCATCAATAAATCAGCAAACGACAAGTGTTGGCGAGAATGCGGAGAAAAAGAAACTCTCGTGCACTGCTGGTAGGAGTGCAGACTGGTGCAGCCACTGTGGAGAACAGTTTGGTATTTCCTCAAAAATCTAAAAATGGAACTCCCAGTGATCCCACTTCTAGGACTATATTCCAAGAAACTAGAAACACTAATCAGAAAGGATATATGTACCCCTATGTTCATAGCAGCACAATTTACAATAGCTAAGATTTGGAAACAGCCTAGGTGCCCTTCAGCAAATGAGTGGATTAAAAAACTGGTACATCTACACAATGGAATACTACGCTGCTGTAAAAAAGAAGGAATTCTTACCATTTGCAGCAGCATGGATGGAACTGGGGAGCATTATGCTAAAAGAAATAAGCCAGTCAGAGAAAGATAAATATCATTTATCTTTAAGATCTTACTCATTTGTGGAATATAATGAACAACATAAACTGATGAACAAAAACAGATTCAGAAACAGAGAAGCATCGATCAGACTGTTAAATCTCAGGGGGAAGGTAGATGAGGGTGGGGGTAAAGGGAAGAGATCAACCAAAGGTCTTATATGCATGCTTACAAGCCTAACCAATGGGCACAGACACCAGGGAGGTGAGGGCATGATGGGGTGTGGGGGGCCTGTGAGGAGGGCAATGAGGGAATAAGGACACATATGTAATACCTTAATAAAGAAAATAGATCTCTTATATAAATGATAACAAATTCTTGGAAGCTTCATGTCTAATGTTTGAGTCATGAGAGACAATTTTATCTTTAATATTTTTCAGACAGCGGAGAGCTGTTTTTGTGTGAACTCATAGTCTGTTCCTTTGTTGCTTTATATGGTCGGCTTCATGGGTGTGTGACCTGTGCACCCACATACTTACTGCTCTGTTGTCACGGCTTTGAAATTCTTAATAATTTTTGAACAAGGAATCTACATTTTCATTATGTAGCCACTCCTGTTGTTTATTTTCACAATGCGTATTGTTATCTGCCTCTTGCCTGTGTTTCTATTCCATGATTACTCATATTTGAATGAGGCTGAGCTGTATGCTAAAAAAACTGATGTGTGAGATATGTTGAGGGTCAGAAGGCGGGGGTAGAGAAGATTGTGAAACATCTACTTATATTTATTGCCTCCACTTTTTTTTTTTTTTTTACCAATTCCGTTATTTCTTTTACCTTGAGAATTATCTTCCTTCTGCTTTAGCAAGTGTTTTAATATGTTATTTTACAGTTATCCTATATAATAAAAGGCTAATATGCAAATTGTCCCCTCTACTGGTAGTTAATTAAATGGAAGTTTGACCAGGGGGCGGGCCATTCACTTGCGGTCCCTCCCCCGGCCTGCCCTGCCCCTGATCAGCAGCCCCACCCCTATCGTGGTGGGGCCAGGCCACCAACCTCCAGCATCCCCTCCCCCCTGCGGGGCTGGCCCAGCCCAATCAGCCCTGATCACCCACGGTGGGTCAGCCGGACCCCACCCCTGCATGGATTTGTGAACCGGACCGCTAGCATGCTATAATAAGGGTGAGGGAGATTATTTAATAATTGGAAAATTATTGACACTATATTAAAATTGAAAAGCAGTTTATTAAACTGTATGTGTAGTATGATCCTCTTTTTGCTTTTTATAAATGTATGATTGCATTAAAAAACATTGGAAGGAAAAAAAATTCCCAAAATGCTGTTTCCCGATTTCTAAAATCCATTCTACTCCTGCAGTGACTCTACGTAGTGGCAGTAGGCTCTGCGTCCTTAAGGGCATCTCAGTAACCTCAATAATTTGTGAGAAACTCCCCTTTTTAAAGATTGTTTCAGTTACCCTACTTGTGGATTGAAATAAAATTCATTTTTATGTTTTGGGTTCATAGTAATGGTTGGTCACCTTGAAGCTTACAACTATTTTTTGGAAGGTACATAATTTCATTGATGAGGTACCTTGAAAGGGGAAGAACCAGTTTAGCAACAAGCTCCCTTGAAAAACAAAACAACACTCTGGTCCATTGGTTCACTGGTTTCCATGGTGTAAATATTTCCACCGTTGGCCAAATGTGACGGCATTGGACACGGGAAGGGGTGTGCAGTAGGACACTGTTCTGTGATACTGTCACTGCTCAGAGTAACCTCAAGATCATAGCGGAAATGTAGGAAAATAATTAGGAAATAATATCATTTGAGTATTTATTACCTTTGTTTTAAGTATACTTTAAGTGTATCTTTAATATATTTTTATTGGTTTCAGAGAGGAAGGAAGAGGGAGAGAGAGAGAGAGAGATTATGAGAGAGAACCATTGATTAGCTGCCTCCTGCATGCCCCTCACTGGGGATTGAGACCGCAACCCTGGCATATGTGTCCTGACCTGGAATCAAACTGTGACCTTCTGGTTCATAGGTCATTGTTCAACCACTGAGCCACTCTGGCTGGGCATTTAAGTGCAACTTTATATAATATAGTTTTAAATAGTGTACTTAACAACTGGCTGTAGAAATGTCCGAAAAGTTGCTCTTATGAGCTGATAGAAACTGGCTCTAGCTTACCTCTGGAAAGAATGCTTCCTCTTTTTTTTTTTTTTTTTATAGGTTTGCTGACTGAAAAGTTTTATTTTCACAAAGGCAGTTTCCCTCTCCTTGTTTTCTTTCTTCAGACAGAAATACACAGACATACATACATATACACAAAGGCTGAAAGCAAACTCTTGCTTGTCATATGTAAGAAGGTATTAATCCAAGATATAGCACATTGTCTTATAAGATTTTAGGAAGACCAAATTACTTTGGATACTTTTCTTTGTCTTCTCTGATAATAAAGGTAGAGTCAGAATGTATCTTGATATTTGAGTGTTTCTGATTTTTTCCCCTTCAAATTCCCTTGGTATCATTGAATGGCACAAGCATGGGAAGAACTCTCATCAAGTAAGTAAAGAAAGCATTCAGGCATTAGGGTTAACTAGATTGGTCCAGATGCCGTTGGCTCTGGAACTTCATTCTGGGGTGCCTTGCTTTTCTGTTTAAGGTCCCACGTGATCATAATACCCTTAGAAGCCTTGGGCAAGTGATCAAGTACTCTGTTCCTTGTTACATAATTCCTTGGCATTTGGAATGGATGGACACCATTCCTGAAAAGTGGCATGTATTCCTTAACCCTTAAAATAGAGGACAATACATTTTCCTTTCAATGGGACTTTGGTAGAACACCATATATTGGTGGTATTTACATTTCAATGTTAAAATATTCTTAGTGACGCAAAACAATTTCTTCCCCAACCAATGACTTAACATAGATACAGGGTATCCCAGCTTGCAAATGAAGGTTGGATTTTGCTTTGTTCTTTATGTCTAATTATATATATTATGATCTGACTACGTATACTAAATACATAGAACTTCTGTTACTAGTAAATTTTTGAATTCCAGCAGAATTGGTATGATTATATATTTGAAAGTATAATATAAGAAAAAGCATGTTCCTTATTTGCCAATTCTTGCTGTCTAGAGACTGTTGTTCTGCTCATTTATTCTTTTGGGTAGTTGGTAGTTGGCTTGTTTGAGTGGACACTGGAATGTTGGTGCCTTCTGGAATTTGGCTGCTCACCTGTGTGAGCCTCAGACACTCCCTCTGGGAAGCAGAGCCAGTGGCACCATTTTTAGGCTGTGGGAGGATGAAGGAGACTCTACCAGGGCAGAGCCAGAGCAGGACCAGGCCTTTAACCAAGAACTACCCGTGTTTCCCCGAAAATAAGACATCCTCCGAAAATAAGATCCACTTACAGGTTTCCTTCTGAGTGAAATATAAGGCATCTCCTGAAAATAAGGCCCCCCAGGCTCTGTCTCAGAATGAAAATTAATTTACCATAAACTTTGTGAAACCTAAACTGCAAGAAGTTGTGACTTGGGTAAGAATTCATGGGAGAAAATCACTGACAGTTGCATTGCAAATGCACTGCGAGCAGGCTACCTTGACAAGAAGTACTCATTTAAAGACAGTGCTACATGAGAGATTTGGTCCACTGATTCTGAAAGAAATGGAGTCACAAGAAATTCACCAGGAAGTTCAGGAATTGGATTGTTATGATGATGTTCCAGAAGATGATGACATGATTGTCATTGAATAAATGAGTAAATTCTTGATACTGTAGGATTCACAGTTTGTCTGGATTGTGTTGACAACTACCATACTACCGTACTGTATATACAGGTAATAAATTTCCTTTATTTTCATTTAAAAATAAATATGTACCGTATTCTTCTTTATTGGAAAAATAAGCCATCCCCTGAAAATAAGACCTAGCGCATCTTTGGGAGCAAAAATTAATATAAGACACTGTCTTATCTTCGAGGAAACAGGGAATTTTAGGGTTCCATTTTCCCTTCTTGGTGTTCTAATTTTTAACAGATTCTCCGAGTAAAACTTTGTGCCTACCTACTCCACGTGGTGGTTGTATAGAATTTTGAACAGTAAATGAAAGAAAGCACATCAGTGCTTGAAGGACGGCACCTGTTATTAAGTGAAAGCGCTCTGTAAGAAGATGAAATGATTTGAAATAGAAGTCCTGCGCTTTGATGTCTCATTTCACACCTCGACTTGTCCTTTGAGTGGGAGAGCAATCTGGAACTAACTCCTCAGCCCCCGCTTTGCTGTCAGCGTTTCTCTTTCATGGCCTGTGGCTGTGGATCAGATCTGTATCTGGATTTGTGTTTGGCCGCTTAAAGCCAGCAGTGTATTCCATGGGAACTGAGTGTTTGCTTTCGGAGAGGAAGACTTATCTTCATTTCCCCCTCGGGCTTTTTTTAATCTGCTGGGTAGTGTCTACTGTGTGTGACTCAGTCCCCCAGGCAGCTCTGCAGCTGTAACTGCAATCATTTAAGAGCAACGCTTTTGCCTGTGTGTTGGGAATCTTTAGTTCTAAGAACCCAGACTTCAGTAAGGGCTTCCAGAGCCTTGTCCAGGACCTCACTGATAGCACAAGCAAGAAGGGCACAGGATCAAAGGGCCCTTCTCTTGTGAGAGGGCAGGGCGGGGCGAGGATAAAACTCCTGACTCCACCTCCATTAACTGGACCCTAGCCCAATCAGGGTCAGCCAAAGCAGTGACATCACCACCGGAGTAAAACCCCAAGACTTGGCGAAATTCGCTCTCTTCCGCCATGCTGTTGGCATGAGTGGGACAGAGCCCATGCTAGCATGGAAAAGGCTCTTTTGTTTATTGCATCGGACTTGGCTCCCTGGTGGTGCTTGGGGATCATGAAGTCTGGGCGTAACACTTAGTGTTCCGTGAACTGCATGCATAGACATTGATGAAAAATCCTTGCTTGTAGAGAGAGAGGAAGGTTTTAAGACATTAACACCATTCTCTTTATAGGTCTAGTAATAATTTGATAAGCATTTTGATCATTTGGTGGACTTTTCCCTTTGGTGTCCTTAGTAGCTTACATGGCTGATTATCCCACTAGCTTGATTGGCATCTCTGGGGGCCAGAAAAGGTGAGAGGTTGGTGGAGACTGTAATTGCATCTAACATGTCTGAATTATAAGATTACTGGAATGTAAGAGAGGGTGACAATTACAGAGATTTCCTAAAGGGTCAGGAGGGCCCCGGGCATGATGGTGAAGACCAGCCTGTCTGTCGGCAGTCTGGCCTCACATCTTTCACATTACCAGCTGGGGACCGTGGGAAAGTTGACTTACTCTCTTCTGCTTCCGTTTCCTCATCTGTAAAAAGAGTCAATAATAGTATCTACCGAATAATGGTTGTGAGATTTAAAGAAGCTAGTATTTATAAAGTGCTACGTAACTGTTCATTAAAGTTCAATAATAATAGCATATGGTTCCACGTTCTGTGAATGAGAAGCCTAAAATCCAGGAAAGATTAAGTTAATTTTATATAATAATACCTTCAAAATTGTACAAATTAGGATTAGAATCCGGTGGACAATTGGTAGTGTCTAAATATTTTTTTCTTCCCTTTCATCAATTCATGGCAAAGATGTGCTATTCATAACTTAATTAAAAAAATATATTTTATTGATTTTACACAGAGAGGAATTGAGAGGAACAGAGAGTTAGAAACGTCGATGAGAGAGAAACATCGACCAGTTGCCTCTTGCACACCCCCCACTGGGGATGTGCCTGCAACCAAGGTACATGCCCTTGACCGGAATTGAACCTGGGACCTTTCAGTCTGTAGGGCGACGCTCTATCCACTGAGCCAAACCAGTCCCGGCCATAACTGTTAATTTTTTATTGGACAACATTGTTTAATTAAATGCCTTATTAATTAACCAGGCTGACATTTAAAGTTCTCATTTTTTTTCATAAGGGAGTTTCATTTTCTTTTTAATGTACTTTTCTTTCCTTGACATTTCACTGTTTAAATTAATAAAATGAATTCTAGGGGAAGTATTCCAGGATTCGATACCCTTTACACACCTGTTGTATTTTATTGTATCATTCGATCTATGATAGTACTGCTTAACTTATTTCTCAAATAAATTGAAACTGTGAGAAAATTTAATGGTCTGTTCTTTGATGGTTTTAAGTTGCCTTCCTCCTCACACCCTGAAGGGAAGCCCTGTCATGTGTGATCCATTGGATTTGGTAAGCTTTAGGAAACGCTTTCTTTTTCCTTAAAGTTGTATGACGCAGGGCCATTCCTCACTCCGGGAGAGATGTCAGTAAGATGTGGTACAGGTGGCAGAGCATGTTCGGCATTTCTGTCTTCAGCATCATTTCCAGAGCATTTGAAACCTCAGCAGAGAATGGCAGGCTGTGGGATAACTTTTTACTAAAACCTTATTGAATAATGAGGCCGTGGAATAGCCTGACTTATTTTGGAAACAAACTTTACAATGCTTTGTAGTTTGTTGAAGAAAATACCTAATGCCTTTTACATTTTAGAAGCTCTTAAGTCCTGTCATTTTCTCATGAAGGAAAGGAGAGTTATCTCCTAGGAACGGAGATAAGCTAAATTACCTGCCAAGATATGGGCTTGACCGGACTGGAAATTGACCACACGGTGTCTGCTCAGGAAGCCCAAGGACTTGCCTCTTCTTTCTAACCTCAAGCCGAGCGATTACCTTACATCTACCCTCTCCCATTTCTGTAACTGAAAAGCATCTCAGAGTACTCCCAAATGGAAGCAGCCACGACGTGCTTCACTAGGTGAATGGATACACAAACTGGTCCATCCAGATATTATTCGGTGATAAAAAGAAATGTACTATCAAGCCATGAAAAAACATGGAGAAACATGGAAAAAATACATGTTGCTTAGTGAACGAAGCCAATCTGAAAAGGCTATATACTGTGATTTCAACTGTATGAGTTTTTGGAAAAGGCAAAGCTTACAGAGACAGTGAAAAGATTAGTGGTTGTTGGGGCAGGGGAGCAGGGATGAATGATGGGGAACAGGAAATTTTTAGGGCAGTGAAATTACCCTGTATGATATTATAATGATGGATGCTTGACATTTTGCATTTGTCAAAACCCACAGAACTACAGCACAAAGAGGGATTCTTAATGCAAACTATGGAACTGAGTTAATAACAATGTCACTATTGGTCCATCCATTGTAACAAGTGCAAGGTGTTGATAGGAAAACTGTGCGTGGGGATAAAGAAGGTATTTAGGAGCTCTGTGTATTTTCGTGGAAACAAAACTGCTCCGAAAACCACAGCATTAAAAAGTTTTAGTGTAGAAGAATATATTTTCTATCTGCATTACTAATAATCAGTCTGGCTTCTGCCTCCATTTCTCAGCTGACACTGTTCATACCAGTGATTCCCCCATCAGACTGGACCTAATGAACGAACTTTTCTTAATCCTCATTCTTCCTCTTAAAGCCTCCACAGTGCTCAGCATTTGGTTTGAGCTCTGGTTCCCAATGCTCATGCCTCCTTGGCTTTATGCAGTGATTTTAGAGAAGATTGTCAGGCGCAGTCTTTTATGCCCACGGGATTCATCCTGCCGGGAGCAAGAAGGCTGTCACAGGTATTCTCCCCAAGTCCCTCCAACCCCGAGGCTCTGTGATTACTTCACTGTTTCTACTTCCTCTTCCAACTCATGAATGTTGGCATGCATTCCTGAATCTCAGGTTCCTTTGCTCAGCTTATCAACACCTCACTTTACAGAAAGTAAGCCCTTGAGAGGAGGTAGCCAGGCTGAGGAAACGGAGGTAATGATTTTTAGAACATCACACCCTGCAGTGGCCTTTAGCCAGCCACCACGTGGACCTCCCGGCACTTACTGGTTCTTGCGTCTAAGTTCTGGGTTTGCCCATAATTCCATCTTCTTTTCCCACTTCTAATTCATCCATTTGTAAAGATTCTCAATGTCCAAGTATTCCCAAAGTATGCCTCCTTTCCATCTGTTCTCATTATCCCCACTGTCCTTTCTTGCATGGTGTATGACAGATGTCTCGTCTCCTATTTGATCTGTGTCTTAACCTATCCAACTGTCAATTTTTTTTCTTAAAACTGCATCGTTTCATTTTGTCTTGAAAGTCACAATGGCTCATTTTACTCCATCTAATGAGCTTCCTACATTTGACCTGTTATTTCAGGCAGACTAAAAGCTGCCTCTCAACCGCCTTTCTCCTATTCTTTTCACTGATTTCTTACTTCTGGTGCTCTGTATCAATCATTTCATTTTTCTAGGGACTGAAAGAAAAGAATAAAGAAATAATCTATGTAGCTTCCACCGTTCGGTTCAACCCTCACCCGAGGATATGTTTTGTTTTTTTTTTAAATTGATTTTTAGAGCGAGAGGAAGAAGGGGTTGGGGGGGGGAAGAATTATCAATTTGAGAGAGATATATAGATCGGTTGCCTCCCATATGTACCTCAACCAAGGATTGAACCCATACCATATGGTGTAAGGACAATGCTGCAAAATTCCAGCCGTGCTTCAGCCAGCCAGGGCTAGGCACTCCCTTATTGATTGCAAAAAGGAACTCCTCCAAGAATGTGTCTTATCCATACTGTTTCACTTGCCCTCAGGTGAAAACAGCCTTTTCCCAAGGTGTCTTCCCACTTCTCATTGAGGTGGCATGCTCTGCTTCTGTAGCTCTTAAAGTTCACTTAATACACCTGTTGTCAGAGTAAACAAGTTGCCTTCAGCGATTATCTCTGAGCGCCTGTCCTCTCACCTGATACAGTGTACACCCCATAGCGACAAACCACTTGGTGCCATATTTCTGCTTGGGGTCCCCTGTAGTGCTAAGTGTAGCTGCTGAAACATAATAGATTCTCCTGAAGGCTTGCTAATGCTGATCCCAATTATTGTGACACTTGAATGATAGTGCACTTTAAGCAGCCTGTTATTTTCAGACGTTGAGCAAGCAAATCCAATAATATACTGCACCTTGTTATGGGCTAAACAAGAATTAGGTGCTTTCCACAGATATTTGGGAAGGCTGATCAGTGTCAGTGGAAGACAGAGAGAGGTTTTGAGTGAGAGGATGGAAATGATGTAGGTTAAGTAGAGTGAGCTTGGCTGCAGCCTAAGAAATGCAGGGGGTGAGTTCAGCTGGTGGAGGTGGGCAAAGGGGGGCGGGAAATGGGGACATCTGTAACAGTGTCAACAATAAGTTAAAATTTAGTTGTTTCTTAAAAGAAAGAAAGAATGTGGCCCATTTACACTGCAGGGGCATTGGAACCGGGTGATTGGGAGAGGCTGCGAGCTGGTTTCTTGTCTTCAAGAGACCACCTATCTCCTTACATTTTTATTTTTTTTAAAGACGTACTATATATGTATTTCTTTTTTTTTTTTTTTTTAATAGAGAGGAAGGGTAAGGGATAGAGAGTTAGAAATATGGATGAGAGAGAAACATTGATCAGCTGCCTCCTGCATGCCACCTATTAGGGAGCCCACAACCCAGGCATGTGCCCTGACCAGGAATAGAACCATCATTTCCTGGTTCATAGGGAGATGCGTAACAATGGAGCTACACCGGCCAAGACTCGCCTTACATTTTGTTTATTATCCTGGCCTTTCACTTAAAGATGGGATGGAGGAGGGAGCTAATGTGGAATTTTGTACTCTCAGAATTATCAAGAAATTGACATCATTAAAATTGGAGATTTCTTTCTGGTTTCCTGGTGTTTTATTGTTTTCTAAAGGAACCTTCTCTTCCCACATCATTTACTTCCACCTCCTTTCTTCATGTTTTAGTCTTCGCCTGTCTACTTAATGGAGGAAACATGCTCTACTAAATCAGTGAAAATGTTGTCTATAATTGTTCATATTTATTTGTTTGCAACGATTTGTTAGATTATAGGTTAAAGTTTGATTGGAAAGAAATGCCACTCTTTCTTGCTGGGAGCTTTTGAAAAAAGCAGGTACTCGGCGTTTGGTGCGAGTGTGAAACGTGG
The DNA here is from genome assembly GCF_014108245.1 of Pipistrellus kuhlii. Taxonomy (NCBI): domain Eukaryota; kingdom Metazoa; phylum Chordata; class Mammalia; order Chiroptera; family Vespertilionidae; genus Pipistrellus; species Pipistrellus kuhlii. The sequence continues at coordinate 150,353,029 of NW_023425529.1, forward strand.
AGCAGAGAGATGTCCTTGGTGAAGTTACCTAGCCAGGTAAATGCGTGGTCTGTGTTAAGGAGTTCTCCTTAGGAACCTCTGTGCAGCCTGCATCAGAACCTCCTGGGAGGCCTGGCCCACCCCCAGCCTTTCTGATGCAGCGGGCCTGTGCTGAGACGAAGAATTTGCATTTCTAACTAGCTCCCAGGTGGGGCTGATGCTGCTGGCTGAGTTGCAGCCACATTTGAAGAAGCCCTGTGGCAGATGGTCGGCTTTTTCTCTCCATGTTCTAGGCCAGGGTTGTGACGGGTAGATCGGACACAGGACCTGCTGAAGTTCTCACCATCTCCTGGTCTGAGCCCAGGGCAGTCTCTTGCACTAAAACAAGACATCCCAGGTAATGCAGCCAGACCCTTCCAGACCCTCTGGACTTAGTATCTAGTTGACAGTGCAGGAGAGGAGGAGGACGGCCTGGAGAGGAAGTGGTAAATATACAAGCAAAACTCCAGGGAGAGCCAAGGGAGGTGTTGGTTTTTTTTTGCCCCGGAAAGAAAGAGTCCACCAGGAAAGGCTTTCTGGAGGAGGTGTTGGTACAAGACAGTATTTTAGGAGGAAAAAAACAAAACAAAAACAGCAGCACAGCCCGAGGAAAATGCAGGTGTGCTGAACAGAGTCCAGCTGGATTGGGAAACAGTTTATTTACTAGGAGAGAAATCAGGGCCCATTATTGAAATGCCGGGCTGGGAATGTTCACACTTAACCCGGTATTGATTAGACTCAAGTTTTTGAATAGAAAAAGGGACCTGGTTAAAAGTAGACTTTTGACATGACCTCTGTGAAAAGAGAAAAATCTCTCTTCTGCTCTGAGTTTTCCAGAGATCTGTCAGGGGCATTTAGGATGGCCTATGTAACTTAATTTCATTTTTCTAGGGATTGAAAGGGAAGAATGAAGAAATAATCTATGTAGCTTCCACCGTTTAGTCTCCCCCCCCCCCCCCCCCCCTTTTTACTTTGCGTGTGAAATGGGACCCTTACTTACAGACAGTATCCTGGTCTCCTTCTCCCAAGTGATCAAACAGACCGAACAGCCTCTGGCCTGTTTGAAGTGTCTGGTTGATGTAAAACAGCTGATCTGCAGTTGTTTCTTTCGCTCACAGACTTTTTTGAAATAAGCAAATCCATCCGCACAGATAGTTGCTTTTGAACTTTCTTAAAACCCCTTATCTGAAGTCCCTGTGAAAAGCCAAACTTGGCTGGCTGTGCTCTTGAGATGGTGCCTGGCCGGCAGCCTTTCTGGGGTATCTCCTCCCTATCTCCTCCCTCCAGTCCCCAGGGGTCACCTCCCAGTCTGTGGCTCCCCAGGGCGCAGGAGCACAAGGTGGCTTTGTCACCAGGCAGTGCCCGGCTCCTAAGGTAAGAGGCAAAGGAATGGAGCTGGTGGAGGTCACACGCCTTTTGCCTTTGCCTTCCTGGATGTCTGACGTAGCTGATTTTTGTCCCCACAGAATGCCAAATGCAGGCTCCTTCATGCTCAACGTGGTGGCTCTAGAACCCATCCCTGTAGCGCCTTACAAGCTACCTACCTCGTGGGCTGCTTCTCCTGTGAATAAACACTTTTGATGGCTTTTTCTCAGCCTAGTATTTCTAAGTATATTTAGAACTGGTGGGGAAACTGCCATCAAAGTTCCTCTTGGTTATTAGCCTGTTTTGACCATTCATCTCATTAGATTGCATGCTCAGAATGGGGCTGGGGTCGCTGACAGGATGTCGCTGTAGTTGAGTCATCCTATATAATAAAAGGGTGATATGCAAATTGACCATCACTCCCACACAAGATCGCTGCCCCCATTTGGTCAAAGAGGGCCACCCTCATATGGACACAAGATGGCTAGCAGGGGAGGGCAGTTGTGGATGATCAGGCCACCGGGGAAGGCAGTTGGGGGAGACCAGGCCTGCAGGGGAGGGCAGTTAGAGGTGACCAGGCCTGCAGAGGAGGGTAGTTAGGGGCAACCAGGATGGCAAGGGAGGGCAGTTAGAGTTGACCGGGCCAGCAGGGGAGGGCAGTTGGGGGTGACCAGGCCTGCAGGGGAGGACAGTTAGAGGTGACCAGGCCGGCAGGGGAGGGCATTTAGGAGCAATTGGGCTGGTAGTGGAGCAGTTAGGCATTGATCAGGCTAGCAGGGGAATGGTTAGGGTGATCAGGCTGGCAGGCAGAAGAAGCAGTTAGGGGCAATCAGGCAGGCAGGCAGGCAGGCAGGCAGGAGAGAGGTTGGGAGCCACTGGGATTGGGCCTAAACGGGCAGTCGGACATCTCTCGAGGTGTCCCACATTGGAGATGGTACAGGCTGGGCTGAGGGACACACTCCATCCCCCTGCACGGGCCTCTAGTTCATTTTATAAAATGGTTTATTTCTAAATAGGTAATAGATATATTAGGTACAAAAATTTATAAGGTCCAAAAAAAGTGTACAGTAACAAGCAAGTCTTAAGTCCCTCTCACTCCTGTCCTTCACATGGCTGGTTGCCTCAGTGGAGCGAGCTCTCTTGCCAATTCCTTCTTGGTCCTTCCACAGAGGTTCTGTTTGTTCACAATAATATCCGGGTGTTCCATTTACGTATCATAATGACCCGTTTTACATGTACAATTTAAAGGTTTTCAGTACATTCATGTAGTTGTATGACCATCTAGTTTCATCACAGTCCAGTTGCTGAACATTTCCATCACTTTTCAAAAGATCTCCATCCCTCTGGCCCTTTGCTGTCAGTCCCAGCTCCAGTCTCTCACCCCAGGTAACCATTTTCTGTCTCCACAGATTTTACTTTTCTGGATATTTCATGTAAATAGGGTCAAATGCTATGTAGTCTTTTGCATCTGGCTTCTTTCACTTAGCAAAATGTTTTTGATGTTCGTCTGTGTTGTACCATGTATCAGCACTTCATTTATTTGTTGATAAATCATAAATAGTTCCTTGAATGGATATACCGTATTTTGTTTATCCATTCACCAGTGGATAAACTTCTGGGTTATTTCTACTTGCTGGCAGTTTTTAGCTATGATCATCTGCATCCACCCAACTCTTTGTGTGGGCATAAGTTTTTAATCCTTTTTGGGGAAATACAATATATAGGAGAGGAGTCTCTGAGTCAATAGGAAAACCCAATGTCTGGGTTATATGCTAAATTTGTGATTAAATTTTAAAGAAACTACCAATATGTTCACTGAAATGTCTGCACCATTTTATGTTGCTGCCAGCCTCCAAAGGTGTATGAGAATTTCAGTTTTTTTTTCACATTCCCCACATAGTTGTTACTATTCATTATAGTTGGTATGAAATCCTATCACATTGTGGATGTAATTAATATTTCTTAATGACTAACGAACATCTTTTCATGTGCTTATTAACCATTTGTATATCTTTGGAGATTTAAACTCTTTAAAAAAATATATTTTATTGATTTTTTACAGAGAGGAAGAGAGAGGGATAGAGAGTTAGAAACATCAGTGAGAGAGAATCATCGATCAGCTGCCTCTTGCACACCCCCTACTGGGGATGTGCCTGTAACCAAGGTATATGCCCTTGACAGGAATTGAACCCGGGACCTTTCAGTCCACACGCTGATGCTCTATCCACTGAGCCAAGCCGGTCTCGGCTAAACTCTTTTTTTATTATCAATTTTAAAACATGTGCTAATAGTTAGTGTCTCTTACCAACTCTACTCCGTCCCCTGGCAATTTTTGTTCTGCTATTGCTATACTAATTGCTATTGCTATATTGTCAGCTGTTACAATTTTCTACAGCTTAATAATTACAATTATTTTAGTCTTCCTCTTACTGTATAAAAATAAAGTTTACCAATAATCATTTTTCAATGTTTCACCACTAATTTTCACTTCTTGTTTTGCTGAATTTTATCCTTTGGTTAGACTTGGATAAAATTTTCCCGAGTTCTTGGCTATTTAAAATATTTGGCTATTATATTTGAATAAAAATTGGACCAGGTTTAAAGTTTTGATTTCTTTTTTATTTCTTTGAGGACATTTTGGACATTTAAGCATTGAATGTTGCTCTGATTAATTTTAAATATTTGTCCCCTCATATTTTTTTGAACCTTTTATTTAAATGCCTAAATAATTCCTTCTTCTTTTTTAAAAAAATCCATGCTTATTGATTTTAGAGTGGGGAATGGCGAGTGAGAGGGAGAGAGAGAAACACTGTGAGAAACATCAGTTGGTAGCATTCCACATCCACCCTGGCTTGGGATTGAACTCACAACCTTGGTATGTGCCCTGACTAGGAATTGGACCTTTTGGCTTATGGGATGACCCTCCAACCAACTGAGTTGCAGCAACCAAGGCTGATTCCTTCTTAATTTTTGAAGATCAGTGGTGACACAGGAAATGTCTTAGTGTTCATTTTGTATTAGTTATTTCTGGGATATGGTATGTTCATTTATTATGGAGAATCATCTTTTGTTTCTAAAATTATTAAAGTATTATACCCTAAAATATTTTTCTTGTTCCATTTAAAATTTTCTCCTTATATGGACACCAATTGAGAGCCTGTTGGATTTCCTCTGTTTGTCTCTTCACATCGATCCTTTTTCCGTTTCAATATTTTTGAGTTTTCCCCCTCAAAACCCTCATGTTTTCACCAGTGCATTTTTTTTTTTTTTTTTTTTTTTTGTGTGTGTGTGTGTGGTTAACTTCCATTTTGGTGATTGTCTTAGTCTGATTGGATTAGTGTAATAAAGTACCATAAACTAGAGAAATTATAAACAAAAGACATTTTTCTCTCAGTTTTGGAAGCTGAGAAATCTGAGGTCAAAGGCCAGTGGCTTCGTTGTCTCATGAAGTCCCTTTTCTGGTTCAAAGATGGCTTTTTACTGTGTCCTCACGTAGTGGAAGAGACAAGAGAGCTCTCTGGAGCTTTTTTTTTGACACTAATCCCATTTTCTGGCTCCTATTTCTCCTGTCCACTAGATCTAGGTGGCCTTTCCTTCTCCTCATAAATCCTTCCACATTTCAGCAGTTAGCTCTCTGCAGAAGGACAATAGTACATGTAATTTTCCTAGATTAGGGGTGTCGAACTCAATCAGAGAAGGGGCCAAAATCTAAAATCCAGCCTAAATCGCGGGCCGAATGGTTTACTGAACAGTCATAAACTGTCATTGTGATGGAAACGCAGCGGAGTGCAGTGATGACAGCGAGGTGCGGGCCACATTGCAAGGCCTGGCGGGACGGATTTGGCCCGTGGGCCTTGTGTTTGACACATGTGTCCTAGATGGTCAGATTTCAAAGAACATGGGTCCAGACTCCCACTTGTTTCCTAATGTAAAATGTGTTTTGTTTGAGTCACTCAGGGGTCTTAGTGTCACTCAGGGGCTTAGTTCTGGCTGCTATCACAGACTGCCTCAGGCAGAAATGTATGTCTCACAGTTCTGGAGATTGGGAGGTCTGAGATGAAGGTGCTGGAGACTTGGTGCCCGGTAAGAACCCGCCCTGTGTGCACACCTGGTACAAGGGACAAGAGCGGTCTTGGGAGGCTCTCTTCTAAGGGCACTAATCCCATTTACTAGGGCTCCATCTTCATGAACTATTCACCTCCCAACGGCCCTACCTCCTAACACCATCACGTTGGGGGTTAGGTTTCAACATACAAATTTGGGGGAGGAGGGTGCGCACAAGTATTCGTTTATAGCAATGATAGTTTTACATATTTTTCTGCTCCCTCCCAGCCCCTTTCGGGCTTGCCCTCATACTTTATTTCCTTTTCATATTTTCCCATAACTTCCCTGAACTCTTGTTCATTTTCTTAAACATTTCTTTACAGAAATGATTGCTTTGTTAGTTTATGACAGTACCTAACAGAATTTTACCTGGGCAAAATTTTGATCTGTTAGATGCAACATTTCTTTGGTGGGTGTTTTTCATTTTGCTCTTCTAACACATCTTTGTAAAGGTCACCTTTTGTTATCAGGCGGGTTCTCTATGAAGTAGCTATTTGTAAGAGCTTCCCAAGAGCCAGGAGCTGGGTCTGTGTCCCAGGCTAGTAGAAATTCTTGTGACCTCATGGTGTGTGTGTGTGTGTGTGTGTGTGTGTGTGTGTGTATGTGTGTGTACATGTAATCTTCTCAACCTTTGTTTTCCTCTTGCTTGCTGAAACTATGGTATTCCCAGGGCTGTCTTAGTCTTTTTCAGCTTGCCTCAGCAATAGACTGCTTCCTCCAGCGATGGCTGGGCCGTGTAGTCTCTCATTCAGGTCCACCTTCAGGGCTTCTGGAGATTTCCCACCACACGGCATTCAGGGAATCACATTAGTGCTGATCCGCACGTCTGTTTCCCTTGTTTCCAGAAAACTAGCGCTGGGTTTGTTGCTAAGGATATTCTGCTTATTTGGAGAGAGCTGCAGGCATCGTAAAGCATTTTCCTTCTCCTCTGTCTGACGTTTCCTGTAGTTTGGCAGGTTGGAGTCATGGTGCTCAGCAGCAGATGTCTTCCAATTTCCTCAGGGATGGAGTTGCATTGGTGTGTGTGCTCCATCTTGCCTTTGGGTGACTTCCAAGAGGAAGTCTTTGAGCCAGGATACTGGGACAAGACAACTCTAGTGTTCTATCTTTTCTCCACCCGTTAAAATTTTTAATACTGTGTGTTGTAGTTACTTTTTCCTTTGAACAGCTTTTCACATATCTCTAAAGTAGGGGTGTCGAACTCAATCAGAGAAGGGGCCAAAATCTAAAATCCAGCCTAAATCGTGGGCCGAATGGTTTACTGAACAGTCATAAACTGTCATTGTGATGGAAACGCAGCGGAGTGCAGTGATGACAGCGAGGTGCGGGCCACATTGCAAGGCCTGGTGGGATGGATTTGGCCCGCGGGCCTTGTGTTTGACACATGTGCTCTAAAGAATAACGTCTTTTACAAACAGCCTTTTATTTTTAGGTCTGCAATGATAAGAGTAGAAAATGTATCTCAAGGAAAGAAACAGTAATTTCCTTGACTTTGACAGTTCTTTAAGGAAATCAGAAGTAAGAGGAAGTTACGGAGGTAAAATCAGAAGAACCAGAATAGAGCACGGCTTGATGTTTGTAAACAGGAGGCTTGGGTTTGTTAGGCGTGTTTAGCCAAGAAGACTGCACTGTGTGACTGGACTCCCCGGTTTTGATATCAGGCATGCATTGTGGTTACCCATTTGTGACTTGCCAGCGTTCCTCAGATATTCCCTTGACGTTCTTAGGCTGCTCAACTCAGAACTCTTGGCTGGGTTGATAGTTGAATTAAACAGTATTTCCATGTACAGCAACAGTCTGCATGCAAGTATGAAAACGAAAAGACAGTGCGACATACTTTATTTAAACATTAACATCCAGAAGTAGAAATAATATAAGCATGAGGTCAAAGACTAAAGGGAAAGGAAATTAAGGTACCAAGTATCTATGGGTCACTAACTCAATTTGATTTTTAAGGGCCAACGCACTAACAGTGACAGTATCCAGGGGTGGGCAAAGGTAGGTTAATAATAGTAAACAATACAATACTAAATGAATGAATAGATAAATAAGAATAAACTGTGTTTTGCATATTTATAACTGTAAACAAACTTTTGCCTACCCTGTATATTTATCTGGAGATCTTGGGCCAGAGGGAGAGCCAGGATTTATTAATAGTTTAGAGCAGTGGTCGGCAAACTCATTAGTCAACAGAGCCAAATATCAACAGTACAACGATTGAAATTTCTTTTGAGAGCCAAAGTTTTTAACTTAAACTTTTTCTGACACCTCTTCTTCAAAATAGACTTGCCCAGGCTGGCTGTGTTTTTTTGTGGAGCCACACTCAAGGGGCCAAAGAGCCACATGTGGTTCGCGAGCCGCGGTTTGCTGACCACTAGTTTAGGGGATGAAGGGCCTTGCTCTTTGCTTGAGTAGAACAGAAGAAAAGCATTTGTAGGGAAGGGCCCTGGCACCTTAGAGATGGGAGAAGAGGCCCTTCCATCAGCTCTCTGGATGGGAGTTAGAGCCACAGTCAGACCCACATCTCTCAGACCCAGAGCTGTGGGAGGTAAAGTGGCTACATCAGGGCCTGCTCATTCTGATGGTGTATAGGGCAGGATGCTTAGAAAGGTAGGGAGTGGTCAACACCAAAGTAAGGAGAAGTGCAAAGAATGGGTGGGAAGGAGGGAGGCAACTGCACTGATGTCATGGTTTTCTTTGGAGGTGATTTATTTTTAACCACAAGACAACCAACAGGAAACATACAGGGAAGTAATTTCTCCTGTTTTTTGGAGATTATTTTAAACACAAATGATCTCACATTTAATTAAATGTATACCACCCAGATTTGATTTATTGAGCAAATACAGATGAACTTCTTTATTTTTTCATTTTGTTGTAGGACACTATGCTAGGCATCCTATCTAATTCTTCTATCTAATAAAAGAGTAATATGCAAATTGACTGTCACTGCAACATACAAGATGGCTGCCCCCATGTGGATACAAGATGGCTGCCAAAGATGGCCAGCAGGGAGGGCAGTTGGGAGGTGATCAAGCCTGCAGGGTAGGTCATTTGGGGGGGGGGGGGGAGCCAAGGCCTGGAGGGGAGGGCAGTTGTGGGGGACCAGACCAGCAGGGGAAAGCAGTTAGGGGCAATGAGGCTGGCCAGGGAGCAGTCAGGCTGGTAGGGGAGTGGTTAGGGGGTGATCAGGCTGGGAGGCAGAAGCGGTTAGGGGCAATCAGGAAGGCAGGCAGGTGAGTAGTTGGGAGCCAGCAGTCCTGGATTGTGAGAGGGATGTCTGACTGCCCGTTTAAGCCCAATCCCTTGAACCGGCAGTCGGACATTCGTTGAGGGGTCTTAGATTGGAAAGGGTGCAGGTTGGGCTGAGGGACACCCCGCCCATCCCCGTGTACAAATTTTGTGCACCGGGCCTCTAGTTATAAATAAGCAAAGTCTAGTCACATCTCTCAAGACTGATAGATGAATTAAGCAGAGCACATATCACATAGCCAAACAGATTAGAAGTAGGTTCTTAAAAAAAAAAAATCAATCTTTTTTGGGGCAGAAATTAGAAAGATACTTACATAGCAGATCTGTGAAATCATAGATAGGCATTAAAAAAAGCAGGAGCTATTCTCAGAAAGGCCAGACCTTAACTAGCATTGCCTTGTAGAACTCCAGTCTTAACGGCTTGCATAAGAACAAATGATGACTGCTTCCAGGCTGTGGTGGAAAGTTGGTAAGGAAAGTGTGTGTGGAAGAAGTAAGAAGTAAAGACTGTCTTCTTCTTGCCAAAACCGGTTTGGCTCAGTGGATAGAGCGTCGGCCTGCGGACTGAAAGGTCCCAGGATCGATTTGGGTCAAGGGCATGTACCTTGGTTGCGGGCGCATCCCCAGTAGGGGGTGTGCAAGAGGCAGCTGATTGATGATTCTCTCTCATGGATGTTTCTATTTCTGTCCCTCTCTCTTCCTCTATGTAAAAAATCAATAAAATATATTAAAAAAAATAAAAAAGACTATCTTCTAGGTGGCAATCCGTTTCCTGCCAGATGAAATGATATGTCTTTTTAGTTCAGGGTGGTTGGAGTTAAGGACCTACGTGGTCTGAGGTGACTCCATTGTTTCTGATCTGCTGACCTTGGGGCCAGCCCTCCGTGTCTTGGTGAGAGCGTTAGAGATGTTGCTGAGAGGGAGGCAGGTGTTTCCATGTGGAATTTGGTGGGGAAACTTGACTCTTCAAGAGGAGTGAGTTGGGCAAGAAGAATCTACAGCTAACACTACAAACCGAATGGTTTTTCTTGGAGAAACTTGCTGCAGGGAGACTCATTTTCAGATGTGCACAGCACTTTGCTCTGTACCTGCCACCACACGTGACTTCTTGGTGCCCCTTCCATGGCTTTCTTTGTCACAGGGGGTCACTGGGTCTTTGCTTCTTTTCCGTCTTCTCCACAGACCCCTGTACACGTTTGCTAGAGCTGCTGTCTCAAAGTACCACAGACTTGGGTGTCTTAACAGGAATTTATTTTCTCGCCATTCTGGAGGCTGGAAGTCTCAGGTCAAGGTGTCAGCGGGATCGGTTCCTCGTGAGGCCTCTTTCCTTGGCTTGCACGTGTCCGCCTTCTGGCCGTGTCCTCACATGGTCTCGCCTCTGTGTTCCCGTATTCCCAGTGTCTCTTTGTGCAAATTTCCTTTTCTTAAAAGGACCACAGTCAGATTGGATTACAGCCCATCTTAATGGCCTTGTTTTAACTAAAGTTTTTTAAGAACCTTTTTCCCAGTATAGTCACATTCTGATATACTGGGGGTTAGGGCTTCAACATACATTTAGGGGCGGGGGAACACAATTCAGCAAATAACAGACCTCTTGGCTGGGCATGTTTGTTACTTATGCTTTTTTGTTTCTGTCTCCTGCACTTGCCTTCACTTTCACTGGTACAAGACAGACCCTGGACCCACAGTTCACAGCTCCACCTTCCCCCCCGCCCACTGTATGTCCTGTTATAACCCTAAACAGCATCCCTGATCAAACTCATCCCCCCTCGCCTGCTTCCTCCCCTCTGCCCTGATGTCAAACTTTCTGATCATTCTTACACTTTTATCTGCCCTCAGCAGCTAACCGATTACAGGTTCATTTTTCCACAGAAGTGGGTTTTACACAATCACCTTTTCATTCCCATTGCCGCTTGTCCAAGTTATCCCGTGAAGCGCAAATTGTTGCAGGAGCTTTGAAACTGGACACCCCCCGGCCCCTGCCATCCATCTCTCTGTTTGCACTTCTTAGTCTATATTACTTTCAGATTCATTTTTCAGAAGTTCTACTGTTGTGTTATTATTTCTACCCCAGTGGCTGGCTCCCTTCCACCCGCGGCGTAAAGACCATATTTCTCAACGAGGCATTTGAGGTTCGTTATAGTCTGATTCCAACCTATTTTCCAAATGCGTCTTTAACTCCTCAGCATTAATTCTCGCTCTTCTTCCCATATGTCGTCGTAAATCTGTCCCCTGGCCTGGTGGAGCCGTTGGCATTCCTGGCATGCCTTCTCCTTGTGCTCTAGGATTTCTGTTTCTTTTCAAGTATTACCCAACGTCTGAGACTAAGTTGAACTGAATCCCTACCTTCTCTTTGATGGAAGCCCTCACATCCCTTTAAAAATCAACACCACTTCATCTCACATTGAAGTCTCATTTCTTTGTGCTCGGTCACACTTAGGATATTGGCCGTGGTATAAATGTGCTGGCTCAGTGGTTGGCAAACTCATTAGTCAACAGAGCCAGATATCAATAGTACAGCGGTTGAAATTTCTTTTGAGAGCCAAATTTTTAAAACTTAAACTTCTTCTAACGCCACTTCTTCAAAACAGACGAGCCCAGGCCGTGGTATTTTGTGGAAGAGCCACACTCAAGGGGCCAAAGAGCCACATGTGGCTCACGAGCCGCAGTTTGCTGACCACAGTGCTGGCTGACTGGTCCAGACATCAGGCAGCCATTATTGAGCTCTGCTCTGTGCCAGGCAGTGAGGCCCCAAGAATCTTCAAGGTTTGGTTTCTGCTTTAGGGTGATGATGTCATGGGGGAAGTAAACAGGGACATGATGGTGGAATTGACTGCCCAGCGGAAGAAGCTTGGCTGGTTGTGAGCAAGAGCGGCAGCACCACCTGAGATCGGCCCAGGTGTCAGGGATGAGGCGTTTGAACTGAAGGTTAAAGCGATGGTAGAAGCTTCCAGGTGGAGAATGAGTGCCAAGCATTCAGCCAGAGAGAGCTACACGTACGATGGCCTGGAGCGAGACGGGCAAGAAAGGAGGAGTGGGGTTGTGGCACCAGAGAAGAGTGGACAGTTTGTGTTTTGTTTTTAGGAAAACGGCTCTTGATACTCTAGTCTGTGCTTAGAAAAGGGGGTGCAACATGGGAGGTAGGAAAGAAATGAATTAGGAGGTAATTGTTATAGAAACAAGCAGAAATCAAGAGAAAAGACCCTACATTATTTCACCCGTGTTTGTGTGAGTGTATGTTTCGTTTTCTCAACCAGATTATAAATTTGGGAGCCACAATGTATGTTTTATCTATTTATCTTTTAAAAAATATTTTATTGATTTTTTTACAGAGAGAAAGGGAGAGGGATAGAGAATTAGAAACATCGATGAGAGAGAAACATCAGTTAGCTGCCCCTACACATGCCCTATTGGAGATGTGCCTGCAACCAAGGTACATGCTCTTGACCGGAATCGAACCTGGGATCTTTCAGTCTGCATGCCGATACTCTATCCACTGAGCCAAACCAGTCAGGGCTATTTATCTTTTAATACTCACATTATTTAGTATGTTAGTGTGTCTGTAAAAGGTACTTAATGGATTCTGATGATATGGCTTAGGTTATATTCATTATCTTCCCGCCAGACTCAGAATGTATAAGAAGTAGTAGTGCCTATATTGAACACAATTGAATTTATGACACAAATAATGAAGAGCTTACCGTAAGAAGAGGAAAGGATGAAATATGTAAAAACATGCAGAAGAGTAAACCATGCACCTCTCTTTGCATGCCTTGAGTGGATAAGGTGACATGGTTAGGCAGTGGACTGAAGCCTCTCCCTGGGGGGTTGCTATGCGGAGAGGGGAGACCCTGGCGTGGTTTGGGGAAATTCCCAGGATGAAGAACGGACGACGACACGTGCTACTTACCAAGTGGCATAAATGAGTGTGAGTCTCCGCTCTGATTGATGTATTTCTCTTTCTCGCTGCTTCCTGCAGATATTATATGACCTTTCATCATGGGGGAAATAGAGCAGAAGCCAACTCCAGGATCGCGACTGGGGGCCCCAGAAAATTCAGGGATCAGCACCTTGGAACATGGACAGAAGCCGCCTCCAACACCTTCCGGAAAACTCATGTCCATCAAAATCCAAATGCTGGATGACACCCAGGAGGCGTTTGAAGTTCCAGTAAGTCGGGGAGTATCTGAACTCAAGCATGTGAGCAGCCTTCAGCATGGGGAGGTTCATCTCATGTTTCAGTGGCATGAGGTGTCAGGAAGAGGGTGTTGTGTATTCTGCATCTTCCTTTCCTTCCTCCATCCCCCCTCCCCAACACTCTCCTCTGACCCATTGTGGTTCTGAGCTGTCTGGTCTTTAGATTTATGCGTGAACTGCCTATATAGTGATGTCAGTGGGCACGTCACTTGAATTTTACTGACTTTCCAGATACAAATACATATATGTGCATGTATACGCATACGTATTATATCTGTTTGAATTGGAGAGAACTGGTGGTCTTGTGGCTGGATCTCGGTTTAATTTGCTTATCACAGGCACTTTCTCTGTGCGTGTGCGCGTGCGCGTGCCACTGCTCTAAGGTGCTGGTGAGAAAAATCCTAAGAGGATGGTCAGAGCCCTGCACGAGTGTTCTCGTTCAGAAGAGAAGTTGACGCCCATGTTTGTGGGTGGGGGTGGGATGCAGAGAAACCCTGACCCGCGCCCTCCGTGTGGCAGCTCTGGAATGGAAGAGCCGGTGTCTCGGGCAGAGCTGAGGTGCTGGGCGGTGCAGAAGAACCGCCAGCCTTGGTCTCTTCCACGGTTTTCCTCGGAGTCCCTGCCTCATCGCCCCCTGCCCCCCTCAGCCTTCTCCGGCCTCCTCCATACATGGAGCTCCTGCTGGCGGTGAGGGACCTGCCAGCCATGTACCGATGGAGGCCTTCTTGCTCCCAGGCTCGGAGAGCTCGGTGTGTGTGGCCACATCTCCAGGACTGCACTTTCCTCGAGAACCATTATCCCTTTTGTGGGTCTGAGTCCATGGAATTCTCAGCACACTTTGGATTTCTGTTCCCATGTTCTCTCTCGGGGACTAAGCACAACATCGCTGGGGGAAGAAAGTAGCTCTCGAATTCCAAACAGCCAACTTATAAACACACTTTGGGAACATAACCTGTTTTTAGAGTGGAGCTGATCCATCTATTATTCCTGTTGGTTAGAGCGGCTGAAATTTAAGTTTGGCATCCACGTCAGTAACCCATCATTTAATCATCTGCGTGACATGATTCACTAAATTATATCTATTTCAAAGAATATTCTCCAGAGCGTGTGAATTCTCATCGTCTCAGGGAAAGATGAGCCTCAGAATAGCTATGGGTAAAACCACCAAGTTATTGCACATCGCAGACAACCTTTGTGTCTTTCTGATGTTCTCGTTTTGAAATTCATATCTAGCAAGGCCTTGGGAGCAGCTTCGTATTTTGGTGAACAAACCTGTTGCTAATCTGCTGAAATTATAAAACTGAATTGAGGAGCGCACCTGCTAGCCTGTTAGAATTAGGCCTTTTAGAACGTGCGGCCTGCCCCTGCTTCTTCACCCCCCCCCCCCCCCCCCCCCCCCCCCGCTTACCCCCTCGCTGCCCCTCCCCCTTGCAACTTTTTCTCTGCATCGCCAGACTGGTTTGGTGAGGATTTAGTTTCAGTATTTCCTGTTTGGTTCTGTTAAGACTTCTGGGCCCAAGTCTGTAGCATCACATTCTATTAAATGGTGTTCCTGTATGTGGTTTGGACCCGGGAGCGATCAAATGCTGCTGCTGTGTGCACACACTACAGGAGGCATTATACTGTATTCAATTGCAGCTCTTCAGTTCCCTACACCGAAGAATGTCAAGACTCTTAGCTACCTACTGTTTAGGAATTCTGTAGGAGCTCTCTGAGAAATAGGAATAGAAATATGTTTTCACCTTTTAAAACTACATAACTTGACAATTTCTGGTGTCTGTGCTTTGTATTTGTAACTCCTCTGCCTGGAGGGAAACTTTTTCACCCTGCAACCCTTCACCCACAAACTCCTATGCACCCGCAAAGGCCCTGTCAGTTTTACCCAGATGCCAGCTCCTTGAGGTGGGGGCTGGAGCTTTTTCTTCACTCCTTCAGACCTGTTTGCTCATCCACCTATTAGGGTGGAGCCTGACTGCCTGGGTTCAAATCCCAGCTTCTCCTACTAACCTATTGATCACCTTGAACAGGCACTTAACCTCTTTGTATCTCGACTTTTCACCCATAAAATAAGGCTAATTATAAACCCTACCTTATTGTCTGAGAATAAAAGGAGTTGATGCAACTGAAGTGTTTGGAATGACTCTTGGCACATCCTGTTAGCCTAATACAAGAATGATTGGTGGCATCAATGTCCGTTTGCCACCTCACTGCTGGCTTCTTGGCAGGGACCTTATCTCATCTGTGGCACCCAGCGTAGCATCTGCTTTGTAGTAGGTGTTCACTAAGTGTTTGCTGACTGACGGTCGGAATGAGTTTATTTCACAAGTAGAATTAATTGTTTATTTTTCACATGCCTCACCCATTCATATCTTTTTTAAAAAATATATATTTTATTGACTTTTTACAGAGAGGAAGAGAGAGGGATAGAGAGTTAGAAACATCGATGAGAGAGAGTTGTCGGTCAGCTGCCTCTTGCACGCCCCCCATTGGGGATATGCCCGCAACCAAGGTACATGCCCTTGACCAGAATCGAACCCAGGACCTTTCAGTCCGCAGGCTGACGCTCTAGCCACTGAGCCAAACCGGTTTCGGCACCCATTCATATCTTGTTCTTATTTTTCTAGTTTGGTTAGAATGTTCCTTCTCAACTAGCGGGCAACAGATGTTTTCTACAAGTGCCTGCAGAAAGGCGGATATCAGCATTTTTATTGACTAAGCTGATTCTCAATTGCTACCTTATGCTCTTGAAGAACTGGAACAGCCAGCTGGAAGGCAGCAGGCTGCCTCGGTGACGCAGCCCCTGTGCTCGAGATGGAGGAGGGTGACATAGGATTGCAAGAGACCCCACAAGCTCCCCGTAACTGCTTTAAAAATTTTGCTCCAAAACTGGATGCTGTGAATTCATCAAGGCTCAGTGGCCCTGGAAGTGTTCCCGTGGCCCACATGTGACCCTCCTCTGATTGGGTGCCCCGAGAGGATGAATTCTTTTTGCTCACTCACATTTGCCACACAGATGAGCAGGGCACATGGCCAGAAGTCATTGCAGTGTCCCTTTGGGAACATTCTTCTCTGAACCATTTTTTTTCTCCTTGGGGATTGAATTTCCTGGGCCTTTTCCTGTGACATTTATTGTACACCATGAATATGGGCAAAGTAGTCATTGTAAATGCAAATTCCCTAAATATTTCCTGGCGCAGATAACCAATACTCTCCAAGATTGCCTCCCTGGCTATTTATAGCCTTTAAAAATTATTTAAGAGTTTAACCTTTTCAGAGGCCTCGGCTGTGAGCGTCAGACTTTCCGCTCCGTAGCTAGTTTTACCACTGCCTCAGCTCTTGAACGTGGGCAGTCTTTTTAGGTATTTCCTTCTGCAGAGTTGAAAGGTCGAAAACAAGACCTATAGAGAGTCGGTTCTTTCTCAGCATTATATCATCTTTATGTGGAAAAAGCTGTGCAAATAAGCCTCACCCTGTGGTTTACGACATACGCAGCTTCCTCTTCCAGCCAGAGGTTATAAAACCAACGGACTCTTGAGGGTCTGAAAGGGTTAATGGCGCCCCTTCCACTCCCCCCACCAGTATCCTCACCCCTGAAGGTCCCTGAGAAGGTTTTGTGTGTCCTGTCCTCATGACCCTGCCGGTAAACAAACACGCTTTCTCCTGACGTTTTTAGGATAAGCAGATGGTTTCTTCCCCGAGTGTTTATTCAGTGTGTGTGTTTTCATTAGCAAGATCACTCTCGGAAGAGCCAAGAAGAGCCGAGGAAATAAAACCAAGCCATCTTGCTTCTCTTGAGTAGCCGGGGTGAGAATGGCTGGGAAAGATGCTCATCGGTGCCCAGGAGACCCCTAGTCCTTGTTGAGGAGGGAGCAGGCGTGAGAGGTGGAGGCAGTGAGAGGTGGAGGCGGGTGGAAAATGGTACCACCATGCTAATTGTGGCAGGAAAGACTCAGCGGTCAACCATGGCCATCTCAGGAAGCAGTCACTGTGCCTTTTTTGTAGTTGTGTCTTGTTAGCACTTTACTCTGATGCTTTTATAGCTTCCAGCTGCCTGAGGGTAAATTACGGACTTCTGAGTTGGGGAGGTCGGGAGAGCACAGGGAGACCTCATTTAGGTCTGCAGTTGATGGCTCAGATTCTTGAGCTGCTTTCATTGTATTATTATTATTTTTTAATATATATATATATATATATATATATATATATATATATATATTTATTGATTTTTTACGGAGTGGAAGAGAGAAGGCTAGAGAGTTAGAAACATTGATGAGAGAGAGTCATCGATCAGCTGCCTTCTGCGCGCACGCACAGACACACACACACACACACACACACACACACACACACACCCGGGATGTGTTTGCAACCAAGGTACCTGCCCTTAACCGGAATCGAACCTGGGACCTTTCAGTCCGCAGGCCGACTACGACGACGCTCTATCCACTGAGCCAAACCTGTTTCGGCGAGCTGCTTTCATTGTTATCAACACCACTTTCCTGGGTGTTTTCCCTCCTGCATGAGCACCTCATGCCAGGAAATTATTTTCTTTGTTTACGAGCGTATTTTCGGCTTCCCGCAGGGAGTGTGAGTTCTTTGTTGGGCAAGGCCTCTTCCGTTCTTGTTTATCGTTGGATCCGACACCTGAGCAGGGCCTGGACCCAGCACATACTCCCTACCTGTGACCGACCCACACCTGTGTTCGGTCATTGAATGCACACATTATGAGAAATGCTTCATGCTGCCTTCTCCTCGAGGTGAGGGAACCCCTGGGAAAAGCTTTGAGTCACCTCCTCACATTTGCAAAGTTAAGGTAGGGCTGGGATTGGAACTCGGCCCGCATGACCGCAGCACCATCTGCCTTCCCTGCACTGGGAGCCACCTCATAAGATTCCTGGGCTTCCGCTGCCTCTCCCCATTGGGTCTTTGCATACATGCCTCCTGCAGCTCCCCAGGGGAGGTCACCACGTTCTTCCCTTCCTGCTGCTCTGGGTCTGTCCCCTCCTAAGCACCACTCATCCTCTACTTCTAACAAATCAAAATGCCCCAAACTGTCCAGGCCTCCCCCCAACCCTGGCTCTTATTGGGGGCTTACCTTTCTCTTCTGCAGTACTAACTGTCCGTACCTCTAATTAGACTTTGAGTCACCATCCCGAATCTTGCTTTTCTCCCTAATTAGTTCCTTTATGTATTTCTCTGCTGAGATTTCGTTGGCTCATCTGCAAAAAGAGGTGTTTGGTCCAGATGACATTCAAGGTTTTTTTTTCTTCCTTTTTTTTGGAAGTTGGGAACCCTGTGTTGACATGTTCTTTTTAAAATATATTTTTATTGATTTCAGAGAGGAAGGGAGAGGAAGAGAGAGAGAGAAACATCAATGATGAGAGAGAATCATTGACCAATGCTTCCTATATGCCCCACACTGGGGATTGAGCCTGCACCTCGAGCATGTATCCAGACTGGGAATCGAACTGGGACCTCCTGGTTTATAGGTTGATACTCAACCACTGAACCATACTGGCCAACTCTGTGTTGACATTTTTTGTTGATGCATTACTTAATTCTTCCATGGCTGGGTTTGTAAATTCCTCCGGCAGATGGTAAACTGAAAAAAGGTATTTTTATTTTTTAAAAATATATTTTATTGATTTTTTACAGAGAGGAAGGGAGAGGGAGAGAGAATTAGAAACATCGATCAGAGAGAAACATCGATCAGCTGCCTCCTGCACACCCCCAATGGGATGTGCCTGCAACCAAGGTACATGCCCTTGACTGGAATCGAACCTGGGACCCTTGAGTCCACAGGCCGACACTCCACCCTCTGAGCAGCACCGCTTAGGGCCAGAAAAAGTATTTTTAATCAATAACCTCTCGCTTCCACCTTCCAAAGCCTGATTAGACACAGTAGTTACGTGTACCTGGTAAGTGCTAGAAAGAATAGTGGTGAGGATGAGTCGGTATGCTATGGTTTATACACTGAGTGGCCAGATAATTATGATCTCTGAATGCATAATAACCTGGCCACTCAGTGTATATCCTATATAATAAAAGTCTAATATGCAAATTGTCCCCTCGACCAGGAGTTCTACCAGCAGGAAGGCCGGCCAACTGCCCATGTCCCCTCCCCCTGGCCAGGCTGGCCGGACCCCACCCATGCACGAATTCCTGCACCGCATTCAGAGATCATCATAATCTGGCCACTCAGTGTATATCATATGCTTCTTATGGGCATCAGGAAATGTGAAGACTTAATTTGTCTGTGTGGAGGGGAGAGGGTCACTTACTTAAACCTCACTGAACTAAATTGGACCAAACTACCTGCCATTTAAACATTGGGAGAGAGCAGACTGACAGAACTTAGTATTTTCTAGAAATCACAGTAGTAGTAGTAAATAAACAGGTCTAAGACAGTACCTGAAATTTTAAGAGAAGTAATTATCTTGCGTGTCATAATAGAGTCTGCAAAGGTTTTTACTTGGGGCAAACTTGCCTCCACTCTCTCTGAGACCTAATTAGGAGTCTCCTACAGTCAGCCCTTCAATGATGAAACATTTATTTCATTTTCTTGCCGTTTGAAATGCAGCAGTCACTTAATTTCTTTAATCGTCAGTGAAACCTGGGCTTGACATCAATTGAGAGCCTGTTCTTCAAGGGCTTGGCGATTCCAATTCCGGGGAAGGCCTCCGTGGCTGTGGAATTCTCAAGCTGTCTGCTGCGGTGTGAGCTCAGGGAGAGGGCAAGCAGGAGGGGTCTTTTCTGAAACGCTCTGTGTGTGTTTGACCTCAGGCAAAGCCGAGGCTCTGCTTTGAGCTGGACTTGTGCTCACTCCGAGCAACTGTGTCTTTAGAAAGTCTCCTTCCTTTTCGTTGTCTTGTTTATTTTGAATGACTTATGTATTCCTTTTTAAATTTTATTTCAGCCATCCTGGGGGAGTGTGCCCTCGTTGATAAGACGCTGAAAGTCTTCTCCCCTTGTTCCCAAAGAGGCGAGATGTACATTTTAAACACAGGTCTTGCTTCTCACTCCCCTTGAGATTACCAGTCTCTAGCCGTGGGCTTGTCCCCTCCAGATGACCTGATGATAGTGATATTACTGTGTTTCCCCGAAAATAAGACATCCTCCGAAAATAAGACCTACTTACAGATTTCCTTCTGAGTGAAATATAAGGCATCCCTGAAAATAAGCCCCCCCTAGGCTAAACATGAGAGATTTGGTCCACTGATTTGAAAGAAATGGAGTCACAAGAAATTCACCAGGAAATTCAGGAATTAGATTGTTATGATGATGTTCCAGAAGATGATGACATGATTGTCATTGAATAAGAGTCAATTCTTGATACTGTAGGATTCACAGTTTGTCTGATTTTTGTTGACAACTACCGTACTACCGTACCGTATACAGGTAATAAATTTCCTTTATTTTCATTTAACAATAAATGTGTGCCGTATTCTTCTTCATGGAAAAATAAGCCATCCCCTGAAAATAAGACCTAGCGCATCTTTGGGAGCAAAAATTAATATAAGACACTGTCTTATTTTGGGGGAAACAGGGTAGAAGGTAGATATGAGTTCCAGGTCTACTTTTTTTCCTTTCTTTTTTTTAAAAAATTAAATTTATTGGGAGGAGCAGTGGTGAATCACTAAGTGTCAGGTGTACAGTTCTGTAATACATCTTCTGCACATTGCATTGTGTGCTCACCACCCAAAGTCTAGTCTGACCTTGCACGAAACGCACTTAAGAGGAGGTGATGGGTGTGGTGGTGAGACCTAAATAAAATCTAATTGGCCACTTAAAATCAGAAGGAGACGTGTGTACCCAGCGCTGTATTCACTGCCTCCTAAGCAGGTCCGGTTTAAACCAGAATGGGGAGAAGGAATTTCACAAGTTCACTCAGCTTTTCAAAAATAAGTCAGCATCTCTTTCCCCTTATCAGTGTTGCTTTTGGCTCCTTTTAGGAGCAGAGTTTCTGAAACCGTATTTTTGTGTCCACTCTGCTTTGCGTAGCCCCTTCTGACTTTTATTTCACTTGAATGATAAATGGTGCTGTCTGGGCCTGGCCTCATGAGGGTACATTTAAAAGCTATTTTAATAGATTAAAACTTTTTTCATAAATCATTTCGGCTCAGTACTGTTTGCCTTCCTTGCGAACTCCTTAGAAGCGGAGAGCAGAATTGAAACGTTGGCCCGGAATGCTTGTGTGTGCCCCTTTCAACTCTGGTCGCTTGTGATCAAAGCCATCTCTGGAGCCCTGAGCTGATGGCAGGAGTTCTCCAACAGCTGTTTGCTATTTTCTCCCCGAAAAAAAAAAAAAGAATCACTCAGTAGAACCTAATAAATAAAGAGAATACACCGTCATTGAGAGGGTCTGTATCTGACGTTACAGGGGCCAATTTCCTGAGAAAATGTAGGGAGTCGGAGAAACTGCTTTGTTTCTCCTTTTTTCTTTTCTTTCCAAGAAAATATATTTTTATTGATTTCAGAGGAGAAGGGAGAGGCGGGGAGAGAGAGAGAAACATCAATGATGAGAGAAAATCAACAATTGGTTGCCTCCTACACGGCCCCTACTGGGGATCGAGCCCACAACCTGGGCATGTGCCCTTAACTGGAATCCAACCCAGGACCCTTCAGTCTGCAGGCCACTGGTCTATCCACTGAGCTAAACCAGCTAGGGCTTTTCTCCTCTCTTTTAAATGGAGATACAATTAAATGTTAAAGGGAAAAGTGTAGGATCTTGGATCCTGGCTTCATTGCTTATTAGCTTTGTGGTTCTAGATGAATAGATAACCATTCACAATCTAGTTCCTTGTCTCTAACTAAGGAGACTTCATAGATACCTTCTGTACAAACACTTTGCAGAGTTCTGAATACATATTAAGTTCTTATTAAAGTTAGTCCTTTTCTTTCGTTCTAAGCATTAGGTTCATCATTGTTCTTTATCAGAATGGGGGTCCTACTTTTATTGTAGACCAGTGGCTGGCAAACCATGGCTCATGAGCCACATGCGGCTCTTTGGCCTCTTGATTGTGGCTCTTCCACAAAATACCATGTGCGGGTGTGCACGTACAGTGCTATTGAAACTTCGTGGCCCATGCGCAGAAGTTGTTTTTTGGCTCTCAAAAGAAATTTCAGTCGTTGTACTGTTGATATTTGGCTCTGTTGACAAATGAGTTTGCTGACCACTAGGGTAGATGAAATGGAAAGAAGAAGCATGTGAAAACACGTTAAAATAAAAAATTGCATGCTTATGTCAAGTGGGGTAATCCTCCTCCCCTCCCCCCGGCTCTTTGTTAGTCTCACATTAGATGTGTGCTTTCTTTGGAGGCTTTAAGAATGAAGTGACCCTTTGATAATGCCTATGAGTTCTCACTTTCTGGCAAGCACATTTACTTCCTTTTTTAAAACAACTAACAACAACATATCTTTAGCTTCTCTGAGTTTTAGTTAGGTTAGCTTTGAAATTGAGGGATGGCCCTGGCCAGGTGTTCACTTGTTTGAAGCATTGTCTCATACACCAAGGTTTTGGGATTGATTCCTGGTCTGGGCACATACAGGAGGCAACCAATCAAAGATTTTCTCTCACATCATTGTTTGTCTTTCTCTCTCCCTTCCTCCCCCCATTCCTTCCTCTCTCTCTAAAAATCGATAAGACATATCCTTGGGTGAGGATAAAATAAAATCGAGGGGTGTTCTTTTAGCTTATAATTTTTATGTGTATTTTTGCTTTGTGCTGAGTTCTTGGTCTCTGTTTACCTGGCCCAGAGCACCTCCATTTTCTTGAGCAGGGATTTTCCTAGTAGATCCTTGCTTCCATCTAGCAGAGACTGGACATTGGTTTCAGACCCTCTGGGTCAGCTCTCACGGCATGGACTCTGTGGGCCCGGGTGAGGCAAGGCCTTGCTGGTTAGACAGCTCCTGTATGAATGTCGGTCTGAAACATATTGACATACAAATCAGACTGAGTTTTAAATGATTAGATTTATTTAATGATTCACTTATTTGTTGAACATTTGATTTGGATATCATGGTTTTAACTCCTGTGAAAAATATGGAGTGATTTAACCAAGTTGGGATCGTCTGTAACTAAAATGATTGTGCAAACGAATGATTCTAAAAGTCTTTATTACTTTTATAACTGTGAGAGTTTTGCAGGTTTATCTCTCATTTGTATAAACAGGAAGTTAGCCTAGATACCCACAATGGGATTCTGTGGCTCTGGTGTTATTTTTTGGAATGTGATCTTGGAAACATGATATGAGTTCCACACATGCTTATGGACACACGAGGCAAGGTGCTTGCTGGTGATAAGAAAATGAATTAAAAAAATAATTGCCCTTTTTAAAGCCCCTTTGCTATGTGTCAGACATTGTGCAACGTCTGTGCCTTCGCTGTCTCACTGATGGCTGACCAGTGGCCCTAGGAGGTAGGCATGGTTGACCCGGATGAGGCTTACAGGACATAAGGGACTTGGGCTAGGTCCTAGAGCTGGGGACAAGGAGCCTCTGGGTCCTGGCCCAGCACCTCTCCACTTACACTCTGCTTTCCTGCTGTCAGATGATGCTGGGCTACGAGGACTCATTAGAGAGGATAACCCAGCGTGTCAGGCATGCTGTTCCCGGAGACAGATGCCAGTGACAGGCTCTCCTAAGTGGGTAGGATATTGATCAGGGCTGAGTCTGCAGGAGGCCCACCCAGCAAACAGAGAGGACTTGCCATGTCCTATAAGCAGGGAGACTGATAAGGGCCTCAGACGGATTGCCAGGCACTGACAGACACAGGAGAAGCGGAGAAGGTAGAATTTCCGGGACTTGGCAGCCGGTGGGAAGGGAGCACCCAGAGTGTGGAGGACGGAGGCAGTCCTTAGGCTCAGCACCTAGGAGCGCTCCGCTGTCCCCGAGGGCTGGAAGTCAGCTGGCACGGGCCTGTCCGTGACAACTGTTGTACTAGACATAATGTCTCCCTTCCCTTGACGGGAAATGCGCGCTGCTGATGTTGCTAATAAAAGGCATTGCCTTATGTTAATCACAAAGGGGAATCTGTGGCTCAGTGAGGAACCTCCAGAGTCATAGTGATTATGTAAATTGTACAGACTGCAAGTATCAAGTGGAGGTTGATTGCTTGGTTTTCATTTATATAATAAAATTATATTTACTCTTTGCATTTCAATTTCCTTGTCAACTAGAAGCTACTTGCCATACCTAACCGAAAGCCAGGCTGGGAAACACTTGAACAGGATCTTCAACAGATTCTTTTTTTTTTTTTTTTTAATATATTTTATTGATTTTTTACAGAGAGGAGGAGAGAGGGATAGAGAGCTAGAAACGTCGATGAGAGAGAAACATCGACCAGCTGCCTCTTGCACATCCCCTACCGGGGATGTGCCCGCAACCAAGGTACATGCCCTTGACCGGAATCGAACCCGGGACCTTTCAGTCCGCAGACCGACGCTCTACCACTGAGCCAAACCGGCCTTGGCTTCAACAGATTCTTTTCTTTTCTTTCTTTTTTTTAAAATGGCAAGCTTTTTTTAAAAAAAATATTTCATTGATTTTTTACAGAGAGGAAGAGAGAGGGATAGAGAGTTAGAAACATCGATGAGAGAGAATCATCGATCAGCTCCCTCTTGCAACCCCCCCCCCCCCCCCCCCCACACACACACACACACACTGGGGTTGTGCTGACAACCAAGGTACATGCCCTTGACCAGAATCAAACCCGGGACCCTTCAGTCCGCAGGCTGACGCTCTATCCACTGAGCCAAACCGGTTTTGGCTTCAACAGACTCTTTTCAAAATCATTGCCAAGGATAGGGGTGATTGCTCTCATTAGCTTGTTTAATTTTGATGCAACTGAAGAGGTGAACTGTAAGATGCCTTTGGCTACCGTGCAGTCTTCCAGTGGGTTGTTGTCCGAATGGGCTTCTGTCAGCAAACAGAACTCAAATGCTCAAGGACCTTTAATCTAGACATAAGACTGAATGTCTCATGCATTGGAAAACAAGACCAAAGAGCCAAAGAGCATTCGTTATTAGGGTATGACAGCAATACCCTACTCATTGTTAAAATCTGTATTCGTTTCCTAGGGCTGCAAAGTACCACAGATTGGGGGACTTAAACAACAGAAATTTATCCTCTTAAAAGTTCTGGAGGCTCCAAGTGTGGGGTTGGTCTCTTCTGAGGGAGAATCTGTCCTATGCCTCCCTCCTACCTTCTGGTGGTTTGCGGGCAGTCTCTGGTATTGTTGGCTAGTAGACTCTGCCCCAATCTCTGCCTTCCTCTTGCCATGGTGTTCTTCCTATGTGGGTGTCTCCAAATTTCCCTATTTTATAAGAACATCGGTCCAGTTGAATTAGGGCTCACCCTAATGACCTCATTTTAACTTAATTAAATCTGTAAAGAGCCTATTTCCAAAATAAGGTCACATTCTGAAGTTCTGGAGGTTAGGACTTCAGTGCATGAATTTGGGGGACACATTTCAACCCCCAACAGAAGCATGTTCAGCACTGTAAGAAAAGAACATATGTTCTCAACACAACTCTTTAAAATAAAGCAATTTAGTCTTGGTTCTCGCAAATTTTAAAGAAAGATTTCCTTTGTAATATTTTTTTTTTTTGGAGGGGTACACACGTCTATCTGGTAGATAACTTAAAGAATCCCTTAATTCCAAACTCTGAGTATGTAGAAGGACAGAAGTAAGACATAAAAGGCATGTGTGACTGATTGTCTCAGGGGACACTGGGATGTGATAGATGTCCAGTAGTCAATACTTAGTGACATTTCAATGAAAGCTCATGCCTGGTGTTTGCAATCTTCTTCCAGTGCTGGTGTTGAGTTGGTTTTCTGACTAACCTGCCTCTGTATCTTGTTCCTCCCATTACACCTACCCGTTAGCCTCATAGTGATGTCCATGTTCTTCTCCCAGGCCTCAGGGACCCCGTGCTGTCTGTTTAAATCTCAGCGAATTAGCTTTTGGGGTCCTCATCCTTCGTCGGCACCTCAGGTCCTCCCTTCCTTGCTGTGATTCTGGCAGCAGCCACAGCGCCTTCCTTCTTGGCCGCTGCACCCAGGCAGTTAAGAGCTGTTGGAAAAAATTACACTACTGTGGAGTTGTGGCCGCTGTAAATTTACACACTCAGATCTCACCTGGTCCTCAGAGCTGCCTGGCTGCCATAAAAGAGAGCCCCTGGCCTCTACTTTCCTGAGGCTGTTGTAGACCTCCTGGACCTTGCAAGTCCCCTCACTCCTGTGACCCCCTCCAGTGAGATTCATGGCAAGAAGCACGTGACACCCAGAAGGTTTTACATGGAAATAATTCACCGACAGGACAATTCATAGATGTGTGGACAGGAAGACTCTGGGAAGCAGTAAGGGACAATGAAGCAGCTGTGGACAAAGACCACAGCAGGGCCAGGACGGAACCAGAGGAGGCGGGTGATGAGCACCCATCGGTGCCTCTTATCGCTGATCCCAACCAGAGCCAAAGTGGGTGGTGTGGAGAGGTGAGCCAGCTGGAGCAGAGAGAGAGCAGCCAGGGCACCTCTGTCTTAGGAGATGATCGAGACTCCTACCGCACAGAGAATCGAGGCCTCCCTCGTGGCTCCATCAAGGTCCGACCTCTAAAACTCAAGCTTGTCTGCCTCTCCTGCCTTCATTTCTGTCCCCGCAGTCTCAGGTGATGTGTTCGCCTTTACACCACTGACCCGCCATCCTTCGTCCCCTCTCCTGTAGGTCATTGTTTCACACGTAGGCACCAGGTACCTTTTCTTCACATGTGAGTTCTGTGACTCATGGACATGCTTTTATGCAATTCACAGCAGTTCTATCAGTAGGATCCAGATGATGAAGAAAAATAAATCACACAACCTAGAATGAATTATGTAAGTGAGTTGAAACATATACTGAATATATGAGTTAGCCATCTTACCATCCCTTAGCCTGATGTAATTATTTTTCTAAGTACCAAGGGGACATGTTTTATTAGAGCTGGAAGGTCTGGTTTCGTCGTACAGCACAGTGGGAGAATGACTTGTCCCGTATTAATTGGGTTTCAGTTGTGTTTAATAGCTCATCATTTCACTGTGTGACTGGAGTTCCCGTGGCTGGCCCCGTGACGCAGCGCTCAGTCTCCTGGTGTGTGGAGCTCTCACCCATTATTCACATCCGAAGAGGAAAACCTTCATTCTAGGCAGAGTCTTGGCGTTTCCTAACTTTCGGAGCCCCTAAGGAAAAAAGATGGTCTTCTTCCCCCCCCCCCCTTTCCATTCCAAAGTCGGTTTCCTAAGGTGGGCTTTTCCGTGAGTACCCACTGCTGCCTCGCTTCTGTTTTAAAGCTCCTGAGAGGTACATGGGTCGTAGAAAATAAAGCCCTAATTTCCTCTAGAAAACTGGTTCAACAGAAACCGAGACACTGCCAGCAGCCCTCTGGCGTCCTGCCAATCAGGGCCATTCAGAGAGAGGTTTTATGTGGGTACAAGTACCATTGCTTCGTCTCCAACTTCTTTCTGCCTTCTGCCCGGCTCCAAAAATGCTTGACTAAGGTTCCTGGGGTGTCGGTTTTGTTTTTGGTCGTTGTTGGTGGAACACAAGGTACTTGACTAAAGCAAGCCCGTTTTCTCTGTGCTCTGTACGCCCATGAACCTCCGGGGCAGTCAGTGATGTTTGTAAGTCCTACTGGCACCGCGTTCTGCTGTAGCATCAAGGTGACACTTCAGTGGCAGTCTTGTTTCCTGCCTATTTCTTCACTTAATGATGCAATTTGACATTTGTTTAAATATAGGTATTCATTGGTAGGGCTACTGTAACAATGAACCACAGTTGGGGCAGCTTAAATAGCAGAAATCTATTGTCTCGCAGTTCTAAAGGCTGGAAGTCTGAGATCAAGGTGTAGGCAGGGTTGGTTCCTCTGAGGCTGTGAGGGAGACTCTGCTCCAGGCCTCTCCCCAGCTTCTGGTGCTTTGCTGACAATCTTGGATGTTCCTTAGCTTGTAGATGCATCTCTGCCAATCTCTGCCTTCCTCTTCATATGACATTCCCTCTCTGTGTGTATGTATCTCCCTGTTTCTCCAATCATTATTGGTTAAGGGCCCATTTTAATGACCGCATCTTACTTGATCATCTGCAGACATCCTCCTTCCAAATATGGTCTCTGGTGACAGGGGCTTAGGACTTCAATGTATGAATTGTGGGGGAGACAATTCAACCCAAACATAGCAACTTACACTGTTTGGCTTCCTTATGAAAGAAACATCTTTTGAGAAATGGTTGGGCCATTTGCCACTGTGCCTTGTAGCTGCGCCACTTCTGTATCTGGTTTTCTGCTCTGGTTCCCTTGGAACACAATGGAGAATGGGACTTTTCCCAGTACGTGGAAGAGACCTTCAGCTCTCCACACTTGTAAATCACACACATGTGTAATTAAAACGAGACCTGTAGTATGGACAGCCGTATTAGATGAGAAACCTTGGCTATTTCAACGAAGTGAACTGTAGGAGTAGGTTGATTTTGACTAATTTCCTTCCTCCTCCAGAAATTTTCACTGAGTCAGTAATGGGAGAGTCACTGTGTAGGACCTCCTACTGCCATCCTATTGCATTTCTAATGTCCTTCACTCTGATTCTGGGAAATAGCTGTTCCTTTGATGTGTTAGTTGGGGTTGAAAAAAAAAATAAGCCTCACTGTTACCCTAGAATTCTCTTAGTCTTTGGGCAGTTGTACCTGCTCCAATGATCATCTAATGGCTCATGAATCATTAGAGAAATGCAAATTAAAATTGCAATAAGGTATCACCTCCCACCCATTAGGTCAGCTGTTATAAAAAAAACAAACAAACAACGGAATATAACAAGTGTTGGTGAGGTTGTAGAGAAATTAAAACCCTTGTGCCCCATTGGCGGTAATGTAAAATGACAGCCTCTATGGAAAATATTATGGTGGTGTCTCCAAAAATTAAACATATCAGGTCTAGTAATAATTAATGTCGTTTTTAAACATTCGTTTAAAATCTTGCTTGGTGTTGACTTGTATTGACATAACCTTTAAACACGTGGTATCTACAGAACGTGTGAAGTGCAATTAACAAGTTTTGCTTGAAAAAGTTTGTGTTTGGTTTGGTTTTTGTTGCAAAACTAGGGCTAAGAAGATGGCGGATGAAGAGCATATTCGGCACTGCATGCTTTACGAGTTCCAATTAGGAAGAAAAGCAAGTGAGGCTGCAAAAAACATCTGTAGTGCTCTTGGTCAAGATGCAGTTAGTGCCAGAAAATGCCAGCGTTGGTTTGAGAAATTTCGTGAGGGAAATTTTTCGTTAGATGACAAGAGTGGTCGAGGCCGTGTGTCCAATTTTGATCAAGAAGCTCTTCAAGTTCTTTTGGTGCAAAATCTTCAAATTACCCAACAAGAGCTTGCGACAACTTTAAATTGTTCACAAAAAACAATTTCCAATCAATTGCGTGCACTTGGCAAAGTCCAAAAGTTTGGAAAACGGGTTCCTCATGAGTTGACCGACAACAACCGTAATCAAAGAGTCACAATTTGCAGTTCGCTCCTCTCTCGTCAAAACCGTTTGCCGTTTTTAGAGCAAATTGTTACCGGAGATGAACAATGGGTGCTGTATGTTAATTTGAAAAGGCGGCCTCAATGGTTGGACAAAAATGAGGCTCCGCAGCCCACGCCAAAACCTGACTTGCATGCGAAAAAAGTGATGTTGTGTGTTTGGTGGAATTTTAAAGGAATTCTTCATTATGAACTTTTACCATCTAACGAAACCATTACAAGTGCAGTGTATAGTGCCCAATTGGAAAGGTTAGCCCAAGCTTTAAGAGAAAAAGAACCTGCGCTGATTAATCGGAAGGGCGTAATTCTTCACCACGATAACGCACGACCGCCTACTGCAAGAATCACTGCTGAAAAACTGCACCAGTTGGAATGGGAAGTTCTCCCTCAACCTGCATATTCTCCTGATATTGCCCCTTCCGATTACCATTTGTTTCGTTCTTTGCAAAACTTTCTTCTTGGAAAAAAATTTAATAATGAAGAATGCCTCAAAAATGCATTGACTGAATTTTTTGCATCAAAATCACAAGAATTTTACAACAGAGGGATTAAAATGCTTCCTGAGCGTTGGGCACAAGTAGTAGAAAACAACGGCAACTATATTGTTGCTTAAATTTTGTTGTATTGTTTAAATAAATTTGATTTAAAAAAGTATTAGAAAACGACATTAATTATTACTAGACCTAATAGAATCACTATATGATCCAGCAGTCTCACTCTGGGCATGTATTCAGAACCATTGAAATCAGGGTCTTAAAGATATATTTGTATATTTGTTCATTATAGCATTATTTACAGTAGTCAGGAGGTGGAAGCAACCCAAATGTGTATTGAAAATGAATGAATAACCGAAACCGGTTTGGCTCAGTGGTAGAGCGTCAGTCTGCGGACTGAAAGGTTCCAGGTTCGATTCCGGTCAAGGGCATGTACATTGGTTGCGGGCACATCCCCAATAGGGGGTGTGCAAGAGGCAGCTGGTCGATGTTTCTCTCTCATCGACGTTTCTAGCTCGCTCTCTCTCTCTCTCTCTCTTCCTCCTCTGTAAAATATCAATAAAATACATTTTAAAAAAATGAATGAATAACATGTGTTATATACATACTTGGGAATATTATTCAGTCTTAAAAGGAAAGAAATTCTGACACATGCTACAACATGGATACATTATGTTATGTGAAATTAGCCAGTCACAGAAGGACAAATGCTATGTGAATCCAATTATATGAAGTACCAAGAGTTGTCAAATTCAGAGACAAAAAGTAAAATGACCATTGCCAGTGGATAGGGGAAGGGGAAGTGGAGAGTTGTTGGCTGTGTCCATGAGTTCTTTCTCTTTTTTTGCTCAAACCGCCCCCCCCCCCCCCCCCGCCTCAGAGCTATCTGCCTGCTCTCTATTTGTGAATCTGTCTCTAGTTTACTTAATAGTTCAGTTTGTTCATTCAGTTCCACATATGAGTGAAATCATATGGTACTTGTCTTTCCCTGTTTTATTTCACTTAGCATCATGTTCTCCAGGTCCATATATGCTGCCTCAAAGGGTAAAATTTTCTTTCTTTTTATGGCTGAATAGTGCTCTATTTTGTGAATGTACCACAGCCTTTTATCCATTATCTACTGATAGGCACTTGCAGCTTCATCTTTTGCAAGATGAAAATGTTTTGGAGATCTATGTGAATATTCTTAACACTACTAAACTGTACATTTAACATGGTTAAGATAGAATTTTATGTTAGCCTAGAGGGCTGGTGCACCAGTTTGTGCACCAGTGGGGTCCCTTGGCCTGGCCTATGGGATTGGGCCGAAACAAGCTCTCTGACATCCCCCGAGATTGCGAGAGGGTGCAGGCCAGGCTGAGGGATCCCACTGGTGCACAATTGGGGCCAAGGAGGGATGTGGGAGTTGGCCAGTCAGGGAGGGACTGAGGGAGGGCTCCAGGGCATGCCTGTCTGGCTTAGCATAAAGTTAAACTACCAGTCAGAGTGTTTGCCCCCTGGTGGTCAGTGCACATCATAGTGAGCAGTTGAGCAGCTTTAGAATATCATTAGCATATTACACTTTGATTGGTTGAAATGCCAACTGGTCGACCAGACACTTAGCATATTATGTTTTTATTATCAGTATATAGGATTTTTTTTAACTACAATTAAAAAAAAAAATTGGAAACTAGTTAAAATAGCCACAACTGATTTCAACTCTTGAGGAAAATAGTCTAGACCTTCATTTTCACTGCACTGTACTTCAGTTGAATCCTGACAGTGTACTAGTCAGGTGTTGGGGATTGTGGAAATAGATCCAACTTTTGGCAAAAGACATGAGCTAAAATACTACCTCAAGAGTATTGTGACTTTAGCTTTATTGATGACTGATGAAGATGTTTTGAAGATATCCAAGGTAACAGTTAAGTCTCACCAGCATGCATTGGGTTGGGCATCATGGGTTGTTTACCTCCTATTTCTGAATCATTAGTAACATTTATGGCTCTTGTCTCCCCAGAGCACATGTGTCAAACACAAGGCCCGCGGGCCAAATCCGTCCCGCCAGGCCTTGCAATGTGGCCCGCACCGCACTGTCATCAC
Organism: Pipistrellus kuhlii; assembly: GCF_014108245.1. Taxonomy (NCBI): domain Eukaryota; kingdom Metazoa; phylum Chordata; class Mammalia; order Chiroptera; family Vespertilionidae; genus Pipistrellus; species Pipistrellus kuhlii. Next base: position 150,385,085 of record NW_023425529.1, read on the forward strand.
TGCACTCCGCTGCGTTTCCATCACAATGACAGTTTATGACTGTTCAGTAAACCATTCGGCCCGCGATTTAGGCTGGATTTTAGATTTTGGCCCCTTCTCTGATTGAGTTCGACACCCCTACCCCAGAGAGATGTTAAATCCTTTAAGGCTGGAGCTGGGTCCTTTGTGACTTCCCCAGCTGCTAGTGTGTGTCTTGTACATACCAGGAGTAAGAAGTTAATAGACCTTCTTTGTTCATTGATCTACTCATGGGGCCTTTTGCAAATCACTTAATTCTAAGGATCAGGTCACCCCCAGTTGCCTTAGTTGCTGAATTTTAGACTCTCTAATGATTGAGGAGACTTTGCAAAGATAATTTTAAAATGATACTGAAGTTAACAAAGGTATTATGCATTTTTTATTTTCTGGCAATTTCTGTGTGAATTGACTAGCTGATACAGATTCTTAATAACCTCAGAAACAGAGCCTTTTAATATGGCATAAAACATACCTTCCAGTAAGCAAGCCAAGTAGTATCTTCCTGCTGCACTTGGCACACAGATCTGTAATTAAATATTGTTTTTGAGTAATGTATGGCATTCAGGCAGAGAGCTGCCAAGACATACCATTTGGACCTTGCTCTAATTAATTCCCGGCAAATGATACGTTTTCTATTTTTTGCCCTGCCCACACTCTCTCCTCCTTTGCAAGGTCTCATCTGACTGTGGAGATGAAATAAGCCAAAATAGCATTTACTTACGGTGGCAACTGGACATGTAGCATAATCTCATAAGTATTTTTTCTTAGGGGAGAAGGTCCCAGCACAGCATAGAATGGAAGCTAGAAGGGAGATTCAGCAATATTGGTGGAAAGCATACATTGCAGTATGTCCCCTGAGTTACTAGACCTCATTTATCTCTCCTGCATTGGCCATTGCAAGTTAGAGAAGTAGATAAAAAAGAAAAAGTAGATTGAATATATAATTTTTGTGTGTTTTTTAAGGAATTATTCAGGGGGGGGGACGGGGAGAACATTCTTTATTTAAAATCCAAGTTGTGATGGCTTATTGAATTTCCTAGGAGGTTGCATGGTGGTTGCTGGTCATACTCAAGGGCCAGGGGCCATGGGATAAATAAGTTGTTGCTTTATACTTGCCTCAGAGAATTTGGTATGTCCCTCCATGGTGAGTGAGGGGGAGGGTGGAGGGAGAGGGAAGATTTAGTGGGAACCAGAGAAACATCTGGTCTTTAAAAAAATGAACCGTAAAACCTTTGCACCCCTTAATACCCCTAAAACAATCTGTGTTCATTGTAGAAAACTGGGAAAATGCATAAAACGTAAAGAAAAAAGCCCCCGTTATCCAATCAGACAAAGCTATTGATATTTTATGCTATTTCTGTACAGTTTTATGCATTATCTCAGTCAAGAGTCTTTGAATTGGAACGCAACCGAAAATGATTCTGGGTCATGTAAGTACAGAAGAGGGCTTATTGAGGGGGCACAGGGGCAGCTCACCATGGCCAAACAACAAGCAGCCACCCCCTCTGTCTTTGAGAAGGTCTTTTTATAAAATCAGAACATACTGTACACCTTGGAAGTGTACTGTTACTGATGGATGGAAGGGGTCTCAAAAAGGAAGAATCTAGGGATATGCGAGGTGCTCAGAGAAATTACCTCCTGTTTGTCCACAGCTCTGTGATTACAGGGGGTGGGTTTAGCAGTTCACTGTGAGGGGCCTGGGGAGGAAGGATAACTCCAAAATACTTCCTGGGCCACGCTACTATTTGGACAGAAGATACGTAATGCATTCTTAAGACCAGGGCCAGGAGGGATAGAAAAGTAAAAGTAGAGAAATAAAACCCTGGACAAGCTTAGTGTCAGCTGGGGAAGCACAGCCGAAGCAATAAAGCAGTTTATAGGGCAACATAGGTTTTTCCCATGGAGATGCTGGTTTGTAATCCATTTCTAGTACAGTCTTAGGATTCATAAAGGGACCATGGTATTTTTCTGTTTCTTGTAGAAAATAAAATATCCTCTTTAAGATTTGTCCTGTCACTTAGTTTTTTTGTATTAATCTTTGGAGCCTTATTTTCTTTCCTTCATGTAGTCTCCCTTTCCCATTTAAGTCTTCCTTGTTGTAAACCACAGGTTGATGTGCAGTGCTCAGATTTCATTTACTACTAGAGGCCTGGTGCATGGATTCGTGCACCGGTGGGGGTCCCTTGGCTTGGCCTGCATCCTCTCGCAATCTGGGACTCCTTGGGGGATGTTGGACTGCGGTTTTGGCCCAATCCCCACAGGCCAGACTGAGGGACTCCACCAGTACACGAATTTGTGCACTGGCCTCTAGTATGCATATACAATCTTTGGTTAATCTCCCCACTCTTCCCTTCCCTCTGAGATTCGTCAGTCTCATGTTTCCATGCCAGTGCATTGAGCATCTTCCCCCTGGTGGTTAGTGCGCATCATAGCTGCCAAACAGTTGTTCGGTTGCTTAGGCATATATATATATATATATATATATATATATATATATATATTATTTTGGAGAACTGCCAGGGTTAGTAGGGAAAATTAAAGTCGTTTTTAGATTTCCATGCTGTGAAGGTAGAGTCCTTACATTGTGACTAAGGTGCCTAACTAGTAAGTTAGGCAAAGATCATATACTTAACACCCAGCTGGTGTGGCTCAGTGGTTGAGCTCCCACTTATGAACCAGGAGGTCATGGTTTGATTCCCTGTCAGGGCACAGGTTGCGGACTCGTGCCCTTCCTAGTAGGGGACATGCAGGAGGCATGCGGTCAATGATTCTTTTTCATCGATGTTTCTATCTTTCTATCCTCCCTTCCTCTCTGAAATCAGCTTTAAAAAATAGATCATGTACTTAAAAATTACGTTTCTGCTGAGAGGGCAGTGCTTGGAAACTTTATAGAGGGAATGATATTTTTGATAATTTGGCCTGATTTTTCCCCAGAAAAAGACCCTACTAGTTTCCCTGTCTACAGAAGATTTAGGCGAGGACTCCATGAAGGCCTTTCGTGGGGTGTCCTTTAGGAGGACCTCTGTCTGCGGGTTTGCGTGGCCTCCTAGGCCTGATGCTGCATGTTTTGGGGTCCAAAACAAGCAGTAGTGCCCTGGGTTTAACTCTCGGGCCCAGAGGGTTACGGCTTTTCTTGGCAAGGCATAGAGAGCGGAGGGCATTGGCAAAGCACCTCATCCAGCCCATCTTAGTCTTTTGTTTACATAGAGTTCTTTGTTGAAATAAGGGATTGTTTAAAGAGGGGGTGGTGTTAATAACATCCTCTTCCTTCTGCTGTGTTCAGACCGGCTCCCGGAGGGGAGAGCTGTCCGGACTGGGCACGCTGTGCTAGGAGGCAGGACAGACCAGAAATAGGAAAGGCCGGAGTAAGAAGACCCAGATCCTTTCCCCAGACTCAGCGGTCAGATAGATGAAGACCCGCCCCTGGGAGGGAGCCATGAGAGTTGGGGGAGGGCCAGGAGGGTTCCGCGATGAGGAGATGATGCTTCCTTGTTATTCCAGGCACCGTAGGAGGATTCTGTACTTGTGACGAAGCTTGACTTCTTGGGGGAAATGGAGAGGCTCTGGGACTCACTCCGCTCACTGCCTAATTCAGTGAGGAGGGGTTGAATTTCCAAGGGATAGTTTTTACTTCCTTTCAAACTTCAAAGATGGTGGCGGACCGGCTTCTTAAAGCGTTATATGTGAATCTTTGGTATCTCCTGTTAGTGCTCACATATCAGATGCTGCTGAGATTTTCCTCTCAAATAAACTGCCCTGCTTCTCTTGGGGACGTTCCAGCTGTCAGTTCCACAGGGAACCTTCTTCTGGGTATTTCCTTTTCATGCCGGCAATTGGGAAGAGTGAGAAAGCTATCTCACACCTTCGCTTGGTGTGAGTCAATGTGTCTACACCTGACTCTGGGGATTTCTTCCCTAATCAGGGGAAAGTTGACGTTTGCAACCAAGCTGTCACTTTTACCAACTTACATTTTCTTCTGGCAAGACTTAATTTTGCATTAGCATCTTGGCCGAGTCCTGCCATTTTATCCTTGGTGCAGGTCAGCTGTGTGCAGGTCAGCTGTTTCTTTCCTTTTTTCTTTTTTTTATTAAATTATTATCTGCCGTGTACATATTTTAACATTGCCCCCCCTCCTTTAAATGCCCTCCCTCCCCAGAGTTTTGTGTCCATTGGTTGTACTTATATGCATGTATACAAGTCCTTTGGTTGATCTCTTATCTCCCCCAGATCTCCCTCCCCTCCCCGCTATAATTTGACAGTCTGCTTGTTGCTTTACTGTCTCTATATCTATCTTTTGGTTCATCAGTTTATAATGTTCTTTATTATCCATAAATTAGTGAGGTCATGCAGTATTTCTCTTTCATTGACTGGCTTATTTCACTCAGCATGATGTTCTCCAATTCTATCCAGGTTGCTGCAAATGATGAGAATTCCTTCTTTTTTATGGCAGCATAGTATTCCATTGTGTAGATGTACTATAGTATAAATGGTGTTGGGAAAATTGGACAGATACATGCAAAAGATCAGCTGTTTCTTAAGGGAAACCAGCCTGCGCTTGACGATATCTTCCAACAGCCCTGAGTGCTGCACAGGGACTTCCGTTCACCTGACCTCACCTCCGTTCTCAAACCTTGTTCTTAGACAGGGAGTTGAATTCTGGGGAACCCTATTAGACCAAGGAAGCTGGACTTCATGGACTGTTCTTTGAGGAAAGCTGGGCGTGGGGAAGTGGCTTCTTGGCCGAACTATTGGTTACGAAATCAGAAAGGAAGATTATTGGGATGTACACTCTCAGGCATTAGAAAGAGTGAAGAACGCAGAGAAGGCAGCTCTGGGCTCTCGGTCGTGTCCTTGGCACTGGATCAGAGAGAGAAGTCCATGGAGGACAAGCCGTGGTAAACGGGGGGGGGGATTCGGCGTTCCCTCCAGCACCCTGCCTGTGAGCCCTAGGATGGGAAAATCAAGCGGGAAGCATGGCTTTTGTCTATTTACTACTTCAAACACTTAAAAAAAAAAAAAAGTAATTCCCCGATTGCCCTCAATTTTAAACATAACGCAAGCAACACTCTCATTATAGAAAACTCAACATTTAGAAAAATAGGAAAGAGAAACCACCCACAGGATAAATTAAACTATCAGAGAGCAGAAAACACTTAGACATTAATTTATCGAGGAGGGAGCAAGTCTGACCAGAAGGAAAGCTTTAAGAAGGACTTTAAAAAAGAATTAAATAGTGGAAGAACACACTGTAGTCCTGGTTGGGAAGACAGTACCATCAGCTCCTCTCTCCAAAGGAATGTGCACACATTTTATGCCGGCAACCGGAGCATCGCTTTCATAGGTGGTGGGAATGGGGAACCGGGTAAACCGATTTTAAATTCATGTGGTTGAATAAATAAATGAGAATCATTTTGAAATATGTAAACTGGGGCTTGCTCTTTCCAATGTTAGAATTTTAGGGCCACGTAATTAAAACAGCAAGTACTGGTGTAGGAATAGAATTAAGAGTCCTAGTACATATGGGACTTATATATGGTAAAGTGCATTTAAATTGGGTGGGAAAAGAAGAGTGATTTCTTTTTTTTACAGCATGGAAGAGAGAGGGATAGAGAGTTAGAAACATTGATGAGAGAGAATCATTGATCTGCTGTCTCTTACACACCCCCTACTGGGGATGTGCCCGCAACCAAGGTACATGCCTTTGACCGGAATCGAACCTGGGACCTTTCAGTCCACAGACCGATGCTCTATCCACTGAGTTAAACTGGTTTCGGCAGAAGAATGGTTTCTTAATAAGTGGCGCTGTGTTACTTTTTCCATCTCAAGTCAGATAACAAGAAAGACTTTCAGATGGATAAAGCTCCAGCTTTCAGTGTAAAAACAAGGAAACCGTTAGGAAAGCATTTGGCAAACTATATGGTCATTCAGTCATTCAGGTTGCTTTTCCTGCCAGGTACACCAGTTTCAACCTAATTTGACCATCTCCACACCCACTCCCTGGCTAATTTTTACCAAGGACACATTGATGCAGCCTAGTTAGTTTATATGTACAATAATTTTCCATGTTATAAACTTTTAATAAGTACCACTTTTATTTTATTTTTTTAAAATATATTTTATTGATTTTGTATAGAGAGGAAGGGAGAGAGAAAATTAGAAACATCGATGAGAGAGAGTCATCCATCAGCTGCCTCTTTGCACACCCCGTACTGGGGATATGCCCGCAACCAAGGTACATGTCCTTGACCGTAATCGAACCTGGGACCTTTCAGTCCCCAAGCCGAAGCTCTATCCATTGAGCCAAACTGGTTTCGGCATAAGTACCACTTTTAATGTGAGCTAAGCAATTCATTGAAGATGCTGTAGACATGAGGAGAATTGAAGTTGATACCTTAGCCCTATGCTCTCTGAAATTCCAAGCATAACTGCAAAATTACAGCTCACCCTTGGTGCTAATCAAGTAGCTGGTGGATTTGAGAAATAAAAACTCTTTTGACTTGAGACCTAATGTCTTCCCACCTCTGCCCAGGTACCCTGGGTACCCCACTTCATTTTTATTTTTTTATTTTTTTGCTATTTCTGACACAGTAGACCTTAATTTTTTGTAGACAGGTGTACTCAGAGCATAATCTGCCTACCACGGCCTTTATTTACACAGTAGACTTACGAGATCTCTAGGATGTTCTTTGCCCAGCTTGATTTTAAATTCTGTCTATTCTTACAACCTACTTAGTCTGTATTCTGCATCAATAATCTATTTCCAGACTAGGGTTCTGATTATGCCTATTTATCCTAAAATTTCTGATTGGACATTTAAGACTGTGCTGCTTTATGGAGAGCTCATTGGGGGGGGTGGGGAGGGCAGGTGAGTAAGGGCAGTGGTTGCGCGGGGCTGGACTTGGTCTAACAGAGAAATGCAGCTGATAATATTTCTTATTTGCACCCACTAGTTCTCAGAGTCAGGAAAACACTTGCAAAATATATGCATGTATGTACACATGTATGCACTCCCGGTTGTGCCATATTTTAAAATGTAAACTCTAATTACTTAACATTGTTCCTTAAAAATAACAAGCAGCTGCGTTTTCAGCTGCACGTGTTTACTGAACCACAGATTCTGTGGACATCCGAAGGGACGAAGGCGAAGGATTGGGGAAGGAAAGAGAAGTCGGGATGTGTACTTGCTTCTCGGTTTGAGAGAGAGGCAGAGAGGGGCTCTCTCCTTCTGGTTTGCTGCCTGGATTTCAGTGTCTCAAAGTCTTTGGCACATTTCTACACAGGAGGGAAATATGACACTCCATATTAGTCTCAGCTACAGATCTACTAGTGCCCAACTCTGACTATAGGCTTCTGGCTACCCCTCCCCACTCCTACTGTGTCTCCCCCCCCCCCACACACACCCCTCCCCCTAGTCGGTGTATTGTCTGGAATTGGCAGTCGGTGTATTGTCTGGAAGAACAACCCCCAATACAAGAGGCCAAAAGACCACGAAATTAAGTCCCTATCACGTCTGTTAGCTTCAGTTCTGGGGGCCGTTGTCTGTACTTAATTGTGCCCATAAGACATGTTTGGTGGTGTATACCTAGGCCTCTCCCCACCTCTCTGCCTAATTCCTCTCCCTGTGAGCTGAGCATACTCTTTGTCAACTACCTGAGAAATGTCTTTCTCTTGAATTCACTCCAAATTAGTTGTTTAACTGTTCTTTTTCACTTTTCACTTCTCTTTTTCTATAACAAAGGGAGTCATTGGAAGCAGGCACTGTCTTTACTGAAGCTCAAAAACAAAGCCTACTTATCTGTTCCTCTGACCACCATACTGCAGCCCCTGCTCTGAGGAGCAATGCACAGTGTGTTTCAGGGCCTAGATTGGGGGGAGTGGTGTTGCCGCCAAGTCGTGAAGACAGTTCGATAGTCTGCGTTTCCATGATGGTGGAGGCAACCAGGCCCGCTCCCAGGAGAGGCAGAGCTGCTTTCAGAGTAGCCAGCGCCCCTCTGTGTTGGGGGAAGGAGGAGGAGACACAGCTTTGGGGCAAGGTCAAGGCATGGGATTGATAATAGCTGGGGCCTAGCTCCTCTGCAGTTAACACAGAGGAGGACGGACAACTTGAAGCCATTGATTAACTCGGCGCCTTGGCTTTCTTCGTGTGGTAATAGAATTTAGAATCTTCTCTACCAGGTGGAAATGGGGGTGCCACAGAGATATGGCAGAGGTCTCAGAACTCAGAGTTGTAGTCGAAACCGGTTTGGCTCAGTGGATAGAGCTTCGGCCTGCGAACTGAAAGGCCCCAGGTTCGATTCCGGTGAAGGGCATGTACCTTGGTTGCGGGCACATTCCCAGTGGGGGGTGTGCAGGAGGCAGCTGGTCGATGTTTCTCTCTCATCGATGTTTCTAACTCTCCCTCTCTCTTCCTCTCTGTGTAAAAATCAATAAAATATATTAAAAAAATAATAATAAATAAATAAATAAAATATATTTTAATGATTTTTTTACAGAGAGGAATTGAGAGGGACAGAGAGTTAGAAACGTCGATGAGGGAGAAACATCGACCAGCTGCCTCCTGCACATCCCCCACTGGGAATGTGCCCGCAACTAAGGTACATGCCCTTGACCGGAATCGAACCCGGGACCTTTCAGTCCGCAGGCCGACGCTCTATCCACTGAGCCAAACCGGGTGGCTCATTAAAATATATTTAAAAAAAAGAAAAAGAAAAAAAAAGAACTCAGAGACATATCTGAACCCGACTTTCTCACGCATCTGAGGGAATGGCTGGGTTTGGACTTCCTGTCCGATGTGCTCCCGCCTTCCCTCTGCCTCTGCCCACCCGCAGGCCCCCGGCACCTGGGACAGAAGCACTCAGGCCCAGCTGGCCGGAAGACCTGTTGGTGAATTTGTCTCCATCTGGCAATGAGGAATGTCCTACCTCGGGTTCAGTCTGGCTGGTCGTGCTCAGTGCTCCGGGCCACTCTTCGGGTCCCTCGTTCCTTTGGTTTTGGGACTGTGCTTTCTTGCCTGCCGGTTTAGCAATGCAGCTAAAAATACCATTTGATAATTCTTTCTCAAATTATCAGTAGTTTTCAGTGGTAGGGTTGGTTCCGGATGGCTGGCCTGAAGTATGTGAGAAAGTAAACTCATCATTTTCTTGGAATAACTTGGAGCTGCAGCAACAAGGAAATAATAAGTTTTCTGAAGTGGAAAACTTATTATTGTACCGTGAGCACATGGTGTTTTATGCTCACAGGTGTGTCTATGAATGGTCAGATGAGAGAGAAGGAAGCAATCTCATCTATTTCCGAACAGCCTCAGAACGTATTTATTCATAATTTCCACGTTTGGCTTTGATGATCTGAACATTTCTGTCAAAATGGTGTTTCAGTTGTCGCTCGCGGTGATTTTTCACAGCGTGTATTTTTAGGACTGCTGATGCCTGCTTTGAGTGTTCTGTATTCGATTCTCTTAGGTTGTCTCTGATTTACTCTAACGAATGTGTTTATAACCATCTGGGGTTTTAAAAAGAAGGCACTTGCTTCTCTGTGAGCAGGTCACTGCCTGTGACTGGGCATGCTCTGTGTAAGCCTGGGTCTGGTGGTGGTACCAGCCGCCTGCCCTGCCCCCTTCCCTTTGGCTGAGCCTGGCACGTGTGTTAGTTCAATGCCTGTTTCTTCACACAGCCTTCAAATTGGTTGATATTGTTTCATTTTGCAAATAATGAAATGGAATAGTAGCTTGCCAAATCTGTGTTATTCAGCAGACTTCTCCAGAGGAACAGAACCAGCAGGGTGTGTATGTATGTATTACACAGAAGGAGATTGATTATAAGGAATGAGCTCACACGATTATGGAGGCTGACATGTCCCAAGATCCCAGGTGAGTCAGCAAGCAGGAGACCCAGGAGAGCCGGTGGTGTTGATTCCAGTGTGAAGGCCAGCAGGCTTGAGGGCCAGGAGAGCTGGTGTTTTCATTTGAAGTATGAAAACCTCGATGGAAAATCCAACATTCAGGTCATAGGAATGAATGCCCTCTTTCTTGGGGGAGGGGGTCAGCCTCTTTATTCTGTTCTGGCCTTCAACTGATTGGATGAGGCCCACCCACATTAGGGATCATGTAAGGATGCTGGAGAGAGACATCTGTGAAAATAGGCTGGAGTATGTTAAAATGAAATGTTAACTGCCGAAACCGGTTTTGCTCAGCGGATAGAGCGCTGTCCTGTGGACTGAAGGATCCCAGGTTCAATTCTGGTCAAGGGCATGTAGCTTGGTTGCGGGCACATCACCAGTAGGAGGTGTGCAGGAGGCAGCTGATTGATGTTTCTAACTCTCCCTTTCCCTTCCTCTCTGTAAAAAAATCAATAAAATATATATTTTTAAAAATGAAATGTTAACTCTTTTTTGTTGTTTTGGGGACCTATAAAACAGACTACTCAGTTTTAAAAATTAGTAGAGCAAGTATTATTAGCTATATTGGGTTTGTTACCAATATTCTGACTTTTTTTTTTTTAATCTTTACCAATTTCCTGGAATTAATCTCAGATGTCTTAAAAAGAAAGAAATCAGTATGGACAAATAGCCGAAGATGCAGCGCAGTGATTTTGTAGTATTTCTTTGGAAGTCTGTCTGTAACAAAATGGCCTCACTTAGAGTCAGCAGGCTGACCTGGGAGGGCCTCTGAGCCCATCTCCCCAGGTGTGTGACCCAGACACTCTGAAACAGTGCCAACCTTCCTACTCTTCTTTAATGGCCCTAAAAACATTAGTTTTATTATAATGTCTTTCCTATGCCAAGGGTCGTAATATCTTTCAATTCTAATGAGATATCAAACAAAATACATTTTATTATGCTGTAATAAAATTGAGATAATATCAGCCATTTTGAAGGCCCCGTGAGGAAGCAGGCTGAGAACTAACGTATGCTCCAGGCTCAGAGGATAAGCATAGATAACACACCTTCTTCCTGAGCCCTTCATTGAGTAATAAAAAGTAGATCGTTTTTTAGTCTCTGGGCTTTGATGGTTATGCTGTTGCTCGGTAGGTTTTTGTCCTGGTTCAGTGTGGAAAAGGGAAGTGGATTTGGTGGCTAGTGTTTAGAGAGAAGGCTGTGTTTACTTGCAGTCCTGGAGTGAGCCATCCTACATAATAAAAGCCTAATATTGTCCTCTCGGGCGGTTGTTCAACTGGGAGACTGGGAGTTCAACCGCTTGCTGTGACATGTGGTGTCACCAGGGGGCAGGTGGGCTTTGACGAGGTGACAGCCCCTGACAAGAGTGGGACTGTGGCAGGATGGTGGAGCAGGTGAGCGTGCGGCACCAGGCCAAGGTGGGTGTGAGCAGGGGCCCAGGTGCTGCCCAGGACCCAGAGAGCAGCTGGAACCTTCCCTTTCACCCCAGACACTCGCGCTTTGATTTCTGGCCAGGCCTAGCATGAATTTTGTGCACCGGGCCTCTAGTTGACACTAACTAGTTGGTTTCTGAAGTGATCGTTTATTTCTCTGTGACCTCACTATTTTGTAATAGTTGTCACGCTATTCTGAACATAATCTAATTATTCTGGATAGTTCTGAGGCAGTGTTGTGAAGCACAGACTGGAGACCGTACTCTGTCGCCATTGGTCTCCAGAAGCCTCCTACATGCATTTTACAACTATTGGATATCTTTTTAGTAATTTAATTTTTAATGGTTGGGCTCTGTGGAAACCGTGTCTGGTTTTGCTCACTGTTGCTTCCCACCCCTTCGGACCACACGTGGAACAGGTGCTGTGTTAGTTTTCTCCAGCTGCGGAAACTCAGTGCTACAGACTGGGGGCTGACACAATAGAAATTTAGCGTCTCAGTATTCTGGAGGCTGGAAGTCCAACGTCAAGGTGTTGGCAAAGGGTTTGCTCCAGGTCTCTCGCCCAGCCTTTGGCTTGTAGCTAGCAGCTTAACTCCAATCTTCACATTTCCTTCCCCCTATATGAGCATGTGTGTCCAGATTTCCCCTTGTGATAGGGGCCCACCCTACTGCAGTGTGACCTCATCCTAAGGATTTATATCTGCAGTGATCCCATTTCCACTTTCTGTGGTCTCGGGGTAAGGACTGAAATGGGCTAACAGGTGGAGCCCTGATTTGATAGGATTAGTGTCCTTATAAGAGGCGAGTTCCTCCTCCTCCTCTCCCCTCCTTTCTTCCCTTCCTCCTTCCCTCTCTCCTTTCCTTCTTCCCTCCTTCCCTCCTTCCTTCTCTTCCTTCTTCCCTACCTCCGGTGAGATCACGGGAAGACAGCTGACTGCCAGCTGGGAAGAGAGCTCTTATCTGGAACCAAATCCACTGGCACCTTGATCTTGGACTCCAGCTTCCAGAACTGAGAAATAAATTTCTGTTGTTGAAGCTACCCAGTCTGTGGTATTTTGCTACAGCAGCCAGAGCAGACTGATATAGGGTGTCCCAAAAACTATGTATACACATTTAACAGCGAGTAACTCAGTTTTCACTCCTTTTCAGGGTAAACTGGTTTGAAATAATGGGTGAAGCCAGACTAAGCGTTGAACAAAGAAAATTAAACCTAAAGTGCCACTACACTTTTTTTTTATGGGGTACATAAAAGATAAAGTGTCTGGTATAAAACCGGCAGCAGTCGATGGATTGAAGGCACACAAATACCGAGCAACATGATTCTTGGTGTTTGCGATTCCATTGCTTCTCGTTATCAGCAGTGCCTGGACCAGAACGGCTATTAGGCTGAAAACAGGCATTGGCAAAAAGAATTATTCATTTCTGTAGATTCTTTTAAGTTTTGGAAAATGAACTGTATGTGTAATAAACACTGTAATTCAGAGTGTGGGGACACCCTGTATAATATATGAACAGAATAGTATTCTAAAAAATAGCTTACTGCTTAATAACAAAAATAATAATCATAGCAGGTGCTATTGTTATTGACAGATGTTAAAAATCTGGTGCCCGGAGGTCAAGTTCTTGTTCAGGGCCATACAGCTGGCAAGGGGAGAGTCGGGTTGACACTGGCTAGTGTGGCTTCGTGTCCCTGTCTCTGTTCCTGCCTTCAGATCCTTTGACTTCGGCATCAGTTTTATGAGAACTTTCTGTGGTTCTCCAACGCAGTGCCCAATCGCCACAACGAGGTGTGTGAGCCTCGTGCTGTTGGCCCCGAGGCGTCCAGTGTCATATCCTCACAGAAATGAAAAGTCCTAAAGAAGCCGCACGTGACTGGCACTCTCCGAGGAGAAGCCCTGCTGCAGTGACTTGCGTGTCACCTGTTGAATATGCCTGGTTTTCTAATGTAAAGGACTCCTGAGACGTGGTTCAGGGAGGCAGCCCAGCGCTGGGGAGGAAGAGAAAATAGGGCATGACTGCTCATGCCACTCCCAGTCCCCAGCTGGGAGGACAGGACATGGAACAGCAGCTTGGAATCACCTGCTGTGCTTTCCCAGCCCCCCCCCCCCCCCCCCCCCGCCCCCCATCTTTTCATATTTTTAAAAATTTCGAGTTGTAGCCCCCAAATATACATTTTACCCCCTTACCCACTTTTAAGCACACAGTTCAATAGAGTAAAGTATTTCCACATTATTTGTTAACCAAGTGCCAGAGCTTGTTTATCTTACAAAGGGAAACTACCCGTCGAACAATTTCTTACTACGTTCCTCTCCCTCAAGTCCCTGGCAACCATTCACGCTTCTTTTAAAATCTGTTTTAATGTAATTCTCAGGTCATACATTTCATTCATCAAAGTATTATAGGTACAGTTCAGTAGGTTTTAGCATATTGACAGATTGTGCAGCCAGCCCCACAGTCAATTTCCAAATATTTTCATCACCCCAAAAAGACCCCCCTGTACCTATGAGCAGTCATGCCCTATTTTCTCTTCTTCCCAGCCTCTGACAACCACTAACCTCCCCTCTGTCTCTAGATTTGCCTATTCTGGCACATTGCATATAAGTGAAATCATACAACACGTGGCTCTTTGTGACTGGCTTTACAAAGCCTTTTTTTATTTTTTTATTTTTTTTTAAACTCTCACCTGGGGATATTTTTTTTATTGATTTCTAGAGAGTGAAAGGGAGGGAGGTTGGAGAGGAGTGTGGGGGGAGAGAGAGAGAAAGAGACAGACATAGATTGGTTGCCTCCCACACATGCCCCTACTGAGGCTGGGAAACCTGCAACTGAGATATGTGATCTTGACCAGGAATTGAACCCAAGACCCTTCAATCTGCGGGCCGATGATCTCCACTGAGCCACACTGGCTAGCACTATAATACCTCTTTTTTTTTTTTCTTCTTTTTTTTTTCTTTTTCTTTTTTCATTAACTTATTGTATAGCCACAACCCTGGATCCAGTGGCACTGTTTTTCTTCAAAAATGTTAAGGACTCCTGACAGGAAAAACTGACTTTGCTAAGATGTCAAGATCTTATCCATGTAAGTGCCACCTGCTTGAAGACTTGAGAAAAAGAAAAATGCTTCCAAGCAAGAGATTTAATTAATACCATATATGGTCATACATCTAGTCACGTTTTACCTGCTCAGAGACTCACTGAACTGGAACAGAAAATGCATAAATCTCTTGCCAACATCTCTTATATGTATTTCTAACATAAAATAATACTTGGGATTGCAAAGCAGGTAACAGAAAGCGTGCTTTGCCTCTGTTTTTTTAGGGGAGAAAACTGCTTCCTGTCTGGGAAAGACAAATGAGTGGTGTGGACTAGATCTTACCTTTTAATCCTCAAAAGAGGATTTAATTTCCTTACGGGTTAATGCATCCTCAGACTTTTTCCAGCGTATTTTTGAAGCCTTCTTGCAGCTGTGGGAAAATAATTAACTCCAGAATTCAGTACATTGGAACACTTAAAGTAAGAAATATGTCAAGATGGGCTTCTAAAGGGGATGTGCTTTAGCTTTCTGTAGATATCTTCTATTTGACGCCTACCCTAGGCAGGCCCTGGGTGTGTTTCTCTCTTACCTTCTCATAAAAACCGGGGTCCCCCTGGTTTAGCAAAGGCCCTCGGGGCCGTTGCCTCTGTTGTCCCATTTATTGCCTCTTCTATGGATCTGAGTGCTCTTTTTTGCGGTAGTGCACTGACAAAGATGTTTATCCTTTATCCAGATTTTTAAGTGATTTCTCTACTGAGGAAGAATGTTAAGTGGCTTGGAGACGTAATGGGAGCTGAAGGGCTGGTCCTCCAGTGTGGAGAGGGCCGAGGTCAGGGCTAGGCGGAGCTGCTTAGAAGTGCTTGCAGGAGACCATGCTGGAGAATGGACACTGTGGGTTTGTGGGGGTACAGGGAAGAGGATGCTCAGGTTTCTGGCTGGGCCATTGGAGGCCAGTGGCATTGTGTATAGAGGTGTGCTCAGGGAGACAGCGGAAGAGAGCAAGGTCCCTTTGAATTAGGGTGACGTGCCAGGGGGAGGAGGTCAGCGGACTGCAGCTCCGAGCTGGACACTCTATGCCGAGTCCTGGGCACATGGTGGTGGTGCTTCTCTGAGCTGGGCCGGAGCTTTTCCAGGAAGAGGCCAGTG
Source organism: Pipistrellus kuhlii (assembly GCF_014108245.1). NCBI lineage: Eukaryota > Metazoa > Chordata > Mammalia > Chiroptera > Vespertilionidae > Pipistrellus > Pipistrellus kuhlii. Next base: position 150,400,606 of record NW_023425529.1, read on the forward strand.
AGGGAGGGGCTGCTGTCTGTGCTCAGGAGGTTCGCAAGGAGGGAGTGAGCCAGTGTCACATGGGACAGGGACCCCTAGCAGGAGGAGAGAGATGATGCAGAGACAGGACGATGCTGCGCCATGATCAGCCCGTGGGGGGAAGCTGGTCACGTCGGGGAGTTAGGAGGCGGGGAGGGGCCTGTCTCCGGCTCAGGCAGCCCTTGGAGCAGGAAGGGGTCCTCGCTCTCTTCTCTTGGGGGCAGGTTGGGCTTTGGCCCAGGGTGAGGAGGCACTTTGGCCAGTCCCAGTACCTTCCGGTGGCTAAAGTGTGAATTTAATAACAGGGCAGACGCACCTTTTATGGGGCCTTCCTTTCAAAAGAGAACATGAAATTACGCATGAAATACTCGGTGTGAGGCCTTGGAAGGGTCAGCGAGTGACCGCCCGAAGCGCAAGCTGCGTTTGGCTCCGAGCGATTCTGTCTCCACAGCGATGGCTGGAGTGGCGCTCGGGGCTTCTTTGATAAGAAGGTGGGTGTTTTGGGTTTGGGGAACCATGACTTTCTTACCCCTCTCCTGACAGTTCTGAGAGAAGAAAGATGTAGGAAATTTGGGAGGCAAACAAACAAAGGAACGGATGCGATCCTGGTATTTATGACTAGCAAGTTAAAAATGGAGTATTATAGCCGGTCTTTAAAAAAAAAAAAATTATTGATTTTTTTACAGAGAGGAAGGGAGAGGGATAGAGAGCTAGAAACATTGATGAGAGAGACATATCAATCAGCTGCCTCTTGCTGGATGTGCCCACAATCAAGGTACATGCCCTTGACCGGAATCAAACCTGGGACCCTTGAGTCCACAGGCCGATGCTCTGTCTACTGAGCCAAACCGGTTAGGGCTATACCCCGTCTTTTGTTTGTGATTACTCTGGGTCCTTTGGTGGAAAATGAACATATTAAAGACGAGGTGGAAGGAAAAGAAGTCATTTGTTAAGAAGAGTTGGAGGACAGCTTGATGCTGGTCCTGATACTCCCTGTGTGATGAAGTCACCTCGCTGTTCAACAGAGAATAATTTTAACCATGCAAACACACACCATATTGACAGATACTACCCCAGAGCGTGAAGGTTCCTTCTGACAAGTTCTTCAGTATCTCCTTGTTCACAGTGAGATTTTTAGAAAGGGAAGCAGAATGAGAATAATGCCGTAGAATCTGGAAACTCAGTATTCCCTTAAGCCAGTGTTTCCCAAAGTGTGGTCCGAGTACCCCCAGGGGTACGGGAAGAGTTTGGGGGGGGGGGAGTACGTGTTGCACCGGAGTTTGGTGGGGATATGCACTGCACCATGCTTAGCTGCGCCTAATTCTCCGTTCTCATGAGTACGAGGGGTACTCAGCGTTACGAAAATTATAGAAGGGGTACATATATGTCAAAAGTTTGGGAAACACTGCAGTAAGCCACGCATTGAGTTTTCTCCTTCCTCATTGTGAGTTACACGATATGAATCTACAATCCTGGACGCTGTGACTGGACTCTAGAGGGTGAGTCAGTGGAAAGGTATTAGAAGACAGGTTCCCTAGCTGAGATGCTCCTGCGACACGTACACGCAACAGCTGCCGGATAGTTATAGCATAAAAACATGGGCAACTATAAATGACTAGAGGATGGTAGAAACTACATTCATGAGCAGTGAGGGAACGTACAACCTGGGAGGCGTGAAGAGCTGGGTGGAGTTGAGGATTAGGTGGATTTCTGCCATAGACAAGCCCTGAGTGAAGTTTTAAAAACGGCCATGGACCCATTGGGCAGAATTCCAGGGGTCTCAGCTGGTCCGAAGGAGGCCAGAGTGCTTGCAGAGAGATGCATGCCGTGTGCAGGAGGGGCCAGGGAGACCCGGTGAGGGGAAGTAATGAACAGTTTTGATGGGTGAGGCCCTTACACCCCAGAGTGTTGTGTTTGATGGACTCAACTACACTGCATGTAAATGGGAGGAGAGCCTCTTTTTGGGGGGGAGGGGGGGAGGATATACTCTGTTCATCTGGACTAAAATGCAAGCCTCTATTCTGTTCTTTAACATATTTTTCTGTTTTATGCAAGAGATGTAGCCATGTGTCTCGCACTGGCAGGCTTTGCTTAAAGTCATTTCGTGGTAAACTTGATCTGTTGCTGCACGGACCACCCTGGAAGTTATGTTCTAGATTTCTTTAATATATAAAAATTCTAGTGTCCTCACCTCCCCCAAGGAAACAGAAAATAAGTATCTACGACCTTCGTTGAAAGTGGCTTTCTAAATGCTTTTGTCTGTGTGTATCCCATACACGGGGTTGGGGGGATAAATGGTGATGAGAGGAAACGAGGTGGTGAACACACAGAACAGCATCCAGATGATGTGTTGTGGAATTGTGCATCTGAAACCTGTATGATTTTGTTAACCAGTGTCAATCCCAATACATTAAAAAAATAAATTGCTTTTGCCTGCCATAGTACTAAACTTCAGATCATCCTGCTGGGATGTAACGTATAATACAACATGATGACAGTAGCTCACACCGCTGCATGATGGGTAGGAAAATTGTTAAGAGAGTAAACCCGAGTTCTTACCACAAGGAGAAGAGTTTTTTCCCTCTTCTTTCTTTTTTATTGTATCCAAATGAAAAGATGGATGTTAGCTTGCATCGACTGTGATAATGGTTTCACAGTCTATGTAAATCAAACCATCATGATGTATGCCTGAAATTTATACATGATGTATGTCAGTTATTTCTCAATAAAACTGGGGGAAACATCACAAAGAGATGGTATCACCTCACACCTATTAAAATGGCTATTATCAACATGTCAAGAGATGACAAGTCTGGAGAAGTTGTGGGAAAAGGAGTTGTGTGCACTGTTGATGGGACTATAACTTGTTACAGCCACTATGGAAAGCTGTAAGAAGGTTCTTAAAAAAAAAAAAAGTAAAAATAGAACTACCATATAATCCAGAAATCTCACTTCTGGGTATATAGCTAAAGGAAATTAAGGCAGGATATCAAAGAGGTAGCTACACTCCTGTGCTCATTGCAGCATTCAAAAGAGCCAAGATATGGACACAACCTAAGTGTCCTTGTGCAGATCAAGATGTATATACACACAGGTGCAGGTAGATCTGTACGCACACACACATACATGGAAAAAGGAAATACCTTGGAGCCAGTGGGGAAAAGGAAATTTTGCCACTTGCAACAACATGGGTAGGCCTTGAGTGCATTGAGCTAAGTGGGATAAGTCAGTCAGAGGAAGACAGATACTGTATGATGTCACTTATCGATATATGTGGGATCTAAGATTATATGACTCATAGAAACAGTGCAGTGGTCGTTGCTGGGGCTGGAGGTGGGGGAATGGGGAGACTTCAGTCAAAGAGCACAAATTTCTAGTTATAAGATGAGTAAGTTCTGGGGATCTAATATAAAGCATGGTGATTCTAGTTAACAATACTGTACTGTAGACTTGAAAGCTGGTAATAAAGAAGGTCTTAAGTGTTCTCCCTTCCAAAAGAAATACTAATTATGTGAAGCTATGGAAGTGTTAACTAATCCTACTCTGGATAGTTACTACATTATATACATTAATATATGCCTCTATCAGATCATTAAGATATATACCTTAAACATCTAGTATATGTCCATTTTATCTCAATAAAGCTGGAAAACAATAAAAATAATATAATCAATGATACTGCTTAAAAAAGAAAAACCAAGACAGTGAACATAAGTTTAGTTGGTATACGTATACTATCCATATTATAATATCTTTATTATAACAGTATCTTATACACACACATATATATGTGTATATAAATATATATATTATATATATTATATATATAATGTATATATGTGTGTGTGTGTGTGTGTGTGTGTGCGCGCGCGCTTTCAATTAAGGTCAATATCTGCAGTGTAATTAATCTCAAAGCTGTTTGGTTTTATTTAGAAAGTAGACTTCATTCTTCCTCAAAGGTAGTGGAAATACCTAGGAGAATGTGTATGTGCATGTATGATGGTATAGAAAGCATAGTAACAAGCACTGTTCAAGGATATTGAACAATGCACACAATCTTGTCAAAGGCTATCTTTATCTTTAATTATATAAATATAGCTCAGAAGAGATTAAGGTTTTGATACGTGTATGTTTGCGAATTTCCTAAATCAAAGCTTCTATATCTGACGGTAAAATATGTTTTCTTTGGAAAGAACTTAGGTTTTAGACATTTAGCTGAGAGAAGTGAAAGCTGTTTACTGCTCATTTTGACTTTTATGTTTTTGTCCCAGGATCACTGTTCTTTCTCCGATGGGCAAAGAGACTCATGCTAGTTTATATATGAAGGTTTTCCTGTTTTTGTGAGGAACTGGGATCCATTCTCCCCGGACTTGTAGATAGTAAGCAGTGGTTTTTGTTTCATTTTAGTGTGATAGTGTAAAATTAGAGGCACAATAAGATTCCTCCAAAAATTCAGTAGTGACATATGGTATTTCCCAGTCTAGGATATGGGTTTAGGTTTTGAAATGTTTATTTGTTCTTTTGTTTTAGTTTAGTTTTGCTTTTTTTGTCCAGCTCAGATCATCTAGAACTCAGCATGTTATGGAGTATGTCTCACCCTCAATGAATTATTCAGGTCTGTGAGGTGAAATCAGTCATGAACAATTGTGGTTGTAGTCCATTGAAGAAGAAGAATCTATAGCTTGCATTGCCCTTTTGTTTTTAATTTTATTTTTTAGCTAATCCTCACCAGAGGCAATTTTCCCCATTGCTTCCAGAGAAAGTAGAAGGGAGGGAGGGAAGGACACGACAGAGAGAGAAACATTGATGTGAAAGAGACACATCGACTGGTTGCCTCCAGCACATGCCCTGACCAGGGGATGGGGAGTGAACCTGAAACCCAGGCATGTGCCCTTGACTGGGAATCAAACCCAACACCCTTTGGTGCAATGGCTGACACTCTAACCTAGGGGTGTCGAACTCAATCAGAGAAGGGGCCAAAATCTAAAATCCAGCCTAAATCGCGGGCCGAATGGTTTACTGAACAGTCATAAACTGTCATTGTGATGGAAACGCAGCGGAGTGCAGTGATGACAGCGCGGTGCGGGCCACATTGCAAGGCCTGGCGGGACGGATTTGGCCCGCGGGCCTTGTGTTTGACACATGTGCTCTAACCATTGAGCACCACTGGCCAGGGCGGCATTGCCCATTTAGAAAACTGATTCTCATTTTCCAGTTTGACAGTGGATCTCAGTATTGACCATCTGTTACATTTGCAATGAAAACCGGACCTGAAGTTGATTTTGCTATTGGCCTTTTTGAGAAGGGTATTACATTTTTACCCCTCTACCCTACATACACATGTTGGGTTTTGGTGTAATTTTAAACAGAATTTTTAAAACTACTACCTGAAACTTATTATCTTGCTACTAAATAATTACAAAAGAAGCAAATACTGTCCCTTCACCTAGTACTATATTTCTATAATCTTTTTTTTTTTTTTAAACAATCTCTTGAAATATCAATGATCAAGTTTCTTTGGGTCAATTTAAACTTGATTAAAATTTCAAAGAGGCCTTTTATGCAATTAAATATAATCACGTACTAGATAATTTTGTGTAATTTTGAAATGGAATAGAATCGGGTACAGTTTATGATGGAAACACAGTCGTATTGTGTTTGCTTGTAGCTGACTGCTCATTGGCAGTTTGGGTTTTCCCACAAATGCCCTTAAGAGAAGAGCCTTGTTCTCTCCTCTCTGAGGGTTGCTGTGCTCAGTGGTCCCATCCTCCTCTGCTGCTGTGGTTGGAAGCCCAGACACTTGATACTTAACCAGCAATTTGCCTATAATTGAAGAGTTGGGAGAGGGCTGTATTTTTGCTCATCTCAAGGAAAGGCCCTATTTCTTACCTAAATTGGGCTTGAAGTAGGAGCTTAGAGTAGCAATCACCAAAGAATTTTTATTCTCAATCACGTTCAGACTTAAGTCCTGTTTCATTATTTCATTTGAAGAAAATGATTGGTGTTGGCTGAAGTTATATTAAAATGTGATATGAACACATTTCAGTGCCAGATGAAAGTTGGTTTCCTGCAAAGCGTGTGTGTGTGTATGTGTGTGTGTGTGTATGTATATGTGTATATGTATATGTATGTGTATGTGTGTGTATGTGTGTATGTGTATGTGTGTATATATATGTGTGTGTGTGTGTGTGTGTGTGTGTGTATGTGTGTGTGTGTGTGTATGTGTGTGTGTAGATGAGGAGGTCTCTCAGGCAGGGAAGACCCCTTACAGTGAGGCCCAGGTTTGGGGCTGGGGTGGGGAGGGGTCCCTCAGCTTTGGTGTCTCTTACAGAGGAGTAAAAAAGCCTTTCTGCCTGATTGTTCGATACCAGGGAAAGATTTCCTTCTATTTCGTCTGAGGAGAGAAATTTGGTTTATTGCTAGTGGTGAAGTTAAGAATCATCTCCCTTTCCCAAGTGATCTCTTAATTGGGTTCATTAGTTTTACAGTGTTAATTGGAATTGCTGCAGTTCAATTCCTGAAAGGTTTTAAATTTAAAAGAAACACCTCATTTACTCTATTACTGTGTTCTGAGAATTCTGCAGTGATTTTTGCATAATGTTATTTAATTCAAATAATGGATTATTAAAGATTAATATAGCCAAATGTGTGTTTTTTTAAAAAAAAATATTTTTATTGATTTCAGAGAGGAGGGGGAAGGGCGAGAGAAATAGAATCATCAACAATGAGAGACAATCATTGATTGGCATCCTCCACACACCACCCACTGGGGATTGGGCTGCAACCAGGGTGTGTGCCCTGACTGGGAATCAGTTGGTGACCTCCTGGTTCATAGGTAGACGCTCAACCGCTGCGCCATACCAGGTGGGCTAGTCAAATATGTTTTAATTCATGTGTATCTTACCAGTTTCTTTGTAAACCTTTTGTAGGTTATTTATATGAGAACAGTTATTTTTTTTATAAGAAAACAAGTTTTCAGCTTCCATGTTTAATTCAGTGTCTTATATGACTAAGTTGTAGTACCTAAATAATATAAAGAGAACACTTAAATTGAAATAGACAATTAAGAGTAATATGCGGGACATTTTCTACTCACGTAAACTCAAAGCTTATTTGAAAAAGTCTCCTTCAGTTTCCTTCTCAAAGTAAAGTGGATGATTAGGTCTGAACTAGTTAGAATAGCAACTGTTTATTTCATTATTAATACTTGAGCAATCTTTTGGGGTTAAAAGAACAATTCTTTTAAAAAAATATATTTTACTGATTTTTTACAGAGAGGAAGGAAAAGGGATAGAGAGAGTTAGAAACATCAATCAGCTGCCTCTTGCACACTCCCTACTGGGGATGTGCCCGCAACCAAGGTACATGCCCTTGAGCAGAATTAAACCTGGGACTCTTCAGTCCGCAGGCTGGTGCTCTATCCACTGAGCCTAACCGGTTAGGGCAGTGGTGGGCAAACTCATTAGTCAACAGAGCCAAATATCAACAGTACAACGATTGAAATTTCTTTTGAGAGCCAAATTTTTTAAACTTAAACTTCTTCTAACGCCACTTCTTCAAAATAAACTCTCCCAGGCCGTGGTATTTTGTGGAAGAGCAAGGGGCCAAAGAGCCGCATGTGGCTCGCAAGCCACGGTTTGCTGACCACTAGGGGGAATAAAACAATTCTTTAAAAGAAAAACTCATCTTGTAATCACAGAGGTATAACATGATTATTTGGCAATGACAATTTTAAATAGTACAGAAAAATCAGAGATATGCCCCATTTCTCTCCTAACTTTTGAAGTGAATTGTTCATTGTTATGGATAGATCAAGAAAATAAGCTTACTCTTTTCATTCTTATAACAAAATTAGATTCTTAAGTTTTTGTTTAGAAAAGGTGACTCAATTTTTTGTTGCCGTTAGATAATTCTCAAAAGTGAGGTGTGTGTGTGTGTGTGTGTGTGTGTGTGTGTGTGTACTCTGTTCCTTCTCTTCTTCCCTGGGAATAATTGAAAAAGCTCAAAGTCCTTACTCTCAGATATGGGAACGATGCCATAAGTGGGGCATTTAGAAAGTTTAACTTTAACCAGGTACTTAGACTGCAAACAGACAGAATGACGTCACTTAAGAACACAGCACTCTAATGAATAGAGGCTTTGTCCGTGCTTTTCTAGACCCGAGCCCTCAACTGGAACCTTGATTGTCAATTATGTTAGAAGAATCCAGCTGTTCATTGAACCCATGTATCCTGCCTGTGCGCTCTGCATAGAACTGAGAGCGGGGGTGCTTGTGTCCTGCACACCTGTCTTCTCAGGAAGACAGCCTCTCCTGCCCACAGCTGGGGGAGTGTGCATGCCATCTGCTAAGGGTTCAGGCCCGTGGTGCGCAGCCCGCTGGTTCTGTGCAGCCTCCCACACACCGGGCTGACATGGCTGGGTCTACTTTTGTCCCCATGTTTGATTTCTTTAATTGCTCTTTACGAAAGTCTCATTGAGCCCTCCATGAGGGGGCCAGGTCAGTAACTTGGATATCCCAGTCCTCAGTATGACTTGTGTGGGCTCTCGCTACCCACAGCCCTGCCGTATGAAACATCCTGGGAGGATGGATGGCCGCAGAAACACCAAGAGCAACTTGAACTAACCTAGGGTGATGACAGGAAAATGGAGGCGATAAGCTCAGGGTTTTGTTGGAATCAAAAGGAGCCGAGAGACCAGGGGAAATTGGGAAGGTGGAGGAAAGGTTAGATTATTTACCTTCCTCCCCATAGCTTTACGAAGAATTGAAGGTAGTTGGTTACAAAGACTCCGTATAGATAATGTAAATTGGGAGTAGGTTGAGAAAAAAAAATAAATAAAGCATAGGGAGAATGAGGGCAAGAATGAGGCCAGTTCATAAAATGAATGCCATCACCCCCTGCGGTGAGCCATCAGTGTAGCCACGAGCTTCCCAGCCATCGCACAGGGTGATATTCACTGGGCATTTGATGCACGTATTGTGTGATAAGTACAAACCAAGTCTCAGGAGACTCACAGATTTCTGACGCTAAGATCGGAAATGAACGTAATGGTCCTGGGAAAGGAAACACCAACATCCTCAACATCTCCAGTTTCATAGAGACAGGTTCACGGACCAAGAAAAAGGACAGAAATGTGGACAATGGGGCATGAAAGAGACCACCAGAAGGACACTTGTTATCTCTAAGAGCTTACAGAGAAGGCAGAGCTGGGGACATTGTCCACATTTTTGTCCTTTTCCTTGGCAATTTTGCTCTTGAAAATGGCCCCGAGGTGTAGAGCTGAAATTGCTCTCTGGTGTCCTAAGAACAAGAGGGATAGAATGTGACCTGTGGAGACAATTCATGTGCAAGTACAGTGTTCATGAACCAACAATATTTCAATTAAACAGAAACACGTAAAACAAGGCTGTTCATTGATCAGTTGATGAAAATGTTGCGAGCAGAGGCTTCAACAAACCTAAACCTATATTTTCCCTGGGTGCACTGGTTCAGTACTCCCTAATTTAGCAGTAACTTTGTAGAACATAACTACAGCAAAGAATGATAATCAAACTGTATTTCAATGAAACGAACGCCCAAGTTAAGCAATAACTGCTTTTTGTATCTCACTTTTGTTTAATAATCAAATACAGTAGGTCCTTGGGTTACACCGGCGACCCATTCCTATGGTGCGATGTAACACTATTTTTGTTGTAAGTTGGAACCCACCTACATAAGCACCTACGTCACTCACGTGGAGCACACACACAGCAGTAATGAAGTGAAACAGTAAAAAAAAATTAAAAGAAATATAACAATTCCTGATCTTTACTTGTGGTAAATAAATAATAAAAAACATAAAGAACATATGTACATACGTCAAAATGATAGAACTTTATTTTTTTATAAATAAATGGGAGATGGTGATGTAACCACGAGACGATGTACACATTGAGTCCAGCATGACCTGAGGACTGCCTGTAGGAGTTTTCACATATCTTATATGCAAATGAGCACATATCGGGTGATGCTTTAATTAAACCTCTTTACTGTTCCAACTTCACCTTTGGAAACATGCAAGTATAACATTTCCCTGTTAATGTGTTAGGGACTTTTGAGGAGAATATTTTGGGTAGTGTGATACTTTTATTTGACATTGCAAGAACTTAAACAGTGATAACATTAAAAACCTCTTTGCAAGGATCAGACTTGGACCCGTTTACTTAGGGAAGAGGTTTTCTGCAATTTTACTTGAGTACTAGGGCATTAAAAATATAACTTTTGGGCCCTAACCAGTTTGGCTCGGTGGATAGAGTGTCGGCCTGCGGACTGAAGGGTCCCAGTTTCTGTTCCGTTCAGGGGCGTGTGCCTTGGTTGCAGACACGTCTCCAGTGGAGGGGGTAGTGGTGCAGGAGGCAGCTGATTGATGTTTCTCTCTTATAGATTTTTTTTTTTTTAAATCTCTTTCCCTTCCTCTCTGTAAAAAAATCAATAAAATATATTTTAAAAAGTATAACTTTTGAGTCTAGACAACCTGTCATTTTCCTTATACCACAGTGATATTTTAGTTGAAAGAATCTTATGTTTTCTCCCATGTCCTCTTAAGTGATGACACATAATTTATTTGGCATTTGAAGTGATTGATGCCACCACACAGGGCTGCGTCTCGGGAAGGTGGGAAGGTGACCAGTGAATGTCTGTGACAGAAAGATCCCAGGGGCCCCTATGTTCATACCTGCCTTTGAGATTGTAGAAGAAGAAAGACCAGAGCAAACACAAAACAATACTGTTTTTTAATGATGCCTTCCAGTCAGGGTGTTAAAAAAAATGAAATTCCAGTGGGAAATGAACACTGGTTCTCTGCCTCTGTCCTTTCGGTTACATATATGATGATTGACAGCTCCTTTCCCAGGTATCTTTTAGGTTATTGACCTTTTAATAAAGCTAATAAAACTTACATTTCTAAGTTTTCAAGTTAATTGAGTCTTAAATCTGGATCAGCATTTAATAAAAGAGAAAAGAATGGGTGATTATGTTAAATAATGCATTACTTTAAATTCATTTAAGAGATTTATCAGTGATTTCCAAACACTCAACATAGGAGCTCTCCATGGACTTAATTGGAAGAACTTTGGCACTTTGAAAAGAAATGTGGAATTAAACTACAAACAGAGCTGAGTTTGTTCTTTCACATGTCATCTCAAGTGGCATCCAACCTATTAATATTGAACTCTGAAATCATTTATGTTTTGGATGCTTTAGATTCCAAAGAAATGATCTACGATGCCAATTTTTGGGGGGTTTGTACATGATTTTATTCTTATGTAATCTTACGTAATCTGCTGAGACTTTAGATTGGGAAATACGAGATATTTGCAAAAGAGGCTATAAAATGTGCAAGTATAGTAACAAATAGTAACACGAACATCCAAGTTGAAAAGTACAATGTTCCCATGATGAGCTACTCCCACATTGCTCCACCCCCCTTCTCCTCACAGAAGTAATCACAGCCCAGATTTTGTGTTAATCATTCCCTTGCTTCTCTTTAGAGTTTGGCACATATGTGTAATTATAAGCCATAGTATAACTGGTTTCTAAATTATTTGTTCAAGGCCCCTCTTCCTGTTTAACCATGAAAGAGCAGTTGTTTAGATTCTGATCTTCGATCTTTTCCAAGCCTAAAGCACAGCATTGGGTACATAGCAGGGACTTCATAGATGTATATGGATTAAATGAGTACATAAAAAGGTTTATGCTGGTAAACATAACAGTTTCAAACTGATGACTAAAAATAAATGAGTGTTTGAATAATCCTAAAGATAAGCAATCTCAAAATTGAATCTTGGAACATGAATTTCGGTGAGTGGCTGTTAGAACTGGAAGGCCAGCCCCACAAGCCCATTTACAAAGTAGAAAAGCAGGACTCCAACCAGATAACTCTTTTGTCCACAGTCATTTAGCTAATGGTGTTTAAAGTGGGGCCAGAATTTATACCTCCTGCCTCCTTGCCTAGGATTCTCTGAACTAGGTCACAGGGCACTCTCAGGATAGTTTTATTCAAGAGATGTGAGTGGCTTCCGTCGGCTTAACAAGGAGTCCCAATCCTGGGAGAGGAGGGAGGCAAATAACTATAAGAGCCCTCAAATTCACACATTAGATTTTGTGATTTGATGAGATCCCTGTTCAACCAAAAAAGATACTAGATTGTGATAGACAGATAATTAGATATAGATACTATTAGAATAATCAGATATTAGAGTGACTTTATTATCAGATGAATTTTTCAAAAATACTTGCTGGAACATAATTTTGATCTGTCCAAACTTCTTGATTATTTAGTGTGAGAATCTCAAGGCTGAAAGAAAATTAATGCATGTGGTGTCACTCAGTAACGTAAGACAGGGCCTCCCCTTTCACGGACTGCTTTAGCACACGCCCCCTGAAAATGGCAGCTGTTTCTGTACATGTTGCTTTAAACACTTTGAGAGATTTTTATCTCTCATACCAACCCGCTTAGTTGTGTATGCCTCCCCAGGGCCTGGTCTTATGTGTAAGTCCCAGCTAAGTTTGGTATTGGTTTTAAGGAAAGCTGTCCATTAGCCTGCTGAGGTTATTCAGGTCCATGACTTCGAGAGCCCTAGTGATGATTTATACTTTAGAGGAAAACACAACTGCCTCACATTCTCAGAGTATTATTTTTAGAGCACTTCCAAATTGTGTGACACCCAACATTTTTCCACTTGGTTTTGGCAGGCCTGGGCCCCTGAAATTTTAAAGTAGTTTTTATCAAAATAGAGCCAGCTACTTGGTTATGAGTAAGTTGAATTCCAGAGGTTGGCACTGATTCTGTAAATGTGGATTGCGATGAATTAATAGCTGTATGTTGACTTAGCTGCAACAAAAGCAGTTTTCAAGCCAAGTTTGTTCAGTCGGGAAAAATGTGAAGTTTCTAATCTTTGAAAAGGGTGTTTTGGGAGATAAAACTAATTTGAAGCGTTAAAGACTGCTGTTAAATGTTTATTGACAGTAGCCCTAAGTTTAGCTTTTTATTCTCTATAACATGATGATGGTGGTAGTGGTGGTGGGTGTGGGGGTGGTGATGATGATGATGATGATGATGATGGGATGATAATGGTGATGATGAAAACATCAGTAAGTAGCTACTGTTTGTTGAGTCCTGCTTAAGGAAAACATCCTACTTTCTGGAAGTTGTACCAGGAAATCACTGTAGCATCCCTCTGAATATGAGTTGCATATTCAGATCTGGTTCTTCAGTGGAGAAACGGGGGCTCATATTAAAGACTGATGTTTTATAAAAATTGGATTTGAATTCTTCTTCCACATTTGTTACTGTGGCCTGGGTTTTGCCATTCACAACACAATAATGATTCCCACCTCAGAAGGTGGTTGTGAGGATTAAAGGAGATATTGTGTGTAGTAATGAAATTTAGCTGGCAAGTTACTACCTCTATATTCATGGCTTTCACATCCTCAGATTCAACCACCCGGGGGTCAGAAATACAGTTTTTGACCACGGTTGAGAATCTGAGCATGCGGAGGGCCATCTGTATGAATTGTTCCACAACATCCTATCTAATAGGAGGCGATCAACCTTGCAGGGGAGGGCAGTTAGGGGTGACCAGTCCGGCAGAGGAGGGAAGTTGGGGGCAAACAGACTGGCAGGGGAACAGTTAGACATCAATCAGGCTGGCATGGGAGTGGTTGCAGGGGTCCTCAAACTTTTTAAAGTGGGGGCCAGATCACGGTCCCTCAGAGAGCTGGAGGGCCGGACTATATGAACTACTAATTCCTATTGTTACACCTCGGCTGCGCTCACTGCCCAAAAAACCTGGCGGGCCGGATCAGACTCCTCTGTGGGCCGCATGTGGCCCGTGGGCCGTAGTTTGAAGATGCCTGGTAGGGCGTGATCAGGCTGGCAGGCAGAAGTAGTTAGGGGCAATCAGGAAGGCAAGCAGGTGAGCAGTTGGGAGCCAGCAGCCCTGGATTGTGAGAGGGATACCAGATTGGAGAGGGTGCAGGCTGGGCTGAGGGACACCCCCCACCCCTGCATGAATTTCGTGCACTGGGACTCTATAGTTTTATATAAGGGAATTGAGCATCCTTAGATTTTGGTACCTGAGGGTGTCCTGGGACCAGTCCCCCGAGAATTCCAAGGGATGACTGCACAGTCTGTGTAGATTGCTGCTGCCTTTACTGTTTTTGCCCAAGGTCCCACACACCGTTGGTGAATGTTGAGCTTAGTGTCAAACCTCAGTTTTGAACCTCGGTTTCAAACCCAGGCTCTGACCCTTTCAACTTCATAGCCCTTTATCAGTTCACAGCAGATTTTTATGTAAACTGAGCCATGTGGTGAGCTTCAGGTTTGTCATAACAAATACAGCATTGGGTGGAGGCAGAATTTCTGGGTTTGAGGTCAGAATCCCTTTTGTGTTCGCATGTGCATACATGCACACATGCTTTCAGTGTGGAATTTGGAACAAATTGATATTTTTTTTTATTTTTTTTTTGTCTCTTCATAACACCAATTGGAGCTAACCAGATCATTGTGAACATTTTGAAAATAACACTCTCGGTCCTTTTTTCCATGTGATCATTCCACTAACTTGTGTCCTGAGACCACCTCATCTCACTCCCCTCTCCTGGGGACTCGGAGCTTCTGGGCAAAGTGGTGATATGAGTGGACATCCCTGAAAAGCACTGTGTCCTCCTCCCCCATCGCCAAATAGCCATCTTATAATGCTATGCACTGCTGTTGGTGTTTGTGTTGTCTTAGCATTTTGAGTTTGTAACGAGAGATACGTGTTCAAACCTTAGCTCCACTCTTAATAACTGTGTGATTCTGAACTAACTGCTTAACTTTGATGAGTCACAGTTACGTTAACTCTAAAATCATGTCAATAACACTTGTCCGTTTTTGAGTTAGCGACAGGCCTGCAAAATGAGTAGCTGGCACATGTGAAATAAGATAACTCTGGACGCCTAGTTGGTGCTCAACAAAAAGTAGGTATCCTATCCAGGTGATAATGAATCTCTTGTAAGAATTTTGTCTGTTGTATGTGCGTTGAGTCTTTTAATGAGAAAAGTATTCTTCTGCCAATATTGCTCTAAATGCAGAATGAGATGTAAGCCAGATAAGCCAAGTGCATAATAGTTCAGCCCTGGTCAGCTGTTTACACATTCATATTTATGCCTCAGCATAAATAGCCTTACCATGAATTCACAAGAAATTGCTGAGAACTCAGGATCATAGCTCACTGCTGGGATTAATTTCTTTTCAACAGACTGACTGTCTGGAGAATATCCATAATGCTATAAGTGAAAACATATGTTAGTATAACTGGCCGTGGGGAAATGGGAGAAGTAACCACAAGGATTTTCAGAAACTACTTCATGAAGAGTTGCTGGCGTGGCCACAGCTGGGGGAAAGAACAAAATACATTTAGGACTAAGTCCCTTTTATGGCAGTCCCTTAAAAAAAAAAAAAAATTGTTATGCGTTGAAAAGCAAAGGAGGCAACTTTTATTTCTAGAAGGAATTTATATGAAATAATGAATTTCCCAAACCAAGAGAATTTAGCTGTATTTAAGAAATGAGACTTGGGGCATGTAGGGAGAACCAAGAGGTGAAGAGGTCTCTTTTTAGGCCTCCTTTGGCCATCCCAAATAAGCTAAATTAATCGGCAAGACAGAAAATTAAAAAGCAGAAGTAGTTGTTGATTTTGCAATTTTCTTTTTTGAATGCAAAAGTGGTTGCTATGTAATCATAAGACACACCAATTTACTGGTAACTTAAATATTATAAAACAGCTCTTTTTAATTAAATTTACTCTTCCTGGGTAGATTTTGAAAAATATTAGTAATAAGAATTAGATGGAACTGTTTTTTTGTGTGTGTGTGTGTGTGTTTTTTTTATTGCCTTTTTTACAGTCCTCCTACATAGCTAATTTCTTTCAGAGTTAGTAAAGGGTGATTATCTGCCAACTGATGGTTGTTGGCACCAATTCAAGACCAACAGAAATCCCCAATTTGGGGTGTGGTGAAGAAGGAAACTTTATTTAGTGCAAACAGCTCAACAGTAATACAGCATGTCTGCAGAAAGGGCACTGCTGTAGAACAGCTCAATAGTGCTAGTGCAAGGCAGTAAAATCGGCATGTGCTTGAGATGTCACCCAGGGAAATGCAGCCTTCAGTCCTTGGTGGAAAGTATGCTCCCCATCAAGAGGGGGCTGGGATATATAGACAAAAGTTCCTGTCCCTGGTTCCTGATTGGTCAGAATAGAACTACTTCTGATTGCTCAGAACTGCGCAGCTCTGATTGGATGGGGAAAGCCTCAGTCCTACTGGTTGAAATAGGACTCCAGGAACTCCTTTATAAGGACTGGTTCAGTAAGCAGTCAGGTTACCATATTTTTTCATGGATAGGGTGCTATTTTTTTCTAACATCCTTGGACTGAAAATTGAGGGATTTTAAAAAATATATATTTTATTGATTTTTCACAGAGAGGAAGAGAGGGATAGAGAGTTAGAAACATCGATGAGAATCATCCATCAGCTGCCTCTTGCACACCCCCTACTGGGGATGTACCCGCAACCAAGGTACATGCCCTTGACCGGAATCGAACCCAGGACCTTTCATTCCGCAGGCCGACGCTCTATCCACTGAGCCAAACCAGTTTCAGCTGAGGGATGTTTTTTACATGGAAGTCAGCTGAGGAGGGAGCCACGCAGGTGTGTAGCTGCTCAGATCTTGTCAAACAGGCTTCCTCCAATCATGAGCCTTATTGTTGGCCAGGAGAACACGAACAAAGTTCACTCAGAAAATGCGACCAGTTTATGAGGATGATCTTTTAAAAAATATATATATTTTATTGATTTTTACAGAGAGAAAGGGATAGGGATAGAGAGTTAGAAACATCGATGAGAGAGAAACATCGATCAGCTGCCTCTCACACACGCCCTA
Source organism: Pipistrellus kuhlii (assembly GCF_014108245.1). Lineage (NCBI taxonomy): Eukaryota > Metazoa > Chordata > Mammalia > Chiroptera > Vespertilionidae > Pipistrellus > Pipistrellus kuhlii. The sequence goes on from NW_023425529.1 coordinate 150,417,582, forward strand.
TCGGGGGTGTGCCCGCAACCAAGGTACATGCCCTTGACTGGAATCGAACCTGGAACCCCTCAGTCCACAGGTCAATGTTCCATCCACCAAGCCAAATCGGCCAGTGCTGAGAATGATCTTATATATAGACAGTGACTCAGAAGACAGCAGTGATACAATAGAAGTTGAAGAAATTAATATGTCTGGACCTAATAGTGATGAAGAAGAGAGCAGTGATGCAACAGCCAAACTGGTTTCAGCCATGGGGGCCTCTTTACATGGAAAAATACAGTACTTTAGACACGGGCAGGTTAGTACAGAGAAAGTCTGCAAAGCACAGAGTCTGTGAAGCACAGTTTGCGTGAGAGACCTCCGTGCAGAAATGGCTGCTAGGCTTTGCCGTTTTGCTTTAAAAATTTTTTAATTTGAGCATAATTAGCCATGAGTAGTAGCCTTTCTTAGTTCACATACCATAACTTCAGCTTTTTAAATAATAAAAGGGTCCCCTTCAGAAAAATCTGATTTTCACTTCATGACTGTTCATGACCTTTGTAGATTTCTCATATGTCAGGCCGAGATCATGTGGGAAAGGTCTCTTACAATACAAGGAAAGGATGTATAGTAGAAATAATTTAGTCAGAACTGTAGGTCATTGTTTGAGAATCCTGTAGCCTTCTTCCCCACCCCCCAAATCCAGAACAATGTATCTGCATATTGGAAGCATCACTAAAAGTTAAAGCAACAACCCTTTTGGTGGGCAATTTGGCAACTGGTCAAAAATGTTAAAAATGTGCATAGTTTGCTCCAGCAATTTCACTTCTAGGAAGTGCCCTTCCAGAGCTAATAGAAAAAAAGTCCATTGAAAGATGTTCATGATCGTGATGTTAGTAATAAAAACAAAACCATAAATCCACTTAAATTATTGTTTGCCCATGCACAAAATTCCACATAACTATTAAAATGTTTGATAAGTGTTTTTATTGCAAATAAAATTTAATATTTGTTGTACAGTGTTTATAAAGTAATGAATCAGTATTTGAAATCTTGAGTTTTTTTGTGTGTGATGTTATGAATTCTGAATTCAAGAAACTGTAAAATGTATGCATAGTAGAGACAGAAAGTAGAATGGTGGTTGCCAAAGACTGGAGAGAGGGGGCAATAGAGAGTTATTGGTTAATGGGTCCTCAGGTACAGTTTTGCAAGATGGAAAATGATCTGGAGATGGATGGTGATGAAAGTTACATAACAGTGAGAATGTGCTTAATACCATTGAACTAACTACTCACTTAAAAATGGTAAATTTTATGTCATATACTTTTACTACAAATCTTTAAAAATGGAAATCTACATTGTGAAAGGCCTAAATGACCAGATGGACGACTGCTCACCAGGAAGTGCATGGAGCACCTATCAGTCCCTCCCCCATGGCCCACAGGCTCCTATCATAGCAAGGCTGGCAGCTGGTGGGTGGATGGGACAACGTGGGGTGTGTGTGAGGGAGGCAGGTGTGGCAAGGTTGTTAGCCTCCAGCCTGGAGCCAGGTCGGAAGCCTAATGACCTCTCTGATACTGCAGCGGCTGTGGATCAGGCCTGGAGAGAGGCCTGGAGAGAGAGGTGGGGCCTGACCAGCAGCTGCCGCGGAGGCTGCGGATCAGGCCCTGAGATAGGCCTGGAGATGCTGACTGGCATAGACCAATCAGAGCCAAATCTTGATGAACTGTGAGGAGCCAATGGCTGCCTAGGAGGTGGAGCTTTTGACACTGCCTGGCATAGAAACCAACCAATCAGAACCTAATCTGGGTGAACTGCGAAGGCAGAACCTAAGGTGGGGCTGAGGAGGGGTTTTAAGGGCAACAGCTGTTTGGGGTAAGGTGTAAGAAAGCGGTTCAATATTTTAAATGACCTGTTTGGCAGTATAGTGCATATGGCTGGCTATCAGTCCAAATATAGGGATTATGTATTTTTGTCTGCCAAGAGCATCTCTTCCTGCTGAAAAAGGCTTCTTCCCAATTCAAGCAATCCTATCCTATATAATCTATACTACTAAAAGGGTAATATGCTAATTAGATCGAGTCGACCAGCTATCTCCTGGACGTCCGACTCCTTCTGGACAAAGTCATGGTGGTGGGGGCTGAGGAAGAGGCAGTTAGGGACAATCAGGCCAGCAGGGGAGAGTAGTTGGGGTGAGATTATGCTGGTAGGGGAGGGTATTGGGGCGACATCAGGCCTGCAGGACAGAGCAGTTTGGAGCGATATTAGGCTGGCAGGGGAGGGCAGTTGGGGGTGACCAGGCTAGCAGGGGTGGGCCTTGGGGGTGAACTGGCCAGCAGGGGAGGGCAGTTGGGGGTAAGATTAGACTGGCAGGGGGGGGCTGTTGGTGGCGACCAGGCCGGGCAGGGAGGGCAGTTGGGGGAATCAGGCTAGCAGGGGAGAGCAGTTGGGGGCCATCAGGACAGCAAGGGAGGGCGGTGGAGGGCGATCAGGCTGGCAGGGGAGAGCAGTTGGGGGCAATCAGACAGGCAAGCAAAGGCAGTTAGGAGTTATAGGAAGGCAGGCAGAGAAGTTAGGGGCAGTCAGGCAGGCAGGCAGGTGAGCTATTAGAAGCCAGTGGTCCCAGATTTCGAGAGGGATGTCTGACAGTCTGACATCCCCCAAGCAGTGCCTAATTGGAGAGGATACAGGCTGGGCTGAGGGGACTCCTCTCTTCCGTGCATGAATTTCACGCATTGGGCCTCTAGTGTAATAATATAACAACTGAGTATTAACAATAATGACTTTCAAGATGTATGTGCGGGCATATTATTATTAGCCAACTGAGTAAACGACAGGACATCTTTCTTGATTCCTTTTCTTTGTGACTTAGGATACTAGTTGCCCGCATTGGTTCAGGACACCATGGAAAAGGCATAATATATTCTTCTTGTGCTTATACTTTTATTCATTATTTATCTCACTGTCTAAAATACATAAAGTTTGTCTTAAATTTTAAGATGCTATTAAACGTTCCCTCTGTTACCTATTGATGGGTGGAAATAGCTTCATTTAAAATGTTTTTCTGTTGTTGTTGTTTGTGGTGTGTTTTTTTTGTTTTTGTTTTTGCTTTTCTTCACTTATTCCATTAAGGGAAAAATACAAGTTTCAACCAGCGTGGCCTCCTTCATCTGTGTTGAGTTCAGCCATTGCACATTCACCTCATCCTGGATGAACTGTGCAAGCTTATGAAAGATTGAAGTTATGGTACCCAGAGGCTGGAACTCAAATCAGCTCAACTCCGGGCCTGTGAAAGCAGAACATGAGGGAAGTCTCAAGCTTGCCCACAAGTACTTTGTTATTGAAAACTGGGGCCCATTGCAGGAAGATTCCTGCAAGCAGCTGCTACCTGCCCTGCCCACCCAACCCCGCCCGCACTTTCCCTCTGCTTTCAGCTTTTCCTCCCTCTTCCTTCTATGCTGTCTTCAGTCTTCACCCCGCCCTCTTTCCACATATGCAAATTAACCACCATCTTTGTTGGGTTACTTTGCATACTCCCTGATTGGCTGTGGGCATAGCAAAGGTACAGTCAATTAGCATTTCTCTCTCTCTCTCTCTCTCTCTGTCTCTCTCTCTTTTAAATTATACATTTTCTGCATCTATTTCTTTTCTAACAACACCTGATTTGGTAATATTAGAATTCTTTCTATTTACTTATTTACTTATTTATTTATTTATTTATTTTATTGATTTTTTACAGAGAGGAAGAGAGAGAGATAGAGAGTTAGAAACATCGATGAGAGAGAATCATCGATCAGCTACTTCTTGCACACCCTCTACTGGCATGTGCCCACAACCAAGGTACATGCCCTTGACGGGAATCGAACCTGGGACCTTTCAGTCCGCAGGCCGACGCTCTGTCCACTGAACCAAACCGGTTTTGGTGTCTTTTTCTCTTTTATTAGTGTAGATGCCTGGACTCCCCTTTGGAATCCCTGATGCTAGAGCTGCTTGTTCATGTTCCCCAAGTCAGTGAGTCCTAACACGTCCACCACATTCTGGCTTTTCTCATCCTGTCCCACCCAGAAGCTGGCCAGGTTTTGAAATTCACTTTTCATCTGCTACTTGCCAGGTTTACCAGGCCAAGAGTGGTGTTAAAGGAGGCCACAGACAGGATGCTCAGAGCCGGGTGCAATCTCGGAGCCCTACACACTGGGGAGTTGAGGCTCCCAATATTAATCAGTTGGGCAGACACGGAGGTAGTGGGGAGGGCTCCTTGCCCAGGGCCCCGTGGGGGGTGCTGGCCTCACCTGTGGGTGCCTGAGCAGTGGGGGTGTGATGTGAAGCTGCCCTTCCTTGGGGGGAAATTCCTGCCTTCCAGAAAGGAATCTTGGTGTGCTTTTGCCTTCACCTCTCTTTGAATGCAACCTTTTGTTCCCTATCCTCCCCTCTCCTTTGACCAGACAGCATTCCTGCTCATAGATTTAAATCAGCTCCCATAAATCTGCGGGACTGTACTTTTTTGATGGGGAGCTTCGCTTTTGCTTTGAATGGAATGGAGATGAGGGGCTGGTGGTTAATGTGGGGTAGAGTTTATGGTGTCGTAGGAGGAGCATGTACTGATGTTTGTGAAAATAGCAGTTGGTAATATAGATGCTATCTTTCTGAGACATAGCAGGCTTGTGTAGGAGTGCGGGAAAGAAAGAAAAAGAAGCAACACATGGTTTGAGTTTCTCTGCAGGGACGGCCCTTGAACAGCCCCCTCTCGGTGCTGTTTTTGCTTCCTGCAGGTTGATACCACATTGTTCTTATCTGCCGAGTATTCCTCTTCCTCCAGGCTCCAAACACGTCATGCTCAGCACACGTAGCTTATTTCAGGGACACTTACACTGCTGGAGGGCAGCTTATAAATATGCTTTCCCTCTGTGCTGGGTGAGGTAGCCACGCGTTTTTTCCGCGTAAGATCATGACAGGCAGAGCTCACTGTGGAGACTAGCAGAGATGTCCAGTTACAGTGGGAGCTGGTCACTCCAGGCAAGTGTTCATGGACCCCGTGCGTTTCTTAGTCATTGGAGGTAACCCGATGGCAGTACCAGCTCTGAATTACCGCGTTACAGTGGTGTTTTGGTAATGTCAGTTGCATGTGAATTTTAGTTGACATTTTCTTCAGGAAGTATGATTGGAACAATGAGAATAAACCTTCTAATCTGTCAGACCCAAGTTTAATTTACCAGACCATTCAATTACTGTTTGGGATGTAGAATTTTTGTTTTGTTTTGTTTTGAGATGACAAGTATGACTGTGGTGTAGCATAAATGTCAATAGATTATAACATTCATATGGAGAGGCACTAACTGAGGAAGGTTACTATGTTACCATCCTAATACAGTCGCGTCTTAAATATTATTTTTATTTATAATGTTTATATTCAGAAATTTCTGCCATATCCCAAAAAGACAAATATAAGGATAGTTACTACTGAATTTATATTTCTAAAGAAAAACTAGAAACAACATAAATGTCCATAAGTGGCTACATAAATAGAAGATGGTATATTTAAACCAATACTATGTAAGAAATAAAGGAATAAACTATAGTTATAGAGAATAACATAGATTGATCTCAAGAACATAATGTAGGACCTAGGGTTTAATTTATATTTAAAAAAAAAATACATACAAAAAGTTTTCTAGATTTCTATAGATGTGGGATGTGAGTTTGTAAAATAGACAAAAAAGACACAAACTAGCTGATAGTGATTGGTTCCTCAGATATAGGAAGATTTGGGATGGGAATAATTTTATCCACAATATATTATTTAAATTTTTTTTAAAAGATCTGAACCAAAGTGACAAAATATTACTTCTGGATGGTGGATATGTGATTTTAAAAAATAATATTTTTTATACTTAACTATTATAAAAACCTTTCTCAAAAAATATCTATGCCTATTATTTGAAAATCCATAAATATTAAAAGTTCAAAGAATGAAATAAAAATCCCTCTTGTTCTCATACAAAAGTATATACTTTTTTGGTTGGCGATTTTTCTTTGGAGGAATTTCTTCTAATGAATAGCTAGGTTTATGTTCAAAACTCTAGCCTCTGATGTCCAATGGCATGGAATTGAGTAACTTATGATACATGTGTAAAGCAAAATATTCTCTAAGCATTATGTGATATTTATCTTCTTAGAATTGATCACATATGAGATTACCATGAATCTGAACCTTTTACACTGTGACATCCTTCTATTGGTTTTCCAGATCCCCCCGCCCCGCTCTGTCCTGTCCCAATTTTTTAGTAGTTATCTCTACCTAGTTTGGAAATAAAGTGACTTTTGTTGTAAGCATTGGCACATCCTTGAGTCTAACTTAGACCTAGTCACCGATTGGCTGGTGGTCTTGGGAACGTTAGTTCTCTTTGTCCTTTAATAAGTCACCATTCATTGAACCCCAAGCTCTGGACAGGGAGGAGGACAGCAGAGCACGAGGTGGCTTAAGCACAACTCCCCGGAGCCCTCGGGTGCCGTCCTCTGTCCTGGCTTCCTCATCTGCCCAATGAAACGATTGCCTGCCTCCTCTCCCACCAGTAGCGCAGGGAGCGCCTGGGGAAAGACCCTCGGCAGTTGTACCCTTCGGCAGAATACTTCTTTCCCTCGTGTTTTCCCCCAGAGCGGGAAAGTTCCATCTCCAGTTCCCCAAACACATCGCCCAATGTGCTGGGACAGCGCCTTTGTCCCGGGTTTCGGCACTGACCACCAAGACATTTTAAAATAAAGCTTATTCCCCAGTAACGAGCGGGACTCATTACGGAGGTAGAGAAATCAGAATTGAAGGAGTTGGGAGGGGACAGGGGACCCGGCCAGGCTCCCCCAGATGGACACGGAGGAAAAGCAGCACGTGGCTGGTCTGGGGGTCTTTTTAAGAGGAGGAACAGAAGAGGGTTGGACCCAGGGCGGAACAGGAAGGGGTGGGCTCCAGGGCACTTTGGCACGCGCTGATTGGTGGTTCAATGTCTTGGGGATATCTCTGTGACATGCCAGTAATGTCATAATTCTGCCCACCAGTTGGGAGGAGGGAGAATCTTACAAATACATCTTTCCCTCATGTTTTCCCCCGTAGCGGGAAAGGTCCATCTCAGATTCCCCAAACACATCACCCTGTGTGCTGGGATAGCCCTTTGCACGTGCTGTTGACTTTCTCTGAAATATCTTCCTTTCATGATCTCCCTGCTCCCTGGCCCCTATCCTGAAAACTATTCCCCTTCCAGCTGGGACATTTTCTCATTTGGATGCCCGTACCACCTCTATATCTCTGGTGTGGTTTGTTATTGAACCTTACAAAATGGTATTGTTAGTACTTGCTTGCATAGCACTATACCTTACCTACCAGAGCTCATTAAGGGTAAAATGCTGGTCCGAGCTAACCTTACAACTCTACTGGGTGCCAACTGTTGGCCCTGGCATACCAGATACTCAGAAAGTGTTTGTGGAAATGGATTGAAGGCACTCTGAAAAGAGGAATGCCAAGCATATGAAAGGGAGTAAGACTGGGAGGGCTTTTGGAATCCCTGAGCACAGCCAGGAGTTGCCTTGGACAATAGAATGTGATCTCTGCGCTAGCAATGCTGGTCCCAGCCTGGTGCACACAGCACTCCTGGTGAATTGATATGAGTCTAGTGTAGGGGTGTCAAACTCAATCAGAGAAGGGGCCAAAATCTAAAATCCAGCCTAAATCGCGGGCCGAATGGTTTACTGAACAGTCATAAACTGTCATTGTGATGGAAACGCAGCGGAGTGCAGTGATGACAGCGCGGTGCGGGCCACATTGCAAGGCCTGGCGGGACGGATTTGGCCCGCGGGCCTTGTGTTTGACACATGTGGTCTAGTGAGTTCACATCCAGCTTGTGTGGGCACATAGGTGATGTTCACTCTGCTTCTCTGGCCCGTACTAAGCCCTTGATTCTGTTCAAAGGGTTTATTTTAAAAGTTTATTTCAACCGTACTTTCCCTCACACATGCACTTCCCACAACACGTGCACACCGGACTTCTCGTCTGCTCCCGGCGCTGCATCCTGTGGGGTGAGGTGCTGTGTGAGAACCCGCAGTCTGATGGTGGAGGCAGGAGATGGACCCGTGAACTCCGTGTGTAAAACCGGTCGTCAGCGGGTACTCGGCGACTGGTCGATTTTTGCCGTGACACATTGTAAAGCTTTTGGCCCTGCCGGAGTAATCCCTTGGTTCCCAAGAGTGATGTTGGTCGCTTTCTCTGACAGTAAAGTAAACGAAAAACAGCCAGATGACTTTTAAGTGCCTTTTTTTCATTTATTTCCTGGCAGGACTGACTAATGAGGGCAAGATGGGTGTGAAGGGGCACGAAGCTAATAGATGCCATTTGCACCCACCCGTTCCTTTATAGAAGAGGAGAGTGGGCCCTTGAGAGAACAGCCAGGGGGCTAGTGTTCTGTTGGAAATGGTTTCCGAGCTCACTTTAGCAGTGATTTCCTGACTCATTCAACCACAGTCCTGTGAAATCCATCCCAAAGGCAGTGGGGTGGGATGGGAGAGGGGAGGATGGCGGGGGGGGGGGGGGGGGGGGGGGGGATAGAGGGGACAGGACAGGGGGAACATTACTTTTGGTGTCAGAGCTCCAAACCAGTCCCAGCTCAGCAGTCAGGAGCTGTGTGGCTTTGGGCCGTTTGCTCTCTGGGCCTCATGGTCCTTCTATGTAAAAGGGGGTTAACAGCACATTCCTTGTCCTTTGAAGGAAATGACTGAGATAAGGCAGCAGGGCCCAGCACCTGGAGTTAACACCAGCTCTTGTTGCTGACGTTCAAACATGAACACGGAGCTTAGGTAGCCACTTGGTTGGTGGAGAAGCGAAAGTTCTAGACTAGTCGTGAGCCACGATATTTGGAACAACCATGCTTGAAAAGTTTTCCGAAGTCACAGATTTCAAACCAGTTTCCAGACTTTCCAACTGTTCATTATATGTATTATAGAACAAAGACGAAAAGCAACCCCAGGATACCTTCAGTTAGCTGTTTTAAAAACCAAACCATCCTTGAGAACTATACATAGATGGAGCAGAGGCACCAAGAAAGGGGTTATTATTTTACCGAGGTGTTTAGCAAATTAATGTAGTAAGAAAACATCATGTTGCATGAACAGTTGAGTTGTAGCCATAGGCTAATTCTGAGACAAGGGCCGCTGTGTTTTTCCTAAGGAATCCCCCTCTCTCTGACGTGGCCCTTTGGTTTTGCGGTGCCGAGGGGCAGACCTCGGAGCATGTCTTCCTGCATCACAGTCGCCGCTTTGAGTAAACTCGGCCTCTCTATCTCCGTCTGGTCACTGACGTGGATGTGGGCAGTGTAGGATTTGTAAGCTCAGCTTGTTTCTCCTTTAGTGATGGTGTAGCTGTTTGCCATAGCCTGGCCACTTCACTCCAGGCTTTTTATTTTTATTTTTAAAATATATTTTATTGATTTTTTTACAGAGAGGAAGAGAGAGGGATAGAGAGTTAGAAACGTTGACGAGAGAGAGTCATTGATCAGCTGCCTCCTGCACATTCCCTAGTGGGGATGTGCCCACAACCAAGGTACATGCCCTTGACTGGAATCGAACCTGGGACCTTTCAGTCTGCAGGCCGACGCTCTCTCCACTGAGCCAAACCGGTTTCAGCTCATTCCAGACTTTTTTAGATCACACGAGCACTTGGCTTTTCTCCAGGCCCTCTGCAGAAGCCCCGGGCCCGTTCCCCTGCTCACACACTGGGTAGTGCATTTTTAAAGGGCCAGGTGGGTGGTGGCTGAGCGGACCCATGGATCCTTCATCAAACCCAGCTTTTCCCCTGCAGGAAAGGATTCCAGTTCCATAGGCTCCCACAGGCGAAAGGTATGTGCCCTCCATTCACAAGCCCGCAGGCCAGGTCAAGAGAAATATGACGGGAATCCAAGCAATGTCTACGCCCTCACACGAAAGGTTCCAGGACTGGGTTAACTGTGACCTGTGACAGAAGCTGCCTTTGGTGATGTCTGTTAGCTGTTTTCTAGTTGCTTTGGGTTCATCTGCAGTGCATCTCACATCTTGTGTCAGAACGAAGTCGAGAGGTGAGATTCTATTAAGGGGCCAGCAAACTACAGCTCATAGGCCAGTAAGACTGGTTCTATTTTTTTTTTTTAAACTTAAATTTTAATTGTGGTAAAACACACATGACATGAAACTCACCATCTTAACTGTTTGTAAGTGTAGGGTTCAGTAGTGTTGGGCATATTCATATTGCTGGGCAACCAACCTCCAGCACTTTTCATCTTGCAAAACGGAAACTACTGTATGCTTGTCACCCTCTTACTTTGTCTGAATCAGTCAACTCCATAGAAACGAGTCTTATTCACTTGCAGTTCCAATGATGAGCTGTGCAGGCGAAAGAAATGAGCTATTTATTTATTTATTTATTTATTTTACCCTTTCTTTCTTAAATTATCCGTGAAGAGGGATGAAGGTAGTTCCCTGGGCAACATGAATGAAAACAGTAAAACCCTGTAGATGATTGTAACGTAAGAGGAAAATGAGCTTGGATTTAGAAGCCCTCTCCATTCATTCAGTTCAGAAGTTAAGTCGGGCACCTGCTTGAGATGATTCTAGTTATGGATGTTTCTCAAGCCGGGAGCTGTTTGAATAATCTTCCCCGCAGCCCTCTGAGGTCGGTGGAGCAGATTTTGGGCATTGAAAGTTCAGAAGGGATTTGTCAGGCTCTGAAATATAGAAGAGTTGGGACTGGGATTTAGATGAAGAGCCATAGGCTCAGATCCAGGTTTTCCCTTTTATAAAACAAAGATGACTGTGGACTTGGAAGTCACTGAGGATTCCTCTCTCCTTCCCAAGAGACTCTGTTACTGTTGTCTTGATTGGACAGTGCACACCTCTTCCTCTTGGTTGTCATAGTTACTCAAGTTACTCTCTTCTTTCTTTTACCATTTTCCCCCTCCTGTTTCCTGCTTTTGTGTGACGGAAACAAATCACCCCAGTTCTGTCCTTGGATGTGGGGGTTGTTTTATGCCTGTCCAGAACTTAGAAAATTCCATGCTCATTGTGGGGCGTTTGTGTCTTCTTCCCTCTCATCAGTCTTACCCTTTCGTCAGAGACCCTGCTGACCGCGAGGGCTATTCCTGTAAAACATGGCAACTATTTGTATGAACACACAGGAAATCCAATTAAAATTTGTATTTTAAGAACTTAAGCCGAAACTGGTTTGGCTCAGTGGATAGAGCATCGACCTGTGGACTGAAAGGTCCTGGGTTCGATTCTGGTCAAGGGCACATCCCAGTGGGGAGTGTGCAGGAGGCAGCTGATCCATGATTCTCTCTCATCTATGTTCTAACTCTATCCCTCTCTCTTCCTCTCTGTAAAAAAATCAATAAAATATATATTTTTAAAAGAACTTAAAACATAGTAGACACTTTATTTCTATTTCTTGTATTCAACAATTAACTTTTGCCATATTTGTTTCATCCACCAACTCCATTTATCCATCCACCCACTCACCCATCCATCCTTCCTACCTCTTTATTTATTTACTTGTTGAACCTTTTGAAATTAAATTACAGACATCAGGATCTTTCCCTTTCCCTTTTAAAAATACTTTTTAATTAAAGCATATAGCGTACGAACTACACCTACACAAATGAAGTATGCAACTTGATGAGTTTTCACAAAGCCTTCACTCTTAAATTCTCTAGAGTGTATCTCCAAAAAATAAGGATATTTATGTAGCCAGACTAGCATGAAATCTAATTTTAATGTTGAATTCTTGAAACAGTGAGGTGATCAGGGACAGGAACCTTGTCCCTCTTATGGGCTAACATAATATTTAATTTTCCAGTGACTGTTTGATTCTGTGCTTTGATGCTGTTTGTTAAGGGAGGGTGGGGGAAGAGGAAATTTAGTGTTTTTTTTTTTAATCTTTAAAAACATGGATTGCTCAGATCATATTGCCTGAGTAAGTGGGGGTTTGAGAAAGAATCTGGTTGCAGGTAAGAATAAAAGTTAACTGTTACTTATTTAAGACTTACCCTGGGTCCAACTATACAGCTTTTACTCATGAAAGACTTTGAGAACAAGTAATTTCAGAGACTGGGAAAAATATATCACCGTTTCCTAGGTGAATTTAAGTTATTTTTCAATGGCTCATTTCATTTTTTACCACTAGGAAAACATGTAATAAACCATAACAATCCTTTCCCACTTGATCAGGGTCCATCACAGGTCACTATGGAGATGGATAGTGAGGCGATCAGGGAAAGACTGACCTAAATCCCTTTTTAAAAATTAATTTTATTTATTGACTTTTAGAGAGAGAGAAAAAAGAGAGAGGGAGAGAGAGAGAAAAAGAGAGAGGGGGAGAGAGACAGAGAGAGAGAAACCTTGATTTGTTGTTCCATTTATTTATGCATTTACTGGTTGGTTCTTGCATGTGCTCTTACTGGGGATCGAACCTGCAACCATGGCATATCGGATGATGTTCTAATCAACTTAGCCAACTGGATCAGGTCCCTGACCTAAATTCTTTATGTGGCACAATCCGAGGTTGCACATCTAGTTTTCAATATGTGTATACATAGGCTTGTTTGGCTTGGATTTTAAGCTATTCATGATTTGTGATGAATGCCTCAGTATATTTTTCTTAGAAAAACCTGCTTTGTTAAATGTTTGACCTGATGACTGCACGCCCCTCTTGCATGTTAGGCAGCATGTGGGATCTTGAAAGTTCCTTTGTTAACAGCTGTGTGCATGTGGAACTGATGTGCTCACAGATAACAGCTCCATGATAGCCCAGCCGAAGCTGCTGGGGAATGAGGAGGGATTGTGAATATGTCATGATCTGAATCAGGTATATAGCGCACATATTAATATTGTCATGGTTTATGTTAGTTGTGCAGCCAACTTTCTTATTTGAGAACAGTTCACTTAATCTGAGAATTGAGATAGCTAAAAACAAAAACAAAAACAACCTAAAACCCAAAACTGAGTATATGTGTGTGTTTAATTTTTTCTTTCTCTTTCTATATATTTTTTTAAATAGTGGGACATTCATTCGAGGCAGTGAAGTGACCTGACAAATCAGTGGCCTGAGCTCGCAAAGCCAACATACGAATCTAGAAAGCTACTCTATGAATAATTCTGAGCCATAATTTCCTCACAGTTTCACACTGTTGTCCCCTAGATCAGAGCCATGAAGAAAGGATAGATCAAAGTTATTCAAGCTCTCTTGTTGTGAATATGATTATAAATTTTGCTGATGTCACAATAATTTCCTAAGACAGGATGATAGGAAGGTTTAACATCCTACTTAAAATTATTCAAGGAAATGGAGGAACTGTTTCTTTCACTCATAAATATTTGAGGGTCTGCTGTGATTTAGACACTATATTAGTTTTGGGGGACACAACACTCAACAAAATAAACCAACAAAAGATTCCAATCTACCTTCACGAAACTTAGAGTTTGGAAGAAATAAGACATTCTGCAGACATACGAAAGCATTCTATAAAAGCATTCAATAAATGACCACACTCCCCCCACTCCCCCTACATACACATGAGATCAGTGAAGACATCATTTAGTGTCATTTGCTAAATATTCTATTTAACAGTTTTCCGAATCTCGTCTTATACTGATAAGACTATTTAATAGACTCATCAACATAAGATGAATCTGTCTCTTCTTTCACTAATGAGCATATATTATTTTTAAAGTGCCACAAAATAGTTCTCTTTGCAGTCTAGAAAAAAAGCCTAACAGTTACTATGAAGAAGAATTTTAACTAAAAGATAAGAGATTTTTAACTTGGGAACCAACTCATGAAATGTATGTTTTTCAGGTTTTTCTCTAACTTGCTTTGTGTTTTGGGAACTTAAGAGATCTTTGTATTTAAGTCTTTAGGGGCCTGATATTAAAGTGCAAATACGTGGGAAGAATTTCAGTTAATGAGTACAGTTGTGCTAACTTTATAATCAGTTGGTAGTGGCTGCTAGGAATATCTTGTCCAGAAGGACGTGGAGTTTTAAGTTCAGAGTCAAAGGCACTGTGCTGGATTAGTGAAGTCAGTGGCTGGAGTGACCCAATGCCAAGATTGCTACTCTTGGATTTGGGCTCACATTTCCGAGATAATTAGGGAAGATTATGAGGACTGAGCTCAGAATGGAGCCATGGGGCACTGGTTGGACTATGAGAGGGTACCAGAAACAAATAGGTCCAGTTTTCTATAGAGTTAGAAGGGGCCACACTTAAATGTAAGCTATGCAAGGGCCAGGCCTTAGTCTAATTTTTTGTCCACAGTGTTACCAACCGAATAAGCATTCAATAAATGTTTGTTGATTAATGTTGAATAAAATTGTTTAAACTTTGCTGCTTATATAGATCCCGTGAGGTGGCAAATGCTATTTTGTGTGTAGGTAAAAAGAAATCACACAAACTAAGCTTTGTGAAAGTTGTTTTTGACTTCCAGGAAGGAGTTCAAGGTCAAATAATAGAAGGACCAGCAGAGTAGGGGTTTGAATCTATGTTGGTGTCCTGGATTCAAAAAGCCCATCTTCTTTTTACTACAAAAGAAAAAAAAATGCAAAGATGATGTAGGCTAGTGACAGATTCTAGCCACTTAGTCTCTTTGTTTTAAAACCTATAGTTTTACGTGGCTAGGGATTTTAAAAAATGGAGTTTCCTAGGTGCGCTGTTAACCTTGGCCACTTCCAAGGAGGCATGTCCATCCAGTAATGCATGGATGGACTTGCTTCTCTGCTTGGGATAGTTGTTTTCCTCATCACACTTTATCATTACTCAGTTGTCAGTGTGTGGGCTTGGTCATTTTGTCCGTGTGATTTCCCTGGAGATTTGAAAACGGATAAACAAGGATATTCAGTCAGATCCCCTGGAGCTTTCTGTGGTACACAGACAAGCTTGGATTAGAAAATGTACTGCAGGCCGCTCAGCTTTCTCTTTGAAATGCAGTGTTTCTTGGGCTCTTAACTGACCTTAGTTCACCGCCCCCCTTATCTCCCTCCCCCCTCAACTGAGAGAGGGAAAGGGCTTTATTGATTCATTCATTACTTCTAGGGGAGGAGCTTACCTGAACATTTTTGCTTTGCTTTTAAACAGTCTTCTTTTTGAAAATACCTCCCTGCCCCCCATTCTCACTTCATAAAATCAGAGGGGCCCTGGGTGGTACATGAAGAGGATTGTAGTGTAAACATTAAGTACTAGGAAATTATTTCTCATCAGCTCCCATGTTAGTCTGGACCATCCAAAAATCTTACATATCAAGAAATAAAAATAGTACCACTGTCATTCATATAAGTAAAAACCTCCTTAAAAATGTTAGGGTTTTATCTACACATCAGGCTCATTTGTTATTCAGATCCATTCATTTCTCTTTTGAGATTTTAATTTAGGTCGGATAATTGAGATACTTGGCTGTAACATGATTTGTTAGTTCTCAACTAATATGATTTTATTAAAAAGCGAACTTGAGGCATGTAAAGCTGTTCATCTTGCTGCCCCTGAGTGAGTCAGTGAATTAGCTTGTGACACAGGGCTGCAGTCATCTGGCAAATATCTTTGCAAAGTAACGCTGTGAGAAGAGGGCCGAGGCGAGGTTTCACGTTAGTGGTTCTGTAATAAGTTAGTGCCGTGGCTTGATCTCCAATGTCACAGAAATTTGCAAACAACACCAACAAGTGAATTCAGATTCTTGTCCTTCAAAGCAGACTCCACATATTGAACTATTTATACATGTAATAAATGCTGTCTGATATTTGCTTCCACATAAAATGGGTGTTGGTGTGTGTGACTGTTGTTGGGGATGTTATAAACAAAACCAGAGGCCCCTTGCAGGAAGATTTCTGCAATAGGGCTTCCTGCTGCAGTCTCCGCCGCCCCGCCTGCTTCTCTCCTTTCCCCTGCCCCTCTTGCTTGCTTCTCCGCAGCTTCGCTCCCTTCTACAGTGTTTGGCTTCTTTCTACGCTGTCTTCAGTCTTAGCTCTGGCCTGGATATGCAAGTTAACCGCCATCTTGGTTGGGTTAATTTGCATACTCACCCTGATTGGCTGGTGAGTGTGGCTGGTGGGTGTAGCAAAGGTACAGTCAATTTGCATGTTTCTCTTTTATTAAGAGGATAGGATCGGCCATAGGTTGATCCTTGTTGAGGTTGGGTGGTAATATGGTATATGTTTTAAATATTTTCTAATAAAAATTTTTAATGGATTTAATTGTTTCCCTAAAGGCAAAATCTGACAAGTTTCTAGGAAAATGCTTGGCTAAATAGAGTAATTTGTCACTTTTTTTCTTTACATTTTGGAAAGTCAATTGCCCCCTCTCCCCCCTCTTTTTTTAAAATCTCTTAAAGACTGAGCTGAACTGTTGTGACAAATTAGTATAAAACTGTCCCACTTTCCCAGCAACTGGTTGGCACTGGTGACCGGCAAGTTCAGGCCTGAGAAGAGAATAAAGCTGAATGGCTGTCCTCTGACCTCCTAGTCACTGTCTGGGCTGCAGGTAGCGTGATCTTGTGTAACCGTTTAAACACAGTTGAGGGACACGAAACAAACACTCTTCTGTGCCTAAATTTCTCAGTGCATTTAAAAAGTGTTTTAATTGAGAGGCTGCAAAAAGTTCCGATTTGCATGTGACACTAACAGAGGCAGGGGATGCCATCCATGGGTGTAGTCATCAGAGATCATAAGTGACATCGGCCACGCAGGCTTCCTTCTTCTCAGGCCTGTCGGCCAAGGGAGTCCCACTCTGATGTTGACAGCTCTGTGTGACATTCTCAGGATGGCGGCCCTCCCAGCTGATGGCTCTGTGCCTGTCACCAGTGCCATAAGGATAACTGGAGGCTGGAGCACTGTGTTCGGCCTTCCCGTTATTAATGTACTTGGTGGAATGAGGACCTAAATGCCAAGGATGAGATCGGTTTCTAGATTACCGAGTATTTCAGACCCTGAAAAAAGACACTTGGCAGCCTCAGAGCCTGCTGAGTTTGCCCGGGGTGTCCAGGATTTGTAAGCAGTGCTGTAGAATGAGACTTCTTCCTCGGGCACTATGTCCAACTCGGCCTACTTTATTCAGAGTTTGATTCATGTAATAAAAGCTGATTGATATGTATTATAGCACAATAGTAACGTATCAAAGCAGAATATGAGATTATATATAAATTTTCATTATAAAAACTATATGACGATATTGCACCAGTGAACAATATAGAATACCTAACCAAATTTATAAATGGTTGAGTTAGGGCAAAGGGAATATGGCTATTTTTCTTTTCTTTTCTTTTTTTTTTTTTTTTGTGTGTGTGTGTGTGTGTGTGTGTGTGTTATATTGTTTTACAGTTGGATTTTTGTGTATAGAAGTAAAGTAAGTCAGCTTTCTGGCATTCAGAGAGTTCCAAAGATGAAATTTCCCTGTCTTAGTGGAATGGTTTAGGTAGTGGTTAAGTATGTAGGAAGGATGAATGAATCCATAATGTAATACCATGTAGCGGATCCGTATGTCATTCCTGCGATCTTTATCCCCAACCCTAAGCACGAAGAGGGACTCCACCACTGCTACCTACTACCCTCACTGGGTATTTTTCTAGCAAGACTGTGCCTAAGAGAGATTAGAAGCCGGAGAAGATTCCATTACTGCTCACATGTAGGGTTATTTGCTATCATCTTCTTAATTTTAAGATTTTCTGACATATATATATATATATATATATATATATATATATATATATAATCCTCACCCAAGGGTATTTTATTTTATTTTATTTTATTATTGATTTTTAAAGAGAATGGAAGGAAGAGAGGGAGAGAGAAAAACGTTGATTGGTTGCCTCCCGTATGCACCCCAAACGGGGTCAGGGATTGAACCTCCTACTGAGGTACGTACCCTTGACTGGGAATCAAACTCACGACCCTTTGGCCCACGGGCTGACGCTCCAACCACTGAGCAAAACTGGCCAGGGCTGATATTTTGTTTTGATGGCAAAAGCTGATGGATATAAAAGCCTCAAAGTATAAATACAAATATTTATTTTTATTCAAAGTGATTTGTCAAATCAAAATGGGATATGGTTCCAGGCTATATCAGAATTCTTGGGTTTCTTTGAGAAATACACATTTTCAGTTTACTCACCATTTGTAAAAAGATGATTCTGACCCACATACCTTGCTTCCATTTGTCCAGGGAGCTGGTTTTGAGTGCCGGTTATGGTCCCATACCTTGGGGAGGTGGGAGGTGGAGGGGCTGGGGGATTGAGTGAAGACTTGCTATGAGCACCTGGGTGCTGCCTTGAGGATAAGTTCATGTCACAGTGGCAAAGCTTTGGACAGATTCAACGAAGTGAGTCTGATTTCCTTGGGCTTGTTTTGGTCATGTTTCAGTTTCTCAAGAACAAGGCATTCTGTTCATGTGGTGCAGGGATACTCAATCTTTCTGCCTTCTAGAATCACCGAGGAACCTTGTAAAATACACACATACCCAAGTCTCACCACCAGAAACCCTGATTCAGTTGATCTGGGGGGGAGGGGAGGGGTGTGGGGCATCAGTGTTTTTAAAGAGCTTTCCAGGTGATTCTGACACGCAGCCAGGGTTGAAATCCAGTGTCCTGGTGGATAATAGGACATTGTTTTAAGCTGAGCTTTAAAAAAAATGTTGCGACTGTTAAACAGGGCTGTGTTGTTTTCTCCCACAGGTCCTTAATGAGACTTTAAGCGTTTGCACTAAGGCTGTGTGAAGGCTTTGTTTCATCCCTGGCAGTTGTTTCCAACCCTGTCTGCATGTTAGTGTGTCCTCAGGGGCTCTTGCAAAACACAAGTTCTTGTCCCTGCCTCCCCCCTCCAGCCCATTGTGAAGGACATGATCTGGGACTGGACAGTGGTGTGCGCATGAGTGACTGTGATTCCTCAGATGACCTTAATGTGCAGACAGGTTGAGATGTAGCACTTTACTTGACTATTGTCTCACTTTATTTGAATGCTAGAGGCCTGGTGCAAGATATTCGTGCACAGGTGTGGTCCCTAGGCCTGGCTGGCAATTGAAGTGCGAGTGTCTGGTGTGGAAGGGCAGGTCCCAGCTGACCTCTGAGCCCTGGGGAGCACCTCCCTCTGCCTGAGTCATGGCGCCCAAGACCCCACGTGAACTTGCGGTGAGCTCACAGCCGGATGCCATGGGCTGGGGCACAGCATGGACTTCTGGGCCACCCAGCAGCACCTCATGGAAGCCGGCAGGCAGCGTGCTGTCTCCCAGCCAGCCTGGCAGACCCCTGTGGCCTGTATGGCTAAAGCCAGGCTCACCCGGAAGAGGCCACACAGGTGCAGGGTGGGCTTCTCACAGGCACCCAAGCACCTGAGTGCGGGATTCCCTGGCGTCCTGCGGGAGGTTGGCAGGGGGAGTGAGAGCGAGTTCGGCGGACACCCCGCATTCTCTCCGCACCTCCTTCCCTGTCATCTCCACTCCCAGGTAGCCAGTGAGAGGTCACAGTGTGTCCCTGATGCCCGCCATGTTCCATGCCACCCCCTGGTGGTCGTCACACGTTGTAGCAAGTGGTCAAATGACCGCCTGAGGGGACAGTTTGCATATTAGGCTTTTATTATATGGGATTGTCTCTACCTTTTAGGAGTGTATTCAATAGCTACTTGAATATTACCAGTATATATTTATTGCTATAACTACTATTATCTGGCAATAAACATTTGAAAAGGCCCATGGGACTTGTTAGATTTGATGGTTTTTAAACACTGCTTTCAGCAGTTCCTCAATTCTAGTTTCATGGAATATGTCATAAATTTTAAGAGCATGCATTGTGAACATTTATGATGGCTTTTTGATGCCTACTTCAACTAGATAGCAATGTTTTCTTACCATTTTTTTAATGTTATTTATTCACATTGACAGCATAGTAAATAAATGCTAAGTTTGTAACATGTACAGTGGGAAATATTTTTAGCTAGCTGTGCTGGCATTTGAAATGTATTGCTTCAATTGCAGGTTTTTGCGTATTTTATATATCCAAGGCAATTTCGAAGTTGGTGTTTGTATTTGTTTTCTATATGGATTCTCTTTACTGAGAATGCGGGAACAGTTAGTGATGGTGAAGGGAAATGTCTATCTTTTTATTAGTAACATTAAATTTGTTCACCCTGTGCCTAAGCCATTTGAAACAAACCCCCACGTGCCTGGCAGAGCTGCTGTGAACGGCATGTTCTGTGTCTGTGCTGCTCCCGGTAGGTACCTGGCATGTGGTCCACGTGGAGGAACGGGATTTCTAATTTTACTTAATTCTAATCGATTGGAATTGCAATAGCCACACGTGGCTAGTGGCTGCAGAGCGGGGAGGGCAGGTTTGGAGGCTTGGTCAGCACAACCTGAGAAGAGCTTTGCTTGAGCTGTGACCCGGGGTGGCCATGTCCCATGTTAGTAGCTTCCCTCCCCATGGATGGCATGTCTTCCGCCACATCCCCCCTTTGGTGCTCTCGGAGAGGCCTGAGTCAGAATGTGTGATGTGGAGTAGGTCAGAAGGTATGGCTCTGAGGGGTGGAGATGCAGTTCACACACCCACCATGTCCTCAGACAGCCGGCTCTCATGTACAGATATGCTTTTCAGGTCTTCTCAACCTCTCCCTTTGCCCTGCCTCCTTCCTGGCAGGGGATAACCATGTCACCTCAGTGTCCCTGTTGTGCACTCTCTGCCTGCTCCCCTCCCGTACATCTGGCCTCCACTTCTTCCCCCTCCTCTTGTCTTCCCCGCCCTCTCCACCGATACTTCATCGGAGACCACAGCCCGTGGCTGCTCTAAGAAACACACACCTGAATGTGTTTCTTCAGAATCAGTCATTCCGATGTGGATGGAGATTCAATCCCAAATCTCTAGCCCTGCAGTCACCTCTCTAGGCAACAAAGCTAAAAGGAGAGGCCACAGGGCAATACAGGATTCAACCTGTGAGTGCCTCACTGGGCAGAAATCCTCTGTCACTCAGCCTGTACCCTTTAGTTCCTCATTCAAAGAATGATTGACTCCGTTAAACTACACAGGCCTGATTATGGCTTCCACTCCATGGGAAATTGGAAGCCATAAACCAGGAGATGGGGCAAAGCAAGCTGTGAGAATTGATATCTGCTACTGACTTTGAATAAGTAAAGAGAACTAAAAAAGCAGACACAGAGAGTGAGAAACTGCAGTCAGAATAGTAATAATAATCATAATAATGGATTTTCTATGACAAGTTTGAAATTCAGTTCTTTCTGAAATTAAGGAATTATAAACATATTTAGAAATGATTTCTATCAAAGGGAATTAAAAGAAATTTGGACTTAATAGGGAAGTTTTAGAAAATTCTCTTCTCCCAAATGCTATATTTTTTGACATTGCTATAAATGAGATGCTTTTGTACCTACTATCTTAGAAGATGCATTTCATTACAGTAATTATGTTAAATATACACATTATTATGCTTTTTTTTTCAGTATAATGAAGGACTTCATGGACACCAGAGAGGATTTGTCTTTCTATACTTTAAAAAAAAGGATAATTTTTCTTGATTAAACAGGATAATTCTACATAAACACTGTAATATGTGTATGTGCTTTGGTGAAAGAAAATGTCTTTCTGGTAACTTGAATTAGTTGAAAAATTTCATAAAGTAAATGAGGACATCCTAATTTATGCCAAGGAGAAAACCAAAAGAGAGATTTTACAGGAAGCTATTTATGCAAAATTAATGTGGAGAAAGGCTCAAATTGCTTGGGGCTTTTGACCTCATGCTCTTCAGAACAGTAGAAAGCAGCAAGTGTTTCTTCTGGAAAATGTCACGCCTGGGGATTAAAACCTTAGTATTTCCTCTGAATGCCTAAGGAACCAACAGAGTTTGTGGAGGCGTTGGTATCACCCAGAAGACCTAGTAGAGAGACAGGTGAAAAAGGAGAGGCCATAGGGCCACACAGGATTCAAGTCACATGGCGTGGCATCAGCTAAGCCCGAGATTCATTATGGCATCCTCAGGCATTGTTGTTTTTTCTTTAATCTTAATTTTCTTAAAATAATAAACCATCTGATTTTATCAGCCTGTTCAGTATTATTTGTCTAGATATTTGCTTTTACTTCCTTTGGAGAAATAAAACAAGATTTGTGCATTTATATCGTTGATGTAGCTGTAAGTGAAAATTTGTGCAGTTAAGTTGTCTGTAGATCTCTGAATATGAAGATTAATTAATTAGCTTGTTCATAGGCCTCACTGGCCCAAAAACAGGTTTTTTGGTGTTTTTTTGTTTGTTTGTTTTTGCTGACTATACCTAAGGATGTACACCTTCCTTAAATAATCCTAAAACATTCAAGGTTAGAATTTCATCTTTGAGTGGGCGTTTGACAAGGAATGTAAGTTGTATCTTCTAAGTCTACACTGTAATATGATGGCCACAAGCCACATGTAGCTATTTAAATACACTTGAAATGCTGGTTCCCAAATCACACCAGCCATGTTGCAAGTTTTCAGTGGTACCATATTGGTAAGTATCTAGAACATTCCCATCATCACAGGAAGCTTTCTTGGCTAACCATTGCCACCACCTGCCCTCTTTGTATAGATGTCTTTAAAAGTCAGAGATGATACATGCACCATAATTTTTCCTACCAACGTCCTACCCCAGCCCTGCTGTCACCTCTCTAGGCAACAAAGCTAATTCCATGCTAAATGTTCACACCAACCTGAGAAAATGAACCCCAGGGACCAGGTGGCTAAGCTGGCTTCAGCAGACACAGGATACTTGCAGGAAAAACAGCCAGAATTTTTAACAACCCCAGCAATTAATAGAATGAACAGCTTGCCCTTATCATTCTCCTGGCTACAGTAGGGATTCCTAGACCTTTCAGCATTATGGATCCCAGTTATTTATGTAGATTGTGGACTCCCTCTCTTCCTCAGTGTCTCTTCCTGGTTGTATTTCCAAGTGAAGTTTGTCTCACAATGAATTGAGAAGGCTAACTTTTGATATTCAGAGGCTCTCGGTGTGCCTCAGGGTAATTTGAGTATGTGCGAGACAAAAACCAGGCACAGAAATGACTCTTTCACTGTGAATTACTGGCTATGACTCTCCTTCAGCGAAGGCACATCTCACTAATGCTCAGAGTGCTCATTCCTTGTTGGATAGATGGAGAACACCGTTCCTTTAAGAGATGCTCTCCCCGGAGTCTGGAAGCCACATGGATTTTGTCTTCATTGTGGTCTGGCTCGTGACCTGGTTTCAGTACCAAAGATTTTGAATGCTGCCTCCATGTTGCTACTCTGAAAAAAAAAAAACCCGTGCAACTATTTTTACTTAGTATCTAAAAAGTAATGTTCTCATGGATCTTATTCCATTCAATAAAGTAGATGATCTAGGTTATAACAGTGCACTTTTCTCTTGGTCCGACTTAACGAAGCTGTTTTAGTTTTGAAGAAATTTAAAAAAGAGCAACATGTACACATTTTAAAATTATTCCTACGTTTGTTCTAATTTGGAGAAGATCCTTCTCCCTCTGACCTGGAGACTAACTTATAAGGAATTGACAAAGTTGGAATAAAACAGATTAATTTAGAGTTTCTAGTCATGAATCCTAACCTCTTCTCAATAGTTCCATTTCCTTTACTGCTGGATCAGCTATTCGTTTATTTCATTCAGAATTTTCTGAGCCAGTTTTCTTCATCGCAGGGGCTCCAGCAAGACACACGGCTGCTCAGTGATGTCACTGCTCCATCTGAGAAAGCCAGATGCTTGCTAGACATCAAAACATGCCTGTTATCGGTCCTATGATCTGCTCCCTTGTTCTCACAGAAACTCAAAACCTAAGTGGGTCCTGGTTTTAATGAAAAGAGTCCTCCTCAGTCCTTTTTACATAGGACATTTGGGGTAATTTTGTTATGCATATTTGTTTTCACCTCCTTTTTAATCCAATAGCCAGCATGCAAATCGCTGCCTTCTTTTTATGGACATAATCTAGTTCATGCTTCAGCTAGAAGCAATCTTAGAAGTTGCAAAGGAAATGCTCATAGCACATCGCTCAGCAAGATCAGTTGTTGCTTCCCAGCTATCATTTGTGATAATAATAGGAAATTTGATGGGAGTTATTTGACACAAAACCATCCCAGTTTCAATCTAGATTGAGTCCTCTCTCCAGGCTACTATGTCTTCACCTGTGGCCTCAGGGCCCCCTCCATGGCCCTTAAGTGGCTTTCTATATTTATTTAAGGCCACTCCTCCCTCTGTCTGTAAGCAGACCCTCGTATGACTTGCTAATGTTCCTTTGTATCTCTTTAGATATTAGATACCCCAAGGTCAGTATGTCTAAAACTGAATTTACTCTCCCTCACTTGTCCTTAATACTTTGTTCTTGAATTTCTTAAAATTACCGTCCCTTCCCCCCAGCTACCCAGACTATACCTGAGAGATACCTTTGGCAATGGAATGGTTGGTGTCTATGCCTACTTTGATGTTCCCAGAGACCACTCATAGATTGATTGATCGATTGACCCATTGAATGTGTACTCAATACCTGCCCTGTCCCAGGCACTTTACTAGGCAGTGGTGACACATGGATGAACAGAACAGACTGGATCCCAATTCTCATGGAGCTTTAGGCTCATGGCGGGGAGGACCGACATTCATCTAGCACAATCAAGAATGTTGAGTGGTGTTAGGGCTGTGACCGGGCATATCTGAGCATGTCATTCTTCTGTGGTTTTCTTTTATCTTTGGAATAAAACCCAGACTCCTTAGCCTGTATACATAGCCCTTCATGAACTGGCTGGGACCTGCTAAGATGCTGACAGATCCCCCAAGCTCACTGCACTTCCTAGGTTTCCTTGGAATGTGCTGCTTTGGAATGTCTTGGCCCCTTGTTTCTTGGGCAGACTTAAGTATGGAGCTCACACACTGTCACTTCTTGTGAGCCTTTTCTGATTTTCACGTGTGATATTTCTCCTTTGTCCTCCCATAGCTTCTCTGTGCCCATCACCGATCCGTTCACCCACACAATATTTATTTTCCTCCTCCAGTAGGTTCTGAGACCTTTGGGGACAGAGATGATGTCTTCTATCAATCTCTCCTTAGTAACGAGCACAACACCTAGCATAAAATAGGTGCTCAGTAGGCCGAGTGGTAAGGGATGCCTACAAATGGAACCATTGTATTGATGGACGTGGCAACATCTGGTTTCTGTAAGTGTTCAAGTAGACACCTCAGCCCCTGTCAGAGATCGGATAAGTGAGATTCTGTATTTGGTGGGATGTTGGCCTACATGGCATTTAAATTTTCTGATTCTAAGTTGTCACTGCTTGGTTTCCATTACATAATTAATTATTTTTACCAAGCTCTCAGATGTCTTCACTGAGCCCGTCATATGTTATGAATTCTATTTCTGGGTTGTGTAGGAACTGCTGTCCTGGTGCTATTTTCCTGAGTATGAGCAATTGGACTCGGTGGGATGATGATTTTTTTTATTTTATAACATTAATATTTGTGATCTTGTGTACCCAAATATTATTCACTGTCAGCTGTCGGTTACCATTGCAGTTGATTCTGCAGACCATCAGAATGTACTTTTCTTCTATCTTAGTCCCATGCCTAGAATCAAGGGAGCGCTATGAATCTGGTGGCAGACACATGCTTGGTCTGGTATATGTACCCACGGGCAAGCCAATCCAGCCATGCCTTTCTCCAAAGAGTTAACTTTAATGTGACTTTGGCTAATGCAAAATATCCAAATTAAATTAAGTGCAACATGGGAAATTCTAACAGGTTACTCATGAGATAGAAAACAGTTTCATTCCTATGGAATGCAAATCTGGCCACATGCATGGTGTGTAAGATCATATACTTAATGTGAGCTCCTGTAACACGTAGTATGATGCTTAAAAGAATACATATTGCCCTAATTGGTTTTTACTCAGTGGATAGAGCATTGGCCTGAAATTCCCATCAAGGGCATGTACCTTGGTTGCAGGCATATCCCCAGGAGGAGATGTGCAAAAGGCAGCTGATCGATGATTCTCTCTCATGGATGTTTCTAACTCTCTATCCCTCTCCTTCCCTCTCTGTAAAAAATCAATAAAATATATTTTTTTTAAAAAAGAATACATCTGCTCCCAACATGAGAAGCATTTATTTGAGCCATCCTTATGTAGTCAACAATCTATAAAATGTTTGGTTAACTACTAATTTTCACTTGGTCAGCACTTGCCACGTCCTGTGACAATCTTCAAGCTTTCATTGAGCTTTTCCCATGCATAGATCCTATAAGAAGAACCTGGGCCAGTGATGAATGAGAAAAGGTTCCTGCTCACAAGGAGATCACTGACCAGATAGATACCCTGAGTACAGTTATCCTCATGTGGCCATTGGCCTGGTCTGTGCTGTTTGCTTTTTCTTCTGCAGAGCCCTGGAGGAAGACCTGTTATCCCAGAGATTAAGTTGTTTAGTTTAATCCTGAAGGGATAAGCAGGTGCTCTTGCTAAAGGCCTGGCATCTGGGACTGTCGACATCTATTATTGAAGGTATCTGATGAGATGGAATTAAAATTAGCTCGCGCACAAAGAGCAGGGAACCATCAATGACACACGTACGTCTGTCCTGGCAATAAATGGGAAAAACTCACTACATGGTCAACGTTCTCTAAAAAGTAAAAGCAATCATGTCCCTATGATGTCTAACATGCCACAGAGCCGCACCACCTAAGGGTTACTGGGGACAGTTCTTAACCATCAGACGCCCCCAGCTCTGATATCTTCATTGCTCAGCAGACATTTATTTGAGCCCATGCAATGTTCTGGGTTCTGTGCGAAGCCCTGGGTGTAGACGAGTGAGCCTCCAGGACGAGAGTGCTGTCTTCACGGAGCTTAGAGCCTTCGAGGAGCAGGTCCGGAGGAGCGCAAAGCCCCCTTGCTGATGATAGAGGAGGAGGAAACTCAGGGTTTGTTGAATAGACTTCCTGACAGGGAGGTAAATGTTTTTCACATGCACCACATGCGCATTCATTTTTACACCTGACTATACAACCCTTGGATGTAAACACGTGTTGTGGACATTGCTCTATTTTTTAAGTGGAGAGAACCTTCTACAGCCACTAATCCTTACTCCCCTTGTTTCATAGAGCTGAGGGGAGTCAGAGGCCCTCTCAGACCAGAGCAGCCTGTTGGGCAGGTGCGTCTTCCACTTTGAGAACTGGAAGGAATGCCTCGGAGAAAGAACTCGTTGAGGAACGAGAGAATGTAATTTTGAATCTAGAGCCAATTATACAGAACGATATTGTCTTAACTTTGTTTGCTTTCTACAAACTAAATTGTAATTTTATGGTCCCTAACTTATGCGAGTCTTCTTCATGAAGTTTACACAGTCGCAGAAATTTCATTGTGATGGAATTCTGCTTTGTAAGGGACCAACCCACAGGCATTTGTTGAGCATCTACTCTGTGCTAGGTGCTAGGTGGGCCCTGGTGTTGGATAGCAGTGAACCAAAGAGACAAAACTCCTGCCCCCATGGAATTTATATTCTATTAGAAAAAGATAGAAACAGAACCACATACATCATATGCCAGATAGTAAGTAAGTGCTAAGAAGAGAAACAAAGCATGGGAGAGAGTAGTATGCATATGGACATATGAGTACTTGAGGAACAGTAAGGCCACTACCCTGGATTAATAGAATGAACAAGAAATGGAACAGAGTGTGGTGCCCAGAGAAATGACGAGGTCCGTTAGACCAGAAGAGGGAGTTGAGACTTTATTGTAAGTGACATGATCTGACTGTACCCACCAGATTCTGAGTGAGCCCACTATAGTGCTTGGGTGAGGAGGCCAGTGCGAACACTACTGCATGGAGACTGATGGTGGTGCTTCGTGGCTGGGTCCACGATATATTTTGAAGATCAAGCTGACATCATTTGCTAAGGAATTGGGTAGTGGATGGGAAAGAGAAAGAAGCAAAGGTGATTTGGAGGATTTGGCCCGAGCAGTGGGTGACCTGGAGTTGCCAGTTTTGCAAAGGGGAAGACGAAGTGAACACGTGGAAAAGAGTGCTAGCCCTGAATCTTCTCTATACTGTTTGCTCTATCTCAGAGGAACGTGGAATCGGAAAGATGCATATCTCTGAATATTCCGGTTGCCTAATGTTCGAGAGGATTCAGTCAGGTCTGTGCGGTTGGCCTCAACTTCCTGTTATTGGCAGGTCTCCGGTCTTACATAGTGCTGGGCTCAGAGCAGCCATGTGGGCGGATTCCAGAGGAACGCTCATGAAGAGTATGTTTCTGCCACTGGGCACTCTCCACACCGGCCCCAGTGCTCTTTGTGCCCAGGAAGATTCTGTATCCCATACTGAGCATGATTCTCTTGCATCCCTTCCCTGCTCCCCACCCCCCTGCTAGCTACCTCCCAGTATTGGGGTGGGGGGGGGGGGCGGGGCAGTCTCTTGCCACAAGGAGCTTTCTCCCGTTGGGATGGGATGACTGACATGGCCTCTGTGTCTCAACTCTTTGGTGCTAGGTGACCCTGCCACCTCTCTCCGTCATGCTGGGAACAGTCTGTGTAAACGCCACCGAGTTGATACAATTTGGCCCAGTTACTCAGCAGCATTTTCTTGGAGAGTGATTGTCTCCGAAAGCGTGGAGACAAAGCCTTATTTGAGGAGGGTTGTTGGGGGAAACAATGGCGTCTATGTTCTTTACAAGAACCTCTCCAGAGAGTAAACTAAACTGGGTGGGTGGACATTGAAAAGGCTTCCTCAAGAGTAGGAAGCAAAATGTGACTCGCCTCCTTCACCGGGCTTTTTCTGTTGACCTTTCCTGCTCCGTGACAAAGCATGGCATGCACCCTGCATGTGTAGCTGCGAAAGCATCCACAGTCATCTCAGCGTATCTTACACGCTGTGGGGACCCATTTGTCACCCAGATGGGGGAAGTAAGACTCACCGAATTCAACATAGAGCATCAGTGGTTTTAACTAGAACCCTAAACTTTAAAAAACAACAACAACAACAATTACCTTTATTGTTGAAAGTATTATAGATGTTCCTCTTTTACCTCCTCACCCCATACCCTCCCTGGCCAGACCTTCAGCACACTACTGTTTGTGTCCATGGCTTATGCAAATATTGGTTAATCTCTTCCTACCAAACACCCCTTCTGTCCCTCTGTGCTGTCTCAAAGAGTAAGAGATCCTTCCTTTTCACAGCTGCATAGTATTCCATGGTGTAAATATACCACAGCTTTTTAATCCACTCATTTACTGATGGGCAGTTTCCAGACCTGTGTTATTGTAAATAGTGCTGCTATGAACATAGGGGTGCATGTATTAATCCACCTCACATTTTTCCCAGTGAATTATTAACATTTTCTTAAATTAAAAAATGATAGAATATGGTAAGTAAATTCTTGGTAAAAATGAAATAGGATGGTGGAAAGCCACAAGGGAAAAAGTATTTGCCAAAACACATTAGTTTAGATAAAGTAAGAATAAGTATCTCATGGTCTGGAAGTGCACCCATCCAAGGAAATCAATTAAAAATTCAATTGCACTAGCCACATTCAAGAACTCAGTAGCCATTTGTGGCTCATGGCTGCTGTATTACCTCAGGTATGGACATTTCCTTCATCATAAGACATTGTATCAGATGGTACTGGTCTAGAATCTCTCTCTCTACACACACACACACACACACAAACACACACACATATAAGCCTAAGTGACCATCCGACTGGCCGGTAGATATGATGCACCCTAACCACCAGGGGGCAGATGCTTAATGCAGCAGCTACTGAGTTGCGGTGACTTGGCAGTGGCGGTTCTCAGGTGACGCACCCTGGAACCAGAGAGGAGGGAGCCCGATGCCTCTCAAGGCCATATGATTCCACCTTCAGCCATGGGCTATGTGGTTGCTGGGGTACTGTTGGCCCCAAATCTGGTTTACTGGCCAACTGCAGGTGACCTTGAGCTCTAGTGCATGTCCAGCCCCTCTCACCCAGTCTGGCCCCTCTGGCCATCTTCTAATAAATTGCTATACTTTACACTCACTGCCATCCAGCTCAGGGCCTGAAGGTAGCAGTGTGCTGGAAGGCTGGAAGGAAATCTTCAGTCTTCTGAAATGGTGTGATCTTGCAGGTGTTGCATGGGAGTGAGGGGCTCCCTTTTGCATCCTTTGGTTTAGACCTTGATCCTGCTTGTAACTGTGCTTGAAGGACAGTGAGGATTTGCCATGCGGATAACATGGTTGCTTCTTTCCAAGACACGTAAATAAAAACATAAGCTGTTTTCCAAGGAAGTAATGGAGTGGCTTAAATTAATGAGGCCATAACATGTACCAAGCAGAGGTGGGGGGAAGTTTTAAAGTCCTATGTACTGTATGCTTCGATTCTCAATAACAGCCAACCAGATGGAGGGATCTTTTCTTAACTTGGTTGTGGATTGCTAACATGTCATTGCCCTATTTATCAGTTATGTTTAAACAGTGAATTGTTTTCTTTTCTAGTGTGAAGAGCACGCACAGAGTGGCAAGCATGCTTTGGCCTGGGTCAGGCATGCTGGGTAAATAGTTACTAAGCTGGCTGGGCCTGTGAGAACAGGACTGGGTTGAGGATGCCCTGGAGCCAGTAACATTCCCCTCATAGCAGAGCTGCCTCACACACTGCTCTGGGTGCATCAGGAGGCTTTATTACTTCAAAGGACGGGACTCCAGACCCCTGATGCAAGGTACAGTGACTTTCTAAACCAGACCATTAAGGGAATGCCACCCTTCTCTGCGGCACCAAATGACAGCCGTGGGTTATGTGGTTGCTGGGGTACTGTTGGCCCACGGGAAAACTCCCAGATGTAATGCAGCCCACCCACTGAGAGGCCAGGAAACGGGCTCCAGATGGCCCAAGGAAACAGCCAAGGCAATGTGAAATGCAGCCAGTGTAAGTCATAGCTTCCAAGTTCATAGCTTATCAAGAACGTGTGTTGGGATAAAGCCAGGGATGTTGCAATGACAGAAGCATCAGGAGGAGCCCGCGGACAGGTAGAGCAAGGTTCTATCAGGTCAGCCTGGGCCAGCATGGGCTGGCAGAGAAGGTTCCTGCTGGACCGAGTGTCACTAAGATGGCCACTTTGTTCATGTTCACCATTGAGCCAGTAAACCTTTTGATCATGGCGGGGTTTGCAGATGGAGGTAGATGTATATGATGATTCCTGGGGATATGCTGATCTAAAGACATGTTGGTAAAGCCATTAACTTCAAAAACAACTGACTTAATGAGGGCAGATTATTATGTACCCGGAAAGGCAACTTTCACTTGACAAGCATCCAAGAAGTATTGATCAGTATTATTACAATATTTTTTGTAAACTTTATTTGTGTCATGTTATGCAGTTAGACTTTCCTAGTTGTCATATGATTTAATTTAATAAAAATAAGTTGCGAGGTGAAGGTAATGCCTTACCACTTCTCTGTGTGAGTCCTTATAGAGAGTGCCATGATGAAACAGACACAAACCAGCCCTTGGAATGAAGGTGAATCCCTATTATTACTTTTTTAAAAAATATATATATTTTTTATTGATTTTTTTTACAGAGAGGAAGAGAGAGAGATAGAGAGTTAGAAACTTCGATGAGAGAGTATCATCGATCAGCTGCCTCTTGCACACCCCCTACTGGGGATGTGCCCGCAACCAAGGTACTTGCCCTTGACCAGAATCGAACCAGGACCTTTCAGTCCGCAGGCCGACGCTCTATCCACTGAGCCAAACCGGTTTCGGCCCTATTATTACTTTTGAAGAGAAAAGGTTCAAAGGTAAGTACCAAAGGCTATTTTGAGATTTTTTTTTTTCTTTCTGTTTCTTCTTTCTCTCTGGCAGGAGTGAAAAGAATTAAATTATTTAATTCTTCCCCCCAAATGTATGTCCTCAAACATATTTTTGCAAGTTCACTTCTTACCTAAAAGGGTACATTGTTAGTTGAAATGAATGGAATCTATGTTTGGGCTTCTTGCTGGGTATAAATTGGTGTTCTTTCTAAGTAGACCCAGCGAGTGGTTTTTCTTCTAAAGTGATATTAAATTATGGGGCAAGCATCCTAAATTGGTTTTGATTTCATTGCTGAGTCCAGTTGATTCGTGGTGGCTGAAGGAGCACCGTGTTGAAAGCAGGCAATGCTGTTAGTGGTGTCCTCGTTGGACACAGGAAAGATGCAGGGGCAGTAGACAGGACCCAGGTTTGCCAACCTTGCTACCCGGGATTGCCAGCCATTTAGATTTATGGAAGCTTGCTGGGTCACTACCTCTGACTCACCTGATGGGCTTATTATCTGAATGTGTCAATCAGATGACCTTTGAAAGTATTGCCTCTCCTCAGATAAATATTTCCCAGGTCTCCTCTCCCCCCCCATATTACGCTGACCGAGTGAGTCAATTTATGATACCCATTGGACTTGTTGATCTTGTTCAGCAAAGCATCATGGTCTTAGGGAATGGTTTGAGTACTCGGGAGACCTTCAAGATTTATTTTCTATCAAGCCTAAACAGGTCATCCAGAGATAACGGTCAGTTTGGATTTGTTGACATCACATTAATTAGGGCATTTCAAATAAATGTTAAGATTCTAGCTATAATGAAGAGCTGTATCTGTTATATGTGTTGTACTGAGAGCCTTTTCCCTCCATTTTCTTTTTCTTGGGGGGGGGGGGGGGGGAGGTGGATTTTTAAAATGGATATATGAGCCCTAACCGGTGGATAGAGCGTCAGCCTGGTGACTCAAAGGTCCCAGGTTCAATTACAATCAAGGGCATGTACCTTGGTTGCGGGAACATCCCCAGTGGAGGCGGGCGTGTGTGTGTGTGTGTGTGTGTGTGTGTGTGTGTGTGTGTGCAGGAGGCAGCTGACCGATGTTTCTTTCTCATTAATGTTTCTAGCTCTCTATCCTTCTTCCTTCCTCTCTGTTAAAAAATCAATAAAATATATTTTTTAAAATGGACATATGAAATTAAAGGGAAATAATTTCTGCAGTTCAAAGCCAAAGAAAGAGCCCTGAACTTGGATGACCTTTGGTGGCTGCTTAACCTCTACCCAGTACTTTCCCACACCAACTGCGCATTAGGCTCACCTGGGGAACTTTTAAGAACGTTCCAGATGCCCAGATCTCACACCAGGCTAATTGGAATTCGCGTCTTTGAGGGTGGGAACCGAGGGGCAGTGAATTTCTAGAAGCTCCCGACGAGGGCTTAATGCACATCCTGGTGGTTTGAGAACAACTGCTCTAGCCGATCTGTTTCTTCAGTTTTCTTATTGATAAGCCCCCATATCCACTGCAGGGAAGGCTTTCCTTGCTTGATGTAGCCCATCTACTTCTCCAGCCTCATCCCCCAATACTCGCTCTGGAGGCTCCAGCACACATAGCTGTGAGAACAAAGCCCGTGAGAACGTGAGAACGGGCTTTGTTCTCACATCTAGGTGTGCTGGAGCCTCAGGAGCGAGTATTGGGGGATGAGGCTGGAGAAGTAGATGGGCTACATCAAGCCTGTTCTCACCTCTCTGCATTTGTGTTTGCACCCAGTATTCCTTCTGCCTTGAATTGCTATTTCCCCAGTCTCTTCCTATTCCACTTCTCTGCTCAAAAATTACTATTTGCCTAAGAATCAGTAATATCTGCTTAAGAGTCATTCTGCATTCCTTCCCTTAGAAAGTACCCCTCCCCCATCCCCTTCCCTCCCTGGCCCAGGGCAGACTTGTCATTCTTCTGCTCTGCCCCCCTGACCACTGGAAGACAGGGACCTCGCCCTTGACTCCCTCCTGCACACCCAGCAGAACCAGTGTTCAAAAAGCATTTGCTAATGAGTGAGTGGATCGGACATTGCATCTGCCTCTCCTTCTGAAATTCTGAACTACAATATGTTCAAGTGCTTGTAATAAAGCATTTCATAAATACAAAGTAGCTTATGCTTATTACTGGTTTTGATCTCTACTGTTTATCCTTCACTTAAGTTTAAAATATATTCTTATTGTTGGTAGTATTACAGATATCTCCCATTTTCCCCTCCTTAACCCCCCTCCTCCCAGTCCTTACACCCCCCATCCCAGGTCTTCACTACCCTGTTGCCCATGTATGTCATGGGCTGTGCATATATGCATATAAGTTTTTTATTTATCTCTTCTCATCCCTCCAACCCCACATCGAGGTATGTCCGCCTGTTCTGTGCCTCCATGCTTCAGGTCTTACGTTGTTGGTCAGTTCATTTTGTTCACTAGATTCCACAAATAAAACTTGATCTTTAAATGGCAGCAAATGAATATTCATTGTCAACTTCACATACAGACTACTCTTCATGTTAGAATGTGGGGCCTTGTGCTTTGTTTATTGTTTAGAACACATGTGTCAAACACAAGGCCCGCGGGCCAAATCCGTCCCGCCAGGCCTTGCAATGTGGCCCGCACCGCGCTGTCATCACTGCACTCCGCTGCGTTTCCATCACAATGACAGTTTATGACTGTTCAGTAAACCATTTGGCCCGCGATTTAGGCTGGATTTTAGATTTTGGCCCCTTCTCTGATTGAGTTCGACACCCCTAGTTAGAATATAGTCTGCTTGCCCTCCAGGTGGATGCAACAGCCCCACCCCCTTACCTCTCCCTTCACCCCCCTCCCCTCTCCACCCTCTCTGCACCCCCCGTGGCCCCCCCCCCCAAAAAAAAGACTGGATGTGGGGGACTCTCCAGGGCTCCATGCAGCTCAGCTAATCAATTGGAGCTAATTAGAAGTTGTGTTTGCCTTGGGTGGCATTTCCGTAATTCTAAAACCTTGTCCAAATAACTGAGCTGCCAGTGAGCTTTAATTGTGTGCGTTTACACATCTCTGAGCCATCTGTGAGTGTGGTTTTGTGAAGCAGTTAGGTTGCAGGTGTGCAATAGAGATGAAGTAATGGCTTAATTACTTGGTGAAGCAGCAGCATTTTTGGACCAGAGACTGGTTTCACAAACTTCCCAGGCTTTCTTCGTGCTATTTGTTCTTTGGAATTTCGACACAACCGAGAGAGAGGAGAGAATTATTGGGACTGCAGCCAGCTGCATGTACAGTAATTTTTAAAAGTCAGCTTGTTCCCCATTTGAATCATAAGGTCTGCCTGCCTCTCTTTTATTACTGCTGTGGGGCAGGGGCTTAGGACAGGGATGTGTGTTTATGGACTGTCTTGAAATGTAAGCAAAACTCGGATATGTGTATATATTTAGAGCGGGGAGGAGGCCTCTCTCTCTCTCTTTCATCAAATTCTCAACAGGATATGTGGAAACCCTTCCTCCAGGAGGAATGAGCGTATTGCATGTCTTCTGTTTCTTGAAGTTGTCAGTGGTATCCAGGCGTTAAAGATAGATCGGGAATGAGTTGCTGGTCTTTCTCTACAGCATAGAAATAGATCTCCATTGGAAGCCCATTCCTTTCTAAGTTACCCGTAATCCTGTGTCTTGTTTGCCATCGTCCTATGCTATGCTATGCATTTGCATTTTGACCTTGACATTTCTGATGAGACCGGGCAGAAAGGTGGAAAATGAACCACAAAACAGGAAGTTAAGAGAAGAGGTGTCTAACATTTTTGTGGGCAGCTGTGCAGGTCTGTGATGGGAAGACCCCCCCCCCCCCCCGACCCCAGAGCTGTGTGACATGGTGGCCTTGAATGTACCCTACATTTCTGAGTGCCTGTCAGATACCAGGCCCTCTGTATATACTTCCATTTTTAGCCTTGAAGTTGGCATTTTGAAGGAGGCTTGATTATCCGCATCTTACCAAGGAAATGGGAAGAAACCGTGACTGATGCTTGGGGACTGCAGTATGGGACTGCCCTGGGGGGTCTCACCCCTGCGCAGAGGTGGGGCCCAGGAACTGTCTGTCAGATTTGATTGACTAGCATAGGAAACAAAAATCCCAAATCCTCTTATGGTGCTGCACTTCCCGGTTTCTTTGCTTTGTGCCATCAGCTTGTATGAAAGATTCGGTCAGGATGCAATGATCAGCGTAATTCTCTTTGGTTTCCCCGTGGTTTTCAATTAGTTGGAGTTCATTCTGCCCGCTGTTCCCAGGAATGCAGCAAACTCCTTGTTTTGTCTTTATCTGTGTTCTTGCTGTTGACCTTTTCATGCAGCCTTTTCTTCGTCAGCCGTTTACTCATTCTCTGGTTACGGGAACTAAGCGCTGTACAGAGAAGTTAAACACGGTTCCTGTCTGGCAGGAGCTTAGCACATCGTAAAGGAGTATTCTGTCTTTTCCGCACCATGGCTGGTACAGTAACGTAGGGCTTTACATGAGGTGAGTTTTACTTGCTATATTTCTTGCTATATTGCTGAAATATAAAGGTGCTAGTGAGCAGGCTTTGGGAATTAGTTTGGTCATATATAAGCTGGGTGTCCATGGAAGAGGTTTCAGACTCGGTGCTCAATGAGACTAGCACGTTGCAAGCGGAGCGAGTTGCCAAATGCAGAGGCGCCCTGTGTGGATGCCATCTGGCTGGAAGGGTGGATGGGAAAGCAGAGGTTTGGTTGGGAGTGCAGGGAGCAGGCCTCGGCCTTCCAGCCGCCACAATTCACAGCCTCAGATAGTCCTGATGATATTTTTAATTTAAAAAAACAACAATAACACACAGCACATTCATTTATTTTAATTCTGAGTAAGAAAGTAATACCATTTCTGTCTTAAAAGCAACAAAAGCTGAGCCCAAAGAAAGTAAAAAAGGAGAAGAAATGCTACCATGCATGGTTGAACATTGTTATAAAATGTTGGTGTCTGTTTTCTCTGTGTAGGATATCCTATTAATATTGACCTTTGCTCAAAGCAACCCTTTCTCTTTATACTATTCCTGTCATACTCTGAGAATAAAACAGTTACCAGCCAAGAGGCATAAAAGCTTCCTTCTGAAAGATGGATCCCAGCAGGTGAAGTGTATGGAAATGCAGAGGCTGCCTACTGACTGGAGGACTTTGACATTATGCATTCAAATGATTCCTTTCCTATTCTACAGAGGACTTGTGAGGCTGGAACACTGTGTATAGAGTTATGCTCCTGGGTGGCAGTATGATTGCTAAAGAAGGAAAAACATTAATGAAGAGATTGGACTCAGAAGAACCACATTAAAGTCTTAACTTCTCCAGCAGTCAACTTGTAAACCTGAATTCACAAATTTTAAGAATTCTACACAGAAGGTCCGTCCGTCCTTTCTTCCTTCCTTCCTTCCTTCCTTCCTTCCTTCCTTCCTTCCTTCCACAAGAAATGCAATTCTTTAATTACATTTGAGAGTTTAAGAAAATAAATAATAACCAAAGGTTGCTTGCTGGAGTGCATGTACAAAAAATCATTGCTATTTTAATAACCAGTGCATATGATCCTGCTCTTTATTCTTTTTGAATTGTTCTTTGTTTACATGTTTTTCTT
Source organism: Pipistrellus kuhlii (assembly GCF_014108245.1). NCBI lineage: Eukaryota > Metazoa > Chordata > Mammalia > Chiroptera > Vespertilionidae > Pipistrellus > Pipistrellus kuhlii. The sequence goes on from NW_023425529.1 coordinate 150,454,970, forward strand.
GTTGTCTCCTTCCCAGGTTACCTGCTGCTTCAAGTATAGTTGGGACTAAAATGCTACAAAAGCATTGAAAATCCCCTCTATTGTTCTGATCTCATCTTTGAGTGGTCATCAACATTCCCTGAAGTAATCTTTTCAAGTTTTGTTGATAAACTCCCTCTTGGTCCTCATAGTATGCCAAGAATGCCACCAAAGTGAGATTTTGACCACATCCTTTCCCAGCAGCACTGTGTCTAGGCTGAGATATTCATTAAGACAAAGGGAGTAGCTCTTTAGTTAGCAGGTGCCTGGAGTACCAGGAGAGCAGTCCACGATGTCTTCCTGGTTTAGGTGATGACATGAGGCTTTCCTGTAAGTCACTCGGCAGTCACTGGGCACGCATCGTCCCTGTGTCTCTCCAGGATTGGTAGTCACTGTCCAAACCACATCACTGTCTTATTTTGAATAGGCTGTTCTTTGAATGGCTGTGAAGGGAGACAGCCAGATGTTCAGATCTCTTCTTCATAGAGTACCCAGGATGTGTGTGCATGAAATTATTTTTTTCCCCACAAGATTATAAATTAGATATAATTATATAAACTGGAAGACAAGAAATGTATATCTAAACATCATTCTAGTGGGCAGTTTACATAAATTCAATGTAACAAAAATTTGGAATATTAAAAATATCTTCATTTGTGCATGAAATTATTATTATTTTTTTAATATATTTTATTGATTTTGTACAGAGAGGAAGGGAGAGAGATAGAGAGCCAGAAACATCGATGAGAGAGAGTCATCGATCAGCTGCCTCTTGCACACCCCCCACTGGGGATATACCCGCAACCAAGGCACATGCCCCTGACCGGAATCGAACCCGGGACCCTTCAGTCCCCAAGCCGACAGCTCTATCCATTGAGCCAAACCGGTCCCGGCAATGAAATTATTTTTGAGTGGGTTGGTATCCCGGAGGAAATTATTATTACCTAAATAGTAAACTCATGAACCTACACAAAGTGTAGTCTGTAAATGTAAACTTCTTTTGTGCTCTGGCCATTGGCCTCCTCGGATCTGCCATCTCTGCACTGGGGGACGCGTGTCCCAGGGGAGCCACTCTTCCTTGCTCCCTCTGTACTTTTTTTCTTTTTAAATAAAGATTGAACGGTATTATTATCAACACTACTTTGCTAACCAAACAGTGGTTTTTGAATATTTATGATGGTCTTAAAATTCAGTCTTTTTTTTTTTTTTTTTTTTTTTTTTTTAAAGACTTCTCCCAAAAATGTTGTCCTGGTCAGAGCCCTGTGCCATCCATGGCCTCTGGTTTCTGTGTTGCTACAAACTATGGGCTCAGTAACCTTGGAGCGCTGCCCTTTAAGGGACTCGATTAACTTCTCCGAAATGATAGGGCCCTGGTCTAGGTAACCTTCTGGGTTTCTCCAGCCTGAAGTTCTATAGTTGGTCTAGATCAGGGGTGGGGAACCTTTTTTTCTGCCAAGAACCATTGGATATTTATAACGTCTTCTGAGGGCCATACAGAATCATCCACTTAAAAATTAGCCTGCTATATTTGGTCAAACATTTAATTAACTCCTTGTGCTGCCCAAGACGATGGGTTGGGAACCCCCGGCCCTTGGGCCGTGTAAGGCCTGCGAAATCATTTGGTCTGGCCCTGCCAAAGCATTAGGGGTGAGTTAATTAAACGTTTCACCAAGAACAGCAGGCTAATTTTTTTTTCCAGATGGCAGAATTTTATGATTTTATTAACACAAATACAATGTGTACACAATCTGTTTATTCATTTTCTTCGCTGCGTAGCCTGGCATTGGGATTGGTGACTCTGATGGCCAGCGGGACTGCTCTTTCCACAATGGCTTTGCGGTTCTTTGAGGAGACGTGAGCAATCTCAGCACAGTGAGACTTATTGCACATCAGCAGCACTTCAGGTTCCTTGACATTATGGACCAGAAACTTCCGAAAGCCACTGGGCAGCATGCGCTTTGTTTTCTTGTTGCTCCCATATCCATGTTGGGCATCAAGATCTGGCCCTTGAATCTTCTCCGTACCCTATTGTCAATGCCTCTGGGTTTCCGCCAGTTCCGCTTAATTTTGACATATTGGTCTGACTGGTGCCGGATGAACTTCTTGGTCCTCTTTTTGACAATCTTGGGTTTCACGGGGGCTCTGAGGGCAGCCTTAGTGCCGAGCAGGAGATGGCTGCCACCTCCGTAGGCAGCACTGAGGAAGAGAGCTAATTTTTAAGTTGATAATTTTGTATGGCCCACAAATGATGTTATAAATATCCAAATGGCCCTTGGCAGCAAAAAGGTTCCCCACCCCTGATCTAGATGAACCGTCAGTAACTGGGGGCCCTTTGGCTGTGTCTGAGACTGTTTTGGTTGCATCTAGTGCATACAGACCAGGGATGCTGCCGAACATCCTATAATACACAGGACACCCCGCCCACACACACACACACAACAAAGAATTATTTACTCAAAACGCCAGCAGTGCCAAGGTTGAGGAACTCCCGTCTGGAGGGAGCTGGAGGAGGTGCTGTGACCAGCTCCTGACCTTGCCCCTGCATTTCCTCTCTGTTGGGCTTACAGGGATCTCGCTGGTCCTCATGCCACTTTTATCATGCATTTGCCCTCTGACGCTTGCTTCTCGAGGTGAAGAGACTGCAGAGCTTGCTTCTGGGAGAAGTCAGATGGGCGCCATTAAAGCAAACAGAGCGTCCATTGTGCGGTGTCGCTGGCGAATGTGAGAAGCCTGAGGTCACCGCGTTTGTGGAGGTGTCGGTTTTCTAAGCCACGTTAAAAATGTGTGGCTCATTTTCTTCTCTCATTTAGTTTTCCTGGCAGTGACTTAGAAACTTGGCGTTTGTTTACTTTTCCATATTTCCAGTACATTCCGGGGACGTGGATTGTTAAAGGCTTAGCGTTTTCTAGAGGATAGGGTATCATTTAATCTTCCCAGGGGCTGATGCCTGAAGAAGAGAATGAACACGATTGTATAAACCTTCTGGTGGACTTCTTCAGGGAGAAAAACAAGCCAAGAGATGATGGTACATTGCAAACACACAGAGGCATACTTAAACCTGCCTGCCTTAAGGAGCACATGTTTTTATTGTTTGTTTATTTAAGTGCACATGTGCTCAGCGGCACATGGCTTGACCTCTTTAAAAAGCAGAAACTGAAAACTGTCTGCTGAGCAAAAGCGGGCGAGGGTGGGGAGGTTGCCCAGAACAATCTGGTTAATTAGGGTGACCCGATTTCACAAACAAAACAGATGGCTGTTTTCTCTAAGGAAGCCCGAGTCCTTTTAAGGAATATCCTCAGTTTTGACCCTGAATGCCTAGGAACTTTCTATGCTTTGGGGTTCAGCAGCCACAAAAGCAGGGTTCTACCAATTAGCTATCACTCTGATGGTAAGCCCTAATCAAACCTCCAGAATGACAGGACGAGTGCACTTCAAGATTCATTTCTGCACTTCTATATACTCTCCCATGAGGACCAAGTGCCATGCTGTGCTTGTCATTTTGTCTGTCTCAGCGAACGGATTTGTGTCTCACCTGCATTCCTCCATTCTGCCAAGTTGCTGCAATTCCCTCTCCCACCTGCACAGCACACACATTTTTAAAAAAGAATAGCTTTTTAGAGAAAAAAGAAAGGGGGTGTATGGGGAGAGAAACACTGATGTGAGAAACACTGATTGGATGCCTCCTGAAGGTCCCCTACTGGGGATCAAGCCCACAACTTGGGCATGTGCCCTGATGGGGAATGGAACCAACAACCTGTGGGTGCTTGGGATGATGTCCAACCCATTGAACCACATGAGCCAAGGCCACATTTTTTTTTTTTCTAACCACTGCAGTCGAGGAGTCAAAGATGATCACTTTGACTTTCCCTTACCACTTCTTCCCAACCACAGGCAGATCTAGTTTGCCAAGCCTCATCCTTTATGGGCATGCTCAGCAGGCACCTTCTATTTTCTCCATAATGATTGTTCTCTGGACAGATAGGAGGAAAGGAAGGTGAAGAGTTAGGAGGAACTTCATAATCTTAATAGGGAAAAGATGGTCACACAGTCAGTTCTCAGCGATGGGAGGTTCTCTTCTTAGGATGGGGGGGAGGTAGCCTGGTGGAAAGTAAGCCCTCAGGACTGGGGTAGAGGTGGGAGGAGTCTGAGCTGCAGCTGGTGGGTGTTTTGAAATCAGGGAAGAAGGAGAGTTAAAGAGTGAAGTCAGCCCACTTGGGTGAATGAGAGAAGAGGTGTTGGGCAGACCCTAGTGTGGTAGGTAGTTTCTGAGAAGAGAATTGAGAAGAGGGGTAATCTGCTCAAAGTCTGGGGGTGACCAGCTGGCCCCTGTGGAGTTTTCAGGTTTCCCTTGGCTGTGCTTTCTGGTAGCAGGCTCTTTTCGATCCTAAAGGGAATATCAAGAAAACGTACCTCATCTGGACAGGCTCACAAACACTGTGCGAAGCAAAGGAAGCCAGGTACAAATGTCTACCTATGGCTTCCATTCGTAGGAAGAGTCTGGAAGTTTAAGGAGGCAGGAAGCAGACGGTTGTCCAAGAATGGGAGCAGGAATTGACTGCAAATGGGCTTGAGGAGCATTTGGGGTAGATGGAAATGTTTTATAACTGGATTGTGGTGATGTTTGTACAACCTTGTGAATGGACTAAAAGTCATTGAATTGAACTCTTCTAATGGCTGGATTTTATAAGATTTAAATTATATTTAAATGAAATTTTACTTTCATTGGGCTTTGATGTTGGCTTGTGGGGAGTTGAGTAACCTACAAAAAGGTTTATATGGCCCAGCTGGTGTGGCTCACTATTTGAACGTCCATCTATGAACCAGGAGGTCACGGTTCTATTCTCAGTCAGGGCACACCCAGGTTGTGGGCTCAATCTCCAATGTGGGGTGTGTAGGAGGCAGACAATCATTGATTCTCTCTCATCATTGCTGTTTTTCTCTCTCTCCTCCCTTCCTCTCTGAATTCAAGGACAATATTTTTTTAAAAAAAAATATTTATATGGTATAGACTCAGTCCCGATTATGTTAATTCCAATTTTGGGAAGCTAGACTATGGACCATGCTGTTGCCAGTTGGAACCTTTAAATAAAGTCCTATTCTGAATTTGCTCCCTCAGCTTCAGTACATAGACCTTGTATAATTCTCATTTCATTTTCTGAAATACTTAATATAAAAAAATTCATAGTTCATTTGTATAGACAGAGAAATCTCAGTAATTTGGATAATAGAATTTACCCAAATTAATAACATCTGTATGTGTGAAAGGAGTAAAGTTCTCTAGAATCTCAGGGTTGAAAGGGATTCTAAAGGCTAATAGCTAGAAGGCAGACACTGTAAAACAGCGGATTAATAAAATAAAAAAATCAAAGAATCTGGAGTGTCTTCGACTAGCAGATTGAAGACCGACAGAGCTAACGAATGCCCCTTTAATTAGAAGGTTCCCTCCATCAGAGTTCATGCAGCATTTGACCACAGTGGTGGTCTGGTTTAACCCGGAGTCTCCTTCCCCTGGGTATTTAGATAACTCCTGTGCTGACTCGGGGGAATGCTGTGATTATTAGCCAGGCTGCTGAAGTCCCTGCAGGTCTGGTGAAAACAAGATATATGCTTCCCTTCTCCTACCTCCACCCATAGATTCCTTTTGATATGCAACCAGTGTGGGCTGCGCCTCCTTCCAGAAGCTTCTCCTGCTCTGCTGGACTTGATTATTGAAGCCAACGGCATTACAGCTGTTGGGATAGGACTTTCTAGCTGTTGAATTGAAGGATCTTGTTTTTGCCCATATTCACCAGGGGTTTTTCTTGTATGATTTTTATCTAAGGACTGGGTGGGCAAAATAAATAAATAAATAAATAAATAAATAAATAAATAAATAAAATTTTATATATTTTTGTATATAAATATATTTTTATATATTTAATTTTATATATACAGTACACTTCTCAGTGATTGTTCATTCCCCACAGGATATTTATATATATTTAATTTTGTATATATTTATATGTATTTAATTTTATGTATTTAATTTTATATATATTTAAATACATATATATATTTAAAGGATTGTACGGTAGATTATAAAAGGCTTTTTTGAAATGACATACATTCTTTACACTGATGTGTAGACTCACGAACTAATAGCAAGACTGTGCTTTACACAGTTTATTCCATTTCCAATTAACCAGATAAATGCCACACGTTCAAAACGGAAACCATCCCGCTTGTGTCTATAGACGCTTATGGCATACCAAGGGCTGAGTGTGCTTTCACCTGAATTGTGTTGTTGGGAGACTGGTGATATTTAACTGAACCAGGGTACCTGAAATTGATATAATACATATCAATTGCACAGTGTGGGGGCTGCCTGTGTTCTTACAAATGTGGGGAAGGGACAATTACTGAAGGTGAGGAAGAAGGGGGAGAAACAGTGCAAATCTCAGAGAAGCTGTCATTAAGCTAACCTAGTCACTGGCTAATTGTGGAGAATCAAACTTTGCAAATGATGGGCAGAGTCTAGTCATCCTTTGATAACGAACATTGGTTTTCTTTTATAGCTTTATTCTTCATTTATAAATTGTGGCTCAACAGCTTAGGAAACTGGCGAAAAGCAAAGGTTTAGAATTTTACTTATAAACATGGACTTTTTTTTTTCTCAGAGGCTGTTTTGGCTAATATAAAGTTAATGATTTTTGAATCAGGGTAGGAATTTTACAAGACTTACAAAAACTGAATTTGAATACCTCACGCAGATCATGTTATGGATTAAATTTATAGAACTAATTCCTATTGGAAGTAATTTCTTTCCCCGCTGAACACGTCCCTTGTCCTGGGTCCATAGGGCCCATTTCCTGGCCTTTGACGTCTTCTCCACCTCATTGGCTGACTCCTTCCCTAGACACTCCTTCCCTAGTGCCCCTGGATTCTGGCCTGACACTTGCTCTCACCCCCCAGGCTTCACATCTCAGAGATTTCCACACCAGACACAACAACTGAATTAACACCGCTGTCTGATCTGTATCCTCTTTTCTTCAAGGCTACACCAACTCCCAGTGCCTCTCCTGCTAAATAAATCTCACATCTGTTTCCTCTCATTTATCATCTCTGTTGCTGGTGACTGTTAGGGTTGCCGAAGGAGGAATGCAAGAGGCCAAAGTGGTAAGGGATTGTAAATGTACTAGAGGCCCAGTGCACAAAAACTCGTGCACTGGTGAGGGGAGGTCCCTCAGCCCGGTCTGTGCCCTCTTGCAGTCCGGGACCCCTCGGGGGATAGCCAGCAGTCAGGCATTCCTCTCAGTCCAGGAGCCCTCGCTCCTTACTGACCACCTGCTCGCTGTTTCTTACCGCTTGGCTCGCTGCTCCTTAGCACTCGGAGGGCTTGGCTAAGCGGAACTCCGCCTGTGAGAGCACACTGACCACCAGGGGGAAGCTCCTGTGTTGAGCCTCTGCCCCCTGGTGGTCAGTGCAAGTAATTGCGACCGGTTGTTTCGCTGTTAGGTCTATTTGCATATTAACCTTTTATTAGATAGGACTAGGTCATCTGGATACCAGATGGGCTGAGCCCTCAAATGGCAGTTCCCAAAGATAGGGTGTCAGAGGTTTTTAAAGGACTCTAGGTGGGCTTTTTCTGGGCAGAGAATTCTCTGCATGTCTGGATTCCGGGAAAGTCTGGAGAGGAGAGGGAATGTCCGTTGTGAAGACTCTTAAAGGTCAGTTCCCAGGGGAAGGGAATATCGATTCAATTATTTGATCAGACCTATCAGTGACCTCTGTTTAGTTCTTTAGATCAGCTGATGGGAAGTGATGAGACCTGTTTTCCTTACGTTTTCGTGTGCCCTCTTTCTTCGCCATTATCATACCCTCTGCCAGAGTTTCTAAATTCCAGATCTGATCATGTTATGCTCTTACAGTACGCCTCTCAGTGATTATTCATTCCCCCACAGGATATCATTCAAATTACTTGGCAGGGCAAAGATTCTTTACAATTTGACGCTGATCTAATTTCCTGCCTAATTCCCTTCCTCCCCCCTTTTGTATGTTTTGTGCAAGTTCACATTTCTCAGCTTTGGCGCAGTCTTCCCCTGGCCTTGGCCTTCCTCCCTCCCCTTCCTCAGACAGACTCCTGTCTGTGGGTTTCCTGGGCTCTGACACCCACAGAATCCGTCATAACGGTTCCTTCCCCTGTGTTTGCAGCACATGCCACATTCCTTGAGCACATACATTCCTTGAATTGTATTTTGCTTTGGTTATGTGGCTTTTCCCAAAGGATTGTGCAAAGCCCTCTAGGACAATTAACTGCCATGTCTGCATTCGTCACATAGTGAGCATTTCGTAAATATTTAGTTATTGAGTCGGTTTCAAGACTAGTGCTCTCCCGATGCTCATCTGGGGCTGGTTAGGCCTAGAGAACCAAGTTAAAGGACATCCTTTGTTAGTCCAGTAGTTGAGAACTGTGACTTGGAGAGATTGACAAGTCTGATCCCCATTTAGATGCTATGGAATGAATCATGTAGGAAGGATGGTGGATAAAGGTAGAAGGTAGGGTTACAGGCTGGCCAGTATAGCCCAGCAAGCCACTTGTTGCCAGGGAGCACTTGAAATGTGGCCAATCTATAATGAAATATGCTGTGAGTGTAAACTCCACACTTGATTTCAGATTTAGTACCCCCTGCCCCCAAAGTAAAAACAGTTCAATTTTAAAATATTGATTTTAATGTTAAAATGGTAATAATTGAATATATTGGATTAAATATACTATATTAAGATTAATTTAATTAGGGTTTTTGTTTTTTTTTAAATTCTCACCTGAGGATATGTTCATTGATTTCAGAGAGATAAGAAAGGAGAGAGGAAGAGAGGGAGGGTGGGGCACTGATGTGAGAGAAACATTGATTGGTTGCCTCCCATGCTTACCTAGACCAGGATCGAACCCATAACCTGTTATATGCCCTGACGGGAAATCAGCCCACAATCTTTTGGTGTATAACACTCAACCAACTGAGCCACCTGGCTAGGACTCATCAGGGTTTTTTTTTTTTTTTTTACTTTGAAAAATATTATTACTAGAAAATTTTGTGTCTCTATCTCTCTCATACAGCTGGGCTAGAGAGATGCCATAGGAATCAGAAGGATCAGGGACATGATAAACGAAGGACAGATGCTTTAAAAAGAATCAAGGGGAAAGAAAGGGAATTGGGTGGCCCTGTTTGCAGAGTGAGAATGACAGATACTGTGAGAAGTTCAAAGGGAGACAGAAAACACTGGGTGATAGGCACTATTGTGGATGAGGAGTGTGGAGCATAACCTATACCCATGGTTAGCAAACTACGGCTCTCGAGCCACATAGAGCTCTTTGGCCCCTTGAGTATGGCTCTTCCACAAAATACTACGGCCTGGGTGAATCTATTTTGAAGAAGTGGCGTTAGAAGAAATTTAGTTTGGAAAATTTGGCTCTCAAAAGAAATTTCAGTCGTTTTACTGTTGATATTTGGCTCTGTTGACTAATGAGTTTGCCCACCACTGGCCTATACTATAGGCAGTCCCTCACCTAAAACAGGCAAACCTAGTTCAAACAGTGCACAGACTTGATTTCTTCCCCTCATGAAGTCATACTTAGCATACTTAGAGAATGAAGTAAGCAGAAAGGAAAAAACATATTCATCACCCATAGTTCTAGTCATCAGAAAACAGTCCCGTTAAACCTTCGTTTAACACCATCTTTCATATCGCTTTCTGTGTTTGTATGCATTTTATATTTTGTTTTTTTTATGCAAATGGGACCATTCTTTATATATACTACTCATAATCTATTTTTTTGTTCCACTTCATAGGTCATTTATTTCCCATAGGTGCCTTAAATTTAAGATAATTATTGCCGGGGTACAAAGAAAGATAAAGAGAGAAAATGAATGTATTTCCACCGTGCAGCGTGTTTGGTTCCTTCCGGCCAGGTTTTCGCCTGTCGGGTGGCAGCAGCTTTGACATAGATCCGGGTCCATTCGTTTGGGAGAGGCAGGTCACCGCCGGGCCCCTTCAGGAGCTGCCCTGTTAGTGGCATTCCCTCAATTCCATTGCTGAAAGTCTTTCTCCTTCTGAGAATTATAGCTATAGATTATAGTACGCCTGAATATCAGTAAGTCGATTCGAGATGAAGCAGACAGCCCTAGCCAGTTTGGCTCAGTGGATAGAGTGTTGGCCTATGGACCGAAGGGTACCAGGTTCGATTCTGGTCAAGGGCATGTACCTGGGTTGCAGGCTCAATCCCCAGCCCTAGTTGGGGTAACCAATCGATGGGTCTCTCTCACATCAATGTTTCTCTCCCTTCCACTATCTCTAAGAATCAATGGAAGAATATCCTTGAGTGAGGCTTAGCAAAAAAAAAATAAATAAATAAATAAATAAGATGAAGCGTACACCATCATCAGTACGCTAGAGGCCCGCATGCACTGGAAGGGTCCCTAGCGGCTACCGGCTGCCTGCAGGAGCTTCTCTGCCTTCCCCCCGCTGGTCCCACCCCCTGGTTGAACTCCTGGATGACGGACACCCGCACCCCCCTTCCCCATGGAGGAGACAATTTGCATACTATCCTTTTATTATATAGGATACAGCTGTGCACACATCTAGGCGCAGCTGCTTAACAGGACCCAGAGCACATTCCATTGAGGAATCTGAACTAAAGTAATTAAAAAAAAAATTCCTATTCTTAATGAAATTTTTAGTTACTATTTTACTATTTCATGGAGGCTCTAATCTGACATTTGAAGGTGGAATGCATATCAGTTATAAATAGAAAAAACTAGAATTTTTTTAAAAAATATATTTTATTGATTTTTTACAGAGAGGAAGGGAGAGATATAGAGAGCCAGAAACGTCGATGAGAAAGAAACATCGACCAGTTGCCTCCTGCATGCCCCCTACTGGGGATGTGCCCGCAACCAAGGTACATGCCCTTGACCGGAATCGAACCCGGGACCTTTCAGTCCGCAGACGGGTTTTAGCCGAAACCGGTTTGGCTCTGTGTTTGTATGCATTTTATATTTTGGTTTTTTTATGCAAATGGGACCATTCTTTATATATACTACTCATAATCTACTTTTTTGTTCAACTTCATAGGTCATTTATTTCCCATAGGTGCCTTAAATTTAAGATAATTATTGCCGGGGTACAAAGAAAGATAAAGAGAGAAAATGAATGTATTTCCACCGTGCAGCGTGTTTGGTTCCTTCCGGCCAGGTTTTCGCCTGTCGGGTAGCAGTAGCTTTGACATAGATCCGGGTCCACCACTGAGCCAAACCGGTTTCGGCTAAAACTAGAAATTTTAAACAGTAGGAAGAATTGGTACCTGCAAGCATTGTGCAGTTAGACCAGTGACTGAACTGGTTATGGGTGAAATGGGTCATAATGTAGAGTTTTCCCAAATAGTGACTTTCTCTCTCAAGAAATAGAGTAAACAATTTAAGTATACACCCAAATTGTTTGTTGAGGTTTTTTCTTTGTTTGAAATTTCCCTTTTGAGAAGAATCTCAGTTCATACTACTTCCTACTCTGTCCTTCTTTCAAGGGGGTGAGAGTCATCCTTGGGACAGGGGATCCATCTGTCCTCTTCCCAGTTACCTGAGGAGGAGAGGTGTAAGTGCAGGCGGCGGCATTCCCAGAAGTTGCCAGGGTTCTGGGAGTGGGACATGGACTCTGTTTTGAAGACTGTGGAAGACAGGGAGGCAGGTAGAGAGGAAGTTCAGGAGACTGGCTTATATACTCCTTAATAATATCAATGACAGATACAATTACAGCAGAAACAATAATAGTCAGCTACCGGAACAGTGCTGTTATTGAACTCCCACTGAAGGACTGGTGCCCTACAGTGAACCTTCCACAAGTGATAGGTTTGTTGTTGTTGTTGTTGTTGTTGTTCGTTAATCCTCACCTGAGGATATTTTTTCACTGATTTTTTTTTTTTTTTGAGGCAGAGGGAGAGAGAGAGAGAAACATCCATGTGGGAGAGACACATTGATTGGCTGTCTCCCACAGGTGCCCTGGCCTGACCGGGACAGGGGATGGAACCTGCAACCCAGATATGTGCCTTTGACTGGGAATCGAACCTGTGACCCTTCCATGTGTGGACCAATGCTCTAACCACTGAGCGCACCAGCCAGGGCTACATGTGCTAGTCTTAACCTTTACAACAAACCTGCCAGGGAAGTTGTATAATCTTTGTTTTACAAATGATGAAACCAAAGCCCCCCAAAGTTCCATGTCTTATCCAGGTGAGATGGCAGCAGAGTGGTGAGGTGGGGTTAATCCCAGGTTTTCACCAAAAGGAATGTGATTGCCCAAGTACCAGCAGGTCTGAATCCCTCACTTCCATCCCCTACCTCTGTTTGCTCCATGCCAGGGCCGTGAATTTTGGCCTTTGAGATGCTGAGCATCTTTTAGTTCCATGATAAGCACTCTGAACCATTTCCTGCCAGTTGAGAGGGAGGAAAATTGACAGGTGGCTTGTTAGAGGGGTGTGTGTGTGTGTGTGTGTGTGTGTGTGTGTATGTGTGTGTGTTAGTGAAGTGGTGGCTCTTAAATGTGATTCCAGTGATTTGCTAGGTAACCTTTTTTCCCCCCTACTTTAAAAACCTTTCTTTCTAGAGGAATTTTAAAGAGCCTTTGAAATGTATTCCTCAACTCCCCAGAGAACTGTAGTTTGAAAAGTAAATGTGGATGAGCAGGACTGGACTTCCATCTTGGGGTTTGCCTTGCATGCCATGTAAGCGCCGTTTTTAAGATGATCTTTGCTAAGTCGCCCAGGTTCATGTTTGCTCTCCAAATTGTACGGATGAGAAGTGGAGAAGGGTAGATTTCTTCCAGCCTTTTAGTTCTAATTTTGATGACGTGAAGAAATTTTGGAATGCTTTCTTCATTTGAAAGGAGGTTAAGGTCACTCAGTGGAATAATTAATCCACACCCAATTGTGCCAGGGATGTTTTGTTTGTTTGTTTGTTTTAAGGTAGGAGGATTTGGAAGATGGGGCATTATTTATAATAGAAAAAAAAATCTCCACAAGTATTATTTGCATAAAAACAAAAGTAAAATTGTTTTTTTTTAAGAAATGAGTACATTTTGACACAGAACAGAGCTGAATGCAGCTGACCTTCATTCTTGGGTTGCTCTTGAATTTGGCCAACACGGGGCTCTGCCTGCCTTCTCTCTCAGCCAGCGTGACTGGCTTACTTGATATATTTACATTGTTATTTCTGCCTGCATTACAGACATAATTAGACAGAACGGGCAGGAGGAAGAACGGGCAGGACTTTTTATGGGAAAACAGCCTGAGGAAGAGAGGCCATTGGGATTGAATTTTGCCTCCTCCCCACAAAGGCATGCTGTAGGCCTAACCCTGGGCCTTACAAATGTGACCCTCCTTGGAAAAGGTGACCCTATTTGCAGATGTGATTAACATGTCAGTACAGATGGCATCACATTGGCGTGGGGTGGGTTCTTAACCCAGCTTGACTCGTGTCCTCGTGAGAGAGGCACACGGGGAGAAGAGTGCCACGTGAAGGCGCAGGCACACGGAGGAAAGCCGCGGGAAGACAGAGGCAGAGATCCGAGGGGCGGGTCTGCCAGCCGAGGAGCACCCAGGGCTGCCAGCCACCCCCAGAACTCCGGGGCAGCGTGGGAAGGCTCTCTCTCACAGTCTCCAGGAGGAACCAGCCTTGATTTCACACGTCTGACCTCCTGAACTGTGATATTATACATGTCTGCACCTTTAAACCACCCACTTCCTGGTACTTTGTCATGGTAGCCCTAGAAAGTAGATTTTGCAGGCCTGGACCCTAGGCTGCTGCGGGCACTTATTCTTCTCTCTCTCTGGTACCCGACAGTCCCCTCACACTCCCAGGTTTTAGGTACCTGCCCTTCAGCATGAGTCTAGCATCGTTCCAGCAAACAAAGGGGAAGTACCCTTCAGAGAAGGAAATAGAGAAGACGTCACCTAGCACAGCATCGGGAAGGGTCGAGGCAAGGAATCGACCTCCCTCCTCTCTGCTTACACTTTGCCCGCCTCTCCCCGCCCAGCAGAAGTCATGATATTTCACTCTGAGAAAAAAGAATATCCTTCTTGTGAGTCATCGTAGCCTAAACAAAGACTGGATGTAGGATGGAGGGGTCACTTTCTGACAACTCCTTCACCTCTTTGCCCTAAGACTTCCCAAGTTCCCAGGCCTCCCCACGGTGCAGTGTCTGTGTGTATAATGAACTGGGTCTACTGGTAAGCTCCTGTGTGGTGGTGTGTGTGCATGGAGCCAGGTCGGGCCAGGTGGACGCTAGTACTAGTAGGCTTGATTTGAACCCTCTCTCTTCCGTGCATGATACGGAGGCGCTTATATAACTTAAGTTGTCCTCAGTAACAAAGTAGAGGGAATCAACATTTTCACAAGAGACTACTATATATGTGGTACTCTGATGGGGACTAAAAAGTGTTTATTTACTCCTTAAAACACTGCCATGTAAGTAATTTATCTCAGTGTCTCTGATGTGACCTCATAATACTTAAAAATTTCCCCAAATAATTCCTGCTTGTCAGGGTACTATTAGACTTAGACAAGGTAATATATATTAGTTACCTAGTAGGTGCTCAATAAATGCTAGTGACTTTCTATTCTTTATTATTATTATTATTATTATTATTATTATTGATTTTTTTACAGAGAGGAAAGGAGAGGGATAGAGAGTTAGAAACATTAATGAGAGAGAAACATCGACCAGCTGCCTCCTGCACACATCCTACTAGGGATGTGCCTGCAACCAAGGTACATGCCTTGACCAGAATTGAACCTGGGACCCTTCAGTTTGCAGCTCAATGCTCTATCCACCAAGCCAAACTGGTTAGGGCAGTGGTCGGCAAACTCATTAGTCATCAAAGCCAAATATCAACAGTATAATGATTGTAATTCCTTTTGAGGGCCAAATTTTTTAAACTTCTTCTAGTGCCACTTCTTCAAAATAGACTTGGCCAGGCCGTGGTATTTTGTGGAAGAGCCACACTCTTCCACATGTTTCTGGCAAGCTGCAGTTTGCTGACCACTGGGTTAGGGCAATGACTTTCTATTCTTCACATAAAAAAGAATCAAATCATATCATGTAAGGACAATGCTGGTTAAGTGGCATTTTGCTCTAATTTTACAATGATGGCTCCAAAAAGAGAGAGAGAGAAGTCTGTGGTGGAATCCTATGTAGTTGGAATGTGACGGCAGTATTTTTTAAAGGAAATCTCAGATACAGGGTGGCACTTCCCCTGCTGACCGGGCCACTCTGAGGAGAAGATGATAAGATGAGGGAAGGGCGAGAAGCAGGCCGTCGTTACATACTGTGTTTATGTGTGGTTGAGAGAAACTTGTTGTCTTCCTGGGGACTCAGATTGGAGGCAGCAGATGGTTTGCAGATTTGGAGGAAGAAGTCTGGAAAAGGCGCAGGGAGGGAGTGTGTGGGGAAGTTCTGAGCTAGCCCCGGGCCAGCAAGCCAGCGCGGAGGGTGGAGCAGCAGGTGGATGAAGGATTAATGGCGCTGGGGCTCCTCCACGTGCCTCTGGAGCCTTTCCCGATGGTTGCAGGATAACAAGTGATTGCAAATTAAGGATGAAATGCTATTCATTCAAGCACTTACCCGATTGAAGCCTGGGAACTTCACCCTTCAACTTACCGTATTTTTCGGACCATAAGACACACTTTTTCCCCCCCAGAAGTGGGGGGAAAAAGTCCCTGCGTCTTATGGTCCAAATATAGCCTACACATATACTTTTAAAAAAAAGTTTTTTTACTTGCCCGGCTCTGTGTGGTCTCTGTGTGCTTGCCCGGCTTTAAAATGGTTCTAAATGCTGCTGTTTACTTTACAGGGTTGATTACATGTGTTTATGACTGTGATGTTGGGTTTTAATGCACATAAAATATTTTAGGACACTATTTGTTTCAGAATCTTTTTTTCTTCATTTCCCTTCTCTAAAAACTGGTGCGTCTTATGGTCCGGAGCGTCTTATGGTCCGAAAAATACGGTACTTACCTGTGCCCACCGCAGGAGGTCTTAGGGAGTGATCAGGAGGATGCATGGCTTTATGGGAAAGGGCAGTGTGCTCTGGGACAGTCAGGCCGTGCTTGGGAAGACCTAGACGGACTCAGGGGCTGGTCCAAGTCAGACCTCAGGAATACACTCTTTTCCTTCCTGCATCTCAGGGCGTGGCAGAGCGAGAAGCAAAGAAGTAAAGGTCCTTCTTAATGTCTGAGTCACTACAGTGAGGAGAGTCCGATGATGGTTTTTGAGTTCCCGTTCAGCCGATGAGCAGTAAGAAACGTCAGGCTGATTTCAGCTTTAAGCCTGAGACATCATTATTAGCCTCAAATGAAATAGCTCTTAGAACTCCACGTTTTTCAGCATCTAGTATTCATTAATAATTCAGGCCTATTCCCTCCTACGGATAGCACAGCCAACCCTTTTCAACTTAGAAATAAATGTGGTCTTATGTAACGGCCTGGGGTGTCTGTGCGAGGAGACCATTTCCGTTGGATTAAGCAGACTGGTGGCCTCGATTGAATTCTTGCCTGTGTCAGTCAGTGCTTGACGGGAGCCTGTTCTCTCATTCAGTGTTTGTGTCCAGCCCTGTCTCAGGAAGGTGCCTGGGCTCTTTGGCACAATTGTGTGAATTTGAAAAAGGTCCCATTTGGGAGGATGAATTATGGAGAAGTGACCTTGTGGGCAGACACGGTAGCCCAAGGCTGGGGGAGGGGTGTAGGGTGGGGAAAAGGCCTGGTTAGCTTGCAGCCCTTGCTCACAGGCTCAGCTCCTTCCTGGTGGCTCAGCTTGTTACATAAAACTGGAGAAAGACCAAGCAACACTTAGAGAAATGGAGTCACACTTCACTATTGTTACGCATGGGCCCAGAGAAAAATGCCTTCCCAATTCTGGGCAAAGAAACATGGAGGATGCTTTCCTATTTATGTTTTTTTCCTAGCTCTTTGTCCCCCAAATAAGTGTTTTTTCTGATCTCCTTTGCAGGTTCTTAAAGAGCCCTATGTGCTGGGGCTTTGAGACCTCAACCAAAGGCCTGGCCTGGTGCCAGCACCGATAACTTTGTCCGGGGAAGGCGTATGGCCTCTCTGGAATGGGAGTAGTCTTGTTTTCCTTATTATTTTAAGCAAGCAAGAGTCTTCAGAAGCCAAAATAGCAGGGTTAAAACTTCAAACAGCAGTTTTTATATAAAATGGATGATTCAAGCTAAGGCAGCAGAATCAGTGTCTTGTCTGCTCCATACGGTCCTCCACCTGGGATTGTGCTCTGTATTTCTTGTCCACGGGCCACCCCTGGACCTTTGATTTTTGGTTTAGTTCATGTGATGGTTTCCTTCCTGTACTCTGCATTCCCTCTCAGAAGAGAGGCCTGCCCCTTGGCTAGGACCAGCTGTCCCCCGGGTTTCCCAAGGGCCCTGGTTTCTAAAAGAACAGCCATGACAGGGTTGACTCACCTATGCATAGCACCTTGCTGTTTAATGTCCAGTAGAACCCTGCTAGGGAGGTGCTTTTATCATCCTTGATGTTGCAGATGAAGAAATGGAGGCACAGAGGGGCTGAAGAACTTACCTGAGGTCATACAGCTTTCGCAGGGGCAGACTCTGCCCTCTAGCAGCCACAGGGGACCCCCTGAAGCTCCTGGGGCTGCCCCCTATCAGCACGGGGCCTGACTCCCACCCCCCCACATGTGAGACCATCACTTTGGAGGGGTGCAGCACCCCACGCAGCCCCTTGTTTGCACAGCTGCACTTAGCTTGGGCCTTCCAAGCCTTGCTCACCTTATCCCCGCTTCTTCCTTTCCCACTTTGAGTGACAGTTGGTGCCAGGGCCAAAGCCATCCATTAGCACAGCTAAAATTTCACAAATGACAAGCGGATCCTAAGGGACCACACTTCAAGCACGTATTTCATTTTGCCCAACGGTTATATTATTGGGGGGACTTAGGCAAAATGGGTCTTGTCTCCTTAAGTGGCATTGGAGTGGCCACAGACGCGATGTAGGCAGAGATAAAATTAGGCCTGACATTTGAGCATGTGCGATCGGTAGCTGACTGTAAAGAATCAACTCCTGCTCGGGAAGCAGCTGGCTGGGAGGCAAAGAGACGCGTTCTTTCCATCCTATTTTTGTCACATGTTCTTGCTAGAGTAGTAGAAGGAAGACCTGCAAGGCTGGTGCTAAAAATATCCCCAAGATTACGGCTTTGGGAGCAGAAGCTCTGAGGGTAGGTGTAGGGCTTCCTCTTAGTAAACAAGTCACTGGAGTCCCAGCTTCTGGAAGCCAGAGTGAGTGCAGGGAAGCATCAGTCCCTGGTTCCCACCCCCTAGTCCCACTGTTGCCTCTGGAAAAGTAGGCTCTTATTTTGACCAAAGCTAAGCACAGAGGAAATCTGCCATCACCAGACAAGTGAGGGAGATTTTACAATGAAATTCCATTTTGAATGGTCTGTGTCATTGCTTAGAACTAGACTCTATATATGTATTAGGAAAAGGGGCTTTTGTTCTTGAGAGGAAATGTCCTTCCTTATATTCTAAGGCCCCTGCCAACTATGAAGGTGATGCAGTTTCTATCAGCTTGTTTTCCATAGAAGGCAAAAATGAAGTGGAATTTTCAATCTTTGGAGATAAGTGTCTGTCTGTCTTGGTCAGCTCAGGCCTCCATAATGAAATACTACAAACTAGGGGCTAAAACAATAGAAGTGTGTATTTTCTCACAGTTCTGGAGGTTGGGAGGTCCAAGGTCAAGGTGCTGGCTGACTGGGTTCCTAGTAAGGACTCTCCTCCTGGCATGCTGACGGCTCCTTTCACCTTGTGTCCTCACCTGGGGTAGAGAGAGCATGCTTGTGTCTCCTCTTTTAGGGACACTAATCCCTTCAGTCAGGGCCCCACCCATCTGACCTCACTGAACCTTATTTTCCCCCCAAACTCAGCCACACTATGGGGTTAGAGCTTCAATATAGGAATTTTTAAGGAAAACACAATTCAGTCCATGAAAGACTGTCATCTCACATAATCAGGGAGGAGAGACGGGGAGGCGCCTGGGGCAGAAGATCAGACCACCCTCAGAATCTGCCTGTTGCTTTCCTGGGTGTCTTGCCACTCTCCTTGTCTGTTCTTGCATCCTCTCAGGTGGTGAGGGCTGCACTGATAACCAGGTTGCAGCTACTGCCCCACCACCCATCCACCTTTTTTTTTTCATTTGCCTTCTGCTGTGTTCCTTCTGAGCTCCCTGCCCCTGCTTCCACTTCCAGGCAGTAGGCACGGGTTTCCATGGCTTGCCCATGCATCTGTGGCTTTTGTATATAGAGTACGTGTGCTTTGTTTTTTTTTTGCATCTCTGTGATGTATAAAATGCATATGTCTTCAGATGTGTGTCAAGTACACCCTTGGGAGTGTAGTTTTTAAACGGTAATTAAAATGCTCAGAAGAGAAAAATATAATCCGCTATAAAAAAAAAAAAATCAAGAGTAAGTTCACAGTCTTCACTTACTTCTCTACTTTCCTCCCATAATTTTATGTATAAGCCCATAGTAAAGACAGCTCCCAACTCCAGTAGAACTTGCAGGGTAAAATTATTTTTGTTTTTCTCAAATAACTTGTTATGATCCACTATTCTAGAATATTTTTTTTCAGTATCAACATTATTGATGTATACCTGACATAAAATTGTAAGATTTTGAAAGTGTACAGCCTGGTGGTTTGTTCTATGTACACAGTGTGAAAGGGTTCCTCCATCTAGTTCATTAACACATCCATCACCTCACATATTTATCTTTTTGTGTGTGTGTGAGAGAGACCATTTAAGTTCTACTTTCTTAGTGGATTTCAATTATACAATATGTACAGTGTTATCAACTATAGTTGCCGTGTGTTCCATTAAGTCCTCAGACCTTATTCATCTTGTAGCTGAACACTTGTATCCTCTTACAAAACTCTCCCCCTTTGCCCTCTCCCCAACTCCTGGCAATCACTTTTCTACTCTGTTCTGTGAGTTTGACTTTTTTAATTTTAAGATTCCAGGCAGTATTTGTCTTTCTCTGCCTGATTTACTTCGTTTAGCATAATGCTCTCAAGAGTAAAAATATTCTAGAATATTTCAAATGTAAACCTAAGCCTAGTCTTTATTTTTGAAATCCAGGTACCACTTGGGAAGACAAGTGAAAAGTGTATTTCTCAATTACTTAGGACATCTTAGGTTGTAAATGAAGATGACATAAGCAGAGGATTAAAATTGATTCTCACTTAGGATGCAGGCTGTCTCAGACACTAGCATTGGAATGCAGTTGAGGATTGTGACATTATCTGAGCCTGGTCTGAGGGTCAGACACACTATCCCCTTCCCTTGCGGGGCTGCCCTTTTCTCTCTGCCTGTAGACCTACATTCCTGACTTTTCCAGGCCCCATGGAAGGTGGATGGTGCCCAATCTTGGATGTGAACCCAGAATCACAAGCCCTACCGCAAGGAGAGCTGCAATGTTACTTTCTCAGTTTTGATTCCACATTCCTGAAAAGGCCCAGTTGTGCTGAGGACCCCCTCCTTCCCCTTCTAGAACATCTGGATGTGCATCTCTCGCTGCCAGATGTTTGTCTTTGCTCAACTCGCCACACACCACTTGGGAATAACGCCTGCACCCATTCTGAGTCATGCAAGGCTGAATTTTTAAATCACCTTTAGAATGTTAGAATGAAATGGAAAGAGCAAGTGTTCTCTTCTCCTTGGATTTCTTTATCCCCATGATGATCGAAGAGAAGAGGGGCTTTCCCAGGGCCTTGGGACTGGGGATTCCATCTCTCTGTAGAGTCATTAAGAAACACCGTCCTCAGCCCTTGGCCAGTGGGCTAAGTTATGAAAGCTCTCGAGTCCAGGTGGCTAACGCAAACCTGAGTTACATGTCAACGCGTGAACCCAAATGTCATTCCCGCTTAGAGACGGTTAGGTCTGAAAAAAGGGTCTGAGAAGTAAGCAGCTTTGGTTTAAGAACGAAAGTCATCACCTTTTCATTCAGGGCTTTGGTGGTGCCAGGTTCTTTGGGTTGTAGATGGTCTGTCAAGGATGATGTTGGCTGTGGGCTTGCCTTACATGGCCTTTGGTATGTTGAGGTAAGTTCCCTCAATCCCCACTTGGATGAGAACTTTTATCATACATGGAAGCTGGATTTTGTCAAGTGCTTTTAAAAATATATTTTAAATATATTTTTTATTAACTTCAGAGAGAGGAAGGGAGAGGGAGAGGGAGAAACATCAATGATGAGAGAGAATCATTGATAGGCTGCCTCCTGCACAACCCCCACTGGGGATCAAGCCTGCAACCCAGGCATGTGCCAGGAATTGAACCGTGACCTCCTTGTTCATAGGTTGATGCTCAACCACAGCGCCACACTGGCTGGGCGCAAATGTGTTTTTTTCTAAATCTATTGATATGATTATATGATTTTTATCCTTCATTTTGTTTAGGTGATATATCACATTGATTGATTTGTAGATATTGAAAGTACCTTGCATCCCAAGAATAAATCACACTTGATCATGGTGCCTGGCATGACCTTTTTAATGTATTTCTGAATTAGGTTTTCTAATATTTTGTTGGAGATATTCATCAGGGATATTGGCCTATAACTTTTAACTTTATTTTGTCTAATTGTAGTATCGGTATTGATGGCCTTGTTAAACGAGCTTGGGGGTCTTCCCCTTTCTTCAGTTTCTTTTTGGAACAATTCCAAAAGGATATTAATTCTTCTTTGACTGTTTGGTGAAGTTTACCTCTGAAGCCATCTGGTCCAGGACTTCTGTTTGTTGGGAACTTTTTGATTAGTGATTCAATTTTGATAGCAGCTATCAGTCTGTTCAGGTTTTCTGTGTGTGTGTGTGTGTGTGTGTGTGTGTGTTTAAATTTAATCTTGGAAGATTGTGTGTTTCTAGGAATTTATTCATTTCTTCTATGTTGTCCAGTTTATTGGCATATACTTATTTATGATGTTTTCTTGTAATGCCCCTGGTATTTCTGTGGTGTCGGTTGTGACTTCTCTTTCATCTCTAATTTTATTTATTTGGGTTCTCTTTTTTTCTTGATGAGTCTGGTTAAAAGTTTACTCAGTTTATTTTTTCAAAGACCCAATTCTTGGTTTTATTTGTCTTTTTTTTAGTCGCTATTTGGTTTATTTCTACTTTGATCTTTATTATTTCCTTCCTTCTATTTATTTTGGGCTTTGCTTATTGTTGTTTTTCTAGTTTCTTTAGGTTGGATTGTTCTGTTGAGATTTTTTCTTGTTTCTAGAGGTAGACATTTATTGCTATGGTCTTCTCTGTATGAACTAGCTTTGCCATGTTTCATAGATTTGGGGTCGTTGTGTCTTCATTTTCATTTGTTTATAGATATATTTGTTTATAGATACCTTAATCTCATTGTTAGCCCAGTGATTGTTTTGTAGCATGATATTTAGCCTCCATGTGTTTGTGTGTTTTTCACTTTTCTTATAATGGATTTCTAGTTATATACCTTTGTGATCAGAGAAGATGCTTGATATGATTTCCATCTTCTTAAATGTATTGAGATTTGTTTTGTGGCCTAATATTTGTCTGTCCTAGAAACTGTTCCCTGAGGACTTTTAAAGAATGAATATTCTGCTGCTTTAGGGTGATATGTTATAAAAATATCAATTCAATCCATCCGGTATAATGTGTCATTTAAGGTCACCGTTTCCTTGTTGATTTTCTGTCTGGATGATGTATCCATTCATTGATTCAAATGGGTTGTTAAAAATCTCCTACTATGACTGTATTGCAGTGGACCTCTCCCTTTATGTCCATTTATATTTACTTTATATTTTTAGGTGCTTCTACATTGGGTGCATAAATGTTTATAAGTTAGATCCTCTGTGGGACTGATCCCTTTATTATTATGAAGTGTCCTTTTTTGTGGCCTGTTATAATCTTTGTTTTAAAGTCTATTTTATCTGATATCAGTATTGCTACCCCAGCTTTGTTTGTTTCCATTTGCATGGAATATTCCCCTCCCCCCATACACACTTTCATTTTGTGTATCTTTCCACCTGACATGGATGTCTTGTAAGCAATGTAAGTACATAAGCATAGTATGTAGCAGACAGCAACACCTAAAAGGTAATTTGTGAATAATACTGCCAGTGTGCAAAAACTTTGGTGACATGCAGGTGACTCCCAGATAAAATGGCAGCCTTCCTCTGGCCCAAGTCCATATGTCCTTGAACTCTGTGATTTGGACCGCTCTCCACCCTTCGTTGCCACAGCCAGAGGATTGCACTGTCTGTCTTCTCAGTTGTCCGTGCGCCTTGGCTGAACGTGGTTTGCTCTGAATACCATGGTAGAAGACCAGGATGTTGCTTAGGTGTTCTTTATTGGAAACAGAAGGAAAACTCTTGAGGAATATGGAAGAAGACACTAACTGAATAGAGGCTGTTCCTTGGGAATTATTCAAGGATCACGGCTCAGTTAAGGAATTTCTAGAACTACTGTGGAATTTACAGATTTTAATTTCATTTTCTGTAGTAGCTGTCTTGCACAAGAGGCAGCCAAACAAACTGGAAACTTGCACACACTTACATACCATACATACCACACACATTAATGCCAGCCACACTCAGAATTGCTTTACAGAAATAGCTATATTTATCTCATTTGTAACCATCTGTGATGAAAGAAAGCATTTGTTGCCTATAATCAATATGATCAATATGTTTTTTAAAATATTTTTTTATTGCTTTTAGAGAGGAAGGGAGAGGGAGAGAGAGAAACATCAATGATAAGAATCACCGATCGGCTCTCTCCCTCACACCCCCTTCTGGAGATTGAGCCTGCAACCCAGGCACATGCCCTTGTTGGAATCAAACCCGGGACCCTCCAGTCCACAGGCCAACACTCTATCCACTGAGCCAAACCAGCTAGGGCTTAGTATGTTTTAACAACTCTGAGAGAAGGTTGATTTTTGGATGGGTTCTGGAAACAATTACCATACTATTATTTCATAAAAGATTTTAGATTTGCTGTTGTAGTTTTCATTTTTATGTAGTGGAATCAGAAAGGCAACTAGATTTTATTTAAAATATGGTTCAAATAGCCTTTATAATGAGAAATTCATAATTTTTTTTTCTTTTTCTTGCTAAGTTTCCTGCTGGCTTTGAAGATGTGGTTATTTAAGGTAGTCTTTTTTCTTTCCCATTTGAGTTTTCCATCATTATTATATCAATAAGAAATATATAGAATTTATGCTTATTAAATATTTTATGGCTTCTTCCTAACACATAAAATATTAAATAGTTGTTTTGATGTACATGTCTATCGGTTCTTTATGGCTTGCTTCATTTTAAAGAAAAATTCTTTAAGGCCACCTTTAAGGTTTTCTTGATTGGTACATCTCTGGTTATTAATTTTTTACTTTTAAAGGAGACTAGGAAAACGGGTCTGCATTTATTTTGCTACTAAAAAGACACAAAACATTTAGATTCTTATTATTCTCTGTTCACTTTATTTGGTCTTTAGAGGGAATAAAAAAATCTCTCCCTTTCTAGAATAACTCAGAGAATATTTACAAAGCCCCGTAATTTTGTGTTCCTATTGAATGTCAACAGTTTCTTTTAAGCCTCCAAGAAAGTTAACTTGAGAGCAATTACATGTGCAAGAACCAGAATAGAATTTAGTTATCTTTATGTTTATAACTAGTATACATTCTGAGATGCATCACAACGGAACTATGTCTCTTTGAAACGGGAAAATTGGGCTGGAACACGTGGTATCTCCTTGGCAGGATGGTTCCCGGGTCCTTGTCAAAGAATGAAACCACGGACAGAAGGTGGTAGAATAAAAGATGGAAATTTATTGAGAAACAAGCAAGACTCCCATGTGGGGAGGGAGAGAGAGTCCCACTAAGTCTATTTTTTCCCCCTCCACTGTTTATAAAAGCTGCATTTCTTTGTGCCCTGACATCCCCTCTGATTGGTCATTATCCCCTCTGATTTGGTCACTATAGCAACTTCAGAGCTCACACCTCACATGAGGTACGTGAGGTTCTCCCCTGTTTCTCCCTTATTATTTTCCTGTTCACTTTGGACTTTCCTCTTTTTTTCTGAATGAGGGGATTTCTTTCCTTTATTCTGTAAATGTGTACCTTCTGCAACTCTCAGCTCCCTTATTCTATGGAAAGGTACCTTCTGCTGTCTGCAGCCCTGTGCTTTTCCCATGGACGCCTAAATTCCTAAAATTTCCTAAACCTGCCTATTTTACCCCTAAAAACTCCTTTTAATTGTAAATAACCTAGCTAGTGTGGCTCAGTGGTTAGAGTGTTGGCCCATGAACTGAAGGGTAATCACAAGTTCCATTCTGGTCAAGGGCATGTACCTCAGTTGCAGGCTCAATTTCCGGGCCGAGCAGGGCGCCTGTGGGAGGCAACCCATCAAAGCATCTCTCTCACATCGATGTTTCTGTCTGTCTCTACCCTTCCTTACACTTTCTCTAAAAATCAATGGAAAACATATCCTTTGTTTTGAGGGTTAACAAAAAGAATTGTACATAAATCAGAGTTACATTACTGAGTTAATATATTCACTGCACTGGCAACATTTGCTCATAAGGTCTGTTGTGATTTAAGGGTTAAAACAGTTCTTCACTTTATTTATAAAGGTGAGCTTTTGTCCAGTGCTGCTTTTGAAGATGTCTTCTCATTTCCAGGTGGCTCTTGGTTTTCCTTGTGTTTTAACTTGTGGCTTGGGAGGGAAAATGTTCAGTTTGCTCTCATACTTTATCGCCTTGTCTTTCATGAAGGAAATCCCATTTCATGCGGAAATCTTGGCACACCTGATCCAGTGTGTGTATTTTGGCAATAGGGACAAGGAAAGTACAGTCCCCGCTGCTCCTTATGTGAAATTTATTCTGTAGCGGGTAACCTTGGTATTCAGTTTTTCACATTTAATTTACAACTTGCCTGCAAATTGTTACCAAGCTGAAAAGTCACGATCCATCCGTGTCGTCTGTGTAGTGGATGGAATCATGATTTAACACTTCCTGGAAAGAGTACTTTTCGATAAGTTGCCTTTACAGAGCTCTTTTACATGTCTTCAGGAAAAAAATCTGAAACACTCACTTGTTCCCGTTGTCTGTGGTCAAATGTGTCGACAAACCTGCTAGGCATTGTAGGATTCTGTTTATTGGCCATGCCTGACTTTAGATATTAACAGGGTAATTGAAATTTCTCTGTCCAATTGGGTAGATACGGTTAAAGCAACACTGTTATGAACCATTGGGAATGAAGGAAGGTTTCTCAGCTTAATTGGTAAATCACTTATAAAGATTCCCGAAATAAAATGAGAAGGAATAACAATTGCTTGCTACACAGCGGCAATTATTATGAAATAATAGTTAAATAGCACTATCTTAAAATCTCATTATGTCATGGGGCTTCCTTTTGTGTGTTAATGGAAGATACACTAATCCTGTTTGTGCCAGAAGTCCTTGAAGTGTGAGATTTTTATTAGTGTTGGATGCCAAGACACATGGACTTCAGAAGAAGGTCAGTCTGGAGGGTGGTTCTTCTGTTCTATGGGTCACCTTTCACAGTTCCTCTTACTCAGGTGGTCGGAGGAACAGGAAGTAGAATTTTTGTGACATGGCAAGGGAAGAGCAGCTCCTTCGCCGTCTATTGATAGTTCTATTCTTCCCTCGGCCTGTGGTGATCTTGGCAGAAACCCACAGAGCACAGCTGTGGGGGTCATCTTCCTCTCCTCCTCCCCCCAGACCCAACACTGGAGGGAATGGAAGGAGCAGCAAGCAGAAGCTGTCTACTTTGGGGTAACAGAGAGGACGGCATTAGCATTCTTGGGGATCCCCGTGATATATCCCATAAGCAGGAAGTGGGGAGAGCCAGGGTAGCAGATTGCCATTCAGAACTACCCCATGTCCATGTTGCAGAAGCCTCAGTGGAGGAGTAATCTATGTCCTAGGTATTTGTGTTACAGAAAACCGAAGAAGAACCAAGCAATACTTGAGAGATGGAGTTACATTTATTACACGCAGGTCCAGAGGAAAATGTCTCTCAAATTCTGGGCCCCAACATGGAGGAACTTCCCTACTTATACGTTTTTACCTTCTTTGTCTCCCAAATATGGGATGTTTCCGGCCTCCTTTGCAAGTTCTTAAAGAGCCCCTATGTGCTGGGGCCTTGAGACCTCAACCAAAGGCCTGGCCTGGTGCCAGCACTGATAATTTTGTCTGAGGAAGGTTTAATGGCCTCTCTTGAGTGGGAGTAGTCTTATTTTCTTCACTATTTAAGCAAGCAAGCATTTACAGAAGCCAAATAGGGTTACAACTACAAACAGCAGTTTTTATATAAGATGGATGCTTCATTTGTACGATTTCAGGAGTCATGAAAATTTAATCCTGTCAAGTTAGGACAATAACTCATACAAGAGCATGCCCAAATCACAAGATGAACACACTCAGGTATTCACTACCCAGATCAAATAATAGAAGATCTTCAACCCCTGAAAGTTCCTCCTGGTGACCCCTCCTGGTCACCACTCCCCTGCAAGGACAGCTACTATCCTGACTTGCATTACCATAGATTTGCATGGCAAATGGATTTCATAGTGAGCGGAATCCAATGTGTATTCTTTTGTGTGAGTTCTTCCAGTTGGCATTATATTTCAAAGATTCATCCATAGTGTTACTGTGGCAACAATACATTCATTCTCATTGCTTGAATGAGCACCACAATTTATTCACTCATTTTACTGATAGTGGACATTTGGATTGTTTCTAACGTTGGGCTGAATTTGTATACCACTTTCTGCTGCATATTTATGGAATTGTTGGGTCTCTGCACAGGCTCAGCTTAGAAACTGCCTGGCAGTTTTCTGAAGTAGTGGTACCAACCTATTCTCCCAACAGTTTTCCGTTGCTTCATGTCATCACCAATACAGTATTTGATATTTTCTGGCTTTCTCATAATAACAGACTTAAAAAAGTTTTTTTTGATCTGTGGTAAAATACATGCAACATAAAATTGACCATCATTTTTAAGTCCAGTATTATTATGTATATTCACCAGGGTTGTGCAATCTGCAGGATTTTTCCATCTTGCAAAACAGGAACTCTGTAACCATGTACAACCCTCCATTTCTCCCTCTCCTTTGCCCCTGGCAGCCGCCATCCTGCTTTGTGTTTCTATGAGACTGACTATGTTGGATACGCATAAGTATAATCATATGTACATATGGTATTGGTCTTTTTTTGTGACAATGAAATACTTTTAAATATATATATATGTATGTATGTGTGTGTGTGTGTGTGTGTGTGTGTGTGTATATATATATATATATATATATATATATATATATATATATAAATTATTGATATTTTTTACAGAGAAGAAGAGAGAGTAATAGAGAGTTAGAAACATTGATGAGAGAGAAACATCGATGCAGCTGCCTCCTGCACACTCCCTACTGGGGATGTGTCCGCAACCAAGATACATGTCCTTGACCGGAGTTGAATTTGGGACCCTTCAGTCCGCAGGCCGATGCTTTATCCACTGAGCCAAACCAGTTAGAGCGACAATGAAATACTTTTAAATATTTTTTTTTGTTTGTTTACCTGCTTCATATGAAGTTAAAAGTATAGTTGCATTAGGTTGCATTCAACCTAACACAGTGGTCGGCTTGCGAGCCACATTTGGCTCTTTGGCCCCTTGAGTGTGGCTCTTCCACAAAATACCACGTGCAGGCGCACACGTACAGTGTGATTGAAACTTCGTGGCCCAGGTGCAGAAGTCGATTTTCGGCCTGGGCTAGTCTATTTTAAAGAAGTGGCGTTAGAACACTCAAGGGGCCAGAGCCGCAGTTTGCCAACCACTGACCTAACATTATGCAGTATAGAATTTCAAAATACCTCATTATACTCAGTAATAGTGTTTGTGAGTATCCAAAGCACTTGACATGATGTGAAAGGTGTTAAGGAGTTCCTTATAGAGAAACTTAAAGCAACTTCTCTTTGGTGTTTACAATGACTGTGATTAATCACAGTACATTTTTCTTTTAAGCTGGGAACAATAGAAAGCATTTATTTCTTTAACAACAATTCATTTGATAGTCTCCTTTCCTTTCCTTCTCAGCCAAAACTGGATCCAGTTTCTGGGAAATCCCAGACTGCAGACCCTCCCCCTCCTTCACTCACTTTATAATTAATTCTATCTTTAGATCCCCTCCACCCCCCAAATGTCTCTTTGATGTCATGCATTTTCAATTCTGTCACCTCTTGTAGGTTTTAAACAGATTTAACTAAACTTTGTGGAATATTTTCCCCTAAAAAAGCCGCAGATTTCTCTGAGTGCTGTTTAAATAGTGATGGTAACATTGTTTTATTTGGGTGGGGGTATGTGTGAAAGAAGGTGTGGGAAGAGTTGGGTCAGCACAGGGTATCTACCTGGGCTGACAGGCCATACCAGCTGGGGTAAGAAGCCAGCTGTCTCCTACAAGGTCAGTCCTTGGGGTACAGATTACTAGGCCATCTGCAAATGTTGCTGTGAAACTACTTTGTGGGCATGTACACACAAACCCACATGTGCATGTCAATAACCATTCATTCATAGATCCACTTGCTCCAACCTTATTGTTTCAGGTGGTTTTCTGTTCCCACACTGGATCCCAGTATCTTAGTGTTTGATGGCACCTGAGAACTTCACTTATTTAGAAACCAAATGTCCTGCCTCATATTATATTTTAGAACTGGGAGGGGGGGGAAAATCCACCCATAAGTAAGAAAAGAACTAAAAGGTAAAGCAGGAAAACCATTCTCAAGGATTTGGGAAGAAAAAGCACCAGGAATGAAGCAGGAGAGAGCAGCACTGTTCCTAACACCAGCATCTTCTCTGTTATCCAATTTATATTTAAACTCTGTTGGAGGTGGCAGCTTATTTCTTTTCAAGACACACCGTTAGGCTGTTGAATATTTTTATATTGGAAGATTCATTTTCTCTACGCCAAGAATCTCCTTTCCTGTGATTCTTGATGTTTGCTTAGCCTTCTGAGCCCCAGCCCTGCCCTGTTTCTACTGGCTCGAACAATAGAATAACTCTCTCTTATCAGCCAGAAAGTTGTCTGCTCTAGAGCTTGGAGGTGATTGCATCTGCAGTCTCTGTCCTGTTATTGGGTGTGGCAAGAAGGGTACCAGGTGTTAGACCCCTGGGTTCAGCAACCTCAGTACTTGAGTTCTAGCTAGGAAAGAATTCAAAGCCAAGACTCAAACTATAAGAGAATTTATTTGGCAAATCACAAAGGTAGTCGTAATTTGTGTAAGAAATGGGCTTAGGCCCTGTGGTTTGCTCTCCTTGTGCTTTTCTCAGGAAGTGAAGAACTGAAAGTTGTCGAATTTTTCTAAGTCACAGCTTCTTTGCTGGCTCCTATTTCTCCTACTTGCTAGACCTGGGTGGCCCTTCTCATGAATCCCTCCATATTTCAGCAGTCACCTCTCTGCAGAAGGACAGTAGCACATGTGATTTTCCTGGAGGGTCAGATTTCAAAGAACATGGGTACAGGCTCTCCCACACTTTTTTCCTAATGTAAAAATGTGTTTTGTTAGAGTAGGGGTGTCGAACTCAATCAGAGAAGGGGCCAAGTTTGGCTCAGTGGATAGAGCGTCGGACTTTGGACTAAGGGGTCCCAGGTTCGATTCCAGTCAAGGGCATGTACCTTGATTGCAGGCACATCCCTGGTGGAGCATGTGCAAGAGGCAGCTGAATCGATGTTTCTAGCTCTCTATCCTCTCCCTTCCTCTCTATAAAACAATAAATTAAATACATTTTTTTAAAAAAAGAAATGGGCTTAGGAAACAAGTCATAGAGGTAAAGGAAGGGCCCTTGAGGCTCAGAAGTGAGGGAGGGAAAGGGACACGTCTGGGAGTCTAGGGGAGGGGAGGGGAAGGAGATTAGGAAGGAGAGGGGGATGGGAGGGAGGAATGGGGAAGGCAAGGTGTGCTCCCCATAGGGAAAGCGCTGGGTCCTCTTTCCTAAGAGTTTTAAGGGTGGAGATTTTAGGGGAGAATCTCTACACAGAATATTCTGTAGAGTCTACAGAATATTCTGTGGTGTTCAGGTGTGTCCTTTCAGGATGGGAGTCTCCACTGACTGAATGGCCAGCACCAGGGCAGGGGGTCATTATTCACTGCAGCTGGTCCTGAGGTCAGCTTTGTCCTCAGCTATTGCTGGTCTGGTTTTGCTGCTTTTCTGGGCCTGGAGCTGAAATACAGCTGAGGCCTAGATGCTATCTCTAGGGAGGAAAGGTTGGTGGTATGCTGGGGTGGAAAGGTCACCCTGGAAGCAAGGTCCCACCCTACAATTGTCCGTTGCTAGGCACCCAGAGCTTTCCATCCTGGTGACCTTCTGTAACTGGCCCATCGTCCTTGCTCTGTTCATGTCTGTCTGCCTGCCCACCACACTTGGAGTGGTTTGCTCTCCTTGTGCTTTTCTCAGGAAGTGAAGAACTGAAAGTTGTCGAATTTTTCTAAGTCACAGCTTCTTTGCTGGCTCCTATTTCTCCTACTTGCTAGACCTGGGTGGCCCTTCTCATGAATCCCTCCATATTTCAGCAGTCACCTCTCTGCAGAAGGACAGTAGCACATGTGATTTTCCTGGAGGGTCAGATTTCAAAGAACATGGGTACAGGCTCTCCCACACTTTTTTTCTAATGTAAAATGTGTTTTGTTAGAGTAGGGGTGTCGAACTCAATCAGAGAAGGGGCCAAAATCTAAAATCCAGCCTAAATCGTGGGCCGAATGGTTTACTGAACAGTCATAAACTGTCATTGTGATGGAAACGCAGCGGAGTGCAGTGATGACAGCGCGGTGCGGGCCACATTGCAAGGCCTGGCGGGACGGATTTGGCCCGCGGGCCTTGTGTTTGACACATGTGTGTTAGAGTGATCTAGGGGGCTTAGTTCTGGCTGCTATCAGACTGCCTCAGACAGAAATGTATGTCTCACAGTTCTGGAGGTTGGGAGATCTGAGATGAAGGTGCTGGAGACTTGGTGTCCGGTAAGAACCCGCCCTGTGTGCACACATGGGACAAGGGACAAGAGCGGTCTTGGGAGGCTCTCTTCTAAGGGCACTAATCCCATTTACTAGGGCTCCATCTTCATGAACTATTCACCTCCCAACGGCCCCACCTCCTAACACCATCACGTTGGGGGTTAGGTTTCAACATCTGAATTGGGGGGTGAGTGGACATGACGACACCAACCTTCAGTCTGCTGTATCAGGGGTGCTGAATTCATGTCTTTGATATTGAGATGGCAGAAATTATTTCTTGCCCATACTCATATTCTCATGAATACTGAACACGGTACTTCTAGGAATATATATTTAATTTTTTTTTACAATATCATTGGACTCAACTTTATATGCAACTTTGATTTGATTATTAAAATGGTTGACCTTTGTTACTGGCTCTCTAACTCATAGGTGCTGCTCCTGGTACTGGGGTATCCATACGATGTTGCTAAAAGTGGAGGCTCTTGCCTGCCTCACTGGCCATTTGGGGTGTAAACAGTCTTCCCAGCACTCGTCCAGCTTCTTCACTGTGAACCGACGCTGACTTCCGGGTGGAGGGTTCCAAATGAATTTTAGGGGCAGCGGGGACGTGCTAGTCCTGTCTCTCTTGTGATCTTGTACCTGTGATCTCAAGGTCAGGTGTCTCACGTCAGTATTAGATGTGCATCAGAGGCATTGATACCTTCTTTATTATTATTTTTTATTTCTTTATTGATTAAGGTATTACATATGCGTTCTTATTCCCCCCCGCCCCCCTGCTAAGGCCCCCTGGTGTCAGTGCCCATTGGTTAGGCTTATATGCATGCATACAAGTCCTTTGGTTGATCTCTCCTCCTTACCCTCACCCTCCGCTACCTTCCCTCTGAGGTTTGAACATTTGGTCGATGCTTCTCTGTCTCTGGATCTGGTTTTGTTCATCAGTTTATGTTGTTCATTATAACCCACAAATGAGTGAGATCATGTGATATTTATCTTTCTCTGACTGGCTTATTTCACTTAGCATTGGTACCTTCTTAACACATATTCAGATCTCTCAAGAATATTCACCTTCATATTTATAGATTTTCCAAGTTGGTCTCGATAGAGCTGTCAGACAGAAAGAATCTGTGGCTGGGGAGTTGGTGAAGTGCAATTTATGTCTCATGTTTAAAAAAAAAAAAAAAAAGTAGAAACTGAAACCACCAGGGTCTGAAAGCTGCACTGTTCCTAATACCCTGAAACAGCCGCAGGGCGTCTCAGCAGAGAAAACACAGCTTGTTTCACCGCTGCTTTTCATAGTTTTGCCTGACAGGCGTGGAGGCACACGGAGTTCAAATGAAGCTGTTACAGATATAATAAATGCTTTTGAAAATTTCCATTGGGCCATCCATCAATAGATGTCTTCTTTGAAAAATGAATGAAAATCAAACATAAAGACACAAATGGCTCACTCAGAAATGAATAAGCACACGCAAAAGAACATTCGTGTGCATGAGTGCCGCCTGTCCATAGTGTTTTATTTTCTCTCTATATTTTTGTTCCATGCAGGTAATAAACCCACTTGGATTATAGGATCATGAAGGAATGATTCTATTCCAGTCTGCTACTTAGAGGTTTAGAGTTCCTTCCTTTCTCTTCTTTTTTTAAATCATGGTTTAAAGAAAAAACAAAATTCACCATCTTACCCATTTGTGATACAGTTGAGTAGTGTTAAGTATAATGACATTGTTGTGAAACAGATCTCAGAACTTCTCCATCCTGCAGATCTGAAGCTCAAGACCCATTAACAAACAACACCCCCTCCTCCCAGCCCCTGATGACCATCATCCCACTTGCCATTTCTAAGAATTTGTTCCCTGTTTTCTTTTACAAACCTGCAGTCCCGAGTCCTCTCTCCTGCTTCAGCGCAATTGGGACTAAGTCATGCCTCTAAGGAACAGAGAACAGGAAGTAATTTCACAGTGAGTTGGTAAAATGGAGAGCTAGCTTATACCCAGGAGTATATAAGGGGCTCTAATTTGTTTTTCTTTTGGCACGTGGCGTCACTATTTAAAATATGTTAAAGTCATCTTGCATGATTAACTTAGAAATTAGATGGTGAAACGCCTTGAAAACTAGATCTCTCTCCTGCCTCTCTCAGCCAGAACTCAGTCTGACGATCCAATTTCTAGTTAAACCTGTGAACTCTGCCTCTTTTGTCAGGGTGTATTTAATTTTCAGCAGATGATGGAATCTGTTTCAGAAACACACTGACTGCCCTCCAGTATTTTAGTTGGACTTGTTTTTAGCGCTAATGCAATTGTTTATAAATTGGGGTGGAATGCATGTACTGACTGCACACTGTTGTTAGAAGGCTGACAGTTTGAGGAATGCCATCTTTATCCAGGGAACACACTCAGTTCTCGGGGGCCTGCATCCTTGCTATATGTCATCAGGACAGATGAGCATTGTGAATGCTGTGCCATCATGGAGACTTTTCAGAGACAGCCCTGAACTGCTTTGCTTTGCCTTGCTTGTTTGTTTATTTTTGGTTTGTTTTTCTTTCCAGAAACATCTGTATGTTTTCCAACATGACTTTTTCTCCAGTGCTGATATTCAGTCTCCGGAGGCTGACTCTGTTACTAAATTTCGTTTATAAGTTTATAATGGGCAGAATTTTATTTAAAAGGTGTCATCCGTATCCGTGCTTTTTATTATCTGGCTTGCATTTGCATTTCCCCCTGTTAACTTTGAGTATGGGTGACACTCCATGAAGGTGAAATGTCACTGAAATGGTTGGTTGCTGAATGTTCGGCTTTAAGACAAAGCGTTTGCACTGAGCCAGGGGAATGTGCTCAATCCAAAGACATCATCCTCTTGACCACATTTTGAAATAATCACACAAGAGTAAACTAGTGAACCTGCTCAAAAGGGAGCTGATGGCCTGGATCCCCCAAAAGCACGGCCTCAGAAGCATTTATATGAACACTAGAGGCCCGGTGCATGAAATTTGGACACTGGGGGTAGGGAAGGGGGTCCCTCAGCTCGATCTGTGCCCTCTCGCAGACATCCTTAGCGCTGCTGTAGAGGCAGGAGAAGCTCCTGCCACTGCTGCTGCACTCACCAGCTGTGAGCCCAGCTTCTGGCTGAGCAGTGCTCCCCTTGTGGGAGCCCACTGACCACCAGGGGGCAGCTCCTGCATTGAGCGTCTGCCCGCTGGTGGTCAGTGCATGTCATAGCAACCCATCATTCCGTTGTTTGGTCAATTTGCATATTAACCTTTTGTTATAAAGAATAAACCCTCCTTGTTAGTTCACATATTCTGTTTGCAAAAGGCATCTGAGGGGTTTGGCCACATGGCCAGTTAATGCTGGTGAAGAGACAGTTTCCCTGCCAGTCCAGTCTTGTGTACTGTTGTCAGTTTGACATAGGTTTCCTGATCTGTAGAATGTCATTGTTTATTTTCTCATTTTCCTTTTAACATTTTCCCTATGGTTGGCCTTTCATGAGTGATTTGCTTTTATGGCTTTTGGAAGCTGTCAGCTGTTTGAGCAACAGTTTCTTGAAGTAAAAATATATTGAAATTGGCTTCACATCTAGACCCCAGCTTATCATTGTGTTTGTTAAAGGCTGTGCTATTTGTAGCCTTCCCCATGCGAATTGTAGGTTTAAAGTGGTTCCATTCATTCATCCATTCAGCAAATCTTTATGAGCACCCACTGCGTCTCATGCTGTTCTGATGCACAAAACAGATGAAGATCCATGTGCTGGCAGAGCCTGCCATCATCAGAGAAAGATAGCCACGTATAAGGACCACTATTAAGAAATACTATTGTTTTGGATGCTACAGAGTGATAAGTGAAAGTGAAAAAATGAAAAAAATATATAGAGTGGAATAAGGGGGTGGTGGTGGAGATGTGAGGGGCAAATTACAGTTGTAAGTAGGGTGTTTAGGGTCAGCCCTACTGAAAAGCCAGCATTTGTGTAAAGATTAGAAAGCGGTGAGGGCCTCATCCATGAAGATTTCTGGGGGAGAAAGTGATCCAGGCAGAAGGAGCAGTCCGTGCAAAGGCCTTGAGGCAGGTGGCCTGTGTGGCCGGAGCGGAGGAAGCATGAAGCAGAGCGATTTTATATGAGCTTGCACAGGTGACATGGGGTGGAGCAAAGGTCCTGGGACTTTGTTTTTCATTGTGAGAACTCTGACATTTACTCGAGTTTTTTTTTTTTTTTTTTTTTTAATATATATTTTATTGGTTTTTTTACAGAGGAAGTGAGAGGGATAGAGAGCTAGAAACATCAATGAGAGAGAAACATCGACCAGCTGCCTCCTGCACACCCCCCACCAGGAATGTGCCCGCAACCAAGGTCCATGCCCTTGACCGGAATCGAACCTGGGACCTTTCAGTCTGCAGGCCGACGCTCTATCTACTGAGCCAAACCGGTTTCGGCTTACTCTGAGTTTTGAGCAGAGAAGTGACACATCTGATTTAGTAGCAGATGACTGTTTCCCATAGAGCTGAGAAGCTATTTGGGAATTTTTTTACGTGGTAAGTCAGATAGTAGTTGTACGTGACCGAGGTCAAATGCAGCAGAGAAATACAAGGAAGTTGTCATGAAAACATTTCATCGAGGTGTTCAAACAGGTGAATGTGAGGAGAATGTTATAAGAAGTAAGCCGAGTGGTTTCCAAGGTCTCGTGTGCTATGGCGGTGGGTGTGAATCAGAGTCACTGAGAGATGCGTCCCCAAACTCTTGTGCGTGTGAGACTCTGTGCATAGAGGTGTTTGAGGGTGCGGGTGATCCGAAGTTTCCAGGTGAACCTGATTTTCAGAGTCCCCTCAGAATCATTGCTGTGCTAGAACTAGCTCTTTAATTAAACCCTGGCTGCTGGTCAGCATTTCTTCCTATTAAGTTTGTAAAAACTTAGAGAATTGGTGACGTACGCCATGCAGAATGATTGTGTTTGTCAGCACTGCGGTTTATTAGCACTCAAGGGGCTTGTTGTCTGATACTTAAAGGAAAAATGTGTTTAATTCAGACTCTTGGCAATCCTTCTGGCAGAGTATTTTTGGGTGTGCTTTCCATGCTTTTGCTATATACTTATTCGTTTCTTTTTCACAAATCCAGGATCTGTGTGCTTAGGGTGTGTCTTAACTCTAGCAAGGTGCTGGTGGGAAGGGACTGTCATTAACAGTGAACCTATCATTGTTTTGCTTTTTAGTGGGTTTTTTTTTGTTTTTTTTTTTCCAGTTCATTGATCATAACAGAGCCCTCCTAACCCCCACCCACCACTTTCTCTTATAGATACTGTCTCATTCCTCAAAGTCTTCATCAGAAGGTACTGGAATATAAGGGAAAGTATACGTTTTATTTTATAGTGGTGAAAGTGTAGTAAGGCTTAAAAATACTCGAGAGGGAGTTTGCATAGCTACCAAATGTTGGAAATAACCTGGCAAAGGTTTCAATTAAAAATGAAGTATAATGGCCAAAACCAGTTTGGCTCAGCAGATAGAGTGTCGGCCTGGACACTGAAAGGTCTCAGGTTCGATTCCGGTCAAGGGCATGTACCGTGGTTGGGGGCACATCCCCAGTAGGGGGTGTGCAAGAGGCAGCTGATCGATGACTCTCTCTCATCGATGTTTCTCTCTCTCCCTTCCTCTATGTAAAAAATCAATAAAATATATATTTTTAAAAAATGAAGTATAATGGTTAACAGTTGTTTATTGAGTACCTTCTGAAAGTGGGCACTTGATGTGTCTTCACCTCATTTGCTTATCCTGGCTACTTCTTTAGGAGGTATTATTATTCCAGTGTTCAGAGGGAAAATCCATGCCCAGGGAGGCCATTTAACTTGCCCAGACCGCAGGATGGCAAGTGACAAACCAGGCGTCGAAGTTATGACCCAATGAAACTTACTCTGTGCTGCTCTCCAATGTAACCGCATACATTTTTATACCTAATAGTAATAGCTTCATTTATTGGAAGAGAAGCAAAAGTTAGGTTTCCCCTCTATTTTTATAATGAAAATTCTTTTTATAGTTTGACTTTGCCTCCCACTACTCTCCCCCCCAAATTTACCAGTCCCTTCAATAGATTTTCAGTATTCTTGAATTTTTTCAACATTGTGATGAAACACCCATAACATAAAATATACAATTATCTTAAGTGTTTGCAAGTGTATACAGTCCAATGGCAATAAGTACATTCACCTTGTTGTGCACCTGTCACTACCACCCACCCCCATGGCTCTCTCTGTCTTCCCAAACTGAACCTCCGTGCCCACTGAATAAGAACTCCCCACCCCTGCCTCCTCCCAGCCCTGGGAGCCACTGTTCTCCTTCCTGTATCATGTGCTTTCTGTCTTTATTGCATATGCTTCTAGTTCTAGTACCTTCATTATAGACTTATTTATAAGGTTTCTTTCCCCTAAATTGAGTGTGTGCTTACATTAATCTGAGCATTCCAGTTTTTTAAAAGGAAGAGAAGTGTTAACTTTATGATTACAACTCTGACCTCCTTGCAGATACTCAAACCTGGAGCTGGAGCCCAGTCCCACCTCAGTCACTTCCACTGTGAACAGAACATGGCACCTGAAAAGTATCCGAAAAAGAATGACGAGTAGAGAGCATTGGTTCCGAGGTTTTCTGGGTGATCCAGAGTCAAGAATTCTTAAAGGAACTTGAAAGCCATGACTCACATACTTTCGAATTTAAAAGCTTACCCTATAAAAATAGTTTTAAAGTCCCTGTTCAGGATTGAGAGCATGTCCCCATTCTCCCCACGGACTAATTGAAAAACACTAAAAATGTTTCTGGATTAAAGTGTCTGTTAATGCTGAAACCGGTTTGGCTCAGTGGATAGAGCGTCGGCTTGGGGACTGAAAGGTGCCGGGTTCGATTCTGGTCAAGGGCATGTACCTTGGTTGCGGGCATATCCCCAGTAGGGGGTATGCAAGAGGCAGCTGATCGATGACTCTCTCTCATCAATGTTTCTAACTCTCTATCTCTCTCCCTTCCTCTCTGTACAAAATCAATAAAATATATATTTAAAAAAATAAATAAAGTGTCTGTTAACATCTCATATAGCAATTTTCTTTCATTTGATGTTCTTAGAGGTTCTCCAAGACCCTGAGAGATGGGTTTTGGAGGAAGGCTGTCCCTTCAGAAACACGGCAGAAGAGTCGGAGGGAAGGCGGTAACCAGGAGCCACATTGGGTGGCTTTGTTCTACCGTCTTTACCTTGCTGTTCAGACGCCAAGCTAAATTCAGTGAAGTATCTGCCTTCCATTGTCCCTTGAAATACGCATGTTGGAAGCCAAGTGTGTGATAGCAGGTGTATTTTCAGAAAGTTCCGGCCCAGCAGGCTGGTGCACTTTGGAGGTTTAATTAGGCCACTGAACCCAAAGAGAAACGTGCCAAACGAAACAGACATAAGGAAAATGCACACATTCTTCTGCTGCTGGGAAGAGGGTAATGCTGGTTCCTTGAGTCATACTCTGGTTTCTGCTCGCCTTACTGGTTATTTGTGGGATAGTTTATTCCCTGCCTCATGGATGTTTAAAGCAGCAGGAGGTTATGCAAGATTTTTTTTTTTTTTTTGGTAAATTTTGGAATTTTTTTACTCATCTGCTTCTAAAAGTGATTAAAAGACAATGAATTGCTCAAGACCAAGAGCAGAGTAAGCCATTCTGAATAGCTGAATTCTCCATAGACTTTTTTTTCTTTTGCTCATTGCATTTCATTACAGGTTTGCAAGATAGCAATAGAAATCCACTACTACTTGAGTGTGTGTGCGCGCACGCACATACATGCATGCACACACGTGCACACACGCACACACACGGCAAGTCTTGGCGTGAAGGATGAAGGGCGGTTCTGTACGAATGACGCCGTGGTTTTAACGTAGCTAAGCGAGGGAGCTGAAAAGGCCCATTCTCCTCCTGGCCTGGAGTCGGGACTCTGAAACCCAATCTGAAGTGTGTTTAATGAGTGTGCTGAACGCCGGGTCTCTGTGCAGCGGGGAACAAGGAGCACAGTGTGTCCTGGCAGACGGCGTGGCCACCCTCGGAGCCACGGCCAGGAGGAAGAATCGCTGCGCTTGTGGACCCCGTGGACGGGCAGCCCTAAACATTTAGCTACATCCTCCCAGAATGGAGGCCTTGTCCCCGTTCCCCAGACTTGGGTTTTAAAGTTGTAGTTCCTGTTCTTGCTCTGGTTGGCATTGCACCACCATCATGATCACACTGGGTGCTGACTGGGTTATCCCCAGGTCTGCTGGTGGGCTTTTGAGTAATTTTCTTGCCTCCTCCGTCTCCTCCTGCATCGCTAATACCCAGTAGAGCTTACTGAGTGCTGGATGCCATCTTCAGAGCTCAGTGTCTGCTCTGTCATTTAACCCTCGCCACACCCCAGTGAAACGGTTCAACCATTATTCCCACTCTACAGAAGAGAAAACTGAGGCCCAAAGTGTAACTTGCCCAAGGTCAGACTGCCATGGGACTGGCAAGAAGGCAGCCCCCAGAGTTTGAGTTCTTAGTGATGTCTTATTGAACGGCTTGGCGCACAACACAAGAAACATCTCGCACATTTCAACTATTCCGCTTCTGTCTTTTAAAGATTTATTTCTAATTATATATATTTTATTTTCAGTTTTAAAATATATTTTATTGATTTTTTACAGAGAGGAAAGGAGAGGAATAGAGGGTTAGAAACATCGATGAGAGAGAAACACCGATCAGCTGCCTCCTGCACACCCCCTATTGGGGATGTGCCCACAACCAAGGTACATGCCCTTGACCGGAATTGAACCTGAGGCCCTTGAGTCCCCAGGCCCATGCTCTGTCCACTGAGCCAAACCGGTTAAGGCTAATTATATATATTTTAAATACATATATTTTTATTTCAGAGAGGAAGGGAGAGGGAGAGAGAGCTAGAAACATCAATGATGAGAGAATCATCAATTGGCTGCCTTCTGCACGCCCCCTACTGGGGATGGAGCCCGAAACTGGGGCATGTGTCCTGACCAGGAATCGAATCGTGACCTCCTGGTTCATTGGTCAATGTTCAGCCACTGAACTATCGATACATCGGCCAGGCTCTCTGGCCTTTATCAATCTAAAAAGTTAAACCCTTATGATCCTTATGTCATTCTTGCATCATTTCCTCCCTTTGTGGGTCTCCTGGGCAGAAGGCATATTGTTCAAGTGTTGGAAGTCGAACTGGGCGTTAAGTGTCTCCTGTCCTCTCCTCGTTGCCATCTCTTTGTCCTCGGGCTTAGTTTCTAGGAACTTTCAACTGTATCTTTAAACTCCCCTAGTGCAAGTTTTCTTTCTGCTCTGCTATTTTTACTCCTAACAGCTCTTTCTTGTTATCCAAATGTTCCTTGTTATAACCTTCTGGGGTTTTATTTTTAAGTTGTAAACTCCTAGCTATATGAGGATACAAATTACAGTGTCTTTAAAAGTTTTTTACTCCACCCTGCATCACCGAAAGTACCTGGCTCTCCCATTTCTGAATTTCCTGGGAGTTCTGCGTAATTTGGCTGCTTCCTGTTGCTGACTCTCTCTCCTGTCTTCTGTAATTAGATGTCAGCTTTTTCCTCTGTCGTCTTCTAGAATTTGGGAGAAATTTCTCACCTGCTGTCTCTTCTTTCATTTTCTCTGAATTTATCCCTTTTCTCCTGTTTTCATTATCTGAGTGTTAGTTTCAGCAGGCTTCTGGGTATTGTGGAGAAAAGCTGCATATATTCAGTCAGCCGTATTGAGTCACAAGCCCAACATTCTTTTCATCAGCTATATCGAGTCAAGTCTAGCAATGGCCTTCTGCTAAAATTGCCAAGATAATGTGCTTTATAGACACATAGGTGGGTTCCTGTAGATTTCTCAAATTGCACTCTCCTTGAACTTCTACTTGCTTGAAAGCTCCTGACTGTGTGCAGAGGGGCGGGGAAGGTGACGCCCTGGATGGACAGCTGAGGAGAGAGAGGGCGTAGAAGCCGTGTGAGCAGTGTGACTGCTGAGCCTGGATCCCACCCGTTCTACCTCACCCTGTGGAAGCGGCTCAAAAGAGAATATTTTGTAAAAAGAGCTTCAGTTATAGCGCATCATTCACATCCAAAGCAACAATACTAAAAAGAGATCACCTCTTAACAGGAAAAACGAATTGCCTCCCGTAATTAGTCCACTCCTTGTTGAATATATTTGGTTGTCAAATTAGAGGAATTTTGAAGGCCAGAATTTTTATCTCAAATCTGTTCTTTGGGTTATCCATTTGTTTTAATCCCTTTATTTGAAAGGGACAGTGTGGAGCATCAGTGCTTTGTCCCGGCAGTTCTGGAGGATACAAGTCTAAAATCAAGGCATCGTCAGGGCCAATGCCCCCTTGCAGCTTCTCGTGGGAGCCATCACTCCTCAGGCTTCCTTGGATCGAGGCTGTATCACTTCAATCTCACCTTGCCATTTAAAGTATCGGCTTCTCACCAGCAGCATCTAGGAGCCTGTTAGGAATTCAGATCCTCAGGCACCACCCCAGCACCTGGGGCTTATCAAGGTCGTAAATCAGAGAAGTGCTGCTCCGAGCCACCTCCTGCAGCATTCTAGGGCAGAATAGGCAGCGGCCCAGGTGTGGTGCTGGCCTTGGGAGCGTGGTCACACGGCATGTAGATGTGGTAGCCAGGCTTTGCGTTCTGTGGCAATGCAGGGGCATGACTCTGAGGCTGGGAAATGGACCTCCTCCTCTTCACTGTCAACCCACTGGCCTGCCATGAGTTCTGTAAACGAACAGTTCCCCATCACAGTAGCAGCTGCAATAATGGAGAACTTGTGTTGTGTGCCAGACTCTGCCAAACACTTTGGGGTCATCGCTTTGTTTAGTTTTCATTGATCCTAGGAAGGAGATAATATTTCTAGTCCTTTCATGACTCCATGTGCTGTGGACTGAACTGTGTCCCCACCCCCTCCCCAATTCAGAGGGTCTTAGCCCTAATCCCCCAGACTTGCTGGATTTGGAGCAAAGTCAAGTAAGGTCATAAGGGGAAGCCCTGATCCTGGTCCCAGAGGATTAGTGTTTTTCTAAGAAGAGATGCCAGGGAGCAAATGCTCACTCCCTCACCTACCCCCCTCCTCTGACAGCACTTACCATGTATTCTAATTTGCCTGCTTCTTTGTCTCCACCCCAACTCAGAAAGAGGCACTTACCTTATTGATGTCCTTCCCTCAGCGTCTAGCTCAGCACCTAGCAAAGCACCGGCACAGGGCAACGTGCTTGATAAATGTCCCCCAGGGGCCTCACACCGTAGTAGTTACTAACACTCCCACTCACCTGGTTCCACACTGCCGGAGAGCCCGAGGAAATCTGCAGTTATAGCGGCCTAAGATCAGACGTGTTGAAGGTTCGTGAATGATGGGGATTCGAACAATATTCCAAT
The DNA here is from genome assembly GCF_014108245.1 of Pipistrellus kuhlii. Lineage (NCBI taxonomy): Eukaryota > Metazoa > Chordata > Mammalia > Chiroptera > Vespertilionidae > Pipistrellus > Pipistrellus kuhlii. Next base: position 150,498,474 of record NW_023425529.1, read on the forward strand.
AAGCTTTAATGGTGGCAGAAAGGGGGCCAAGGCCCTTGAGAGACACCTTTCCCTTCTGCTGGATGTGAGAGCATGGCCTGGTTGCCGTGGCGATATTGATCCCAAAACAGAGCTCTCTGAAACTTGTGCAGGTGCAGATTTTATAAACCTGGCCAAAGGTCATCTTGATAGATGTGTCTATGAGGTATTTCATGAAGGCAGAACCTTAGCTCAGTCTTCAGTGGGACGCACCATTTTTCAGACCCTTAGAGAGGGAGGAGAAGACACCCCCAACCCAGGGAGAAGTGTGTCTTTATTCTTTCAGAGGAGGAAAAGATCTACTCTCCCATAAAACTTTATGGGACAGAAATTACCCGAAGGCACAGACATATTTTAAGAGCACCATAAACTAAAGCAACTTTGGTTCGGTTTTTAATAGCTTGGAGCTGCATGTGAATGTGCATACTGTTTATTATTCAGAGCTTACTTGCCAGACATTCCCCCAAGAATGCAAACCTCCTCCTAAAACTTAATTTTGTAGGTTGCGCGAAAAGCCAAGGGACATAACGGTTTGAAGTCAGCCAATTTATTTGTCCACTGGATTAAAATCCAAATGCCTTTTAGAGCATAATTAAAAGTGGCCAACGAGAAGAAGGTGGTAACATTCCACTATGTAGTTGTACTCTGGTTTGCTCTCTAAAACATAGCACGTTATTACCACCTGGCTTCTTTTCTGTGAGGAGTACCCTTAGAAAATATGTTAGCCAAGGCAGGCAGTGTGTGGAGGCCACAGTTTCTTAAAGGCTGGGGAATCTTCAAGGCCTGCACTCTCCCAGTTCGAACTCTTGGGGACAATTTTTAAAAAATTATATTCTATTGATTTTTTACAGAGAGGAAGGGAGGAAGGGAGAGAGAGAGTTAGAAACATTGAGAAACATTGATGAGAGAGAAACATCAATCAGCTGCCTCCTGCACACCCCCTACTGGGGATGTGCCCACAACCAAGGTACATGCCCTTGACCAGAATTGAACCCGGGACCCTTCAGTCCGCAGGCCGACGCTCTGTCCACTGAGCCAAACCGGTTTTGGCAGGGACAATGTTTTTAATTCATTTGTCATAAGATCCCTTTCATATTAAACCATTGGTAACAAATGCAGGTTTTCAAATGATGCCTAAATAATTAGGTTTCCTTCCTTATATATGACAGCTTATGTAGCCTTAATATAAATGTGTGTGTGTGTGTGTGTGTGTCTAAAAGTAAGTTACTATTTGAAAAAAATCCCTTTACAGTTGAATTTTCCTCAGGATCTGTTCTCCCAGTTTAATCTATACCATTGCCACTTTAACCCTCCTTTCAGGTTTTATTGACTGACTTGCATGTTTGTTTTAGCAATAAGGGGCTAGTGGATTGGTAGCTTTTAAACCTCAGCATCAGTTTTCAGTGCAGAGCCTACACCAAATGTATAATTTGTGGTTACGTCCACCAATGTTTATGACTTTTTTTTGCCAGACACATAGAAGAGCTCTTTGTGCTGAGAAATATTAGTGCATATGTGTGGCTGTTCACACATTCTTCCCACATGATAGCTCCTCTTTACAGCCACTCTGCTTGAGCCAGATCCAGCCCCTCAATATTGTTTTAAGATCTAACATGAAGTAAGCAGATTTTATTGTGAGTGACCCTCCTCAGTTGATTATAATGTGAAGCCTATTCCTCAGTTCCTTTCCCCCCTTTCCTCTGCTTTTTTTTTTTTTTTTTTTACTGTGGCAAAATAGACATAACACAATTCATCATTTCAGTCATTTTTAAATATATAATTCAGTGGCATTAAGTGCATTCATAATGTTGTGTGGTCACCACCAATAGTCATTTTATGTTCTGTGATATGGTTCTGAGCAGAACTACTTTTAGTGTGAGGCTCAGAAATTCATTGGAGACTAGTGAAGAGAAGTGAAGTTATTTGGACTGGTGGAGAAAATCCAAAGGAAGAAGTGGAGGGATCATTTTTCACAAAGAATGAGGATGCAACTTTTCCTCCCTCCTCCAAGATGTTTTCTCGGTAGAATTTAGGCCTTGTACATGGATACTCCCAGGCAGCTCTACCCCAGCTCCTAGAACAAAGGGAACTGGGTCTCTGGGCTTTGGAATCGTGATGTCTGGGAGCATTTTCGACCATTGTGCCCGGTGCACATTGGGATGTTAATGCTGAGAGCCACTTACCCATGAAGTTGTCATGGAGTGGTTGCATTTAACTCTTATAAATTCTTCCTACTGATACACCCCGAATATCACCAACATTCATAGGGAAATTCAGGCATCTGTTTTATTGATGATGGTTAGGAGCTACAATATCATCCAAACTCTAAATTCATTTCTCCCTATATAAAAATGTTGGCATCATGGAGAAATCATTTCACACAAAGGATTTGTACAACATCATCAACTTTAAGGAAATTGTTAAGAATTAAGACCCAATTCCTATCATTTATCAACTAGATTCCAGGCATCTATTTCCAATCTATTTACCAATCTATGCCGGATACATTCACACAACGCTCTGCTGACTCTGTTCAGGTGGGAAGCCCCCCTCGCCTGTGGGCTCCATATGGCACTTAGTTGAACAGCATGTCTTTGAAAGCATCCATTGTGTATCGATTCTTTTTTTTGTTTGGACTTGCAGCGTGGAATTGTAAAGTCTCCTGATGAAGTTCTCAAATTCACTTATTTCCAGGGATTCTTTGGAAGCGTTGAGTGCTTGCCAGCAGGTCAGATAATTGGTAGTTTGTTTTGTAACAAATAGGAAATGTCAGGAATTGTGAGGAAGAAGGATATTGTGACACTGGCTTGTGGTCTTCTCTTTAACCAACATGATATAAGAATGCTTCCACGAATTCTTAGGCCTGGGCCTTTGTTTATAATGTTCTTATGAATGCCTGCAGATTCTACTAGGCAGAGAGGAGGGTCTAGAATAGGGGGTCGAACTCAATCAGAGAAGGGGCCAAAATCTAAAATCCAGCCTAAATCGCGGGCTGAATGGTTTACTGAACAGTCATAAACTGTCATTGTGATGGAAACGCAGCAGAGTGCAGTGATGACAGCGCGGTGCAGGCCACATTGCAAGGCCTGGCGGGACGGATTTGGCCCGCGGGCCTTGTGTTTGACACATGTGGTCTAGAACAAAAAACTGTGTGTCAGTTACTCAAGTAGCTCTTTGGGGGCAGGAGTGAGAACTTGAACCCAGGACTCTGCTTTAGCTTGGCTGAAGAATCCCCAAGTGCTCTCAGCATGCCTGGTTAGGGCACAGTGTGTCCCAAAGAGAGGAAAAGTAAGATTGGTGACCAGTAATCCTTGTGGCTCTTAAATCTACTGGATAAATGCAGGTGCATGTGGGCAGCAGGGGATGGGTATAACTCATAGAAGAGAATGGGTTCTATTCAATGACCTGTTGCTCCTGCCATCCATCGGTAAAAGTAAAATGACTCTACCAGTAACCTTTGACCAGGCATTCAAAGGCTAACGCCTGGCTTTAGAGTTTGGAATTATCCATGAAGAATATTACATGCCATTACATAGCTGTGAATAGCTTCTGGATTTCAATGATGAGGAATTATGGGAGCATACATTGGCATCTGTTTTAAAAGAAAGGCCCAGCCTTTGTGACTCAGTGGGTCGACCAATGAACCAGGAGATCATGGTTCGATTCCCGGTCAGGGCATCTGTCTGGGTTGCTGTTTTGATCCCAAGTGTGGAGTGTGCAAAGACAGCCCATTAATGATTCTCTCTCATCATTGATGTTTCTATCTCTCTCTCCCTCTCCCTTCTCTGAAATCAATAATTTTTTTTTAAAGAAGGTGCTTTATTGCTGGATGCTGAAGCATCTTTGATGGCTCCCCAGGTCTCGCTGGGGCAGGCTAAATGGACTTGCTGGTCTCCTGGGTTACTCATTGGTTCCTCGAATGCCCTGCTCTTCTCAGAGAGGAGGTGAAACTAGAAAAGCAGTAACTGGAGATGATCATGTCTTTGAAACATTTTTTTCAGTGTTTGATCTGTGAGGTGGAGTTGGGTCTGTTTTACTAGTGGGTCTCTAGAAGTCTGCTAGAGAGTGAAGAGAAACCAAGGCATATGATTCTAAGCTTCTTGGGTAGAAAATGGGTCCTTATACATCATATTCTCTTAGCTTATAGATTCAGTGTATAGAAAATACATGCATAGCATTGGTTTTAACAGGCATTGCTAGAGTGTCAGATGCCTTGCTAGGCAATAACAATAGAAATAACTCAGAACCTAATCAGAGAGACAGACTCATAGCTCTTTAATTTATATAATATTGTGGAATGAGTAACTTTTCCTAATTTTCTTATTCATTCATTTTAACAAAATTGGTTGGTCTTTAAGCATATAGGATTAATAAAATATGGCCTTTCCCTTCAGTAGTTCTGTAGTCTAGATGTAGACTAGATGAGAGTATGCCCAGAGTATTATAATAACCAAGAGAAGAAAGCCTGAAATGTTACCATATTCTTGGGGAGAGAGGTACACGGCAGGGTTTCAGCGGGATCCTGAGTTGAATACTGGTGTCCACACAAAACCTGCACACAATTATAGGAGCTTTATTCATAATTATAAAAACTTGGGCAACCACAGTGTCCTTCAACAGGTGAATGAATAAACAAACTGTGGTCCATTCAATGGAATATTATTCAGTGGTTCAAAGAAATTAAGCTATCGAGGCAGGAAAAGATATAAAGGAAGCTTAAATACACATTGCCAAGCGAAATATGACAATCTGATTCCAACTATATGACAATCTAAAAAAGGCAAAACTACAAACACAGTAAAAAGATTTTAATGGTTGCCATGGATTAAGGAGGAGGGAGATAAAGGTTGAATGGATAGAGCACAGTGGATTTTTGGGACGATGATACTGTTAAGGTAGATCCATAATATTACACATTTGTCAAACTGCACAGAACTATGCAACGCAAATAGTGAAACTGGATTTCAGGTGATAGTAATGTGTCAGTGTTGGCTCAATAATTATAGCAAATATATCCCACTAATGCTGCAACTTTCAGCCTTTTGATCTTGTAAACATAAACTAATTACTAATATTCTGCAGCACACCAAAAAAATTACATTTTTTGCCAATCTGACAAAAAATATGTGTAATTTTGATTCATGACATCAGACAGCTGTGGTTGTCATTTTTTAATTTGACCATGTAAGGCAAAAGAGGTGAGTGCCCCTGATTAACTGGTCAGGTAGTAACATGTTTTAGAAATTCTGGCGGCACACCAGTTGAAAATCACTGCCCTAGTGCAAGATGTGAATAACGGGACACTGTGTGTGTGGCTGGCAGCGGGGTCTGGGGACTCTCTGTGCTCCTGCCTGTGTCGGAGGAAGTAACGCCTCTTGTTTCTCTTCCCAGCAAAGAGCCCCGGGGAAAGTGTTGCTGGATGCGGTGTGCAACCACCTCAACCTCGTGGAGGGTGACTATTTTGGCCTTGAGTTTCCTGACCACAAGAAGATCACGGTAGGGGATGCCATGTTGATGTTGCTATTTTATTATCTGTTTGACTTGGGAGAAGGGAGTAATCAGGATCTTTTCTTGACTATACAGAAATATACAGAGGAAAAACACCCAGAAAGCGTTTTTAATCTCTTTCTGAAAGTAATGTGTGCACAGCATTAGCAAATTCAAAGAGAATACACATGAAGGCTATTTCCCTCTCACTCTTTCCCTCATCTCTCCCTCCGGGACCATTACCAGTTTCTTATGTATTCTTCTGATCAAAGTCTACTGTCCCCCATTAACATATCACAGATCTTTCCTTTTCAGGACATAGAATTCATTTCCTCCTTTTAAAAATAGTTTTATGCCATTCCAGTGGATGCATATGCCATAATTTACCAGCTTGTATTATTATTTATTGATTGTTATATATTATTAAAGGCCCAGTGCACAAAATTCGTGCACTCAGGGGGGGGGGGGGGAATTGATGTCCCTCAGCCTGGCCTGTACCCTCTTGCAATCTGGGAGCCTTCGGGAGATGTCCACCTGCTAGCTTAGGTCCACTCCCTGGGGGATCAGGCCTAAGTTGGCAGTTGTCCCTCTGGCAGCCCAGGAGTCCTTGGGGAATGTCCAACTAACAGCCTAGGCCCACTCCCCACCCCTGGGCTTGCCACCTGTGAGCCCAGCTTCTGGCTGAGTGGTGCTTCCCCTGTGGGAGTGCACTGACCACTAGGGGGCAGCTCATGTGTTGAGTGTCTGCCCCCTGGTGGTCAGTGTGCATCATAGCAACCCATTTTGCTGTTTAGTTAATTTGCATATTAGCCTTTTATTATATAGGATTTTCATGTGAATGACTATAAACCTACTTGTGCCCACCCTGTATGTCATATTGTTCTTTTACAACATAGCTTACTGTTTTATTTATATATATATATATATATATATATATATATATATATACACACACACACACACACACACACAATATATCGCTATGTTATGTGTGTGTGTGTGTACCTGTATTTTCCGGTGTATAAGACGACTTTTGAAACGAAAAAAAGTCAACCGAAAATCGGGAGCAAAAGACTGAAATTGCACAAAAATTACCTGCAGATCTTGACGGCAAAGTAAGTCTTTTCTTTGAAGTCTTTTCTTTTAATTTTACAGTTAAAACATAGGTTTAAGCCTATATTCACTGGTAGTCTTATACAGTGAATATAGGCTTAAACCTATGTTTTAACTGTAAAATTAGGGGGTCGTCTTATACACCAGAAAATACGGGGTGTGTGTGTGTGTGTGTGTGTATAACAGTAAGCTATGTTGTAAAAGAACAATATGACATATATAGAGAGGAAGAATACCCAGAAAGTATTTTTAATCTTTTTCTAAAAGTAATGTGAGCACAGCATTAGCAAATTCAATGAGAATTTTATGTGTGTGTGTGTGTGTGTGTGTGTATATAGATATATATATATATATATATATATATATATATATATATATATATATATATATATATATAATATATTAATATGTACCGGTATCTATCTTTTGACTGATGTCACCTTTTAGGCTATATCTGAATCTGTCTTTTATTAGACATCCTTTTAGACTATACGTTCATTGTTAGCATTTCTGTTCATTCTTTCATTAATTACCTGCTGAGTCCCTAGAATGTTTGTTGGAGATTCAGTATTAGTAAGATGCAGAGATTGTATAACCCAGGCAGGGCACCAAGTTTATTCAGTGACTGGTACAGGACAGGTGACAGGTGCTGCACTGGAGCCAGGGGGCATTGGACAGTGTGGACAACAAACAACATTTGTGTTCAGGACATCGCCCCAGATACTGCAAAACTGGGTGGTCCATTCAGCAACCTGCAAATCAGATGGAGTGTAGAAGTGAGGGGGAGAGGGCTCTGGTGAAGAGAGAGAGAGGGGGTGGGGGTGGGGAGAGGCGGGCACTTGAAAGGTAAGGACTTTTTGTTCCATTGCTGTCCAAATGAAATGTGAGCCACATACATCATTTCAGATTTTCTAATAGTTACGTTTAAAAATGGTTTAAAAAGTAAAAGTAACTTTAAAAAGTTTATTTAGTTTAATATATCCTAAACATGTAATCAATGCCAAAACTATAAATAAGATATTTTACACATTTTTGCACTAAGTTTTCGAGTCTGGTGTGTATTTGACATATTCCAAGTGCTCAGTAGCCGCACGCAGCTGGCGTCTGCAGGGTTCGGTCTGTCCCCAGCTAATGCGTTTGGGAAACTATGTCTGCGTTTTAAAGGGAACACGATGTGAGCCATGTGGCCACATTGGAAAGGAACAAGACTGAGGTCTGCAAAGCTGTCAGGAGCTCCTAGCATCTCAGGTGGGAGGTGGTGCAAACTGGACCGAGGGAGAATCACAGGGAGGGCTAGAGGGGGGTGAGGGAGGTGAATTCAAGAGATTTTTTTTTTGGGGGGGGGGGTTAGGGATATGATTGAATGGAATGGCGTGTGAGGGAAAGAGGGCTCAGTGCTGATGGGTTTTCCCAGTTTGCCATTTGGGTGGCCAGTGGCACCAGTCCCTAGAGAGGCAAAGCCTCAGAGAGACCATGTCCACGAAGAGGTGAAGGCACGAGTCCCATGGGGACACAGGAGTGGGCGCCCCTGGAGATGTCCAGTGGGCAGTACCCATAGGCATATCTCCTGGAGCTCAGGAAGGAGATCCCAGCTGAAGACCAAGAACCTACAATTACTAAGGAGTAGAGGAGGGATGTGGTGAATGAGTCAATCTGTCTTGTACCTAGAAATGGACACAAATTTTGTTTTCTTAACGTATTCCTACCTCTAAATACTCTTTGCCCATTTTCTAGTGCTTATGTTACATTGAAGCTTCCCTGACTCCCAGTCCTTTTTCTGATGTGGCAAATGACCACCGAGGGGCCGGATGTAATTCCAGGTTCATTAATTCATCTAAGAATGATGTTGTGCCTACACTGTGTCAGCCATTACACTTCGTCCTGTAGAAGACACTTGATCTATGGTGACCGCAAGAAGTAGTTAATGGTCTCCATTGGAAGTGCAGGAAGACAGATGAGGACACAAATAATAATCATATGATGTAGCAAGTTCTATAGAACATTGTTTCATAAGCTTGTTTTATGTGAAAATAGTGATTCTCAGAGCCCTTGAAGATCTGGTATTTCATTTTCTTTTGACAACCCTGCCTGAATTACCGCAGGGTCCCAACGGCTCTTTCGGTTAGTCGTGCCCTGTTCCGACCCAGCTGGAGTTGCCTTTCTAAACTGTGAATTAGTGGTGAGGGGACTGAGACTCTGAGACCTGTTCCCTATCTGGGTCAGCCAACTAGCTAATGGCAGAGCTCAGATTCTGGTCTTGTTCCTCTGACTCCGAGCTCAGTGCCTTCTGCTGTATCTGTGCGGGCTTCTTTTTACTAGAATTTACAAACCTATTGCTCTCCCTGGGCATCTTCAGGGATGACTTCTTTCATTTTATCAAGGTTGATTGTAACAATTTCACTGCTTCCTTCCAGTACTGTTTGGGAATACGTTCAGCTGCCAAATTCAGAAAAACCAGTGGTGATGACATAAAGATAAAGTGTTTGTCATGTATAATGCAAAAAAAGCATCCACAGGAGTGGTTGGCACATGCCAGGCCATCCCAGTCCCTGTGGTACCACAGTGTACATGGCTCACATTCTAAAGGAGCGACCAGCAAACGTTCTTGGTAAAGGGCCAGCTAGTCAATACCATATGGAGGTTTTGCAAGCCAGAGGGTCTCTGCCATAACTATTCATATCTGCCCTTGTAATACAGAAGCAGCCACAGACAGGAAACAATGAGAGAATGTGACTTAGTTTCAATAGAACTTTATTGACAATACAGAAAGCCCTAATTTGCCAACACCTGCTCTGGAGAGTAATAAACTCTGGGCTTGCTTATAATATTTTATTCATTCCAGTTATAAATCCCTTTTCTTAAAGAGGTTAAGTCGTGTTCCCAAAAGGCACACAGCTAGGGAATGCTAGAGCTGGGATTCTAGACTGAATCTGTCTAACTACAGCCATGCTCTCTCAGTCACCATCCCAGGCTTACCATATATCTATATTTTGCTTCCTGACTAGAGCAAAATTCCAGCCTGAGATCTCATTTCATAAAATTTAAAACTGGTTGTTTTGACAAATGGACGTGGATGGTGTAAGAGACTGCAGAAGGGTACATGAAGCGCCCCGGGGTCCCGGGCAAGCACTGCTTCTTGACCTCGATGCTGGTTCTATGTGTGCAATCAGTCTGTACAAATTCAATAATCTGTACACTTATAACCTGTACATTTTGTATATATGTGTGTGTGACCTGTATTCATGCATATATAAAGTAAACGTTTACCCTGAAATGCAGTGAGGAAAAAGCACACAGGAGCAGAAATAATGACCGTAAAGCACCCAGGAGCTAGCTTTAAGGAACCTATTTTGGAAAAGCCAGGGCTAAGTCTTAATTGGATGACCTGAGGAAGAGCCACTCCTGGTGAGAGCAATAAACTCCAGCTGCATTTTTACCTCTGCTCTCAGTAAGGCAGCTTCAAAATTTAAGATTTGTGTCATAGAGTTCTGGTCTCCTTCCCAGATTCTGTCAGTGCGGGCTTTCTAGCTGGGTGGTCTTATAGTGGTAGATGAGAGCAACTCTATGATCAGCCTGCCAGCCCTCACATCACCGCACCGCCTCTCAGCAGCAGGGGGAGTGGGGCAGGTGGGTAGAACGGAGATTTAGTGCCCACCTTGTGGGGCTTTGGAAAGGATCAAACATGATATCTATTGGCACATGCCTGGGGCCTATTAAAGTGTTCAGAAAGCGTTAGTTGTGGGAATATTATTGTTGTCACAATTTTTTATTGTGTTCACAAACAGGTAACATAAAATTTACCATCTTAACCATTTTTGTTGTTAAACCTTACCAGAAAAATTTTTTTCCATTGATTTTTAGAGTAGAAAGGGAGGAGGGAAGAAAAGAGAGAGGGAGAGAGAGAAATAGTAATGTGAGAGAGACACATTAATTGGTTGCCTCCCACACTCTCCTCAATAAGGACCGGGATGGAACCCACGACCCAGATACAAGCCCTTGACTGGGAATTGAACCCGTGACCCATCAGTGTGCTGACCGACCAACGCTCTAGCCACTGAGCACCACGGGGCAGGGCCCATCTTAATTATGTTTAAGTCTACAGTACAGGAGCATTGACTAAATTCATATTGTTGTACAACAGATCTCTGGAACTCATCTTGCAAACCTGACACTCCATACCCATTAAATAGCAACTTCCCTTTCCTCCTTCTCCTCCTCCTCCTAGCCCCTGGCAGCCCCCATCCTACTTGCTGAAGCTGTGAATTTGGCTCCTCTAGGAACCTCACATCAGTGGAATCACATAGTTTTTGTCCTATTGTGACTGGCTTATTTCACTCAGCATAATGCCTTCAATGTTCATCATGTTGTCGCATATTAGCATATGACAGAATTTCTTTGCTTTTCAAGGCTGAATAATATTGCATTGCACAGTTACACCACATTTTACTTATCCAGTCACCTGTTGATGAACACTCAGGTTGCTCCCGCCCTTCTATTACTGTGAACAATGCCGCAGTGGACATGTGTGTGTCGTCATTGTGATTGTCATTGTATACTGTTATGTCTGCCAAGTTCTATTTAAGAGGCTACTCACGTATCTGCCAAAATAAGAGGAGGCATGATTGTCCTCAGAATGTCCAAATGTGGACTGTCACAACGCTTTTTGCCCCTTTATCTGTGTGTGATGTGTGAGAAACCCCACAGTCTGACATACAAGGTTATGGACCTTTGTCCCTACGTGGTAAACTCAGGCAACTTGATTCCACCCCAGCCTTCTGCCCCTTTTCTCATCATTTTTATCATGTAAGTAGCCACATCAGAGCATCCTACCCAATAAAAGAGTAATATTCAAATTAACCATCACTCCACCACACCTACCAGCCATGCCCACCAGCCAATCAGAGCAAGTATGCAAATTAACCCCAACCAAGATGGTTACAGCCACAGAGAGCAGGAGGGAGGCTTGGGTTTCCCAGGCAATGGAAGAAGCCAAGCTTTCTGCCTCCGCTTGCCTAAGCCTCCACTTAAGGCTACAAAGTTTCAATTATAGAAGATACATTAATCCAAACAGAAATGGCTGCTGGCCATGGAGCAAGCAGGAGGCTTGGCTCTTCGCCAGGCTACAAAGTTTCAATTGTAGAAGGTAAATAAATTCCTTATACCAGGACCTCTGCTTGGGTCACCAGGGGGTGTGGCTGCCTGCAAGCCACCACAAGCCCCTCGCCCAGGCCGCCCCACACCCCAAGGGAATCCCCACCCTGATCCGGGACACCCCTCAGGGCAAACCAGCTGGCCCCCACCCATGCTCCAGGCCTCTACCCTATCTAATAAAAGAATAATATGCAGATTGACCATCACTCCTACACACAAGACGGCTGCCCCCATGTGGTCAAAGATCCTGCCCTCATGTGGACACAAGATGGCTACCACAAGATGGCCAACAGGGGAGGGCCGTTGGGAGGGACCAGGCCTGCAAGGGTGGGCAGTTGGGAGGCACCAGGCCTGCAGAGGAGGGCAGTTAGGGGTGGCCAGGCTGGCAGAGGAGGGAAGTTGGGGGCAAACAGGCTGGCAGGGGAATAGTTAGATCTCAGTCAGGCTGGCATGGGAGTGGTTAGAGGGTGATCAGGCTGGCAGGCAGAAGCGGTTAGGGGCAATCAGGAAGGCAGGCAGGCAAGCAGTTGGGAGCCAGCAGTCCTGGATTGTGAGAGGGATGTCCCAGATTGGAGAGGGTGTAGGCTGGGCTGAGGGACACCACCATTCCCTCCCCCATGCATGAATTTTAAGCATAGGGCCTCTAATTTTTATTATAAGGCTTTAAAAAGCTAAAAGGGGGCCTGAGTGCTCTCCCCTGGTCTGAGATGTGTTTCTCAAAATTGGAAATACACTGGTGGTAATTAGGAAGGAATCAATTATGCTCTACCCTGAACTAGACTTGTTCGGGCCTGTCAGTTGATGGAGCTGATTGCTGCACTTACATGCGAGCTTGGCCTGCTGTTGCCCTTGAGCCCAGGCAGCCATCCCCAGGAGATTGCCCTGCAGGAGCAGAGAAGTCTTTTTAATCAGCTTTTTAAAAAATTGATTGGTCTTCCCATGGTAGAAACACTATTGATCCTAGGAATCAAGACCCTGTACTTAATAAGCCAGCTAATTGGTACCTGCCTGGTACAAGCCCAGAAAGACATTAGGTTGCCTCTGGGGTGGACTCAGGCAGCTAACTGTCCTTGAGCTTCTGTGTGCTGCGGACTCTGCCATAAACCTAAATATATCTCATTTCACCTTCATATTAGGCATCTGCAAAAGGAGCCAGGAAGTAAATATGTCAGGCTTTGCAGGTGATACTGTTTCTATGGCAACTATCCAGCTCTGCCACTGCAGCACAAAGCAGCCACAGACAGAATCTAAACAAATGAGTGTGGTTGTGTTCTAATAAAAGTTTACTTATGGGCATGGATGTTTGAATTTTATAGGGTTTTTATAGGCTGTATCAAAGCACGTGGTAGGCTGGATTGGGCTCATGGTATCAGTTTGCCAATCTCTGCTTTATATTTCTGCGAGGTAGTTTTTTTTTTGTTGTTGTTTTTTTAACTGTTGCCATCTTTAAATGGATACGTTTATTGCTGCTACCCAGATCATATCTGACTTCTCAGAAGGTTTATTTTATTTGTAACTTCACAACTTGCATTTTTTTTGGGGGGGGGGGGGGGGCGGGCAGGTCGAAACTGCATGTTTATTTTTATTTACTTTTTAAAAATTTTTATTGTTTAAGGTATTACAAATAGTAGTACATATGTCTCCTCCCTCCCCTATTCACCCTTCCCTCCCACTTGCCCTCTCTCCCCTCTCCCCAGTGCCTTGTGTCCATTGGTTATGCTTATATGCATACATACAAGTCCTTCGGTTGATCTCTTAGCCCCCCAACCCTCCCCTGCCTTCCTGCTGTAGTTTGACAGTCTGTTAGATGCTTCTTTGCCTCTATTTTTATTCAACAGTTTATAATGTTCTTTATATTCCACAAACGAGTGAGATCATGTGGTATTTATCTTTCACTGACTGGCTTATTTCACTTAGCCCGAAGTAGGTATTTTATCGCTCACATTTCAAAGTGAGCACAATCAGACAGGTCACTTGCCCACTACTTAACAAGGAACTGGACACCCAGGATGATAACCAGGATGCACACGTGAGCCTGCCTCAGTCAGTGTAAGCGCTCTCTGCCACCCGGGGCTACCTTCCTCCAACTCAAATGGCTGCTGAGATGGGTGTAGGATTAACCCTTTGCACTCCGAACCATTCTGGACATTGGCTACCAGCTACTCGACGCTACTTTGCGGCCGACACGTGCATTGAATTAACTCAATTCCCCGTAATCACTAATTAACTGCAATGTCCCCCCTGAGAGGGGACATCCGAATGATATGCTAGAATTCCGATGTCCCCTGAGAGGGGACAGCGGAGTGCAAAGGGTTAAAATTTATCTCCTTAGCCTGTGGAAGATAGTGGGAAAAGCTCTGCCTTGTGGCCTATAAGTCTCCATGTAAACATTTTGCTCTGTTGTTTAGCCCCTGGGTAGATTCTGAACTTCTGGGGTTAATAAATGACAGTTGTACAAGGTTACCTTAAGAATTAACACTGGTACTTTACAATCGTGAGTTCAGCAGGATTTCTGGTACATAGTAGGCACTCAGTTATCCGTTGTGTTTTATGCTTGCCATTCAGAAACCAGTGGTGCTGGCCTGCTATTCTTTTATGAAAGCTACCTTGCTTAGTGACTTGATAAAAACAGTTCTAATTTTTAATCAGTACGTATTGGTAAAGCTCAGGAAGAAGGTTGGCATCTTTTTGTTGATTATATATTCTTCTCCATGCCAGAAGAAAAGTTTGCCATTGGTAGGAGTCTTAGCTGGACTGCCATAATAAAATACCATAGGCTGGGTGGCTTGAACAGAAGACATTTCTTTCTCACAGTATTGGAGACTGGAAGTCAGAGATCAGGGTACCAGCCTGGTCAGATTCTGGGGATGAGCCCCGTCCTGACTTTCATATGGCCACCTTCTTACTTTGTCCTCACATGTGGGGGTTGAGGGAGATTTTCGTCTTCTTAATAAAGGCACAATCCTATTGGATCAGGGACCCATCCCAATGCCCTTAGTTAACCTTAATTATTTTTTAAAGACCCTATCTCCAGACACAGTCACCTTGGGATTAGGACTTCAGCATATGAATTCTGGAGGGATACATGCTTAGGAGGGGGGGTGGGGGGGGCAGAGAGAGAGAGACAGACAGACAGACAGACAGACACTGATGTGAGAGGAAACATCGATAGGCTGGCTCCCCAACCACGGGTCAAACCCATAACCCAGGTATGTGCCCTGACCGGGAATTGAACCAACAACCTTTCGGTGCACAGGACAATGTCCCAACCAACTGAGTCACTTTATTGGATGTCAGATATTGTGAATTTTATATTGTTGAGTGCTTCATAGTTTTGTATTTCTCTAAAAGTTATTGAGTATTGAGAGGAGAATCCAAGATGGCTGCTCAGGTAGGCACCTAGCCGCAGCCGCACACAACAATTTCAATAAAATACAACTAAAATATAAAATGGACATTACCCAGAACTACAGGAAAGTCGACTGACTGGAAATTCTACAACAAGAAGCAAGGAGAAAACCAGAAGGAAGCGCAGAGGAGCTGTAAAAGCCTGAGGTACGGAGACACGCGGCACGCGTGGAGAGGACGGAGCCGGAGAGGAGGGCGGCTGAGTGCCTGGCTGGCGTTCCCTAGCGGGAAGGAGATAAAAGCTCCGACTGTGCTGGGCCCCAGTTCCAACTGCTCTGAACCCCAGTTCTAGGCCAGACTCCGGGGACCCAGGCTCATCCATAGGGAGCCGGGCTGTAAGGCGGGACTCCGGGGAAGCGGCGAAAGGAGGTCCCGGAGGCCCGCACACTGCGTGCAGAGAAGGGACAGTCGGCTGTGCTGCAGGATTGACCTGGCGGGAAGGAGACAGGGGCTCCAGACTGCTCTGAACGCCACCTCTAACTCCACTTCCAACTGAACTGAACCCCAATACCGGGCTCATTTCGGGAGAGCATAGACTGTTTGGTAGCAGGCGAAAATCGAGGGCACCTTTCTCTCAGAGGCGCTCACAACAAGTACTGAAGGACCCTGAGTCTCAGGAGTCGCATAGGGCGGGGCTGACGGAAGCCAAGGCTGTAGGCTCCACCCTGAAACCCCGCCCCATCAGGAAAGCTGCCTTCGAAAATGCCTAAACCAAATAGATCACAAATGAAAGAAATGGAGGACAAAAAGCAACTGGATATAAAGTTCAAAACCACACTTATAAGGTTGTTCAAGAATCTCCTAGAAAAGGCCGATAAAATAAACAAGACCTATGAGGATATGAAAAGGGATCAACTAGAAATAATAAGGGATCAGCAAGAAATAAAGAATACATTGTCTGAAATAAAAAATATTTTATGGAGTCCTAAAAACAGAATGGAAGATCGCAAGAATCAAGTCAAAGATTTGGAACATAAAGAGCCAGAAGACACTCCTCCGCAGACGCAAGAAGGCCAGAGAATCCAGAAAGTTGAAGATAATGTAAGAAACCTCTGGGACAACTTCAAGCGAACCAACATCAGAATTATGGGGGTCCCAGAAGATGAGAGAGAGCAAGATATAAAAAACATACTGAAAGAAATAGTGACAGAAAACTTCCCCCACCTAATGAAAGAATTAGACTTACAAGTCCAGGAAGCGCACAGAACTCCAAACAAAAGGAATCCAAAGAGGACCACACCAAGACAAATCATAATTAAGATTCCAAGAGCAAAAGACAAAGAGAGAATATTAAAAGCAGCAAGAGCTAAGCAAGTAGTTACCTATAAAGGAGCTCCTATACGATTGTCAGCTGATTTCTCAAAAGAAACAATGCAGGCCAGACGGGAATGGCAAGAAATATTCAAGGTGATGAATAGTAAGAACCTACAGCCAAAGATAATCTATCCAGCAAAGCTATCACTCAGAATCGAAGGTCAGATAAAAAGCTTCACTAATAAAAAAAAGCTAAAGGAGTTCATCACCACCAAACCAGAATTATATGAATTGCTGAAGGGGGTTCTTTCAGAAGAGAAAGTAAATAAAGACAAAAATTATGAACAACAAATACGTAATTATCAACAAGTGAATCTAAAAACCAAGGAAACTAAAAAAAAAAAAATCTGAGGAACAATATTAACTGTTGAATATAATAGAATCAGAGGTATGGAAGGGGAGTGAACTGTTTATTCTTGGGAAAAAGGGGAGAGGGGGATGTGGGAAGAGACTGAACATAAACTGTGCACCTATGGATGAGGACAATGGGTGGTGGGGAAAGGGCAGAGGGTGGGGTGAGAAGGGGGGGAAAGGAACATTTGTAATAATATGAACAATAAAAATTTATTTTAAAAAAATAAAAATAAAAAATAAATGCAAACTATGAAAAAAAAAAAATAGGACTCTTTCCGAAATACCTCAGATATTTCAGTTACCTACAGAATCCACCTAAAATGTCACTCATCAAAATAATAGGGGCAAACAGTTATCAAGGGAAAGAAGAGAACAGCTTTGGGAGTAATGACTCATGTTGCCTTGCCGTTGATACCTAGGCATTAAACCATTTCTTCCCACCCAAACAGTGCTTCGGTGCAGAGAGCACATTCCAAAAGGGAAAGTGACATTAACAGGGGATGGGAGGAAGAGAGGGAGCCTGAATACAATGTATGCAAGCTGGGGACCTTGGGGCTGGAAAGCTGAGTTGAAATCAAATTGTGGAAGAGAGCATTTACAGTCTGACTTGTGACACTCCCCCAACCCCCCCCCCCCAAAAAAAAAGTATGTTGACGCTCTAATGCCCAGTATGTCAGGATGTGACTGTCCTTGAAGGCGGGGCCTTTGAAGGGGTGATTACGTTAAAACGAGGCTGTTAGAGTGGGCCCCCATCTTGTCTGACTGGCACCATTTGAAGAAGAAATTTGGAGGTACCCGGGAAATGCCAGGCGCGGGCATTCACAGAGGGAAGGAAGACTGTGTGAGGACATAGCCAGAAGGCAACCACCTGTAAGCCAAGGAGAGGCCTCGGGAGACACTGAACCTCAATGCCCTGTGCCTCCGGGGAAGTGGCAGGCACTATGTCTGTGGTACTTTGCCGCGGCAGCCCTAGCAAACTCCTCCCACAGACCTTCACATCAGTGGGGAAAGTGTCCTTGATTTGGTGAGTGGCCTTTCACTGGGAGTGGCCTTTCTAGAAGCTCATTCATTTTAGCCAGATCCCTGCACATCCCTGTGGCTGTGCAGCTGTGCTCTGATGCTCAGCGGCATGGCTTAGAGAGGGCAGGGATGTGTTGCTCGGTTGAAAGGATGAAGGGTGGGGTTTGAGATCCATCATGACAGCTGTGACCCTCGAGCGATCTGTGGGCAGGGAAGGGAAGACCAGGGTGCTTTGTCACCTTTTTACCTCCTTGGAAGCTTGTTTCTGTTTCACTTAGTGAACAAGTGATTTGTCTCACGTAATCTGATTCCATTCAGAGGCTTCCCAGTAGCCCTCCCCATCTATCAAACGACAGTGCTTTAACGCTAGTCAAGCATCAACCCCATTTTTCTTCTTAGAAATAAGAGAAGCCCCTTCCAGCTCACCCATGGGGTAGGAGATTTAGTCTTGTGTGTGCATGACCTTCTCTCTCCGCTCTGCAACTGTCCCATCTGACTGGCGACGGGATAGGTTCTCGGGGCTCCTTGTTCTCACCCAGGCCAGCTGTGATGTGATGGGTGCCCTGGGGCATCATGGCTGCAGAGCTCGACCAAGTGGGCTAATTTGGGGGCAGGCTGATGTTTCTAGACCGACATGTTCCAAAACCACATGCTCAGTTGGCTCACCTCGGTGCTTGTATTCGATGCTTCCCGCAGAAATGCCAAAAACAGAAGAGATGTTTTAAAACAGTTTGTAAAATTGGCAACTGTGCTGCCAGAGCACAGTTGTTTTGTCCTGAACGGTTTGCAGCGTTGAGGCCAATTCTGTGGCAGAGTCGGCGATGGCGAAAGGCCTCAGAGATGCTTCTCCCGAGGCGGCCGTGAAGGCCGAAGGAGCTCGGGGTGGCAGGTCAGGAGTGGGCGCTCCGCAGCCCTGGGAATCCCACCGGAATCCCCTGGTTAACTCAGTGTCTCATGCTATAATACATCACTTCACCACTTCCTCAGTCCACCCGCTCTCAGATTTTACAGGGGAAACAGAAGGCTAAAGAAAGGAACTTTCTGCTGAAACCAGTTTGGCTCAGTGGATAGAGCATCGGCCTGTGGACTGAAGAGTCCCAGGTTCGATTCCGGTCAAGGGCATGAACCTTGGTTGCGGGCACATCCCCAGGGGTGGGTGTGCAGGAGGCAGCTGACCAATGTTTCTCTCTCATTGATGTTTCTAACTCTCTATCCCTCTCTTCCTCTCTGTAAAAAATCAATAAAAATATATTTAAAAAAGAAAAAAGGAACTTTCTTATCCTCCCAGCACAGAGATGTAAACTGCATTGGCCATTCGCTTTTCTGTCTTTCTCTCTCCCTGCAATGGAAGAGCTTTTCTTTCTAACTCACGCCCTTGCCCTCTGTTTTCAGAGCTACCTTCTCACGTCATTTCAGGTCCCTCAGGACGTTGGTTATCTCTTGTTGCTCATAGTCTCGATCCCTCCCCTCTTTTTTTTTTTTTTTTTTTTTTTTTAATATTTTTTACAGAGAGGAAGAGAGAGGGACAGAGAGTTAGAAACGTCAATGAGAGAATCATCGATCAGCTGCCTCTTGCACACCCCCTACTGGGGGTGTGCCCACAACCAAGGTACATTCCCTTGACCGGAATCAAACCCAGGACCTTTCAGTCCACAGGCCGACGCTCTATCCACTGAGCCAAACCAGTTTCAGCCCTCCCCTCTTTTGAAAGCACCCAGGGCCTTCCTATTAAAAATGAGCAAATAGCCGAAGCCGGTTTGGCTCAGTGGTAGAGCGTCTGTCTGCAGACTGAAAGGTCCCAGGTTCAATTCCGGTCAAGGGCATGTACATTGATTGCGGGCACATCCCCAGTAAGGGGTGTGCAAGAGGCAGTGGCTGATATTTCTCTCTCATCGACGTTTCTAGCTCTCTCTTTTCCTCTCTGTTAAAAAAATCAATAAAATAAATATATTTTTTAAAATGAGCAAATAACACAATGCCCTTATTTTGATTTTTTTTTTTTTAACGCTCTGTACTCCTAGTCTCCTGTCTTCCTCCTCCTCCATAGCTGAGCTTCTTGAAAAAGCCCTTCGTCAGTAAAAAGTACAAATTGATAGTTACAAAATAGTCATGGGGGCGTAGAGTACAGCCTAGGGACTATTGTCAATAATATTGCAATAAGTGAATGGTGCCAGATGGAGACTGGAAATATCGAGAGGGAACACTTTATAAAGTATGTGATTGTCTAGCCACTCTACTGTACACCTGAAATCAATACAAAATAATTTTGGGAGTAAACTGTCATTGAAAAAAGATCTCTTCAAAAGGAAAATCTCTTCGTCCTTCCTGCCTCTTCACCGCCCATTGTACTTTCAGACCCATCAACTGGCCATCAGATAGCCTAGTTGTCATCTTATTTTACCTTTCAATAGTTCTTGATATTCTGCCTTCTGGAAACACCACCACCTCTGCTCTCAGCCTCTCGGAAATGTTGCCACTCAAACCGCTTGCCAAGGCGAGTCCGTGTGAAAAGTCTGGGCTTTGAAGTCGGACAGGCCTCTCTCCGCCCTGGCTCCGCCGCTGCAGAGTGGAGAGGCCGGGGACAAGTTATTGAACCTCCTCACAGCTCAGGTTTCTCTCTGGGTAACAGGAGTCCTTCTGGCCTCGTTCTGAGAGGCGAATAGCTTCTGGATAGCACTTGATGCCCAGGCGACATGCTATAGATAGCCAGCCTCTTTCCGATGAGTTCATACGCGCACACATGTGTTTTGTTTCACTAAGGAGCTTGCAGCCAGACATGCAGTCATACATTAATATTTGCTGACTCGCTGGGACTGGTTTGGCTCAGTGGATAGAGCATCAGCCTGCGGAATGAAAGGTCCCGGGTTCGATTCCGGGCAAGGGCATGTATAATACCTTGGTTGCGGGCACATCCCCAGTGGGAGGTGTGCAAGAGACAACTGATCGATGATTCTCTCTCATCGATGTTTCTAATTCTCTATCCCTCTCTCTTCCTCTCTGTGAAAAATCAATAAAAAATATATTTAAAAAAAAAGATATTTGCTGACTCGCTCACTGTGACCAAAGTACAAGTGAGAGTAGAAAAGTTTTTAGTTCACTGAGTCTGGGAGAGAACTTAAGTGAAGCTTAGGGATAATGCTAGCAAATTCAGATCTGTCCTGAGAACATGGTGGTTGATGTCAGATATGGAATCCTGGAGAAAAGAGGGACAGCCTCCGGTACACAAAAATTTTTTTATTTTAAACAGTTCCACAGGAAAGACTCAAAATACACTTGTTCATTGAGAATCTGTGTCTCAATCTGTTCTTTTTTCCTTTTGTAGGTGTGGCTGGATCTCTTAAAACCCATTGTCAAGCAGATTAGAAGTAAGTATACACACTATGTGGGACAGTTTTGTTAAACACTGAGCCAGCCCGTTCCCTCGTCTAGACGTCGGCTGTCCTCTGGCGTCAGGCACTTAGTGATACAGATTTTTATTTTACCCCATAATTGCTTTTCTTCATCCACTAACCCATGTGCTATTAAAATGTGTTCTGCAATTTTAATATGTCACAGTTTGGTAGTCAAAAGTTTGCTTGGAAAATCAAATATGGTTTTGATTAACAACTAAACCATGCTACTAAGCCCCCAATTAATAGATTTGCCTTATCTGAACCCAGGTTTCTTATTGTCACTTTTGCAAAGGGGGTTGGGGGTGGGAAGTGGAGCCATTTATTCATATATTGGTGTAAGGTTTTCTGTAAGCTTGTGTGTGTGTTTCTGAATTTCTGAGTGGCAAACAGCACTGGAGGGAGCCTGGCTTGTGTTTAGACCCTGAGCTGGAGAAAAGACAAAAGAGGGTCTCAGAGGAGAGAACGGGAAGAGAACCCTTGTTTTTTCTCTCCCTTTCCATCATGCCTCAGCACTGGACCTGCCTCCCCTCTCACTGCTCCAAGGTCAGGTTCAGAGCTAAGCTCTGTTCTCAAAGTCACTCCAATAGTTCCTCACTGCAGCAGAGCCTGGGGATGGTAACAAAAATCCCATTTCTTTAGCTGAGCCCACAGCACACAATACCTTGTGGGATTGCCTTTCTGTCTCATCAAGAAACCCCACCGGGCCACTTATAGCCATTTATGTGGATGTGATAAATGGACACACAGTGCCTGGGTAGCCCTGAGGCCATTGCAATGGATGTGGAGCTGTCATTTAAATTAAGCAATTATTGATGCTGAAAACCGCCATTGTTTGTTTAATGTTTATGGGAGGTTGGCCTGTGATCCAACAGGGAGACACAGAGAGAAGCCCCCAGGCCTGGTGGGTGGAGGGAGCACAGGGTCTAGAAAGATGACATTTGTCCCTGCAAAGTCTAGGGGCGGAATTGCTAATGATGGAAGGCAATCTCTCAGCACATTAGCAAATGCGAGGACAGGGGCCAGCATTGGGCGCCTGCTCACCTCCGTGGCCTGTGGCTAGGTGTGTGTGAAGAGCAGTCCTTCTTCCTGAGTGCCAGCATCTGCCTCACTTCAGGTGCTAATAAGGTGACGAGACATCCCGCATTTGGTGGGACAGTCCCGATTTTTAACAATTTGTCCCTCGGCGTTTTAAGAAAGTGCCGATTTTTCAAAAAATTTGGACTTTTTTAAAACGCTGCGGGACGCCAGACAAATTGTTAAAATCAGGATGCCTGGTCACCTTATGGCATGCTAAGGGTCTGAGCACCCCTTTAACCCCCTTGTCTGTGAAAGTAACTGAGAGGAAATGGCGTGGCCTCCCCATCTCCTCCCCCATTCTTCATGGTTGTTCTGTGGCCCAGCAGTGACACGCCATGGTTTTTGTTCATTTGTGGTGATTAGGGAAAATCCCAGTTTCTCTTGGCTTCGGCATTTCTGTGCCTTGTTTGCTTCCTCCTCATTTTTTTGTATGTTAGTGACATCTTTGCCTTATGATGTGTTACTTTTGTATCTTCCCCAAATTTGAATGCGTTCGCATAGGAATTATGATACAACATCTTTCTTTGTGATAGCGAAAGGCAGAGCAAACATAGGAGTGCTGTTAAAATTGGGATTTCACTATCGTATCTTATTATCTCATGGAACGTAAACTCACTGCTGTCAGTCCAAACCGCAGAACCCATACGATTGCCCTTGTATTGTAGCTTATACATCCAACAGTCTCAGATTACAAATTATTATTTTATTTTGTAACCTGTTCTGTTTTAATTCTAAAAACAGAATGTATTCATCTCCTTCATCATCTCTCCCTGACCATCCCTTCCAGATCTGCTTCCTGATTTTGTCTGAACTCACCGATATGGTTTATAAGGTGCTTAACAGGCTTGGGCTGACTGTGGCGGGGCAGGGCCTGGTCTGGTTGAGGTTTGTCTCCGCACCTCAGGAGAGCTTTTGGCATGTAGGTGCTATATACATATTTGATGAACACATTAACAGCTCTGCCTTGTAGATAGTTGAAAACAATAAATTACATGACTAATTTACATTTTCATTATCTCCTTTTAAAATGATCTAAAACTTGCACTTGGACGAAACTAGCTAATTAGGCACAATTTTTTAAAGAGAAAAATGCCTTTCAAACATGGGTACAACTGAAGTCTCCAGAGAAAAAGTCTAAAACCTCCATGTGATACCTTTGTCACAGTTTAAAAACAACAGCACAAGTCTCAGCCGGTGTGGCCCAGTGGTTGAGCTTCGACCCAGGAACCAAGAGGTCACTGGTTCAATTCCCGGTCAGGGCACATGCCCAGGTTCCCAGCTCGATCCCCAGTAGGGGTGTGCAGGAGGCAGCCAGTCCCTCTCCCTCTCCCTCTAAAAACAAATTTAAATAAAAACATTAAAAAAATAACAAAAACCACACAAAACAGATATTTGTTTTCTTCACAGTGTGAAAGTGTGATTTAGTTGTTCAGTGGCTAGGGTATACTCTTGGCTACTTGGAATGAGTCTCGTTATTTGGTATATAATATAACTCAGAAAATCTTTTCCTTAAATGCATTTGAAACAGAAAATCAATAACTGCTTTTTTTTTTTTTTTTCTTTTCTCCTTCTTTAGGGCCAAAGCATGTTGTTGTTAGGTTTGTGGTGAAATTCTTTCCACCTGACCACACGCAACTCCAAGAAGAACTCACAAGGTGAGTGGTTTGGCTGTTTGTTATATGGGGTGCTGAGGAGACACGGAAGTTCATGTTCCACGTCCATTTGATGAACATTTTCTCAAGGTCTGCTTAACCAGCATCCACTCTGTGCTTCACAGTTTGATCCCCCACCCCTGCCCCCCACCCGCTTTTTAGTTATGCTTACAAACATGGGGGCAAGCAAGTACCACGTTTTCCCTAAAGCCTGGTTTCTACACTTGACCTTAGCCAAAAGGCCGAGCAGTGAAGCAGTGGATCAGATTTAACCCTGGTACTGCCATGTTTCCCCTCTTTATCCATCTTACCGCACTATGGTTTGGGAAAGTGAATCCCGCCTGGGAAACCAAGATGTTACCTCAGAGTTTCTCTTCATTGCTGTCCTGGGTGGGTGGACAGGAACTGTGGTCGGTTTCTCTGGCAGCTTGGCCAAGTGGGAGAAGCGTGAGCCTTGGTTGGGACTTGCTTCGGCGTCAGTCCTGCCTTTGTTAGCTGCGTGGCTGACTGGTTGCTTGGCCCCTCTGCACCTGTCTCAGTTCCTTTGTGTCAGTGTGACTGTAAGGCTGGCCTGGCTGTGGTTGTTTTTAGGACGAGCATTAATACACATCAAATGGTTGGTAACCATTATCATCACCATCATTGACATCATCATCATTAATGCCACTGACTTTATAATTTGTGACAGCCAAAACCGGTTTGGCTCAATGGATAGAGTGTCGGCCTGCGGACTGAAGGGTCCCAGGTTCGATTCTGGTCAAGGGCATGTACCTTGGTTGCAGGCACATCCCCAGTAGGGGTTGTGCAAGAGGCAGCTAATCGATGTTTCTCTTTCATCGATGTTTCTAACTCTCTATCCCTCTCTCTTCCTCTCTGTAAAAAATCAATAAAATATATTTAAATACATATATTTATATATATATATATATATAAAATCTGTGGCAAACGCGTGGGTTTCTAAAGGAGATGAGAATTCAGTGGAACACGTGAAGCTAAAATGCCTCCCTTTCCAGAATACTCCCTTGGAGTACACTAGTCTGGCCGGCCAAATTCTTGCCACACTGCCCTTTCAGACGTAACTGCTTCAGACCAAGGCCATGGCATCTTTCTCATCCTCTCATTCCTGATACAGAGCACAATGTCTTGGGTGGCTGACCGTCATTTATGAAAGGGATGAAGATACTCAGTCAAAAGGATTTATGAAGTGTGTGCACCGTGTGCAAGCATTGTTCTAGGCACTGGGGATGTAGTGATGGAAAAACAAGTCTGCCTCTCGTGGGAACAGACAAAACTATTAAATAAACAACAACAAAATCGGATAGCGGTAGGGCTCTTTATTTAGGTCATTGAAGTAGAATGATGGCATAGAAGGTAGTGACTGGGTGACGACTTTAGATTGGTTAGTCTGGGGTGCCTCTCTGAGGAAATAACGAGGATTTCTGTCAGTCATTTCTGGAGGGAGACCTTTCCAAGGAGGCAGTGCCCAAGGCAGGAACAAGTGACAGGTGTCCATCAGAAACGTGCTCCGCGTGGCAGGAACAGTGAGGGCGAAGTGCAGTGAGGCGGGACAGAGGCCCGAATGTACTTCCTGTTGAAAGACTAGTTGCCACTAGTGGATGTTCTGGGGAGGATGACAGCAGGGAATCCCATGAGGAAGCGATTGCCATCATCCAGGCCGAGGCGATGGTGGCAGAGGAGGCGGTAGAAGTGGAAATGGAGATGTGTGGCTGCATGTGCAGTCCTTGCTGGAGGTGGGGGTCCATCCATCTGGGTGGCATGTTGGGGATAGAGACGGAAGAAAGTCTTAGATTTGACTGAAGCAACTGGCTGAGTGTTGGGAATGAGTAAGTGGAAAGGGTGGAGGGAAACAGAGGCTTGGGAGCTAAGAGAGTTACGGTAGGAGCTTGCTTCTGCAGGGCTGTGTCTGAGACACCTACTCGACATCACATGGATGCAGCAGGAAGGGCATTGGGTACCTGGATTCCAGCGAGAGGTGAAGAAGGAGTTGTGTTTCTGAACGAGTCACCCCTGCTTGTTTGGCTCCACTTACAATCCTCCTATCGATGAAGCGGGTAGAGGAGGCTGGGAACTGCAGAAGCCAGGACGCTGAAGTAGAGGGGCAGCTGGAGCTACTACGTCCCACTGCACAAGACAGAGGGGCCGATGGCAAGTCTTCATGTGATGTCCTTATTGGGGCTACTGTGTCTCCGTTTCCCAGGCCAGCCTTCCTGTCATGGAAGCATGCCTTGCTCCAAGCTCACAATATTGAAATAAGTCTATGGGCGAGGCCAGCTGTTGGTCAGCAGTGCGCATTTTCCTCTGGAGTCCCACTGGGGTTCTGTCCTGCTTTGGAACCTGGCAGCATGAATCCATTCCCCCCTGCCCCCTGCCCCCCCCCCCCACACACACACACACACGTTTCCTCCCTCTTCTACTTTGCAATGAGTTTTTGCATCTTTTCAATTTTTATGACTCATTGCCTTTAGAGGTTTGGCATTTTCTTCCATTTGGGCCCTTGTTATAAAATTTCATGCAACTGGTTACCCTCAGGCCAAGTGCGCCCAGTGTCTTGCCAGCTGCTGTGGCCAGTCTGGCAGCTCCCCCAGGTGACACAGCTTAGCTGGATGCAGTGGGTTTGGGTGTTTGTTGTCTGGCTCCCGCTGTTAACTGACATTTAAAAAAAAAAATCTTCCCTGAAGAGAGAATTCTTTGGGTCCAAGGGTGAATACAATTGCTATGAAACTTAGGAGCTCTTCATCCCTTTCCACTTTGCCACGAGGTATAACCAGAAGAGGACCTCCAGATCCAATATGCTGAGTCCCACACTCCCCAAAAATGGAAGGATGTAACCATTGAGATTCCAGGGACTTTTCTATAGCAGATGCTATAGAGGGGCTTAGGAGAAGGTCTGCATGGTCTGTGATAATTTAGACATAGGATGTGTGGGAAAGAGAGACGGAAACTGGCCTGCAGACTGTATAGTTCAGCCAGCGCCAAGGGACTCTAGCCCCGTGCTCCCCATTTACCCAGATGGGAGATGACATTGCACTTTGCGGTTCAACAGGAAGCTGAGTACCTGTCTATTTCTTGGACTGCACTCGAGGTGAAACTCTAACCCACATGTGTCAAACACAAGGCCCGCCGGCCAAATCCGTCCCGCCAGGCCTTGCAATGTGGCCCGCACCGCGCTGTCATCACTGCACTCCGCTGCGTTTCCATCACAATGACAGTTTATGACTGTTCAGTAAACCATTCGGCCCGCGATTTAGGCTGGATTTTAGATTTTGGCCCCTTCTCTGATTGAGTTCGACACCCCTACTCTAACCTATGGACAAAAGAGGGAAAATCACCGACTCTCAGGTGCAGTTTTAATAGCGAGGGCAAGCTCCTTGGAAAAAACTCACCAGGCTTTCTCATCGCAGAGCTCTGAGGAGTCACTTTTCTGATGCTAATGCATGTAGGCACTCTTCTCACTGGGTATCCCATCGTCAGTCAAATCTAATTCCCACTCGACTGCGTTTGTGTAGGTGAGAGACCCCATCGGAACTCGCTGCTGGGCAAGGTCTGCTGAAGGGTGTTTCTTAGGCTGGCAGAGAAATTGGACATGACACCGAAGAGGAAAAAGAGTCAGACTTCCCCAATGAAATAAATGGAAATGGACATGCATAAAACCAGGCATCCTGCCCTCGCTGGTTTGGCTCAATGGATAGAGTCCGGCCTGCGAACTGGAGGGTCCCGGGTTTGATTCCAGTCAAGGGCACATACCCCAGTTGTGGGCTCTATTCCTAGTGGGCGATAGGTGATTCTCTCTCCTCATTGATGTTTCTGTCTCTCTTTCCCTCTCTCTTCCTCTCTGAAATCAATAAAAATATATTTAAGAAAATAAGTAATAAAAATTAAGCCAGGCATCGATGGGTGTGATTTTTCAGTTCCAGGGAGCAAAGCCCTTCTTTTTTTTTTTTTTTTTTTTTTTTTAAAGCCCTTTTTTTAAATTTATTTTTTAATTTTTTATTATTATATGTGTACATATCTTATCATTGTAAAGCCCTTCTTGACTATTTCTGCCACCATCATCTCCTTCCTCCTCCCATCCTAAGCTAGTCCATTTCCTCTTGAGTGCTTTTTAAAAATATATATTTTTTTAATTGATTTCAGAGAGGAAGGGAGAGGGAAAGAGAAAGAGAATCATGGATCGGCTGCCTGCTGCATGCCCCACACTGGGGATCACGCTTGCAACTTGGGCATGTGCCCTGATCTGAAATCAAACTGTGACCTCCTGGTTCATAGGTCAAAGCTCAACCACTGAGCAACACCAGCTGGGCCCTTTTGAGCATTTTCCTTGTGTTTGCTGGTTTCATTTATTTAATGTCTGCTGAGAACACCTTCGCCTTTAGCTCATGAATTTGGTTGGAATGGCTCCAGATTGTAGGACGAAAGGTTGTTGCTGAGTCTCTAAAGTCAGCATTGCAGCCAGCACGCTCGGCTTACAGCTGTCATCCGGAAATCAGCGCCCAGGAAAGTCGTTCTCGTGTTACCAGGGCCTTCAACAGAAAGAGTCAGCGCACTTAGGGTGACAAGGTCTTCCTGCATAACCACGTGTGGGATCTTTCAGACCCGCTGCCACCTCGAGCCCACACGAGACTGTCCCCAAAGGCCCTCATTTTGCACCTTTCCCTACCCCAGCCTGGAATCTATATTTCTCTGTGTCCTTCCAAGGGGTAATTGGGTGGGAGCCAGAACTTGGTTTGGTTGGTAAGAGTTACTTCTGAGATGACACTGTTTCTAGGCAGTGGGCAAAACTACTAAATGTCTTTTCTGAAAAGTTCTGAGTTCCTACTGATATTTTCCAACCAATTTTAACTTTCACTGTTTCCCCGTAATGTCGTTGTTTTATAAATGCCTTTTGCCAAAAGTGTTTACTTGCTTTATCCTACAATATAAAGAAGAGAATTTCCAAGTAAATTGATTTATTTATGCATCTGAGAGCTGAACCTTATGGAAGTGTCTAAGTGAATATTACACTGCAAAAAAGACACCCTTATCTTTCCATTCCCGTCACAAAGCTTTTAACTAACCCTAATGGACTACTGTTACTGTCTGAGCCATAAAGCCATTTTTAGATATTGTTCTGTGAAAAAAAAGTTAATTGTGCCACAGCAATCCTGAGAAAGAAGAGTAAAGTAGGAGGGATCTCAATACCAGACCTCAAGCTGTATTACAAAGCCACTGTTCTCAAAACAGCCTGGTACTGGCATAAGAACATACATATAGATCAATGGAATCGAATCGAGAACCCAGATATCAACCCAAATCACTATGCTCAATTAATATTTGACAAAGGAGGCATGAATATACAATGGAGTCAAGACAGTCTCTTCAATAAATGATGTTGGGAAAATTGGACAGATACATGCAAAAGAATGAAACTAGATCACCAACTTACACCATACACAAAAATAAACTCAAAATGGATACAGGACTTAAACATCAGACGGGAAACCATAAAAATACTAGAAGCATCCACAGGCAGCAAAATCTCAGACATATGCCAAAAGAACTTCTTCATTGATACTGCCCCTAGGGCGATGGAAGCTAAAGAGAAAATAAACAAATGGACTACATCAAAATAAAAAGCTTTTTTACAGCAAAAGAAACCATCAACAAAACAACAAGAAAGCCAACTGTGTGGGAGAACATATTTGCAAATGTTACCACTGATAAAGGTTTAATCTCCAACATCTACAGACAGCTTATACAACTAAATAAAAGGAAGATGAATGATCCAATTAAAAAATGGAATGGACCTAAATAGAATATTTTCAAAAGAAGACAGAAGGATGGCCAAAAGGCACATGAAAACATGCTCAAAGTCACTAATTATCCGAGAGATGCAAATCAAAACAACAATGCGGTACCATCTCACACCTGTCAGAATGGCCATGATCAACAAATCAACAAATGACAAGTGTTGGCGAGGTTGCGGAGAAAAAGGAACCCTGGTGCACTGCTGGTGGGAATGTAGACTGGTGCAACCACTGTGGAGAACAGTGTGGAGTTTCCTCAAAAAACTGAAAATGGAACTCCCATTTGACCCAGTAATCCCACTCCTAGGAATATATCCCAAGAAACTAGAAACACCAATCAGAAAGGATATACGCACCCCTATGTTCATAGCAGCACAATCTACAATAGCTAGATTTTGGAAACAGCCTAGGTGCCCGTCAGCAGATGATTGGATCAAAAAACATGGTACATCTACTATGCTGAGTGAAATAAGCCAGTCAATGAATGAGAAATACCACATGACCTCACTCATTTATGGATAATAAAGAACCTTATAAACTGATTAACCAAAAGATAGATATAGAGACAGTAAAGCAATAAGCAGACTGTCAAATTACAGCAGATAGGGTAATCTGGGGGAGATAATAGATCAACTGAAGGACTTGTATACATGCATATAAGTACAACCAATGAACACAAAACTCTCGGGAGGGAGGGAATGTATGGGGGGGGCAATGTTAAAATATGTACACAGATAATAATTTAATAAAAAAATGTAAAAAAAAAAAAAGTTAATTGTTTCTCTTACCCTGCAAAACTATATAGGGTGGGTAAGTAATCGTGGACCTATATGTAACCGCTGCTTCTCTCCATATAAAATGAAACGTATTACTCACTGCGTGACAGGATTACGGTATGTGTCTCCCAGGCCTTCAGGGAGCTGTGTGTATTCACAGGGCAGTCAGAGGCCTCAGAATTAATTTCAGCCTTGCGGACTTGCTTTTCCTTGTTTTTTTTTTTTGTTTTTTTTTTGGTTGCTCACGGTGTGGACAGGTTGCCAGCGGTGAGCATGACTTAGATGCCGACCTTTCCCGCCGTCCATAGCTCATCTCCACGTTTCTAATGCCTGTGTCTCTCTGTTTGCAGGTACCTGTTTGCTCTGCAAGTGAAGCAGGACCTGGCTCAGGGCAGGCTGACGTGTAACGACACCAGCGCTGCCCTCTTGATCTCACACATTGTACAATGTAAGTGCTGTCCGTTTCCTTTAGAAATCACGTTGGAAATGACACAGTGATCTGACGGGAAAGAAAATCAGATCCACTAACAACAATAATAATGTCTTCATGTTCTTTTGCTGTTAACCTGAGTGCATATGAGTGGAAAACAATACTTCTAATTTCATTGAATATGCGTGTCTCCCAAACATTGACCCAGGAATTCTGTGTTCTGTTGTTTACCTACCCTTTCAAGACCCAGTGCAATTGTGGACATCTCAGCTGTCTCAAAGGAGAAGCTTAGAGGACGGGGGCCAAGTAGACTAAACCTGTTCTGTCTTTATCATCAACTGTGGCACATTAGCTGAACAACATAAAACTGTCAAAGATTTCACTTTTATTCTGCTCTTTAGAGTTCAGAACACACGAGGCTGGACTGGATCTAGTGATACTTTTTAAAATCCACACTAGAGCCCTAGCCATTTTTGGGTCAGTGGATAGAGCATCAACTTGTGGACTCAAAGGTCGCATGTTCAATTCCAGTCAAGAGATGCCCAAGTTGTGGGCTCGATCCCCAATAGAGGGTGTGCAGAAGGCAGCCGATCAATGATTCTCTCTCATCATTGATTTTTCTATCTCTCCCTCTCCCTTCCTCTCTGAAATCAATAAAAATATGTTTTAAAAAAGAAACAAATAAAAATAAAATCACACTAGAGGTCATTATTTTTTCATTGATTCTTCGAGTGGAAGGGAGGTTGGGAGAGGAGAGAAAGAGAAAGAAAGAGAGAGGGAGGGAGAGAGGAAGAAACATTGGCTGGGGCTGGGGATGAAACCACAATCAAAGTATATGCCTTTTGGAATTGAACCCAAAACCCTTTGGTCCACAGATCAACATTCTAACCACTGAGCCAAACTGCCCAGGGCTTGAAATGCAATATTTTAACTTTCTTAACCTAGACAAAGGACAAATTAGATTATGTTCATCCTGAGGCTTACTAACAGCCCAACTGAGCATGTTTTCCCTCTTAGCCAAGGCAGAAGTTACTTGAATGGAATATATACTTGGTGTTTTGGGAAAGTAACTATGTATTATATATAGATCAAGGCCAACATACATAAACACGAATATTAAAAAATACTGTGCTAGCATTTTAAAATTTCCATTGTATACAAAGTAGTCCCATTTAATCAGCCCCATCCCATTCGATAGGTGCCCAGTTAATAAGACTTCTAAAGGTTTGTAGGAAATATCTTCGTAGTAGTCCACAAATTACCTTAGTGTAATATGATGATGTGTTACTATAGACCACACTTAACTTCCTTTTTTTTTTTTTTTTTTTTTTTTTGGTATATGGGCATTATTGAATATCTACCAGACTTAGCAGAGAGATGCTTTCTTAGCAATTTGAAAAACTGGTGTAAGAAAGAAGAACAACAGGATTAGGTATCCTTTATTAAACTTCCCTATGTTCCAGCAGTGTGTACAGTATCTCAATTCATTCTCACAACTCTGTGAGGTCAGTGCTATTACTATCTCCATTTTTACAAGCGAGGAAGCTTTGGCTCAGAAAGTAACATAGCTCTTGCCTTTTGCGTCTGGTCTTCCCTCTTTCTATGGTAGCGGAGAGAGGGGGGTTTGGATCAGGCAGACCTGATTTCTGTTAGTTGATTAATGACCCTGACATGTTACTAAACTTCACCCCGCCCCCAACCTCTAATTTCCACCTCTTCTTTCTTTCTTTCTTTCTTTCTTTCTTTCTTTCTTTCTTTCTTTCTTTCTTTCTTTCTTTCTTTTTAGTGTATTTCATTGATTTCAGAGAGGAAGGGAGAGAGAGAGAGAGATAGAAATATCAATGATGAGAGAGAATCACTAATAGGCTGCCTCCTGCATGCCCCCCTACTGGGGATGGAGCCTGCAACCTGGGCGTGTGCCCTGGACTGAAATCGAACCTGGGACCCTTCAGTCCGCAGGCTGATGCTCTGCCTACTGAGCCACACTAGCTAGGGCTCCACCTCTTATTTCTTTTGGAACATGAAAATAAAACTTTTGCATAAGGCTGTGAAAATTAAATGCTAGCATAAATAAATCCCAATACATGTTAGGTGTTCGGTAAACATACTCTCTTTGCCTCACTCCTGTAACCCCCCTTTCCAAACAATGGAACATTTTTACATGAAGCTTCCTTATTGGAATAGTAACTTTATAAAATGTTTATGGCCCTGAGCTTTTATTATTCCTGATGCCATTTAGTCTTGTGCCTGTTGGTTCCTCTTATGTTTCTCCTTCGTAAAGTCAGTCAACACAGTAAACCTCACTCACACAGATGGGAAGTGGAGGTTCACCAGCACTCAGGAAACTGAGAGGCTCAAAACTCCCTGAGAATCTTGATTTCTTCAGAGAAAATGAGATAGATTAAAAAGTATGCCTGCTATCTGCATACTGTTTGTTCACTAATGAGGCATACAAAATATGTTTATGATCTTATCTTTTTAAAGTCCCATTTCTGCATTTTTAACCATCCCATGCACTCATTCTTAAAAGGGGTAATTTCACAATGCTCTGTGACTAGTATGTCGATTAAAGTTATTGATGATAGCTCGACTGAGGTGGCTCAGTGGTTGAGCATCGACCTATGAACCAGGAGGTCACAGTTCAATTCCTGGTCAGGGCACATGCCCAGGTTGCAGGCTCCATCCCCAGTGTGGGGCATGCAGGAGGCAGCTAATCAATGATTCTCATTCATCATTGCTCTCTCTCTCTCTCTCTCTCTATCTATCTCTCCCTCCCTTCATCCCTCCCTCTCCCTTTTTCTCTGAAGTCAATAAAAATATATATTTTTTAAAAATTATTTTTGATTATTTACATTATCTGTAAGGTACAAGGGGTTAACTCATTTCTCTTTTTCAAAAGCTACATTAATGCTGATGAAACAGTTGAGTGAGCTGTATGTTCGTCTCGGGTGTATCTATATACACAATCTGAATTTTGTTAAAATTTTTCCTCTTTTATTTGAATTCATGGAGTTTTCTTTCAGACAGTCTATACTTTTTCATTTGTCACTGGCCTTATATAGCCCCTTAATATTTCTCACTTTTAATTTTCTTTCATTTATTATGAATCAATTAAGTAAGACAAGCTGATAAAGAACCAATCACTAGATAGCCCCAGTGCTCCTATTCCACTTGGGTAGCTTGGAGGACTGCCTTCCAGTTTGGGTGTCTCCACACTGGAGACTCCACATGGCTGCGGGTTGTTCAGGCACATCCTTGTGAGAGTCCATGTAGTAAATCACAGGTTTGGGGTTGTTCTCGCTGTCCTTGCTTTTTGCCATGACTAGACGGCTGTGGAATTTAGAATATGTGTAAGCAAATATGATATCCTCGCATAAAAATACTAAATCACTTCTTGAATATTTGTCAGCTTTTAAACACTCCACATAGAAGGAGGAGCGTATTTCCATATTTCAGAGAAGAACACACTGAGGAGAAAATGAATTTCTTAGTCCTATGTTGCCATTGCATTTTACACAGGCAGTGAAAGGCAAAGGGATTTTAAAAAAACAAAAACAAAAGACAATTAGGCGCATTGACCCTGTTGCCAAAGGAAAAACTGGAATTCTCAGTTCTTTTATTACATTGAATTAGGGAAAGGAGTGTGCTAAAAAATCCATATGCATTGAGAAGCCCATACTGAAAGCAAACAAGAAATTGGGATTCAGGTGAGTCCCCCACATGCAGTCAGCCTGCATTATTCTACACGCAGTCTGTATGTGCAAACTCAGCTACTCTATAAAAGTTGTTTGTAACCCCCAACTCAATACTTGTGGTGCTTTCGTGGTCCTGCAGACATACACAAGATGCTGGAAAATGGGAGACCCCCACACACATTCCAGGCTGAGGTCGGAAAAGGCACTCGCCTCCCTGTCTCAGCTCTCCTGCCATAAATAGGGTGCCTCCAGTGGTCTGTTTGATGCCACACTTTCTCATTTTTGTGCTTTTTGTTGGTGATTCCCTGGTTACGATGGTCCCCAAGAGCCATGTTGAATTGCTGCCTAGTGCTCCGAAGTGCAGGAAGGCTGAGATGTGCCTTCTGGAGAACATACGTGTGGCTGCTGAGCTTTGCTCAGGCATGAGTGACAGTGCTGTTGGCCGCAAGGTCCATGCTAATGAATTGAAAATGTCTATAAAATAGGATGACTTTCAACAGAAACACACCAAACAAAATCAGTTGGCCAAAATGTCATTCCCCCCCCTCCCCCCCAAGAGTTCATAGGACGCTAACCCTGTATCTCTTCTGGGAGTGATGGTTAGTGTTTGCCAATTCACTGTTCATGGGGTCTTCATAGCACATCACTGCTGTGAGAAGGAGAATGAACTGTACTTTCTTGAGGCCAGGTAGAAGGAATTGCAGAAAAGTTAGTGCCACCAGCATCAAGGCAGCCGGCGAGGATGGCAGTGTGGCCAGAGAGGTCCCCACGCTGTGTTCTGTGAGGAAGGGTGGCAGCTTTACCCAGGGAGGGAGGTGAAGTCTAGGAAATGGTGTTATTGATCTGTCATCGCAGCAGGAAGTGAGCGATTGATTCTCACAGGGGATGCCTGGTGAGCTGGCACTGTTTTATGCAGAGCAAATGTTCCCAGAGGGTGAGGTTTATAGCAACATCTTGCAGGAGTCCTGGAGGGGCCCTGGCTAAAGTATGACAAGCTGCTTCTCATGACCGAGTCGACGATAGGTTTCATAGCAACCGTTCCCTTGCTCTTACTCGGAACAGCTGGCACTGGTCATTACGCTGCTGCTTCTTAAGCTTGTGTCCGAGTACATGACACAGAGAAAAGGGCAGGCTATCCCAGACTCTTAAACGGTACAGATGGAGTGGGGCTGTTGTTAAGGTACAATTATTATTTTTGAGCTCTATCCTATTACAGCAATCCAGATTACAGCAATCTGAGGACTCTGTTGAGGTTACATGAGAGAAAGACGCATCCTGTTTCTTGTAGATAAAAAAATTATAAGCTTTATAGTCTAACCAATCATTTCTTTTTTGTTTTTTAAATATATTTTTATTTACTTCAGACAGGAAGGTCTGAAGTAAATAAAAAATATATATATTTTTTTAATTTCAGAAAAAAATATTTCAGAAAAAAATAGAGAGAGAGAGAGAGAGAGAGAGAGAGAGAGAGAGAGAGAGAGAGAGAGAGAGAAACATCAATGATGAGAGAGAATCATTTATTGGGGGCCTCCTGCACACCCCACACTGGGTATTGAGCCCACAATCTGTCCGTGTGCCCTGACCAGTAATCAAACCATCACCTCCTGGTTCATAGGTCAACACAACCACTGAGCCATGCCAGCTGGGCTGACCAATCATTTCTGATAAGAAGACTACAAATTTAGCAAGCAGTTGTTTTTTTAAAAACCCAAATTAGGTTCCATACCTTTATACAATAGCTATTTACAATAGTCTTTTCTCTGCACGATAAAATGTTTGGGGTTTTTACTAATCATGGTTATATATAAGACTTTCAAAAATTGATTTTGTAAAGTTCTGAAATTTGGGAGCTTCTTTAGAAGTCATGGGCCGTAAACTCCGTGGCTCGACTTGTTGCCTAGAAAAGAAGGAACCTCTAGTTGTGTTGGGAGGAAAGAAACAAACCCCAGGAAACATGGATGGCTAAGGATGGACAATTCCAAAGTTTCCTTTCCAGGTATTAGAGATGAGAAAGAGTAGAAACCATCTTTCTATGTTGGAGCAGTTGCTAAATATGTCCTCACGTCCACATTTCTGACATCTAGCCCTTATGGTACTCACCAGCTTGGATCGCCTGCTGCTGTTGGCTAGCTTCTGATGTGCTAGCTGGAGAATATTCCACTGGGAATAGATCAAATTGTGGAGTATTAATCATATGGGCTGGGTTTTCTTTCTCTGTCTCTTTGTAGCCGAGATTGGGGATTTTGATGAAGCATCGGACAGAGAACACTTAGCAAAAAATAAGTACATACCTCAGCAAGACGCACTAGAAGACAAAATTGTGGAATTTCACCATAGCCACGTGTAAGTCTATTCGTTGTTTTACGTTTCCGTGTACCTGTTTCTCTCCATCCTTCCCACATACATGGGAGGAAATATGCAAAGGGTGAGGGAGAAGATCCCAGAGGCTCATGGGATTGCCATGACTCACCCAGGAGTCTCTGAAATGCAGGTTTACCCACTCAAAAGCAGTGCTCCGGGCCTCGTGGCCTTTTTTTTTTTTTTAACTGTGAGACCAAATTAACGCTGGAATTTTAGGACAACCCATGCTTTGGAATAAAAGGGAGAGTATACAGCCAAGTAAAAGGAGATTGGGAAATTGACATGGTATTCTAGGGACGAAGTGAGAACATTGTGAAAATCTAGACCCTTTGTACCATCTCCAGATTGGTTTTTTGTTTGGATCAGTGAAACATTTTCAAAGGAGTCTCTGTGCCTTTTGTTTGTGTTGTTGTTGTTTTAAGGAGGGCGCTTGGATACTGATGATAATATGAGAGAATGGTGCCTTGAGCTTTGTTTGCAAGTTAAGGTCTATTGTGAGTGACTAAAAACGTGTTTTAACACGATGGTGTTTTGCTTTTATGTGACCTTAAAGGGAACTCTTTGAGATTCAAAAAAAATTGGTCCAAGCTTGAGATAGATTTTTGGAGTTTTGTGTTACACCAGCAATAGCGCTTTTGTTCTAGCTGCTGGACTTTGGGTTATAATGAATGGGAGGTTGGGTGTCATCTGATCGGGTAGCCCCATTGTTTGTGATGAAATGCCTTTTTATTTCCCGAGAGAAGCTCCTTAATCTCAAATTAATAGACACAGGGAATTCAAATCTCCTGGCCTTTCTCTGTCAATTTTGTTCTGTCAGTGGACAAACACCCGCAGAATCAGATTTCCAGCTCCTGGAGATTGCCCGGAAGCTGGAGATGTACGGGATCCGGTTGCACCCGGCGAAGGACAGGGAAGGTACCAAGATCAACCTGGCTGTTGCGAACACAGGAATTCTCGTGTTTCAGGTAAGAGCGTTTAGAACACACTCAGTTCCCTTGTGATGAGAGATAAGGGTTGGGCCTTCCTCTTTGGTTCCATGCTGGGT
The DNA here is from genome assembly GCF_014108245.1 of Pipistrellus kuhlii. Lineage (NCBI taxonomy): Eukaryota > Metazoa > Chordata > Mammalia > Chiroptera > Vespertilionidae > Pipistrellus > Pipistrellus kuhlii. The sequence continues at coordinate 150,536,571 of NW_023425529.1, forward strand.
GGTCCATGCTAAGACCTCTGGTAGTTATTTTTAGGCGAACAGGGAAAACTAACCTCATCTCAGGGCTCCTGCTTCTTTCCAGCCACTCAGCTTCCAGGTCCATTTCACTGGTGGGGGAATTTACTGTTACAGATTTGTTTGCATTTGCTCACTTTGTTGGATCACAGAAATCAGTATCTCTCGGTGGACCTGTGCTTGGAACATGTGTAATGGGACCAAGACTTTAGACACCACAATAACCTTTTGCACAATTGTACATGATAGTCATGTGATCCTTTTTTTTTTTTAAACTTAATTTGGGTTTTGCATAAGCTTTTTTCTGATTTCACTTTTACCTAACTTGAAAAGTGTAGTATCTACTTGTAAGCTAGAGCAGTTTCATAAGTTTATGAAAGCCATAATCTGTACTGCAGTAATTTTGCAACAAAACGCATACCTCCCTTGGGTGGATCCTACTTGTGTTTTCCTAAGGACATACGATTCTCTGCCCTCTGAGGTGTGCGCTCTCCTGATCACATTGCTAATATACTGTTTTAATGATTGATGCTTCTCTTTCTCTTAAAAGCTTTATTGATATAATTCTTTATATATATATATATATATATATATATATATATATATATATATATATATGATTGATATTTTACAGAGAGAAGGGATAGGAATAAAGAGTTAGAACCATCAGTGAGAGAGAAACATCGATCAGCTGCCTCCTGCACACCCCCTACTGGGGATGTGCCCACAACCAAAGTACATGCCCTTGACCGGAATCGAACCTGGGACCCGTCAGTCTGTAGGCTAACGCTCTATCCACTGAGCCAAACCAGTTTGGGCTACTGACATAATTCTTGACATGCAATAAAATGCACATCTCTAACGAGTGCCCTTTGATTAGTTCTTCTATATGTATATCGTGTGAACCCACCAATGAAATCAAGACAACGAACGTATTCACCAAACTCCCCGCCCCCATTTTCTCAAGGCTTTTCTTTTAAACACACGTAGGTAATCTGTGCTTTGACTTCACATGGGGGTTGAGAAAGTGTCTGCCTTTCCCATGCAATAGGGTCAGATGCCACCCAGTGTTGAAGGTGTAAATGGGTACATAACCTACAACTTTGTTGAGTTCTGCCAGGTTTGGTTACATTCCCCCCCTTCGCATTTTACCCAAATAGCCTACGATTCTCTGCTCCTCTATCGGATGTTTCTGATGGATCCTAAGGACCACAGACCTGTGTCCCGAGAAAAGAGGTCAGGTGGGATTCACATGGGGTCACGGAGTGACGTGTTGAGAGCAGTGTGGTGTGTAAGGAGGTGATTCCTCCTCAGTTTGGACCTGCAAAAATAACGTGGGCATACCTGATGAGGAAAACAACAACACACTAAGTATAGTTTTCAGTACTGCCATTAATTCAAAATGAAAACCCGTAAACATTTCTAAAAGTTATAGGGGGGAGGAAAGAAGTGCCTCACAGTTGTATTAATTAGCATTGATTGTATTTGATGCAATCTAAATATTGAGACTTCCTTGGTAATTTAATCATGTTCGAAGACTGTGTGTTGGCATTAATCTGCTTGTCGGTACCTAATTGCTCCATTCTTAACCAGCTTAAATAAATGGCCCTGGTGGAGGAATTCCATTTTTAATTGAGATGATAGGACAGATGGAGCTGGGGTCTGGCCACTGCCCCCTGTTTCTCCACCGCGTCCCACTTTGCTGTATCAAAGATGAGGGGGTGTGAGTCCTTCCCCGAGACCACTCTGGAAGGCGGGGCCTCCCCTCCCAGGCCCTGATTGTGCTGTTGGAAGCCTGTGGTCACAGGAGCCAGGCCAGGTGGACAAAGCGGTGATTGTTGACCTGCAGTATTGCATCTGTGGATGTGAACAACTGCTGGCTCAGACCCATGCTCGGGGATCTCATTCTGCCACATTCACAGTGTGATTTGGGCCAAATTAAAATAATATCCATGCTGCAGATTCCACATCTATAAAAAGAAGAAAAGAAAGCCTCCTCATTGGGTTTTGTGTAAGGTTTGATATGATCTGTCAAGTCCTCAGCCTGAGTGCCTGGCATTCTGTAAGTAATGATTGCTAATTATGGCGGTGGTTGTCATGGTTTTTATTTTTATTTATTTATTTATTTATTTATTTATTTATTTTTATTTTATTTTTTTTTTTAATTCCCATGGCCAGCCTCTTTCCTCCCTGGAGGCAGACTGAGTTGGAATGCCAGCTCATGTAATTAGTGAGAAATCACGATCCAGGAGCCGGCATCACCCCACAGCTGCACTTCTGTGACTTCTCCAGCGATATGCTTTCTTCCTGAGCCACCCAGCATCAGCCCCCCGGGAAATCCCCCATAACCAACGCACCAACTCTCGTGTTGCCTATTGTGCATTTCCTGACTCACTGGCTGATACTTTTCCTCTCAGGGCTTCACGAAGATCAATGCCTTCAACTGGGCGAAGGTGCGGAAGCTGAGCTTCAAGAGGAAGCGCTTTCTCATCAAGCTCCGCCCTGATGCGAATGTAAGTGGCTCCCAGGAAAGAGGGAGAGACCCTTGGACCCTTGGGATGGAGGGGACCAGGGGAGGGCACAGGCTGAAACTGGCCGACAGCCACTCGGAGGCGGAGTGTCTGTGCAGAGAGAGATGCATTCAAATACTCGGTCATGCCACAGCTGTCACTGTCAGGAGACAGAAGGAGAGCTGGCACAGATGTGGAGAAGGTCCCTACCTGTGCAGACACCAGCAGCCCCTCCTGACAACCCGAGGTCTGCCGTGGCTGTGTCTCCAGCCTCCGGCCCCCCCGAGACACTCTCCGTGTTCTGCCGTGTCCCCGGCACATCCCGGCCCACCGGCAGCGGCCCCCACCTCTTGGGGCCCTGCTGCTGCTGTCCCAAACCTCAGACGGTGTGTTCTCATGAGCTAACCAGGTCCACATCCCGCAGACCCTGCAGATGGCGCTCACACTGGGACTGGGTCAGAGAGAGAGAAACAGCCGGAAATGGCGCTGAAGGAGATGGATAATACACCTCTGATGTCCCCAGCTGGTACTCCGAGTGCTTTTTCCCATGGAAAAAAAGATTATAAATGGGTGGTGAGGCCCACAGTACAGCTACAGTATGGATTAAGTAAGGCTTTTATGGCCTGACCTCGGAAGCAGACACCCATTTATAAGTCGTTTTCCGTGGGAAAATGCAATTTGAGTTCCATAAGGCCGACGTGCCCATGAAAAATGACAGCCCAACGCGTTTGTAAGTTGGGACTGCGCTGCCCAGAACTGTGAGATCCTCCCCCCCCCCCCCCCATCCCCCGAATAGCTGGAACTGCTGGGACATTCAGGGTCTGTGGTAACTTTTGTTTATATAATGCGGCCACTTAAATTAGGAGCATTCCGTCTGGGAATAGAAAATTGCCATATCCCCTTTCCAAAATCAAAGGACACGCATTTTTCAGCCTTGAGCGATATGTTTGTGCTCCAGAAAAAGAAAACAAAACAAAACAAAAAAAAAACTGTTCATTTCCTCTGTGGTCCCTAGGGCCACCTGGAGGCTCAAGCCATATGATTTTGGGAAGAGAAGAGACTTAAGACCAATGTTGAACGTTAGCATGAATCATGGGGGGGGGGGGGGGGGGGATTTGTGCTCCACTTATGGAGGCAAAACAGGAATCTCAGTGCTTGTATTTTTTTTATTTTATTTTATTTTTTTTAAGAAGGAAATGTAAGCCAAGCACATACACTTTATTTATGAATTTTGTCAAAAGCAATGTGATGGTTTTTGCTGAGCACCCCTGGTTTCTGTTAGTTTCTCTAAGGAATTCTGTGGGGAAGAAAAGGGTTGAATGGTATAACTATTGTACCATTAGGAGCAGCTATATTTTACTAAATATGTGAATTTATGGTCATGCTCTAATAAAACATGCAGCTGAAGTTTTATGGGACTCATTTGTTTTCTGTCCATTTTCTCATTTTTCAACCCAATGTCTGTGGGAAATGGGGGAAAAAAAAAAAAAAAAGAAAAGAAAAGAAACCAAAGTGGTGTTTTCTCTTTCCAGAGCTCGTACCAGGACACCTTGGAATTCCTCATGGCCAGCCGCGATTTTTGCAAGTCCTTCTGGAAAATCTGTGTTGAACATCACGCGTTTTTTAGACTTTTTGAAGAGCCCAAACCAAAGCCAAAGCCTGTTCTTTTCAGTCGAGGGTCATCATTTCGGTTCAGGTAAGGATTCGGCTTCGGACCTCTCCGCCGGCCACGCAAACATCTCCCCCCAAGACGTTCCTTGTGCCGTTGCCTTTCGCAGCCACTGTGCCCTTCAGCGGGGAAACAAGGTCGAGTCAGTCCCTGAGAGCCGGGGGGGTGGGCTTGGTCATCCCAGTAGGCCCCGTGGCAGATCCTTGCTGTGTGCTGTGTGAATGTCGGGCGTGAGGCAGGCCACCAGGCCCGTAAACTCTGAACAGGCCTCTAATTCAGAAAGTCCTTCCTCTCTCTATAGAATAAGGTGACCAGACGTCCCGCTCTTGGCAGGACAGTCCCGATTTTTAACCATTTGTCCCGCATCCCTTTTTTAAAATGCCGCTGGACAAATTGTTAAAAATCGGGACGTCTGGTCACCTTACTCTAGAAGCAAGTGTCTTGTTAACATTTGATGCAGCTAGACTTGCTCATTGTCAGCTCACTTTTTCACTCTTTCTTTCAACACGTCTAACGCCCACTGCACATCAAGTACACTGCTAGCCATTGGGGATGTATGAGGACAGAATTACCCCTGCCTCTACAGAGCATACAGACTCGGGGTGCCCCCTAATAACCACGCATAGAATCAAGTGGTTTAGTTCATTGAACCTTTTATTTTATTTTTTAGTTTAAAGGGAAACATCAAGAGGCAGAATAGACACAAAAACACGGTTTTCCTTAGTCTGCTTTCACTGCTGTCTAGCTGGGAAAGCCCACCTGCCTCGTGTTATGGGAGGAGGGGAGGGAGGATGGTGGAGTGGCGTGTTGTGTGCTTCAATGAGAACGCCTTGCTGTCTTCCCCTTTTTCTCGTGGTCCTCATTTTAGCGGCCGGACTCAGAAGCAGGTTCTCGACTACGTTAAAGAAGGAGGACATAAGAAAGTGCAGTTTGAAAGGTAAGAGGAACTTCCGTGCTGCGTCGATACCAGAGGAGTCAAGTCCTCTCCAGGTAACAGTGCAACCGCTGCTAGATGTCTCTGCACCCCGGTGAGGTGAGTTAAGAGTGGCTGCTTCACAGTCACCTCGGCCAGTGAAGTGTGAGGCAGGCTCCTGGGAGGGCCCAGGGTACTTCCTCCATGCAAAGCGGAGAGGAAGAGAATGGACTGAGAGGACCAGGGAGGAAGAAGAGGGAGAAGCCAGCAGAGGGGAGGGAGGCAAGAGGAATAGGAAATTATGGTGGGGATAACTTACTCCTTGGTGAGTCCTTTAACTATTTTGGAGAGTTGAATTGAAAGTATTTTTTATGAACTTTTTCATTAAATCAAGTTTGGAGGAGAAGAAATAGGATTTATCATCGCTGTCGTTAGCCAGTGTTTATTGCTCTTATGATGTCCCGAGCCATGTTCCAAGTTCTTCAGATGTATTTACTCGTAGTCTTCATACCCATGCTGTGAGGTCCATGCTGTCTTAGTCCTTTATTTTAAAAATATATCTTATTGATTTCTCACAGAGAGGAAGGGAGAGGGATAGAGAGCTAGAAACATTGATGAGAGAGAAACATCAATCAGCTGCCTCCTGCACACTTGGTTGAAGGCACATGCCCTTATCCGGAATCGAACTTGGGACCCTTGAGTCTGCAGGCTGATGCTCTATCCACTGAGCCAAACTGGTTAAGGCATTAGTCTCTTTTTTAAAGGTGGGGGCACTACAGCTCAAAGAGGTTGAGTGATTAGCCCCCGTCTCTGAGCTGGTCAGCTGGTCCCGGAGCCCTGGAGCTGCTCTGCCTCCCAGGGCGGGAGACGCAGGGAACCCAGAGGGACTAAGACCCAAGGGTCAAGGTGTGGATGATGGTGCTCCCAGGACTGTTCATGACATGCTTTTTCTTTTTCTTTTTTTCTTCTTTTTTTTTTTTCCATGAGAATTGTCTTTTCCTGAAATGTTGCAGATCAGTTACAGCAAACAGAACGGCGACCGTCAAGGAAAACTGTCACTCTGGGCTCCTTTTTGACCATGACATGCTTTTTTATACATTAAAAAGTTACAATAAAGAACACAGACTACGGCAAACACCCATATTCTTACTACTTAGAATTAACATTTTAACAGACCTGTTTCTGGAGTTTTCTTCTTTTACCTGTAGCTATTGTTACAGATGTTACAGATGTATGTGCCTTTCTTACCTACAGCCTTCTTATTTCCCTTCTTTCCTCCCCAGAAGACACCTGGCTAATTCATGTCACTTCTGTTACCCATCTGTGTGCATCCAGAAAAAATAAATAGACTAGCTCTGGAGTGTGTGTGTGTGTGTGTGTGTGTGTGTGTGTGTGTGTGTAAGTGGTATCACACTGTGCAAATTCTGCATCTTTTTAAATGCTTCCCCGATTTGGGATCTTTTTACGTGTTTCCTGGTTTTGAGGGCATTACCTTTTATTTACTTGATTCCCTGTTGGTAAACATTCGGGCTGTCTGGCGTTTTGCTTTTGCAGAAGCAAACCTACTGTGGTCATCTTTGTGTATTTCTCCTGGTGCAGGGCTGGGCCGTTTCTCCCTCCCAGAAATGTAATGTTGAGTGGGTTATTTGCATGCTCACCTTGAAGGAACAAGCCCCATGCTTTTCTTGGACAATCTGCCATTCATCTTTCGAGGGTCATAGAAGAAGTGGCCCAGTTCTTTCTCTGGTCCAGAATTAATTTGGATTATTTTGAAGGAAGGCTGGATGCACATTGGAATTTCACGTTTCTATGTTTCTATAGTTTCACGCATTTGAGTACCTGAAAGTTCCTAATGCTTGTTTACTGGGGAGGAAGGGATGGACAGAAGAAGGAAGGGTACAGATGATGAGTGGCATTAGAACCAATTCTCTCTACTGTTGAGTCTGTAATTCACTCTCAGGGCCATTCTTCTCCTCTGAACTTAACACCATGGAAGGATTAACCAATGAGTAGTAATTGTCTCTGTTGTAGAACTGATCTAGGAAATCACTACCCCAAAAGCACGAGTTGATTTCATATTGTGAGATCATAGCTTGCAATTCAGAGCCTATGTCTCCCCCCCCCCCCTTCCCCCCAGTGACTTTTCCCATAACTACAGTTAGAGCCCCATTGCTAGGACCCCAACCGGCTGTACCCCTCAAACAGGAGCAGGGGATTGCTGAGAACTCTCTCAAGGTTTATGTAATCTTGGAACCTACAAGAGTTCATGGGAAAGGAGACTGGGCCTGCTTCCAGGGGGCCATTTATATCACCTGCTTCTGGTGATTTCATTTTTGAGGAAGTGCCCAATGCTGTTATTTTTCATTAAGAAAAAATACGAACGCGCGCGCACACACACAAAAACAAACAAAAAACTCACCTAACTTGAGCTGTCCTATGTGTTTTCTCCAAGGAAACACAGCAAGATTCACTCCATCCGAAGCCTTGCTATGCAGCCCACGGAGCCGAATTCGGAAGTGCCAAAACAAGTGAGTACTGGCGGTAGACTGTTTGAGCTCTGCTTTCACGGACTTCGCCTGCCGGGGTCTGTTTGGTAGCATGCTTTCGAGTTCCGCATCCTTCACCTGTGCGGGTGACTCCTAGAGGAGAGTCCAGCTGTGTGCCCTGATCTTGGGGACACAGGCTGGGCTCCGTGGCTGGAGCATGCTTTTTCAGCCGACTCCCCACTTCCCCCGTCCCCTGCTCTCCCCATGAGACGCTCGCTCTGTTGGCCTGAGGGTAGAGGCTTCCACGGGAGTCAGGCTTCCACGGGAGTCAGGAGAGCAGAGCCCACCCTCCAGCCGACGGGGACGCTTGTGTGAAGGGATGGGGCCTGATTTGCAACCAACAGGCATAGGTGCCCTCTTGTGCCGAGGGCAGGACCTCTCGCTGGCGCTGGCACTGGCCCGGGCGGGCGGTGAGATCCCAGGGCTCGCGTTTCAGGCCAGTGGCCGCAGTTGGCAGCAGGAGACGTTATCGCTCTTGCTCTGAGGGCGGGGAGAGCTCCTTTTCCCTGGAGCTGGTCTCTGGATGGATTTTCAGGGTTTTCTCTACAGGAGAATAAGAACTTTGTTGGGAAAGACACGAAGGAGATTTCATTGTGTGATCCAAAGAGAGCCCTCGGCCTGCTCATTCTAGTCTTAGAAGCACAAACAAAGACGCTTTTTGTCACTTGTCTGAAATCCGTGTCAGCTCCCAACTGGGGTCCACGAAGGGTGTTCTTCCTGTCCCGGATCTCACTTCTCCAGACATCCCTCTGGCTGGGGGGCTCCTTTTCTCACAGGTGATTTGGGACTGGGGAGTCCCAGAGAGCAGAGACACTGCCCACCTGGTGCTGCCAGGGACCCGGCATTGCCGCTCCTGCACTCTGAAAGAACTCTCTGGATACTGACAAAGGCAATCAGGGGTGCCCACTGCTTGTCAGACCTCTGTCCTAAATATAGGAATCTCTTTCACGTCCCACGTGGGAAGAGTTCCAAGGACGTGAAAGAGATTCCTATTCAGGGTTCGGGTTCTGGAGAAGGGCCGCATGCAAATGAAAGGACTTGAGACTTGAAGAAATTCAATTTGGCGATGGGGGGTGGGGGGGGCAGGCAGTAGACCAACTGGAGTGGGAGAACTACTCCTGCTCTGGCCCTGCCGTCCCCTTTTATTGAGGCTTTGGGGAAAACATCCTAGGCAACATTAACAGAATTTACATGTAGCCCTTAGGCAGGAAATAACAGAAGCTTTCACTGGACAAACAAGGTGGAGGCTGCTTCAGCTAAACAATGTCTCAACTAGCGGGTGAGTGGTTAGAGCAATTAAGGTTGTTGACCAGCCTTCCTGGCTTCCTGTCCACATCGCTCTTTTAGTGAAACTGATTTGTTTCCGGCACCAACACCAGGGAGGCGGGCCTTCATTTGGTGATACCTGCAGGCTGCCCAAAGCTTATGGAGATACAATTCAGTGAGGCCGGATCTTTCTCTCCAGCTCTGGTGTCACCGTCTGCCTCTTCTCTCCGATCTTCTCACCCTTATCCTCTCTCCCTCCCCCACCCCCTCCCTCCCAGGCTCAGCAGAGGGCCAGCCTCACTCCCGGTGAAGGTGCTGAATCCCCAGGCGGCCAGAGCTCCCAGCAAGCAAAGGAACGGAAGGCGTCCGCCGAGGAGAGCGGGCCGCGCCAGAGCCCCGCTCTGCAGAAGAGCCCGGCGGGTCACCAGCGGGCCGGTGTGGCCGTGGAGGCGGCGGCGGCGGTGGCGGAGGAAGAGGAGGAGGTCGCCAAGGACAGGACCCAGCAGAGTAAACCTCAGCCCCCACAGCCAAGCACAGGTCCAGCATCCAGGGCTGCTCGAGGCAGCAGCACCTCTATTCCTTTCATTGACTGCAGTGATATAGATAGCGAATACGACCTGCTCAGGGAACAGACGTCCCGGTCACGGTCCCAAACAAATGACAACTATGAGGGTGATTTGACCAGTGGTGTGTATCTGCTCTCTGGGGAGGAGAGGCGGGGAGACGCAAGGGGCAGGGCTTCCCCTCGCTCGGGGAAGTCCTCCCGGCCTCCTTCCAGAGAATTCCTGGATGACGATTCCGCAGACATCACCTTTGACATGAGCGGGAGCCCCAGACTCCCGAGGCATAGCTCCCTGATAGATGAGATGTTCAGGGGCTGCGGCGGCCGCAGCCCCCTGGCCACGCCGTTGTCTCCCAGCAGCAGAAGTTCAAGTCCAGATCTGAGTTGGGATAGGACCGGGTCTCAAGGCTATGTTTCTGAAAACGGGCACGGCCCTCGGGAGGGAAGTGTGGGGGAAGACGCTCTCCCCGGCCAGGGTCCTCGTGATGAAAACGGCTCCCCCGTCTCACAGAGGCCGTACTTACGCAACCTCCCCAGTAGATACAACAAGTCAGAGACAAACCCGCTCATCCTGAGCCAGGTGGCATCCATCCCCGAGGCCCTGGACAGGCTTGATGGCCACGGGAAGGGCGAGCCGGCCGGCCTGGCCGGTTCGGAAGGTAGAATGCTGGCGAATGGGGCCCCTCTCCTGGGTCCTGCCCCCAGGGTCCCCGGGATGCAGCCGGGCTGTGCCAGCGCCGTGGCAGACCCCCTGGTCCCCCTGCAGCTGGCCGAGGGCTCCACCAGCAGCGGGACTGAATCCAGTGATTCAGACTCGGGGGCGGTGAGCCCCTGGAGCCAGCCCCTGGTGTTTGGGAACCCCGCGGTGCTGGGCTCCCCTTCCCCGCGGAGAAGTAAGAAGGCCATGGATGGCCTGCATCTGAGCGAGGAGCAGGAGGAGGAGGATGAGTGAGGAGACTAGAAGGCATGCATTTACGTGTCAGGAGCTGGGAGTCATGAGGCCAGGGTTTCCTGCAGACCCCCTGTGCTAGTGACTCGTTCATTCGTGATCCACATTTGTTAGAGGACGTTTTGGGCAGGCACATGTTTGGATAGGGCAACACCTGACTTCTAAAATCTTCCAGAGAGACAGAACTTCACACGGTGGCTTGCTTTCCCAAAAAAGGTGACCAAGATAAAGAGCAGGTCATCATGACACGGCACCGGGAGCTTGTCGATCTTTCTGGGCGGAGGCTAGAAAGAAAGACTCTGTAGGAAGCTGATCGTGCATATGGCGTGTGTGGAACGTTTTCTATAAATGCTTAATTTTGTGTGCAGATCATCCTTCTGTTTTCAGAGCGTCATCGAGATCCAGAAAGGTGTTGGTTTTACTCCCCCCCACCCTCTTTCTTTAAAAGGAGGGCAGGTTTTCGATGCCTCCCAAAGTCGGGATTTGACAAAATTCGAGGCCAAATGTAAGTCGATTGTTAGTGGAGATTCAGTGTCGGTGAAACCTTAGTCAAGAGTAATGAACATTGTAATGGGAAGAATTTGGAGTTATTTGTTCTTTCTAAACTTACATAAAATGATATAAAGGTTGTCAAATCCTCAAACGATAATTTACATGGGGCTGTTGTTTTGATTTTGGATTTGCGTTGTGGGTGAATAGTTATGTGTTTTTGTGTGTGTGTTTTTTTAATATATTTTATTAAGTTTTTACAGAGAAGAAGAGAGAGGGATAGAGAGTTAGAAACACTGATGAGAGAGAAACATCGATCAGCTGCCTCTTGCACACCCCCTACTGGGGATGTGCCCGCAACCAAGGTACTTGCCCTTGACCGGAATCAAACCCAGGACCTTTCAGTCTGCAGTCCGACGCTCTATCCACTGAGCCAAACCGGTTTCGGCAATAGTTATGTTTTAAGAAGCTGTAACTCTGGCTGTCGGAACCTCTTGGTGAAACATAGAAATGCCGTTGAGTGACGGACGATGCAGGAGACAGGAAAGCCTTGCAATGGGCATTTGTCCCCAGGAGGCGAGCACACGGAATGCCTGCCTTCGCCTTGTGCACAACACAGAGAAGGAGCGTTTCCCAGAGCCGTGGTCCTTGGTTTTTATGCCGCTGGTTTCATGCACGTTCTCAACTGCTCACTCTTGTGAACAGTGAGTGTCTTGGGAAGTGACTCCTGATGTTTCTCTGTGAGAAGTCTGATTTCTCTTTAAATCTTAAACCAGTGCCTTTTGCTAGCAGACCTGCAATTTAGATAAGAGAGCCTGGTTTTTAACTTGCATTATATTATATATTTTAAAATTAGTGATGCCTGGGCCCTGACCTTGGACATTTTTATTTAATTGGTCTGGAGGGCCACGTGAGCCCCCAAGGCCAAGGGTCATTTTCAGCCAGATACAATTGCCTTCTAGAATCTAGTTTAAAAGATTAGCTGAATTTTGAGCTTGCTGGCAGAGTAAGACGAGGATCACAAATGAAATTTGTTTTTTTAATGCCTGTTCTTTAGTACTTTTCAGTCTTTGGTATTTTTTCAATAAAGGTGAATTGTAGAATCAGATTTTTAGATTCTAAGTAACTACAGAATTATTGAAAAAAGTTTTAGAATGCTAAGTCCCTGTTGTGCCACCATGCCAGTGGCCTTGCTGAACACATTATGTGACTCTTGCAGAGAAGAGGCTGAACCTGTTTGGGAAACTGAGTAGAATTTGGTAGCAGCACATCACCAGTAGAAGGACTGCCTGGCTTTGTGGTTCACAGTCATCGTCAGTCCACCTGAATGTCAAGAAGCTGGTTTTTAGGCTTCTGAGAACTTAATTCATTTGTATACAAACTTTTGTTTTAACCTCCTGATCATTTGATTCAATGCATGATTGATGAATCAAATGGATTATTGGATAGTTTGAAAGATGTTCATTGAAGTAGTCTTTTTACATCTTACTTTAGATTTATATACCTAACAGAGTCACAGAATTTTAAAACTGGAAGGGACCTTCCAGATTACCTAGGGCAAGCCTTCATTTTCTGGATGAGAAACCTTGTTCTAACCAGGCTAGGAGACTTCACCTGGACGTACAGTGAGTGACAAAGCTAGAACCCTGTTCCTAGACTTCAGCTTTTTTACTGTAAGTGACCGCTTCCTGCAGTAGGACCTTTGTGAGTCAATATTTTAATTTTTGAGACTCTCGTATGGATTAATAAATAAAGTCATATAGAGACCAGGAATCATGTAGACTTAGGCAATTGTAGTTCGTACTAGGTAGGAAGGACTCCTGCTTTCTATACCATAGTGTTTTTGCAGTTATGACTTGTTTTTGCATATTCTGTTTTAGACTTAGAAAAAGATATCAGTTTACTGTATAAAAAAATCTAATCAAATGTGAGTTACACAGGGTCACATTTGCAATCCTGTGGTTTATTTGTGAATGTGATTTGTCCAAGTGAGTTTTCTCTTTACCTCTAATTATACAGCAGTCTCATAATGAAATGTGAATGAGTAATAATATTAACTTACCCAGCCTTGTGATGTGAAACATCAAATGTAAACCTCCAAAGCAAAACAGGCTCCAGTAATTTGTTTTGCTTTTTTCCTTAAAGAAGTGAATTTAAAAGCAGCTGATCAACAGTGGAGCACTCAGTTCTATACCGAATAGATTGTCCACTTTCAGGGCTGTTTGTAGAATTTCCCTTGTGTTGGTTTGGTACCAGCCAAGCAACTCATTTCCGGCCTCTTGGCCAGTATTTATGAAAACAATAATCCTTGTGTGATTAACGGTGCTTAAAAGGGAGGGAGTGTAGTTCAAAAGCCACATACCCTGAAGTGCTGGGAATATTCACTAATTGCCTCTGGAGGAGCTGGCCCTGCACGAATTGATTCCAAGCGTTGGTGGGAGTGTAAACGCCGTCATTCTTTGAGCCCGGCAGAGCCAGTTTGTAGAGTGACGTGGTATCTCACTGTGCATATAGATCAAGGAAAGTCAACCGCCTCCACCATCTCACCTTCCACGCCCTGACCTTTTGCACAACTCTTTCCCTGGCCTCTGGAATCTCACTGTGTGGTTTACGGAGGTGTGCGCAGGCATAAAGTTGAAGTAAGAGTCGGGGAAGATCAGAGAGGGGCTTGAGCAATGTGAAGAATAGACAACAGATTAGAAGCCTGTGAATTCTTTCAGATTTCCAGAGGGTTTTCCAAGACAACATATAGTGAAGCGGTCTCCGGGATCATCAGGGAACCCAGGTCTTCACATAAGGGCTATTCTAGGAGATGATATCATGAAGGCCTTGAATGGGAGACAATTTGCTAGAAACAAATCCCCAAGCCACTCAGGCCTACTCCAAGGCCTCCTTATATAAATATCTTCGATTAGGTAGTATTTCAAAATATGTGAATTGTAGACCCTTTTGTGGTTGGTTTTGTTGCTGCTTGTTCAGGGCAAAATAAAATTGCAAGTAATCATCTTAGCATGGAGAAATGCATTTAATGAGTTCCAGAATCTAAAATGATTTGCTCCAGCTCTTTTTAACAGTCATCTGTATTCCATTGCCGATATTTTATTAGACAGGCATTTAATTAAAGGAAGTCTGTGGGCCAGATTCTTCCCCACATATGTGATTCATATTTGGGAATTTCTCACAGATTTATCTCACCAAATTGTGCCATGTGGCCTGCACTTAAAATGTGGATAACTCCGATTTTATTCTCAAGAACTTCTTTGAAGATTCAAGCCACACAATGCTAAAAATAGCGAGGCCTGCAAAACTAAAATACAGCGTGAGTCTCATGAAATTTCCACCCAGTGTACAAAATCCAAGCTGTCCTCAACTGAGTCAGACACTCAACTTGCATTATTAGCCCTGGATTCATTTGGATTGTGGTTGCCAAGCAGTTTCTGAAAGAAGAAAAAAATGAAAACAGTAAACTGCCCTTTTAACTTGTATTTAAAACGTTGGGAATGCACATATCTATAACATCTGTGTTCACATGCTTTTAATCAGCTTTTCCCCACTTAACGTGTTATTCCATATTTCAACACAGATTGGGTTTGGTGCCGGTGTAGCCATTAGTGAGTCATTGGGCTACCGGCAGGCCCACCCTTCAATTAAGAATCCTGGGGCCTCCCTCATATCATAGTTAGGTTTATTTTGAGTCGATTTGCTTCTGTCTCCATCACCCTTCTCTGCCTAGGCCCTTATTCTTGTTAGCCAGGGTTTACGAGATCGCAGAGCCGCCTTCCCAGGAAAGGCCCTTTTTCTTAGATCTTCTCTGTTGTGTATAAACATCCCTCTTCTGACAGTGCTGAGCTCAGTTACCCTAAGGCTGGCCTACCTCTAGTTAAGTGTGTTTTAATTTCTTTTCTTTTTTTAATATATTTTTATTGATTTTTTACAGAGAGAGGGATAGAGAGTTAGAAACATAGATGAGAGAGAGTCATCGATCAGATGCTTCTTGCACACCCCCTACTGGGGATATGCCCGCAACCAAGGTACATGCCCTTGACCGGAATCGAACCCGGGACCTTTCAGTCTGCAGGCCGATGCTCTATCCACTGAGCCAAACTGGTTTCGGCGTCTGTTTTAATTTCTGCAGATTTTACAAATCAAACTGAAAAGGAGTCACTCTGTGCAATAGCGCAAGTCTCCTTGAACCTAAAAGAGGTGGACATTGTAAAGTAACCCATTGCAGGTAGCTCTCCGACGAGGTTGACATTCAGCCACCTTAGCCGAGTCCATAAGATCCGATGGCAGGAAGGTACTGGCGAGTGGCCTTCTACCACCAGTAAGTGATTAAGGAACTTGACTCTGGCGACATTAAAGAATTTACTGGTGCTGTGTTTTCCTTGTTAGTTTAATCCCATCTGTTTCTGTTTATTTGAGTGAAACTTAATACAGGAAAACAGGGTCCCTAGTGTACGTGTGTGCATACCTCTAACACTGGTTGCTGGTGTTTAAAACATAGCCATGACTTTCAGATCAAAATAAGCATGCCACTTAATATAGCAGTTTTCTTGTTATTAAAAAATAATAATAATAGTGAAAGCAGAAAATATAAATATGCATGATGATTGGCCTAGTGTTGTAGGTATCAAAGTGGCCTGGTTGCCACCTGTTTAGATGCATACTAAAAAAGAGCCACTTACTGTTTTCTTGGGTTGTAACCTAGAGATTTTCAAGTATTTTCCCTGTGAAGAAAGGTTGTACATGCCGATTTGAATGCCCTGTAAATATTGGAAGTGGGTAGAGTCTTTTATTATTATTATTTTTTAAAGTTCTTCATAAAATAGCGTTTAGCTGCAAAAATCATAGAAGAAACTTATAGCACAAGTAACATTTTCTTTTTCTTTTCTAGTGAGAGCAAGTAGACACCTGGTGGAAGCTAGGGGAGAATGAGGAAATCTTTCCCTGAAAGCTTTCCAGATTGAATAGCTTCTGATTTGTTCAGGTCATTTCACTGTGAATTGACTGAATGATGCAGATCCCCAGCTTAGCCTAGAAACTGCCTTCAGGATCTTCTTGGTCTCTGGCATGTGGTTATAACTTGCAGTGGAAGGTAGCTCATTTGTGTCTTCATGTGGGCCCCAGATCAGGTTACTCTGATATGTCTTGGGGTGGTTTTATGTTAGACAGCAGAGAGGATTAAAAACCAACTGTTGACATGGGCTGTCTGCAGGGTTGATGCCGTTCATGCAATCATGGAAATGGTACTGGAAGATACTTGACTTTCTCCTGGGCCAGGTGCAACGATTTCAGAATATTGAAGAGTAGAAGTCACTGTAAAATGCAGCACAAACCAAGGGCACGAAGGAAGGAAGGAAGGAAGGAAGGGAAAGAGTGTGTGTGTGTGTGTGTGTGTGTGTAGCAAAAAACATGACTTGGAGATGGAGGTGATACTGGGGTGTGTGGCCACCATGCTCCTGCTTTATTATAAGTTTGGGTTCTTAACTGGCTCTCAACCAGGACACAAGTAGAAGGGTCATTTTGGAGCCTGCAATGGTGTGGACGGAGGCCTGTCATTACTCCTGTTTGAGCTTTCTGGCTCATGAAACTGGGCTAACAACTGCTTTTTCCTGGGCCTCAAAGTTCCTTTGTAAGAATTAAGTCTTTGTCAACTCTGCCTGCAGTGGAATGTAGAAAGACCAAAGAGAATATGTTTTCCTTAGTCAAGAACACACATCTGCTGCTCTCTCTCCACGCACCTAAATGAAAGATGGATTCCATCCCTTACGCTCACCCCCTTTCTGCCTGGAAAGTTGCCACAAAAACCTAACTAACCAAATCTCACCAGCTTGGGCTATATTATTAATCCAGCTCCCTTCTGTTCTCTCTGTGTGTGTATTTAATACTAGAGATGAAATACTTTATTAAAATGTTCTAATACACCAAATTAATTTTAAAATAGAAAAGGCTGGGAACTTCATTCTCATTTTTGTCATTTGTTTAATAAATTTGAGACATTTTTCTGTTGTACCATTGTATGCACTGTTTTGTCAGCATGTACCTATCTCAAAGAGGAAGCTTTTTTTCGACATTCTGTCTTGATCCTCAAAGCATGGTATGCCTTCTGTTCCCTGCATTATTGGAGCACTGTCTGATGTCTTTTTGGTTTTTTTGCTTTGTTTTTCCACTGCTGAATACTGATTTGTATTTGAAATACCTGTTTCCTCTAGTGATCCTGCTCACTCAATGGCAAGCGTTAGTGCTGACTCAGGCTGTTGTTCATCCGGGTGCCATCTCACTAAGGGGAGGGGAGGGGAGGAGAGCGGAAGGTGAAGAGACTTCACTTTTCTGATTTCACCCGCTGATGAGCCTGAACTTTGTCCTGTGAGTGCACAGGGCTGGGGAGCCCTTGGAAGTGAGCAGAATCACTGTGGATGGGGGAGAGGGCCCAAGGAAACAGAGAGCATCTGTGACCGTAGCCTGCATCAGGGAGCTCAGACAGCTAACCAGAGATGGGCTTCGGACTTTGAACGGGACCTCTATTCAAATGGGAATAGAGAAGTGGACATCGTTCATGTCTGTAACAGAACTTAGTTGTGTGTTTGCTTTGGTTGCAGGGGGTGGGGGTGGGGAGGTGGGTGGGGATGTAGAGAAGACCTCACTGAGCTCAGCCCCATTGGCTTCTCAATGGCCAATATGCCATTTTCAGTTCTGAAATGTACCCCCAATGTAGGCTCTCACAGATACTGTCTGGTTTCGTCTCCCCGTGGCCTAAGGGTGCACAGTCTGGATAAAGCATGGATCTACACTCCTGGGGAGGCTGCTGGCCTCTCAGTAACAGTGCGCTTGGTGGTTCTCTCAGCATGGAAGGCCAAACTCATGTAACAGTGTATGCACGGTTTTAATATTTCTTGTTAATCTGGACTGAAGAGGCTTTTACTTGTCCTAACAGGTATCTCGCTGTAAACACTGTCAATTGTAACTGTTCTTTCCCACTGATGCCTGACGCTTTATCCTGAGTACAAGATGGTATTTTTCATTGGTACGAAGCACCATGTCCGAACACTGCCACCCCCATGTTCCAACCAAGGAGAATTCTCCTTTATCTCTTCCCCATCCGTAAGAACAAGCTAGTGCACCTGCTGTCATGTTTCCGGCGGTAGCATTGCTCTCTTTCTTTTTCTGCCAGTTGCACCACTGTTGCTTTTCTGAATTGCTTGAGGAATGGTGAAGGTGATGTTTAGCTGCTTGTAAAACTTTTCTTAAAGGAACTTGGTCTGAAAAACACGTATATATACGTTACCCTCCACAGCCTAAAGTATCAGGAAGAGGACACTACCACTGTGATTGGTAATCCTGTGCCCTGGGTTTTCTTATGGAACCTTATCATGTCAAGAAAACTTGGTCAATGTGGAAAAATTTTTTTCCACATAGCCCATTGGGGTGGGACCCAGCTTAGTTATCAGAGTAGAGTGAATCCTGCCCATTCTAGAGACTGCCCATTATTCAACACAATACTGACCTTTCTTTGATAACTGGCTTTCCAATGCAGACAGTCTCCAGAGAGAGTTCGTTGTATTTTCTTTTAGAGGGAGATTATAATTTAAAAAGAGCCTTTTTTTAAAAAAAAAAAATAGATTAAAAACTCCCCCTGCATTTCCTGTATGTGCCTTTGGAGCATATTCTGGGTATAGAGCAAGAAAAATCTCTTATATTTTGGGACCAAGTTACAGGAAACAAATCATGAGAGGTGAGTGGACTCTAAAAGCTTGCCAAATAAAGGTGTTTATTTGAGGGAATATTGAAGAATCAGCATAGATGCTTTTAAAATCGTTATACTTTTTAAATATTTCAAAAGAGGGCTTGAGAAAGCAATCAGTATTCACATTTTCTTCAATATTCTCATTCTCAAATATTTAAATATTGTTGAACAGATCTGCGGATTATTATTTTTAAAGTTATTGTCAGGTTTTCTAGTGTCCTCCCTTATCAGGAAAAATGACACTTATCCCATTTAAAAAACGGAGATTACCGGTTTACGGCCAGTTTAACACACTGCAGCATTGGGTATCATTAAGAACTAGAAAATGCCCTCCCCTCAGACTTGTGTGAGTTTGTCCTGAAGCCTTGAGTACAGTTGGAGGCAGTGGATGGGCCGAGGCGGCTTGTGCCTGATCCCACAGTGGGAATCCAGGCGGGCCTTGGCCTGCTGATCAGAAACTGTTCCCCTGTTTATGTGTCACCGGTGAAGAGCTGGTCCGGAGAGGCTGCGGCCCTGCCAGCTTCCCCAGAGCAGACAGGAGAGAAGGATGATGAGTGTTTTTCTTTAAAAAGATGGAGAAGCGAAGCCAGTTTCTGGGCTGGGCGATAAGTGGAAATCCATAAGTCTAGCGGTGCTGATCTGAAGTTCTCATGGTTTGTGCCATGAGAATGTGTGCATGTAGAAGAGTTTTAGAAAGTCTGTACCAGAAATGCTTCCCTGGAGGGCGATATTCATGAAGGCATTTCCAGTTCCTGGGGTGACGTACACTCAGCCCTCTTGATACAGATGAATGGCAGGGAGGAGGACATGGGGCAGGGGCAGGAGAATAGGGGGGAGGGGTGGGGAGAGGTGTAAATCATTATCAAAGAGGTGAAGGATTCGAGAGCTATTAACTGAAAATATAACCGAATGCTTAAAAAAAAAAATGCTGGGCGATTTCTAGAAATAGGAAATATAGTTTGTAAAAAAAGAATCAGAAGCTTCCATACTTTTAGGATCTGCCTGACCTTTTTCTAATCTCTTCAGACTTCTTTTCACCTATTGCCTTAATACCCAGGTGCTTTCTGGAAAGGCCCCCCTCACTTTATTTACCCAGAGGCCCTTGCTGAAAGAAATTCCTTTGTTGTCAATTTGTCACAGAGTGGGGGGAAAAGAAAATTCCCAAGGGTTAATAAGTTCGCAGAGTAGGAATGAGCTGTCAGTCACAATTTCTCCTTGCCCAGGACTGTGCCTTCAGAGCGGGCGGCAGGCTGCATGATGGGAGCAGGCTGTGTACGTCTAGTGGACTCATTTTATCTAACCACGCAACTGTGCTGGCTTGCTTTGGAAAATGGGCTACTTCAATGAAAATTGCTTACATGTAGGTCTAATAGCTGTCACCTTAGACTCAGCTCTTCCCTCTTGATTGAAGTTGGGCCCAGTGTGAGCACCGGTTAGCACCGTGTTTATCACATGTTGGTGCCACATCAGAGAGAATATCAATGACTCCTTAAGCTGCCAAATTCTACCGAACACCCTCATCATTCTACTTCATTAGTTGCTGAGTGGCAAATGAGTTACACATTTCTGTTTGGACCATGTCACCTATACATTCCAAAGCCTCGAGTAGATGATTCTTCCCCAAGGATGCAGCTCAAGCGAGCAAAATCGCACTGGAGAGTGTTAGGCCTTTTCCTGCCTCAGCATTGCTGATAGATTCCCAGAACCGGCTTTTGTCCTCGCTGGCTTATTGGTCTAACAGTGTACACTCGTCACCCTGCCTTTCTTAGGCCCCAGCAAACCAGTTGCAGCAGCTGCTCCAGACGTGGAAATGGGCCACCCGAATTCAGCCGGTAGTAAAACGTATCTTGGGGCTGTCTGGGTGAATGAGGCAGGCTTCCCCCCAACTACCTGGGCCTGACCCGGGGCTGTCCCCTCCTCAGCCTAGGAACACGGGTTGTTGTGACGCTTGTGTTCAGTGTCGTTTTCTGAGCCCCGTCTCCGATGTGGTCCATTGGGAATTATCCCAGACGGCTGTCCTTGAAACGGGTCCTGCCTTCTTGACAGGTGGCGTCTATCCTGAAGCCCTCCTCTGTTCGCTCATGCTTCCAGCGGCTCAGTCCTCTGAAGAGCAGCGTCCCGGGGGGGGGGGGTGCACCAGGGCAGCAGCTTTTGACCTTTGGAGAGTGGAAGTGCTTGTACTCGAGCGTGATCACCCTTATTTTCTCCCTCACAATGTGGCACTGGGTCTTTTATCTGCTGCTGGATGCTGTCCAGGGCCTAATTGGTACTGTTTCTCTCCTCCCCCCTCCTCTTCAAGCTAGCCTTCTGCTTTTTCTTCTTGGCTCCAACTCTTTCAATGACAAGGGGAATGCTTTCTCTGTTCCACGCCCCTGCAAATGCAAAGCCCAGCGCCTTCTCACTTAACACTGCCTCACCTGATCTCGCGCACAGCGTGAGAGCTGAAGGTAAGCCCCCAAATTCTACCAGATGATGGCTGGTGGACAAAAAAAGCGTGACTCGCCAACAGCAACTCACAAATGCATGGACTGTTTTCATCTCCAGACAGACTGCCAGAATTTCTCTTTTCTAATTCCTATTTGTAGCGATAACATTTTAATTTTTGTGATTCAAGAAAAAAAAGAAAAAAAAGAATAGTGTAGTACCGTGAAGCAATTGCAGTTCTCATTGTTGTCACTATTTCTATTTCACGAGTTTCAATTCTTTCTAAATCATTGTATTCAGTTGTGCACTGGTGTCAATAAAATTGGCATTTGTGAAGCAATTTCTGGCCTTTTTTCTCTGGGTTTTACTGGGTCTGGTGGTGTGTGGGGTGATGGGGTCTTTGTCTAACACCTGGATTTCATTTCAATGATTGCAAAATAAAATGCAAGGATTTAAATGCAAGGGTTTTTTTTCAATGGGAACTTCCTGATTCTGCTTTTCCTCATGTTTTCTAATCTTGTTCTTCAGAGAGCATTGTACTGACCAGTAGGTAGTGGGCAGGATGCATGCGTTTTTCGTTGTTTTTCTGGGTGTGGCAGCTTCTCACCCATGTGTCGGTGACACAGCTAGCTGACCACCCTGGGACTGGGCGGGGGCTGGTGGTGGTTTCTCCATGGTTGGCTCAGACTGGGATCAAGTTCACTACCCTATTTCATTCTAGCCTGTCCTATCTTATAACTTCAAAATGGATATGACAATCAGAGGGAGAGGATAGATGTAAAAAAAAAAAAAAAAAAAGCTGGAGGGAGGGGGATTACGCCCAGAAAATGGCACTTCACGATTTTCTTCAAGATCCGTGATAGCGTGAGGCGTAACAATGAACTGAAACTGCATGTTGGAAAATGGAGAAATCATTGACATTGTCTTTCCTTATAATGGCAACAGGCAAGACTGCTGGCTGCTTTAACTCTGTTTGCCCTCATACTAGTTCTAGTAAATCCACATTAGGTAAGAACACAGAGGTTAGAGGTACGTGTGAAACATCCTGTTTGGCTTCCATGGTTTGAGGGGTTGATCATTGCAAGATTCTGTTGGCAAGGAGTTTCCTGTACGCGTCATCTCCTTTGGCTGACGCACAGTGGATAATTACACACTTCTGCATTGTTTCATATGGCCTCCTTTTCAGAGCAATCATTAATCACCTGTCAATTTTTGACTTATAAAAGGGTCTTGGGATAATGTAATGACCTCCAGCTTTGCATTTTTAAGCGACCACCTTGGCGTGTAAATGTGATGCTAGTGTTTCTGTCCCAAACAGTGAGAGAGACATGGAGTGACACCACCAGGTATACCGAGCTTGTGTCTGTTCTCTGTCGACGGGGGAGGTAGCCGCTTTACCTTTCTTTAGTGGTGGCCCTTTGCTACGAGATGTAGTCTGTCCTCGCTGCTCCAGTCGTCACGTCTCCTATTAGCATAGCTCTATCCCCTAGTCATTTCCCACGTCTCCTTGTAATGTAGACGCTGTCTTTCTTGAGTAATTCTTAGAAGCTAAGGCAATAGTGAGGGGATGATTCTATGTGGGGATACACTATATTTTTAAACTGCTGTGATTCTCTAAGCAGAGTTCTCGACCTTATCATTCATTATATAATATAACTGAGGCTCCATTGAATTACTCATACTATGCTATCTCTGTTAAGGTAGCTACCACTTAGAAAAAAAAAAAAAAAGTAGAAAGTAATGAAGCCATGAAGTTTACCCTTGAGTAGTCCAGGTTCTAAAGATTTGAAAAGGTGAGATTATAAGTAGAAATCAGGTCCCAGAGGAATTACTTTTTTTTTTTTTTTTAATACTTCTCATCCCCAAACAGGCTCCCTGACTGGTAGCCCTCACCTTTCAGAGCTGTCCATCAACTCGCAGGGAGGAGCGGTTCCCGCCAGCGTGATCTTGTCTCCCAACCTGAGCCCCGACACCAAGCAGGCCTCCCCCTTGGTCAGCCCGCTGCTGAACGACCAGCCGTGCCCACGGACCGACGAGGAGGAGGAAGGCCGGAGAAAGGTGGGGGGATTCGTGCACGTGAGCATGTTACTCTTTTTCGAAAGTGTGGTGGTATGCATAACGTAACACTGGCCATTTCGCCATTGTTAAGGTTAGAGTTCAGTGACATGAAGTACATTTTTTAAAAGATATATTTTATTGATTTTTTACAGAGAGGAAGGGAGAAAGATAGAAACATCGATGAGAGAGTCATCGATCAGCTGCCTCTTGCACGCCCCCTACCGGGGATGTGCACGCAACCAAGGTACATGCCCTTGACCGGAATCGAACCCGGGGCCCTTCAGTCCGCAGACCGACGCTCTATCCATTGAGCCAAACCGGTTTCAGCTGAAGTATATTTTTTAATGTTTTTATTTTGTTAATCCTTACCCGAGATATGATTCTATTGATCACATAACTGAGGCTCCTTTGAATTACTCATATTATTATGATACTCATATTATTATGCTATCGCAATTAAGGCAGCTGCCACTTAGAAAAAAAGAGTAGAAAATAAGGAAGCACATTTAAGTGTGCGCGTTAAGCTTTTAGAGCGTGTGGAAGGGAGAGATTGAGAGAAGCATTGTTTGGCTACCTCCTGCTCGCGCCCTAACCAGGGCCATAGCCTGCGACCTCGCTTCACCAGAATTGAACCTGGGGATCTCCAGTCTGCAGGCCGAGGCTCTATCCACTGGGCCAAACCGGCTACGGTGACATTAAGTAGCATTTGCATTATTGTATAACCATCAACACTATTTATTTCCAGAACTTTGTCATCATAACTTTGTACTGTAACTCTGTACCTATTGAACAATAATTCTCCACCCCCAGCCTCCAGAAACCACTATTCTGCTTTCTGTCTCTGTGGATTTCACTGCTCTAGGAACCTCATATACTAAGTGGAATCCTAAAGTTCTTATCCCTTTGTGGTTGGTTAATTTCACTCAGCAGAATATCCTCAAGGTTCATCCATGTTGTAGCACATGTTGCACTTTTCTTCATTTTTAAGGTTGAATAATATTCCAGTGCATGGATGTACCCCATTTTGCGTGTCCATTCATGTGTTGGTGGAGAGTTGGGTGATTTTCCAACTGCAGATACTGCTGCCAGGAACATGGTGGGCCAGTATCTTGCATATCCTAGGTGGGCTCCTGTGGTGCAAGCAAGGTGACTAACACTAATGGATTTCTTTTTACTTATTGTTTAAAGAGAAAATAGACTCTAGCCGAATTGGTTAGAGCAATAGTCGGCAAACTCATTAGTCAACAGAGCGGCAAGCCAATCACTGGGTTTTGAGTGTCATCTCAATATGCCAAGTTTGCCAACCACTGGGTTAGAGTGTCATTCTCAATATGCCTAGGTTGTGGGTTCGATCCCCGGTCAGGGCACATCAAGAACCAACCAATGAATGCATAAGTAAGAGCAACAACAAATCCCTCTCATAAGTAAGAGCAACATCAAATGTCTCTCTAGTCAATTTTTAAAAAGAAATTAAGAGAAAGTAAAAACAATGATGGGCCTGCTCAAGAGTGGTGCCGCCTGCCCACCTAACCGGCGGATTCCAGAGGATGGAGTCACACTGGTGTCCCCAGCTGCCTGCACCCTTGTCCCTTTGTCCCAGCCACCCTCTGCGTGGCTTCTATTTTCTGAACACCAGCCCCACCGGCCACAGGACCCAGGACAAAGGCCATTGTGGTTTCTGTTTCATTTATTTCCTTGAAGATTGCATCACTAGGCCATTTTACTCATTAATTAGCTTTTCAGATGTCCAATTGTGGACGAATAGTCCTCCTTGGTGTAGCCTACCCATTCGAGGCCTTTCCCTGAGGGTAATATTCGCATGGGAACATAAATTCCTAGACTGTTTTCTCATCATGGAAATCCACTCTCTTACTAGCCATAGTTCCTCTCACACAAAAAAGAATGCATATGAGTTTATTTACACTTGATCCTAGCTAACAAAAGATTATAAGTTAGCCATGTTCCATTTTCTTATAGTCAAGATATTCTTAGACACTCATACTAAAAAATGATGATGTCTTGTTTCTTTTTATGGACTTGGCAGCGATTCCCAACTGACAAAGCATACTTCATCGCTAAGGAAGTGTCTACCACGGAGCGAACATATCTGAAGGACCTTGAAGTCATCACCTCGGTATGTGTAGCATTTCCCCTAAAGCATCAGATTACATCATTTATCTCCATGAATACCCAGCTTTAGGAGAGAAGCTGGATCTAATTAAATGTTGGATTGTCTAGATTACAGAAATTAAGATAGTAATAATATAATTAATTTGGAATGCGCTCTACAAAAAGTTTTATAGTTGTGATTTTTTTTTTTCAAGTGTGGAGGCAGGATGTGTCTAAAGTGGAGAAAATGGAAACTAAACATTTTACTGTCTGCATGCACTGATGCAGAACATTGTGCGTATTTTGCCCGTTGTCAGATGTGGATATTTATTTATTTTTGCTTGAAGGAGACCTCACAGGGAATAGAAGCCTCGTTTTTATCTTCCATAATAAATTGAGCCATGTCAGCAAAATCTGCCAGAAGTCTGTCTTTTATTATTTTAATCGGTTCTGGCCAGCCCTGGAAACAAATGTAAAGCCGTGCAGATGTCTTTGTGACCCCTGAGTGCGGGAGATGAGCTGGCCTTCTGGAGGTCAGCGGGGTCACTGGGCGTGTGTGCATCCTCCGGGGCGTCCTGCGTGGTCACTGGCCTTGGCAGGAGCTCAGGAGACATCCTGGGACCCAGCCCGGCCGCACCCCCGCAGCATGACTGACACTGTGAAGGCAGCGGCTTTATCTCCCTGGTTCAGCCACCTTCGTGCTTAGAATTTTTACAAAGGAGAGGAGATGGAAGTTCCTGAAGGACTGAGCCAGGGCGGGTCGGTGCTGTAAACCAGGATTGCCCAGCGAGCTGGCTCGATGGAGGTTTTGATTTGAGGAGCTGCCCGTTTCAGAGATCTGTCCTGGCCTCGGCAGTTTTTTCCGGTAACCAGTCGCGGGAAGCAGGAATGAAGAGATGAGTGCTTCTCATTCCATTGGATGAAGGGGGACAAGCAGTGAGGCCTGGAAGTCCCTGGGGCCCCTGAGAGGGTGCAGACCCAGTAGGGAGGACTCTGTGCTCCAGGCTCAGGTGGCTGCGGCATCACTTCCGAATTGCAGACTCTCGTTCATCTCTTCACTTCTAAGTGTGGCCTCCTTTTCTTCCCAGTGGTTTCAGAGCGCAGTGAGCAAGGAGGACTCCATGCCCGAAACACTGAAAAGTCTCATATTCCCGAACTTTGAACCTTTGCACAAATTTCATACAAATTTTCTCAAGGAAATCGAGCAACGACTAGCCCTCTGGTGAGTACAGTTATGTTTAACAATTATATCTCCCCCCCCCCACCCCCACCCCACACACACACCTTTCCTCTTGCTCTTTCCATTGTTGCTTCTATGTTGTTCCTTTTAAGCAGCCGTCATGAGAACAGGTAAGAGCAAGAAACTGGCTTAAGACAAGCCAACCTTAAAACAATGTCCAGTAAAGTTCTGCATGTATTTAGATTTCATCCTGAATCTTTCCCCCTTAATTTATAATTCTTCAAAATGCATGTTTTTGTATGATAATTAAATGAATGTCATGAAGTAAAGGTAGTAGTTACTTCTGGGAGAAACTTTTTGAAGTGTTGGTAATATTTCGCTGGTGCTTGCTTTATAGTTATAGTTAAGTGTCTGTATACTGTATCTCATGATGCAGTTTTCAGTATTATATTTCACTGTTTAAAAAATGCTTTAAAAGATACAGAGTCCTATGCAACACACACACACACACACACCCACACACACACCTTGAATCCCATTTCTAGGAGTTTATATTAAGGATTTTAATATGTGGAATGGCATGACAAAGATCTTTGTGGCAGGATTAAAAGATTAGAAATAGCCCTGGCCAGCGTGCTCAATTGGTTGGGAATCAAACCTGCAACCCTTCGATTGCAGGTTTGATTCCCAGTCAGGGCACAAGCCCACGTTGTGAGCTCAATGCCCAGGTTGTGGGCTCGATCCCCCGTAGGGGGTGTGCAGGAGTCAGCCAATTGATGTGTCCTTTTCGTACTGATGTTTCTCTCTCCCTCGCCCTTCCTCTCTGTCTAATAATCAATAAAACAATTTTTTAAAAGATTAGAAATGACCTAAATGTCCGTGAATAGCAGATTGGCTATAAATAATGTTACCTCTGTTTATGGAACCAAGTAAACATTAATCTGGGAGGAGAGTGTCAGCGGGAAAGCAGGAAGGACTATGTATTGTAGAATGCAAAATCTGAGGCATCCTTACCTCAACTAGAACCTTTTTGAGAACAATTCTTCTGGGGTTTGTTAACACAGTTATATGTAGACTCAGAGAGGGTTGACGGTTTAACTAAACACGCATTTAAAAAAGGCCAGGAGAAAAGTAGCAAAAGGCTTCCTCTGAGTTTTTGGCAGAAATGGGACCCACTATTTGGGGGAAAGTGGTTTCTAGGACATTAGACTGTAGAACCTGAAGGAGCCGGGATGATTCTCTTTCCCAGGTGATCTCAGGTCATGGGTTCAAGCATCAGCTTGGCCGGTTAACAGAGCTGCTTCCTCTGCTATGAAGTGAAGGTGCTCAGGGGTCCAGCTTTGTCTGTTCTTTGTACCAAGAGGTAATTACTGCCCATTTCTCTTTCCTCTGATGGAAGGGTGAGAGGCTGCACTAAGATACCTCAGGGCGGAGGGTACAGCCAGGATGAGAAATAACAGCACAGCGCCAGCCTCCCTGAGCGTGGGGAGGGACAGGAAGTGCCACTGTAGGGTCTTACTCTTGGTGCTGTGAGTAGAAGAGACAGACCACTTTTCAAAATTAACCAAAAATTTAAAAAAATCAACATCATCCAACTTTAGCTTACCTTCCCAAGTTAGTCTCCCTGGAAACTCCTGGTTGTGACTTGCCCTGTGGCCTCATCATTCCTACGGAGTGGAATGATGCTATCACAATGGAGGCAAAGACTTCACAGCTCGGGAGAAACCTGTACACAGTTGGTTTGCCGGCCAGTGAGACGTATGCCGACAAAGTCTTCACCTTCCCAGGGTTCAGAGCATCCTTGTTGGGTGTGTTTTTTGTTTGTTTGTTTATTTTTTTTTAATATATTTTATTAATTCTTTACAGAGAGGAAGGGAGAGAGATAGAGAGTTAGAAACATCAATCAGCTGTCTCCTACACACACCCTACTGAGGAAGTGCCCACAACCAAGGTACATGCCCTTGATCGGAATCGAACCCATGACCCTTCAGTCTGCAGGCCGACACTCTACCCACTGAGCCAAACTGGTTTTGGCTATTGTTGTTGTTTTTAAAAAATTTTTTCAAACACTTACAATTTTCACTTTAAATGCAAAATAGCGGATAAAAAGAAAAAAATATTGAAAAACATCATCCTGACTCTTTGCCCCACATACAGTCATCAGCTTTTGATATTTGCTTTTAGGTAAATAGGTGAAAAAATAAGCACAAACTTGAAACTATTCTTTTGCTCCAAAAGAAACAAAGTTGAGGGATTATGCTTAACAGATGTGTGATCTCCATCCAAAAATGGTTTCTCTGCTAATCCACAGCCTTGCCACATACTACACTCACTCCTTCCTTCTCAAGCAGGTCTTCGTTTGAGCATATGTTCTTGCAACTGACTGTGTTCCTTAATACTCATTAAGGTTGCAAAATAATATTGAATGTTGGCTGTAGTTTTAAAAAATAAAAATTAGCAAATAAAAAAATCATTAAGGTTGCTATAGAAACGCACGGGGCTAGCACCAGACCACACAGCGGATACGATGCAGGGAGGACCTTTAGATGATGGATGCTCGGGAACATCTGGTGCTGACCCGAGCCAGCTGGCCTCCCAGCACAGCCCGCTGCCTGCATGGGACAGCTGGCTCCTGCTCATGCTCTGAAGGTCCAGCAGGGGCCTCCACTTCTCCAAATTACAATAAATGTCTCACCAACTCCACCTGGAGCTGGACTCCTCCCCAACCAAGTCAGCCTTAGAGGAGGCGCTACACTCAGCACCAAAGCAGCAGGGCAAGAGACTCCTGACCATCCTGCAAGAAACCCACAAACCATGATCACTCCTAGCCTGCTCCCCTGGGCTGGCTCTGTGCACCACCAGATCCCAACAGCCGATTCCTCACCTTGTAACGGTGTTTCCATCCCCTACCCCCACCTCCCACCACCCCCAGGAGAACAGGGAAAGAGAGACAATGGGAGCCCAAGTTTGGCATGCAAACCCCAAGGACTTGGCTTCTTCAGCGTTATCAGCAGCTTTGTAGACACAGCCAATGCTAGTCCCTTGACACGTGGAAGAAAATATTTCATTAATGCTGCAAGAACTAATGACCACTTTCATTTAGACCTTGAACCAGCATATCTTTAATGTTCCCAACCCAGCAGGATAAGTTGTCATGCCTAATATAAATTGTCACCATCCCAACATTGTGATCTGAATGTATGGCGCATTGCTGCAGGTGTTAGGTGACTGGCATCATTGTTGAGGATAAAAGGCAGCACATGAGCTGCAGAAACACAGGTAAGAGTGACCTGAGAGGTTGAAACACATGGTCACTGATCACAGCTTCAAGGACAGAGAAAGCTTAGGGTATATATACCTATGTGCACTGTGGGCTCAGAGCTGATGTCCCTATGGCATGTTTCATCCACAAGGCAGTTGACTTAAGTAATGTTGGGGAAGTCACACATAGGACACAGCATCAGTTGGCATTACCCGGCAGCCCAGCATGGTGGCATTCACTGGCTCTTGCCACCAGAGAGAACGTTGGAGAGCTGTATTTCATTCTGGAAGTAAATGCCACACTTTTGGATTTATCTGTGACTGTAAATCTTTAGCATCTGGACCTTGTCTGTGAAAGAACATCAGTTGCTTAAAAGCCAGCTGCTGACATTTGAGTCTTTCAGTAGAGTCTCTTTCAAAGACCTGTAATTTTATTCATGTTTTATATGAAAATACCAGAAAGCATATAAAAGACTCAAAGCCAGAGGGAGAGCAGATCGTCCATGTGCAGCTCAGTTGACATGACCTTCGGTAGCCTTGCAAGAGTGGACTCAAACCAAATTGATGACATGTCTCAGGAATAAATGTAAAAGTCTGTGATTAAGTTCAACTAATCAATTCTTCAATGCAGGATGAGGAAGACATGGCTTGACAGGGATTCAGGGGAAAAGGCTGAATGGGTTTAGTGTGAGCAGGTAGGATAACATGGAGATAAGCCAGTGTCTGTGTCTGTAGCTGTCAACATTGGCTTCTCTTAAAATTCACCTGGAAGCTTAAAGAATCGTGCTATCCGGGCAGAACCCCAGATCAGTTATATGAGAATCCCTGAGAAGTGAGACCTAAGCGTCAGTAGTGACTAAAGCTTCCTGGGTAATTCCCACATGTAGCCAAGGTCACAACCCTCTACCCTAGACTGCCATACTTGGAAGAGACCAGAGTATGAAAGACAATTTCCCCTTGAAACGTCAAGGCTCAGAGCTCCTTCAGAGTACTCTGCCCAGTTCTGAGTTTCACATTTGAAATGGAATAATAAGAGAATGCATTTATTTATTTATTTTAAATGATTGTTGGCTTTGTATGCATATATGGATGGTCCATGGACACAGACAGTGGTGCCGTGAGGGCCTGGGGTGGGGGGAGCGTGGATGGGCTGGAGGAGGGCCAATGGGGAGGAAAAGGGGACATATGTATTAGTTTCAACAATAAAGAATTATTTTTAAAAAATGATTGTTGGAACTTATGAGCATTTGGTCTAGAAGAGAGAAGTTTTTAGAAAATATGATGGACTCTCTTCAGGATGATCATATGAAAAAAGGAGTACATGTCTTCTTAGTTGTCCCAGAGGGCAACATGTAAACAAAGGATTGAATTTCCGAAGAGGTGCGTTGTGTCTGAGTACAGGAGAGGGCTTCCTAACACCACGGGCTGCTTAGCATTGAGGAGCTGCCTCAACAGGTGATAAGCTCCCCATTGGGGCTCCTTGAGCAGAGCTTGACTGTTTGCAGGTATTTATTGGGTGAACCCCCAAACCTGGCCGTGCATCAGGGTCACCTGGGGATGGGGGAGGGGAAGTTTGGGGAAAACGCTGATTTTCAGGCTGATCCAGCCCTCCTCAATCAGATCACTGAGGGGAGAGACAGGTACTTATTTCTTAAAGTGCTTCTGAGATAACTGTGATGACTACCTTTTCTGGAACCACTGATGTGGTGAGCTTCCAACAAATCTGTGATCCTTTGATTTACCTTTTGCTTATAACTTTTGTTGCTTTTTTCTTCACACAATGAATGAACACATGAGTGGACAGGGGGGTGAGGCTGAGAGCATCAGGCTTTGCCCACTGAGACTTGCATTCTCAGAGGAGGGGCCGGGCCTGTAGGGGAAGGAGGTCCAGGCCAGGTCTGCCTTTGAGAACATGTGGGCCATCAATGCCTGCCCAGAGGAGCCAGCCTGTGAGTGAGTATAGTCAGTGAGAAGAACGGACACAGGAAAGTTCACCAAGATAAGAGTTCACACTGAAGTACGACTGACAGACCATATGTAAGTGTGTGTGTGTGCACATACTATGAAAAGCATGGTTGGCTCATGCAGGCTGTGATGACTGCAATCCACATTCACCACCACACCATCTGAGGTCTGCGTCTCGCTGTCCATGGCCCTTGCAGTTTCGTTTCTTCTGTAAAAGATGGAGTGCAGTCTCCACCTCATACAGCCTTCCCTGAACTAATGAGACCATGCTGTGTTCTGCCCCACACATAGAAAGGGGGAAAGCTGATCATTGTTTGAAATAAACTCTTTAGTTTGAAATAATTTTAGAGTTACAGAAAAGTTGCCAAGACAGTAGTTGCTGCACATCCCTCCCCCCTCCTCCTCCCCTGATGTCAGTCTCTAGTTTCACCTTGCACTTCGGTCAAAACTCAGAGGCCAGGGTTGGCCACTATTAACTAAGCCCCAGACTTTATTCAGTGGTATTTTAAATTATCGATATTATTTAATGGAAAGAAGTCTGAAGTTTACTGTGTCCCTAAAGTTCCCCAGAGTTTGGTACTTAAATGACAGCCACCATGCTTCCATATGCTTCCATCAAAAGTGGGAAATCAGAGGAGAAAAATTACCAGGAAGTTTTCCTAAATGATTAGCTGAACCCCAGCTCAGTAAACACACCTGCCCCTGTCCAAATGGTGCCCTCCCCTAAGTATACACACCAGAGAAAAGGGTGGACCTGGCAAAGCCCAAGTTTCTGTTTCCTCAAAAACAGAGAGACAGGTTTGATGACTTCTGAAAACATGAAGAATGCTCATCCTCTGAGAGCAAGGACATGTTCCTCGGCTGTTCCATTCATTCAGAGGAAGTCACTTCGACCTTGGGCATTCAGGCGGGAGTCCCACAGCCCCACCCTGCGGTGACTGGCAGGCACTGAGCACACGCTGGCCAAGCCACTCCCCGGAGATGGATAGATGACCTCTCTGGTACACGGTGCCCTGGCGGATTTGGCATTGTGCAGAGCTGGGTTTGCAGCTGGCAGGGAGCTGGACTCCAGGGAAGAGTCCTGCAAAGAGGCCCTCTGACAGGCTCTGGGCACACCGTTCCCAAGAAGGGTCTGCTTTTTTCTTTTCTTTTTTTTTTTCTTTTTAAGAAACTTGAGGCAGTTCCCTTGGAAGAAGTACAGAAACTGAAGGAGGCAGGAGGCCTGGAAAGTCTGGAAATGGAGATGTCAGTGAGCAGACAAGTCAGGTTGCCGATGGCTGAGGCTGGCTTTGCCCGTGCGGATCGTTACCTGATAGGAAAGCTTTGGTCCCTCTGGAGCTATTATGCTTAAACTACCTCCCACTTCCACCTAAGGAAAGGGTCTCCTTTCTGTATTATCTTGTTGTTGCCCAAGATCCACATATTTGTCAAGGTTGGTTGACTGTGGAGAATCCCTGTCATCATTTTCTGGAGTAGCAGTGACTGCCCTGATGGGGAAGTCTCCTGTCGCCCCCCAGTGCATTTACAAGGGGCAGTGAGAACTGGACTCCTTTTAGAGTAAAAGCAGCAGCAGTGCCCTTCTCCTGGAACATTCTTGTGTCCTGTCCCTCTGTCTGAGGGGCATAAAATGGTCCCCAAGCCGGTTCTGCAGTCAGGCAGCTCTGACTCTGAGTCCCAGAGCCATCCCTGTTTACCACTGGGTGTCCTGGGGATGTCCTTCAGGCCTCCGTTTCTTTACTGGGAAAGTGGAGACAGTGGTGTCTTGCCTGTGAGGGATGAAGGGGTTTGTAAAGCATTTAGCACAGTTTCTAGAACTTGGTGACAGTCTGCACACAGTAACTAAAACCCTCCCCAATAAAAAATTTGCAATCCCCGCTCCCGCCTCCCACACTCGCACTCTGGCACTGTCCTGAGAGCCACACTCTTCCTTATCGCAATGCCACCAATGAAAGAGCCCAAGTTCTGCTCTTTTGTGTATTGTGCAGCAGGGTCCATGCAAAGCCTTATGTCAGCAGAGTTGACCAAGGGCCTTCTTTCATTTATTCAACGAATATTTATTGCTTCCTGACTATATAACTGCCACTTCTCACTCTTCGGCAAGCAAAGCAGGCCACAGTTTTCTTTCTCCTTGGGCTTGCAACCTACGTACATCCTCTGCTCTGCTCTGTTCTGCGTCAAGGAGGCAGCCGGAACCAGCCCGATGAGACTGGGCAGCAGGGCCTGGGAGAGCACGCACGAGCCTGTTCTCTCTTCTCCTGATGCCGAGACAAGAGAACAATGAGTGTCTGACACTTCTCTCAGAACAGAAGTCATTCTCAGTGTTCTAGAGGCATTAAAAGAAAACCATGGCTTTAAGACTGGAAATATGCAAACAGTAAAGCACCTTGCTTCCCCACCCCCCCCCCCCCCCAGTATCTTTTAAAGCATTTTTCTTTAAATTGTCTTGTTTGATAATCAAAACAGCCTCGTGGGATTACCTGTATGTCCCCTGGTGGCAAATTTGGCTCTGAGAGGCAGAGGGCCTTGCAGAAAAACGGTTCTGTGTAAAGCTGGCCAAGGCTGCATACATTGCCCACTCTCCCTGGAGGCCAGGAATGAACCTGGCGGCTGGAGAAGTAGCTACTGGCTTTACTTAGTCTCTGGTTCTATCCAGAGCAGTGCTTTCCAATAGAACGTATGTGATCATGGAAATACTCTGTCTGCATAGGTCAGTGTAAGAGGCCCTGGCCACGTGTGCCTGTTGTGCACTTGAAATGTGGCTCATGTGGCTGGGGAGCTGGATCATTACGTTCCATGTCATCCTAAGAAAGTGAACATTTAAGTAGCCTTATGTGGAAGCTGCCTTGGGCAGCACAGTCTTAGAGGCTCGGAGGGGAGGCACAGTGGAGGGGAAGAAAGACGGCCGACACACCCTTCCCTCCCCGCCATGACCGAACCCCAGCACCCTGTGACCTTCGCCCCCGACGTAGACCTTGAGTCCTTGAGGTGGTTACCCAAAAGCGGGACTCGAGGGCTGTGCTCTGAGCCTCCACTCCCCCTTCCACCAGGACTGGGCTACTTCTCTTGTGTGAGAGCTTTTGTGTGAAGAAGATGTTCATTGGTTGTGAAAACAAAACGGTGCCCAAAGGGGTCAAAGTCCCTGCCTTCAAAGTCAATGGTAATGAAAGTCACTGGAAACAAGGCGATGTGGTCGCCCTGGCAACGCTTGGGAGAGTACACTGCAAGGAAGATGAGGAAGGACAAGAGAGGTGTTGTGGGTATCCCATGCGGGGGAATCACATACTTAATTTACATAAGTTTATTGAAGGTTTAAAGCTTTACATTTGTTTGTTTCAAAGG
The DNA here is from genome assembly GCF_014108245.1 of Pipistrellus kuhlii. Lineage (NCBI taxonomy): Eukaryota > Metazoa > Chordata > Mammalia > Chiroptera > Vespertilionidae > Pipistrellus > Pipistrellus kuhlii. The sequence continues at coordinate 150,571,570 of NW_023425529.1, forward strand.
CAAGAAAGACGCTTCAAGGTCACTGATCTTCCCTCTATATTCTGCCCTTCTTCCCCCCCCCCCCCCATGCTCACCACTGTCCACCCAGGGTCCCAGGGACGATGGTTGGTGGCGACTGTTTCCTTATAACGTTGTCAGTCAGATGTGGAAGCTAGTTTTTCTTGGATCATCTGTGTTATTCCTGGCTGTAAAGTCCCCGTGCTTTGAAAGCAAGCTTCTTTTCTTAGAAAATAAACATGATGTTTTCAGTTGCCCGAATCACAGGTGGGTACCTGCTGGAAAACTCTTGGGAGCGCGTGCTGAGGAGTAGGAAACAGTGTTTCGCTGCGTTTTAACACGTGGCTCATTAACAGGACTGAACCCAGGCGACCACATCGGGTCTCCTCTGAGTCTGGTCCAGCCTGCCCAGGAGCGGGTATAACTTTTCTCCCCTTACCGAACTGGGTCTGAGGTTAAGCCACAAAGAAGAAGTGGTGTGGCTTTAGGCACCCCAGCAGCGGCACTGATGGACAGAAAGAGCCGAAGGCGCCCGTGGACGCGGTGCTTCTCTTACTGGAGCTGCCCCAGGGAGACCCGAGTGGTTGGCCCAGTGAAAGCAGCTCTTGTACAAACATCTTTCCAGCAAGCAGGGATGGGAAGGAATAATTAAATGGGCTTTTCCACTCCAGGGATTTCAAAGGATATAGACATTCAGCGAAGAATGCTGAAATCCACATAGAGTACATGTGGCTCATGTGGCATATATTTATAAATTATAAACAGTCACGTGCTGCATAATGACATTTCAGTCAACAGTGGACCGTGTATCTGATGGTGATCCCATAAGATTATAATGGAGCTGAAAAATTCCTGTTGCCCAGTGACGTAGCCACCGTAATGTCCAGTCACAACGCATTACTCACACATTCGTGGTGATTGGTGTAAGCCCGTGGTCGGCAAACTATGGCTCGCGAGCCACATGCTGTTCTTTGGCCCCTTGAGTGTGGCTCTTCCACAAAACACCATGGCCTGGGCGGGTCCATTTTGAAGAAGTGGCCTTAGGAGAAGTTGAAGTTTAAAAAATTTGGCTCTCGCCGAGACCGGTTTTGCTCAGTGGATAGAGCATTGTTTGTGGACTGAAAGGTCCCGGGTTCGATTCCGATAAAGGGCATGTACCTTGGTTGCAGGCACATCCCCAGTAGGGGATGTGCAAGAGACAGCTGATCGATGATTCTCTCTCATTGATGTTTCTAACTCTCTATCCCTCTCTCTTCCTCTCTGTAAAAAATAAATAAAAATATATTTTTTTTAAAATTTGGCTCTCAAAAGAAATTTCAATTGTTGTGCTGTTGATATTTGGCTCTGTTGACCAATGAGTTTGTCGACCACTGGTGTAAGCAAACCTACTCTGCCGCAGGTCTATAACGGTTGTAGCACACAATATGTACAGCACCTAATACTTGGTAATACATGGCTATGCCATGGTTTATGTATTTACTGTACAACTGATGGTTGTTTTAGAGTGTAATCTTTTTACTTATATATATTAAAAAAAAAAAAAAGTTTGCTATAAATGTTTGACCAAATATAGCAGGCTAAGTGTTAAGTGGACAATTTTGTATGGCCTGCAAATGCCCTTATAAATATCCAAATGGCCCTGGCAGCAGAAAGGTTCCCCACCCCTGCTGTCCAGGCCTGGAGGCCAAGCACAGTGGCTGAACCATCTAGCCGAGGTGTGTGGTAGGCCGTCCCATCTGGTGTGTGTAAGTGCACTCTGTGATGTTGGCACAATGATGGCACTGCCTGACCACGCATTTCTCAGGAGGTGTTCTAGTCACTGAGCTGAGCATAATCTATAATATTCCGCAGGCTAATTTGTTAGCTTTTTTAACCTAGTCACCTCCCCACCCACATTCATGGAAGATTGGTTTTTATTCACTTGTTTATGCATTCTCCTTTCACTTAACATGGATACACAAACACAAGTAATTTTTTTGTTTGTTTAGAATCATAGAAATCGCCTAAACCGGTTTGGCTCAGTGGATAGAGCGTCGGCCTGCAGACTGAAAGGTCCCAGGTTCTGTTCTAGTCAAGGGCATGTACCTTGGTTGTTAGCACATCCCCACTGGGGGGTGTGCGGGAGGCAGCTGGTCAGTGTTTCTCTCTGATCGATGTTTCTGACTCTCTATACCTCTCTCTTCCTCTCTGTGGAAAATCAATGAAAAAAATATATTAAAAAAATAGAATCATAGAAATCATGAGGATGGGATGTTTGTTTTGCAAATGAGGCTTCTGACAAAGTTAAACCTGTTTTCCCAGGGTCAGGGAGCACCCAGGTCCAGTGCCAGGTGAGAGGTCAGCCCGCCTGCTCCCCGGGGCGCAGTCCGCTGTTGTGTTTCCTTGACGTTTTGTTGGCAGGAAAAGGGGAGCTGCGAGTTTACTGGCGGGCCTGGTTTCACCCAGGGAGAGCCCCTGTCACTCACTGCTCACTTTTCCTGTGAAGCATCTCCTCTGACACCAGAGGGGGCAGGGCCCTAGGCTGCTTGCTCCATAATCAGGGGTTGTATTCCCTGCAAGGTCAGCACGCTGCACATTCAGTTTCTTTTAGGGTTCCACGTGGATTTTCTATGGACCTTGCTGCAGACTCGTGCTTTATCCCATTGTCCTTGCCCCCCCATCTGCATCCACAGCCAATAGACGGGCAGAGTCAAGGCCCTGCAAGGTGGCCCCACCCTGCCTCGCCGGCGTTGGTCAGCAGCCCTTCCAGGGAACTGGTCCTCGTCCTCCTATCTTTCCCTCCTTCCTGGTCCGGCTGTTGCTGAGCTACTGACCAGCTCATGGAGTAGTCAGCGAAGTGTTCCAGAGGGCCCAAGTCTTGGAGATTCGGGGGGCTGTGCGTGTATCTGTTTTCAGCCCTGTGCTGAGACCACATGCTGTTGATCCTGGGAGTGCACGGATCATGGCGCAGGAGTCGGAACGTAGCATCTGGGAGGCTACACGGCACATGGGTTTCCGAAGTGAAATTGTCAAAAGAGTTTTCAGCTTTGGAGCCGTGCGGTGATTACACACACAACAAGTATGTGGCCCTGCCTTCTAAACAAGGGCCCTTTTCTTGTGAGGTTAACATCCGGGGGATGTTCCGGAAGAGTTGTAATTGCTTTTTCATGTTCTTGATAAGAACGTGACCTTTTGGCTCTTCACAGTAAAGCACAGGCTTTGGGCTGGATGGAGGGTTTGGTGGCTTTCACATGCAGAGGAAGTCAGAACATGATGGGGTTGCTATTGGAGGCAGCGGGAGCTTCGGGCTCTGTCCCCGTTCCCATGGCCTCACTGGGGGGCTGAGCCTCGCAGGGCTGGGGTGGCGTGTGCTGCAGAGGGGAGGGGAGGGCCGGGCAGGTGGAAGGCAGAGCTGCCTGCATGGGCTGCATTCGCTTCACAGGCCCCGGCCTGCTGATAGTGTGTCTTCCCTGCGACCCAGGGAACTGGTGATACCGGCCAAAGCAGTTTCTAAAATGAAAGATGCTCCGGACTTAGAGAAACAGATAGGGTCCTGCTAGCAAGCCTGTGCAGGAAGAAGGTCCCCTTCCGTTCAGGGCTTTAACATCAGAACATTTTCTTTTGGTAAATTCTTGGCAAAGGAAGAAAGGAAGTGAAGTCAGGGAAGTTTGGCTTCCACGCCTGCTCTGGGTCCCTCGCCTGGGTCTGCGTGCCAGCACTCCGTTTTCCTTCGGGCCCGGCGTTATCTGTGCGAGCGAGTAAATGGCTCGTTATTCATGGAAGCCAGAGGACCCCGTTTCTCCCCTTGCCCACCCAACCCACACGACTGTCACTGAAATACCTAAATGATGTCCTTCAAACTAACCAGCAATCTGATGTGCATTGTCAAATGGCCTGCCCATTTGAAAGTTCAGGGGTCGACTACCCAAGTCCCAGATAATAGCTACATTCCCACAAACCAGGTCTAAGCTGTGTCCTGCCTCCTTTGATTGCTGTATGGCATTAATTCAAAATCAAGTCATCTGGCTCAGTCGCTGGGAATTCTTGAGTTGTTCAGCCGTGTGGGGCGGAGCAGGGGCAGTGGGGAGAAGGAAGGAGAGCCTTCCAGCTCCTAGAAGCTCTGTGATGATGGGCAGGTGCAGGGGCGGAGGGAAGTGGGGGTGGTGGTGGAGGTGGGGCTATAAACAGGAAGCCTCCGCTCCGGGCTGGAGCTCCTTTCTGCTCCCGGCAAATTCTCAGCAAACCCAGTCACACATCAGGATCAACAGAAGGGCCAAACAATAAACTTCTCCATAGCAATTGGATGAATAACTCTTTGCCCAACATCCAGAGGTCCTTCAACCCTGCAGCCGATTGGGTGGCCCACCGAAGTGATTAGCAGTGGGCTGAGGACTATCTCCACCGCAAAGCGGAGTCTGTGTCAGGAGCATTCTCCATTTGGGGGTAGAATTGGACTCGGTGGGTGTGGATGTGAGACACAGATGAGTGAGGGTAACTAAGATTTCTAGCTTGAGATGGGGGCAGAACAGGGACATTAAGGAAGAAAATGTAGGAAGAGGATTGGAGACAACAAGATAATTAACTCTGTGGAGCCTGTTGAGTTTGAGATACCTGTGGGGTCCTGCATGCAGAACCTTTTGGAGGTATAAAAAATATAGTACTTGGTCCTAACCAATTTGGCTCAGTGGATAGAGCGTCAGCCTGTAGACTGAAAGGTCCCAGGTTCGATTCCGATCAAGGGCATGTACCTGGGTTGCGGGCACATCCCCAGGAGGGGGTGTGTAGGAGGCAGCTGATTGATGTTTCTCTCATTGATGTTTCTAACTTTCTACAATATCTCTCTCTATTCTTCTCTGTAAAAAATCAATAAAGTATATAATTATATATATATATATATATATATATATATATATATATATATATATATATATAGTACTTGCATCAGTAGGTACAAAGTGGATTGAAACCATGTGGCATAGGAGGATGGCATAAAGAAGTAGAAAATGAAGAGAGAAAGTAACCACCAAGAGAACCAGATAGCTTAGGAGTAGCCTGAGGAGGAGGGGTTGCCAAAGACACTGCAGAACTGGCCTACAGAGGAGTCCAGCAGCCTGGAGAGAGGTTTCCGGGAGAGAAAGAACAGAGAACCAGGAGATTGGGATCAACTAGCCCAGAGAAGTTGGCCAGGGACAGGTGTGATGATGCCTCGGTGGTTTAGGTCAGTGGTCAGCAAACTGTGGCTCATGAGCCATATACGGCTCTCGAGCCACGGTTTGCTGCTCTGTTGACTAATGAGTTTGCTAACCACTGACCTAGACTCCTGATTCCAATAATTACAGGCTGTTGTTCCTTGTGATTAAGCCCCTATCCCAGTGGTCGGCAAACTTATTAGTTAACAGAGCGGCAAACCGTGGCTAGAGAGCCGCAATTTGCCGACCTCCGGTTTAGGTCATTGGGAGGGTAATGGCAATCGTCCCCGGAGCCATGGCAGGAGTGGCGAGGCTAGAATCTATATTCAGTTCATAAAAGTGAGTAGTAATCAGGGCAGTCTGCCGGCAATGTGTCTTCTGACAGCCAAGAGGAAGCAGAGGGTTGCAGAATGAATTCTACTTCCAGCTGGACGAGAATGCAATAGGTCACAGACAGGGCCTCGGGGAGACATTGAAACAGGGAGGAGCTGGGGGCAAAACGGATGCTGCCCTTCTTATGTTAGAGAAGCTTTAATTGCCAGTGGGTCTGGGTGCGCTGCCTCCCCTGGGATGTAAGTGTAACAGGTGCTCAGTTAGAACCAGTGGGGTCCATGGTGTGGTGAGGGAGGGCCGCCAGGAGCTGGGAGGAGCCAGCCCCTCTAGGTCCACCTGCCTGACCTTCCTACCTGCTGGTAGCAGGTGCTTTCCCCGCTGCCTTCCCTTACCCCTCCGAGATGCTTGAGGAGTCCGTGATGGAGTCAAGCATTCTGGAGGCTCCAGCTGCTTCCGCTAAGCGGGAAGTTGTTTCTCTTGTCACCGGAGATGTGCTAGCAATGCATCGTCAGGGGAATCGCCGTCCGCCTGACTCCTGGGGCTGGTGCTTCTCCCACCCCCAGCACTTCTCACTTCTGGCAGGAAGTGTCGTATCCAGATTGTTACCTTTTCTCTTCTTAACTCATTCCTTTCGTTTACTAGTGAGTTGGCTTCTGGCCACCCTGAATAGTTGGTTCGAAGACATTAGCCTAGTTGGTTGTTGAAAATCATGCTTTAATTGTCTCGGAGACATTCTGCCCAGTCATCAGGCAACGTGTACAGATGTGCCGTGGTGTCGTCGTGTGGGGTGTGGGCTCCAGCTAGACTCCTGGGCTCAAGTTCAGAGCTCGCTGTCCCGTGGTAACTGGCATTAGACAAGGGGTGCCGTTTCTTCGCACATCAAGTTCCTCTAACTGTTTAATGGGGGTGACAATGGCACCTGCCTCACACGCTGCCTTGAGCATTTAATGCACTCAGCGTGGTGGACTATGCTCAGTAAGTACTAGCTACTGTTATTGTTACTTTTTTCTCTGCTATTTAAGCCTCCGGATGATCGATATCAACTAAACTATAACAAATATGAGTATAGCTGAAACAGGTTTGGCTCAGTGGATAGAGCGCCGACCTGCGGACTAAAGGGTCACAGGTACGATTCTGGTCAAGGGCATGTACCTTGGTTGTGGGCACATCCCCAGTGGGGGGTGTGCAGGAGGCAGCTGGTCAATGTTTCTCTCTCATCGACGTTTCTAGCTCTCTATTCCTCTCAATTCCTCTCTGTGTAAAATCAATAAAATATATATTTTTTTAAAGAAATATGAGTATATACCCAAATACTTGCTGAAAATGCCCACCCAGCACACCTGGAGGACCTTGGTCCCTCCCCTCCCTGCCTCTGTACCGGGACCCTCATCCTCCCTTCTTCTGGATCATTTTCCCATTGTCGCCTCCATGCGTGGGTCTCCTGCACGTGCTCATTTATACTTTTCTCTTCCCGGGGGGCTTTTCACACAGTTCCATGCATGCTTCATGCTGAAGGCTCTTGGGAGCAGGAGCCTTGATTTTTGAGCCTGAGTCTTGCTGCTGCTTCTACAAGTCTGTTAGTCCCCACCTGTAGGGTGGACTTGCGTTTCTTGAGCTAGTTACCACCGCGATCTCTGTGCTGTTCCAGTGACACTTAACATGTGTGGATGGCGGGAAAGAAAATGTAAAATGAGACCAAATTAAAACGGTCAGCAATGGTCGGCCCTGTCTCTTTCAAAGCGCAAATGGAACTCATTGTCTGCAGAAGGACTGGGGTCATCTCACAGCTTCCTGCCTGTGCTGACGCTGTGATGCCCAGAGCAGGAAGAGGGAGAAACAAGCCGTTGGGAGGGAAGACCTCAGTTTTGCTATGTTGTGACCTCGGGCTCGGACATTTCCCAGTTACGTTGTCAGTGCTCACCCTCTGGTTCCCAATCTCTTGCCTCTGCCTCCAGGGAAGGCCGCTCCAACGCCCACATCCGAGGAGATTACCAAAGAATCGGGGACGTCATGCTGAAGAACGTGCAGGCCATGAAGGTGAGCTGCTCGGGGGCGGGCAGAGCACGTTCTCGCTGGGGCTGCGGGGTCAGTCAGCCCGCCGTAAGCTTTTCCACAAACACGCGGTGCCTGCTGTGACCGTCTGCGCCTACCACAAAGTGAGGTAAACTCTGCTAGCCTTTCTGGATCATTTCATGTTGGAGCATAACGGGAAATCCAGTCATGTTGGGGGAAGAAGCACTTGCGTACAAAAGCTCTGTGTTACAACCAAGACAGCAGGTATTTTTTAGCAAGCAGATCATTCAAAATTGTAGGCCTGGCCGATGTGGTGCAGTGGTTAGAGTGGCATTCTGTACAGTAAAAGTTCAGGTTTAGTCCCTAGTCAGAGCATTCATTATGGGAGGCAATGAATGGATGTTTCTCTCTCCCTCTCCTCTCCTCTCCTCTCCTCTCACTTCATGTCTCTCTATAAAACAATATAAGTTATTTTTTTAAAGACAAGATTTTTATTAAATTCTGTAAACAAAGCTTTGATTAACTGAACATTTCATTTTTTGCCAATTGTTTGGCTTTGTAAGCTTGACAGAAATACTGGTTTCAAAGCTGCACAGCAACTCCAGTCAAATCTCTGACTTTAAACAGTCAGTGTGCAAGGAAGATGTATTTTTAGCCATCCAGCAATATCCATAGTGATACAGAAGAGTGAAAACTTGCCCGATAAAGTCAGTACATATTGAGTCAATATTCTACCTCGTTTTTTAAATCAGCCCGATCTCTTATATCTGAAACTTTCATTTTTGCATTTTCATTTTAACCCATGATTGATTCCTTTAACATAGAATATTTTAATTCACACAATTTATCTTGTGAATATAAATACATCTACGTTCACATTTTAAAGCAGTCATCCTATATCTTGGCTGCCCAGAGCAAACTACTAACCTCCAGGAGAAAGCAGGTTGCTCATACTTTCACCATTTCAGTCTGTCTAGCCATTCATCTGTCCATTTATCCATCCAAGCGGTACTAGCTGAGGAGTTACTACATATACGGCACTCATGGAATAAAAGTTACTATTCGAGTTGAATTAATTCCCCCCAAATCTGGCTAAATTGTTTATAGTTCATTGTCTTCCCTTTATAATTATATAATCTCATGAGATAAAATGAGGGGAGGTTTGTAGAGGAGGGGGATGCATGGCATAGAAAAGATAGGATCTAAATCTTAGGAGATTTCCTGTTTCTCTTAAAGATCAAGATATGTAATTGCCCTTTGCTGATTTGGTTCACATTGGTTACAACGTTGGCCCATGACTGAAAGGTCCTGGGTTTGATTCCAGTCAAGGGCATATACCTTGCTTGCAGGCTCGATCTCCGACAGGCAGCCAATTGATGTGTCTCTCTCACATCGATGTTTCTCTCTGTGTGTCTCTCCCTCTCTCTTCTCTGTAAAATCAATGGAAAAAATATTCTCGGGTAAGGATTAACAACAACAAAAAATATATTATTTAACAGACCCTGAGATATAGCTTGCTTTTTCAAAGGTGTTCAAAAAGCCACACTTCTCTCTTTAGGCAATATCAGAAAGAGGCCATGGAAGTGATCAGGATTGCAGAATTCCATGCCAAAAAAAAAAAAAAATTATCGAGGTTGTAGGTTGTTCTACACCTATGCTGTTGTTAATGTCACAAGTGAGGTTGGCGTACAAAACTCATACGTAATAGTAACAGACATCTTTTCACTCCCCATGGTGATTTTTTAAAATTTACAATAGTATATATCCTGTATAATAAGAGAGGAATAAGCTTATAATCCATTGCGTCGTGAGATGTAATGACCAACGATGTAACCACTGGATGGTGGATATGTAGGAAGGTGGGGCAGCGAACTACAAGAGGGCCGCAGAGAGCCACAGGAGGGGCAGGGCAGCAAGCTATGAAGGGGGTGTGTGTATGTGGGGGGACAGGGGGCCTACAGGAGGGCAGTAGTGACCTACTGGCGCATGGATTCCTGCACAGGGCTACTAGTTATATAATAACTATAATATATAATCTATATTCTCACCATCATCACACTTGTGCACGCACACGCACACACACACACACACACACAGCCTCCCCATTTATATCTTGTGGGGCAAACTTGCTACAACTGATGACCCAGTATTGACACATTATTATTAATGAAATGCTAGGATTACAGTAGGATTCACTGTTTGTGTTGTACATTCCATGGATGTTGCCGAGAGCATAATGCCACGTATCCCCCGTGACAGTGTCATACGGGAGAGTTTCACGGCCTACAAACCCTCTGTGCTCCCCCAGTTAACCCTTCACAACCCACCCCCCGCACCACCCACCTTGTACTCTCTGTAGAGTTTGGGCTTTTCCAGAACGTCCTAGAGTTGAAACCATTGTACAGCCTTCTCAGGCTGCTTTGGCCGCTCATTAAAAACACCCCGTTTGCTCTCTTCTGTGCCATGGTTTTGTTGCTGTTGTTCCTCCCAAATCTCTTCTTCTAGAAGCCTCTTCTCCCGGGTTCTGCACTTGCCCTCAGCCCAGTCGGGTCTTTTGCCTTTTCTCACAGTGTGATCCCTTTATCTGGGACGATAAGCCCCTCGCGTACTCCCTTCACAGAGGCTTAGACTCCACCATGGGCCTCTGGGACAGCAATGGAGACCGGCCCGTTCATTCCACAGCCCTCGGGGACCGTCCCCAGAGCAGCGCTGGTCACCAGCTTTCCCATGACCCTCTCCGGCGGCTGCTGGCTTCCCGGAGAGCTGGCATTCAGCAGACATCCGCCCTCCTCTCCATTCACGTAGCACCTAGGACCTAAAAATACACCAGATTTCCACTCATAGCAGCTCTTTCTCCTCACTCTGGTGAGTTAGCATTTTCGCATTTAGTCAGCCTCCTCCGCTGTGCTGGCACTTTCCTTATTGTGCCGATGCCAGGAGGTTTACAGCACAGAGCTCTGTGCAAGCAAAATAAAAATAGACAGAGCGGCTCAGGGAGCCACTCGCAGGCGTTTGGAGAAATTGGGGTTTTAAAAATTACGGTTGTTATGGTTGGTTTTAAGGAATTTTTATGACGTGTGGAAGGGAGCAGCAGGTGACACCGAAGCCCAGGGTAGCAGTGGTGTCCACAGTGTTAGGTGATCCCCTGCTTGCACTGTCTTTCCCGCCGTTCCAGCCTGTGTGTTCACTGCATCTGCAGAGGCTCAGCGGGGGTACTGTCCTTGCCCTCAGCTGTCCACAGACCCTCTGCACCGACAGAGAGCTGGGCGGCGCTCCAGTCCCCACCCGAAAGCCAGAGAGAGCCAAACTGTAACCTTGTGCCCATACAGTGACGTGCCCCTGGCAACATCTGCCCAAGTGCACAAGGCACTTCAGCCAAAGGAAGTAGGTCCTCGCCTCTCACCTTGACCCTTCACCTACCACTCAGGCCGGGTTGTCTCTCTCCCCAGGCCTCCACCTTCTGGCCCGTCTCCTTCTTAAACTCCTGCCACCTACTCCTTCCAGGCTCTTTCCACTCAGTCCTGGCGAGACTCCTGCCTCCGCTGCTGCATGCGTTGGTTCCTTTGCCCAGGAATGCATGCAGGCAGCAGACTTTTACTGAGACCTGCTGTGCATATCAGGCCTGGATGGTGTGGCGACATGACATATACTTTCTCACAGTCAAACACAGTTGCCCATGTGATAGCATTGCATTGAACTACATGCATTGAACTACACACGCACACATACACGTGCACCTGCACACAAGTGAGGGCATGTATAGCTAACTATGTGGTGGGATCCACATAAACCCTGAGGGCTGTACCATGTCAGTCTCCTGGTTGCACTGTTGTGCTATTGTCGTGCAAGGCGTTCCATTAGGAAGGCCAGGTGAAGGTGCATAGGACCTCCTGAGCATTTCTTTGCAAATTCCTATGAATCTCTATATTTTTCACAAAATAGACTGTACAGGGGAGGCTAGTGGTAAGGACTTAGAGGAACAAACAGCGTTAAGTGCAGGGGGATAGCCACATCGTAACTGAGCCTGGAGATCAGGGAAGGCCCCAGAGCTAACCCTGATGGGTGAGGTGGGCTGGGGTGGGGGTGTGTCGTATGCAGAGGCTCTGGCACATCAAATGCAGGCCGCTCAGTGGGCAGCCCCGGGTGAGAAGCAAGAGATGATGATGGAGGGTGGGAGGGATTCCATCCTAAGAGCGCGGTGCACCTGCTGAAGCCTCGGGGTTGTCCCAAAATGTTGGGAGCTCTTGTGTCCAAGCAAGAGGCGATGTGCTCTGTTTCATTGTAAGATGTTCACGTTGGTGGCTGAGGTGTGAGAAGGTGGAGGGGTGAGGCGAGGTAGCAGAGATTCCAGCGGAGACACCAGTACCGTGCTGCGCGGCACGGGCCTGAAACCAGGGGGATGAAGACAGGCATATGGCAGACCCATTAGTCAACAGAGCGGCCACTGGTCTAAGGAGGTAGAGCTGGTGGGGCTTGGTGAAGGATTGGAAAAATGAGGGAATCCAGAATGTTCTCCAGCATTCTCTGTCCTGAGCAACTGCAATCCGGAGGTTAGAGAACCACGGGGCAGCCCCAGGTGAGGCAGGAGGCGTTGGGTTTCTGGAGCGTGGAGTGGGGGTGTCGGGTTGGAAATGCACGTGTGGGGTTGGGAGCCGCTCCTGGGAAGTACTCCTGGTCCCTAGTCCTGGGGGTCACCCGTCCCCCACCCCAGGTAGTCAGACATCGCCTGAGGGCTGGTGGGAGATGAGGAACCGGGGTCCTGGGTGACCAGTGATCCTGGGTGGGAGGCTGTGGTTTCACTGCTTCATCAGGGCTCTTGCCAAAACTGGGTTTCCCAGGAAATGCACAGGCAGGCCTGGGAGGAGGCGTGGAGCCTGACCACTGTTTGCTGTGGCAGAGAATCTGGGTCAGACCCCAGAGGAGCAGGGAGCGTGCCTACCTCTCTCTCCTCAGCTCCCTGGGATCTCGCAGGGCAGGTGGCTGTGGCACGTACCCCAGGGGCAGCCGGGGAGTCCGTCAGGAACACGTATTTGTCGCTGTGTGACGTGTACGGAGTAGCCCGGTCTGTCTGTCATCCTGTGGCCTGTGGAGGGAAGCCACAGGTCCCTGAAGGAGCTCCTGCCCATTTATCTTCCCTCCGTTTTGCCTGTCTTGTGTTTTGTCCTTTGTGGGGTTTTTTTGTTTTTGTTTTTTAATATATTTTATTAATTTTTTTTTTTTTTTTACAGAGAGGAATAGAGAGTGAGAAACATCAATGAGAGAGAAACATCCATCAGCTGCCTCTTGCATACCCTCTACTGGGGATGTGCCTGCAACCAAGGTACATGCCCTTGACTAGAATCGAACCTGGGACCTTTCAGTCCACAGGCCGACGCTCTATCTACTGAGCCAAACCGGTTCTGGCTGCCCGTCTTGTTTTTAAAGGAACATGTACCTCTCTAATATGTCTCCTGTGGTATGCACCCTGTGTGTGTTGAACTGCTCAGTGCTTTCCTAGCGCTTTTCATTTCATCCCAAGAACATGGCATAATGAAATAAATCATGAAATGTGAAATGCGTGGGATCTAATGACATGAAGGACAGACAGGGAGGTGATCCTCATCTCCAAAGGCCGGGGGGCGGACCGCGTGCCCATGCACCTCCACTGGGCGGGACCCCTCCCCACGCTTGTCTTTCGGCCCCAACAGCAACTGGCCGTGCACCTGTGGAAGCACGGCGAGGCCCTGGAGGCGCTGGAGACCGGCATCCGGAGCTCCCGGCGGCTGGAGAACCTGTGCCGAGACTTCGAGCTGCAGAAGGTGTGCTACCTGCCGCTCAACACCTTCCTCCTGCGCCCGCTGCACCGGCTCATGCACTACAAGCAGGTCCTGGAGCGGCTGTGCAAGGACAACCCGCCCAACGAGGCCGACTTCAGGGACTGCCGAGGTGAGCAGCTTCTGAGTGATGAACATTCATTCCGGCACCCCCAGCACTACCTTCTGCGGGAGTCATCCTGTCTTCCCAGGGGGTGGCCAAGAACAACTGCAAAACAGAACTTTTGCAAAATGGGCACATCTCCCCTATCGGGATAGGCATCCAACATGTACGAGGGGCTGGTGTGCCGTTAACACACGTTTGGGTGGCATGCAAAGCCACCATAGCTGAGCATTCACTTATTTTTTTGTCAAGAAAGCAAGAAAGACTTGCCAACTGAACTTCAGGCCTCAGAAAACGAAGCCCTTCAACGTTGCAAGGGGAGCGTTTCGCCTTCTCACCTTCTCCCCGGGGATGCCAATTAGATGCTTCCCAGCTAATCACAGGATGCTGTCTGAGCCACAGTGACAGACCCGGGCTTGCTCCATCCTCAGACACCACCAGCCAGTATGGTCCAGTCAACAGTTACTGGGCACCGAATGCTCATCGGGGGGGGGGGGGGGCTCTCAGAGGAAGGATGGCACCTGGGTTCTCTGTGCCAAACCACCCACGATCACGGGAGGAAACACACACAAAGGCGGAAGGAAAAGAGAGTTCTTAGCGATCCTCACTTTATAGAAAGAGATCACAGGTAATAGCTGGCCAGGTACTAAAGAGCCGTGCCTGCCCTGAGGGACTAGGAAAACCTGGGACCGGGCCACAGAGCTCTGGCCCGAGGAGCGCCCCCTGAGGGCTGGTGCCGCGGTGCTGCCCTGCTCACCCGGTCCCTCGGGGCTCAGGGTGCAGCAGCATCCTGGAAACAGCTCTCGGCACTCCCCAACCCCGACTCTCCCAGAAAGATCCCTCTTTGCCCAGGTTTTCCTGTGGCCTCTGTTCTCTGTTCTTCCCAGAGAAGGGGGTACAAAAAAGAAAATCGCTGCCCTGGGGGCAGAATTCTAGGCACCCTTTTCCCCTACAGTTTCCCCTCTGGGCCAACAAGCAGTTCTCCCGGAGGGCAGCTGTCCACCAGGCCGCTCTGAAGGGGTCAGTTACGTTTTCACACGGCCTTTGGGAAACTCAGGCAGAGCGGATACATACAGAGTACAGCCAATCCCTCGGTTTCTGTTTGTGAGACATAGCCGTGTTTCCCCTAGGAGGACAGCAGCCAGGAGAGTTCAGCTGCTGCAGGGTATTGTCGCCCTGCGGAGCTGAGCTTCAGGACGTTGGAGGGGGAACCCTCGTCCGCCCTTAACGCTGCGTGTCACTGTTTCTTTGTTAGCGGCGCTGGCGGAGATCACGGAGATGGTGGCCCAGCTCCACGGTACGATGATCAAGATGGAGAACTTCCAGAAGCTGCACGAACTCAAGAAAGACTTGATCGGCGTCGACAATCTTGTGATCCCAGGAAGGGTAAGCAGCTGCATTCTCTCACGCACTGGAGGCCGCTCCAGTAAAGCGGCGTTGAAGTGACTTACTACATTTGCGCGCTTTGAGCACAGATGTGACTTCCTTCCTCCCGGGGGATCATTAGGGGGAAAACCTTGAATATCACATTTAAAAGTTTCATGTTTGAAGGAGATAAGCCTTTATTAAGTAGATGAAGTATTCTTTTTCTTTCCTTTTTCCCCCCTGCAATGATCTAAGACAATTTGAGATAGCTTATTTTGTTTTTTGTTTATTTTTTGTTTTGTTTGTTTTTTAAATCTTTTTTAAAAATTTCTTTATTGATTAAGGTGTTACATATGTGTCCTTATTCCCCCATTATCCCTCCTAGTCCCCGTCACTGATGTCCTAACACCCCTGTTGTCTCTGTCCATTGGTTAGGCTCATATGCATGCATACAAGTCCTTTGGTTGGTCTCTCACACTTACCCCCACCCTCCCCTACCTTCCCTCTGAGGTTTGATGGTCTGATTGATGTTTCTCTGTGAGATAGCTTATTTTGTTTATTAAAAGGTAGGTAAATGAAAATGGAAGATAAACATTTCTGATTGGGTACAATAGTGCTATAAAAGGCAGAGGAAAAGCCAGTGCATGAAATCATGCTATCAAATCCCACGTAAGTATGGAAACTACTTTCAAAAGATAAACTTTCCTGTACATGATGTACTTTTAGTTAGGAATTAAAGTAACGGTCTAGCCAGAGCCTGATTCTGGGAGAGCTGCGGCTTCCCTCTCGCAGTGACCTCACCGAGCAGCCCCTCCTGAGAGGCCACTGTGCTCGGTGAAGCAGCCTCACTGCAGACACGCTTCCCCCCGAGCCATGGGCATGTTCAAGATCCGACCTTTTCCCACTTCTCTTCCCAAGAATCAACACTGTTCGCCAGGTGGCCCATCTTACCCATCTCCTCTTGAGATCTGTCTTCTGAGCGCCCTGATTCTGAGCTCTCCATCACCCAGGCTCAGTCTCTGCATCGGCCTTCACCTCCACACAGGTTTCCATTGTGCCCGGGGCTCTCGGTCGCACCTGACAGGTAGCTGCCCTGGAAACCTTAGACCCGTGCAGCTTGGAGGAGATGCGGGAACATCTCTGTGAACAGTGGAACCTCGGTTCTCGGACTTAATTCATTTCAGATGGCTGTTCGAGAGGCTGTTTGTTTGAAAACCCAGTCATTTCCCCCCCATTAAAAATAATGTAAATTGAATTAATTCATTCCAGACCCCCCCAAATGATTCTGTTTTAACCTTTCTTAAGTGAAGTGCTAGTCTAATGTGCTGTTAAATCTATACACAAACATCTCTTTCCTTAAATTTATTGAACCAGCCCCTGCTGGCCTTCATTCGCTTTCAGCACTCCTTCCAGGGTTCTCTTTCAGGATGTCAGGGGTAGCATCTTCGCTTTTTCACATGCCACTGCCTCTGAAATGCTGTCTCTGCTAACCGTTTTTCCTTTATCCAAACCAACAATTTTCTGCCTCTCCACTTGCTTGTAATCATTTTGTGAGCACTTTCACACCCTTAGCAACATCAGCATTCTTGATAGCCTTTTTATATTTTAAAGTTGTCCTAACCATTCATTTCAACAGCAAAAAAAAAGGGGGGGGGGGGATACGCAAACCATGAAAACCCACAAAAATAGTCACAGCACAATTTCCTGAGATGTTAATGTGAGGTGTAGCAGTAAACTGACTCACACTCGCCCATGTGTGGCCCAAGAATGCTTTCCGTCATGCCGATGGATCAGAGTGAAAGGGTCATAAGTTCATTTAACAATTTGGTCAGGAACTGAATTGTTCAAGATGGGAGACATTCGGGAACTGAGGTTTGACTGTATTTGGTATTTCTGTCAGGAAGCCTAATACAAAACTGACTGAAAACCCCTTGGGAAAGGCTGTCAGCAGAGTTACATGTCCGTGCTGAGGGGGCAGTGAAAGCTGGGATTTGTTTCAGCTCTGCGGCTGAGAAAATCCCGCCAGGCCTCCGCCCGTGACCATGCTAACCCATCCACACAGAAGTCTTCGGAGAGCCCTGTGGGATCGGCGTACTTTTCTCCGAACTCTGGGTGTTATAAAGTATTTAGTACATTATGCTCCATGTCAAGCAGACCCTCTGTAACGCGTTTATTCTGAGGAGAGGTTTCCGTGGTGCCGGGAGGAGCGTTGGCTTGGAGTAGGTGGCCCTGGGTTTACATTCTAGCTCCACCAAAGCTGGGACGTTCCCCCAACCGGACGGTCCTCCCTTTCTGGAACGCGGATCATAACCTCTCCCTCCTAGGTCACGAGGATAGAATGAGACTTAAGGGGGAAAAGGAAAAATAAATACGAATTATCCTCCCCTTCCCCCACCTGCATTGATTTGAATGGACCAATTGTACACTTGGCATGTTATTGGTTCCACAGCACAGCCTTGTTGAAGGCATCAAAAGCTTTTAGCCAAATAGGGGCTCTGTCACCCATAGCTGACCAGGTGGTTTGGGGCAAGTTTCTAATCATTTTGCTTTTCAGTTTTCTCTCCTGGAAAATGGGGGTGATGATATTGAATTGTTCAAGCTCATGTATGGAGCTAATATAGAGCTAGTATATGCACACAGCACATAGGCACACACCACAGGCTAACTTAAAGGTCATTATTTTAAGGGTGAGGTCGGAATTGGGGTGCTGGTTACTAACTGCTTATTTGCATATTCTTTTGCTCATCAGCTGGCTTCAGAGCCATTCCCTGCTCCACGTCAACCCTGAGTGACTTGGAGGGCTCAGGCTCTCCAAGGGGCGAGTTCTTAGGATGGGGCACTCCACACGCCAAGGCCCATAGATTATCGTTAATTAACTTTAATTATGACATAACCAAATGGGCAGAAGGGAGACTCTGATAGATTTGTCTACAGGTGGGATTTGAAAAGCTGAGATTTAAAGAGGAGCAGACAGTTTTACTAAACCTGCAGTCTAATCCCCCACATGGCTTTCAGATGTGGTCCCACTGGCCCTCCTGGGGGGTCAGCCTGCCTGGGAGGCAGCACTATTCCCTGAGGGTGTTTTTCTGTCCTGGGAATTGTGTGCCTGAGAGAGTTCTTCCTGGACAGGCCGTCTAGGGTACAGGAGCACTTCCTCCTTCACTACACAGAAGAGAAAGGAAGCAGGGACGGGCAGGCAAGATAGGGGGAGGAGGGTCATCTGGTTAAAACTAACCAGTTTGGCTCAGTGAATAGAGCATTGGCCTGTGGACTGAAGGGTCACAGGTTCGATTCCAGTCAAGGGCATGTACCTTGGTTGTGGGCACATCCCCAGTAGGAGGTGTGAAGGAGGCAGCTGAATCCATGTTTCTCTCATAGATGTTTCTAACTCCCTATGCTCTCCTTTCCTCTCTGTAAAAAAAAAAAAAATCAATAAAATATATTAAAAAACAAACAAAACCTCAGAGCCCTGGACATCTTTGGATGGATTTCCCTCCATAAGGAAGCAGCTTGAGCTTAAGGCGATTAGGAGCCTTTTCTTTTTTTTTACCTTGTTCCATTTTTTTTTTTTTTAAGAAAAGTTCTAGGTAAGAGACATTTTCCATCTCCAGCCCTCAGACATTGACATCAGAGTCCACACCCCTCCCTGGAGCCCCTGGACCACACGCAAGACCACGCTCCCTTGGCTTTCGGCAGTGAGTGCCTCAGGCCACCGTCTTCTCCTTCCCCACAGTGGGAAGCCTGCAGGCCCCGGGGGATAAGGGCATAATGACAGGCCTGACTGAACCAGACACCACTGGACCCGAGTGCTGGTTTCCTGTTGGTGGAGCCCATGGTTCCTGCCAGCAGGTTCCTGGGAAGGAGGCGGCGGAGCAGGGCATTCAGTACACAGTTAATGCGATGGCTGTGATTCTTAGCGTGGAAGCGGCCAGGGTGTGAGGAAGCCAGTGTCCCAGTGCGGACCCGGGTCTGCACGCTCCCAGCCAGCGCCTGGGGTCTGTTTTCTCCGCAGGAATTCATTCGCCTGGGAAGCCTCAGCAAGCTCTCCGGGAAGGGGCTGCAGCAGCGTATGTTTTTCCTGGTACGTGGGGAGAGCTGCGTGTCCTCCCTCTGGTCCGTGGTCCGTGGGGTCACAGGGCCAGGCCTGTGCTGCCCGTGGAGGCGGGGGGGGGGGGGGGGGGGGAAGGTGGGGGCGGGGGGAGGGAGAGGAAGGCGGGGGGCGGGGGGAAGGGAGAGGAAGGCGGGGGGGGGGGGGGCACCTGGGAAGCAGGAGGAGCAGCTTTGCGGCTCCGCGTGGAGTTGTTGAGATCAGCGCGTTGTCATGCAGTATTTCGAAAACGCTTTCTGCACGTTTTGGTTTCGCACGGAGCCCGTGCACCTCAGCTGCCCTTGTCCTTGTCCTCCAGTTCAACGACGTCCTGCTGTACACAAGCCGGGGACTGACCATCTCGAATCAGTTCAAAGTGCACGGGCAGCTCCCGCTCTACGGCATGACCGTGAGTATGCAGCCGGCGGGGACCGGGCCTCGCTCGCCCTCTGGGCTGCCTGCCTGCAGGTGTGCGCCTGGCTGAAGGGACCCTGAGCCCCGGGGCGGTGACGTGGGGAAGGAAAAGGAGGGACTTGACAGGAAGTGAGGGCATCCCAGGTGCCTTGGGAACCTCACTTGTTTGGGTTCTGCTCCCTGGAGAGGGGCCGCGACCTGGCTCCTTCCTCTGCATGGGGGGTTCTGGGTATCCTGCTCCTGGGATTGTGAAGAGGCAAGGTGACATGGCCACGTGGGGTGACTGTGCCTCCCACGTCCCCCGGCGCTGTGCCTGACCCCGGGGGCCAGGAGACCATCCTCGCCACCCACGTGGAGTCATGGAGCCCACGCAGAGACCAGGGAGCCACCTGTCCTTCCCCGAGACGTGCCTGTGGGCGAGTGTCTGTACTCTGTGACCCTTGGTCATTAGTCAGCCCAGGATTGCTCCCTGGCTGTGGTGGGATCAAGGGCAGCGTATGAGCTCTACCGGAAATCATTCAGTGCCTTTTGATCTTTCTTCTCCCTTTCTGGTTACTCTTCTGACTTGTTTCTCCGAGCCTCGGCCCTTTCCGTGAACATCTGAAAATGTACCGCGTGTCTCGCTTGCTTGCTCCTTGGCAGTAACGTTTCGAACGCTCGCCCCACAGATCGAGAGGAGCGAAGACGAGTGGGGCGTGCCCCACTGCCTCACCCTGCGGGGCCAGCGCCAGTCCATCGTCGTGGCCGCCAGGTAACACGGGGCCCTTTTGCCCGCTCGCCCTGCCACCTGCCGTGGTCTGAGAGCCTGACGCCCGTCTCTTCTCCAGCTCCCGGGCCGAGATGGAGAAGTGGGTGGACGACATACAGATGGCCATCGACTTGGCAGAGAAGAGCAGCGGCCCCACTCCCGAGTTCCTCGCCAGCAGCCCCCCGGACAACAGTAAGTGGGGGGGAGGCCTTCCCGGGGTGGCCCGGGCCCACTGCTCCCAGGAATCAGCCGAGGGGCGGGCAGCTCTGGCCTTAGGGTGAGCAGCCTGTGCACTTGAAGTCATCTTACCTGGTGGGCCTCAGATCCGTGGACTATATTCATATTTAAAGCTAAAAATCAAGGAAATTCCGTTTCCTAAAAATATAAAAATCCTTAAAATGAGGGAGCAGGGAAGGTATCTTTTCTGGGCCAGCATCACTGCTTGTCATACAGAATGTGACAGACCGGGGAGAGAAATCAGGCCATCCCCATGCTGGGCGAGCAGCGGCCCAGTGCCCAGGTGTGCTGGGGCCCCCCAAAGGGGGGGAAGGGGCCCATGACAGGCAGGTGGCTGGTGGTTGACTTCCTGCTCAGTGGCTGCATTGGGGACCTGGGGCCACATCACTGAGTGCCCCCAACCTTCCAGGCCCGTTCAGCTCCTGGGAGGGGTCAGGAAAGGGCCCCTCTGGTGAGCAGAGATCAGAAGCACCGCCTTTTGCCACATCCACAGAGTCCCCCGACGAGGCCACGGTGGCCGACCAGGAGTCCGAGGACGACCTCAGCGCCTCCCGCACCTCGCTGGAGCGCCAGGCCCCGCACCGCGGCAACACCATGGTGCACGTGTGCTGGCACCGCAACACCAGCGTCTCCATGGTGGACTTCAGCGTGGCCGTGGAGGTACCGGCCGTGACCCCGGGTGGGGTGGGGTGGGGTGGGGGACGGACAGGGGTGACTCATCCCTTGAGCATCTGGCTCTACCTCTCAGGTGAATGCAACTGCGTCTCCTGGCCTTCGTGGTCCCCACAGCTTTTGTCTTCTGGCCTTTTGTCCTCTGGCCGTCTCCATCGCCCCCGTTTCCTTTCCTCTCGTGGAGTCAGCTGTGGGGCGGGGACTGTCGTGCGTTTAGCCATGTGAGCCACAGAAGCAGGGAAATGGCCCCAGTGCAGGCAGATGGAGAGCTCTCAGCGCCGAGGTTGCCACGTCCTAGAGCAGCCACCCCACACTCACCTGCATTGTGTGCGAGGAGGCAGAAGGGTCAGAACGCTGACCCCCGCCAGGGCCATGGGGATGGGGGCTCTCAGAGTTGTCCTCTATTAGCTTTGGTGGTGGGGCTCCCCCAGATGGTGACTGCTCCTTCCAGAGTCCTCCAAACCCCATTCCCCAAGCACCCTCTGGTCCAGGCCCATCATCCCTACCCTTTCAGGAAACGCCACCCCAGCTAGCTCCGGAACCGCCAGGTTCCCTCTGGTCCCGCTGGCAGCAGAACCTGACCTGAGCGGTTGAGAGGCGTGGGCCGTGTTTTGTGTGAACAGTCATGTTTCGCCATACAATCGCCAGGTCTGGTTCTGGGCGGCGCCCAGGCCCCCACTGCCAGGGGCGATATGGTAGCCGCACAGGATTATCTTCCTAAAACCTGAGAGTTCTGAATTCCTAAAGACGCTGTCCCAGTGCCCCGTGAGAGGCTGTGCCAGGAGCAGCGGCATGGGGTGGGGGGCTGCCCTTTGAACCAGCAGTCTCGGGGATGTGTCACACATGCTTGGCGGAGAGAGGTCTAGAGGGGTTCTGAGACTGTTTTTTGGAGGTGACCTTCACAGCTCCGTGGAGCTGCCGATTTCGAGTGTGCCTGCTAGTGTCCTAAAGCCCCTATTTGCTTCTGAAGACACCCTCACGGGTAAGTCGACCAGACATCCCGCTTTTGGCGGGACAGTCCCAATTTTTAACCATTTGTCCTGCAGCGTTTTTAAAAAGTCCCGATTTTGGGGAAGAATCCTGACTCTTTTATAAAACGCCGAGGGACGAGGGACAAATGGTTAAAAATCGGGACTGTCCCGCCAAAAGCGGGATGTCTGGTCACCTTACTCAAGGGGCCACTCTGAGGCTCCTGGCCGTGCCTGGCCTCCTGGGGGCTGCAGGGAACATTCTTCTCCAAAGCCTCTTCCCTCCCACAGGCCCTCAGTGCCCAGCTTCTCCCTCCCCTCACGCTGGGGCTGCTTGCAAAGCTTGCCAGCTGGAGACTTCTTCCAGGGGACGGGGATCTTCCCGGCAAGGGGCGTGGGGAAGAACCCGTGACCTTCTGGTGGGAAAACACCTGATCAGACCCAAGGCAGCTGGTGGGAGTGCAGCCCGAGGGGGCTTGTCTCTGCCTGCTCCCCACCGTCTTCTGTGAGGTGAGGTGTAGTTACAACTGTCCAGGTGAGGGACCTCTAAGGCTCGAAACCGCTTAACCCCCGAGGCAGGCACGTAGGTCGTTCAAGAATGCAGCAAATACCCTCGGGAGGTAGGTCCTGGGTGGCCCAGAGACGCTTCCTCGGGGCCAGCTCTGTCCGGGTGGCCGTCCACACGGCTGCTGTCCTTCGTCCATATGGTGAGGTGAGTCTAGCAGCCGAGTCAGCAGACTGTGGCCCATGGCCAAATTCTGCCCAGCGCTGGTTGCTTACAGCCCATGAGCCAAACACGGGTTTTATTTCGGAGTGGCTATTACAAATGCAAGTGTCTTTGATTTTGCCTCTTGGCCTGAAAAGCCTCAAATATTTACTATATGGCCCATGTAGAAGTTTGCCAAGAAGTATAGAGCATGAAAGCAAGCCCCTGGGTGTGGCTTTAAGGTGGCAAAAACGCTGGTTCAACACACAATTGACTCATCTGTCACAGCAAATACCCCTCTCTTGCCAGATCCCCCTCCCCCAGGTGCATGCCTTGAGCTAGTGTCCACACTGGGCTCCTTTGGGTGCCAGATGCATGCCCCACCAGGCCTGACAGGTGAGCTTCCTTCTTCCAGGCCTGGGCCCTGCCACCTGGCAAAGGGAAGCAAGCAGTTCCTTCTCTCTCTCCGCTCCCTCTCCCCCAGGTGTCTCCTGGAGGACTCACACAGGGAGAATGAGTCGCGGGGAGGTTTGGGGACACCACAAAGATGAGCTACAAGTCTGTGGCCAAGCCATCGGACACTGGGGGGAGGGGGGGGGTGTCACGTGAGGCTGGGATGGTCAGCAGGCAAACTCGCTTTTGGAGGGATTGGAGGTGAAATGGTAGTTATTTTAAGAATGACATTAGGAGGCAGAGATCCGGGAGGGATCTGGACACAGGTGAGGATCGGGATGGAAGGACGGCAAAAGGAGTCGGTAGCGGGGACTTAGATGTCTGTGGCTGCCACAGAATATCTTCTAACGCAGCTGGAGGGCAGTGGTCTAAGAGCAGGTGTTGGCTCCTGCTAGAGGCCCTGGGAAGGGTCTGCTCTATGCCTCTAGGCTTCTGGTATTGACCGGAAACCCTGGTGTTCCTAGTCTTCTGGATACATCACTGACCTCAACCTCAGAATGGCTGCATGTCTTGTGTTAAAATGCCGTCCTCTCCTTATAAGGACACTAGAGGTCCAGTGCATGGCTGGGTCCCTAGGCCTGGTCAGTGATCAGGGCCTGTCTGTGGAGTGACCAGCAGGGCAATTGGGGGGCTCCCGGCTGCTGCCCGCCTGGCGCCACCAGCTCACTGGCCCTGCCTTGGCTGGCCTGGGGCTGGGGAGCAGCTCCTGTATTGAGCATATGCCCCCTGGTGGTCAGTACATGTCATAGCAACCAGTCGTTCCACCAATCATTCCGCAGTTCGGTTGATTTGCATTATACTTTTATTATATAGGATTGGTCATCAGGACTAGGACCCCCCCCCTCCCCCCCCCCCCCCCCCACACACACACACTCCAGTATGACCTCCTCTTAACTTGCGAACATCTGCAAAGGCTTGGTTTCCAAACAAGGTCACCTCCACAGGACTTTGGAGTTGAACATAACATTATACCCAACAGGGACTGAGCAGTTTGGAAGCGAGGGGGAAGGGAGATGAGGCCACTCTGAAAGACAGCAAGGAAATGGAGTGCCAGCTGCTCTGGGCCAAGGATGGAGACTGGTCCTGACCTAAGAGTCATCCTCGGAGACGGAAGGGTGTGGCCTCCTGAGAGCTCCCGGCCGGTGAGCAGAGCAGGAGGCGGACACGTGCTGAAGGCAGGTTCCGGGGCATTGGGAGGCGAGGCCAGTGGGAACGGTTAAGAATTTATGCCCTTGAGTGTTCCAGAAAGGATTGAAGATGGTGGCAGCGAGAGCCTTCTCTTGAGCCTGCCTCGGTCCAGTGTGTATACCCCAGGGTGGGAGTAATGGCATCTGAGAGAAAGGCCTTTAGGACTGTCTGGGGAATGTGACCGGCATAACGTGAATTAGAAGAACGCGTACTGTCCTCCTGGCCTCCAGTGTGATGTGCTGTGATGTCGCAGCAGCACCACATCCCCAGCTCTGGTTGTACCATCCCCTGCTGGGACCCAGGGCACCCCTGCTTCTCTGTGTCTTTCAGCCAGTGGGTGAGTGGCAGCCAGACAGGGGAATAGGGCACCCCCTCCCTCTGTGGCACCCCCCTCAGTTCAGCCGACTCCAGTTCACAGGACGAGCTCTACTTCCTGTGTCCTGTCAGCCCGATTTCCTTCATTCCTGTCTTCCTGTCGGACTATGAGCAGCGTGAGGGCAAACACATCTAAACCTCTCGTCTCAACTCCCGCCTTACTTAAGTGGGTACTCTAAAACGTTTATTGGGTGAAATACAAGTTACTGGACGAGTACCAAAGGGATGGAAGTAGACTCAGTATACTTTGTACGCATTCTGTTCGTTGGGGCAGACGTGGCCACGTAACCACTCGTAAGTGAACGAACAAGTCAGTCACATTCACAAAGCTGTGGCCATCCCACCACTGCGGTGAGTCTCCCTGGGAATGAGCTGCCATCAAGGGACATGAACAGCCTTCTCGGTATCTTCACAGCCAGTGACTCACCTTGGCTGCCTAGCCGTTCACAGCAACACTGTGTGCTCACAGGGGCTACCAGCATGCCCAGCCACTCACTCTTCCTTTAGCTCCTCGGGGGAGGTCACCTCTCCCTCCCAAAAGCCAGTGTTCTGCCCGGGCCACTAGATGGCAGCCAGGAGCCGCTGGTGTGGGGCTCAGGAAGGGCTCCTGGTGGAGGGGTGCTGGATCCCTACCTCTGGCTGCCATCACAAGGCACTGCCAATTTCGTGGCTTAACGAGATTTATGCCATGACTCTGGAAACCTAGGGCCAGCTCCAGGTCAAGAGGGCCAGCTCCCTCTCAAACTTGCAAGGGAGGATCCCTCCTCGCCTCGTCCCCTTGTGTGGTTTGCTGGCCATGGTGTTCTTTGGCTCGTCCATCCTTGCAGACCGTCTCTCCTCTCGCAGAAGGACACCCACCGTGGGGACTATGGGCCTGCCTTGCTTCCTTACAGCTTCCTCTTGAATTATAGCTGTGAGGGCGCCATTTCCAAGGCCACATTCTGAGGTCCTGGGGTTAGCGCATCTTTTGGGGAAGACAGGGACGTAATTCAACCAATCATAGGTGACAGGAGGAATTACCCACGTCATGTGGTCCCCGTACCCGAGAGGAAGGCCACTGTCAGTCTCAGGAAGCCCCCCTGGACAGAGGGGGACTGTGTGTGAGCCCCACCTGCGCGCCTCACAGGCCTGCTTGTCTTTCAGAACCAGCTGTCTGGGAACCTGCTGAGGAAATTCAAAAACAGCAACGGGTGGCAGAAGCTGTGGGTGGTGTTCACCAACTTCTGCCTGTTCTTCTATAAGTCACACCAGGTATGTAACCCCCACCGCACCCCGTGTCCCCCAGGGCAGGAGCCCTGTGACCCTTGGAATAGAGCCCTGTGTGCAGGCTGGGGAGAGCCTCAGGGACCCCCAACATTACACCCCCCCCCCGTCATGGGGCAGGCATGGAGAGAAAGCAACCGACAAGAGGCCACATGCATGAGACCCTCCCCTCAGGCTGACATCATTCGCTGAAGGGCGGCCTGGGTGCTGGTGGGTTGGGGAGGGGCAGTGACTGAACTGGTGGACTGTGTCCTGGCTGGGGTGCACTAGCGGCCCACAGAGCACTGGCCAGGACCAGGCGCCTCGGCTCCCCGAGCGGCTGCAGGGTAAGAGGCTGCAGCCCGGCTCAGCGCCGGTGGCCACCTCTCCACCGCCACCTTCCGTTGGCCTCCCCAGGACAATCACCCCCTGGCCAGCCTGCCCCTGCTGGGCTACTCGCTCACCATCCCCTCCGAGTCCGAGGACATCCACAAGGACTACGTGTTCAAGCTGCACTTCAAGTCCCACGTGTACTACTTCCGGGCCGAGAGTGAATACACGTTTGAGAGGTAAATGTCCCCCCTGCAGGAAAGGGCCGCTCCTCTCTTAAACAACAGGATCTCGCCCAGGCAGGCTATTCGGGGAGCCCACTGTGGGCATTCCCGCTCTTGTCCTTCCCGCCCTGGCAGGTGCTGAGGATGAATCGGGGTCCCTCCTCCGGAGTCCCCTTCTGCTCCCAGGGAATCATTCTCCATCCTTAACCTGCAGTGCTGGTTAACGATACACACTTTTAAATCTCTAATGTGTGTTCATCAGTCTGTGGCTTCTGTAGCGGTTTAGTCCTAACATTTCTTTCTTTTTTTAACTTATATTTTATTGATTTTTTTTACAGAGAGGAAGGGAGAGGGATAAAAAGCTAGAAACATCGATGAGAGAGAAACATCGACCAGCTGCCTCTTGCACACCCCCTACTGGGGATGTGCCCGCAACCAATGTACATGCCCTTGACTGGAATCAAACCCGGGACCTTTCAGTCCGCAGACCGACGCTCTGTCCACTGAGCCAAACTGGTTTCGGCTAGTCCTAATATTCCTGATGGGCTGTAGTCAAAGGTTATGTTTCCAGTCAAAAGACCCATATGAGGAAGTTTAGGGATCCTAGTGCCTCTCAGAGTTCCCTTATCAGTGAGACTCAAGACAGTAGAGCCAGACCATGTTTGACCCGTGGCTTCAGTCTGTCACTGAAACGTCAAGGGTGAATTCTGGGCCCCTGGGACGGCACCCTGAGGAGACTGTGTCCGCTTCTGTATGGTGTCCTCGGGGCACAGACAGGGCACAGTCTCCAACCTAACTTGTCTCCTCACCACCTGCTGACACTGACCCCCGATGGGCTGGCTTTGCGCTGAGCACAGTCCCTAAAGAGAGCGCAGGGGCTTCAAACCAGGACCACCTCCCATAACCTCCCACAGCGGCGGCCTCTAGGCTCACGGCTTGAGCAGTGAACCGGGGCAAAGCAATTCTTAAACTTGATCCCGGGCTAGAAAGTTTATCCAGGTTGGAATCTTGTCACTGCCGTGGCAAGGATAAGCCAGCCCTCAGTGTGAGGCCCTAAAAAGACTTACGCTTACGGATCGTCCAGAGCCCAGTGTAAGCTCCACGAGGGCAGGAGGTTCGGCACACCACGTTTTCTCAGCCCGAGTGTCGTCTACATTTTATTTATTTGTTTGTTTTTAGAGAGAGGGAGAGAGAGTTAGAAACATCTGTGAGAGAGAAACATCGATCAGCTGCCTCCTGCACACCCCCTACCGGGGATGTGCCCGCAACCAAGGTACATGCCCTTGACTGGAATCGAACCTGGGACCCCTGAATCCACAGGTCGACGCACTATCCACTGAGCCAAACTGGTTTTGGCCGCCTACATTTTAGACCAGACGTTCTGTGTTAGGGTCCATGCTGTGCACCCTGGCCACTACCCCTCCATGTCAGTTGCTCTCCCTCCGTTGTGACAACCGGCAACCTCTCCAGAAAACGCCAGTGTCCCCAGGTATCTGAAAACTGCCCGTGTCCCGCACGTACTCAGACACAGAAAACAGCCCCGTACGCAGGGCGGGATGCACATCAGTGTCCATGGGAAGGGTTACGAGGCAGAGCGTTCGTTTCTCAACAGCCAGGCGCCCCCTCACCGCTCACGGCTCACAAGAGACGGGCTGCCTGCCACGTCTTGGACATGGCACGTCTGTAAACTTTGTACAGGGAGGGCCACAGTTCTCAAACAGACCGAGGAACACCCGAAGGCACCCTAACCCTGCTTTCTGTTACAGGGGTGTTACGGTTCGTTTAAGAACTCACCTGCTAGCATGGCAGGTGACAAGTAAGACATCCGAGACGTGCGTTTGTATCCATAAAACGTGGCCCCTGACAGCCGTCTTGCTTTCTTGCTCTAGGTGGATGGAGGTGATCCGAAGTGCCACCAGCGCGGCCTCCCGGGCCCACTCTCTGAGTCACAAAGAATCCCACCTGTACTGACGGCCGGACGCCGTCAGCCGGCTCCGCCGTGGCTGCTCTCCTGGCAGCCGTTCTGTTAACGATGCCTAGTAAAATGAACGCCTGTCTGGAAAACACAAACCTGGTTTTACGGCCTCTCTCACCTGTCTCTGCAGAACCATGTCTAACCTTGTCTCTCCGCCGTCCGTTTCCCACCCGAACAGAAGCGCCCCCACCTCCGACGCCGGGGGCACCTCCTGTCCTCCCCTCGACGGGCTGTTTCGAGCTTGTGCCAGTATTAAAGCACTGTCATTGATGTAGTGCCAAATGACAACTCCCCCCTCCACGACTGCGCCTTAACGCAGTCCACACACATCCGTTTGACCAAAAGACAGGGCAAGTGCTCTCCTTCTCTCTCCGGGCTGCTGCATTTTATGAAAACGGATTCTCCAGTGTTTGCAATACACACGGCACAGTCTTAAGCAAATGAGATCATTTTCAGATTTCGCTTTTCTCCCCCAATCTTTCTACTTTTATAATAATAGGACGTTACTCCTTTGATTAGTAAGCGATTCGCCGCACACGATGTGCCACTGTGGGGTCTCGCGCTCCCGTGAGACGCCGGCTCCCAGACCCACTTCCTGGTGCAAGCGGACCAAACTGTCCGCGCGATGACTCTTGACGAACTGGAGCAGAAAGTCCGGTGCGACGTCTAGACTATCACTGTACTGTGTGTGAGTGGTACATAACCATGGGAAGATATTAAGCTGTGGGTGTTTTGCTGTCTGTTTCACAAGCATGAAGCCTGTATGTCCGTGAGCAGGGCCATTTGTGATGTCGCGTTATGGAATTTGTGAGCTCCCGTGGGTGTGCGAACGCCCTGAAGGCTGGTGCAGAGTGTCTCCCCCCTCCCCTCCCCCACCCATCGTCATTCCTATCTGTATCCTCCTCAACTGTGGTTTGGAACTGCGCGTTCAGTAGTAGTATATATCGTGCCTGTCTCCAAAAAGCATTCTTTTTTCTTTTGTATACTCATTCCCCCAGGTACGGGGTAGGACAGTATGACATTGCACAACCTTGACAGTCAGACAACACAGGGAATATGGTTTCCAGTCACACTGGGCCTACTAGTCAGAACCCGTCTGCCTGTTCTCTGTGGGAGCGGTGGCTGCTATTCCCCGGGGTCCCTAAGCCCTCTCTGAGGGGGTGCGGCAGGGCGGCCGATCAGCACAGCCCTCCCCTCCCCACCACTGCGGGGACAGCCCCCACCTAAGGCGCAGGACTCCGTGGAGCTGTGACTGGCTGCGTGGGCTCGGCAATGTACACAAGGACGAGTAGCTTGAGATGTGTTAATCATTTGCCTTACAATGTGTACCAGATGGTTTTAAGTACTAACAAAAGGGAATAAAAATACCTCACGCCACAATCCAGCATACTGAAGTTTTAAGGCAAAACCACCTACCTTGTCTCTTGGTTTCATTTTCACCTAATTCGGGTGGGTGGGTGTGTCTGCCGGCGAGGGGCGGAGCTGGCTGGTCACTGCAGGAGAAGGGTGGGGGGGGGAGAGAAAAACTCTTCAAGACAGCATTTTGCAAAACATATCTTGTAGAGTCTGCACCTGGAAACCAGGCATTCCTAGGAGACGGATCCCGGGGGCTATGTAAGACAAGGACTAAACTCGGTGGAGGAGGGGGAAGCAGACAGGGAGGGGCCTTCGAGATGAGTTCCCTGAGGCTTCTCCCATGTACACCCCAGGGGCAAGACCAGCGCCCCGATGGCAGGCCGGAGCAGGAAAACTCCCACCTCGGTATTTCTGGGTCCCAAACCGTTTGCTGGAAACGGCTCAGATCTGAGTAGCACCTCTGTGCTCCCTGCTCCCGTGACTCCAAAGAACCTAACTCTGGCGGGGCTTGGTGATTGAGCGTAGACCTATGTACTGGTCACTATTCGATTCCTGGTCAGGACACATGCCTGGGTTGCAGGCTCAATCCCCAAGGGGCGTGCAGGAGGCAGATGATCAGTGATTCTCATCATTGATGTTTCTTTCTCTCCCTCTCCCTTCTCTAAAATCAATAAACACAGCCAGGACTGGTTTGGCTCGGTGGATAGAGCATCGGCCTGTGGACTTAAAGGTCCTGGGTTCGATTCCGGTCAAGGGCATGTCGGGTTGCAGGCACATCCCCAGTGGGGGGGATGCAGGAGGCAGCTGATCGATGATTCTCTCTCATCGATGTTTCTAACTCTATCCCTCTCCCTCAGAAAAATCAATAAAATATATTTTTAAAAATAAAATCAATAAAAATATTAAAGAAAACTAAGTCCAAATCATATGGGCAATTCACTGCCCCCAAGCTGCCAGGAACAGTTTCAGAGCCACCCTCTGCCTTTGGTCCATCCCAGCCATCACAAAAATGCCACAGGCTGAGGGGGGCTTATAGTTCTGAAGGCTGAGAAGTCCAAGATCGAGGTGCCGGCAGACTCAGTGTCTGCTGAGAGCTTTCCTAGGTCACAGCCAGCCTCATCGCATCTTCACATGGTGGAAGGGCGAGGGGTTTCTGTGGTCTCTTCTGTGTGGACACTCATCGCACCAGGAAGGCTCCAGCCTCATGGCCCAATCCCTTCCTCCTAGTGCCGTCGCACTGGGCATTAGGATTCCAATATATGAATTTGGGGGAGAGGGATTCACTCTATTCCCTCCACACATAAGACACAAACTTACAAAAATCATTGTTTTCTGTGAACTTTATTGACCCTTGCGTGATACAGTACCTGTGCTTAAGAACACACCTTGCAGCACTCCCCATTTATTGCCATATTTTATAGCAGAAATACAGAAGCCGTATTTTTTAAAGAAGAACATATAAAAACGCTTATAAACAGACCATATGTTTTGCCAAAATAAAGGTACAAATGCTTACATGAAGAACTAGACACTCCACAAGACCAATTTGAGAACGAAACTGTCAGATTCGGAAGGTGTGTGGCACTTGGTTACATCAAGACTGTCGGCCCCCTGCCTCGGTTTCCAAAAGGTGGTAGCTGTGCTTGTGTGAGAAACCGTCTTCTCCCGCTGGGAGCGCCACCACCATCTGCAGTCTCTACGGATAAGCTTTTAGCTGCTGGGGTTTGGCATAGAGAGACTTCCGAGTGTTAGTAAATCCATCCCGAGTGCTGAGCTCCCAGGTCTGGCTCAACACCAACAGCAGTCTACACGGTCGGAGGCAGGTTCCCTTGTAGCTCCGGTACCCCGATCTGTCTTTAATAAAGGACTTGCAGTGGACACCCAAATGCTAGCCTCCCTGGTAAAGAAGATGCCCTTAAAAACAAGCCGAGTCTGTGTGGCTACAGAAAGTAACGGTTCAGAAGAGATTGAATGTACTTTTAACATTCAGTTAAACCGCATCTTTCCCAGGAAGCTTAATCAACAGACTATACTTCCAATCAACTAAGAGAGTCGTTTTCTACTTTACCTGGGAGATAGCATTGTGTATAATAACCTAGTGATTGCAGACTATCTACTAACCATTACTCGTATTTAAGATTGGCTTCGGCGTCTTGATATGCCACTGTCCACTGGCAAATTTTAGGACCTTTAAGTCAGCTGCTGTCTAGGTTGTCCATCTTAAAATCAGACAAGCACTTTGGGGGAACACTGCTCGATCTTTGAGTGATTCTCCTGTAATGAACAAAACTCATCTTTGGCTTAGGCCTCACAATGGGAAATCAAAGCTCCCGCATACAGAATACTATTGGAAACACAAAAAGGAAACACAAAATTTACTGTTCAAGTTAACATCCTTGCTGCAGAATAGCACATACAATAAGAATTAGCAACTCATTTCTGTGTCCCCTAACCAAAGTGTATCCTTTATAGAAATTTCACCCAAATCTACTTCTAATTAAAAAACAAAATTTTAGGATTTAAAACTACCAAACCTAAACAATAACCACCCACTCAAACGCCTCTCACTCGAGCCTCTGTCCTAACTTCCAGGGCGCTAGGCTGACAGGCTCCTGACCTTCCATCCCAGTTTACCCAGCATCTCCCTTGCTTCTGAAAGTCCTGTCTTCCCCTCAAGAACTTCCCCTCAACAAGAGGTGACTGATTCATATAAAAAATATAAAAGGGCCACGCATACCTCAGACAGTCAAATTGCTGTAAAAACTCTATTCCCATACCACAAGCCCAGAGATTGATGCCCCATTGGCAAGCAAGACCCTGTCACAAGCCAAGAAAAGTAGGCACCTGGCTGCCACGCTAGCAGACACAGGCTCCTGTAGGAGAACAAAATAACCCTTAACTGAGGTCCCTGGGAAGAGCGCGCGCAATTTTACAAATCAGCAGAACTCAATCCTATCTTCTCAGTGACTAATTCTTAAAGTTGCATAGGGAACTGACCTGAACATCCAGCATTTTGAATTTGGGCACTTCTTCCTGGCGCGTCCTAAAATGCCTCGTCTCACCACACAACCACACACATACACATACACACACACACACACACACAGCAGGCGCACTGCCCTCTCAAGTCATGTTTCAGAGAGTATGCAAGGGAAGTGTTATAAAATTTATTTGTGTGAGCATCCAGACATTTTAGATGGGAAAGACGATATGCAGCCTTCACTACAGGTGCAACAGAATGAGATGGGAGGCCGGACAGCTGGCGCGGCGCTGGCAGTGGAACGATTCCAAACGAATGTGAGACGAGAGCACTTCATCGGGGAGAAACTTAAAATAATAATTTAAAGCTTCGTGACACAAGATATGTTCCAATTTAAAACGCTAAGAAATAGTACCATCCATGAAAAAGGAAATCAACTTCTAAGTGTACCAAAAGGGTTGTAGGGCAAACGAGGAAAATTTTGCATTTGTTGAGGTACAAATAGGAGTGTTCCTTAAGAGGGGCATTAATTATTATTAATGGCAAACCCTGCAAATACAAAATAAAACCCAAATCACTGGTCACATAATTCAAAATTTACATGTAATAAAGGCAAGGCAATAGACTCAAGTTATGGCCTGTCAAATATTTACTCCACTGACATTATCTACAGAAGCACTTGGCCAATTTGTACACAGTGATTCCTTATGCACGCCAAAAGGGTTTCCGTAAAAATGACACTATATACAAATCTGTACACTGAGCCACCAGAGCGATTCTCCATCTCCCGGGGAGGGAGGGGGGAGCACAACTTAAAGCAGGATACCTGAGGTTCATTTCTTCAGTTGCCTTATCATATTCCCAAATATACATTTCAGGGTTTGTATTTGTTTCTAAAGACACTTTCCTTGATATGTGCACTATGGTTAAAATTAAAAAGAATAATAAAATAAATGGTCGCTGGAAGGAGCTGACCCTCCCCACATCTAGACTTCTCCGGCCGAGGCCGGCGAGGAAGGACGCGGGGGCCTGTTGGGGCCGCCTCGGCGGGGCCAGCCCTCGGTGCAGCTCTTCAGCGGAGTCAGCAAAGGCTTTCATTGACTGTTTAAAAGGAGCAGGATGAAGAAGAAAGGAAAAACAAAACCCCAAATGCCAAAGGAAGTTCAGTGGGACGAAGTTCCTCCACCACTTAGCGAGTATCTAGGAAAAAACAGAGAGAAATAGAAGTAAACAAATGTCATTCCTCAAAATTAAAAAATTAATTTGCAAAAATTCAAACAAGAACTAAAGTCCTATTAATCTTCATACACTGCCAAGTCATCAAAATATGGAGCAACTATCAATGGATTATTATATAAATTCATAAAAATGAACAAAAATCATGATCCCAACAAAAATTTTTCAGATAAGTTAATTTCAGCCACAAAAGAACTAAATGTAATAAAAACAAAGAATGTGGTTCAGCCTTCCACGAGAGAAAACCGTACCCATTTACTTATAATCAGATTGAAAAATCGGTATTAACCAAGGACAGAGTAAGATTCCAGGAAAGCACAAACATGGCTGGTTTGAGGGCCAGTGCAAAGAAAAACGTTTGGCCACAAAAAAGCTGAGGCTTGCTCAGGTAACCTACTTCCTGAAATGGTCTCCTAGGTTTTTGTAATTACAATAATTAGGAAGCAATCTGATGTCCAACAACAGAGAAATGGTTAAGTAAATAAAGTGGCTGAATAAAGGAACATATTAGAAATTGTAATTATATTTAAGCAATGAAACCTATACACAAGTCAATAAGTGCGCAAAATAGTACAGTTTTACAACTTGTTTATCCCAAACACAAAAGAATGCCCAAAAAAGTATGTGAGCACTATACTTTTCAGAAATGTAAAAAATCCATAAGTTCAAGACACATTATAATAATGGAAGGCAATGCACCAAAAATGATAACGGGCTAGAGTGGTGGATCATGTACACTTTCTTCTATTTTCCAACAATCCCACAGTATTGTCTTGCTTTGGAATATAAAGAAGAGTGCGAGGTCCTCTCATGGTCAGGATTCCCCCAGACACCTCAAAACGGACCCAGTCACAGCAGATGACTGAGGACACGTTTAACAGGACTTTCGTAAGTATTCCAACCTCGAGTTCCTCTTCCCAGGCATTTATAATACTCGGCACTCTGCCAGAGAACAAGTGCTCCCACAATTCCTCCTGAAAGGCATGCTTTAGCCACAGATCCTAAGGCTCACTTTTCAAGAAACATAAATGCCGAAATCCTGGGAGGAGTGGATCCACACAAAGGATCCGCATGTTAACTAAGACCTACAGGAAGCCTTTGAAATGCTTTAGAAAGGTGGTTCTCTTTTTTTTGTTTATTTGTTTTTAAATATATTTTTATTGATTTCAGAGAAGAAGGGCGAGGGGGAGAGAGAGAAAAACATATCAATGGTGAGAGAGAATCCTTGACTGGCTGCCTTCTGCATGCCCCACACTGGGGGTCGAGCCCACAACCTGGGCATGTGCCTTTAACTAGAATTGAACTGTGACATCCTGGTTCATAGGCTGATACTCAACCACTGAGCCACACCAGCCGGGCCGGTTCTCATTTTTGAGGTAATCTACTGACTAATGCACCTGGGAATAAAGTATGAGGCATGAGCAAGGGCCTCTGTGATTTGGTGGCATCTGGGTGAGGAACACAGGAAGAGCTTGGGGATCCCAGGAGGAGTAAATGGACAGTAGCAGCCAAGGCCTGGGGGCAGCAGATAAGGACCCCAGGAGCAGGGTCACCTGATGACGGAGGAGAAGACAGGATTCGCACACCACGAAGGAAAGAGACACAAGCAAGACCGGTCCAGGGAAGAAAAAGGATGCTGACTCAGCACGTCTAAGGCATCACTGGAAAGTAAAATTCAAACACAATGTGGACAGTGGGCAGTTATATTTGCATTATATATGGCCGCTGAGCGCCTGAAAGGATGTGTGTGAAACGTGAAACACACACTGGACTGCAAAGACTTAGTACCGAAACAAATGTGAAATACCTCACTGATGCTGCTAATACTGATTACATGTTAAAATGAGATTTTGGATGCAATAGGTTAAAAAACATATCTTAAAAACTAATTTCGCTTGCTCCTTTTTTTACTTTTTTTTAAACCTCACCTGAGGATATGTTTTTCGAATTGATTTTACTAGTAGAGAGAGGGAGGGGGAAAGGAAGAGAAACATTGATCAGTTGCCTCCCTTATGAGCCCCAACAAGGGACTGAACCAGCAACCTGGAATCAAACCTTCGACCTTTCACTGTACAGGAGGACATGCCAGCCAACTGAGACACCTGGCCAGGACTTTACAATTTTTTTTCACTTTTTTTTTAATGTGGCTACTAGAAAAATTTAAATTCTGTATAGCTCACATTATCTTTCTATTAGATAGCACTGGTACAGATTAGCTCATATTAGCAACTAAAGAAAGGAGAACTGAGAGAAAAACCAATTAAACACGCAGGCCACCACCCGAACCCTGCAGCTGCAGGGAAATCAAGTCACGTATATAAATCACTTACAATTTCAAGCAATTTGAGACCATGTGGAAAATATCAGTCCTAAAAAGTGACTCTACAAAAGCAGAAAACAAAACCCAAAACAAGATAATGCCAATGGTTTCTGGGTTAGTTCCATCTGTTCAAGATTTAAAGGTGTTTTTTTAATCAGAAGTAAATGTCACTAAAATGAGCTGGGAAGTGATACCAAGTTTCTTGTTGAAATTAAGAAAAACGGACCATTATTAAGTAACTAGAGGTCCAGCACACAAAATCCACATACTGGTAGGGTCCCTAGCAGCTGCCGGCTGCTGGCCTCCCAGCCTCTGGGGCCAAGTACTCCCTTCCTTCCTCCAGCCAGCCCCACCCCCTGGTTAAACTCCCAGATGAACTCCGGTCGAGGGAACAATCTGCACACTATGCTTTTATTATATAGGAAAGGAGAAAAGCTTATGGGATGCTAAGATAAAACATTTGATGAATGCTAGAACAAATCTATGTTAGAAATTACCTGCATACACACGGTGGATAGATACCCACAGACATGGGAACAACAGTGCTTGTGTGAGGATAAAGGGACCTCTTTATTCTGTTTTCCTTTGTTTCTGTAATTCATTAATATCAAAAGGAACGGGGGCAGAGATAACAAATCTGCCTATTGCCTCAAAATCGAAGGTGGCCAAGTAAAGTCTTAATTCTCTAGCCTACACTTTAGAGCAAGTTAGAAAGTTGGAGTGTCTTTGGCAAAGGAACCGGAGAGTTAGAAGAATGCACTTGCAGGTCAGAATTAAGGTTTTCTCTGGATGCCCCTCTTTAGAGGGACTCTTCATGTGGCTCCTTCCATCAGGTGGCTCCTTCCATCACGCCTAAGAAGTGGACAAGGGGACCCACACACCCCAAACTTTTTTACGTACTAAAAAGCTGACCCCTCAGAAGAGACCTGCAAGGTCCCTGATTGTCACCAGCCCTGCCATCATTTGTAAGTGACTGAGGAGCCTGGAAAAGTCACCTGGAAGGTGGATGTCAAAGCAGTGACATGACTTATGCTCAGGAGTGTTGAAGGTTTGGGACGTGGCAGAGAGATGGAGCCACAGAGCTGCTGGACAGCTCACCTCCGTTATCTCTAAACTTCCCCAAATGACTGTACTTACGCTAGGGGCTAGGGCAGTCTGAGTGACCTCCTCCACAGGAGACTCTTTTAAAAAAGTTCAAGAGAGTGGGTAGGGAGACCCAGATCACTATCCTCGCCGGCACTCGGGGCCACTGGTGGGCGCAGGGAGCACCCCGCAGGTCGGTCGGTGCACACAGGTCAGGACAAGAGGCCAAATAGAAAACCAGCCACCCAAGGAAAATCACAGACCGCATCCATTCTCACTGCACTCGCCAAGCCCAAACTTCTGGAATTTTTGGACATTTGACTTTAAACCCAAATGGAGAATTACCAACATATGGCTAAGGCCTGTATAACTAGGCTGCATCATTACAGCAGACAGATATTTATGTGCCACGAAGTCCTGTGGTCTTTCCCAGTCGTTTCCAGATTTGTGTCCTTCGTGCACATGATTTTCAGAACTGAGAACAAGAATGTAACAGGAAAGACTAAGAACAAAGTGCCATGCTGGCAAAGGGAGGGTAGCAGAGCGGTCCCTTTCGAGGGGTCCCACACCAGCCTAGGGAAGCCACAGGGCAAGCGTGGAGCGACCTCCGCGGGGCTCTCCTGCCCAGCGGCAGTGTCCTCGCTGCAGGCTGGTGGCAGTTACCTCTGGAGCCGCTGCACAAGCTGCGCCACCATGGTGTCCGAGATCCCGGGGCATGCCTCTTCCGCCAGGTAGATGGCCCCTCGCAGTTCTTCTATGGACCCCATGTTACCACCACATGCCTGGCTCTTCTCCTTCAACTTAAAAGACACAAACATGAACAGCATGACACACACGAGCACAGAAAACAAGGAGCATCTGTTCTAGAGAATAACACAACGTGTGGACCACAATGGCTCCAGTCACACGAGTCCTGGCAGGGACCCAGCACAGCCACTGGTTCACTCCCCAATCCTCTCAATGAAGTGTGGGGGTGCCAAAAACACCATACAGAAAGGTCATCAGTCAAACCTGAGCCCCTACCTGCACTAGCGTTAGCAGAGACAACTGGTGTCCTGTGCACCTTTTCAAATCTGTTCATGATAGGCTGTCCCGTTTTCTTTTTCCATTTCAACCCAATCTTATTCCAGAAAAGTAATTTCAAAATTACTCAGTGCTAGTTTCCACCGGGGCTATCTAATCTAAAGCTTACTATGGTTGATGGGTTGGTTCTAAGATGCTGACAAACTGTCTTTTTTGGACCTCTTTTCTCAAAATATTCTAGTTCGTGTAACTAAGTGCCAGCTCTAAATTTGGGGATCTGTATGCCCCTCCTGGCACCTCTGCTCCCATGAGAACCATTATACAGTTTGCAGGCTCCTTCTTCAATGTAAGGTCAATTCAGTCTTTCAGAAATGCAGCAAAACGAGCAATGCAAAAGGGTGAGCTACTCAGGGCAAGACGCAGCCACGGGCAGGACTGAGAGCCCTCGGTGCAGGCTCCAGGTGGCAGCAGCAGAGAAAAAACACAGCCTCCTCGTCTGGAGTCCCCTCCTCAATTTCATCTTTAATGAACAATTTTCAAAACAGCTTTGGCTTTTCCAGCTCGTATGAACACATGCTACCAATTCCCCGCATCAGTCTCATTCTGCAAACAGTGGTTTCTCCTTCTCCCGGGGAAAGATCATACAGAACACCTGGGAAGCCTGGCCTTTAGGTTAGCCAGGAAAAAAAATCATTACCTCCAGGATTAATTCATTAATTCTTAATAATGACTTCAGAATAATTTCTTCAAAGTGCCCCATAACAGCTTCAGACAAATGAGAGAATACACCCCTTTTTCCCTAATCACCTGTTTGATCCTGGAGAAGGGACAACAGCAGGGTCACAGGAAAGGAAGGGAACATCTAGACAACCAGTAGGACCAATCTTCCAAACATCATACAAAAGAAGGAAATGGGCCCTGGCCGGCATTGCCCAATGGTTAGAGCATCGGCCTGCACTTCCTGAAGTCCTCACCTCCCAGATTCCACTGGCAATACTCCCCCGGCTTCCTCTCCCTTCTCATGCTCCCCCCCACCCCCCACCAAGTCAGCTGGGCATCTTACCTCTGCAAACAGAGGAGAAATAATTGTAGATAAACACTGAGAGAAAGGCCTCTTTGGGATGTCTTTCATCTTGGGGAAGAAGAAAAAAAGTAATTAGAAATATTTGACATTTACAAAAATTCAATAAACTTCAGACAGGTGCTACCCAAGTATAATGTAATTTATGAAGTGCTCCCCTGGAAAAGTCTAGCACCCATCTGACACCATCCACAGCAAATACATGAGTGACTATATTTCTTATGTGCTCTCCATCCCAGGACTATTAGTTCTTCCAATTTGTACTTCTTGATCCCTTCACCTTTTCACTCAGACCTCCAGCCTTTCTTCTATCTGGCAACCATCAGATTGTTCAATAAATTTGTTTCTCTTTTGTTCATTTATTTATTTTTAGATTCCACATGTAAGTGAAATCATATGGTGTTTGTCTTTCTCTGGCTTATTTAATTTAGCATAAATACCCTCTAGGTCCATCCATATTGTCACAAGTGGTAAGATTTCATTCTTTCTTATGACTTAGTAATATAGTCCATTGTATATATGTACCACATCTTTATCCATTTAGCTACTGATGGCTACATAAGTTGCTTTCATATCTTGCCTATTGTAAATAATGCTGCAATGAACATAGGAATACATATATTCTTTCAAATTAGTGTTTTGGATTTCTTCAGATAAATACTCAGAAGTGGAACTACTAGATTTTATGGTAGTTCTATTTTAATTTTTTGAGAAACCTCCACAGTGGCTGCAGTCTGCATTCCCACCATCAGTGCACGAGGGTTCCCTTTTCTCCACATCCTTAACAGCACTTGTTGTATGTTGAATATAGTCATTTTACAAGTCTGAGGTGATATGCTACTGTGGTTTTAATGACTTTTAATAAAACTTAATCCCAAAATTCTAATAGAGAACATGAATAACCATATATGCAAAATAAGGACAGTTCTGTCAAGAGAGCTAGAAAGTCATTTCAAACTTCACCTAATCCCACACCCCGTAATTCCCACTGTATATTCAAGCATCAGGAAATGCTGATCCCACAGAAGGGCAGGCCTACAGAGAGCAGAAGTCAGCATTGTAGGTCTGACTTTCAGTAATCAGCCGAACAAAATCTCCTGCTCTGCCAATTCACTGTCAGCAAAACTCCAAAGCAGGCCGCCATTGAGGAGAAAGGGACTGAAAGGGACTGAAAATGCTGCTGACTGGTGACAAGTGTTGGTTCCTCTCATACCAACAAACATACCTTATTTCTGTCAAAATCCGATGGCTGAAGAGTTCCATTCTCAAGACTCTTTGGATCTTTCTCTCGGATCGTGAAGATCCAGTCGCT
The DNA here is from genome assembly GCF_014108245.1 of Pipistrellus kuhlii. Taxonomy (NCBI): domain Eukaryota; kingdom Metazoa; phylum Chordata; class Mammalia; order Chiroptera; family Vespertilionidae; genus Pipistrellus; species Pipistrellus kuhlii. The sequence goes on from NW_023425529.1 coordinate 150,612,372, forward strand.
AGAGTCGCTGCCTCCAGATGCTTGACCATCCGTGTCCGTTTCCCTTAACACAGAAATCCAGGAGAACCCGTGATGAGCTGCTCTGTGGGGCTAAGACCCCACAGGTGGCCTCTCAAACCCCAACTGAGCACTTAGGCCCACGCATGCCTTCTCCGTCTCACCCTCACCCCCCACAGCAATTCCACTCTTCCCCTTCCCCAACAGTGACACTCACTTCCAGTCGCTCTTGGGCTTCATAAGACAAGCCTGCCTCCCGACTCAGAGAAGAGAGACCATCACAGTGTGATCCCCACAACTTCCCACAACGCCTGCTGCATCCACACTTCCAGTTCCCCCATCCTCCTCAAACGAAAGCAGCGTATCTTCCCAAATGGGATAAACTTAATTTCTTCTGACCCATGTCACTGACAGGCTCAGTCTTTACGCTGGCATTTCCTAAGATTTGGTGCTGGGCCGCAGGGCCCTTCTCACTCTGCAGACATGCTGGGAAGGACACCATTTGTTCTCCTGGTTCCAATGACCACGGTGACTCTAAATCTGTACCATCTGCCAAGACATCTCTCCCAAACTCAAGCCTCAATGCCACTCTCAACTGGACACACCCTCTCGGACATCCTATCAGCAACTTGAACATGTCCCACACAAACTCGGTTTCTTCCCCAGATCTTTTCCAGTGTCCCCACTTCAGCGGCGCCTGCCACATGCCGAAGTCCGGACCGCTGCCTCCTTTCCCCAAAGCCACGGCCAGACTCCACCTTCATCTTTCCATCCCCAGTGCTACCACCCTCATTTCTCAACGTCTAGAGCTCAACAATTCCTGATCCGTGGTTCTCGCTGCTGGCTTTATAATGGAATTGCCTGAAGACCTTCAGAAAACACTTGTTCTCATCCCCAGACATTCGGATTCCTTTCCCCTTTATGTCAGAGCCATAAGCCCAGCTTTCCCCTGAAATGGCCCTCCACCCAATTCATCCTCAGCTAACGGAATTCCTGGGTGCTTAACTGGACACCAGTTTTTAGTAGCTTCCTGGTGCAGTGCGAAGCCTCTACCAGACACAACACAGGATCACAAAAACATACATTCGTATCTTCTTAAAAATGTATTTAAAGCAGTTTCATCTGATCAGTGTTCCATTTACGCAGTTTTATCACTCAGGCTTTATGCAGGAAAACTCCGTAACACGAGGAGAACCATCAACCCGGATTGTCTTTAGGAAAAAATAAAAGGAAAGGAACCCAAAGCCCACCCCAATGAAAAGACTAGACTGAACACAACACGCTCGGGCATAGCGCAGTCAGGGGCGCACAGCCAGGGGAGCATGCTCTGGCTCGCACACGCTCGAATGACTCGGATGGGGAGTCTTACGTGTCGGAGTCTTCTGAGCTGGAGTCTTCATGGCTCTGCTCTGCCTTCCACCGCTTGTACCTGTCGATTAGCTCCGTCAGGTATGATGTTTTCTTCGCATTGCGTATTATAAACTTGTGTTTCAGTAACTCCTTTGCAGTGGGTCTCTGGGAAACAAACCACCAATGAAAAAGAGAAAAAGCACGAAATGAAGTCCCTGCATTCAACTTGATTCTACTCCAAAGGTTAGACTTCTGCCTCAAAAGGCCAAACAGCCTTGGCTGGTTTGGCTCAGGGATTACACCAAAGGGTCATGGGTTCAATTCCCAGTCAAGGGCACATACTTCTCAGGTGGGGGCGCCTGTGGGAGGCAATCAATTGATGTCTCTCTCTCTTTCTCTCTCTCTCTCCCCATCCCTCCTATTCTCTCTATTAATCAATGGAAAAAATATTCAGGTGAGGATTTAAAAAAAAAAAAAAAAAAGCCAAATAACCACATTAATACCTAAAAAAGCAAGTTCTACTTCAAAGTTTTTTCCCCCTAAGACCTATTCAAAGAATAAGTCATTCAGTACCCATGGGTGGGACTCTGTGTACAGTAGCATTTAGTATCTAATGTTAAGTTTTCAGAAAACCACCCAATTTACCTAGAAAATGCTCCAAAGAATTTCACAGAAATCATCCAAAAGAGCTAGAATATGCCTCTTAGGTTCTATGAAACATTTTATTGCAAATGCTGGCAAGAGAGAAAACATGTTTCGTATTACCTTGTTAATTTACTATATTAATATTTGGCCCCATCCCCCAAAATAAGAAACATGTTCATTTGGATCCATCTAGAAGAAACTACAAAGGAATCAGGAGATCCCTTTTTCTTAATTGCTCGGAGTACCTGAGTTCTTAGTCATTCAGCCCCAACTTAGAAATGCTTGTTTCCCTGTCCTTGTGGTCCAGTGAGGACTGCATCCAGGCCCTGGGCTCAGGACAGCCACAGCCAGACAGCATGCTTTGACCATGGCCAACTGCTCTGCCCTTGAGGTTGCCAAAACCAATTACAGGGAACATGCTTCCCAAGGCAGCTGAATGAAGCCTGAATTGGAACAGGCAGGAGGAATACACAAACAACACAAGTCAGACTAAGCTGCCGCTTACTCTGAATTTCTAAAGCTTTCCTAACAAATGCCAGGCATGTTTCTCAAATTTAAGCTTGTGAAAAACGTGGGTCACCTCAGGTATTTCTCACTCCCTGTCCACGGGACTGTGAAACTCCAAGCATCTCAGAAGTGCTTGCATTCTCAGCTTCTCATCCTTTTCTCAGTGCAACTGGGGTCAAGGCCGAGTGGAGATATGTACACTGGCAAACAAGCCAATACTGGAAGTATGAGTTTTTGTTGTTTTTTAAAATATATTTGTATTGATTTCAGAAAGGAAGGGAGGGGGAGGTAGAATCAACGATTGGCTATCTCTTGCACACCCCTTTAAGGGATAGAGCCTGCAACCTGGGCATGTGCCCTGTCCAGGAATCAAACCATGACCTCCTGGTTCATAGGTCGACACTCAACCACTGAGGCACACCGGCTGGGCTGGAAGTACGTCTTTAATGGGAAGATATAGATGTGTGTGGGTGTAACTCTGGGTGCTGGTGCCTTGTGACTAGAACAGCATGATGTAAATTTCAGAGCATTGTGGCAATGGAGAACAGCAGCACCACACCACTGATGGTTGGTGTACTTTGCAACCCCTTGAGGATCTCAGAATAGGTTGCACTCACCATCCAATTCTTTTGTCAAAACTGGCATCATATTAGAAAACCACGGTGCTCTTGTAAAACTAATCACCCATTTTTAGATAAGAGTTCATGAACAGAAGTGGGGGTTCCAGCTAACCCTGCTGAAAAATTCATAGACAAAACAAGGACATATGGTGCTATAGACAACACCAAAATATACACATAACTTTCAAAATAATGTCCTAATTCAAAGAGAAAATTAGGCTGACGCTATGTAGTTGGTACTGCTACATGGCTCTGCCAGAGACCATCAAACATAAAGAAGGGGGTTGGGCAAAGTGGGTGGTTCACTTGTATTTTATTTGCCTTCCTTTCCTGACATATGCCAAGAAGAAATTGAAAACATTTACTTTAAGAATTATTTTGCCATTATTTTTCAGGCCAGACTTTGCGATTATTAAAAATAGCTTAATAATTTATAGCCTGACCTACCACTATAAAATGAAAAACGTATTATTACACATATAATATTAAGGAGAATAGTCTCCAAGCTCAATGAGGTATTAGATGCTAAAAAATAAATTTTATTCTTTAAGATAAAATAACAATAAAAATGTATTTGCAATGCAAAGAAATCGATCATACCCACGTAGAAAAAGAAAACAAATGAGACTGTGAAGGCAGCTGACGTTAGTGATAAAATAAATTCCAATAAGATAGATTTGGACCAAGTCAGGCCACGCATGGAGAGATGTGGGCCATTCTGGTCTGAAACTCACAAAGCTCGGCTCCTTGTTCAAACAGGCCTCCACAAACTCCTTGAGGGGCTTGCTGTAGTTTCCTTCCAGCGTCGGAGGGTTGTTCTTTGGAATGAGGAATAAAACCTTCATGGGGTGCAGCTCGGAATGAGGCGGTTCCCCTTTTGCAAGCTCTATGGCTGTGATGCCCAGGGACCAGATATCTGCCTGCAACAGAAAAGCACCTTTAGAGAACCACCAAGCAGGAGTCAATTCAAATAAAATACTTCAGGGGGTGGGGGAGAAAGAATACATCTCGATGAACTTTTAAGGTTTTGAGAATATCATTAACTGAAAATAAGAAAGATAAGCCTTTGGTTTAATGTCAAAATAAGCAACGCACAAGAAAAAACAATACACAAAACAGCTTTTATTTCTGTACTGAAGTGGCTTTTACGAGTACTCCTCTTCCACTTGCTGTTGGGTATAATGCATTCACTGTCAACTGAGGCCCCTGAGGCAGTCAACAGGAGGTAGTCAGAGAAGGGCAGAGAGGGCAGATGGGGGAGTGAGGTGTGTTTGCCAGTCAGGCAGTGCTCAGGACTAACAGAATGCTCCAAGTTAAGTGCTAGCACTACCAGCAGTCTCATGACCTTAGACTAACCTCTGAGCCTAGTTCGCTCATCTAAAAACAGAAATAACAACAAGTGTGTCTAACACAGCATTCAGAACTTATGTTCAAACACACAAAGAAGTGGAAAATACTTGTACAATGCACCCTATTTACCTAGCATATCAATTCAATAATCATTAAACGTAAGTTTTAGCTATTATTCACCATAGTATATAGCAGATTGAAAAAAAAAATCATGACATTTTCCTTGAATACCTCAGTTTACCAATTTAAGGACTTTTTAATACTATCAATATTTAAAATTAACAATAACTCCTTATCATATAATAATTCAATATTATGTAATAATTTAACATCATGTAATAATTTCCTCAACTATTCAAAAGTCTTTTCATGGTTTGTTTATTTGAATCAGGATCCAAACAAGGCACGGATACTACAACTGATTGTTAGGTGGCCTAAGGCTCCTTTAACCTGTAACAGTTCACTCCCTCATCTCCCCAGTGTCACTGACTTGAGGAAGAAATAGGCACCAATTCTGGATTTGTCTGGTTTCTTCCTGGTGTCATTAAATGTGTTCTACTCCTGGATTTCCTGTCAAATACCCAGTGGGCTCATTAAGTCTGGAGGCTAGATTAGATTCACTACTGGAAGGAGTTAGGGGGTGCCATGTGGGGGCACCAAGTGCCCAGATGCCTGATCTTCCCCTTGCCCAGCCCGTGCTTGTGGCCTTGCAGGGGATGGGAGGCCAGGCCCTCCACTATACTCAGTCTTAGTACGGCTATCTCTGCTCTTGTCACTGCACTGAAAACCCACCATAACTCCAGGCAATTAAGTGAGAGCCTATACATCTCTCACACCCACCCTGTCGCAAGGAGATAGAAAGCCTGAAGTCCCATTCAGGTCAGGACCCAGACATTTTCCACCTTTAACTACCTGGAAAGGATCATCAGCCATGTTCCCGCAATCCTAGAGAGTATGAGAAACCCTCACTACCATCCCCCTGGCACATATATGCCAGGCCTAGCACATACTTCATATTCTCCTGTTCTCAGAAAAGGCAGGAAAATGCAAGCCTTGCTCTATATTCTTTGTACATTTTACTAAAGGTAGATCAGTGGTAGGCAAATTGCAGCTCACAAGCCGCAGTTTGCCTGTTGACTAATGAGTTTGCCGACCACTAGTCTAGATGAACCAGTATCAGGAGCAATATGCCTGTTTTCTTTCTATATGCAACCTGCACTCTGCTTTATCTTACATGTGTATTATTTTTAAAATCAGAAAAATGTGACTTATTCCAGAGTCCCTCTCTCCCAGGAGGAGGAAGAAGGGTGCCTGCAGTGAGCGCCCATAACTGGAGTGGCAGGAGGACCTGCCTCATATGCAGGTACCAGGAGTGAGGGCAGCGTGCATGAGGAGAGGAGGCAGCGAGGATAGAGAGCACGACTCTCCTGCCACAGCAACCCCTCTACTCAACAGGGTCCTTCCTAAATAAAGTCTGCATGGCCCCATCCGTTGCTACTTCACCCCCCTGGATTTCACCAGAGCTGCTGCTGTTGGCAAAGCCTGCTACTCAGCCTGCCTCCCACCGAGTGTGGATGCAGGACTTTGTCCAGATGATGTACCTCCAGACCTCTCCGCACCGGTACCACTTAAACCCACTGCGTAGCTAGAAGGCCCCCGCCAGTGGCGTGTCTGCTGGCAGTCTGTCACAGATATGTGGGCACTCATTTCCCTGTGGGCCAAGGGCTTGCTATTGGGCATCACGCCAGACAATACCCAAACAGGCAGCAAGACTTTGAGGACCTGGCACCCCTTCCACCTGCCAGGATGGACCAACCGATGTTAACCAAAGAAACAGCATCCCAGCCACCAGTGTTACACAGCCGAGCCTCCAGAGAAGCGCAGGGTTATCCCTCACCTGCTCCCCCGAGAGTCGCCAGCACAGCCTTGCCAAGACAAAGCACATGTCAACCTCCAAGGCAGCCAGCCTAGCCAGGAGCTGGAGTGCCACCCCAGCCTCTCGGGACCCTTCTCTCTATCCTCCTACCTCACCAAGTACCGGGTGTGTGGCTCCCGAATCTCGGAGCCCTTTCTGGCTTAGTTCAGAGCTCCCTCTCCTGGGACTTCCATAGGGGGCTCCTCGAGAGTCTTCCTGACAGAAGACACCGAACACTCTCCTGACTGACTTGGAAACCTTGACTGGCACTCGAACAAACAGCAAGCAATTTGGCATCATGTTTCAAAAGCCATAAAAATATCCAAACTTGTTACAACCAATTAATTCCACTTCTAGGAATCTATCCTAAATAAATACATTTTAGATTTGGAAAATAGCATATGCTGCCAAAAATATTCAATGTTAGCTTTACTTACACCAAGCCTTAAGAATGACTAAGCTGATGTGGCACATACACTTACTGAAGAACCACGCACTCAACAATGATGACACCGATTGGGAATCATACATGCAACTGAGTTTGTCTTATGACTGTACCTAGGAAATATGGCATCAGATGTACAACATGTGTCTACGTTTTAACCCTTTGCACTCTGAACCATTCTGGACATTGGCTACCAGCTACTCGACGCTAACAACGGAAACGTGCGTTGAATTAACTCAATTCCCCGTAATCACTAATAAACTGCAATGTCCCCTGAGAGGGGACATCCGAGTGATATGCTAGAATTCAGATGTCCCCTGAGAGGGGACAGTGGAGTGCAAAGGGTTAAAATATGTTATGTGGGGGAAGGACAGACGTTTCCAAAGCAATTAAATTCAAGTATAAGAAGAGACTTGTTACCCAAAGAAACTAGAAACATCAATCAGAAAGGATATATACACCCCTATGTTCACAGCAGCACAATTTACAATAGCTAAGATTTGGGAACAGCCTAAGTGCCCATCAGCAGATGAGTGGATTAAAAAACTTTGGCACATCTACACAATGGAATACTATGTTGCGGTAAAAAGGAAGGAACCTCTACCATTTGCAACAGCATGGGTGGACCTGAAGAGCATTATGCTAAGTGAAGTAAGTCAGTTGGAGAAAGATAAATATCACATGATCTCACTCATTTATGGAATATAATGAACAACTTAAAGTGATGAACAAAAACAGACCGAGAGACAGAGAAGCATCGATGAGACCATCAAATCTCAGAGGGAAGGGGGGGGGGGGGGCGGGCGGGGAGAGAAGAGGAGGACTTGTATGCATGCATATAGGCCTAACCAATGAACACAGACACCAGGGGGACGAGGAAATTAGTGAGGAAGGGGGGGGGGGGGGGGGCGGGAGGACACGACGACAAGAACACATATGTAGTGCCTTAATCAATAAAGAAAATAAATTTTAAAAAAGAAAACAAACAGGATTTTCAATGTGAGTTCAAGTCAAAAGCTGTGTTTTGCACTGTGGACATTTGTGAACAGACGTTTTCCTACATGAACGGTGCTAGGTGGCACAATCCTAAGTGACAACACAGAGTAACTGTTGCTGATGACCAAGGATTCTTCTCAATGGGGCTGCAGGTTGAGTGGGTACCAATATCCAATAGTCTAAATCCCTGCAATATACCAATCATTACAACCTTTAAGTAGAAGTAAGTTGGCTACAAATCTGCAGACAATGCAATAGGAGTTTAAGTAGCATAAAAAAAAGTGCATAGAAAATACTCTAGAACACATGTGTCAAACACAAGGCCCTCGGGCCAAATCCGTCCCGCCAGGCCTTGCAATGTGGCCCGCACCGCGCTGTCGTCACTGCACTCCGCTGCGTTTCCATCACAATGACAGTTTATGACTGTTCAGTAAACCATTCGGCCCGCGATTTAGGCTGGATTTTAGATTTTGGCCCCTTCTCTGATTGAGTTCGACACCCCTACTCTAGAAGGAACCACAGTCAACTCTATAATCAAGAAGAGGTGGGAAACCCTGGAAAACCCAAATCACAGTTATACAGTCAACAAATAGATCAAAATGGATTTAATATAAATGATTTAATTAGATGCAATATTTAGTAGGTACACTTTTATAAGCAGCATCTAGAAGTGTAAAGATCACTTGCGCTACACAGCAATTATATGATGGATCCAAAAAGGTGCCATCGTGACTACGTGCTAAAATAAAGCCTGCTGTTGGGTGCTGTTCCCACTCCCATCCTCCTCCCACCTCCAGGGCTCCTTATGGCAGGTCTGTGGGCAAATCCCGATCCTCCCAAGGCCTGTGAAGGCCGGGGAGGCCAGTGGCTCAGCATCAGGTTGGGGAGGGCCAGTCCTGCACTGCGGTGGACGGGCCAACTGCAGACTCCAGCAACCACCACGTTTTCCCTCATCTTTAACCATTTTACTTTTCCCTTCAGTACATCACCCATCTCCACCTTCACCATGGTCAGACTGCCAATGGTTATGTCAGAGATGACCGGACACCAAAATGATGTAGCTTGTGCTTGGGTAGTAGGGCTACAGATGGTTCTCTTTTTGTCTCCTTTTCTCCCCTGTATTTTCCAGATTAGAGTATATACTGCTTTTGAGACCAGAATGGGAAGAGTTACTTACAGGAGAATACTGACACTGGCCTCTCAGTGTCTAAGGATGTCGTTTCACAGGCAAGTCACATTCTCTGGCCTCATCCCCTAGCACATTCTTCACCACAACGTACAACCCTAATATAAACATCCTGCCCTTTCCTCCGTGGACTTGGGCCAAATGCCCTTCCCTTACCTTCGAGGGGCTGAAAAGCCCTGTCTGACTCCCTGCTCAGCTCGTCCGATGTCCCTCACTCAACCCCCCGCACTCCCGCTTACCTGTTAGCGCACCTGACACCCGGTGCTGCCATTACTCACTGAAGATGTAAATTATTTAGCACAGCACTGGGCACAACTACAGTGAAGATCAAATGAATGGGTACAGAGAAAAGGACATGAAACAGGCTAAGTTTTTACCCAAGTCCAATCCATTTCCTGACACACCGTCATAATAACCTTACAAAGGAAGGGTGTGTGTAAGTTCTGCAGCCCAAGACCCTGCTCCAGCAAGGAAACCAAAGGCTTCCTAGTCAGAGAGCAGAGTTTTCTGCCTCAGCACCATCTTCAAAGTCTGAGGACTTCTTACTCAAACAAAGCTGCCCCAAATCCCCTTAATAACAACAATAACAGTTACGATGAAGGTTCTTCAGACATACGGGATATGATGACTTAGTAACACTGAGCTCAAGTTAAGAACTGAGATGGACAATAAAATGCCCTGCATGTGCAATCTCAGGCAGAACACCTAAGCAGCCCAGACAAATGACAAAGGGTCAAAGACACTGGTTTAAGAACTGGTTGTGTTAGATACATATGTAAAACTAAGACTTAGTCCCCTTGGGGTTTGGTGAGATGAAGATGCTAGCGAGGCAGATAAATCCTTTTTCTTCCCAGCCTGACCCTCCTTTGTGAATCAGTACGTGTGTGTGCGCCCAAATGGAACAGCCTGCATCTCTTCATGTGCTGCCCGACTTTGTCCAGATCCATGTGCTGCCCGACTTTGTTCAGATCTTTAAGTCAGAAGCTATGGAAGAATGGAAGGGAGAACTGAAAAGAAGCTGAGTTAAGTTTGTGTTATCAGGAGAGCAGAGTGCCCCTCTAAGAACATAAATTGCTTAGGCAAGCCTCGGAGAGGTGGCAGCCACTGGAAGGATATTTCACAAACCAGCTCGGAAAAGGGCTCTTTGTCAGGCACTGTTCTTAAGAAGAGCTGCTAGCCCAGAGTCACAACTAATGAGGGTATATGTGACATCATGCCTAAGGGCCCAGCCTTGGGAACCCCACTTCTGATAAGTCCCAAGGCTCAGGCATAGACATCAGTCTTATCTGCAATTTCCACACCTCCTGGGTCAACAAACCTGGGAAGAAATTGCACATAAGCGTATTTTCACACATGGTTCCCAGTAATGAGTCAATAAAAAACTTTTTTAAAATACAAAAATCTTTTTTAAAAAATAGCCACTGGGTATGATCCAAGCAAATCAAAGATTTAGCTTTTAACTAAGCCAGAGGGAAAGATAAATAAAGGTCAGTGACAGTTTCTTGAGCTCCCAAGCCAAGTGTGCATTCCCTGTGAGTTTGCACTTGTTAATCTACCTAAAAAGAATGCTGCAACTTCTACTGATCAGGTAAGAGCATTTGATCTTGGCAAGAACGCCAGGAACAAAGGTGGCAAAGCCCCACAGCAGAATCTCTTGATGCTCAGAGCTGCTGTTGGCAACACCCAGAGACCCTGCACTAAGGAGAAAGACACTAGGGAGGTCTCAGGCAGCCTCTTACTTTCTCCTTCAGCCTTTTCCTTTCTCCCTCTCCCTCTTTCTTACTCCTTCTCCCTCTCTCTAACATCAGTAAGCACATCCTCGGGTTAGCATTAAAAAAGCGAGAGGTTGGAAAAAGGGAATTATAATTCTGCCACGTGCTGGTTAGGAGCCTGTGAGAGTTAACATCCTAACTGGGTACTCAAAATACTGACAGGAAGGTTCTGTAGCAACCTCTAAAAGCATTATTCCGTTTTTGTGGGCTGTTTCTCTTGTGGGATCCTCTTTCTGTCCTTGTCCCTTAAATATCATTCAGAGTTCTGTCCTCAGCCCTCTTCCTTCACCCCCTCCACTCAGGCCTCGTCTATTTCCCATGGACAAACAGCCCCGGGGCCTCTCTGGGGACCCATGTCCCACATCGCTCTATTGGCTACACCCCACATCGCTGCCTTTACCCTGGCCACCGCCTTGATCCTCCGTCCCTCCACACCCACCTTCAAACACCCTTTTCTCAGTGCTCCACAGCGCCGCCACCAAGCAGACATTACGCTGAAAACCTCACCGACTGTGGACTGGGTAAATAAAGGGGATTGCATGATACAGCAGGAAGCAAGGAAGAAACCTGTTTTTAACCAAGGTCCAACGACTTTTATGACCTACTTCAAGGTGCCAGGCTTCACTCTCCCCGGAAGAGCTCTAAGGTGAAAATGCAAGAGGGGGAACGCTCCAGGCCCAGCGATGGTGAAGTGTCAGCTGTTACCTTTGAGTCGTAGGCTGACTGTTTGATGACTTCAGGTGCCATCCAGAAAGGGGTGCCCACGAAGGTATTTCTTTTTATCTGGGTATCCGTCAGCTGGCCTGCCACTCCAAAATCAGCCAGCTTCACCTCTCCGTGTTCAGAGAGCAGAACATTGGCAGCTGCAAAATAAAATCAAAATGCCTCTCGATGTCATTTGCTGTATTGTTCCATCCATTATCATTTTGGGAATGTTTCCGTCCTCCCCTCAGCGAGATCATGTGCTCAACAAGAACAGGCAACGAGGCTATGCTTCTGAGCAGGCCCCTCACACCCACCCCGGCATGCTGCAGGGACTCTGAGAATCACACGGACAGCCCCCGGAGGAGAGAAGCACAGCTTTCCTCTGCAGCACGGTCCTATCCGCCTGAGGTTTTCAACGGAATAAAAACAAGATGCTTTCTTACCTTTAATGTCTCGGTGAATTTTCTTCTCCGAATGCAAATAATCAAGTCCTTTCAATATTTCTCTTAATATAGTAGCAATCTGAGTTTCATCTAAAGGCCCAGGTTCTAACTAACAAACAAAAAAAGGTGTTAAAGTTACTTATATGATTCTCAGACATTTGAATTATAAAACAGTCAATACCCATGTTAAATGGACAATAATGAAAATCTACTTCAAAACAGGCATTTTGTCTAAACCAGTGGTCGGTAAACTCATTAGCCAACAAAGCGGCAAACAGTGGCTCTTGAGTCGCATGTAGTTTTCGAGCCACAGTTTGCCAACCACTGGTCTAGGAAATTAAAACCTCCTTAAAGGGCCCCAAAACAACAATAAAACAGAGAAAATGACTTTGCTGAGTGAAGCACAGGTGGCTAAAAACTAAAGTAGGGTAGGGCCAGCGAGAAAGTCAGTGGACAGCCCCACTGTGTTGGGCCATAAAGGGTTTTAGTCCAGAAAGCAAAAGCCCCGAGACTCCCAGTACCTGCTGGGTAATGGTAATCAAAGCACAGTGGTCCAAAGAGAAGGCCCAGGAGCCCACTGCTTCTGAGAATACCCCTGCACCAGAATTTTTTAAACTAAAATTTAAAGCTTGGGGAAAAACAGCTAATCCCAATGACTGGGATTTTTTGTTACATTTTATTTATTTTTATAAATGTATATGTTATATAACAAAAATAACATATTATATTATCCCAAATGACATAATTACCTCTGAAAACTTTTATTCTGAGAAACTCAGACATTTATAGTGACTCTTTGATATTGATAAATGTATAGTGTAAGGAAGAAATGTCAACTATATATATATATATATATATATATATATATATGACCTTTTCAAAAGGGGGGAAAAAATGGGTTCTAAAGCTCAGTTCAAATCGGGTAGATCCACCATCACTGGCAGAGTGGGAATTCAACCACAACTAAATAATTACATAATTAGTTCAGCAAAACCACCGAACACCCTCAAAAGAACTGGTCATGGACCTTTCAGACGGGGCGGTGGCAGAATTCTAATAGCCTATCAACTTTTCATCTGAACAACAGTCCTTAGGATTAGGTCTTCAGACTTGACAATGAATGCATCATAACCCAAACCCACACTTCTTAGCCCACACAATTCTGGGACATCACCAAGCATGCTTTAAAAAAGACAGATGCTTTAAAGCCTGGGGAATAAAAACTGAGACCCGCCTCGTTAGGTCGAGTTCTGCCTGACAGCACAAGGCAGGCAGTCCTTGGTGTGTGTCAGGCCCTGGCTGGGTGGTGGCAGCAGGGAAGTTAAGACCCCTTTCTGCTTTATGACAGCTGTACTCATGCCTGGAACCATCTTCTGGCTCATCTAGCGAGCTGTGCGGCCTTGCTCACTGGCCCAACCTGTCTACCCAAAACCCCACGAAGTCTGGGTGGAGGAGGGGACGTTCTCATCCTGTTGGCCCCTCGGATCCTGGCTGTGGGGCAGCAGGGCACACCTGTAATGGAGCAGCTCCTCGGTGCCTCACCTCAGCACTCAGGTGTGAGACAATGTGCTGCTCACTGTCGTTTTACTGGTGGTATATGCTCAGAGAAAGTCCCATTGCCTGGGCCAACTAGCCTGCAAGGAAGTATCCCAAATGCTAATCCAGATACTATCCAAGTTACCTCCGACTGAGGCAACAGGTCACACACTTTGTTCCACAGAACCTAACTGTTCCCAGTTATCGGACCCCAAGAGTCTTCTTTTTAAGAAACACACATTGAGACTACTGTTCCAAAGACACAATCTGGAAACCCTGTCTGTCTGCCTTCTCCACATCTACTTTTGAGTGTTCATAGAAAATACAAGTTTTAGCACTCAAAATGAGGAAAAGCCACTTTTCTCATAACCCAGGGGAAAGAGAAGGGCAGAGATGCTGGTGTGTTTGCTCTTATTCACGCCACCAGAACACAGTTGTTCAAAGTCCTATCACAGAGTGCAAGTCCACGCCCTCCTCCTCTCCACACAGAGCATTAGCAACATGGGGCTAGGCCGGGGCTTAATGTCAACCTCCCTCCTACCATTACCCAGTCTCTGGAAAGAAACAGCAGAGCAGCCTGGTGTCATCAGCTAAAAGAGATAAGAAGAGTTCAGTAAAACTAATAGAAAAATCTCTTCCTGGGTCACTGAGAACTGGCCCTTTTACATCTGGCCTACACACCAACCCCAATGACTTATTCTTTATCTGGGGAGTGAAGTGGATGTCCTTGGTGTCAAAACACACTATAAGTGGTATTATTCAGTTGCTTTCTCCATGACAGAAATCCTCACTAGTGGTAAGACAAGGTTGAGCTAAGTTCTCAGAGTCATATATTAGCATTCTCCACCATTAGCATTTATAGGCATTATAATATAATGGCAGTCTCTATCATTAAGAGAACTGTGAAATTTTCAAATAATTGTTATGAAGCAAAGATTATTGGCTGCATCTCACCTCTGGGTGACTGTAATTCTCCCCAAGTCTGTTCTCTCGGCCTTCCTCTGCAGCAGACACCATTAGCCAGGAACGTGGCTACTGAACAAGAAGCCACACCTGCCCACCTCTGCAGCAGCACGTACAGTCACGTGAGTAAGTTCTCCCCAGTGGAACATGAAAAGTGACACATGCCCCTTTCCCGGCCCTGGCCTTGGAACACTGGCAGCCAGAAAGCACGACTGAAGACCAGGAATGCCATGGGTTACAGATGGTAGGACCACCCACTAGTACAGGACCCTGGTGACCACATGGACTAGATACCACTGACCCCAACACATGGGAGGGAAATAAATTTCTATCTTGTGTGAGACACTGGGGCCCTACAACAGCAGCTTGGTCTAAACCTTAATGAATATGCTATCTCATTTTTTAAAAACATTTTGTGGATACATGTCCATGTTTGCCAAACATCTCTAAGTGGTATCAGATTTTATGTGACAATATCCTGGGTTCTTTTAATCTGTTATAAACATAAGGCCCTCTCAAAATAATATTAATAGTTTGCAATATGTAAAAGATAATTCTTGTAAAGTGTGTCTTCTACTCAAAGAGCTGAGGGCAGAGATAAGAAGTGGAGAAAGACACAGCGAGGTCAGAGGGAGGGGCAGGATGGCATGGATCAGGGAAGGCCACAGACTTTGTGCCTCATCACAAGGAGGTCCAAAGTCCAGCTCTGTTTGCGAGCTGGGACACCTAATCTGAGCGTCCTGTTTCCTCATCAATGAAAACGAGATTTGGGACATCCAAAAAGGATGCCTGGTTCTTGTCACCAGGGCCATTGAGAGTAAAGTAGATGGCAATTTGCTGGGGCTCTCATACGCCACAAGACTGTTTTTCAAATGGAGAGTTCTACATTTCCTACAACTGTAATGTCTAAAATTTCACAGACTTCAAGTCAAAGCTCCAAAGAAAGTTACCACTAAATAAGTAAATAACTGTGGCATTAATAATGAATAAATTATAGCATTTAGAAACTAGAATTGCTGCCCTGAAAAACTTAAGGTCAGACTAGAGTCCCCACAAACAACTTTATATATGCCACAAATGAAATTCACTTAAGATAATAGGAAATCTAATTAAACAAAATCAGATAATTTTCTACAGTCCTGAAGTATTTCCCAGAAGAGTAAAAAAATGAAATTCTTTGTGTGTGTGTATTTATGGAAAAGCAGTGAAGCAAGTCATAAAATTTATCCAGCTATTCTGTCACTGTTCCCATTTTAATGTAATGGTTCATATCATATTAAATATTTTTCTTGAAATTTCCTTTGAACATCATTTTGACCAACTGCTTTTATGGTTTATAACATTAGTTTTACCTTCCCAAAAAAAACTACGAATTGCTAACATTATAGTGAAAAAGCAAGCTCCTTTTAATCGGAGGGCACTTCTTTCCTTGGCGAATAAAACATATGCAGACTATAACCACTTCCCTCAGCTCTCATGCTGAGCAGTGAATAAATAATGCAGACCATCACCTGACAACTTTCCATCAGGCAGGACCCACCCTCTAATACCAAAATGATAGGTTAGGCCTGTCCCAGAAATCACCACTCACCCAAGGCCAGCTCTGGAGGACAGGTAGGAAAGAGGGCTGATGACATTAATTTCGCTGCATAGCCACAGGGACGGCAAGACGTCAAGTGCTAAACTACTGTGTGCAGTCTTTTAAGAACTGATTTTGCATATGCTGTGCTTCAAGGAATACTTAACAATGCCTATGACTGGCTGGTTGTTTCAGAGCATCTTGCCAGAGGCCAACATGTAAACTGTGTTTCACCATGAGAAGCAACTCCCAGACTGTGACTTTAAGGTCTTCCTATACCTAGCTCCCACTATCCCATGTGGGAGACAGTGGCGCACACTAACGGCGCAGTAGGTCCAGGCCAGGCAGCAGACAGGCACGGGTGCCGGCCCAGCTCCTCTGCAGCCCCTCTGTGTACCCTGCCCACTGCTCTGGTGTGAGCAGCGTGCTACAGGCCTCACACTCTGCCTGGGTCTTACTCTGAAAATGGTTTAATTTGTTAAAATCCTACTTCTAATTATATTGCCCACATATTTTGGAAGCTAAGTTACTATCTGAAATTTAAAACAATGATGGTATATTAGCTCTACAAAAAAAACAGTTTTGCCAAAACCGGTTTGGCTCAGTGGATAGAGCATTGGCCTGCAGACTGAAAGGTCCCAGGTTCGATTCCGGTCAAGGGCATGCACCTTGGTTGCGGGCACATCTCCAGTAGGGGGTGTGCAAGAGGCAGCTGACTGATGATTCTCTCCCATCAATGTTTCTGACTCTCTATCCCTCTCTCTTCCTCTCTGTGAAAAATCAATAAAATATATTTAAAAAAAACAAAAAAAAAACAACCAGTTTTGATGGGGGAGATAAGAGATCAAACGAAGGACTTGTATGCATGCATAACCAATGGAGGAAAAACTATGGGGAGGGAGGGCATGTTTGGGAGTTGTGGGGATGGGGATTGGTAAGGTATGTACACGTAATATCTTAATAAAAAAATTAAAAAAAACAGTTTTGGAAAACTAGCAAACTGATCTTCAGTAAGACAGTAACAGGCAAAATCCTTCTTAGCTTTTATGAATGAGTTCATGAGTTTCCCAAGAAACAACAAAACTGGTTTCAAAAGTAGACCTGTAATGTCAATAATACATCAGAAGCATAAATACATATTATAAGAAAGAGTTTGGACCATTTGTCATAGAACTTAGAGAAACGGAAATGTATAAACAGAATTACTTTCAAAATCAAGAAGAGCTTAATGCATCGGCTTCTGACATAATACTTACGAGATCTAGTGCGGAGCCTCCACCGAGATATTCCATTATTATCCACAACTTAGTATCCTACAAAAACAAAAAGGAGAGAAATTACTTTTAAAATGAGCAAAACCAGGAAAAATCATCTACAGGTATTTTTTGTTATTTTGAAACCGTAAAATTTTATAAATATACTAGTGGCCCAGTGCATTGATTTGTGCATCAGTGGGGTCCCTCAGCGGGGATCAGTGGACCTCCACACTGCTGCAGCCTGGCCTTACCCGCCAGCTTATCGGGCTCCAGCCACTGCCCACGTTGATCCCGCACAGCACGAAGCAGCAGGCGGCCAGGGAGAAGCCCGAGCCTGAGCTGGGCACAGCACCCCTCCCGCTCATCCCAGCCCCGCTGAACCTGCCACCGCTGCTGCTTGTGCATGCAGGGGGATTGTCCACAGGAGAGGCTCGTACTGTCTCAGCTGCACTTGCCAGCCATCAACCTGGCATCTGGCACACATCTGGCAGCTCAGCATTGCTCCCATTGAGGGAGCACACTGACCATAAAGGGGAAGCTCCTGCATTGAGTGTCTGCCCCCTGGTGGTCAGTGCATGTCATAGACACATGCCAATTATCTGATTGGTCATTTAGGCTTTTATATAGAGAGAAGATATATGCCATCAAGGAAAATGTGCCCAGCAAGCTGTGGGCAAGAGGCCTCCTGTGTCAGAGAGACTGCCGTGTCTGGCCAAGCCCTGTACCAGACCCTTCCAGACAGGTAACCAGACCTCCCCTAGACTAGCCATCTCTGAAGATGCAACAAGATGGGAACACAGGGGGCTCCACTCATAAACAACTCAGGCCATAACTCACAAGCATATTAAGGTTTGAGATCCAATCCCCAAAGCCAGTTCAGTCCAGCAACGGCCACACAGTCTCCCCCCGTGTCAGCCAGGTGCCCGGGCACACAATCCTGGGAGGAGGTCACTTCCTTTTCTGTGGCCTGCAGCTGTGATGCAGGGACTGACCCTCATCCCTGTGAGTAAAGGGAAAGGCAATGCTCCAAAGGAGGGGTGGTGGGCTAGCCAGCTAGCCTGAGATTCACAGAGGGCAGCCCATTTCTGACCCCCAGAAGCTACCATGCTCTCTCAGGGAGTTCCAGGAAAGGAGGCCCGTGCTAAACGAAGTCTGTGTCTGTCCACCTAGCTCCGCACCACCGGGGTGAGGTGCCATTTGTGACTCTGTCTTTTCCTTTTCTCTCTCATGCAGCTCCTAAAAATTCCAGCGTTCTCTTTTGAATCATAAATCCCAAACTGCTTCTCCCTTGAAAGAAGCAAGCAGATATCTGCACTGTTCTTCCCATATGGTGGTCAGGAAGACTCGTGCTTGGGAATGAGCCAGACCAGAATTGGGATTCTGACCCCTCCTTACAAGCTGAGGGGCCTGGGAAGGTATTTTCTCTCTAAGCTTCTGACCCATGCTCAGCTAAGTGCCAGAACAGAACAACAGCTGGTGACACGAATAACCCATAACAGCACCGATGGGAGGTAACCCTTCAGTGATACTGTGGGGGCTGACCCATCGCAGTGCTAGTGGTGTTCTGGCCCACTGCCTGGGAGCCACGTCCATGGGTGTGCTTGTATCAGCAAGATTCATTGCTAACTCAGTATTTTATGGTAGCTTTCGTGTGCAACAAAACAGGATAGAAAAACAAAACCTCTTCCACGTTCCTGTATCTTCAGGACAGTACTGTGCATTTGCCCTTCAGATCATCCCCAAGAAGGACCCTCTGTCGAGTGCCATGGATTCCTGGTTCTAGTAACAGGACTCTGACTTCTCGACCATTTCACCTCACCAGTTCCCTGTCAGGAAAACCCTCACTGGCACCATATGCTGAACAGACTTTTGCTTTAGACCACATGTGTCAAACACAAGGCCCGCGGGCCAAATCTGTCCCGCCAGGCCTTGCAATGTGGCCCGCACCGCGCTGTCATCATTGCATTCCGCTGCGTTTCCATCACAATGACAGTTTATGACTGTTCAGTAAACCATTCGGCCCGCGATTTAGGCTGGATTTTAGATTTTGGCCCCTTCTCTGATTGAGTTCAACACCCCTACTTTAGACCTACTGGTCTGATTTCCCTTTTAGATTTACTTTTCTACGCGCCACGGACAGTGCCTAGCACCCTCGAGCTCAGGAAGGCTACCTGTGGTGCTCTGCAGCCAAGGAAGGGTCAATCACACCAACTGCACTCACTAAGTGAGGCACTTGTGTCTACTCTGCACTTGCAAAAAAAAAAAAAGCCCTTCTAAAATTTAAAACAAACCCTGACATCTGAAGTCAATTCTATAATATCCTAGATAGACAGTCCACATTTGACTGTATATAGAACACTTACAAGCTTTTAAATGACCTTGACTACTAATATGGTGAAGACAATTTAAGTCTAGGTTAGAGAAGGCACAGAAAAAAGCTTAAATGATGAGTTTGGAATCCACCTTATACATACAAAGAGCTCCTCACTTAACAACCACTCAAGGGCATCTGCCTTGAACAGGCTCAATCACCTCCTGGTCCTAACTTAAAGAGAACTTCCTATCAAAAAGAGTGATCTCCAACCTTCTTCTCTGTTCACAAATATGCCCAATGGCAGATCTCTCTAACACTTGCTACTAGAGAACATTGTGTTGCTCTTTCAGAGCATTCCGAAAGCATCCTGTCTGGTAGCTAGAAATAAACTATTCCAGGCAACGCCCAATACCATTTTTGATGACATGGGAAATTTAAATTGTTTTCCTCTAAGGCAGTGGTTCTCAATCTTAATGCCGCGACCCTTTAATACAGTTCCTCATGTTGTGGTGACCCCCAACCATAAAATTATTTTCGTTGCTACTTCATAACTGTAATTTTGTTTCTGTTAATTAATCGTAATGTAAATATCTGTATTTTCCGATGGTCGTAGGTGACCCTGCTAGCAGTTCTCAACCTTAGGCTCTACAACCGCTACTGTAGAGCCTAAGACCATCGGAAAACATAGACATTTACATTACGATTACTTAACAGAAGCAAAATTACAATTATGAAGTAGCAAAGAAAGTAATTTTATGGTTGGGGGTCACCACAACATGAGGAACTGTATTAAAGGGTCGTGGCATTAGAAAGGATAAAAACCACTGCTCTCAGAGAACTTCTACTCAGTCCTTTTTTTTTTTTTAACAGAGCTGTTTGCCCCAGCTCACATCTCTTTTATTATTTTATGGGCATTAAGGGCAAGTTTACAAGAGCAAGATAAACTCTCAGCAGGTCTGTAATCTCTCCTCACGCACTCCCCACTGCAGGGAGCTGTGCAATAGGACACCCTGGGAACAGGCTTTGCTGACTCTGCAGATTCCAGTGTCACCACACTGCTTCCTGGAACAAGACACAAGTGACCACACCTTGCCTGTCATTCCAAAGCTCCATCCTGGGTTAGCCTAGCAAGTAACTACCTACCTACCAAGGAAACGAAACAACACTTTAAAGCACTATTCCTCCCTTACAGAGATCAGTGACCCATTCCCAGTGTTGTCCTAATACCACAGAGGACATTAGAGCAATAGCAGGACAACTGGCAAACCGGCTGCTCCCCAGCTAAAAGGCTAAAGCCCCACCCTGTCACTGTAGGGACTCCGCCTTTCTGGGGAGGAAGATGCAGTAAAAAGACCAGCCGGTTTCTATTTTCATCCAGCTGCTTCCTGGTACCAGACCTGCTGGGGTATGAATGCTATTATGTAAACATGAAGTCCACCAGATTCAAGGGCACTTAGGAAACAGCAGTGGGTCCTTTTTTCAGGCCACAGCATTTTGAGTGCCTTAGCCTAGGTCCTGTGACTAATGTGCTTTTATTCCATCAGCACCACTAATCCACTAATTGGGGAATAAAATGCAAATTGTATCGGAAAAGGTTCCACTGGCCACCGCCTCTGGCCTAGACTTGCTTTCTGACCTCACTGGGTGTGTCACTCATCTTGCCAGTCCCCACTCACTCCTGGCTGAGATGCCACTGAGCAGCTTTTCCCAGGGGCGAGCACTGGGAGGCAGCAGTAAGCACGGTGAGCACCTGCCTTCGCACAGGGAGCTTGTCTTCCAGAACTGAAGACAACCTTCGACGCTGCTTGACTAACTATAACTCACAGGTGGGTGCCATGAGAGGGCATAGCAGGGACCTGGCAGCTCACATCAGAACCTGAATGATGGATGAGCTGGCCCTGGGGTCGGGGAAGAAGTGGAGGGAGGGGACCAGGGGAAGAAATGCGGGTCAGCATCCAGGTGGCAGGAGTGAAGCTGCAAGGCAGGGAAGAGGCAGCATCAAAGACCTAATGGAAAGAGCACAAGGAAGGGCGAGTGGACAGTGACAGAGAAAGGCCAATCTTGTAGTAGCTGGGGGTAAACATGTCAGACTTTCTCCTAAGGCTGTGGTCGGCAAACTGCGGCTCTTTGGCCCCTTGAGTGTGGCTCTTCCACAAAATACCACGGCCTGGACAAGTCTATTTTGAAGAAGTGGCATTAGAAGAAGTATAAAGAATTGGGCTCTCAAAAGAAATTTCAATCGTTGTACTGTGGATATTTGGCTCTGTTGACTAATGGAGTTTGCCAACCGCTGTAACCTAACGCACTGAAGGGTACCAAAGCAATGCTCGTTTGGCAAGCACTCAACGTGTGTGGAGAAGTGGCTGGAAATAGTTAAAGGCTCGTGTATGGTCTGGGGAAAGGTGAAGGCAAAGGTGAGTGTGACATCGTCAGGAGAGGCTTGGGAAGCAGAAATGACAGGGCTGGTAGTGCGAAAGGAGATCAAAGCGACTCTGGCTTTCCTCACTTAAATGAACATCTGGCAGTGCTGTCTACTGACAGGAAGCCCACGGGAAGGAGGTACAGGGTACAATTTGAGCGGTTTGACATAAAGGTGTCCACCAACACTATAGAGTAGGGGTGTCGAATCAATCTCTTAAGAAACAACAACAAACTCCTGATTTTAAAATATCTGAGAGCTTCTACTAAATTCTGTCATGACTTCCAAACTCTGGCTTGGTGAATGAGTGCCCTTCACAAGCATGTACCCTGTCTCCCCACCTCATTTCCACATGCTCTGCTCCGCGGCCCCAGAATGCACCCCAGTCCAACACCTGCAGGTTCTGCACAGGGGCTCTCTCTGCGAGGCTCCCTGCAAGTCCAGTTCACAGGGCAGTTCTCTGAGGATACTAACACAAGGGTACCCATCTCCCTCCTTCATTCTCTACCCCCAAGCACTGTCCTCACCTTCCTCTCACCTCAGAGAGAGGGCTATCTCATACTCCGCCCCTCAGGAATGTGTGCAGCTACACCAGGATCTCTCATCCTTGACACTGACATGTGGGCAACAATTCTCTCTGTGGGCACTGCCTGGTGCCCATAGAGGATAGCAGCATCCCTGGCTCTCTACTCACTAGGTCTCCAGTTCTGATGACCAAAGGTTCTCAGACATTTCTGATGGCCTCAAAGAGCCAAAATCACCCTCACTGAAAGCCACTGCACTGTATGATCAAGTGCTACTAGACCCGAAGCACTGACTAGTAATTCCCTCCTCATTCCAGCCCTGTGAGTTTTGCATACAGGAACTCTGAAACCTCCAGCTAGAAGACTATCACTTACTTACCAGGAAACACCCAAGCTTTGGATTCCTCAGCCCTAAAAAAAAAAAAAGTAATAATCTCCATGTTTCTAAACCTCCCAGTTCAATTGACAATAAAATGAGATAATGAATGTGAAATCACTCTGCAAAGTTCAAAGTTCTAAACACATGCAAAGTAGTATTAGCTTATCAACATCATCACCCATAAATGCCTTAAAATAACCTGCAGAAACTCAAACAGCCCAATTAACAACACCAAATAGTATTTATCTGCGTGGGAGTGTATAAGGAAAAGAAAATCTGGAACAATGATTCATACAGATTCTATACTGGGATTAAAGAAGAATTACTGCTCTCCCAGCCTTGAGGCAAGGTCTGGTCAAAGACACACTTGGCCTGTTCTCAGTGACTCGAGGACCACGCTGTCCCTGCCTGGATGTGCAGGCACTGCCCCCGTAATCCTGTGAGGCACTCTAAGGGAAATAAATCAGAAGAGTTCTTAAAATAAGAATAATTTTCACCATAATAATTTCATTTTTTAAAAATTCCCTCAAACAACATAAATCATGAATGTTCCTATATGGGGAAAGAAATGGCTTATTTAATTAATTCAGGATTCACAATGTAAAAGGTACACAGAGGGAAGACCAGGGAAGACACTGAGAGAAGATGTCCACCTGCAAGCCAGGCCTGAGAGAAAACCAGCTGGGACTACCTCAGACTCCCAACCTCCAGGGTTGTGGGGAAATGAATTTCTGTTGTTTAAGCCATGCCATTTGGTGGTACTTCATTATGGCAGAAAATGAGGACAGTCATCAACCCATAAATGGAAAATAATGGTATCTCAAGGAGTTCATCTTTCTCTTACTGTAAGGTTAAATAAACACTTTTATATATTGGAGGGCTGTGTTTATTTTATATGAACCCTTAATTCATTTCCTCTGTCCATTTTTTTTTACTGGGTTACAGGCCTTTGTTAAAAATGGGAGCTTCTAACATTAGCCTTCTGCGCCGAAACCGGTTTGGCTCAATGGATAGAGCGTCGGCTTGGGGACTGAAGGGTCCCAGGTTCGATTCCGGTCAAGGGCATGTACCTTGGTTGTGGGCATATCTTCAGTAGGGGGTGTGCAAGAGGCAGCTGATCGATGACTCTCTCTCATTGACGTTTCTAGCTCTCTATCTCTCTCTCTTCCTCTCTGTAAAAAAATCAATAAAATATATATATATTTTTAAAATAAATAACATTAGCCTTCTGCAACATGATTTGCAAACCAGCATTTTCCTCATTTGTCTTTCGGTTTTGCTTTTGGTAGTTTTTGCTTGCAGAAATTAATTTAATGGCAACACAGCATCAATAATGACGCCACTTATAGGCAATCTGAATTGTTGACAACTGCTTCCTAAGAAGCTGTGCTGGTGACTGAAAATGGGGGCTCCCTTTTCAGGGGAAAGAAGGCTTGACAGACAACAACAGATGACAGGAAGGTTAAAACAAGGTAAACAAGACAGGGTAAGTTTCCACACAGTTAACAAGATTTTTCACACAGAAATTCTAAAATGAAGTTAAGTCCACTTTGCATCTACACTGCATCCAAATTCATTAGCCAAAATAAAAGGTTGAGCCCAAGAATCGTCTAAAGTACAGCAGGTTTTATTAAAATACGAGTGGCCCAGTGCACCGATTCGTGCACACTGAAAGGACATTAATTAGAATGCCTGGAGTGGCGCCACAGCTTGAAGGGAGTCTGCACAGTGAGCGAGGTCCCCCTGGCAGGTGGGGTCCCTCAGCCTGGCCTGTAGGGATCGAGCCAAAACTGGCTCTCGGACATCCCCCGAGGGGTCCCAGAGTGCGAGAGGGCACTCTGCAAAGTTGTTGTCATACAGGGTGTGGAACGCAAATGCAAGTGTGTAGTAAACCAGATTCAGGAATCATGAGGCGCCACAAGGAATCAGGCTCCCTTCCTCTCTGGTTCCGGGATGAGTCACCTGAGAACCATGCATCTTCCAAGAACCGCCACTGCCGATTCACTGCAGCTCAGCAGCTCCTGCATTGAGCATCTGCCCCCTGGTGGTCAGTGTGCGTCATAGGTACCCGTTAGTCGGCCAGTCACTTAGCCTTCTGGGTGGATGGATGGATGGATTAATGGGGTAAGACTTCCTTAACAATATGGTTTTTAAAACAAAGATACTTAAAACTTGTTTCCTGTTTCACTGATGCTACCATTTCTTAAGTAATTTAGACAGCTACTATGAACATAGTATATATCTAGACTCTGACTTTAAAAAACTTTTCATAATAGAAAAAGTGGACAAATAACTACAATCAGATAGCCTGCACGGGGTGCAACAAAAGAGATCCAAAATGCCATGGGTGTTCAGAGAGGCCCATCTGAACTGAATGAGGAGAAGGCTTAGATGAGACTCAAAGAGAGAAGTGGTATTTGAGCTGCAACTTGAAGAACTAAGGCAAAATAAACACTATTAAAATGTCCATACTACCCAAAGCAATCTACAGATTCAATGCAATCCCCATTAATATACCAACGGCATATTTCACAGACCTAGAAAGAACTCTCCAAAAATTCATCTAGAATAAAAAAATAAAAACCCTTATAACCACAGCAATCCTGAGAAAAAAGAATAAAGTTGGAGGGGTCACGTTACCACATATCAAGCTATATTACCAAGCCATGGTTCTCAAAACTGCCTGGTACTGGAAAGAGAACAGAAAAGAGAACCCAGAAATGGACCCAAGCCATTATGCTTAATTAATATTTGACAAAGGAGGCAAGAGAATACAATGGGGTAAAAAAAAAAAAAAAAAAGTTTCTTTAATAAATGGTGCTTGGAAATTTGAACAGATACATGCAAAAAAAAAATGAAATTAGACCACCAACTTACAACATACACAAAAACAAACTCAAAATGGCTAAAGGACTTGAATGTAAGATGGAAAACCATAAAGATCTTATAAGATTCCATAGCCAGCAAAATAGCAAACATATGTCATAGCAATCTCTTTACAGACACAGCCCCTAGGGCCGTGGTCAGCAAACTGTGGCTTGCGAGCCACATGCGGCTCTTTGGCCCCTTGAGTGTGGCTCTTCCACAAAATGCCATGGCCTGGGCGAGTCTAATTTGAAGAAGTGACACTAGAGAAGTTTAAGTTTAAAAAATTGGGCTCTCAAAAGAAATTTCGTTGTACTATTGATATTTGGCTCTGTTAACTAATGAGTTTGCAGACCACTGGTCTATACAAATGGGGCTACATCAAAATAAATTTTCTGCACAGCAAAATAAACCATCAACAAAACAACAAGAAAGCCCACTGCATAGGAGAACATATTTGCCAATGTTATCTTCGATAAGGGTTTATTCTCCAAAATTCAATACAACTTAACAAAAGGAAGATTAATGATCCAATCAAAAAATGGTCAAAGGAACTAGACACTTTTCGAAAGAGGACATACAGAAGGCCCAGAGACATATGAAAACATGCTCAAAGTCACTAATCATTTGAAAGATGCAAATCAAAACAACAATGAGATACCATCTCACACCTATCATAATGGCTATCAACAAATCAACAAACGACAAGTGCTGGCGAGGATGTGAAGAAAAAAGAACCCTCGTGCACTGCAGGTGGGAATGCAGACTGGTGCAGCAATTATGGAAGACAGTATGGAATTTCCTCAAAAATTTAAAAATGGAACTCCCATTTGGCCCAGTAATCCCATTCCTAGGACTGTATATCCCAAGAAAACAGAAACACCAATCAGAAAGGATATATGCATCCCTATGTTCACAGCAGCACAATTTACAATAGCTAAAATTTGGAAACAGCCTATGTGCCCATCAGCAGATGAGTGGATTAAAAAACTGTGGTACATCTAATGGAACACTACGCCACTATTATCATAAAACGAAGGTTTTTTTTGCAACAGCATGGCTGGAACTGGAGAGCATTATTGCTAAACGAAATAAGCCAATCAGAGAAAGATAAATATCACATGATCTCATTCATATGTGGGATATAACGATCAACATAACTTGATGAACAAGAATAGATAGATCTAGAGACAAGTGGTAGGGGTGGGAGCATTAGAAAGCAACCAAAGGACTTATATGCTTGCATATTAGTATAACTAATAGACACAGACACTGGGACAATGGGGGCTTACCTGGGCTGGGAAGGGGTGAGGGGGTCAATTGGGGAAAAGGAGACATATATAAAACTTTAGACAAAATAATAGTAATAAAATTAAAAATAGGAAAAAGTACTAAGGCTGACTGGGGCAGGGTGACGGGTGTTTCTGGCAGATTCCTGGGGATGGTCAAGGAATAAACAAGTGATCCTGTTCAGCTAAGTAGGTGAGGATAATGCCAGTTGGTGGAGTTTCAGCTTAACTTAATAAGCAATGGGGAAATCAAAACTTTCAGACAGGAGGATAAGTAACCTACATGATAGAATGAATGAGCAGGTCAGGGTGAGACCTGGAGACATTCTAGAAGTGGCCTGATGAGTGTTTCCGCTAGTGTGAGCCGCAGTGAGGACTCCAGGAATACAGATAGGAAGGTCAGAAAGAGGACAAGTAGGTGGACAGGGGAGGGAAGCCGAGATGGCTCTTTGTACTTTTGCAATATTGATGGGGCAGTCTGGTAGACACACCAGAGCAACAGTTGAAAAATATGGTTTTGGAGTTTGGGAGAGAGGTTGGAACCAGCCCAACGATGGTAACTGATAGTGAAATGTAGTGTGTGGAGCCTATTGGGTTAGTATGAAGATGACTTTAAGCTGAAAACACCTATTTACTAGATGCAGAAAGAAGACTGCTAGGAGCTTCCCTGATCAGACTAAAGCAGCAATCTCTGGGAGGCGAGGCTGTATAAACCTCCTCTTTGGGGAAGGGCCTACTCTCAAGAGGAAGAACAGAATAAATCTACCATAAACACCCCTGGCCGGAAGGAGGAAGCAGGACCTTTCAGTAGAGTGAGCAGCACATTATTTTATCAGCTGTAAAACCCCATTTGTCTTTCCTAAAGAAACACATTTGTTCTTCCCCTCCCTTTTCCTTAATTAGTATATAAGCCTCTATCATTATCAGTTAATGAATATGCACACTTATAAACTTTTCTCCTGTTAATCTGGCTCTTGTCATTTTAATTTGCGCCCAGGTAAAAAGAGGGTGGAGGAAAAGTTGTTTTCCTTTCTAACAAGTGATATATAGCAATATTTTTAAGTGAAGGGGTGCTCAGAATATACAAGTAGGTTTACAGTTGTATGTGAAACAGTTTATTTCTTATATTATTTATTCTTGTATTATGTCTTTTTTTCTATAAGAATAACTATAAGCCTACTTTTGCCCACCCCTGTATGCGAGTCGTCCCAGGTAAATAAAGGTCAGTCCCTATCACTTTACTAATCCTTACATAATAAGATGATCCCACAAGCACAGAACATTAAATCCCTTTGAGTCACTTTCCCCATTGGCTACCCTACTTCTCAAGTGCATCTTGAACGTGTGTGTTACCTCAGCAACACAACTGAAGGCTGGGGAGGAATGACACAGCAGCTGTGGGTCTGTAACAGGCTCCAATAGAGAAGAAGGCCTTACGTTTAAAAAACAAAAAAATGGAATTTCTGTGGAAAGTGATATCTGTCGATACTGTCTGAAGAGGCTGCTGGAGAGAAAGAGCGAGGTGAGCACCGGCCTGAAGCACAGGGCATGGACTGCAGCTCAGAAAGCCTGTGACTGGCCTGGCTGGAGCAGCAGAGGAGGACCACGCCGTGGTGTGCCTTTTGTGTGTTAGGCACAGTGCTGGGTGCCCATGTACACACCTTATTTCCACTAGTGCTCAGCACATCCTATGAAGCAGCTGCAATAGGCCCAGGCCCTAGAAAAGGAGCCAGAAGAGTAAATGAACTTGCAGATCCAAGAATGCAGCAGGTCCTGAAGCCCTCAGCTGGCCTCACCACCTCTCATCCCATTAGCACAGCCCTTCTCTGCTCAGCCCAAAGCAATCCTGAGGCACCCAGATGGAAGGGGAATAATTCCGCACACCAAGGGTAAGTGCACTGATGAGGAAAGGGGTGGGGGCAGGAGATCCCAGGCTTCCCTCTCTCTTCCCAGGCCTTGATGGGGGGACAAAGGCAAGGAGAGTCTTCTGGTGCTGGAAACAACCGTGAAATGGGAGAAAGGCCACTATATGTAATTAAAAATAAGGTTGTACACTAAGACCTGAAACAGCACAAAGGGAAATAAAGTAACGGTAAATTACTGGATCAAATCCTTAGCCCAAACAAACAAACAAAACAAAACATGATGTTGGAAACAACACATACACCAGAAACTACAGTAAAGAGCCAAAGGAAAACTGACAGCACTATGTATTCCTATTACCAAGCCGGGAAAAAAAAAAAAAAAAAATGTTCATCCCAAAAGTTAGGAAGGAAGACAGAAGCCTAAGGAAAGGAACCAACCTAAAGAAAGTAAAGAAATAATAAAGATAAAGATACATGTATAATTAGTAGAAAATAATAAGAATATACATTAATTTTTTTAAATAACAACCTCCTATGTCTATAATCAAGAACAAAATCGAGACAAACGAACAGACAGCTGGAAGTTCAAATGATTTTGTCCTTGAATAAAACAGAGTATTTTAGCAACTGTCCTGACCCACAGGACTTTTCATGACATCACAACATAATACTTACACCTGGAAAAGGGCCAGGAGGCGGAGATTCCTGCTAAGGCATTGGTCGGCAAACTCATTAGTTGACAGCGCCAAATATCAACAGTATAAGGACTGAAATTTATTTTGAGAGCCAAATTTTTTAAACTTAAACTTCTTCTAACGCCACTTCTTCAAAATAGACTTGCCCAGGCCATGGTATTTTGTGGAAGAGCCACACTCAAGGGGCCAAAGAACCGCATGTGACTCACGAGCTGCAATTTGCCGACCACTGTGCTAAGGAATGGACAAAACTCCCAGGAAGAGGGAGGGTACTATGGCAACCAGTGCTTTTTTCTATGTGCAGGGGCACAGTGCTGCCTGGGCACCAAGAGGGTTATTTCTAGAGAAGAAAAAGGTGCTTTTGGAAATGAACTTTATGTGTGGACAGGTAACATTTTTTCATCTGATTTTCTAATACCGCCTGCCCCCATCCCCCACCCCCCAACTCTCAGGATTTGCTCAGCACAGCTCAGCTTGGCCTGCAGCGTTTTCAGGCCTGAACTTGCCTTGGTATCTGTACTCCTTAACAACCAGTCAGCCTTGGTTTGACAGAAACTTGAAAGGACAGGGAGAGGTCAACTCTCACTTTCTTGCAGGAGAAGTGCTGTCCTCCCAGGCCATCTTCCATCCCCTCTGACCACCAGGGGCCACTCAGCTGTGACCAGTGTTGGGTGGCGACACTCACTGAAGGAGGGGAGGGCCGAGACCTCCACAGGACTAGGGAGGACCACATTCTCCTTCACAATGGGGGGCCCCAGAATTTCTAGTGTCTTTCTGCCGGTCAAGGAGGTGGGGTCCACACCACCATTTTGCATTCATGCAAAGCAGTGCCACCTCACAAGTTATTAAATACCTTCATAGAGAGTATTTCATTTGATGTAATCATAATGTCTACTTAAGTAACCTCATATATATATATATATATATATATATATATATATATGAGATTAAAACCTACATATACATATATATACATATACATATATATTGTATATATATGTATATATATATATATATGTATATATATATATATATTCCCCCCCCCCCCCCCCCCGAGAGAAAGTGAGAGGGTGAGATAGAAACATCAATGATGAGAGGGAATCACTAATCAGCTGCTTCCTGCACGTCCCCTACTGGGGATGGCGCCCACAACCCAGGCATGTGCCCTGACCAGGAATTGAACCATGACCTTCTGGTTCATGCATCGAAACTTAACCACTTGAGCTACAAGCAGCTGGACTGTCTTAACATTTTACAAATTAAGATATCTAGTCAATGGGAAGAAAGGAGAGCAACTGGGACTCAAATTCAGATATTGTGACACTGAATCAGAAACCTAAGCCAGAATCACAATAAAAAAATCATGACTTCTAAGCAATTTCTAAAGAATTCCAGTGAGCAAAATACATTCTGATGTAACTATTCTTAACATTTAACTGTTTCAGGAATCAAGGAACTCTAATCTGCTAAAAGGTGCAGCAATTTAAAAATGTATGCTATAATTTGAGGGATTCACACACAGCCCTCCATCATGCCCCGTTTAAGAATTATTGCCCTAATGTCCTTTAATAAATTGGAGAAAACACTGGGCATTCCCTATAAAGCTCTTCTTGGGGCATAAGTCACAGGATTATCTCTTCTGGTAGAGACGACCTTGTACGTATTCATGGATTTCAGTAACTAATTCTCCCCAGTGGGTACAGATGTCCCTCGCTTCCATCAGCATAGATTTAACACAACAAGCAATAAATCTATTAATGGGGAGTTTATGTGCTGAATGCTGGTAGACATTAAGATGAATAAAATCACTGCTAAACTTAAGGACGCTTACAAGGTTATCCAGGAAATAAACTCACATATCATCTAAATCTGAGGGTACAGAAGTGACAAAGAGAAGCATAAAAAAATTGCCCTGGGATGTAAAGGAAGGCTTTTTCTTTCCTCCCTTGTATCTATCCTCAATAGAGAGCAAACACCAGTAAATGATTACAAATCACCAAATTGAGCAAGTTCTATGCCATGCTACAAGTTAACAATATGCTATTTCTGCAAAAGTGAAACATTTCAGTTAATTACAACTTTACCTTCTGATAGGTGATTTCAATGGTCCTTATGCAACATGTCAGAAATATCTACCACAAAAACAGTAAAACCAATGTGATTATTGAGGATTTAGCTTTAATTCTTTGATAAAGACACAGCCCAAAGAGATCAGATAAGTCCAAGTCAGAGGGTGAGTGTGGTGAGAAAGAATAAAGACTTCATTGCGTTTTACAGATTTTTAAAGAGGTGTCTTTAATATTAACGATTTATGGAATTGGTAGATTCACCAAAAACATATGTGTTTCAAATGCATGGGTGGCAAATTCATGTTTACACTATGACTGTCTTGGTCTAAAGGCGAACAGCTTCCAAAGGGAGTTTTCAATATGCGTGTCTGCTCAGTGTTGGACTGGACTGAGGAAATGTTTCTGCTACTTGAAACCTCTGCTTCTCTTCCTAATGTTTTATTTTCTGCACAGTCTCACATTCTTCCTGTGGCCACTTCCTTATGTTTTATTTTCTGCACAGGTGTATTTACAGTGGACAATTAGATACTGCACATGTTCTCAATTTATAATCAGACATGCAAACCCCAGGTGCCCAGGGCCCACCGCCTGGCAAACCATGGTCAGTCGGCAGTGGTCATGATAACATGTTACTGGCAGGCACGACTCAATAAGGGGCTTGGCTCCCCAGTCCATTGTTCTTATTTTGAAGAAAATGTCATTATTTACCCAAAGACCCAAATGTCACGCTTGCTGCATCAACTACCGGACAGGAGAAAGTTCACTTACCTCACTAGGAATCAGTCTTCTCTAATTACATACCACGCAGCCCCTCATTACATAACCTAAGTAAGATGTGTGACATCATATATTATACCATTTTTTAAAAACTTAGAAATACAGAAGTTTTAGGGAGGGGAAGCCTTGGCTTAATTAGCTATCAGCTGTGTTTAGCTACTCCAAACAGAGGTTTAAATATGCAGAACATGAATGATGAGACAAAGAGAACTAGAAATACAATAAGTGCTTCCTTTAAAGTTTAAACTATAGGTAACAGCCAGAAATAGAGCTGGGTTTCTTTTTGATGAAGTAAAATATTTAGCCTATTGAAATTTTAATTCATTCAACTTTTGGGGTAGGAAAACATAAACTGGAGCTGCCAAATGTCTTCAGGGACTTTCAATTACACTGGGACAGTGTGTTCGGGAGAGAGAAAGGAATCCACAGTCCCCATCCTCGGAAACATTTCAAAGCAGACCTTTTATATTATTGTTGGCACTGGGCCTACAATTTTTTCCCATGATTGATTGCAAAATAAAATTTATTCCCTTATGATTTCAAAGTAAGGTTTGCTTGCAGACTTGTTTAGTCCACCCCCCCAAAAAAAAAAAAAAAGTTAAGTGGTTCTGCTTTTATCCCGGCACCCTGGAGTCTGACACCAGGGACGTCATGTATCTTTTCTGCTTGTCCCAGTAATGTAAGAACAGTTACTTGCACAGTAAAAACCACTCCCCAAGAAAACAGATGTGCTTCTCCCTCTCCCAGCGGTTGCAGCTGGCTGAGGCCAGTGCGGAATGCAGCAGAGGACTTCCAAAGCAGAGGAGGCCTGGGAGGGGGCTGCCACTGTGTGGGTGTGTGTGGAAGAGGGGAGTTCTGCTGCTCCAACCAAGGGCCCAGAAGAGCACCCGTTAATGCAGGGAAATGACTGCGAGCTGAGGCACCGGAAGCACCACAGACATCCTCTCCCAAATCCGGAATCAACCAGTATGAGCTCCAAACCTTGACAAGCGCTAGAGAACATTGTTAAAATCCTAACTTAAGCCACAAGGATAAGCTTCTGTTTACTGCTCAGAAAAAGGAAATTCTCACGGAGAAAAGAAGTCACCGCCATGTCAGACGGAAGGCACGAGGCTGCTGTGCACGGGAAAAGCCATCCGCCGACTGCTGCAGGACAGTGACAGGCTGCCGCTGCCCGTTCTCTGTGCGACCAGAAACCCAGGACTAAAACCAGTCAGCATCTGTCAGCCGGGCTCTGCCCTGGGCCAGCACCAGTGGATCCTCTGAGTGCAGACAAACAATTTGGTCCTTCTTAAAGAATGCCGTGCCTCCCCCTCCACAAAATAAAAACCCACTTCGTAATCAGCTGGGAAATTACTGCTCAAAGGAGTCTCAAAGAGCTATGCATGTGATCATGTTATTAAAATGTACATAAATTTCTTCTTTTCAGAGACTCTACTTACTATATTCATGTCCTTAAGAAGAATCATAAATCCAAACCCATTTTCTTTAGAGCAGAGTAGATTAATTAAGATAATACATAGTGAAAATAGAAATAAGAAGCATGGAAACTAGACAGTTATTTGGAAGTAACACTGAAATAAAAATAAGCCAAAAACCTGAGAAAACAACCCAAAGGAATCACAAAACAGATGATAAAATGGACAAATCATATCATTTCCTGGCATGCATTCCACTCTCCTTTCCAAGTTTTAAGACACTTAAGAGTCTAACAATCTTAGTCGAGCATTTCTAGAGGCAACAAGTATATTCCAGATTCCTCCCAACTCCACCAGACAGATTCTGGCACAGGCCCAAGAAGCGAGCAAGCCCCACATGAAAGCATTCCTTATCTGCCAGGCTGCTCCTCGCCATCTCCTGGGCCCACAGCACTCTTCCTCCGAACACCCAGGCTGCTTCCCGCCTTCGTTCTTGGGTGTAGGCTCAGAGCCATCTCCCCGGGAGACCACCCAACCACTGCAGCCCGTCCCCTCAGCACCTGCTGGGTCAGATCTCCCATGTGTTCTGTGCATTGGTTTGCAGTCTCCCACCTTGAGTACCATCAGGAAAATTCTTTTTGTATTATTTCTTTTTCCCACACCTATCGTATTAAATATTTTACGTCCACTTATTTTACTTTCCATGCCACAAAAACAGCAAAGATGCCCCACAAATGAGAGGCTGAAAGCTAATTTCCCAGTCTCTCATTGTTCACTTCAAATTATGGGCTATGGTTTTTGAATCACTGAATTGAGTGCTCCAGAGATACAGGCGGGGGTCCTGCTGGCTAGTTCAGAGGCAGCTCTACACACACACCCAGCAGGCCCCTGCTGGCCTTTGCCT
Organism: Pipistrellus kuhlii; assembly: GCF_014108245.1. Taxonomy (NCBI): domain Eukaryota; kingdom Metazoa; phylum Chordata; class Mammalia; order Chiroptera; family Vespertilionidae; genus Pipistrellus; species Pipistrellus kuhlii. Next base: position 150,647,155 of record NW_023425529.1, read on the forward strand.
AAATCCTTGCTAACCCTGGCTCCGCCTTGCCTGGTGGTATGTCCTGATTTGAAGGAAAGGCCAGAAGGAGGCTTCTTCCTCCCATCCCTAGAGATGAGGTGAGTGGATGACAAGATGTATAGAAAAACAGGTACTGTGATGGGCCCAAGGACAGGTGCTGAACCTGGGCCATCCTGACTTCTCCTACAGTCATCTCCATCCCTCAGTTACAGCAGCAAGATCAATCAAGGGAAGCAAGCTGTGCAGAGGCGGAAAGGCCAGAGTGGTAGGTGGTGTGTCAGAGCCTGTGAGGCCACAGCACCTGTGCCAACAACGTGACTCTACTTACTATATTCGTGTCCTTAAGAAGGCGTATCGCCGAAACCGGTTTGGCTCAGTGGATAGAGCGCTGGACTGCGCTCTGAAAGGTCCCAGGTTCGATTCCGGTCAAGGGCACGTACCTTGGTTACGGGCACATCCCCAGTAGGGTGTGTGCAAGAGGAAGCTGGTCAATGTATCTCTCTCATCGACGTTTCTAACTCTCTATCCCTCTCTCTTCCTCTCTGTGTAAAATCAATAAAATAAAATAAAAAAATAAAAAAAGGTGTATCGCTCCCCTCCAGCACTGGCTCCCCACCTCCTTCAAAGGGTCAACAGTGGGGATCACCTGCTGCAGCCAACCTGCCTAAGCTCTCCTGGGGAGTCCCAGGAGCAGCGTTACCAGAAAGGAGGGGAGGGAAAACAGGATGTGGGAGCCACTAAGGCATCCCACACAGCCGCTGGTAAAGAATGTTCTGGTAACTGTCTCCAGATTGCCTATGTACCTCTTACAAACTGCTGGTTAATTTCATGAGGGCCTTCCACATGGCTCCTCTGAAAACAGCTTCAAATAAAGGCCTTGGGCCCTGACGGGCTCACTTTTACAAAGCCCCACACGTTTCCAACATGTCTCCGATGCACGGCCTAAGAGAGATGCTGCACCACAGGAAGTTAAACCAGGCCATTCATAACCACTGCCAGGTCATCGCTTAGATCCCGGTTCAGGGGTGGGACAGGGTATGCCCAGTTTTCAAAGGCCCCTATGTTCCTGTTTTAAATTACTATCTTTGGATTAAATAAGCTCTTTCTAATCAATCCCTTGATTATGGGAACTTTTGATTTCCAGAGATCCAGCTCATCAGAGAATTCACTGCTTTGGGCATGTTGATTGTGAAGTTCCCATAGATACTCCAGGGAAGCTGGCTGGCAAATGCTTCCACAATCAGATCTGTGGCTCAGAAGGTCCAAGTCTGGAGCTAAGGCTTAGGAGCTCCGGCAGTACTTAAAAGCTGGCAAAAAAAAAAAAGGAAAAAGAAAAAAAGAAAACAAAACGAAACAAACCAAAAAGCAAGCAACAAAAACAGCCAACCACCAACAGTAACCAAGGTAAAGAAGGGCAAACAAAGATTCTAGGAATCCAATCAGAGAAACGCCCTGAGGGCCAGGGTCGTCACTGCCTTGTCCACTGTTGCTCTCTACACAGCCAACCAGGTAGCTTATTAACACTCAAATGCACATTAAATAAAATGCAAGAACCACACCCACCTGAGGAAGAGAAAGCTTAGAAATAGCTTAAGAATGATTTCAAGAAAAATTGAGACAAAAGGATTTTAAGGTAACATGGTGTTAATCAGGTCCCCCTGAATCCTACCAACAATTTCTATTTGTTAAAATTTTAACCTACAGTAGGTTTCAGCTCATGATTTTGTGTAACATTACTTTGTTTGGCCAAATACTTCATACCTTGTTTTCTCTCAAATTCTACAGCATCACCCAGAAAAACATTCACTGGAAAATAAAACTGTTTAAAACATTAACATGCTACTTCAGTAGTTGCCTTTTATTTATTGCTTCATGGTCTTTGTTAATTCATCCAGTTTTTAAAACACCAACATTTTAAGGAATCCTTTTCAAAGACAGCAAAACAGCAGGAGATTGGCAGAATGTGATTGCTTATTGCTAACCTGGCATCTCCAGACCTACTAGGTCCTTAACCACATAATGTTTCCTAAGATTCCTCTTCCCAGGCAGGTTGATCTGCCAGGGACTCAGTATCGAATGAAATTTACCATTAAAAAAGAGAACAGAGGATCCCACAAGTAAACACATTTAGGAAATGCTGCATATATGCCTCCTTTAAGCGTCTCAATGCTCTGAGAATACAGGAACAGAAACCTGCTAAATGAAACACATCCAGCATTTCATCAGGTAGCACCTACTATTATCTCCAAGAATGGGGCTCCTAGGAAGCTATCAGCGAGGGGCTGTCCATTGGCTAGCTGGCATCTCATCAGTCAACCCAAGACCCTTTATTACCTCCTCTCCATTCATGGAGCCCAATTATGTGCTTATGATAATGAGAATCTGGTGCGTTGTAATAACTTGGTTATTACTTAACAGGAAAGGAGGAAAGGGAAAGCTAAATAATATAGGCATGCCATTTATACAGCTTTGCTAAGTCTGCTCCCTGCTGACTGATAGGGGAAGGGACTGGACAACAGATGCATACCCAGTCAAGTCTGAGTGACATGGGAGGGTGACTACCTGCCAGACATACATGGGAACAAATTAGTGGCCAGGATAGATGTGGTCACTGCAATATTTAAACATCCAAACAAAGAAAGTGCTCTTTCTCTCTCTCTCTCTCTCTCTCTCTCTCTCTCTCTCTCTCTCTCTCTCTCTCTCTCACACACACACACACACACACACACACACACACACACACACACACTGTGCTCCCCTGCATCCACAAGGCTCCGTGCCATGTGGGCCTCCCACAATGGACTGATGGACTTTAATTAACTTGGAAGCTGAACTATTCTGGCTGCAATATACTGGCTGCAACATGGAACGGAAGCTCTGGACACTGGCTTTGTTTCTAGCCCAGCTGCACCTTTTCCAGGACTGGCTTAAGGGGCAGGGGACTTTGGAATCTGAGGAATGTAACTTAAGGCAAACAAACATCCCATCCTCCCATGGGGCCTTCTGATAGTTCTTATTTCAGCAGTACCCCACGAACCTCACACCACCAGTGACTAGGAAGTTTAATTCAACATACAAACATTGGGAAGGCCTGACTTAATACACTGTGAGTATTGTTAGCAGTAAGCTTCATTATTCCAGACTCCTGAGAACAATGGGAGGCTCACATTTTTTAAATTACACATCACACACTTCAATGTCCTCAAGTGCCCACACCTTTTCTTATTACTTATGGTGAGTAAAACAGGCACATCCACGTCAGACTAGCCAACACACTGTCTTTCTAGATCCAACCTGGTCATTCAAGTTACTGCTTAAACTTTGAAATGAGAATACAAAAAAAAAAGGGGGGGGGGGAGAGGGGGTCACAGCAGGGGGTTTTCAAAAATGTTTATAATCACATATTCACACCTTGTGTATGTGGTTTGAAACTCTTGAGCCTCTAATTAACCAAAGTGACTAAAAACAGTTTTCAGGAACTGAACTGGTGTTCACTTGCATAGCCTCTCCAGGAGACAATGAAGTGGTCTGCCAGGAGCAGAGCAACCTCCAGGCAGAGCCACACCAACCTGCACGCTGCCACCTCATTTTCTGGGGGCCCAGAGGCTGCGCACACACACTGCCCACACACTGCCCGGGGGGGAGGGGGGTGCCAGGAATAGCCAAGAGATGTGGGAACTGGGACAACAAAGAGGTTGACGTGAATGGTAACAAACTTTCAGGGGAAGACTTTTGAAGTGAAATTCTCTTTCTTAAAATTTAGGAACAGAAACCCATGCTATCTGAATAAAAAACTATGAAAACTGGGTGCGTGCACAGAATAGCCTGCTGTGATCACATCCAGTCCACTCTCAAGTTACCAACAATGCACAGCACTCGCCTACAGCTCAGGTCTAGGGTGGGACATCACACAAGCCATTGCCTAAAGGACAGTCTGATACAGCCCAAAGTTCCAACTGGCTTTCCTTTCTCTCTCCTTCAGTTCGGTATCTTTACTAAGGAATTTCCCTGATATCTTTCTCTCAAATCTCCCAATCTCCTTGCCCTCTGTCCCAGGGAAATCTTACCCAGGCTTCTCCCAGAGTCTCCAACACTAATCGAAGTTATTTTCTTTGAGCTGCTGTCTCGGCTCTCCACTCCTAAGCCAGTGCTGGAGAAACTCCAAGAAACAGATCCAAAAGACCACGCACTCATCTTACTCTGCCCTCACCTGACCTCCTCTCCTCCAATCTGCGTTTCTCAGAATGGCACGGGTGCACCCTAGTGAAATGTGCTCTATGGGCTCCAATCCTAAGCCAAACTGCCAGATAAGAGATCCCAACTTACCAAACAGGAGATCCCAATTTTTAAAAACAAGTTAAAGATGGACACAACTCTGAAAAATTGCGGTGCATCCAGAATAGGTTAAGGGACCCAATAATGATTTGCTCAAAGAAGAAAACAGAGTCAGAGACTAAGAACATGCCACTCTAGTTGACAGCTGCTCCAATGGACCAGTTCTAAGCTCCAGATTATAAAATGGAGACAGAAATTTAAAAAACCAGAAAAATTAGTATCAAACGTGGTACATTAAACTAATATGTGAAACTAGAATTTAAATTCACTTAATAACCTTGAGTTCCAGCCTCCTGCAATTACTTTGAAGTTAGTGCACTGTGTACATGGCTGCCTTTCATTAAAGCTGTGCCTCCTGTTCGCAGGGCCCGTAAAGGAAAGAGCAAGGGATCGCACAGAGCTTAATGCACCTCTTAGAGCACATGTGTCAAACACAAGGCCCGCAGGCCAAATCCGTCCCGCCAGGCCTTGCAATGTGGCCCGCACCGCGCTGTCATCACTGCACTCCGCTGCGTTTCCATCACAATGACAGTTTATGACTGTTCAGTAAACCATTCGGCCCGAGATTTAGGCTGGATTTTAGATTTTGGCCCCTTCTCTGATTGAGTTCGACACCCCTATCTTAGAGAGTGAGCACATAGTGAGAGACCTGAAGGGTAAAGGAGCATGCAGGAACCAGGAGATAACCTCCTTAATACATTCAACACTAGCCAGAGCCTTGCAGGAGCTCAGCCTCTGAGTGTGCCAATGAGGTTAGAAAGGAGATCCTGACAAGTCATAAAGATTATCTTAAGGGCTAATATTTATCATAAAGACCTCAAAAAAGGGCTAGCAAGTCTTGCAACACCCACTCTCCCCGTCAGTGTTGAAAAAGTAAATGTGACCTCTATTAAAGTTAGAAGGATCATACTTAGGTTAAAATCAATTTTGGCAGCCATCCTTAAACTCTCAGTTTTACATTAAAACAATAAATGTGTAATAAGTTCACGCCCAGAAGATTTTTCCAACCTAAGCGCGTAACTGAAATAAAAACAAAACAACAAAAATACGCTAGGAAACACACTAATTTATTTTGATAAATCTATTTCTTTAGAATATAGCAGGAAGAAGCTGAATTTCTGCCCAACAACCATCAAGCTTGTCCAGGGCAGCAATCCACTTTCTAGAGACATGTATGATTCTGGTCCTCTGTGCTTGGCCTGGATCAAGATTTGAAGCAACACCTTCTAACAAGTTCAGAGCTTGGCCTCTAAAATTTGTACACATTAGCACCAGTCTCAGGTGAGGGTACACACTACAGCAGTTAACAGCTACTCTATCAATAGTTTATTTCCTAATGCAAGTGAGAAGGGGGAACAGACTCTTTGCAACTTGTCCTCAAATGGCACCAGTGGCCAGAATTAAGCCCGATGTGCAATGGTAGACAGACACAGAGCTATAAAGGATTGTCCATGAGTTCAAGATACCATCTCAGCCAAGAGAAAGCTGCCACAGAAGCCTTTCAGTCCATTCATTTCTAAGTCGCAGGGAGAAGGAATATTTGTTACCTGAGGTGCCAGAACCCTAGCCATGCTAGAAGCAAGAAAAAAAAAAACGCCTCAAGTTCTCTGACCATATATATGTGTACAAGGTGTGGATGGAGGCAGGGCTCAGGACTGATGAGGAAGGCGCACGTCTGCCTGGGCGACGCTGACAGAGCAGCTTACCTCCACGGAAGTCTGTCGATGTCAGGGTCATGTGCCCACTGTCCATCGGGCTGCCATCCCTTTGAGGAGAGGGAGACATTGAAGGGAACCAAAGGATCTTCTAAAGGCAAGTTCTTACTGCAAGCTGGCCAAAGGTCCCTGCAATCAAAGAAATCATTGTGGTTTTGCATTTGGCATATGTATGCCCCCTTTCTTCTAAGGACAAGTCTGAAAGATTTCTGACTGGATCTTAACTTTCAAAAAGAAAAGTACCCAGAATCCACCTAGGTATACAAGAAACAAGAGAAGGACAAGAAGTCTCATGCTACACCTCAGGACAGAAAGCGAGTTTAATAGAAGAGGCAATGGTCACTTTTAAAGAGTCAGTGTCTTCTATCACACATTTCAACACAAGCCAGCTCATCACACCAGTTTAAATGATGTGCCCCAAAATGACTCCAAAACCCATGTGCCACCTGTATCGGCCTTGACTAGAAGCAAGAGAAAATGCTAGAATGTAAATGAAAAATACAGGTAACTAACTTCTGTAGACACTGGTCTAGAATCAACCTTGCCATTGACCTAACTCCACTGACAATGACAGGGGAAAGTCACTAGGGCCAATTGAAGCATGTAATAAATCACAAAGTCAATCTCATACTAAGTCAACCAAAAATCATCAACATTCAGGAAAGTTAAGTACCTCATCCAGTGTAAAAATGCACTTCATCCAGTGTTAATACTTAACAGTAAATAGCCAAAACATCTATTCTTCCCCATTGACTGCAGAGTTAGCCAACTATTTGCATATATTCTATTGTATATCACCTCACATTTCCTTTTTTTAAAAAAAATCCTCTTTCCTTCAGGCAGAGAAATGTTTAAAGCTATTTGATCCTTGCCACCTCAGTAATGCAAACAGTACTTCAGAATATCTTTCACAGTTATCTGTGTATCGCCCATAGGAAGGAAAGAAGGAAAATAACAATCTATTCATAAAGAACTTTATGAGGGGAAATGCCTCTGTCTCAAAGATTTGGTTCAATTGATTTTTTAGTTATCCAAAAAGGATAGAGAAAAATCCCCAACAAAGTAACTTGCTTCTTTTAAGATGAATCAGAATAACAGGGACAAAAGGGCTCCCAAACAGACCCAAAACCTTTTGGTCAGGTAGGTTTCCAAAAGGGAAATGTCTAATCCCTTCCTCCACTCTGGAATGACCAAGAACTAACTCCACATGATTTAGTCCTTCAGGGCCCAACAGGTCTCAACTGTCAGACAAAAAAGCAATGTTACCACAAAGAAGCTACCCTAGAATGTGAAGGATGAAGAATAAACAAGCACAGCTGTCAGTAAAAACTCATTTCTGCAGAAAGCAAGTGTGTGAATAAGTCAATGGACCATTTTACGGACCACTACAGAACCATCCACAGGCAAAGAGCAAGGAAGGACGCGCAAAGAAAGCTGCAGGACCACTAAACCAAAATGGGATTCTTGGCAGACACTGGGTGTAGGCAAAGGAGTTTGAGGGACAAGGACACTCTGCATGGGCTTGATGTGACAACCAGCTCTGGCAGCTGAAGCAGTTCTCCATTTCCAATTTCCCAACAACATAGGAAAGATTTGATTTTTTTTTTTTTTAATAGATTGGCTAGGCTTCTGGATCCATGTCAAAGTGGGCCACAGTTACTGGAACAAATCCAAATCCATTCACTTAAGACATATGAGCTACAGAGGTGAACATAATCTATGTATTGAGGATTAAATACAACCATTTATACTTGCTAGGCAAGAATTTCCTGTTAAACTACCCAAGAAATAAGGAGGCAGTAAATAAAAATTCAACACTAAGACAATATGTTCTTTTGAAGATGATATTTAACAGACTAGGATTCAAGGCAAGTGTGCAATGGTGATCCTGGGCTAAGACCCTGCAGACCCATTGTCTGGGTGAAATGCTCAGGCTTCCCAGTGGACCCCCACTGGCCATACCCATAGGGAGGGCTCACATGTGAGCAGATGCCAGACTTCTCAAAAAGTGGGCACATCAAGGGCAGGACCCACCAGAACAACTTGCCAGAGGCGTTGCTGGTTGATCCACCACCTCCCCATATCTTTCTCCCCGGACTTTGTGACTCTGGGGAAGCTCTAGTGACCCTTCTTCCAGTTCCAGAGGTAAATTCTGTTTGGTGGGAACCAATGAGGTGGCCCCATCCCACAGCCAGGGGCTGATCGAGGCATCAGCCTGTGACTCAGTTCTGATGAATGAAATATGAGGAAAATGGTCTGGGGAGGCTTCTGAGAAAGGTTTACAGTACCTAAAAAAAGCAAATACTTGCAGGAAAAAGTGACCCTTTACCTGCCCACAGGTAAAGCCTATAAAGAAAGACGGAAGCTGTCCTAAGACACATCACAACTTGTGGTACAAAAGAGCAGTACAGTGGGGATGAAGGATGAAATAATAAAATGGATCAAATAGATCAATGATGATGGTGCCACAAATCAAAAAATATCAAAACAAACTTAACTCTCCTTGTTTAATTTAATGAAATAAAAAAAAAGGGCCATTTTATTGGCTATGCAGTTAGCCCTAAGCTCAGAGGCGATAGTGGGAAGATCTCTGCTTTTAGCACTATGAGTGACATATGATGTTTAAAATGAAGAAAGAAAAAAAAAAAGCTATTAGCAGCTTTCTTGCTTTTTCATTCATTAATACTACTCTAATGACAAGTCAAAAGAATATAACTTTAAAAAAAATATGCCAGAGTACAAATACCTGTAACATACACAACGCAATCAATCCTTTACCAGAAGAAGCTACACTTACATAGAGGGCTTTGTTTTCTAAGACTCATCGAGGGACTTTTTCATATCATTTTTCTAGTGAATCCAATGGGTGGAACTACCCTAGAAATTTTTAGGAACCGAGGAAAATTTTACTCTAAGTCAGGGATCTGAACCCACTGTTAAACCACCACTCACTCCATGGCCATGTCTCCTTAATATTCATACTACAACAGAGACGACCACTTATCTATTGTTTTTCATCTCTTTTCCTAGACTAGATGATTGAAAACAAAACACCATTATGAGAACTTTTAATACTAACCCAGTAATAAAGAAACCATTTTCTGCTAACTTCCTCTTTGGCCAATCTTGCTTTATGAAAATGTAAAGCCCCTTAACACTAAGTGAAATCCTAAAGCCCTCTCTCCCATAACTACTTAAAAAAACTAAGAATATTACCTCTGACAACACTATGGGTTGATGTGTGTGTGTGTGTGTCATTTTTTGTTTCGTTTTGTTTTGTTTTTAAAGGGAAACCAATCATATAAACCACAATTTTTTGCAACTTTGTGTCAAAGACCCATTTGTCTCACACATGAATTTAATTTTTACCTTGACAGGACTATACTAATTTAAACTTCATTAGCCTAACTAAGAGGACGGAAAAACAGCCTCTGGATCATCATTGAGGGTCTTCCTCTGGGCCAAAGAAATTAATGAAACTCTATTCTACAAGACTGGGCAGATACAATCACAGATCTTGGATTCTCACCCTGTCCAACTTATGATAGTTACTATGGTTTAACAAGAGCAGTTCATGATATTTTTAGTCAAGTGAGACAGAATCATCTTTACATGATTTAAGAAATTGTGATATTATTCCTGGCATTCTGAGGCAGTTATTTTTTAAAAACAATCTGCCTAGTAAAATATTCTAGACACGGTAGTAGACAAAATTATCAAAACTTCTTATCCTACGTGGAGAGTCAACATAGTAAGTGGCTTTGGAAAGGAATGGCTAGCTGAGCACCAAGCCCATTCCCTCTTCCATGAAGCACACAATTAGATGACCTTTCCCTGCAGTGCCTGCATTAGGTGTGGTCCTGTGACTGGGTTCTGGCCAGGGCAATGTGGACAGAAAGAAATAATGTGCTCTATGTCTAGGCCTAGGCACATGAAAACTCCCCACAGGAGCCTCCATTTTTTGCCCCCATGAGACTTATAGCAGCCAAGCCCACCAATGCAAGAAGGGAGCAACAAGGTAGAAGAAACTTGAGTTCTCAATCACTGTTTGGAGCAGCAGTCGCCAACCTTTCGGACCTCATGGACCACCAGTGGCCCATAGACCACCAGTTGGCAACTGCTGGTTTGGAGAAAAACTGCCCACAAAGTAGGACTACCAGTGAGTAAGAAATAAGCATCTATCACATTTGAGCCATTATACATTTAGGAGGTTTTTCTAGCAGCCGGCATTATGTTGATTAAATAAATTCACTGGGCATCTCTAGATCAAGGTTAGGTTGACTTGAAATGTATGTTCTAGAATTAGTGACTCAGGCAATTATAGGGCTTACCAGGGGAAGAATCTCTCAGTATATACAGTCAAGGTAACACCATGTTTGGCTACAATAAAGCAATTTATTCCCAAATGCAATAAAAATTCTGCTGAGCAACTGAGGTTGAAGAATATACTTTTGAACCACTTGATCCTTAATTCCATCGTTAAATATTAGATGGTATAAATCACCTGAAAGTTGTGAGGCTCTTCCACACAACCTTTGCCAAAGGTACCATAATTCATATTAAAACACATTAGAATGCCACATGAAACCCAACTCTGAATTTATCATGAAACTATTATTGAAGTCATTTCACAAAGGACAGTAAGTTACAATAGAGAGTTCAAGTTGGGTTTCTTCAGATGTTTGCTTTTTCTCAATAGAAATTCAACATCAAAAAACCTTTGCTTTCCCATATGGAAGTCACGTACTCCCTTTTTGCCCTGTTAAGTCCCAAAGTGAATGCGCCCCCACAGCAACATCCACTGATATTGCACACTTCCTCCTCTTTGCTTTGACCTCAGTTGGTACCTCCTTCATTACAAGGTAATTTCAGAGATAAGGTATGAATAAAATCAATCAATCAAGGAAATAACACTTATTAAGTAGCTACTACATGTCAGATACTTTCATGCAATTCCATTTCACCTTTGCAACAGTGAGATATATTCCATTATTTCCCATTTTACAAATGAGGAAACAGGGAAGTTATTTAAAATAAAAAACTTGCTCAAGGCCACACACCCAGACAAGCAAGATTCATGTCGATGACATCTGACTCCAAAACGAATCCTTTCCATTTCAAAATGGTTCACTTAACCCTATGACATATTGTCAGCCTTTAAGCTATGAAGAAGAAAAAAATAGCATTACCACTCAATTTGACTTGCTTTACATATTCATTTTAGTGAGTCAATGGTTCTCAAAATGCTCACTCTTCCACTTATGCCTTATCATCACATTTCCACAAAAATGAAAGCCTGCACTATTTCTTTGACAAGATAGGAAGTTGCAAACAGCAACATAGAGAATTTAGAGGATAAAGCTAGGACAGGAGGAGGCTAGTCTTCCATTATTGGGACATATTGCTGCCTCCTCTGGAAGTATTCTTTCTACCTATGCAGTTTTAGTTTCTACAAGAATTAGATCGTAACTTCTTTTCACCAGTTCTTAAGATTTCCAAAACCCCATTTTGAAAGATACTACATTTCTAAGTTCAGTAAAACAAGCATATGTCAAGGAACTTGGGACACAGGAATAGTCTTAAACTTTCTTAGTGGTATAAAATGATTTTTACCCTACAACATCTAAAGTGGTTCCATGCAATCACTTAAAGAACTGGTGAAGATCAAGGACATTGTAACGTGTTGTATTATAATAACTATTTTATTTAAGTATTTATTTACCTAGAATCCTTAAAAGTCAAATGTAGATAAACTGCTCACTAAGCAACATTATCAATTCTTTAAAACAGCTGTAAATCAAACTATATTTGATAACCAAAATATCAAAAGACTAATATTCTCAGGTTGGCAAGAGTTGTCATAAGCCATGCTAAAATTAGGTGTTTAACAGTCATCATTATAATAATGTAGTAAGAAATGCATTTTGATGACAAAGTCCCCTTGGAAATACCGTTTTGTTGGAAAGGCAATTTCAGTATCAAACACTTCTACCAAAAATATATTTCCATAGTGACATTTAAGATGATAAAATTATCCAAGCCCAGTTCTTTTGATTGTAAAGGTCGAAACGTTTCTCCTTCCTCTGGAAACCTGCTGTGCTATTTATTGAAGTCCTTCACACACACTGCTCCGTCTCAGGCAAGTGCTGCATCATGGAAAATCGTGTTTTTATTTTTAAGCCTTACCTTCAGATAGGATCCATAATATTTGGTTACGTATGGACTGTCACACTGACTCAGCACTGTGATTTCCTGTTGAATGTCCTCTATCTCATCTTCAGCTTCTTCCAGATCAATGATTTTTATGGCAACCACTTTCTGAGTCCGATTGTCAATGCCTTTGAACACCTCACCGAAAGAGCCCTTTCCAATTTTCTCTAGCTTTGTAAAAAGCTCTTCTGGATCTGCTTTTAGGTTCTGTAGGAAAAAGAAAGGGAAACATCAATGACTCACAGCACTGGGACTGCTTTTTCCTTGTACTTATTTGTAACACTCAGACCACAGTCTTTGAAGGACTGACCCATCGTCCTCATTTAAGGACTAGGCTGGTTGTGACCACAATTCTTCAATTTAGGACTTAAAGATTTGCAAGTCTCCCTTAGGTATGTGCATTAGGCTATAAACAGAGCAAACGTGTAAACAAACAAATACACAGATTAGAAAAGCTGGGAAAGGCTCCAGCACTTGTATAAAGTAAATAAAAATCAAAACACTTGACTATCACTATATATAGATTGAAAAATCACTCTTGTCTAAGCAAAAATTCCACTTTCTCCCTTCTCCCAAATTGTCTAAATTCAGGTTGCTATATACCAGTGGTTCTCAACATGGGACGCATGCCCCATTGGGGGATGGGGGATTTGATTTTTAAGGGGGGCAATTTAAGAATGAGTTATTAACAGTGAATTTTTTGCATTTTTTGCTCTCCTCCCCAGCTTATCATAGAGTTTGATGGTTTAGAACCATGTTCCCCAAACCTGGCTGGTTCTAGAGGCCTCATAAACAATATATAAATATATATTGTGACATTTATGCATTTCAGTTCTCTATTGTATATTTTGAAACTTTATTTGCTATTTTTTCTTATCACTTCATATTATTTTTTAATAATTTCTTAGTTATTTCTTTCCTCAGTGCTTCAACTGTTCTTTCATTCCTTATCTCTTTAATGGATGCCATGTTCTTTGGAAGCTTGTTTAGACCAAGTTAATGGCCTTTTAGGCTTCCTCCATGTTAATTAATAGGAGTTCACTTTTTGAATAATAAGAATTATATGTCACAGGGGAGGGGAGGGAAACCAGCATTTTAGAGATGCTTAGGTGGGACATGGCCAAAAAGAGGTTGGGAACCACTGCTATTATATATACTAAAATATAGGTTAAATAGCTATATGATGTAATAAGCATGATTTTGAAGTCCAACAAATACTGTGACACAAACCTTCACTTTCAGCTACTGTAATGGCCTAACCAGATCCCAGGAAACAAAAAGCAACCTGTTTTTCTTTGTCATGTAAACATCATGTCCTTGAATACCTTCTAAAAGCTCTTACCCACCAACCTGGTTAACTGAAAACCCACACACAGTGCCCATGTCCAAGGATGACGACACGAGGTTTGGGGGAGGCAGAAATACATGAGAGGGTGTCTGTCACAAACCGAGGGGCAATACTGGCGTTTAGCCAGAAGGGCTGAGGGATGCTGCACATCTCACCATGAGGAAATACCCAGCCCCAAATGCCAACGCACCAATCCGCAGCCCCAGAGTGAGAAAGCACTTTGGGAGCCACCAACCCTACAGACAGATATACCTTCCCTCAGCAACACTGCATATAAGCAAGAGGACGCCAGGCCAGTCCTCAAAGCCTATTACTCCTTCAAGGAAACTGACATAATGTGGGAAAAGGAGTAAGAGAAGGAAAGAAGGGTTGAAAGGAGAAAGAGTAAAAGACATAGGAAGAGGAGAGGTCCATAGATGGATAAACATATGGGGCTCACAGACACAGCATTACAGCAATTACCAGCAGCATTCTGAGTTAAACGAGCTTTGTGGGTTTAACTAGGCACTAACCATTAACTTGCTTTCCGGGGGGAAACACAGGAGTCCCAACCAGCACTTTACAACCAGCCCATTTCTAATATGGAAGTCCTGGGTGCCACAGCCACGGGTGGCCTCATTAACACCAAAGAGGGCCTATTTGAGACTGCACTCAGATCAACGTAAAAGCTCACAAAACACACAAATCGTATCAGTAAAAATGAACAAAATAAGGGGAAAGTGCACCCTGGAGTTGCCAGGGAAAAGAGACAAAGACATTTTCAGCAGCTACAAACTCTCCTGTTTTCATACACTTTCTCTTACCTCCTTCCCCCCAGGATGAGAGAGGGTGGCTCTCCTTTTCTTCAGGGCCAATCCTAAAAGCTGGGCCTTTGCATCCATCCTTCTCTCCTCCGGGATGTGAGTTCATTAATAACCCTCTTGCACTGACTTCTCTCTATTGCCTCTCTGCCTTGGGCAGCATGCTCAGGTTTCTCACTTAAACACACACACACACACCCCTTCCCTGCTTCACTGGTTGCCCTCCGTCCGGTGCCCACCCCTCACTGGTCACCACTGCAGCCTGGCTCCAGCTCTGGCACGGATGATGCAGAGCTGTGCATCTGATCCTCCTCAAACTCCCTCCCCTCGTAACTCGCCAATCCCTTGGCGTCTACAACCCTGCTCTCCACTCATCTTCTTCCAGGCCCCCTAGATCCAGAAGAGTCTTCCTATACATACTACCTATATCAGCGCTTAATCACAGGCAGTCCCCCCAAGTCCCAGACTTAGCCTCCTATTCTTTCTCTCCTCCCCAGGTTATATAGTTTCGTGGTTTAGGACCGTGTTCCCCAAACCTGGCTGTTAAGAAACACCTAGGACACTTACAGACCCCAAACACTCACACACGCGGGTGGGGAGTGCATAGTCCACATTTTTTAAAGACACACACCCCCCATCAATTCCAATAAATAACCATATTTGAGGAAACTGATTTTGAATTATTTCCTGCATGGGGACTTTCAAATTGCTAACTCCAGCCTTGCCTTTGTGTTTTAACTCCTAGAATCAATTACTTGTTAGATATCTCTTTCTACCAGGACACAGCAAGCTCAATATATACCAAGTGAATTCATTATTTCCCCGGCTGAACTGACCGACCTCCACAGCACACTACACCTGTGCTGGACTATAAAGCTGAGGGCGTTCAAAGACTGTATCTTACCTCGATACCAAAGTTCATGGGCATAATAACTGATGGTCAACAAATGTCCCGTGACCAGTAAGACTGACACAAACAGGATCCTAATTCAGAGAGCCTAGAAGGAGGGAACAGTAGGGTAAGGAGAGCCTGAATACTCAGGAGCATCCGAATCAGCTGGAGGGATTGTTAGAACACAGGTTGCCTGGCCCCATCCGAGAGTTCCTGACTCAGTGAATTCGGTGTGGGGCTCAAGAACCAGAGTGTCCAGGTGATACAGCTGCTGGTCGCCTGGGTACCACACTTTGAGAACCAAGGCACTAGCCACACACCCAGGCCCACTGCAGACATGGAGAGAGATGCCCCGCTTCCTAGTTGTCCCTGCAGAGCAACTCTAGCTGACCACAGGTACATGAGTAAATCCAAGCAGACATGCAGAAAAACCTCCAGGCAAACTGAGCAGTCATGAGCAATACTAACTCATTATTGTTTTAGGTCATGAAGTTCTGAGGTGATTTATGACACAAAACTAATCATAACGTAACAGATTCAACAAAGATCACTGCAGGAAGAACCTGTCCATTCCAGGGATGGGAGTGGGGAGACAAGTAGATGTTCTACACGCTAGACAGGTTTCATGTTTTTGTTGTTATTGTTAATCCTCACCCAAGGATATTTTTTCCATTGAAAGAGTGTGGAAGAAAGAGAGGGGAAGGAGGGGAGGAAGGGAAGAGGGAGATAGAAGGGAGAGAGAAAGGGAGGAAAGGAGGGAGGGAGGAAAGAAGAGAGGGAGGAAAAGAGGGAGGGAGAAAAAGAGGGAGGGAGGGAGAAGGAGAGAGAAACATCAATGTAAGATAGACATATCAACTGGTTGCCTCCTATCGAGCCACATCAGGCCCAGGAGTGAACCCAAGACCCTTCATTCTGGCTGACGCTCTAACCACTGAGCATGGCGGCCAGTGCTGGACAGGTTTCATGTTAACAAATGGCCTGATTTTCCCTTTCCCTGGTCTCCGACAGCTTAGAAACAGCTGTTTTCATTGCTGCTTGACTATCTTCCTCCAAGCCCTTTCCCAAGTCTGCACCTGGAAAGAGGCAGTTGCTGGTCTCGCATCTGCTCAAGTGTGGTGTCTCTCCGCACTCTGTCACTGTAAACAACTGTTAACCAGGCTACTAAAAACTGTCCCTGGCAAGAAGGGAGACATCTGCTAAGATGATGACAGCAGGACACTAATCAAGCAGAGGTCCCTGCCATTTGGCAATTCTTGCATAAACTCATTTCCATGCAATGTAGCCCAATGGCCATAAGAAAATCAATGCCAGCCGAAACTGGTTTGGCTCAGTGGATAGAGCGTCTGCCTGCGAACTGAAAGGTCCCAGGTTCGATTCCGGTCAAGGACATGTGCCTTGGTTGCTGGCGCATCCCCAGTGGGGGGTGTGCAAGAGGCAGTTGACTGATATTTCTCTCTCATCGATGTTTCTGGCTCTCTATCCCTCTCTCTTCCTTTCTGTAAAAACTCAAGAAAATATATTTTTTTAAAAAAGAAAGAAAATCAATGCCAATAATGGCCTATTTCAAACAGGACATTCAAAATTCTGCTGCCAGAATCTATTCTCTGAGGAAAGATTTCCTTGGTAGCAAAGGTGCCATTCTGCCAACCATCTTGAGAATTTTCTTTTCAGACAGGTTTATGCTGAACTAAATACAGCTCATTGTCCCGAGTTAGAAAGGTCTACCAGCCCATCACCCCACCCATCTAGGACCCTCCACCCACTTGCCCCTGGGAGGAAGGGAGGTGAGTGCTGCCTGCACATAAACATCCCACTCACCAGACAGCTACCGTTATTTTGGCTGTTGTCATTTTTTTTAATTTGACAATCTAAGGGAAAAGAGGTCAGATACTGCATGTTTTTAAAATTCTTGTGACTAAATGGTCAGATATTTCATGTTTTTAAAATTCTTGTGACATACCAGTTGAAAATTGCTGCTCTTCAGCTATTCACTTTTGTTTTTCCATGAAAAGAAAAAGGAGCTAAGTTTGATGTGTTCTAACATCTGCTACTTACACATCACTATCCCTGCAGCAACGGACAAGAGAACACTGTAGTTCAGGAGGTCTAGACCAGGAAGGCAAGTTGTGGCAGGGTTACCCCCTCCTCTCTTTTGAACCTGGCAAGCATCCCTAATAAACTGCAGGACTCTCCTCCTAGAGCTGAACTCAGACCTCACCCCACCGCGTAGGCAGCCATCACCTAGTCAGCCCACCGGGCACAGAGGTGGAACCCATTTGCCACTTATAGCCCTAGTACCAACAGGCCTCATCATGACTGTTCAGTGTTATCTTGTCCTTCCATCTCTGCCGATTCTCCCAGGCTTTCCATGTGTTCCACTGCTAATAGTTATTCTCTCTCACATTTAAAGCGGGAAATCCCTGTATCCTGATCCCTCGCTTATACCTACGAACTGTACCCTTCATTCTTCCAACATGTCTCTCTCCAAATGGTCCGCCCTCCTTCTCTCCCCACCCCCCACACTCCTGCCTCTCCCTCACCCAAAACAGCTGAACCTCCAACCAACTGGCAGAGTTTAGCTTCCTCAAAACTCATGGTCTTCCTTCACTGCTTAAACAACCAGGAACACACTGTCTCTCAAGACTGAAGTCACAAACACTTGAATCTAAACCCCATACATAGCACCTTTCTAGTCTCACTTCCTGCCACTACCCCCATTTAGCCAACTTCTTAACATTGTACAAGTATCAAGGGTTGCATTTGGTATGGTTGGTTCCATTTATAGAAAATTCTCGAAGTGACACAATTAGAGTGATGGAGAACAGACCTGTGGTTGCTGGGGGTAGGGTGAAGGAAGGAGGTGATGAGTTAGGGGTAACACAGGAAGATTCTTTATGGTGATGGAACCACAGAACTAAAACCCAAAATTTAGAAAAGTACAGGCCAAAACGGGTGGCCTGTGAATTAAGATCTGCACCTGAGTAGACAGCATGCACCAACATCAATTTCCTGGTTTTACAGTGCATGGTATTACCACTGGGGAAAGCTAGGTGAAGGGTACACAAAACTACCCGTCATTGCTGCAACTTCTTATGAGTCTTAAATTATTTTAAAATAAATGTATTAAGCCCTAGCTGGTTTGGCTTAGTGGTTAGAGCATCAGCCCATGGACTGAAGGGTTGCGGGTTCAATTCTGTTCAAAGGCACATGCCTCCATTGCAGGCTTAATCCCATGCCCCAGTCAAGATACGTGTGGGAGGCAACCAACTGATATGTCCCTCTCACGTCAATGTTTCTCTGTGTGTCTCTCCCCCTCTCTTCCACTCTCTCTTAAAAATCAATGGAAAAAAATATCCTCAGGTGAGGATTAATAAAAAATAAATATTTAAATACAAACTTATTAAAATTCCAAAAAACCTTTAAGCCTCAAAGGGGCCACTCTTATTTCACCATTAGAGGTGGAAAATTCCCATTAGCTATTTCAAACCCACTAAAACCTGACAACTCCCTTGAGCAAAGGCAGAGGCTGCCATTTCCGTTTTCCCAGAACACATTTTTAATGCCCTGGGCTGCAAACTGGATTAACATTTTACAGGTTCTTTTCTCCTCAGGATGATGATCTACCACTGAAGAACATTATTTTATAATCTTACTAACTCTAGGCAACACACAAACTTCCTTAGAAAGCAGTCTTAGACATAACCAAATACTCAAAAACAAAAACTCAGCCCAAATTCAGAGCATTACATGGACATAAGAAAAATACAGCCATAGCCTAAAAAATAGTACAGCCTCCTGTGCACCAAGCTTTGCTCTGGTTTTGCAAAAAAAATATTTCATTTGGGGCAGTGACTATACAATACACGAAAAGATAAGAGAAGAGATGCATCCCCAAAATAAGCTATGGGACAGCGTTCTTCAATACTGTCCTTTTGAATGCTTAAATTATTTTCCAAAACAATGGTTTCTAGGAGGCCATAAGCACTTGAAATTTAAACACAAGCTCAGACCTCAGCTCAGCAAGTTACTGAGCCACCCAGCCTGTTTCCAGGTCTATAAAACGGGGTAACACTATTTACGCATGAACATAAGGAAAGGTGCTTGGTTTAGCAGTTGTGGGTTCGAGTCCGGTCAAGGCCCATGCCCAGATTTCGGGCTCGATCCCTAGTTGGGAGGTGTGCAGGAAGCAGCTGATGAATGATTCTTTCTCATCACTGATGTTTCTCTCTCTCTCATCCTTTCCCTTCCTCTCTGAAATCAACAAAAATATATTTTAAAAAAGAACCAGTGAGGTTGATGTCATGTCCTTGACCCGAATCAAACCTGGGACCTCTCAGTCCGTAGGCCGATGCTCTATCCACTGAGCCAAACCGGTTTCGGCAAGGCTCACTCTTTACTGGGATCTTTCCCATGCTTCCACCATCTGAAAATTAAGTTGCCCTTTTAATAAAATGCATACGGGCATATATACATCCAATGCCAACGTAAAGCTTGTAAACCATAAAAAAACAAAACAAAAACAGGACCCCAAAAGCCAAATGCCCTTTTATGGGAATTTTCTCATCCACAGTTATCTGCAATGTCCAAAAACCGCTCAACTCTGGGAGTGGAAGCAGCAAAGAAACTTGGTTGGCACATCCCTGGCCTCTTCCTCAGAATCCCCCCCACCACCACCACCACACCACACACACACACACACCCCAAGATCACTGGTGGTCCCCCAGCAGCCAACCCAAGGCACAATCTGACATGAACTGAGAGAGGGAATCTATTGGGAGCTTCTAATTTTGACTTGATAAGAAAGTCTAAGGTCAGGACTTTTATTTTTACAACAAATTCAGTCTCAGAAAACCAAGGCTTCCCTTGAGGAGGAGGAACAAATTTGCAATATAGTTTCCTATTAGTCAGTCAGCACCCTTCAAAGGTACAAACAACAGTAATAAGTTCCTGGCTGGAGTGAACAATCACCCACCCAATGGTGTCAACTGCTCCAAGATGGCCTTAGCCTCCTTCATAAGTGAGCAAAACCACACAGATGCAGTACTGTAAACGGGACAAGAAAACCCTGTGGGGAAGGGGTGTCGAACTCAATCAGAGAAGGTGCCAAAATCTAAAATTCAGCCTAAATCGCGGGCCAAATGGTTTACTGAACAGTCATAAACTGTCATTGTGATGGAAATGCAGTGGAGTGCAGTGATGACAGCGCGGTGCGGGCCACATTGCAAGGCCTGGCGGGACGGATTTGGCCCGCGGGCCTTGTGTTTGACACATGTGGTGTAGACGATGAGAAACAGTGGTGGCTTACAGGGTGGCCCCCCCACTGTGTGTGGTTAGTGATCCTCACCAAGGGCTGCAGCCGGGGGGCCTCAAACCACTCGGTGCCCCGGCCTCAACCTGAACTCTTAAACCCAAATCTCTGAGAATGGAACTCCAGCATCAAAATCTATCTATATATATAAAACCCTAATATGCTAATAGACTGAATGGTCAGACAACCGAACAACTGGTTGCTATGACATGCACTGACCACCAGTGGGCATGGTGGGATGGTGGAGTAGATGAGCAGGGAGGACCAGACCAAGATGGGGCGCTGGCCACTGTCATTGGGACAAGCCTCTGGTGGTTACTGAAAAATTCATGCCACAGTCCTGCACGGCACTCGCACCTGCTGCTGCCGCGGGCCCCGCTCACAGCCTCTATTGGTGCTGGCCCCAACCACTCCACACTGTCAGTGGGTGCAGCGGGGCCCGCGCTATCAGCACATGGGAGTGGTGGCAGCAGGAGTGGGGCTGCTGGCAGACAGGAGACCAGGGCCGCAGCAGGAGAGGGCAGGCAGGGGCATGGAGGATGGACCAAGACCCACCCCTGTGCCATTGCAGCCTCCAGCCCACAGTTCCTTTCAAGGTGCACAAATTTGTGCACAGGGCCCTAGTTATTTAAAACTACCCAGAAGATTCCAACATGCAGCCAAGGGGAGAACCAAAGGTCTAGTCCAGGAGACTGCTCCAAGCTCTGTAGGAAGTAGGATGCCATGGTAACGCCAAAAGGACTTTCTTAGTGCATACCCACTTTCTCCACCTGGGAGGGAACCCCATCAATGCAGGGGAGGGGACATCTCCCTGCAGCTCACATTTTCTTCTTCTCTCCAATTCCTTCCACCTCAGCTTCTGCTATCAACCTAATCATTCTCCACCTCTAGCCCCAAAGAGTGTTTTGCATATTAACTAGTTGGTTAATCTAAAAATCTCCAATATAAAAGCCTTATTTACCAAATAAAGATCTTTAAATAGAAAATGGTTCCAATTGGCTCAAAGAACTGTCAAATTTTTTTCAATTCTCAAATATTCTTTAGCAGAAAAGTCTTATTCCTAGCTAAATGATAAAAATAAAAATAAAAATCTTTTTTTTTTTTTTCTGTTAGAGGCCCAAATCATACATTTATATAGAAACATGCTTTCCTCCAAATTACAAGAAATCCACTAATCACTGCCAGCCAAGCTTTCCTGGCAGTGTCCATTGCCAGGCCATTTCCTTTTCTAAGTGGCAGCATTCCGTTTCCTACCTGAACTCTCCTACACACGTTACGAACGCCCCCACAACCTGGCAACTCATTTTCTCCGTATTACACACTTTATTTCAATCCTGCAACAATTACATAATCTAGAAGAAACTGAATATTCTATAAAAAAAGAAATCTGAGGCAGGTGTTAAATCCTACAAATTTCTATATCTTGACCTACATATTCAAATTACCAGGACTTTTAGGGAATCCTAGTCACAGCATCTGTTCATCTTTAAATGGATGTTTGTTTACTGTAGAAACTGCTTTAGCTAATAAAAAAATAAAAATACAATTTTAAAAAACACACACTTAAAATGGGGGAGGGGGGGAGATGGCTGCACCAGCTAAGTGAATCTATTGTCTCTAGCCTGGGCATCTAATAACCCATTCTATGATACACACACCCCTTAGGAAACATCTGTTAGAAGCTCTGAGGTCAGAGTTCAGGGAGAAGCCATGCTAGGGAGCGCATTCTCAGAATTAGGGTGCAGCCGTCTGGACACGTACCCCTGGTGTGTGCGGGGGAGGGGGTCCAGGCTGGAAGGCTGCCTGGAGAGGCTCTCAGATCCTCATTGATGGCATCAATTTGAACAAAAGTTGAGGCTGCGACTACTGTTCTGCTGTGTACCCGGTGCCAAACACTCTGCTGGGATGTCTCAATCACATCCCCCTTGGACCAGCAGAGGACTGATAGCAGAGGGAGCCAAGGAAGCAAGGGCCTGAGGTTACACTTGGCCGTGGTCACAAAGCTCCACAGTCCTGGCTCAGCTTCCACACCCTGAGTCCCCAGCAGGTTCTCCCAGTGGTTGCTGGTTCACTCTTCTATGAAAGGCTGCCCTCTCGGGCTGAAAAAAGGCGGCCTCAGGTTTCTAGAGATGACAAGCGGCGGAGACCAAAATAAATACCAAAATCAGGATGGTACTGTTGGGCAATCACCTGATGAAAAATCAATGCATTCCTAAAAATTAAATAGTTCACTGAGAAATGAATCCTGGCACCTTCTTTATTAAAACCTAAATGCAAATAACAAGCAAGACATGGAAAAGATTCTGACCCTACTATAATAAGCATTAACAAACAACAGCACCGTTTTCAAAGCTCCTCCATTCAAAGACTCCATGCTAAGAAGTTTCCATGCTTTTCCTTTCTGACCTTACAACCACCCCAGGAGTCAAAGGGCAGGTCACTTGAACAAGGTCCCCCACCTGTATTAAGTAGGGTGTAAATCTCTAGAAAGTGCCTGTAAGCTGCAAGGTTAGTAGGAAACCTGATTAGAGAGGAACTTATCTGGCAAGGAATTCCTTTGGGTTATTACACTGGAATGTTAAAATCAGCAAAAGGAATACAATCTGATACTACCTCCAACTCCCTACAGGTGAACTCACCTTCCAGTAGCATTTACTAAAAGCTTGCAGTTAACAGTGACAGTCAGGGAATTCTGACTGTCCTAAAACAGGCCAAACAGTTTGGGCGTGTATCTATTTCAATCAATAATCACATTTCCTTTAGTTGAAAATCCTTCTGCTTTTAGAGGCATCAAGACGAAAATGGCAGAAATGGAATGCTAATAAGGTCATGGACAAGGTTAACTTGTCACAAATAGGAATACAGGAATCCTGTTGGGATGTGTGTGTGTGTGTGACTGCGTGTTCTTTTATCCCTAGAGGGGCGGCAAGGCCAGAGAGAAGGTGAGATGCATTCAGTGTTACCTAATCTCATAGTTCACAGACTTCCTGTGGCTCTGTGTCAATCAGTAAGGTGACTGCTGCCAAATCAGCTGTCCTGTGTAATCTTGGGAGGGTTAAAGACTCTAGAGCAGTGGTTCTCAACCATTTTCTGGCCATGCCCCCCCCCCCCCCAAGCATCTCTAAAATCCTGATACCCCTCCGAGTGACATATAATTCTTATTATTTAAAAAGTGAACTCTTCTCAACTCCCCATCAATGTTTCTCTCTATCCCTCTCCCTTCCTCTCTGTAAAAAAATCAATAATATATATATATATACACACACACACACACATATACATATACATATACACACACACTCCTATTCACATGGAGGAAGTCTAAAATACCATTAAACTTGGTCTAAACAAGCTTCCCAAAAGCATGGTATCCATGAAAAAGAAAAATAAAAGTACGAAAGGACAGCTTAAGTACTGAGGAAGAAATTGTTTAAAAAATAATAAGAGATATGAAAAAATAGCAAATAAAGTTTCAAAATATTGTATAATAGAGAACTGAAAGGCATAAATAGGTCGCAATATGATTTATATACTCTAGATGAGGCCCTCTAGAATCATGAGAAATGTAAAAAAATCCAGTTAATAATTCATTCTCGAATTGCTCCTCAAAAAATCAAATTGACCCCCTGTGGGGCATGTGCCCTATGTTGAGAACCACTGCTCTAGACGCTAGAGCAGGGACAGCAACCCTCTTCTGTGCGTGGCC
Organism: Pipistrellus kuhlii; assembly: GCF_014108245.1. NCBI lineage: Eukaryota > Metazoa > Chordata > Mammalia > Chiroptera > Vespertilionidae > Pipistrellus > Pipistrellus kuhlii. The sequence goes on from NW_023425529.1 coordinate 150,671,469, forward strand.
AGACAGTAAACCCCTCAGGCTTGTGGGCCAGTCTCAGGTGCATATTTGTTCTTAACAGCCCTTTACAAACAGGCCAAGGGCAGCTGTAGTTTATCGATGCCTGTGCTAGACCATCCAGATGTACAAAACAAAATTTTGTCCATCACCTGTTACACTAGTAACACTGCCTAAATCCCAACGAAGGAACTCAGTACCAGCTCTGAACCAGCAACAGAACTGTGTGACCTCTCAAAAATAAATTCTATGCATCACTCAACACACCAGCAAATACCCTCTCTCTCTCCCCATTCCGCCTCACTCCTTTCGTTGTCCTCTAGCTGCCCCAAGGGGAGAGAAAGAAACATGAGTGTTTGAGCACTTTCAACATTGTACCCAGAGCTTCCCTCACTTGGACTAGTCTCATTATCTCCTCATCGAACCCTCTGAAGAAGCGACTTTTACAGATGTGAGACTGGAGGCTAAAGAGTATACATTCTTTGACATCACTCTTAGCAATATCTTTTTGGCAACAACAACAACAAAAAAACTTTTAAATATATATATTTTTTATTGATTTTTTTACAGGGAGGAAGAGAGAGGAATAGAGAGTTAGAAACATCAATGAGAGAGAATCATCGATCAACCACCTCCTGCGAACCCCCCACAGGGGATGTGCCCGCAACCAATGTACATGCCCTTGACTGGAATCGAACCCAGGACCTTTCAGTCCACAGGAAGATGCTCTATCCACTGAGCAAAACCGGTTTTTGTTTTTGTTTTTTTTGGGGGGGGGAACTTTTAAATGGGACTACAACTAAAAAGTTTATGCACTGCAAAGGAAACCATTAACAAAATGAAAAGACAACATACTGAATGTGAGAAGATATTTGCCAATGATATAGCCAATAAAGGGTTAATATTCAAACTATATAGGGAATTTATATAACTTAATACCAAAAAAAAAAGAACAAGGAGTCTAATTAGAAAAAAAAAAAGGGGGGGGGGGCAGAGAACCTGAATCAAAAGAACATACAGATGGCCAATCTATAATAATAAAAGCGAATATGCTAATTAGACCACACGTCCTTCTTTCTGGATGAAGCCACCGCGGGTGGGGACCGAGGCAGAGGTGGCAGAGGCCCCTGGCCACAGAGGCAGTGGCGGGGGGCCAAGGCCCATGCATCAGGCCTCTAGTGTACATATAAAAAGATGCTCAACATCATTAATCATCAGGAACGTGCACATTTAAACCCCAGGCCGGCCCACCTGCCATCCAACCTCCGAGGCCCGTGGTCGGCAAACTGCAGCTCGCAAGCCACATGCAGCTCTTTGGCCCCTTGAGTGTGGCTCTTCCACAAAATACCACGGTCTGGGCGAGTCTATTTTGAAGAAGTTGCATTAGAAGAAGTTGTTTAAAAAAATTGGCTCTCCAAAGAAATTTCAATCATTTTGCTGTTGATATTTGGCTCTGTTGACTAATGAGTTTGCCGACCACTGTCCTGGGCTCATCTCATCATCATTTCTGTCCCACAGAACTTCGGACATCCCTTCTACTCTGCTTCTACATTAGACCCAAACTAAAGTAAACGAATTTTGTCACTGCTGAGAAAATCACAGTAAAAATATTACTTTGTTCAGTCCTTCTAAAACCTGTCACAATTTCTGGAGGATACCGTAAGGAAAATTAAGTAAGCCACAGGCGTCCCTGGCTGGGAGGTATATGAAAGAAAAGGGTTAATAACCAAAACTTATTCCACAGATCCTGACACCCACCGAGACAAAATAGAAAGGTCAAAGTGTGTATGTATCTCAGCCTACTCACCACTTTGTACACTACTATCAATTTCCATTCTGTTCTCTCCAATCATATTGCCCTGAAGCTGTCTACAACACTAAAATACCTCCAAAAGAGTAAATAATGTAACACAATCTTTTGTTGTCATTGGTTGCTTTTCTCCACTTTGCCACATTGATATATCGATGTTATAGTGGAAGTAGTGGAAGTGGCAAATCAATGAAAGCCATAATATTTTGTCCCTTTCTATAATAAGCTGCTGGAGGAATATGAAATGATGCAGCCATTTCAGAAAAACAATAAGAAAATTGCTCATAAAATTAAAACATAAAACCATGTGACCCAGAAACTCAACTCATAAGAGAACTATTAAAAACAGCCCTAGCTGGTTTGGCTCAGTGGATAGAGCATCGGCTTCTGGAATGAAGGGTCCTGGGTTCAATTTCGGCCAACGGCACATGCCCAGGTTGTGGGCTCGATCCCCAGGAGGGGGCGTTCAGGAAGCAGCCAATCAATATTCTCTCTCATCATTGATGTATCTATCTCTCTCTCCCTCTCCCTTCCTCTCTGAAATCAATAAAAATATATTTTTTAAAAAGAGAAGTGAAAACATACATCCATACAAAGATATAAACACTAATGTTCATAATAGCATTATTCATAATAGCGAAACAATCTAAATGCCCATCAACTGGTGGATGGATAGACAAAATGTGGTACCACCATACAAAAGGATACTATTCACAGTAATAAACTGGAGAAACTATGAACCTCAAAAACATGCTAAGTGAAAGGAGCCAGTCACAAAAGACCACATTCTGTATGATTTCATTTATATGAAAGGCAAACTGGTGTAGGCAAAAAACAGATGAGGGGTTTCCTGGGGCTGAGAATACGAGAGATGATACTGGGGATGAAAATGTTATAAACTAGTTTATGATAATGGCTACACCATTTGGTAAAGTTACTAAAAATCACTGAATCGCACACTTGTAAGGAGGGCATTTTTATGATATGTAAAAGCACGTTACATGTCTTTATTCATCCATCTCCCACAAATCGCTTTGTAAGGGCAAAGACTTCATTCAGTTCACTTTAGCCCAACATCTAGCAACATTTTCACTTAGTATAGAGGGAGTGCTAACATGCCCATGAATGAATGACTTTTTAAAAAACAAAATAATAAATTTTTGTCTCTCCCCACAATTTCATGACTTGCCAAAACCTCCCATCCTTGTCTATGTCTACATTTCCACCCTGTAAAGGTCTCAAAGCGAATGTGTCCAGGAAGCGTCAAGCTTATTAAAACATGATCCCAACATTTGGAGACGTATCCTGACCACCATTTATGAAGTGTAACAGCTGTCCTAAAATTTGTTTCCTATGTTTTCAGAATAGTAGTTATTAGGAAAACATTTGTGGTTGTGAGTAGAAAAGAAAGCACATGATCGGTAAGTAATGGATTCAGAAAAGGTGCGGGTTTGGGGAAATTATAATCTAAGTTAAAATAATTCTTATATTATCAGGAAAGATATTATTTTTTTACCTAAAAGCAGTCAATTTAATAAATGCACCAGATACTGTCCTAAAGAATTAAATACAGGAAGCAAAGCAACGGAATAAGCTGTGACTCATTTAGGTTCTGTACTATTTTATGTCCACCAAACAGCATCCAAGAGGAGGCTGCTTCAGTAGACCATAAGTATCAAGGAAGAACTACATCAATCTTGCTTTAAAATGCAAGGTTTTATTTTCTTAACTAGTACTGTAGCAAATACAACATAGTAGCGAGTAAAAATGTGTTGCTACCTATTATAGAATTCCACACTACTAGAATTCATGTATGTATCTTACTTAATCCCAGGCTTCAGACACACAGATTTGGAAATACAATACACTTCCTCATTATATAAGTACAAAGCGTAGTGGTTAAGGGGTATAGATAGGCTTTCACAACAAACTGGTTTCAATCTCACCTCTAACACATATTTGCTTTGATCTTGGGCAATTCATCTAACCTTTGTTATGGTTTCCTTATCTTTGAAATGGTGAGGATTCGATGACTTAACTTCCTTTAATCATAGGCTATTTATAATCATAGACTGCCTATTTTGTATCCCAGCTTGAAGACTGAGGTCTTCACAAGACTGCATTATTTTCTGGACATGGTAACAGCTCTCATGATTTAATATTTTCCTGGCACCACATCCCACTAACCCAGTGTTGATTAGTATGCCAGCCATGGTAAGTATTATAAATGGGGGCTTAAATAAGCAACCTTTTAAAAAGTGTGCAAGCCTAAATAAATATTGCTGAGTCAGGACCATTTCAGCCAACTCCCTTGTCTGTTAGGTAAGGGCAAAAGAACTGACAAAAACAATACATTCATCCTTAGCACACTTAAAAAAAAAAAAAAAAAAAAAAAAATCTCTACCAGTAGATTAGGTCCAACTTCCTCCCAGCTTGAATTTTTACTGATTTAACTAGAATTGAGCCAACCTCACATATTCTGGCTCAATTCAAATGTAACATGGTTATCCCTCACAGCATCCTATAGATGACTTACTTTTTAGATCTAAGAAACAACATACAGAACAGTTCATTTGCTTCAGATTAAGAAACAGACACAATGAAACTCACATGGCTGAGCTTAATACTCAGGTTTCCTGGCTGTGAAATCCCAGGGCCCCTACTGTATCAAATCTCCTCTGCATGGAGAGGAAGCACTCAATGAAACTGAGGGGAAGCAAAGCAGACCACAGTACCTGGGAAAGTGGATGACGGAGTCCACTTCATAAGTCTTCATCTTTTATTCTATTATATCTGTATGTCCCAGTACTAACACTCACTGAGCTGCAACAACTCAGTTTAAATTCAGACCCCTAATTCCCAAACTCAAAATCGTAACATACAGCCTGACAAGAACGGGTGTATTTGTGGAGATAATGGAACAGAAAAACTTCAGACCCTCTTGTCACAGAAGCTTAAAACTCTCCAGCCAGACAGTATAATAGGGAAGCCACCTAACTGAAGCCATCCTGAAAATGCTAGCAAAGGGAAAATAAGAGGGAAGACAAGCATGGCTCTGCTCTGTGGCTAAATAAAACAAAAACCAGCTGTTGATGCTATCCTCCAAAAGTCCATCACTCCAGTGAAAGCCCTCCCTCACCCAATAACAGAGCTGCTGCGTTCCCAAATGAGAGAACTTAACAGCTGAAGGGAAAATCAAATAAATAATGCAACAAATTTGCTCCCTTGGCAGGACTGAAACAAGAAGTATGCATTCGCTTCACTAAAGCTCACACAATTATTCAAGTATAGCAATTCTACTTTGGTTCAGAGGTCAGATTTCAAAAACCTCAGCCTTCCAGAAGCACAAAGCAAAAATTTAGGACTCCAAGCACAGAAATAGAGTCAGGAATCCTGAGGCCCGAATTCACATGCACTTCTGTTCACAGGAGGGAACCCCAATCCCTATCTCAGAAGATTCAGGTCCACAATCAACATATACTCTAAGAAAGGCCAATACCTGGGTTTGACAGATTAGAAGCGGCAGAATGGGAAAGGGTGACAATGACCCTAAGTGGCTTTGATCACCAGTCAAGAGAGGAAATAATTAACTGTTTACTATTAGACAGCTATCTATTCTAGATAAACCACTTAATGCAAAAGAAACTTCATTTTACTTCTAAGCCCTTCTTGGTCCTATATTTAAAGGGAATAGCACGCAACACAGATTAGCTCTAAATTCTATTGTAAATCAGTCATGTTGACGGAACCTAAGCTTAACAATAACTATGAGTACACTTCAGGTAAAGGTAAAAGGAAAGACACATATATATGCTTCTCTCCTATAATCCACACTGAAATAACTAAAAGAATGAAAATGAGAAAACAAGTCTATCTACAATAAGACTAGAAAACAGACATAACCAAAAACTACAGATAACAAAGAAGACTATCTGCAAAATACAGTGACAACTGAGCCAAAGCCAGGGAAGAGGAGAGAATTAATCCACAACTCGCCAGGCCTGGGGCAAGAAGCACCTTTTTTGAAAGGGAGATGCCCTTTTCCAGGGGCTGAGGCTCAGGGCAGGATTCTGGGGTAACAAGACCCAGCCTCTGGGCACCTGGTTCATACAACAAAGCAGTCCAGGGAGGCCTGGCAGATGAGGGCCATCTCTACTTCCCCAACAAGGAAGAGAGAGACCAGCTTGCCCACTTCGGACCAAAGGCAGAGGAGCTCAGCCTTCCCTTCAGCTCTAACTGGATCATCGAACCATCCACAGAAGACCAAGGGGAGGCAGGCTCCATGGCCCGCAGAGAACTGTCAGGTGCTGGAGGACAGAGCTGACCCTCAAGGGCAGGCATTTGGAGGGGCTCCCTGTCCCTGCACTAGAATCCGCAGAGATGCCTCCAAAGCCAAAGGACTCCACACAGGAGCAAGCAGAGAGGCCTGGAAAAGAAAATGCAACCTGCCAAAGGCAGAAGGAATCACCTTTCAGAGGAATTCCCAAGGGGGAGGGGAAATGGTTCATCCAATTACTCTTCTTGACTCTCACAGAAATTTTAAAAAACCTGGAACGCTCTTTTTTTTTTTTTTAACAATCTCAAGAAGTATCAACACGTTTGGACATAAGTTAATAAAAACCATTACCAAAGTTAACATCACATTAAAAGTAGCAAAAGTAGAAGACATTGCTGAAAATAATGACAGAGAGGACAAAAAAAAATCACTTAAAAATGAGAAACTAAAAAGATAAAAGTGGTCACAGAAGATGCTACATATAGAAGCAACAAAGACTCTATATATACATATATGTACTGTTTCTTAAAAATGCAAATAAGGGAGCAGCAAAAATCTCACTTCTAGTTTATCCTAGGAAATAAGTAGATGAGCAAAACATTCAAATATTCATTAGAGTTCTCCATAATTTTTTTTCAAGTTGCAAACTACCTAAGCAGATGTCAGTGTAGAATTACAGACATTATCCTGCAGCCATACAATGAAATACCAACGAGCCACTCAAAATAATGTTGATTTATTGACATAGAAAATCATCCTAATGTTTAAAAGGAAAAAGTATTTTACAGAACAGTACACATATAATGGTTCCATTTTTGTGGTGTGTGTGGGGGGGGGGTAACTTTGGAAGATTGTACACTAAAATATGAACAGTGGCTATCTATGTGTTTTTGGATTGTTTATTTTTTGTTGTTAATCCTCACCCAAGGATATTTTTCCATTGATCTTTTAGAAAGAGTGGAAGAGAGGGAAAGACAGAGAGAAACATCGTGTGAGAGAAATGCATCAACTGACTGCCTCCTACAGGTATCCCTACCAGGGCCTACACCAAGGAGCCTGCAACTAAAGCACAAGCTTCTGACCAGAAACTAATTCAGGACCCCTCGGTCCCCAGGCTGACGCTCTATCCATTGAGCCAAACTGACCAGAGCTATATTTTTTTAATTGATGTCTTTCTGCATTGTCCAAATTGTTAACAATAAGCTTATTTTACAAATGTACTAAGAAAAGTGGGGTATAACCTTTCTACACATAGGTACACTGAAAGACAAGAGAAAGCTAGGCCTGACTTCAGAAAGAAGACAGTCCAGAATTCTTGGGATCAAACCATCTGGCTACAAAAGACTGGTTACCAGACATTTCTAATCCATTTCTTAAATCAATCTGGATAACAAAGAAGCTAAAAGCAGCAAATGTCCTTCTATATTAAATTAAACATCCTGAATTATATTATAACAAACACTGTAATTATTGCATTACTTTTAAATAATTCTCTGCAAAAGGAGAACCAATAAACAAAATGAAAATACTAAAATAGATAAATCCTCTGAAAATCTCAAGAAAACTTAAATCCAACTATATTTGCATTTATTTTTAAACCCACTTAAATTTTTTATTCAGAAGGTAAAAAAAAAAAACATGAAAGTTTTTTGAAAATTGGGAGTTCATGAGCCCTGACCGAGTGGCTCAGTTGGTTGGTAAACCAAAAGGTTGCAGGTTCGATTCCTGGTCAGGGCACATACTCAGGTTGCAGGTTCAATCCCCAGTCAGGGCCTGTACAGGAGGCAACCAATCAGGGGAGCTGTATAGAAGGCAACCAATCAATGTTTCTTTCTCACACCTTTCTCTTTCTCTCTCTCTCTCTCCCTCTCCCTTTCCCTTTCCCTCTCTCCCCCGCCTCTAAAAGTAATGAAGACATATCATCAGGAGAGGATTAAAGAATAGGGAAATCATAAGAAATTCTTCAGATATGATTTAATTCAATACTAGTCTTAAAACCTTTATCATTCTACATTTCACTAAAGAAACAGAAGTAACTCAGATATATGAAATCATTACATTTATTATAAAAGCAATGACATGTTCACGATAGCAAAGGATGAAGAGTCTGATTTATCTTTCACAATGGACACCTGGTAAAGAAAGTGCTGGCCTGCACATAGCATTGATCACCTTCTCCCTAAAACTGTTCTCCCTCCAGGTAGGTCCCTACCTGTCCAGGCAGATCTCAAATGGCCAAGCCCATAAATTAAAAGACGACACCCTCCCCCCTTCTTTACTTTCAAAGACCTACTTACAATCTTTCCACTAGATATTACATAACTCAAGTAACACTTGAGTAATTCATTGTAAAATCCTTTTTATATTTTGTTTTGCTTTTTTTTATGATGAAAATATGTGACCTGTCAAAAAGCTTCAACTTTGGATAATATTGTCATAAAGTGACCAGTTCTGCCAAGGATATGGTGAACAAAGGCTTTCTTCCTTCACTGACCAACTCAAATGCTTACAGAGGCAGCAATGGCCTTACCTACCACAAGATCAGCTGTTGTGTTTCTACCTGGCTTCCTTTCAAACAACCCAAAAAAACAGGCAGTATAGCTGTTCATCTTCCAAATTATCACCCACAACAGGTCTTCTTATCACCAGTCCCACAAAAGCAGGTAGCATAACCTCCACCATGGAAAGTTAAAATCTCATTTCTCACTTCCAAGAAGGTGTTGAAAACCAGGCAACAGGCTCAAAAGAGCCAAGATGATGGATTTTCTCAACTAAAAACTGACAAAACACAATCTCTTCGTCAGGTGAACCATTTTGGTTATTCACACCTTGATTTCTAAGGCCCTCTAACAGGTTCTCTTTCTTCCCAAATCTAATTATTTTAAAGAAGAATTTTTTTTTTTATCCTGAGGATATATTTATTGATTTTTAGAGAGAAAAAAAAATGTGAGAAACATCAATCAGTTGCCTCCCATACATACCCCCCATTGGGGATCGAACCCACAACCTAGGTCTGTGCCACAAACAGGAATCCAACCCGCAACCTTTTGTGTACAGGACAACAATCCAACCAACTGAGCAATGCGGCCGGCCAGGGCTTAAGGCACAATTTTTTATATTAAAAAAAATTAAAGATGATACAGAGTAAAAAAATCAATAGGATGCTAACTGTGCACTGCTTCCCCAATATTTGTACCAAGATACTTCTTGTCCACAGATTCTCGTTAGGGGATACCATGGGGGTGGGAGAGTAAAGATTAGGAGTAATCTTCAACTGGCCATCATCATTTCCTCTGTCAGGCTCCCAGTTTTGTTCAGCTATCAAGCCAGTAACCTTGGCCTTATTATCAACTCTTTTTGACCAACTGAGCAAACTGAAAAAAAATGCACAACACATACAAGTAACCTTTTCTATGCTTCACTATCACAGCCTCAATGACCTATCCAATAAAATACTCCAATGAATCAATCTCAAGCTGTAGTTCTTCAACATACTAAACAACCTGCTGTTAAACCTTCATGGTAGGTGAGGTTATACCATTGATGGGGCTGGATCACCAATTCCCTCCCTTCTCCCTTGAGAACAGGAAACCCTAACTCTACATTCCAGTGGGTAAATCTACTGGTGAACCTGGCACAGTGTGAAAACAACGTGGCGCCAAATGCATGTGGATTCAAATCCATCTCCACCTTTTACTATTTATTTGTTTCTCTAGGCCTTACTCATCTATAGTAGATGAGTAGAAATGCATACATACTCCAGTTTCCCTATGAATAAAACAGAAAAACTAAATAAAAAATAAAAAGAACGAATACACAACTAATGTTCCCATGTTCCCATTATAGATGCACTTTGAATCAGACTGCAGAATTACAAGCATTATTAGTTGAAGCACAGATGAATATCACACAGTACATTTCAACTGATGGCTAGATATGGGAAGATAAATCATGCTTGACACATCTCAAGAGTTTATCCTCAAATTACACACCTGACCACATACATATGTCACTATTCTCCCTCAAGCTATATCTTTTCTATGAAAAATTAATAAACTACTTAATTTACTGTATGACATTCAATGTGCACCTGGATCTCTCAGGTGAGTTCTAAATAATAATAAAGACCCCAATTAGTGCTGGAGCTAGGACCACAGTGGTTGTGATTCGAGGGCCTCTACAGTTAGACTATTGCTAATACAACTCCAGCAGCAGCTCCATCCTGAGACCACATAGATAATATAAATGCTTTGAAACACAATGGTTTCAGTTAAAGGATCTTTTTGCTCCAACCATTTGAAAAATAAGCTTATCAGCTTCCTCCATTAGCCTAATGCCACCCACCTCTCCTTTGCCCTGCCAGCCTATGCTTGGAGTAACCTGACAGAGTAGGAAGTCACTTCCTACAACTGCTCCACTTAATGATCCTGACTTTTCTACGGGAACCTCACTTACTCATTTAACATATTAATACATTTATTTACCATAGCTAGACTTGTAATGCTGCAGGTTTCCCCTGGACAACCAAGTTATGATCCTAATTCACAAAACATCACTAACAATGTTATTGACTAACATTGTTAGCCTACTGAGGTAATTTTACAGAAAAGGTTAAGTTTGTCTCTTTAAAAAAATGTGTGTGTTTGTGTGTGTACGCTCGCATGCGAGGGCACATGCAGCCTCCTTCCTACAGTTTTGTGGTTTTCTCAGAGGACAAGCCACCAGTAACCATAACTGAAGTCCAACTGTGCTTCCCTAATACACTGGCCTCCCATGAAAGCTCACGGGCAGGGACATTGTTTCCTCAGAGACAGAAACACCAAAGCTTTTGGCTCAAAGATAAAAAACGTTTGTTTGCATGTTATTTTTGTATAAATTTTACTCTTTAGTTCTGAAGGCCCAACTCTAAGTATGAAAATAAAATGAAACCATTTATACAGCACACTGTGCTCCAAGTGTATTCGACCCAATTTTAAAAAAACTACTCTTCTCACCTGGCTGACGTGGCTCAGTGGCTGCGTGTCAGCCCATGAAACAGGAGGTCACAGTTCAACTCCTAGTCAAGGCACATGCCCGGGTTACAGGTTCTACCCCTGGAGGGAGCATGCAGGAGGCAGCTGACCAATGATTCTCTCATCATTTATGTTTTTCTATCTTCCTCTTCCTTTCTCTCTGAAACACACACACACACACACAGTAGAGGCCCGGTGCATGAAATTCATGCACCTGAGGGGACAGGGGTGTTCCCCTCAGCCCAGCCTGCACCCTCTCAATTACGGGACCCCTCGTGAGATGTCCGGCTGCCGGTTTAGGCCTGCTCCCAGGGATCAAGCCTAAACATCCCTTTCACAATCCTGGACCGCTGGCTCCTAATTGCTCACCTGCCTGCCTACCTGGTCACCCCTAACTGCCCCCTTCCCCATTGGCTTGATCGCCCACAACTGCCCTAAACTACAGACAATGATATCTGCTCAGAATACCTTTTACCTTAGTACCTCCTTAAGGAGTTGCTTAATACAGATGTAGATACAGATATAAACACAGCATTGCAAAATTCTTTGCTTGGATATTATGAAGACAATATCCTCCAGCATTGCTATTTCTGGGGAAAAGGCTGGTCTGACAGAGCAGGTACTTGATGTTCTTTGTAGCCCGTTTGTCATGCTCTCTCAGATACCATCTTCTCACAGATGCTCCTTCTTCTCACCTAGGACTCAGCTCAGAAGTTACATGCCCGGGGAGGCCCTCTCCCTGCACCCATCTACAAGAGTCTCTGGTTCCTTGCCCCTGTATGCTCTTTGGTATTATTCTGATTTATTTTCTTCATGATCACAATTTCTTTCTGATAGTAGCTTGTCTTTGGTCAATTATTTATTTTGACTGGTCCCAACTACAATGTTAATTTCATTTAGTTATTTTTACTTTTTGTACCTGCTATGTCTTCAGTGCCCAATGTGGTGCCTGGCACTAAAGAGGTGCTCACTAAAGAAATATATTAAAATTTTTAAAAGAATTGCTTAAATTTACTTGAATGCCACCTCCTCCAGCAAAATGTCCTTTCTTTTACCCAATTTGGTTACGTAATATCACTCACCTTGTACTCCCAGCACTTGCTGGCGGGAATGTCTGCCCAGCAAAGCTGGGCTGTGGTTGCATTAAGCACAGCAGAAATAGCTCATCCATTCCCTCAGCCTCTAGCATGGTGCATTAAACCTAGCAGACATCCAATAAATCTCTACTGGTTGAAAAATGAGTATCATGTCTCATCAGGACTACCAAAGCACTTAAGTGCTGGTAGAAATTGGATTGCTTAAGGGGTCTTGGTTAGAAGTTAGTGGCATTTCTGATGGAATTGCTAAGATAGGGGGGGAAAAGAAAACATCAAATGGAATTCCCAACCTTCCCTTCGGGTCTGAATGGAGGACAGTAACAATTCTTTGCAATTAAGGTAACCACAGAACATGTACTCTCAGCATTAGTTAGCCCTGGGGAATAAAATCATAAAATTCTGAAGAGTTTCATTTTTTACCATAAGTTATGTGTTATTTCTATAATATTTTAAATGAACTAACATTTGTAATAGCTCAATTAAAAAGAAAAAATACATTAATTTGGGGATGGGGGGGGGGAGAGCACCATATGGCATTTTTCCCTCCTTACAATCCCTAACAACATTCCCCAAGAACTGGAGTTAAGGAGGTGATTTAGACCATAAGTACCAAACCAAGGTCAGAAACGTGAGAGATAAAACTGCAAGAGCAGGGAGGCGGGAGAAGCAGGGGAGATGAGGGAGGCAGAAGAGGCTCAGAGGCAAACCACTTGCAAAGGCTAAGGGAGTGCCTGCCTGTTCCATCCCTGGGGCGAGATCTCCTTCCACTTGACCCAGCTGGTAAAGGGCAAGATAAGGGAAATTTAGGGAGTCAAAATTTAAAAATAAAGGGGGGGGATCTATGTAAGGAAAAAGAGACCTCCAATTTTCAGAGTGGACACTTAAGTTTTTTAACTTAAGAGTCTCAAAATAATTGGAGGGACACAGGACCAAAAGGACTGTCCTATTAGTATAGTATCTTCCCTTGTGGGGTTCCTGGGTGGTTGCTGAGAGCCACTAACTTCTCAGGATTTAATTTCAGACACTCTCACCTTGAGAACCCCAAGTGGATGCAGCTTTCATGATGACAGAGACCAAAGGTGATCCAAGTACCACACCTCCAAGAGAAATTACTTTTGCTTGAATCAGAAACTGAAGCCAATAAGAAAAAAATTATATATACAGAAAAATAATTCAGAATTCAAAAAGACATGTTGTTGAGGGAGGTGAAACTATTCTGTATAATACTGTAAGGGGTGATACATGTCCTTATATATTTATATATTTGTTAAAACCCATAGAATATACAGCTCCAGGAGTGCACCCTAAATGTAAACCATGGACTTTGGGTAATAATGATGTGTCATTGTAGGTTCATCAATTATAACAAATATAATCTGTCACAGGATATTGATGGTGGCAGAGGGAGATATATGAGAAATCTCTGTATCTTCCACTCAATTTTGTTTACCTAAAACTGCTATAAGACATGAAGTTTATTTTAAAAAAAATAATATATATATATATATATATATTCCCATTATTCTAGTTAATCCCAGAGAGCCCACATTTTGCAGACATTTAATGCCCACTGCCAGAGCAGAACTTTAAAGTGGGCCATTTCACTTTAATTACTAAGATTATCTCTGGCTAAGATAGTCATAAAACCGGAATTCTGATGTAACCTGCCAGGTTTAATAAAACATCATTTCCAGGCCCCCAAATTGTCTAGAACATCATGTCTCTAAACCAACTAGATGAAATGCCAACATCCCTTTCTTATATGAAAGTAGCATTTTATAATGCTTAAATTGTACAAACAGTAAAATTTTAATAACATGAACACTTAAAACATCCTATCCTTATCAGTGTTTCAGTATTTTTTCTCTCTCTCCAGGTTGTGCCAGGTGGGGTGAGAAGCACCAGAGAAAGCCTGGTACCATCCGTCTGGTTAAGATGAAAGTTTCCTTAGTTTAGTTAACCAAAGAGGCTTCCATACCAATTTTTGCAGGTGTAACCAATGTACCCAAACAACATCCTTGTTAAATTTTGCTATACAAATTATTTGAAGTTACCTTCTACTCTATTTCAGGAGTGACATCCATGAAAGCACACATTAATGAGTTTTAGGGTAAAAATTAAGATACTAGGTACTTGGAGCTATGAAAATGATTAATCTAATCAAACATTTAAAAAGTAAGTCCTGTCACTTAAGAAACTACATACAAGCTGCTCTTGACTTATGAACAATCAACTCATGATCTGTTCCCACTGAAAACAGATTAGGCCGTTACAATGCCCCTCTCTCCCCCCCTCCATCCACCGGGGGCCCATGTGGAAATCTCGAGTAGAAAAGCCCTGGCACTGACAGCAGTGTGGACTATGTGAAGGCAGGTAAAGCCAGGTGGAGCACCTCGGTGCCTATGAGAGCTGAAACACGGGCTCCTTCCTTTTTCCATCTTCATAGTGCTCACACCTGTTCTACTGCTCTCCACCGCTGGTGACCCAATTAATAAACCACCAGCCTCAGTCCCTGGCCAGGGCTCTTCCCCCATGTTCCAAACCCTACTCATTCCCTCCACCTCTACTCCAGTTATCTGAAATAGAATTCTTATCTAATAGGTTCTCTATCTTCCATACCAATTGGTAACCAACATACCCTGCACAGAACCCTAGAGGCCATCCTAGAACTCCTCCCTCTGTCCATGGCCATTGTCACCAAACATGTCCCAATCTACCCACAGCTCCCTCGTGAATTCCTCCCCTCCTCCTCCCCCAGCTACTGGTGACTCCATCCAATCCTGATCAGCTCTCCCCTAGGCCACCGGAATGGTCTCCAGGCTGAGAGACCAGCCTCTGTCCTCTACAGTCCAGCCACCAAACTGTTAAAACCTCAAATTAGTCTCATTCTGCCACTTCAAAATTTTCTGAGAATTTCACATCACTTAATAGGCTAAAGCCCAAACCGCTCAGCACAATCCTTTATGATCTTGTTCCCAACCACCTTCTTTAACCTCATGTCTCTTGTTTTTTATTTCCCTTTGAAGTCCAACAAAACTAAATTCTTACACTTTCCCAAACATTCTGTTCTTTTGAAAAAACAAATCTGTCAGATTCCTTTTGGCTTGAACAGAAATTCTTCTAAAACAGAACTCAGGCATCATCTCTTTATTAATCTTCAAGTTGCCATCTCACTAGTTAATTGCTCCCTCCTTTGTGCTACTTCTGTGCTTTATACTTCCTTCTACAACTCCATTTATCCCACTGAAATATATGCTTGCTTACATACATGCCTCTGCTAATAGACTGTTAGCTCCTTGAAGGCAGGGTTTATCATCTATCTAATCCTAATGCCAGCACAGTGTCTGACACTTGGCAGATTCCTTCAACCCTAAACATCATCCTAATATATAAAAAGCCAGGGGCCATCACAACCACAACAACTGGATGAAAGACCAAACAGCAGGCTGCATGGGGTGACCAGGTCAGCAGGGAGGTTAGTGGGTTGGTGCGGCCAAACAACTGAACAGTTAGACAACCAGGCTGGCAGGGGGGGTAGCTGGGGGTGACCAGGCAGGCAGGGGAGCAATTAGGGGTGATCAGGCAGGCAGTCAGGTGAGCAGTTAGGAGCCAGTAGCCCTGGATTGTGAGAGTAAACCGGCAGTTGGACATTCCCTAAAGGGTCCTAGATTGGAGAGGGTGCAGGCTGGGCTGAGGGGACCCCCACCATGCAGGAATTTTATGCACCGGACCTCTAGTGTATAATAATAAAAGCGTAATATGCTAATTAGACCAGAAGTCCTTCTGGACATCCTTTCAGACGAAGCAGGGGCTGTGAGGAAGCCCAGGTCCTGGGTGCCAGAGGGAAGCCAATGACGGCAGCCAGGGGAAGGAAGGCCTACTCTTGCACAAATTTCATGCATCGGGCCTCTAGTTTTTTCAAATGTCATCAAATTTTCACTGCCTGATATCCCACCTATTAGATATCTATTTAGAACAGGGTGGACAACTTCTGGCCCACAGGCCGAAGTAGACTTCTGAAGTCATTTGGTCTGGCCCTGCCAAAGCAACTGCAGGCAGGACTCAAAATTCAACAAGTCTATGAGTTTCTTTCATAGCCACATAAATTTATATTAAGTGAATTATATAACTGAATATTATAAATATCCAAATGGCCCTTGGCAGAAAAAAGGTTCCCCACCCGATTTAGATTAACACACATACTTCCTATATTTAAAAAGAACTACTACTGCCCAGCAGGTGTGGTTCAGTGGCTAAGCACCCACCTATGAACCAGGAAAAGGTGGTTTGATTCCAGTCAGGGCACATGACTGGTGTTGCAGGCTTAATCCCCAGTGGGAGGCATGCAGCAGCCAACCAATCAATGATTCTCATCACTGATGTTTCTATCTCTCTCTCTCACCCTTCCTCTCTGAAAAAAATAAACATATATATATATATTTATATATATATATATATATACATATATATATATATATACATTTATTTTTTTTAAGGACTATACTATCTCATATAAACTGTATAAGTGCTTTCCCAACATTGAACTAAAATCAATTTTAAAACAAGGAATAGGAATTTTAAGTGAGAACTTTTAAAACCTACTTAAGAGATGTAGGAAAGAGGGCATCACACTGGAGCTATGGTATCAAGAAGGCATTAATGGATGGAAGAGAAGGAGACTGGAGTAACAGTGAGGGCCAGCACAGTACAACAGACCAATCTGGACTCGGATATATTGCACAGGACCAGCCCTGTACCAAGAGTAAAGAAAATTCTTCTTTCTCTTTCAACTCTCATACCAACTCACTTCCTGCCTTCAGAACCAGGAGCTTAACTCTTAACGTTATAGTTCAGTTAGGCTTTTCTAGCCTAGCCTCTCAACTTAACCACCATTTATAAACTAATTTCTGTAAGAAAACATACTGGTTTTCTAACCAACAAACTCAAAAATGAAGTCTGAAACACAGGAACTACCCATAGTTTAAATGTTATTTCTGACACACAAAAATTTGCTCTTTTTTTTTTTTGCATCAAATTGTAACAATGGTGATCAAGTGAATAAGTTACAATAAAATATTAATATATCCCTTGTTAATTTTTCAGTTTTATAAAATACAATAAGGTAAATGGTCAAATTCTACAGAGTTTCTCAGCTTAAAATAGCAATGATATTTATGACACAGTCTGACAACACTTCCTCTTTTTCTTTAATTGTACTTATCTCCAACAAATTTCCATTTCCGTGTTACTCTCATAGGAGTTAAACAAGTACCTAAAAATCTTTCATTTGAATAAAGAAAAAAGCAAATTTGGTCTAGCAAAATTCAGAAATGCTAAATTCTCGTGTTATTACCTTATATTTCTATTCATTTTATTATATAAAGTTTTCTATTCATTTTATACATAAGTGGTAGGTTTCAATTAAAAAAATTTCTATCATTGTACTGTTGATATTTGGTTCTGTTGACTAATGAGTTTGCCAACCACATGGGCCACAAAGTTTCAATCGCACTGTATGTGTGCACACACACATGGTATCTTGTGGAAGAGCCACACTCAAGGGGCCAAAGAGCCGCATGTGGCTCTCGAGCCTCGGTTTGCGGACTACTGGTCTAGCTTATCAATGTAAGCAAAGCAATTAATTAGAAAAACTTCATTAAATAACACTAACAGTGTTTTCCAAAAATAATGTTAAGGGAGAGAAAGAATAATTTTTTTCTTTACCCAAAGGCAAAAGAATGCAGAGACATTATTCTAACCAACAGAGCCAAACAGGAATGTGCATCTGACTATAACTCTGTGTCCTAAAGATGAGACATGGCTTTCATTAAAGGAGTCCAGGTTAAGTCAGTTAAGACATTAAAATAACCATTAGTATTTAACAGTGAGGGCCAGCACAGTACAACAGACCAATCTGTTTCTTTACTCTTGGTACAGGGCTGGTCCCGTGCAATATATCCGAGTTCAGATTGGTAATAGAGCAATGGCCCATGGACCGAAGGTGCATGGGTTCAATTCCATTCAAGGACATGTACCTCAATTGCAGGCTCAATCCCTGGGCCCAGTTTGGGGAGTGTGAGGAAGCAACCAATCTATGTGTCTTTCTCACATTGATGTTTCTCTCTCTCTGTGTGTGTGTGTGTGTGTGTGTGTGTGTGTGTGTGTGTGTGTGTCTTCCCTCCCACTCTCTCTGAGAATGGAAAAATATCCTTGGTGACACAATTAACAACAGCAAAAGTAATAATCTTAACCCTGGGTCCGTAATGTCCAAAGTGACCAAAGACTCAACCAAGCACTGGAAGTCAGTCCTGTAGTCAGTGCTGGGTTGCCGTGGCCTGCAGGGGAGGAAAATTTGGGGGGAGATCAAGCCAGCAGGGGAGAGAAATTGGAGGTGAGATCAGGTGAGGGGGGGTGCAGTTAGGGACAATCAGGCAGGCAGGCAGAGAGGTTAGGGGCGATCAGGCAGGCAAACAGGTAAGCAGTTAGGAGCCAGTGGTCCCAGATTGTGAGAGGGATGTCCGACTGCTGGTTTCACAGGGATCAGGTCTAAACCGGCAGTTGGACATCCTCCAAAGGGTCCCCAATTGGAAAGGGTGCAGGCTGGGCTGAGGGAACCCTCGCCCCCTTGCACGAATTTCATACACTGGGCCACTAGTAATAACAATAAATTAAAAGGCTTAAAATATTTTATCTTAACTTTTCATTCCAATTATTTTTCAGGATGTTGACGATTTTGTGCCTTTTGGAAATAAGAGGAAAAATGAATTCTGACCAAGAGTGCTACAGCACGAGCTTCTTTTAGGCTACTTACTCATAAAGTCAGATTACAATACAAAACACACACACACAAAATAACTTCTTACATGCACACACGTGTTCATAAACATATATGTGCATACATAATTTGAGAGGAAGTGGCTGAGAAAGCCTACCCAAAAGAAACCATTTGCTCCACATAAGCAGCAATTCATCTGAGGAGTCAGGTAGCTCTCTGGGGAAACTGCTTTTCAACTCAAAACTGTTTTAAATTATGTGGTAACTTTAAAATATGACTCTACTTCATGCCTATAGGGAGAATAAACGTCATCCCCCAATTGGTGGGGTCATGCCCTCAGGCTGCTGGCACTAATGACCCCAGGTCCTTTGGGAGTGAGACCCGAGACTACCACTATTACTAGGTGAGCACCCTTCAATCCCATCCTAGCCTGCTTCACACACAGCCGGAGAAGGCCAGGAAATAAAGCAGTTTCACTTTTAAGTGCTTCATTTTTCTTGAAGAAGACAATATGGAGGAAATCATTCTGAATGACATAGTAAGCTGGGTGACAAAGGAAAGGAGTCCAAACCTCACAACTTCCTTCCATGTCACAGTCCATGCCCTAAGGCTGCTTAATATGCATGCCATTTAGAAACCACAGAAAAATTACAATGACTTTAAAAAAAAAAAAGTATCAAATCCCCGCCCCCCACTCCGGCCAAAAAAAAAAAAAAAAAAAAAAAGTAAAAGAAGGCCCTCAACTAAGCAAGGCTGGTAAGATCTAAGTCTAGCCAATTGCAGTACACTCTAATAAAAGACGGCTAATAAAGATTATTTTTAAAATTAAAAGTCAAATCAGACATCCCAAGCATTAAAAGGTCTACTGATCCAGCCAAAACCGGTTTGGCTCAGTGGTAGAGCGTCAGTCTGTGGACTGAAAGGTCCCGGGTTCGATTCCAGTCAAAGGCATGTGCCTTGGTTGCGGGCACATCCTGGGTAGGGGGTGTGCAAGAGGCAGTTGGTCGATGCTTCTCTCTCATCTAGGTTTCTAGCTCTCTATCTCTCTCCCTTCCTCTCCGTAAAATATCAATAAAATATATATTTTTAAAAATTTTTTTAAAAGGTCTACTGATCCAGAATATTTTTCCCAGTTCAGATACACAAACACACATACATACACTTGTGTAAAATCTTCAATTAAGTGTTAACAGAACATTACAAGAAAAGGAAGTCAAGGCTGCCCGAAGATAGTGCATTTATTTCCTAACTGGACCCCCAACCCCAGCAGGTGCTCATCCAGGGGCCTGTGTCCTAACAATGAGAGGGAGCTGGCTGGTTGGTACAGGCCTTCTTGGAAGCTCCTTCCTTAAAATGCAATTAAGAAAAAGAGGAAACATGATATAAATAACTAACAGCTCACCAGGATTACCCAGCAAAGAACCTGAGGATCCTGCAGGGGTGAACAGGTTCTCTGAGGCAGGAGGAGCACAGGGAGATGAGGTGAGCTGACAGGAGAGGTGATTGGAAAACTGCCCAAAAGGAAGCTGGGTATTATTAACACAGACCCTTAATTTTAAGCTGGAGTTTATATTTGGTCAGAAAACAACAGGAAGCCACCAAATGTTCTTAAGCCGGGAGTGACATAACAAAATCTAGTTAGTGTGGAAGATTATCAGGTTTGGGGCTTTTGTTCTGGCTCAGGATTTTCCAAAAGAGCCACGGGAATGCTAGCCCTAAGTCAAGAGATGCATTTCTTTAAAAATAAGGTTCCAAGATCATAAAGACAACAGGAGCACACATGTTCCTCTGCCTCACAACAGTTTACAATGCATTCTAATATAGTAAAGGCTCTAGTAATTCTTACAATTCAAGGCTTATTCAACTCCCAAAGTTAGACCAGGGATTCCAAGTCAGTCTGCAGAAATACAAGCCACAGTCCCAAGCATGGCTTCCACTGCACTGTGACTCAAAGGGCATCGCAGTAGTATGCTCCTCAGCAGGGAGCAGTAGGGATTTAGGAGTTTCAATGTCCAATGCAGTGGTTCTCAAAGTGAGGCCCCCTGAGGCAGCCACACATTAGAAAAACTTGTTAGAAGCAAAAAGCCCATCCCAGACCTACAGTCAGGCAGCCCTCCAGGTGATGAGGATAAACACTAAAATGTGAAAAACACTGTGCTAGATTTACAGGGGATTTTTTCAGTTAATATTGCTTCCCAGTTCAAAACAATTTGGGAATACCTGGAAGGCAATAAACAGAAGCCAGCCAAAGGCTCCAAGCCACTGCACGGAGGGCCTAAGGGCTTTATCTCTAGACAGAATAGAGATAAAGGAGGAACAAGGAAAACATCTTAAAGTCCAAGTCTCTTCCCCCACAAACCTACAATACTAACTTCCCAGGTGCCAATTAAAAGTAATACTGGAACTTGAACAAATTCTTCTTTAAAAGTGAAAAAACAAATAGTGGAGCCTAGGCAGTATGGCTTAGTGGTTGAGCATCAATCTATGATCCAGGAGGTCACAATTCATGGTCAGGGCACATGCCCTGTCTGTGGCTCAATCCCCAGTGGGGGCAAGGGAAGACCATGCAGGAGGCAGCCAATCAATGATTCTCTCTCATCAAAATTGATGTTTCTCTCTCTCCCTCTCCCTTCCTCTCTGAAATCAATAAAAATATATATATTTTAAAATAGTGGAAATAAAAGTGCCTACAAATGCCACCAGTGACTAACCCTGAAGTAAGACCGTTTCATGGAAGCTTTATGCACAATGAAACAGGAGCTCATGTGGTGGAGGGTCAGGATCTGAAATGCTTGGTAGGAGGCATTCTGCTGTAGAGAAGCAAAAACCACAAATGCTTAGAGCTCCAACACCAACAGTTTTCTAGCTGAGGGCCCCTCCCTCCCCACACCCACCCTCAACCACCTCCATTAAGCTTTGTCATCTGTGAAACTTGTGTTTAACAGCTCAGTCTTATACAGAGGCCCTAAGGACAACCCAAGGGCATAAGCAGCCTGCCCCAGGGCCTGGCCCTCAGGAGGAATGCAATAAAATTCAATTCCCTTCCTAGAAGGCTTCCACTATTCAGGTAACATATCAGACAGAAGGAAAAACAAATTCCCTGGCCAGTTGGAACCGCTGAGGAAGTAATTCTTTGTTCTTTTCTTTTTAAATTACCTCTCTCCAATGTTTGGCACAATGAAAGTTCATGAACACACTAAAGGAACTTTCAAACAATACCTTTCTTCAGCAGGTTCTCAGTTCATCAGGAGTTCAGGTAGCAATTTAACAACTTTGAATTAACCACCTGAAAATGTCTGTAAAGTTCTATAAAACTGTGCCTAAAATAGCTGCTGGCTAGCATCTAATCCCCAACTTCTTTCATTTTTCACTCAGCTGCTTATCACTGTAAATTTCTACCCAATAAAAGTGCTTTGTTCTTATGTAGGAAACCACTTTAAGACAGTATCCCAAAAAGCAGCCTTCCCTGTTTCTATCTGCACCCTTGAGACATTCATCCATGTGTAAGGCGCAGTTCAGTTCAGTGCCCCATCTTGTGCTGGTGCACTGAGCAGAGACACGACCCTCTCCATTCCTGAGTCCGCAGTCCTTTGCCTAGCAGCAAACTGGATCTGCCACACAGGCTCCTGAACCACCCTGGCAAGCTATTCAGCATCCGCTGTGCACCTGTGCCCAAGTCCTGTGCCGACAGCCACAAAACATACAGCCATGGCTAATGCGGCCCCGCCATCCTCCCAAGAAGCAGACACTCAATTCTGGACCATGGGCTGAGCCCCCAAAACATCCATCAACTTAAGCAAATGTTTCTCCAAAAAGGGCTCCCTGAAATGGTTCTGTGCCCAAGAGATCTTGGGACCAGTAAAGGATACAGAATGGAGAAAAAGGGGTTCTCGGTTCAAGTTAGGGAGGTGAGATCACTGACTGTTAAGGATGTAGAAAAACAAGCACAGGTTTATAGGGCTGCTTACTTAGGGAGAGAAAAGGAAGGTGCACTCTCCCAGTCTGCAATCTTCAAAGATGGGAGAGAACAGAGTGGCTAAGAGTCCTTCCCCACCCTCAGGCTCCAAGCAGTCCTGCCCTTGAATTCATAACCCATGAACACAAATGATAAAGTGGTGAGGAACTGGGATGAGCTAGCAAGCTAGAAGGGGTCCAGGGGAGAAAATGGATTTATTTAATACTTTCAACAATAGATTTTAAAAAATAAAAGGGAGGGGGGGGATAGAACTTTCACTTAAAAAAAATTTCTATTCATTCAGTCATTTATAAATTGAAGAACAGTAACTTCCAGGTAGAGAGCATGCGCATCTATTTTGGTTAATCCTGAAATCCCACTAAAGAGGGTTTTCTTAAAAGACAAACCGAACCCTCTGTGTACAAGAAGGGGAGAGAAGACCAACAGCGATGAAATTCCAGAAGCTGGAGAGTGGGTAGTGGGTAAGAAGATGGAGAGGAGAAAACAAATGCCCAACAAGAGGCAGAGAAAGCAGAGAATCAACTCCAGTCACAGTGCTGAACCGAATCTCCAAAACTCAGGAATTGGCAGCACGGGTTCCTCTGGAAGGGAGCACCTACTGAGGAGGAGTTAAAGAAGTGGTCAGATACTGGACTGCCTCGCCCACCCCTCACACCAGGCAACTGGGTCACGCCTCCCCTATCGAGGAAACAACTGAAAGCATATTCCCTGGACAGGAATACTGAGGGTTTCTGGCCCAGAGTGAAGCCACGTTAAGACTGAGTCCTTTCCCCCCATCCAGTGTTCAGGCGGCATAAGGCCTCAGGCCAGAGA
This sequence comes from Pipistrellus kuhlii, assembly GCF_014108245.1. Taxonomy (NCBI): domain Eukaryota; kingdom Metazoa; phylum Chordata; class Mammalia; order Chiroptera; family Vespertilionidae; genus Pipistrellus; species Pipistrellus kuhlii. The sequence continues at coordinate 150,695,222 of NW_023425529.1, forward strand.
AGGGACCAGGCATCAGCATGAGGGGTGCATCAAGTGTGAACAAGGGCCAGCAGCCCAGGAGCAGGTCAGAAGGTTCCAGGGAAGGCTTCCAGAAGAAAATGTGTATAAAAGCTAAAAGAAACTGGCATAAGCCATTTCTCAATTCTCCAGTCCAGTAGGAGCCAAAGGGAAACGAGATAGACAAGGGCTGGGACCATTAGGGGTGAGAGTGGAGGGAGGGGGGAGAATAGAACCAGGAACCCAACTAGGCAGAGTTACTAAGGCACCCCAACTGGGCTGGAAAGGAAGGGTGCCTGTGGGAGACATGGGCTTTAAAATGTATGAAAGCTGCTAAGGCCCGCAGCTTGCAGATTACCAATCACAAAATATTGTAGTAAGGTGTATAAGCCAATCTCAAGGATGTTACTAAGGCAAAATTCTTTGAAAGGACTAATCAGCAAGTAACAAGGATATATGTACACACAAAAAAGCCATGGGCTTCCTGCTTCTCACCACCTCTGCCCCCCCCCAACCCCGCTAGATTCTTGGGCTGATGCACCCCCTTGCGCCTACATGTGTATGGACATGTGGGCCTCCACACATAGACTAATGTAACACCCGGCTGTAACATGGAAAGAAAGCTCAAAACACGGGCCTGCTCCTGGAACCCTAGCTGCACCTTTTCCAGGACTGGCTTCTCTCAAACTTTGGTTCCCTTTTGTCTGTGGCTTCATTCTTCAATATCATGCGAACTCAAACACAAACACCCCACATATTGGTTTCAACATCTCTTTGCTTAAAAAAGCCTCATTCGAGGGCTCAGATTTCCAACCCACTCTGACATGAGCGGACATCTGAAGATAGCCTTTATCACAAAAGGAGAGACCAAAGCCAGTCCAGAAGGCCCAACATCCAAATAATAGAATTTAAGAGAAGAGAGAACATGTGAGCAAATAACATGTACAGCAATGAACAAGGGTTCTCACCAGACATTAAATCTGTCAGTATCCTGATCTCTGACTTCCCAGCCCCCAGAACAGTGAGAAATAAATGTTGGTTAAGCCACCCAGTCTAAGCTATTTTGTTACAGCTGTCAGAACTAAGCACATTAACAAAAACAACTTCCAAAAAAGATTTGAAAAGTAATCCTGGTTTACTAATGGCTGGGTTGTGAATACTGTTTACACAGTTGCATTAATGTTCACACTGACCTAACCAAAGTTACAGTGTAACTACATTGGGTAGAGGAAGGGGAGACAGCATGAGAGTGAAGGAGGCAAGAGAATTAAATCATCTTCAAAAGGGATGACTGAAAACAAGAAAAAAAAGTAAGTAACAGCAATCTTTTTTCTTTACAAACAAAGGAGTAACAACAATCAGCTAAGAGAGATCAAAGGGGCTGCCTCTGGGGAGGAGAAAATGGAGGCAAGGGATGAGTAACTGCTATCTTTCCAAGCAAACCTTAGGAAGCCATCTGACTCTGTAAGACATGTATTATTTCTTTAATAAAATATAAATTAAAATCCTAAGTATTTAAAATTTTATAAAAGGTTTTGGGTCTGCATGGTCCTTTCAAATCTTAAGGCCTAAAAGTAGAGACTTAAAATAATAGGAAGATAAACAGCTACATATTTGGTAAGCATTAACATAAAACCTGAGATGTTCCCACAATTTATTCAGATAACAACAGGATGCTGACCAGGTAAGATTCCTTTTGCTGACAAAGAACCTTCCTGAGAACATAATGAAAGGTCCCTAAAGTCAACAAGGGCTCTGCAGTTCAGGGGTGTGTACATAGACTACTTTGTAATCCACAATTTGGGATGTTTTATACTTTGTAGCAAACAAAGGTACAACTTGTTTTATTTTCCCTAATCTCAACCCTGGAAACCCGGGAGCCAAGTTTTAGATTAGGAAACTAATGTTTACCCCCAGAAGCCAGGTGTTGCAATATCTGTTTTTTCTTTTTCTTTTCCCAAGAAAAAGAGTTTTAAATACACTGCAGTGCAAAAACATGAATTATGGGAAATGGCTGGTCCAATGACAACAGTTGACTCTAAGAAGCAAGAGAGGGATATCACAGGGCAACTTCTATTTTCTGCGCTCCTTGCCACAAGATTCCATTCATGATAACAATGTTCAGCTAAAGCGGAAAAAAAGCCACAGAAGAGTTGGTTGGGTGTGGTCTGTTTCCTGCAGGTATGAGTTTCCAAGCAGGCAACTCTGAATCACTGGGAGAAGAGAAATCACCCAAGTAGAGGGTGCCCTGGTATGTTTCTCAAGAGATCAAAGGACTCCTGACTCTGGTTTTAGTAGGACTGCAAAAATACACCAGGAAGCAGCGGCAACTACCAACAGCCTCATTTCTTCGGTAACCACTTACACTACATCTAGAACCAAGGTCTTAGAAAAACACTGTTCAACTGAAAAGCAAAGTCAAGCTGTATCAAATGAAAAGTAAGCTTAGCTCCACTCCAGCCCTAGCTCAAAAATGAGGACAAAGATTACAAAAAGGAACAAGAATATACTGACAATAGCTGCCACTTACCCTCACCATTCTCCTCTGGAACACTGTGCTACATCAGCTGCCTAGAAGAAAATCTAATCTGACCAATTTCTCCCTTGGTTCTATGTAAAATACTATCAAGTAGTTCCCAGATCTGAGATGCGAACCAAAATGCCCTGGACTCCTCCAAATTATATATTTTAATTTTTAAAAATCTTCTGACAACTCTCATCCCCCAACAACACTTTAAAAAAAAAAAATGTTACCCCATTGTAGAGATGAGAAAACAGACTCAAACGATAACTTTCCCAATGTTAAAGAGTTATCAGCAATGGGACCAGGTTCTTTATTAAGTCATCAAGTACTAGAAAAGAATTATAGTTTACTTCAGCACAGAAGAAGGTGCAGTCTTTGCCAGGGTCTAGCTTTTACTATTATTTTTTAATTGTCACCTGAGGACATATTTTGTTCCCCATTGATTTTCAGAGAGAGTGGAAAAAAGGAAAGGGAGAGAAAAACAACAATGTGAGAGGAACATCAACTGGTTGCCTCCCGAATGTGCCCTGAAGGGGGCCAGGGATCAAACCGCCAATCCAGGTATGTGCCCTAGACTGAGAATCGAACCTGAGACCCTTTGGTGAGTGAGCTGTTGCTCTAACAGCTGAGCACACCAGCCAGGGCCCAAAAACACTCTTTTAAGCAAAAGAAATTGTCAAGACTTAAGTTTTGGTGACGTAAGAAAAGAGGGAATATAAAGTATTAAAATAGGTATTCAAAAAAAAACAAAAACCCAACTTTAGGCAACTAACAGTTATAGAAAAAAAAAATGTGCCTTTATTTTCCTTATTGCTCCAGCAATAAGAGAATAAATAAATGGAAGACTATAAAATGTTCATTGAGAGGTCAGATGGCCAAGGCTTGGCCAGGCTTGTGAAAAAAGTCCACATGGCTATCCTGCTGGCACTGGGACCTCCAACCACTCAGTCTTCTCTGCTCCTACGCTCACTACCCTGTGGCTCCTTTGAGCTAAAGCACAACTGCTGCCTTCCAAACTGGCACGCAGCACTAGCCAGAATCCCACTCCTTCCACCTTTTCCTGCCACAACGGCCCTCTCCCCTGGGCCTGAGATGCTCCTCTTCCCCAGCCCTGAAAACCAGCTCCCAACCACAAGCTAGCACCTCCCTTGTTCATCTGAATCGGCCCTCACTAGGCCGCTGAGGTCCTGAGGACAGGCCCGAAGGAGTTTCTCACCTACACCTCCCGTGGCTGCACACTCCATAGACAAATAAGTCATTCAGATTTATATAGCACAGGCTCCCCACATAACCCAACGCTTTCCGACACTAGGCCACACTTCTGCAGCTCAACATCTCCCTCAAAGCGCTTTCAGAACCTAACTCACAAATACCTTCATGTCCACACTGCAACGTGCCAACCTTTCCCGCCCAGCTGCCGATGGTAACAGGCTGAACACGGGGAGGCCTCTTCCATGGAAACAGGAAAACTACGGAAATGTGACACTAAGAGGGAAAAATAGGACAAGAGCAGTTAAGCCACAATTAAATGCAGCTGTCCTTCTGTTTGCCTTCATTTCCCAGATTTTGCAGAGCACACAGGTTTCCCCAGGGTAAGCAAGAGCACTTGAGAAAAGCTCCCGATGCATCCAAACTGGCCATTAAGTGTCTTTCTTGCTCTCCCCACACAAAGAGGCGTCTCAGGCAAAGGTCTCCTCAAGCAGCTGGAGAAATGGAAGGATGAGGCTGACCAAGAGAAACTTTCCGTTTCTAGCTATGTCTATACTTTAAAATATGAGACTATCTTATACTTATGACATCCTTAAAACATGCTAATCGAACTTAGGTCAAACTTAGGTCAAAACCACTCAGCTGTGAAATCAATTTAGTGTTGCAACCAGTTCCTTTTTCTTTTCCTTTTTTTTTAAATAAAACACATCACACAACTACTTCAGGTGTTGATGAAAATATATTTCTTACGGGGGTCAAGGCCCAGAAAAGTTTAAAAGTGACTGATGAAATTCTGTAATAGAAATTTGTAGACCAAATCTAATTCTTTTTAAATTACAATTTATGCAAACTATAAACTGTTCAGTGCACTTGCCTGGAACTGATGCTTGATTTTCTTTTCATCTTAATTAAGTTTAATGAAACACCACATGTTCAATGAAGGACAGGGAGTTAAAACCACAAATCAACCTAATTTCTTCATGTCTCCTTGTGGTTACCACATTCAGTTCATGATTTCTACACCCCCACGCCTCGTGTTAACATGAAACTGAGGAGTAGAAGGTAAAAAAGGAAAGGTCCCTGGCAACCTCCATTAAACAGTTATTTATAATAAGTCATTCAGATTTATAGCCACCAATCCCTAGGCCCTAGCACAAGAGTGTTCAATAACATCTGATTAAATATATAAAATATCGGTCTTATACTTCTAATTTCTTCAGCAAACCCAAGTTGGAGTGAAATAAATGTTAATTTCTGCAAAACTAATAATAAAGCAATAACGCATGATGGTAGGGAGTATGGCCTTAAAGGTAGAAAATAACCTGGTTTCAAGTCACAAATTTGCCACACAACACTATCTCACCTTCATCAGTTCAATGAGGCCCTGCTGGTTTCCACATCTAGATAATGGCACAGAAAATACCTACGCTTCAAGTGGGACCAGTAAGAATCAAGAGACATAAAAATGATTCGCAAAATAGAGAAAAAAATTCTGTTTATACTAAAATGTCCTTTCATCCAGGTTTATTTTTTAAGCATCTTTGCCTAGGCTGCCAATGCACTCTGGTGCCTTTCTGAAATTTTTAAGTGAGCTCCTTATAAGCCCTGATCAAGAGACGAGATAAAAAGAAAAAGAGAGAGAGAGAGAGAGAGAGAGAGAGAGGGAGGGAGGGAGGGAGGGAGGGAGAGAGAGAGAGAGAGAGACCGAGACCTGAGATGTATCTGGTTAGGGCACAGAGGGTTAGCAGTTCTGTTTTATCCTAGAGAACAGTCAAAGCCGGGCGTGCCTGCAACATAATCCTCCATAACTCTGAGAAAGCCTCCCTGAGCGGCAGCAGCTGCTAATGCAAAGAAAGTGTGCTTGTTTTTTGGAGGGGAGAATGTCCTTCCCCAAATGGCACACTGAAAACAACTATAGAGTTTGTACATGTACAATACAAATATGGTATTTACAGTTTGTAGCTGTAAATGCTGGGATGACCGTCAGAAGTCACCTTTGCACTCCTGACACTGAAAAAGGAAAATAAAAACCGCACCCTTGTAACATTACCTAGGAAATACACTGTATTTATTTGAGAGGCAAAATGATTACAGGAAATTCACCTGCTTTGCCCATGACTTAAAAATGTTGGTCCACACCCTTGAAGAAAGAAAAAAGTGAGGACAAAAAAGAAAGTACTAAGACCTGATACTCCCTGGTAACCATCTGATACTGACTCCAGGGCACCAGCCAGTGGGGCTTTAAGTACCTTTTCAAACTAATTCTCTTTCCACAAAGGCTGCATACCTCTTGGTAAACACTAAGGGAGGCATTTGTGCTAGACTGCAACCTGATTAACAGCCTAAGTCAGTCTTAAAGGAAACTTTTTTTTTTTTTTATCATTACAAGAGCGTCTTCTTGCTCTACTGGTCAGAAATAATTTTTCACCCAGTTCACCCTGCCTTGCAATTCAAACCAAACCAGGAACTTTAGGAAATACCAAGGAACCACATCTGATTTTCACCTAGCAGTCAGCTGAAGCTTGGGTTTTAAACGCCTGTTGAGTTTTAAAACTCTTTAGATGAGATTCAAGGGCAGTTTTCTTGAAGCACACTCTTCAGATACTAACTTTAACCGCTACTCCTTTAAAAAGCAAACAAACCTTGGACTATAATTCTGGCAACATTGTGTTACTATTTTTCTATTTCGAACCTGAACAGTGAAATCCAGGTTTCTTTTTATGGTTTGAGAGAGAGAGAGACAGAGAGACAGAGAGAGACAGAGAGAGAGAGAGAGAGAGGGAGAGAGAGGGAGAGAGAGAGAGAATGCTCTGCCTGGGAAGAGGGGAACAGATTCCTGACTTCCAGGAGGCCAGGTCCCAGCCAGCCCTGTTCCTCTCAGTCCTCAAGAATGAAGGAAGAGAGCACATGAGCCTTTAAAATAAATAATCCGCTTAGATGCTGTGGCTGTTTTCTTAGGCTCACTCGCGTAACTAAACGGGGAGAACGAAACTTTAAGGACATAACCCTAACCACATCGAGTTGTCAGTCCCAATCACTTTCCCACCACCTATAAGCTCACCAACATCACACATCAGCCAAGGATGGTGATTTATGTTTTGCAAAGGGCCCAAAACAGCCCCCATCGGAGAAAGAACATGAATGTATTCGTGTACATTTGAAATTCAACTCCTCCCCACGCTCTCCCCACCCCCACCCCAAAAAAAAAGAAAAGAAAAAGAAGTCACTGGGAGGCAAGATGCCACAAAGTATCAGCGAAGAGGTTTCCTGGAGAGGAACTCATCTGGATCTAATCAAGACTCTACGTATAAAAAATAAAAAAAAAATTAAAAAATAAAAAAGCCCCGCGTCCCGGGCTGGCCGGGTCAGCCCCGACTTGGGACACCCGAGTGCACGATGTCCCGCCGGTTCCCGGATCCAGGGTTCCACTTTCCCCTCCGTCTGCACCGAGAGGAAACGCGCGGAACAAACGCGCTGGAAGTGGGGCTGGCAGCTACACCTTCTTCCTCCACCCCCCCCTCCTCCCCCCCCTCCTCCTCCGCCTCCTCCTCCGCCCGGCCGGGCCCGGCGCGCCCCGGGCACCCCTCCCGCCTCCACTCAACTGCGGGCCCCGCGAGAGGGGAAGGGGCCTCGGCCGCCCCCCGCCCCCGGCGGCGCGCAGGGCCCAGCGCCGGCGCCCGGGCCTCCAAGGGCGCTTCCCACCGCCCTCCTCCCGGGGGCCGGGCCGCGCGGGGCCTGCCGCTCCAGACGCTGGGGGCAAAGGGGAGCGGGGTGAGCGAGGCGGCCCGCACCCCCACCGGCACCCCGCATCCCCCCCGCCCTCCACCGACCACCGCGACTCCCAGCCAGCGAGGCCGCCTCCAGGCCGCAGCCCCAGGCCCGGGAGCGCGGCGCCGGTTAGGGGGGCCGGGAGCGCGGGGCGAGGGGCCGGCGCGACCCCGGAAGGGGCGGCGTGGGGGTGGGGGGGAGGCCGTGTTTACGCCGCCAAGTTCCCCGCTTCCGCCCCGGCCCGCGCATCTCTCCCTCCCCCCCCCCCCACCCTCTCTTCCCCTCGGCGGCCCGGCCGCTGCCTACCTGCATGCCGGGCAGGCCCGGCTGCACCGGGGAGTGAGCCATGGCGCCCGGGACGGCCACTTCCTGGGACGGGACGGCCGGGCCGCGGCGGTGCGCGCGGGCGACGAGGCCCCGCGGGGCCACGCGCGGTCCTCGGGGCGGCGGGGGCGGCCGGCCGAGCCCGAGTCCGGCTTCTTCGGCGGGGCCGGCGGGAGCCCGAGGCCGCCACCCCAGCCCCCCCGCGGGTCCCGGGCCGGACGGCGGTCAGCGGCGCGCGGCGGGCGGCGTCTCCATGCACTGGCGCGCGGGGGCGGGCGGCTGCGAGGGGCGCGGAGCTGCTGGCGCCGCCGCTGCCGCTGCTGCTCGGCGGGAGCCCGGCGGCCTGGAGCCGGAGTGGGCGCGCACGGACGGCCGAGCCCCAGCGAGCGCCGCGCGCCCCGCCCCGGCCCCCGCGCCCGCCTCCGCGGCCCGGCCGGGGACCCCGCCCCGCGCTTCCGGGAGGGGGAGGAGGCTCCGGCCGCCGGCGCCCTAGGCCGCACTGCCTGCGCCGCCGCCTGCTTGGCCGGGCCGGGCCGCCGGGACCCGTGCCGCTCCCGCCTCCGGTGAGGGAACGGAGAGAGAGGCTCTGGGTTCGGGGAGGGGACCGCAGCCGGGGGTCCTCCCGGCGCGGGGAAGGGGCCTGGCCTGGGCCCGGTGGGGAGCTTCGGAAGTCTGGCGCTGCTTCCTCCCACCTCTTACTCTGCCATCTTCCTCCAGCTCTCCCAGCCAGCCCCCCTGCCCCACCTGCCCTGGGGAACGGGCTCCAGGCGGCCTCCCCGAGCGCAGACTGGGGACCTGGAGACCTGCGGGGAGAGGGCCCGGCGGGGCCCGGGCAGAGGACGGTGCAGAGCTGCCAGGGCGGAGCTGCTTGGGTGTCTCGGTGAAGTTTGCAGCCGACCCAAGGAGGAGACGGAGACGGAGAGGGGAGAGAGGCCGGGAGCCGTGGCTTCCCAGCGCTTTAGCCACTGGAAAACAGCCCCGCTTGGCATGCAAGGCGGCTGTGCATTCAGCTGAGAAGTGGGGGGGCTGAACCCCACCGTCGCCGGGCTCCTGTCGGGCCGAGCGTCCACCACCAGAAGGGAAAAAACGGAGGGAGGGGCCCGGAGGAAGGGAGGACAATCGAAGGAAGCATGTCTAGACTTTCCCCAGCCCTCTCTCTCCCTCTTTCCGCTGCCTGCAAAAGCCCCAGGCCCGGCCACAGTCCTGTCTCCACCTTTTTTATTTTTATTTTAAATATCTTTTTATTGATTTCAGAGAAGAAGGAAGAGTGAGAGAAATATCCATGATCAGAGAGAAACATGGATCAGCTGCTTCCTGCAAGTCCCCCACTGGGGATTGAGCCCACAACCGGGGCATGTGCCCTTGACCGGAACCGAACCCAGGACCCTTCAGTCCACAGGAGATGCTCTCTCCACTGAGCCAAATCGGCTAGGGCGTGTCTCTACCTTTTAGTCCCCTGTTCTCCAACCACAGAGGAAAGAAAGAAGGAAGGAGTACGTGCTGCCTCTGGAAAGTATCTATATAAAAGCCAAGTGACCTGAAGGACCCTTCTTGGTCGTCGGTATGACATGCCCCTGTGCCCAGGCAACTGGCTGATGGGGATGACTAACCTTCCGGGTCCCCTACCCCCTACCCTCATCCCCCGCCAGCCCACCCCATCTAGGCTGGGGTGGCCAGCCAGACCCCACCTTTGCATGAATTCATGCACCAGGCCTCGTTTTAGTATATGTGCTGCCGAAGCGAGCACCACCAGGCCTCATTTTATTTATAATGACAGAACACTAGCCCCTGAAGTGATCTGTACCTCAAGTTTTTAGGACCCTGGCATCTCCCTCATGCCCATAAATGCCCATGTTGCACCATTGATGTGTGAGATTGGACATACAAAAAAAATGAGCCCCCAAGAGTTCACAGACAATTGGAGGAAACTAAAAAGTCCTCCACTGAGCAGAAATCGGTTTGGCTCAGTGGATAGAGCGTCGGCCTGAGGACTCAAAGGTCTTGGGTTTGATTCCGGTCAAGGGCATGTACCTTGGTTGCGGGCACATCCCCAGTAGGGGGTGTGATGGAGGCAGCTGATCGATGATTCTCTCTCATTGATGTTTCTAACTATCCCTCTCTCTTCCTCTCTGTAAAAACTCAATAAAATATGTATTAAAAAAAAAAAAAAAGTCCTCCACTGAGATAAGGTGTGTTTATTCTTTGAGGTGTCATTGGACTCGGAGAATTTATTTTCCTCCCATGCTCTGGATCAGGCAAGGCATGGGATGCTAAAACTTAAACCCTGCTTTCCCTTTGGAAATGTGCATGTTTTCTTCAGGGTTCTCCCAGGTACTCTCAAATACCTTCATGGTTGTCAGTGGTACACTAACTTCACTAAAACCTGCCAGCTCCAAGTGCTGTGAAGAGAGTGTGGTAGATACAAAGTTAAGAAAAGCATGAACCCTGATACCTAGGAGTTTATCATCTTTTGTAAATTTTGTGTACTTAAAAAAACAACAACAGATGAACAACAAAACAAGCAAGAGCAGGAATATTAAAAATTTTCATAATTTTCACCCCAAGAATTCTCCTTACGGTAATGTATGCTAAGGAAACAACCAAGAAATGCATGAAAATGGATATAAAAAGATACAATGCAATGATACTTATTATGGAAAACAGATTAAAAGTCTAATAGAAATTGTTAAATGATAATATATTCATCAGTAGTACTACATAAGAATTAAAAATGATGTATTTCAATATTTAGTAATTTGGAAAAATACTTTTAATGTTAAGAAAGAAAATTCAGGGTACAAAACAATATGTAAAGCCTGATCTCAAGCTACTTCATCTATATACATATATATATACATATATATATATATATATATATATATATATATATATATATATATATATAAATATATAAAAGCCTAAGCAATCATTACAACAGAACAGTGGTCAGCAAACTGTGGCTCTTGAGCCACATGCAGCTCGCAAGCCACGGTTTGCCATTCTGTTTACTAATGAGTTTGCCAACCACTGTCATATACTACCCTTTACCTCTTTGCACACAATATGTCACAATTGCCTAATCCTCACAGCTTCCAACTACATGGTAACATTTAATCTAGTCCGGTAGTCCGCAAATTCATCAGTCAACAGAGCGGCAAACCACTGCGACAGAACAGGAATGACCAGTCACTATGATGTGCACTGACCACCAGGTGGCAGACGCTCAAGGCAGGAGCTGCCCCCATCCCACAGGCCCCGATCTCCAATGGGGCCTGCCAGCCAACCTCCCAGTCTCTTCCCCCTCCCCCGCCCCCAGGCTGGTAGGCCTGGATAGCCTGATTAGGGCCAGGCCCCTGGGGTTGGGATGGGGAACCAGGGATAAGTGGCGGTGGATGCAGGTGGTGAGGGAAGGAGGGGTGGTGGCCCAGTGGCAAAGGAAAGAGGAGGAGGGGAACCTGATCAGTCCTGATTGCCAGCCAGGCCTAGGGACCCCACAGGTGCACAAATTTCATGCACCGGGCCTTTAGTGAATATATTTATAATATGTTTGTAATTTTATGTGTACACATGTAAACAGAGAAAAAAGTAGAAGTACATGCACCAAGATTTAGCAGTGGCTATCTCTGGAATTAAAGATGATTTTTTTTTCACTCAGTAGTCAGCCAAGAGACCATTAGGATAAGAGGTGTCTCCTTATTAGGTTAGCAGGCAGGGCAATAACATGGCAGCACTATAAGGAGGAAGTGGTCGGACAAATGGACAGAAATGTTTGGGCACTGATCTGAGGCATTACCAGAGGAAACTCAAACAGTGAGGCCTATTTTGCAGTGGGTTAATTTCCAAAATAAATAAATAAGCCACAGGGGGATTGGGCCATAATACTCTGGGTATAAAAAAGTAATCCGAGTCCCTTTTGGCATCCAGAGGCTAGTGAGGTTAAGGACATGTGGGTTACAATGGGATATAATTTATCTGGATACAGTGACTTGCATTCATTAGCTGGTCTGTTTCCCTACACCCTGTTTAATCTCCTCACCACAACTGAACTTCATTTCCTCTTTTGACCATATTTATATTATTGAACACCATTCTTCTTGAAAGAGAAGCAGCAAATTAGGAGTTACTGCTGCACTCAGTCATATTCAGACATTACCTAGTAGACCCTGGATAGTCGCTCTCTCCCTTTGTACTAGCAGAGCAGAAATGATTGACAGGGCCTGAGCCCATTATGTGGTCCTGCCCAATTGCTCATTATACTCATTTATCTGCAAACACGTTTTTTGAATGCCAACAACATGTCAGACATCTGGTTCAGCGTTGGGCATATAAATACTAGATTCTCAGGTGCCTCTTATTCTGTCCTAGGGATATGACCTCCCAGAATCCTAACTTAAGAATTTTATAAGAACTCAATTGTTTCAATTTAGTCACGATAGCTATATTTCTACTAAGGAAAGAAGAGGTTTATCCTTTCTCTTCCTCTTTTCACTCTTCCTTTAACCCTCAACTTATAAGTACAACAGGTCATATACTACTGTAATATCAGAAGGAGAGATTTCTCTATAGAAAATATGCATTTCCCAGTTCATGGAGACACTAACCTGTGGAATGATTTTCATCCATGGCTCTCTTTGTCTTCTGTGTTGACCTCAGGACATGAATTGGGCAATGACTTGTGCTCTGACACATATTTGGGACCACAAAGGACATTTCCATAAACCTATGTAAGGCCCCTCCATATATAGTACCCTGTGTTTTGACTTCCACTAAGCCAGCTCATAGCCTCAGCAGAGCTCAGAATGCAGCCAAAAAAACAAGATTCAACAATCAATCTCTTCTCTTCTTCTGAGTTGAAAAGATAAACACCCCAAATGCCACTTTATAAAGAACAGCTAGACAAGTAGCACATTAGCAATTTAAATTTACAGATTAAAGAAAGGGACTACCCGGTGAACTTTAAAGAGAGAAATACGAGTAGCTTGAATAAGTAGCTAACAGAAGGCTTGGTAAATTTCTACACATGTTCAGCAGGTGAAGACACAAAAGAGGAAGACAGATTACTGAGATCAGTACAAAGAAGCATAGCTGGTCATACTTGGATGACACGACAGCAAGAAAATGTATGCTAAAGCCTTCCGAAAAGGTCCAGCTACATTGGAATGGTGAAAAGGCAGTTTCATTCTGTGAGAGTGAGGCTCAGAGCACAAGTTCTCACCGAAACATCAATCACTATTACAGAATTCCATGAGTGGGGTGGCCTACATGTCAGAAATCTACCTCCTCTCAGTTCTTGAGGCTAAACGTCTAAGGTCAAGGTATCAATAGGGTTTGTTTCTTCTGAGGCTTCTTTCCTTGGCTTATAGATGGCCATTTTCTCTGTGCCCTCCTATAATCTTCCGTGTGTGTGTGTGTGTGTGTGTGTGTGTGTGTGTGTGTCCTTATCTCTTCATCTTATAAGGACACTCATCAGATTTGACTAGGGCTCACCCTAATGATTTTATTTAACTTCATTTCCTCTTTAAAGACCCTATCTTCAAAAACAGTCACATTCTGAGGCACTGGGGATTAAGACTTCAACATACAAATTGGGGGGGCGGGGACATTCACTCAGCCCATAACACACCCCGTTTACTATCTTTGCATTTATGATCAGCGCTCTGTAACCGGTTCCTCCAGGCTCAGCCCCATGAGCAAGCGCTTCCTTTCTCCTCTCCCAAGGTCTCTGGACCTTGGTACATACTTCACATTTCTGCTAAAAGACATTGCTTCATATTTCCTTGGGCGTAGTCTCTAAACTTTATCTCCCGTAGAAACCAAGGCATAATCTCTAATCCCTGGACAACTGAGCGCAGAAGCAGGTTAAATATTTCTAATCATAAGAAATTATCTGGAATACGTGGCAAAACCTGTCAGAAAAGGGTTCAGAATATTTTGCAGGGAGCATATCAAAGTCATAAGTATGCATTTCAGCCAAGAGGTTATTGCTTTACGAAGGTCTATCCTTCTTTCTAGTGCCTCCTTCACCCCTAGCATTGCAGTTGGAGGTGAAATTTACTACCATAAGGAAGGGGGATTCGTTGCACAATCTTAGTGTGGAAGTTCCAAAGAGAAGTTCGATCTGTTTAGAAGGGTGCCTTAGAACAGGCTCACTAGAAAAATTCTCATGTGCCATTTTGCCTGGCAAAGAGCCAATTAGTGGGGCTTGTCACTCTCTGAACAATGGCCACTTGACCATGCCAATCAGCCTATAAAAGCTCCAGTATACAAAGACTCATCAAGCCCGCGTGTGTGTGTGTGTGTGTGTGTGTGTGTGAGAGAGAGAGAGAGAGAGAGAGAGAGAGAGAGAGAGAGAGAGGGAGTGTGTGTGTGTGTGTGTGTGTGTGTGTGTGTGTGTTTCCCTCCCTCCAGGGGCGGGGTTTGCTTTCAGTTATATCCAAAAGGGGCATAAATGAAATCATCCCCAGAAGAGTGATGTCATCTGTCCTACAGTCACCAAAACTGCAGCACAAGTTCTTAAAAGCCCTTGGCCCTGCTACTTGACAAGGAAGATAAATTGTGGGAAATTATTTTAATTTTCACTTCAAAGGGATCTAGGGAATTAATGTGCTTAAAGAGGATTATATAACCACACAAAGGTACAATGTGCCTATGAGTTACAGGCACTGGTTCTTAATGCCCATAACCAAGTATTCTTGGAACCCTCATGAAAATACTGACTTAAATGCCTTTTCGTCAAGGCTTCACTACACAAAACACACACAAACAAACAAAAAAAAACTAAGCATGTCATCTCATACCTTGATTTTCCAGCCCAGTTTTATTTGGTTTCCCTAAGAGGCTGTGTTAGTAATACTATTAGTCAGAACTCTTTGAATAACAAGTGACAGAAACCTAGCTCAAACATTCATAAGCACAAAATGGAAATTTTAGCTCAGTGACAGCTTGGCTAAATCAGGCATGGATAAATCCAGGAGGAGGGTTCAATGATAAAAATCACCATGCTGTGTCTCTATGTCTTTCCTCTGTGTTTCTCCTCCGCTAGCCTCTGTGTGGCTTTCTCCCCATACATGCTGTGCCAGTGTGGTGTCCAGAGTCACTCTATATGGTCCTCGTAATCCTAGAGAGAGGGGAGTGACTTTCTCTTACCCTGAGTCTGTATGCCATATCTAGTGGAGGACCACAAATTGGCATGTGTGCATCCTTGTAACAAAGGACAAGAAGACACGGGGAGGGAGCAGTCCAATCCCAAAAGCATGCACAATGGGAGCGGCAGCTTCTCAATGAAGAAAGGAGTCTGGTCTGATACATTTCAACTCTCAGTGCCCAGCACATGCATATACTTGTGCACACACCGGTGTTCCCTTTTTCCACGTGTATATTTTCTTCTGTACCCTTCCCAACATAACACAGCCCACCACCCATTCATGTACATATCTCTTCCCCAAAGTAAGTCAAGCCCAAGTGCCTTCTACAATAGTTAGATCATCCTAGTCCAGGGGCTCTGGATAATATGTGTTACTCTTTGTCTGTGGATGTGGCATTTCACAGACCAGCAATCTATATCTAAATGGCAAGTGTTATCATCCTTAATGTGCTTAATATATTATGGAAAAGAACATTTTGATAGCCACCTTGAAAACTCTTACATGGAAAGGGAGAGAAAAAGAAATAAGCAGGAAATAATAATCTATAACATATAGTTGACCCTTAAACAATGCAGAGGCAAGGGTCAGGGGCACCAACCCCCTGTGCAGGTAAAAACTCACTAATAACTTTTGACTCCCCCAGAACTGAACTACCAATAGCCTACAATTGTCCAGAGTCTTCATCAATAACATAGTTTATTAACATATTTTATTATATATATATTATAAGTTGTATCCTTACAATAAAGTAAGCTAGAGAAAGGAAAATGTTATTAAGAAAATCATAAGAGAAAATGTATTTTATAGTATTTATTGAAAAAAATCTATGTGTAAGTAGACTTGTTAGATTCAAACTCATGTTGTTAAAGGGCCAACTGTGCATGACACCTTCCTGGAAAGAAAGGCAGTAGGAGGAGGGCCTCGACCAGCACTGGTGCTGCACTGGCTCTGCTCTTTGGAAGGTTCTATCTTTTCCGTGGTCCTCCATGGCCTCATCTGAGAGGAGCCTGGGCAGGCTGGCCCTTGGGGAGGCTGCACCATTTCACTAGCCCAGCTCTCTTGGTGAGGATTTGGGGTTCTGGGAATGTCCTAGTGCAAAGGCACTAAACTTTCTCCTTCATAGCACCCTTAGTATCTTAGTGATTTGTCACAGTGTGTAACAGTCAATTAACTAAGAAGCTAGGTACAAACAAGTTGAATATTTCTGTCTTAATTGCTTAGTAGTCTAATATAGGTTGTCTAATTAATTTTAAGAATGATGCAAATTAAAAATAATATTTTAACCTCATTGTTTAAAGAAATATATATGTTTTTATTGATTTTTTGAGAGAGGAAGGGAGAGGGGGAGAAAGAGATAGAAACATTGTTGAGAGAGAAACATTAATCAGCCGCCTCCTGCGCACCTCCCAACTAGGAATCGAACCAGCTACTTCCTGGTTCATGGGTTGATGCTCAAGTACTGAGTCTCACCGACCAGGCTAATCTCTTTGTTAAGTAATTACAATTATTTGCAAAGGGTACAGGTGTTCCTGTTGAACACTGCACAACTTTTGAAACTTAGAATCAGATTTGACATCACCAGTTTCAGTTCTGGTTACATTGACTGTAGTGCTGTTTATCATAGCAACCACCAAATAGATAAGCAATTGCTTTGCAAGACATATGACATCATTGAAAAGAATGTTATAACTGGGGACCAACTGTCAGTGTGGTATCTGAAAAATGCTTAGTACTGCTGTGTTTGCTAAAAAAATTAAAAATACCTCATGGTACCTTTGTAAATTCTCTGCAATACTCAAAGCACCTTGGAGTAGAGTGGGAACCATGGATTTGAAATTAGTCACTAAATTGCTCTGATGATATAACTCCCTTGAAAACTAAGAGACCAAAGTCATCAACTGTTGAGTCAGAGTCCTTGAACCTGAACCTTTTCATTGCATTTTCTGGCCTTTTTATATCTAGATCCTCATAAATGTCGGGCTGTGGCACACCAATATGGCAGATGTCCATGCCATGCAAGTGCCAAGGTATCCAGAGCTCCAGGCCAGTGGCCTCTGGTGGGGAGCTCCCTGTTTTGTTTAGCCAGTGTATATAGATTTTCATCCTCTGTACCTATTACGTCCAAAGTCTACAAATGATCCAGCTCCCAAAGCACAGCTGGTAACCATTTAGCCAACTTCAGACCAAGGATCGTTCAAGCCAGGGATCACCAGATACTGTCTTCCATCCAGTCTTACCCATGCCAAGTACCCAATATTTCTCTTGCACCTTCCATCCATGGTTGCAGTTTTTTACTTGTCTGAACTCTTTTCATTTCATATGACAGAAACCCAATTAAATTAGCTTAAAAAGAAAGCGTAATTTATTGTCTTGTATAACTGGGAAACTTAGTATTTATTGTATAAGGAAGTCACAGTCAGTCAAGTTCAGAGAGAAAAATTGTAGGAGGTGGAACTAGCTTCTGACGACTTGACTTGGGGATTCAAAGATGGTAATCAGGACTCTGTGTCTTGATATTTTGGCTCGTTGGCCTCTGTCTGCATTGCTTGTCACACGAGCTCTTTCCATAGGAGGGCAGGATGGTTATGTCAGCCTTAGACCTTCATCATCTTCACACCGTGAGAACTCAGATTTAAAGGGAGCATCTCTCCTGATAGCTAGCTCTACCAAAAGCTGTAGGGGTGATTCTGACTGGCTGGTGCAGTGGGCAAGGCAGAATCCTTCCATCAGAATCCAGGAACAGAGGACAGTCTCTTAGAGGGTAGGGGTGGGGGGAGAGCAGACAAAAGACCTGGAGTGGGGGAGATACTAAATTCAGGATCTTCTTGTAGAGTTATAAGCATTAGGGGCTGGCAAACTCTCTGTAAAGGGTTGATTAGTCAATATTTTAGGCTATGTGAATTTATGATCTTCACTGTTGTCAGCAAAACAGCCACAGACTATACCCCACAAATGAGCATGAGGTGATCCAAGGACACTTTGTTTTTAAACACAGCTGGCAGGCCAGATCTGTGCCCCAGTGTCCTTTGCTGAACCCTGATTTCAATGAATTACCTTGGTAAGCTGGGTGAGTGGTCAGACCATTGAATAGAGTTTAAATAGGTCAAGTTTAGGGAAGTCCAGGAAGGAGGAAAAAGAAACTATAAACATGCTACATGTCTGTAGACTTTACAGGAAGAGACAAAAGAGCTATCCTGGGCTGGGCATTGTAAATAAATCCATACTACATAATTGTAGGTAAAGATAAAGGCAGGGTCCAAATTACATATACAACTGGTGAGAACATGAGGAAACAAATTTCTATACGGAGGATCCAGGTTTTCTGGGAACATTACCAATGCACCTTCATAAAGAAAAGGACTCATGGAAGAATTATGTGTGAAGAACCATGAGCTCTTTAAGGTCAGCATTCAAGTTTAGTTTTTTTCCTTGTGATCCTAAGAATGTTCCTGGTATGAGGATACAGAAGAAAACTATAATAAAAAGCTTGCTTCTTTGTGTCAGACCTAGGCAAGTTTAAAACTTAAAATTCTACTATACTATTTACAAAGTGCTTAATCTATAGGGAAACTGGCATGCATACACTGCTGGTGGAAGTGTAAATTGATATAATTTTCCTATGGAATCTTAAGATAACAAATTATACTTATGCTTTTTAATATTATATTGTTCTTTCAATATATTATACTTAGGGAATAATTACAACTACTAGAAGTGTATATATGAAGATGAACATCATATTGCTGTTTATAATAGAGAAAAAATAAAAACAGTAGAAACATCATATTATAAGGGTTTGGTAAAAATTATGATTCACTAACAGACAGTATAAATTTTATGTAGCAACTGAAAATTATTGTATAAATTAATATTGACATACTTATTAAAGGTGTTCATAGTTCATGTGAGGATTCATAAGAAAACTAAATTATGAGAATGTGTGTTTATTAGAATAATATTTTTCATTGGAGTATATGTAGAATCCTGCCTTTGACAATGGCTGACTAGGTTATTTAAAAACAATTCTGCCATTAAGAATGACTAGAGCCCTGGCTGGTGTGGCTAAGTTGGTTGGAGCATCATCCCATACACCAGAAGGTTGTGAGTTCAATTCCTGGTCAGGGCACACATCCAGGTTTCGGGTTCAGTCCCCAGTCTGGTCACATATCTCTCCACCTCCTTCCTCTCTCTTTAGAATAAACTTTTTCAGAAAAGAATGACTAGGAAAAACACTTTTAAAAAGTGTTTGAAGTTATCAGAGAACTAGTAAGGTGATTTGGAGAGCCAACATCCAGAAGAAAGAAAGCCAGGAGATGTGAACCTGGCCTTTGGGGTTGCTTTTTTCCCCTTGAGACAATTGCTAATTTGAACGAGACAACTGAGTGGCCAAAGATCGAAACAGAAGTTGAGCACTTTCAGTTTCATGGGGCCAGGTGAGCAAAGTTCAGTGCCCTCTAAGGAAGATAGGTTCTGGCAAACAACCCAGGGTTTTGATTGGGACTACAAAGCACTACATCCTAAGTGTAAGAGTGAATGAGAAATAGATTAATTCTCACAAGGAATGAAGTCTAGCTTCAAAATCAGTTCTCTGAATTAGAGATTAAAAGGATCTGCCTTAGCCTTGCTCTATGCCAGAAATAAACATAAATCCTTTCTGAAGAAGATACTATCATCTAGTTTCAAATAATTTTTGCATTTTTTTCATACACAATGTATGATAATTAATAATAAAAAAAAATAACCCAGCATGGTGAAATAGAACTTACAAAATAAAACTAGGCCTTCAAGAAAGCAAGACTTGACAGACAGCCAAGAGAAGATATATACAATAGAAATAGACTCGTAGGAGATATTGAAGGGATCAGAATGAACATTAAAATAAATGACTTACATATTCAAAAAATTAAATGACAAGATGAAGATTTTTTTAAAAATATATTTTATTGATTTCTTACAGAGAGGAAGGGAGAGAGATAGAGAACCAGAAACGTCGATGAAAGAGACACATCGACCAGCCGCCTCCTGCACATCCCCCACCGGGGATGTGCCCGCAGCCAACGTACATGCCCCTGACCGGCATCGAACCCGGGACCCTTCAGTCCACAGACCGACGCTCTACCACTGAGCCAAACCAGTTTCGGCAAGATGAAGATTTTTGTTGTTGTTAATCCTCACCTAAGGATATGTTTTTCCATTGATTTTTAGAGTGGAAGGAAGAGTAGGAGGGAGAGAAAGAGAGGAACACCAATGTGAGAGTGACACATCAATTGGTTGCCTCCTATTCTTGTCCCAACCCAGGCCAGGGATGGAACCAAGGTACATATTTTTTATTTGGAATCGAACCTGAAACCCTCCCACTTGAGAGCTGATGCTCTATCCACTGAGTCACACCGGTCAAGAAAAGATAGAGAATTTTAGCAGAAAACTGGCATCTATAAAAAAGAATCAAATGAACATTCTAAAATCAGAAAATATAAAAAGTTTAAAAAATATTTGTGTGTATGAGTGTGTGTGTATATACATGTGGAAGTTCAAAGCATAATGTTGAGTAAAAAAGAAGACAGACATGAAATAATACAGTACATATAGCGTACCTTACAGTTACACTTGTATTAAGTTTAAAAACAGACAAAGCTAATCTATAGTGTTAGACATGCTGAATGGTTAAATTTGGGGAAGATGAAGGAAATAATGATTTGCTATCAGAACGAGAAGGGTTATTTCTTGCCCAAAGTGGTTTCAATGGTATATTCATTTTGAATTATTCAACGAGCTGTTTGTGATTTGATTTTTTCCCCTGTATATGTTATACATAATAACATGTTAAAATACATGTGCATACATGCACATAAACATGAAAGACTATGAAAAGAGATTATATGTCAGCGCTGTGGCCAATTTTTTCATTTTTATTTTCTTCATGGTTTTTCCTACAATGATCATGGATTTCTTGAAGAAGAAGAAGAAGAAGAAGAAGAAGAAGAAGAAGAAGAAGAAGCAGAAGAAGAAGAAGAAGAGGAGGAGGAGGAAACTGGTCATTTTTTATTTATCCTAATTCTTCTGTTCATGGAATAAAAGAAAATGTGATCTATATTTGGTGTAAGAAAGAATATCCTGGAACTAAAATTTGTTAAACAGAGAAAATGATGGATTCTTCTTGCACGGTGGCCTTTCAAAATAGAGTATTAATTATGCTCTTTTCTGAAGGCATGGTTATAGACCAGAATACTTCTTAAGATTCATTTTGCACCTATGATCCTATAGTTTTCTGTATGAAGGAGATATATTGAAAAAACTTTCTTTTATAGCGAGTTTACCTTCCAGAAATAATAATATGTAATCATGTTTTTAGGACCCTGAAGTCTATAAAGATCATATAATTTTAAATGAAATGTGATAAAGTAGAATAAATTAACAATTCATTCAATCATTCCTTGACAATTATGAACTGTACTAGAAGCCCATTGCATGGATTTATGCACTGGTGGGGGCCGCTCAGCCTGGCCTGCAGACATCCCCTGAGGGGTCCTGGATTGTGAGGGGGCACAGGTTAGGCCAAGGGACCCCACTGGTGCACAATAGGGTCTGGGAGGGACCACTGGAGGGCTTCAGGGTGTCCAGCCCATCTTGCACAGTCCCAATCAGCTGGACCTCAGCAGCAAGCTAACCTATCGGTCAGAATGTCTGCCCTCTGGTGGTCAGTGTGCATAATACCAACTGGTTGAAAGGTTGAAAGAATGGTCGGACACTTAGCATTTAGGCTTTTATTATATAGGATAGGCATGAGTCAAATTCTGATTGGACTGGAATTTTGCAGTAAACAGAACAAATTCCATGCTCTCATGGAGTTTATATTCTAGTAAACAATTAAATTCTAGTAAACACATTAAATGGTGATAAGTGGAATGAATTTTTAAAAAATCTTTATTGTTGAAAGTATTACCTAGGTTCTCCTTTTCCCCCCATTAACCTCTTCCAGCCCACTCTCACCCTCCCCCAATTCCAACCCAGTGCAATTTTAAAAAGCAGAGTAAGGATAAAGAATAATGGTGATGCCGGGACCGTTTTGGCTCAGTGGCTAGAGCGTCAGCCTGAGGACTGAAAGGTCCCGGGTTTGATTCTGGGCAAGGGCATGTACCTTGGTTGCGGGTACATCCCCAGTAGGGGGTGTGCAAGAGGCAGCTGATCGATGATTCTCTCTCATCGATGTTTCTAACTCTCTATCTCTCTTTTACTCTCTGTGAAAAATAAATAAAATATATTTTTTTAAAAAGAATAATGGTGACATGGTTGTAGAGAGCTATTTTATTTTTTAAATAATAGTTTTATTAACTCCAGAGAGAAAGGGAGAAGCAGAGAGAAATAAAAAAAAAATCAATGATGAGAGAGAATCATTGATTGGCTGCCTCTTGCACATCCCACACGGGGGATTGAGCCTGCAACCCAGGCATGTGCCTCGATCAAGAATCAAACCATGATCTTCTGATTCATAGGTCTATGCTCAACCACTATACCATGCTGGCTGGGCATAAAGTGAGCTATTGTAGATGGGATAGACAAGGAAGGCCTCTATGTTGAGGGCATTGGAACAGACACCTGAATGAAGTGGGAGAGTGATTGATCCACATGGCTTTCCAGACCTGAATAGTGCAGAAATGGGCACTGTGACTGGACCATCCCAGAAGCAGCAACAAGGCCAGTGTGGCTGGAGCAGGATGAACAGGCAAGAGGGAATGGTAAGAGATCACGTAGCTTGAAGCAGACCACATTGGGACTTGTGGTCCATGGTGAGGACTTACAACTTTATCTTAGTGAAATGGGAAACTACTGGGCAGTTTGGAACAGAGGCATGATACGATCCAACTGATGTTTTGAATATCTGGCTGCTAAGTAGGGAACTTATGATGAAAATGCAACTGTGGAAGTAAGATTATGAGAAGGTTCTTGCTCTTCTCTAGACAGGATGTGATAGTGGTTTGGAACACTACCAGAAAGATATTATAGGAATTAGGGAAAAGGGACTTAATTCTGGAGATATTTTGAAGGGAAAGACAATAGGATCCATTGAAGGAGATGTGGAGGGTAAGCAAAATAGAGGGGTCAAGAATAATTCCAAGAATTCTGGTCTGAGAAATTATTTAAAAACATATTTTTATTAATTTCAGACAGGAAGGGAAGGGAGAGGGAGAAAGGGATAAAAACATCAATGATGAGAGAGAATCATTGATCAGCTGCCTCTTGCACGCCCCCTACTGGGGTTCGAGCCCACAACCCAGGCATGTGCCCTGATGGGGAATCCAACCTTGACTTCCTGGTACATAGGTTGATGCTCACCACTGAGCCACTCAGCCCAGAGAAATGGGCATCTTGAGAAATGCAGTTTGGAACTATAGCACCAGAATCAACATACTGTTCTGTTATCACAAAGGAGGCAGTAACTAAAAAGACTGAGTTAGGCAGGTAACCCTTCAGAATGGATGAAAAGAATCATTCTCACATTTCATAGTGCTTTCGAAAATTTTGCACACCAGAGTTTACAATGCTAATACTTTAAAAACAACTATTTGCTATTAATTTTGTTCAAATTGCTCTTTTTTTTCCGAATTGTTTGAATAGGATCATAATTAAAGCAAAACACAGCATTCACTCCTGGGGCCATCTGAACACACACCTCCACATCCTCAATCGCCATCCTCAAGTGTGGCCCTTACTAGGAAACTTCTGTAGATTTCCATATAACTCAAGGATTCCTTTGTCATATTTCTTTAGCACATACACTGTATTATTAGCACCTATACTTCTAACAGATCAAATGGACAGGTCCAATTATCTTTGAATACCCCGTAGCAAACTCAGGACTTGGCATTCAATACAAAATGGGGAGAAAGTGCAGTGGGGTGCTTCTCCTTTTTCCATGTCCCGCAAAAAAAGGGAGAAAGACAGGTTCCTGAGTGGAGGAGCTGGGGATTAAGAAATAAAAGAAAGAAAGAGACAAGAGGCAGAAATAGATTATTCAAGCTGGGTGCTGGGTGGATGCTGTCACTCTGATGGAGGGACAGTCAACACCCACCACAGACAACACAGCACATTTATTGATTTCCAGAGGGGGGGTTGAGGTCAAAGAAGTTTTGGGTGTGCGTAGGTCCTATTCATTCCTCATTCCTGATATTTAGCATAGCAAGACCTGGGTAAATCAAGGTCCTAGTCATTTCTCATTCCAAGCACATGAATAAAGATAAGAAATCAGTACTGATAACAGTCTCCCACATTTTGGGAGGCTGTTTTGGGGGACGGCCATGCCAGTCACCTCAGACTCAGCTGACATTAATTTAAAGGTCATCCATGTGCATTCCCAAAGGGCCCTCTACAAGAAAGATAGAGAAGGAAGGTGGGGGCATCTGGAATGTATTGTCTCTCTACTACCTGGGGATTATTTTATTGTAACAGGTCCACTTTGGTTAAGTTCAATTAAAAACAAAATCCCCTCCTGTGGATATTTTTCCATCGATTTTTAGAGAACTTGGAAGAGAGGGGAAAGACAGAGGGAGAAACATCAATTTGAGAGACACATGGATAATGTTGCCTCCCACACTCGCCCAGCCCTGACTAGGGCTAGGGAATCAAGATTGAACCAAAGTATATGCCCTTGACCAGAATTGAGTCCTGGACCCTTAAGTCTAAGGGCTGCTGTTCTATCCACTGAACAAAACCAGCTACAGCACTTAAGTTCAATCTTGAGCCATTGAACCAAGTGAGATGTAGGTGTACTCCATAAATGTTGTCTAGTGTGACCAACTGGGAAATCAGAACATGATGACTTCTAGAACTATCTTAACATCTTCACTCTCTTGCAATTGTATTAAGACTAGCATTACAGACTAGAGCTGCTCAATGAACTTTCTCTAAGAATGGAAAGGTTCTGCATCTGTGTTGTCAAAAAGTAGCCACAAGCTACATACAGCTATGGAACATTGAAAAGTGACTTGTGTGACCAAGGCACAGATTTATAATTTAATTAATTTAAATTTAAGTAGCCACATGTTGCTAGTGACTGGGTAGTGCAGACTCTTAATATTGAAAGTTATATTTTTTAATTTCTTCACTTTACAGATGGAGGAACTCAGCCTTATAGAAGCAACGTAATTCCCCCAACTTCCTAATTCCTTGTATGAAACATGTTTCTGATTTTGTCATTAGTCATTCTTAATATGACCTTTATGTTGAAACCTACTTTTTCCATAGAAACTTTAAATTTTCAGATAGACCAAATTTTCAGACTAGCAAAAATAATAAACCACTTAAAAGGAAAGAAAAAAAAACCCCAAAACTTTAAGTGCCACTATATTTAGAAAAATGTGATTTTTTTTTCTCAATAGGGAATTAAAAAAATTACAATGATTATAAAAAAGTACATACTATGGCACATCTGATGAACAACTTTCTTAAGTGGTATCATTTGTTGAAACTCAGAATTAGCTGCATATACCACTACTCCAGGAGTAAACTGAATAATTGAACAGAGAACTCAGTTTCTGCTACTTTACATAGATAATAATGAAGTGGGGACACATAGAATAAATGAAAAATGACTGACTATATAAAATATCACACCTACCTCCAAAAGCACCTCCATGTTCTGTACAAATATTGTAGGGGGGACAAAGCATTTGAGTTGTATGAATAGGTGATGGTGATTGGGCAGGAGTGGTAGTTGGGAATTATGTCTCTTCTCCTGTAATAATAAACACAATTCTTGTGAAGCTACTGTGTGCCAGACCCTATAGCCTATAGAACATTCTTTTTAATAGTGTAAACTCTATTCCCCTTTGGACTTTTCTCACATTTTCACCTGATAAATCTCCAACCATACATGAACATCTACCTTCTCTCTCTTGCAGCTGGGATGCTTCACCCCAGGGGGAAATCTCACTGGGGGACAGACTGGCTACAGATGTAAGGTTACCAGTCTCAAATCACTACCTGCTACTCTGGGGAGTTGCCTTTCCCTCTCCTCACAGTCCAGCACCCTACCTCTGCCCATCACCCTCTATAAATGACCTCTTCTCCAGTCTTGCTGAGAGCAGAATTTAAAGTACTTCCAGTATTTACTAGTGAAGGTTGGGTAAAATAGATTAAACCCACTGGGGTTTCTCATCAGATGAGAAACTTCTCAGTAGACACTCTGTGTCGACAAACCTATTGACATTGGCCCCAATTTTCTCTTCTTGTTACAATTGGGACATGACTTTCCCCACATCTAAGTTCATTTCCTCCGCCCTTTTCAGTGACCTTATGCTCTTTCTTAGTCTCTGTCACTTCTCTCTTTTTTTAAACTTGATCTTTCCCATCAGTATTTAAACATCCTTATGCCTCTAATTTGTTTGAAAAGATACAAAAACAACCTTGCCTCCATACCACATACTCCCCAGCTACCAGCCTAACTATCTTTCTCTCCACAAACATACTTTTTGGAGGTGCATTTAATTTCTTTACTTTATCTTCCTGTCTCAGATCCCTCCAATCTTGTGTATACCAACCACTCCATAGCAATGGTGCTGAATTCACCAGTGACCTAGGTGGGTAACCTCATGGGCCATTGGCAGTCTCATGTCTTTTTATTCAGCATCCGGCGTGGTTGACTGTGCCACATTCTTGTCGGCACCTGTATCACACATTGTCCTGGTTTCCTCTTATCCTTTAGGTTTCTCCTTCTTTGTCTCCCCAGTGGGTTCAATCTATTTTTATCCAACCTTTAAATACTGAAAGCTCTTAAGGCTCAGTTCCAGGGCCTCTCCTACTCGCACTCTTCTTTGCTCTCTTGGGTCCATTATACTATTTAGTTATCCTGATGACCCTCAAATTTATATTTCTAGGCATCTCTTTTGAGTTCAAGTCTTATACATGCAACTATCCACCTGCCATCTCCATTTGGATGTTTCCAAAGGTTGAGATCTTCTCTGACAATCTTGCCTTGCTTCCTGTGTTCTCAACACTGACTAATCAGACCACAAGACCGATTCACTCAAAATCATGGGGCTCATCCTCGGCCCTGCATCTATCTCTCCTTACTAATCAGTTAATCCTATTAGTCTACCCTCCACGTGGCTCTGGAATCTGGCCAATTCTTCCATCTGTGCTATTACTGCCCCACTCAAATCCCTTGCTACTCAAGTGTGGCCCATGACCAGGAGTACCATATTCACCTTGGAGCTTGTTAGAAATACAGTGTCTCAGGCCCCACCCCAGACCTACTGAATCAAAATCTACATTTAGTAAGAACCCCAGGTGGTTTGTGTGCATGTGAAAACATGTTACCCACCCACCCCCACCTGAATTCCTTGTTTCGACTTTTGCCTCTTCCAACAGAGTCTCCACACGGTGAACCAAATCATGTCACTCACATACTAACAGCCTCTCAATAGCTTCCCATTTTTCTTAAAATAGAGTACAGCCTGTCTAGTTTTCCTTTTATATGCTATGATCCAAGATACTGTTGTCCTTCCATTGTCTAACTTTCATCTTTATTGTATCTCCTCTAAGACAAGAAATATTTGTCAGCTTTAGTTTTTAAAAAGAAACTTAAATCAAGAAATATTTTATCTAATTTTGTTCTTTTGTTTGAATGTTATCTTTGCATTGCAAATGGGACTGTTTCTCAGTTCATGTAATTAGATAATTTATATATTAAATGCACATAAAGAGTCCTCAAGTATTAAAGAAGTGGTTTTCTTTGCAAAATGCCATATATTATGCTCTGAAAGCTTGAAGTAAATCCTATTGGGTGAACAAGATTAAAATCTGAAGGTCATAAGCATGGAAAATAAAACTCATTAATTATATTTATTTTTTTTATGCGGAAGGCAGCATCCTGGTCACGAGGGCCACTTCTTTGAAAGAACATCATCTGATTTATCCAAATATGTTAAAAACAGGTTCTGCCCTCTGTTTCAATTCCCATGTCAAATGCCACTGTGGAAAAAGTTTTTGTTGTCATGGGTAACCTTCAGACCTCTGAAAACAAAAGCACTACTGTTGAGTCATAAAATGCAATTAAAAAAATAATCCCTCTTACTTGTTCAAATATAAGAGAAGAGTTTGGGAATAGAAATATTTCATAAGGCTATGGATTCTAACTCATAATATAATATGCAGTATATATTCTCTTTGAAAGCTCTCTACACCTCATAACATGCAATGGGGAATGAGATGCTGCTGATAAACTTGAACTGAGCTCTCTGAAATGTGGGCTGCAGTCCTCAGGCAGCCCTGCTTTCAGGTAGCAAAATCCCATATGCTGCCAGGAAGACAGAGGGGAACTTTTCTGAATCATTTGAAGAGCTGGATGGCGATTGTTGGTGTTGATATAGGGAGAGCCATGAGCAAAAGCAAGATTTCTTAAGAACACCAAAGTAGGGACTGCAGAACCTGGAGCTTGGAGGTGGGCTTGAAAGGACCAAACTTGGGGGAGAGAAGGAGGAGGATCATAAAACCCAAAGCAGCTAATTGGAAGAAGCCAGCTACACGGTACCACGTATTGCACACTTCCATTTGTATGAAACATTCACAATAAGCAAGTCCATAGAGACGGGAAGTAGATCATTGATTGCCAAGGCTGGGGGAGAGGAATGGAGAGGTTGTAAGTTAAAGGCTAATGGGTCCAGGGTTCCCCTTTGGCACAATGAAAATACTATAAAATTGTAGTAGTGATTACACAACTCTGTAAATGGTTGAATTGTATAGCGTGTGAATTGTATCTCAAGAGAGCTGTTAAAAAATAAATTAAAATAAATTCTAAAATCTACTTCCCTCCCTCTAAAAAAAGATGAGGAAGAAAATGGGTAAGGTATTGAGCAATAATAGTGATGATTATTTCATATGATTATATATAACTATTTATAGATTTTTTCCCCCTAAGTTAGCTTTCAACCAATGATTTCCAGCTATATAAAAGGAACATTTCACTTCTCATATACCACCCCCAATATGTGCGCACATACTCTTTTCTCCCACATTTCTCCCATTATAGCTGTATTGCAATTTTTAGTAAGATCAATATTTAGCACTGACAATTCTTCAAGTTGTATCTCCAACAGAGTTCCTTCCAGAGTATGAACAATATCTAAGTGCATAATAAATATCTATACTTTACTATTTAATACACACCTCAAACTTAATTTGTCCCAATCCGAGCTCCTAATACTGTCCAAAACTTTCTCCTCTCACTGCCTTTCCCTTCCATGCTATGGTCCCAGTTGCTCAAGCCACCAACCCCAGAGGCATCTTTGCCTTCACTCTAACTCTCCCATCTTTAACCTTGCCTTCAATATACATTCACAATCTGACTTCTTCTCACCACCTTCTTAATACCCCCTGGTCCATCATTTCTTCCTTGAATTGCTGCAGTGGCCTGGCAGTTGGTTTTTCCACTTTTGTCCTTGGTCCTATCAGCGTGCTCTCAACAGAGTGATCCATTTTAAATAAAAGCAAATCATGCCACTCTTCTGCACCCAAGCCTCCAGTGGCTCCCTTACACTGCAGGGACATCAGCGGTTATGAGGTTCCTGAACCAATAAATGCAATTGGCCTCTGGCTGGTCTCTTACCATAGCACACAAGTCTAATGCCTAGGATCCATAGTTTTCTGGAAGAGTTAGGAAAGGTAAAACTCCACTTAAAACATCAACCACACACACACACACACACACACACAAAAAAAATAATAATAAATAAATAAATAAATAAATAAATAAATAAATAAATAAAACAACTCAGCCTGTGCCTGTTAAGCTTATATCACTCTCCAATGAAGCATTTTCCACGCTGGTAAGCAGAAGTCCTCGCCATTGCCCTGCGCATGGGATGGGGACTCAATTTTTCTACCCAGTCTAAACTCCTCTAAAGCAAATCTATCTCGGACTTCCTTCATGGGGAAGGGTGGGTGTACCCACTCATTCTTCCTGAACTTTTCATATATACAATCCTCTCTGGTTCCTTACACAAAGCACATGCAGCCTTTCCAGGGTCAAACAAGACTTTGCAAGAACAGACTGAGACATCTACTGGGGCCAATCTTGGAATGTCTTAACAATGTTTCTTTCTGTTTTCAAAAGGCCTTCTCCTTTATTAGCATGACATTCTTGATCCTGTGTTTGTTTCATCCATCCACAATAATTGTCTTAATCTGTGAAATTCAAGTATGTTATCTGGAAAGCCATGTCATTAGGAACTGACAAATAGAATTTCCTCCATGGATTACAGATGCAGCCCTGGAAGGATTCATAGAAAGTTTGTCATAAGCTGGTTTAGGAAGCATGCTTAGTAAAATACTCATTTTTGAGCCTTTTGTTTCTCTGAAATGCTGGGAAGGGCATGGTGGCTAAACCGTTTCCTTTTGCTGAGCCGATTAGAGACTCTCCTTGCAGTGAAGGAGGGTCTACAGGGGAGGCCTTCCTCTCTAGGTCTTTTGTAGTTAAGCTTTCTCAGTCCTGGCCCTACTCACCCATCTCCATTGATTCACTCAGTCTCCTGGGGATTCAATCTGACTTCCTTTTCTCCTCAAGTCTTTTACCAAGTATCTATCTCTTAGAGCTCTTCTTCTAAACCCACTTCAGTTCCTTTAGCTTTCTTTTTCCTTGCTGTCCATCATTCTCTTACAAATATTTACTAAACACCTGCTATGCTTTTATCAGACTCCATCTCTGCACTGGTGAAAATCACAAGAGCAAGGCAAGTGGATGGAAAAATGCCAAGAAAATCCTATATACTCACACACAGATGTATTCCAACTACATTGCTGAGGTTGAAATGTATTTTCCGGGAAGTGTGGGGGTGGGACTTTCCAGTCCCCAAGTTAGAGAACACCACAGTATAGTTATCCTTGAATACTTTTGGTTTTCATCTCTCTTATTTGCCTGTGTGCTTCTAAATAACACGTGGAAGTTGCATCCTGATGTTGCATTCACCTGGGAAACAGAGCCTGGGGCAAGGGCTTGCATCTGAGCAGTTTACAGGGGCCCATGGCAGTGAACAGGAGCAAGGGTCAGGCAGAGTGCAACAGGGGATCAGTGAGACCCAGCACAGGTGCACCATGATGATCAGCACTGTGAGTAACTGGGGTTCAATTCTTTAAGGAGCCATGTAGAACATGCCTCAGAATTGCCTGCCCATGAATAGAAGGGTGACATTTTTATTTCAGCTCCCCATTTCCTAGTGCATGAGTGCCACATGCATGCTGGAGAAGTCCCAGATGTATGGTGCAGCTGAGGCAAGCTGCTGTCAGATGATAAGGGCTAAAAGCAGGTTGCTGAAGCAATGCAATGGTTAGAGAAAAGGTGGGAAGCAAAGATGTCCAATACAACTACTATTTTCTTTTTCTCTTTTTAAACAAGAATCTTTATAGCAGTTTCATTACAATAGCCAAAACCTCAAAGCAACCCAAAAGTCCATTAACAGGAGAATGAATAAACAAATCATGGCATATTCATCCAACACAATCCTACTCAATGACAAGAAAGAATGGAGCATTGATACAGGCAACATGAGTGAAATCAATCTATGGGTGTGGATCAGAACACTGGCTGTCTCTGGTGGGAAATGAAGATTAATTGCAAAAAAAAAAGCCTGAGAGAATTTATAAAGTGATAGAAATGATCCATTTCTTGATAAGGGTAGGATTGCATGGATTTATGCATTCATCAAAAATCATTGCATTTGTGCCCTGACTAGCATGGGTCAGTGGTTAGAACATTGGCCCACATACTCGAGGGTCGTGGGTTTGATTACCGATCAAGGGCACATATCTGGGTTGTAAGTTCAATCCCTGGCCCCAGTTGGGGCATATACAGAGGCAGCCAAATGATGTGTCTCTTTCACATCAATGTTTCTCTCTCTCTCCCTCCCTTCTACTCTCTCTAAAAGTTAATGAAAAATTATCCTCAGGTGAGGATTAACAACAACCAAAACCTCCCCAAAACATACTGCATTGTATGTTTAAGATGTGTACATTTCACTGCATGTAAATTTTACCAAAAGAAAAACAAAAACAAACCCAACAAAGAAATATTTAACTCTAGCTGGTGGATTTACCTCTCACAGTGGTATAGGTTAGTAATTCTAACATTGCTTTCTGTATACTCAGGTCTTGAGCAAATGAATTGGATATGCTTAGGATAACGAGAGCTAGTTTTCTCACTGTTGGAGAAAGGAATTATAAACATGGACAGAAGGAAGATTAGAATGTGCCCTGTGGTGTAGGTTTGGAACTGGAGGTATCCATACAGACTCATAGTTTGAGATAGATAGATAGATAGATAGATAGATAGATAGATAGAAAGAAATATACCTTCATGTGTGTGTATGGTATGTGAGGTTGCATACACATATACACACACAAATATATGCACTCACAAACATTTCCTAACTCTGTCTGCTGAGAGGGCCCAGAAGCAATGATGCACCAGGAATAATGAGCACATGGAGAGCCCAGATCTTGGTTTCCAAACATCACTCTCTAATAAAAGGAACCAAGGTTCTTTGGAAAAAGGGTTGACGCCAGGGCTAGGGCAGAGAAAGTACAGAACGACCCTGAAACATCTTGTACCATTAAGTAAGAAAGTGGCTTAAATACTAATGGGGAGATATCAAGGGAACAGAGGAACCAAGCGGAAGGAGCTCCCAGTGATTAAATGTGGGGCAATCTGAGCATCAAGATAAACAGTGATTGTGATGGAAGCTTGTTGTCATGGAACCCATGACAAATTAAATTGAAAAGGATGTTGATAAACTAACAGAATTAATAAATGAAGCAGGGAAGGCAGCCGTTGGAGACCATGTCCAACTCAAGAGAGTACTGTTAATGCCTTGATAAATAGCATCCTTCCACTGGACGGCAGGAATGCCAACTATCCAAGTATGCACAAGTGCTGCCAACTTACCAAGAGCTTCAGGGTAGCCAGCCAGACTTCTGCACAGCACCTGACTTAGAATCTTGTGTCAATTCTCATCAAATGAGATCTTTCAACCCTCCAGTCTGCCAGGCTGGAGGGAAGTTATAATAATTCTGTTGTTATTGAGGTTTCGCTCTTTCCCAGATTCTCAACAGAAGTCTGAAATTCTATGTGGTGCAGAAAACTTGCAAGTCCACTCTCCTGGTATTTGTGCCCTCATCTCCTTTTTCTAATCTCATCATGATCTCTTTAAGCCTCTGCTTCCTGGAACCCTTGTAGTTAGGGCCTGGCTTTTTTAAGCCTTCCCCAAATCTCAACTCTTCCGTTGGGGAAGCAGGGAGCAAAGCCCAAAGGCTGAAAGAACCCCCTGCTTCCCTGCCCTTGCCTCTAAGATGCTCCTCTCCCCATGGGTGTCTTCAAAGGAAGAGAGCACGGTTTTGCTTTAGAGCTCTAGTTTGGGGGAAATAAAGGCCAAGAGGAAAAGCATCTGTTGAGTAATTTTATTTTTAGCACAGTAACCTCCAACTTCCTCTGAAGCACAGGGTTAATGGCAGAGGTGAGAGGGCACAAAGGTCCTACCCAGCTTGGGGGGTTGGGGGGATGTGTCAGAAGAGACACCCCAATAAATCATCTTATCACCTATGCTATGTGTACGTGACCAGACCCTGTATTGTGGGTAAAATGGAAACCAATGACTTGTGCTTTAATCACGCCTAAGAATCAAGAGAGAATTATTGATAGTATTTTAAGACCAGTTTTCAGTTCATTGGGGGAAACTTGTGATCTACCAGTCTTTCGTCAAGAATCCTGACTTGGTCCAAACTCCTGTCATGTAGGACACCCAGTATCATCTTGTTAAGGGTGGTTACCCAGCTCCTGCTCCTTTTGTAAAGGCAAAAGGAAACAGCTGCCTCCCAGGACAAACGATGTCTTTTCTGAACAGCTCTCACTTAAGGGCACTTTCTGCCTCCTGAGCTTCTTTTCACTGATCTAGCTTCCACCCTTTGGTGCTACCCTATATTTGTCTGGTTTACTAGCAGTGGTTACAGGGACATAATTTTAAAGTTTTTGCAGGACTCTGGGGAATAATCTGCTTGGGCCTGGAGTCTTCAACTCATTTTAAACATCTAGATCTCTTAACTCATCCTCTATCTAGGACTTTGTATTCTCTTAAAGATATCTGTTCTCCCCACTCCAGTTGAAAAATTCCTCACTAGAAAAAGCTAAATTAAAATTAAGTATCTCTTTCTTTTTTCAATTTAACATTATTTTCATTATAAAACCTAAGGAAGTTCATATTTAAAAAATTTTAAAAATATATATATTTTTTATTGATTTCAGAGAGAAAGGGAGAAGGAAAGAGAAATATCAATGATGAGAATCACTGATAGGCTGCCTCCTGCACACCCCCTACTGGGGATGGAGCCTGCAACCTGGGCATGTGCTCTTGACTGGAATTAAACCTGGGACCCCTTAGTCTCTGCAAGCTGATGTTCTATTCACTGAATCAAAACGGCTAGGGTGGAAGTTCATATATATATATATATATATATATATATATATATATATATATATATATATTATTTAAATGGGGGGGAAAAGATAGAAGAAAAAGAAAAGAGAAGAAAAAGTTGCCTATTATTCAATACCCAGATCTCTCTCTCTTTTAAATGAATAAATATAAGCCTTGTTATACATTTCCAAATATCCCACTGGCTGTACTGTTTTGAATTTGCTTTCTCTATTTGCAAAGTTCTGCATTCTCATACTATTCATTTGCCATTAAAACCCAGTCTCAAGCAGTGAGTTACACGTTTGTGATTCTTTTTATTTCAAATACATCTATTTTTAAGCTTCTGAATACTTTGTTCTTTGTGTTCTTGGAGCTGCTTTTTTGTTCCATAGCTTTGATGGACTTGATTCCATATGCATCCTGTTGTCTTGTGCATACAATGACCTACAATCTGCCCATATTGGTGTCACTCATGTGCAACCTGACTTTCTTTAGATGGTCTCCCATTTCTTCCTCAAGAAGAGGATATCACTGGTCATTGCTTGTTTGGAATTTTGCTTTTGGTGAGCCCTCATTCCTCTTGAGCCAACTAGGCTTTTAGAGCCTCTGGCTGTGGAGTAAGATCTATATTATCCATCTGGACATTTTTTTAAATTTATATTTTATTGATTTTTTTTGCCCCCCTCCCTTCCTCTCCCATCCCCTCCCTCCCCAGAGTTTTATGTCCATTGGTTGTACTTATATGCATGTATACAAGTCCTTTGGTTGATCTATTATCTCCCCCAGATCCTCCTCCCCTCCTCGCTGTAATTTGACAGTCTGCTTGTTGCTTTACTGTCTCTATATCTATCTTTTGGTTCATCAGTTTATAGTGTCATCTGGACATTTTTGACATCAGCTTTTTTTAAGTCTAGGGTATGAGGGTCACTGAGCCCAGATCAGGGGATCCAAAGCAGAGAACTTGTTGTTCTGTCTACCCTTCTGCCCCAACATATCACACACACACACACACACACACACACACACACACACACACACACACACGTAGGCATTAAGGCCCTTTACTCAGCAGTTGACCTAGGGACCATCCTTGGTTTTGTGACCACAGTCAGTTGGACTTGGGTAGAAACGCCTGGCCAAACACACCTGTATATTCTCTTTCCTGGGAAGAGGAAACCAGGATGCAGGGACTATCAGTCTCTTACAGGCACTTGCATGGGAAGTGGTAGGAAGCAGAGCCTGGAACAGTCACCTCTTGCCCAGATGCACGCACACAGCAGAGAAAACTGGGAGGGAGGGAGGGAGACAGAGAGGGAGAGAGAGAGAGAGAGAGAGAGAGAGAGAGAGAGAGAGAGAGAGAGAGAGAGAGAGAGAGAGAATACAGACAGAGCAGGCACATGGAAGGGAGCAGAAATAGTTTCCCTGCCCCAAACCCCTTGAATTCCCCTTACTAGTTCTGTGAATTCCCCTTACTAGCTCTCTGCAAGCCTTGTTGCTCACCACCTTCACTAGTGACTTTTTGAGGATTGCCCAGGGTGCTGAAGCCTTCCTACCCATAGGGAGAGTTAAAGCCCCTGGGGGGGGGGGGGGGGGGAGGGTGTTCCTCTTATGCCCTTCCTTCCCTCTACCCACGGACTATAATCATCAACTAATCAGTATCCAAGTATAGAAGTCCAACTTCATTGATTGAGGCAGAACAAATCTGAGGTCTAATTTGCAATCCTGAGCTCCCCATTCCCCAGCCCTAACTAACACCTAAACCCTTGGTGGTTGGAAGACCCTGATGCACAATAAATAGAAACCAGGCAGCCAGAGAAATAGTTTGGGGCCTCAGGCCTAAGAGATTGCTAGTTCCTGCTTTGGGTCCCTCATGAGTCCCAAAGATTTCCCCTCTGTTGGTTCTGTGGCCTGCTCCTGAATTTTTGACTCACTTCCCCTCTAAGCTTGAACCAGCCAGTTTCTCCGACTTGTTACCCCAAAGACCCTCTCCAGGCACCCAGCATCTGCTCCCTGGCAGAGGCACTGTTCTCCAGATCAACTTGATTGATTATTTTATTTCCAATTTGTCAGCATCAGGGAATGAAATTATCAGCAAGACAAGTTTAGAATTTATCAGAGGCTCTGCTTTTACTGAAAAGTGGATGCTAGCAGAATTTCTAGACCTTTAAGTCACTCAATCACTGCTATTTTTGGCCATGTGTATGCTTTTAGATATGTTTTTAGACCCTGAAAGGCTAAATATACATTATATTATTAAAGAAATATATACTTTTAATATATGTAAATAATACAGATAAATATTTGTATCTGTGTCATATTTGTCCTAAAACAAAATTTTTACTGTAACTAACAGCTGTAAAATATTATTTTAATGGAAAGTTCATGTCCTTTGCCCTGTTAACCAAAAGTCTATTTCTAGAGTGGAAAAAACAAGCTCATGTTCCTTATTTGGTGTTTGTGTTTCTTCTACTATAGCCTGCCTCACAAAGATATTTTTGTTGCTGACACAGAGTTCTTTTACTTTTTTTTCTTTAAGGTTCTTTCATAAAAGCCATGGACTTCTCTACATATTAGTTATCAAATTCCTCCTCACTGTGATGAAACTAATATTGATTAATAGACGTTTCTGCCAATGGATTGCTTCCATTGCACTGAGAACACAAACAACAATTTAAAAATAAAAAGTCTGGAAGAAGAGAGGGAAATAACTATGGATCTTCTAGAGGTCATGTCTCCACCAGGTCACCAACCCACCCGCTTCCCCCTGGTGAAATAATAACCTGGATGTAAAACACCTCGACAGTTCCTTTCAATACTCAAAAGGGAGATGTTGGAAGGAAATGGTAGCCACACATTGATTTGGAGAAGCACAGAACTGAAACTTAGTGCTGATTCATTGTTAAATGCTTTTCTTTTCTTTTCTTTTTTCTTTTTTTTAAATATATTTTATTTATTTTTTACAGAGAGGAAGAGAGATGGATAGAGAGTTAGAAACATAGATGGGAGAGAAACATAGATGCGATCAGCTGCCTCTTGCACACCCCCTACTGGGGATGTGCCCCCAGCCAAGCTACATGCCCTTGACCGGAATCAAACCCGGGACCTTTCAGTCCACAGGCCGATGCTCTATCCACTGAGCAAAAACGGTTTCGGCTCAATGCTTTTCTTTTTGCATCATCTTTTAAGGCTGGGTTTATTTCTGTGTTCTTCCAAAACTTGGTTGCTTCTTTTAATTCCCTGATCACCTTCTACCTTTAGACATACCTGAGCAATGCTTAGGGACTCCAGACGTTTTCAGCCAGCACTTCCACTATGTGTGTAATGAAATAATAACTGCTAACATTTAGTGATGCTTAATAAGTGCCAGGCATAATTGAATTTAATATTCACAAAGCTCCAAGACAGAGGTAACACTGATATCATTAAATCAATGGGGTTTTTGTTTGTTTTTCCCCACAAACATCTCAAAGTCCAGATTGATCTTACAAGTGATGATATTTTACAATCAGTATTGACTGGCAGTGTACATAGACTTGGTCATATTCCATTGATCTATATGTCTGTTCTTATGTCAGTACCAGGCTGTTTTGAGAACAGTGGCTTTGTAATACAGCTTGAAGTCTGGTATTGAGATCCCTCCTACTTTACTCTTCTTTCTCAGGATTGCTGTGGCTATTCGGGGTCTTTTATTGTTCCAAATGAACTTTTGGAGAGTTCTTTCTAGGTCAGTGAAATATGCCGTTGGTATTTTAATGGGGAGTGCATTGAACCTATAGATTGCTTTAGGAAGTATGGACATTTTGATGATGTTGATTCTACCAATCCATGAACATGGTTATTATATAACATTAATTTTTTTCCCTGATTTCTAAAGTAAGTCATGCAAAATTTTTTTTGAAAAATTCATGAGAAAATAGTAGCCACTATTAATGCTCTGGTACACATACATTTTCAAGTTTTGAATGAGGTGGCTTTGTAATTTTTATCTTTAGACTTAGTATATTTCATAAATACCTTTCCCTATATTAAACATCTAAAATATAGTATTCTATCATGCAAACATCGTCCTTTTGAAACACTTAAAACTTGTAGAAAGGCAAAGGATGCTTTACTATATATATATATATAATAGTATATATAGCACATATATAGTATATATAGCACATATGTAGTATATATACACTATATATATATCTATATCTATCTATCTATCTATCTATCTATCTATCTATCTAGTTCTAAATAGACAAAGGGATTTCCTTAGATAAAACTTAAATGTAGCTGATTTTTTAAATGAGAAGATGGAGCATTGTTTTCTGAGCATCCCCTTGAGATCCTCCTTTCCTGCCTCTTCCCAACCTCCCTATCAAAGGCATATATATATATATATATATATATATATATATATATAAAATATATTTTATTGATATTTTACAGAGAGGAAGGGAGAGAGATAGAGAGCTAGAAACGCCGATGAGAGAGATACATCGACCAGCTGCCTCTTGCACACCCCCTACCGGGGATGTGCCTGCAACTAATGTACATGCCCTTGACCGGAATCGAACCTGGGACCCTTCAGTCCGCAGACCGACGCTCTACCACTGAGCCAAACTGGCTTCGGCCTCTTTTTTATATTTTATTACTTGAAATATGATGTACGTCCTACGCCTGATGAAACCAAGTCCACAAATTGGGTGGCTTAGAACAACAGAAACTTATTCTCTTACAGCTCTGGAAGCTAGAAGCTCAAAGTCAAGGTGTTGGCAGGGCCTGTCCACTCTGAAAACTCTAGGGGAGATGCTGCCTTCCCTCTCGGAGCTTCTGGGGCTGCATAAGCCCTTGGTGCCCTTTGGCTCATAGAGGCATCACTCCCAGGCCTGCCTCCATCTTACCAATGCCGGCTTCCCCAGGTGTCTCTCTGGACCTTCACGGGCTTCTCCCTACTGTGTCTTTTCTTCTTTTAAAATCAGCAGTCCTGTTGGATTTAGGGCCCACCTACTTCAGTAAGACTTCACTGATAGATTAAATAGAGAATTCACCTTTTCTTTATTTTACCATTAATGTGGTTAAACTATGACTAATATAAACTTCACGATTTTAACAATATTTTTTTGTGTACAATAGCATCAAGTATATTCACATTGTTGTATCATCATCTACATGTTCTACTTTAGAACTCTCCATTAATTTAGGTATTCATTAGTTGCTTTCAGCATTTAAGTTTTTATTTTTAAATATTTTATTGATTTCAGAGAGGAAGGGAGAGGGAGAAAGAGATGGAAACATCAGTGATGAGAGAGAATCATCAAGCAGCTGCCTTCTACATGACATGTACTGGGGGTCAAGCTATAGAAACCCAGGCATGTGTCCTGACTAGGAATTGAACCATGACCTCCTGGTTCACAGGTTGATGCTCAACCACTGAGCCACACCAGCTGGGCTATGCTCTTTATTCCTATGTTTTGCCTTATTGCACTGGCTAGGACTTCTGGTGAAATATTAAAGAAAATGCAAAGCTTTTGTGGTTTGTTATATTTTTTGAGGTTGCATTTATCAATCTCATATGAATTTGGATTTTAAGAAATGAAAGAAAAGATTTTCTCACGAAAAACTATTTTACAAGTGTCCTTTTTAATGCTTTTTGGAAAAAAAAAAGAGGCTAGGGAAGCTCAGAGATAAGAGAGAAAAAGAGACATAAAGAGACATTACAGTAGTCTACGTATTTCTTTTTATAATGTTTGAGAATTGTAATGCAAAAACTTGAGTTATTTTGAAATTAATTTTTTATTAGTGGACTCTAATCACACACCACTCCTGAGACAGGATTATGTGGGTGAGAGCTGTTTAAGTGTCATATTACCAAGGGCACAAAAGGTATCCACACCCAATTTTAACACATGGGTCTGTTTATTGATGCAAAGTGAGATAAAATTCAAGTGGCCTGGCAACTTTAAGTATGATTTCAAGAATGACTGAAGGGGTGGAAGGAGGTGGCACAGGGTATAGGAGGATAAATGGTGATGGAAAAAAATTTAATTTAATTTAAAATTACTGGCCATTTCTTCTACCATGCAAGGAATGTGCCCCTCTTTTTTAATTCCTCTCCCTCCAGGTTATGATTTCTGTCCATTTTTTGGAGAAAATTAATAGATACCCTTTGCCTTGCTTTATAAGATTTAAGCTAAGCCTTGTGGACTTTAAGTTTATAATAAAACATGTGTATTTAGAGATATTGCTTAATAAAAGTGATTTTTCCTTGAGAAAAATTCTGTAATATAGTACTTTTCCTGTGAATTGAGAACATAAATCAGAATTAATTGTGAAAACTGTAAAATGTTACCACTCTATATCTGTGTGTATTAGGATTGTGGGTGATTGTTGCTTTCTTTTTTTAGGACTTGATATTTTCAAAAATTTCTATAATGAACATATATTTATAACTAGATAAAAAGTAAATAAACCACTTCAACCTGAAAATACAAATAAAATTATTAAATTGAAAGAAAAAAGAATGATTAATAAATATATGACAAGATTCTCATTCTTTTTTTAAAAAAAATTGTCTTCAGTACTCCTTTTTAAACAAAATATTTTATTGATTTTTTTACAGAGAAGAAGGGAGAGGGTTAGAGTTAGAAACACCGACTGATGAGAGAACATTGACCAGCTGCCTCCTGCACCCCCCCTATTGGGGATGTGCTGGCAACCAAGGAATCAAACCTGGGACACTTCAGTCCGAAGGCAGGTCTACACTCTATTCACCAAGCCAAACCAGTTAGGCAAGATTCTCATTCTTATTAAACATCATAAATGCAAATTCAAGCTCTAATGTGACACTGTTACATACTCAACACAATGATTAAAATGGAAAAAGACAAAAATATATTGAGAATTAGTCAGGCTATAGAACAACCAGAACATTCATGCACTGATATTAGGAGTGTA
Source organism: Pipistrellus kuhlii (assembly GCF_014108245.1). Lineage (NCBI taxonomy): Eukaryota > Metazoa > Chordata > Mammalia > Chiroptera > Vespertilionidae > Pipistrellus > Pipistrellus kuhlii. Next base: position 150,736,591 of record NW_023425529.1, read on the forward strand.
AATTGGCACAATCACTTTGAAAAATTGGTAATACTTACCAAACACTACCATGCATTTGGGCCATGCAAACCCAAGACCCACTAATTACAGTGTTAAATAGATGTCCAAGATAAGTGTATACATATGTTTGACAAAAGACATGTACAAGACTTCATAGCAGCACTATTGAAATTGTCTCAAATTGGAAGCTATCCAACTCTCCACTAACAATAACATGGACCATGAAATTATGGTATATTCACACTGATATATAGTATATGGTATAGTCACACTGATTCACAAAAATATAGTGAATCTCAAAAACGTAATGTCAAGTGAAAGAAGCTAGACGCAAATTAATACATATGGCCATTATGAATGAAGGGGTGATAGTATTTTTTTTGTACATAATGCTATTTGATAAACTTTCTGAAGTGGGGATTATTTGCTCAAATGACAGGATGTTCTTTAGATTTCTAATACACAGTTGGTAGGATTTAACTGACATTTCTCAAATTCAGAAACCAGAGCTCAGAGAAGTTAGTGATTCAGCTAGGGTTCCTAACTTCTGTCTTGGGCAATGTCTACTAATTGTTACAGACCCCAAACCTTAATCCTTGCAGCGTGGGAAACTAAATTAAAACCCACTGTGGAAACCAGCTGTGTCCGTGCTTCCTCGTAGACATACTGTTTCATTCTGATTGTCCTTCCCACAGAAAACGTCACGGGCATGCAATAAGGAAGGGGCGTGGTGAAAGGCCATTAGCTCTGGTCAGGGAGGCAGGAGGCCTGATGTTTCTCCCCAGCCCTGTCATCGCCTCTCCGGGTTATCTTGGCAGACCAGTCAGCATATCTGGATGACGGTCAAAGTATCCGTACAGTGAGAGCTCTGCATGCTTCCTAAGGTCACCTGTTTAAAGTCCTATGATTAGTGGAGTGCTGTGGACCCATCTGGATCATCAAAAGGAAGCTGCCTTCCTAAATGCCTGCTACTAAATGTCCTGCCACTGTTGAATCAATGGTTGCAAATTAGTCCACCTTTTTTTTTTTTTTTTTTTAAATATCTCCAGACACAGAAAGAGCACACATGTCTGTGTATTCTATATATGTTCATTAGAAAGTAGCACTGAGAATTTGAAGCTGGGTCTACTCAAGAGTTTCATGTGTGAGAAAAACATTTTTGTATGGCTAAGGATTAGAAGGAAAATGAAAAAAAAATGAAAGCTATTGGATTTGGTGACTAGCATAAGAGTAGAATTTTTCTTTTCCATTATCCTCAACGTTGTTCATGCAATGCCAACATCAACAATGATAATACTTCCTAAGATGATGGAGGGAACATTTTGGCTTTGAGAACTTTAAAAAAATAAAAGTCTTGTTCTTTAAAACGTTTTTTTCCACCCTGCTCAGTGGTTAGAGTATTGTGTAGAGTAGGGGTGTCGAACTCAATCAGAGAAGGGGCCAAAATCTAAAATCCAGCCTAAATCGTGGGCCGAATGGTTTACTGAACAGTCATAAACTGTCATTGTGATGGAAACGCAGCGGAGTGCAGTGATGACAGCGCAGTGCGGGCCACATTGCAAGGCCTGGCGGGACGGATTTGGCCCGAGGGCCTTGTGTTTGATACATGTGGTGTAGAGTATAGGTGTGCTTAGTGGTTAGAGTATTGGTCTGCACAGTGAAGAGTCCAGAGTTCAATTTCTGGTCAAGGGCACATATCTGGATTATAGGTTTGATCTCCAGCCCCGGTCAGTCAGGGTTCGTGTGGGAGATAACCAATTGCTGTGTCTCTCTCACATCAATGTTTCTCCCTCTCCCTTCTCTCTTTCTCTCTCTCTCCCCCCTTCTCTCCTCCTCCATCCCTCCCTTCCACTCTAGAAATCAACAAGGAAAATATTCTCAAGTGAGGATTAACAAAACAAATTCCCCCCCCCCCCCAAAAAAAAAAAAAATCCTGTTTAGTTGGAGTCACAATGAGTAAACATACTAGATGTGGGTAGCCTTCAGGGGTGGCCAGAATCTATGAAAAGGCAGTTTCCTGCACAAAGCTTATTTAATGGGTTCTGAGATAGAGGCAAGGGCCCATCTGAGTCCTCTGAATCAGGACACACCTGCTTACTCCAACACTTCCCTCAAACCAGTCTCTCCACAACTACCTGAAATGAGAGGCAATTAGTGTCGGCTGCTTTCCCTCCGGGCCTGCTCCCTGTGATTTTGAAAGCACAGGGTCCCCATTACATCCGTGCTTCTCAACCAGGGGTGGTTGGGTTCCCTACCCCCATACCCAGGAGCTTTTTTTTAATTTTTTTTATTTTATGGATTTTTTACAGAGAGGAAGGGAGAGAGATAGAGCGCTAGAAACATTGATGAGAGAGAAACATCTACCAGCTGCCTCTTGCACACCCCCTACCAGGGATGTGCCTGCAACCAATGTACATGCCCTTGACCGGAATCGAACCTGGGAACTTTGAGTCTGCAGACCGATGCTCTACCACTGAGCCAAACCGGCGTCGGCCATACCCAGGATCTTTATCCGTGTCTGGAGGTATTTCTGGTTGTCATCAACTAGGAAGTTGTTGGCTGTCTAGACTGGGTTGAGGCCAGGGATGCTGTTAAGCCTCCTACAATGCCCAAGACAGTTTCCCACAGCAAAGAAGAATCCAGCCCCAAATGTCACTAGTGCTGGCTGAGAAACCTTGCGGCAGAGATACGAGAAGTGAAGGCAGGTTGGGGCTCCAGGCTTAGTCCCTGTGGCAGACCGTCATTTGCAAAGGGCACGGAAAGTAAGTCAAGGGTCACGGCCAGTGCTGCAGTTCCACCCAGTGACATCATCGGCCCCTGGAAAGCGGGACCAAAAAGCTTTGTCGGGATGAAGACCAGCCTCCCCGGAGTCTGCCCACATGTGGACGCAGGAAACTGGACTTTGACATGCACTCCCACACGCTCAAGGCTTCTCCGTGCCAATCGCCCTTTCTGTGGAGCCTGTTTCTCACCCAGCAAGCTTCCTGCAAAACCAGTTTCTCAAGCCTGACAGCATATCCCTGACACGTCCAAACCTCCTCTCCCTTGATTAGGTGAACGCAAAGGGCATGTAGGCAAGGAGGCCAAGCACGAGGTGAAGGGGAAATTGGCCTAAAAAGAGAAGCTATCAGAAACTATCACAAAGCCAGCAAGGCCTAGTGAGGAAGTGCTTGGAAAGTTGGCACAGACTCCACCCGAAGGATGACGGTGGAGCAAGAGCTGGCGAGTTTAGTTCTGAGAGTTGGCTTGCGGCTGCGTTGGAAAGGGAAAGGTAAAAGGGAAAGGATCTGGTCAGAGACCCTGAGCCAGAGAGGAAGATGGCTCACAGACAGGGTAAAATAATGCCCAGGCCTCAAGAGTGAGGAACAGGCAGAAACCGGTTTGGCTCAGTGGATAGAGCATCGGCCTATGGACTGAAGGGTCCCCGGTTCGATTCTGGTCAAGGGCATGTACATTGGTTGCGGAACATCCCCAGTGGGGGGATGTGCAGGAGGCAGCTGATCGACAATTCTCTCTCATCGATGTTTCTAACTCTCTATCCCTCTCTCTTCCTCTCTGTAAAAAATCAATAAAATATATTTAAAAAAAAGAGTAAGGAACAGGAACTTATCCCCTGCCCCTGCCTTGGTGAAAATGTTCCTTTACAAGCCTCTGGCTTTTTCCTTTAATTTTGTATTCTCTGCGCAATGCTGACCTCAATGTGTTTTTCTAAGATCGTGGTTTTCTGTTGATCAGCTGAAATGAAGACGTGACTGCTTTTGCCGTAAGCTAATAAATGAGTGTTCGGGCTTGCTGAGCGCTGCCCGCTCACCCTTGGCGAGTCTGAATGGCAGCACCTGCAATGCCAAGGAGCCTGGGAACAGCAGGAGGCCTTGGGCAACTTCCATGGCAACGAGATGAGAGCCCATCTTGCTTCTGGGGGAGTCTTTCTGTATGAGTGGGTCCCTGGGACAGATATGCACAGCACAGCTGTGATCCCGGAAGCCAAGGCCTTTCCCATCTTTAGTGACTGACCACATTGAGGGAGGAAAGATGGAAAAGAAGGCCTCTGGATCACTAGGTTACTTAGCTATCACTTTCCCTTTAAAGGAGCTTGTCCTCCCATCAGTCCAGCCAAGGATATAATCGCATTAATTAACCAGAACAATATGTGGCAAGGGAAAGGAAGGGCCTTTTAAATCCAGAGGAGTGGGGCGGAGGGATGAACCTGAGCAGGTCATTTAACATAAAAGGTTTTTCTGGTGGGAAGCTCAGAAGAACCCCTGGAACAGTTGTCAAGGCCAATGTGGTTAAGAGAGAAGGGACTAGGCTAGGCAAGCAGAACCCTCTCTCCCCCCAGTGCCTCCTGACATTCTGAGCCCTGGGCACTTACCCCTGGTGGTTTAGGCCTTCTCCCAGCTGCTCTGCCCACCAGCTCTGGAATTTCTGCAGTCTTAAATCTCCTGCTCCACACTTTGACTCGGCCCAGCTCAGACTCTGGGATTGAGCCCGCTCAGACGCTGGGTCCGCTCCTCAACATTGGGTCTCCTCTTAGCTTCATCACACCCAGACCTGTCTGGGCAGCTTAAATGGATTCAAGGAAAGATTCACCAGAGGCGTATGACCGTGCAACCCCTTGACTGACTGTTGTATTCCTACACCCTTTATCTGAGATCAACACAACCACAGAACGATTCTGAGTTGGGTGGGCTACTACCCTTTACCTCTTTGCACACAACATGCCACAATTGCCTAATCCTCACAGCTTCCAACTACACAGTAACATTTAGTCTGGTCCAGTTGTCAGCAAACTCATTAGTCAAGAGAGCTGTGGTTTGCCGACCACTGGCTAGGAGAATATCACCCACACTGTCATAGTGAATATGAAGACCCTCGGAAAGCCTGTAGAGGCCAAATTATAGTCACGAAGCCCGTGTAGCAACCGGGAAAGGGGTTTGTGGTGAGATGTTTCTGAGAACTACGGTAGGAATGTACATGATGCCACAAGGATATTTCTCAAAGACAATGCTTCCAGAAATATCTAGATCTCCAGTCCTAGTTCTGCATTTGAAGTTAGAGCCCAGGAATCTTAACTGTAACCAGGTTTTTCTGGTGGCTCTTATGACTTTAAAGAATGAGCACCATGATGGAAAGAACTGCGTGCTTAGGACATAACCGTGCACTAAGGCCTTATGTCAGATGCAGTGGGATTCTTTTTTATTCTCACCCCAGGGTATTCCATTGATATTTAGAGAAAGTGGAAAAGAGAGGGAAAGACAGAAATATCAATGTGAGAGAAACACATTGATTGGTTGCCTCCAGCAAGAGCCCTGACCAGGGCCTGGGCCAGGGAGGAGCCTGCAACCCAGGTACATGCCCTTGACTGGAATCAAACTGGGACCCTTCAGTTTACAGGCCGGTGCTCTATCCAATGAGCCAAACCAGCTTGGGCTGTTTATTTTTATTGATTTGATAGAGAGAGGAAGAAGGGGTGAGAGAAACAGAAAAACATTGATGTGAGAGAGAAACATTGATCTGTTGCTTCCCATACAAACAGGCTCAAACCCTTTGGTGTATGGGACAACACTCCAACTAACCGAGCCACCAAGCCAGGGCCCGTGGTAGTGAGATTCTTGATGGATTTTTCTTTCCCCACAATTTTCAGTACTGCTGTTTTCCCTTTATAGTGTAAAGTGAAGTACTTTACTTTCACAATCACAAATAAAGACAAAAACAAATAGGTAACAAGGAGGAAGAAGGCATCAGATGGAGAAGGACCTACAGACAGGGACCCAGGTGGACATCCCTGAAGAGCCCAGGTGAGAGATGGCAAAGACAGGACCTATGAGATGTGGGTCTAGAAGGGAGGACCTGTAGACCTCCTGGGACACCTGGGTTTGACACCGGCTCTACCTCACCAGCTGTTAGCTCGGGTAAAACATTGAGCCCAGGTTTTTGTGAAGTCTGAATTTAATGCCTGCTGACATCGTGGCACACTTCCTACATGCCAGTCCTGTTTTCGGTGTTTTACATACATGATCCCATGCAATCATCAGGGAAACATTTTGGGACAGAAATTATTATCAACCCAATTTTTTTTGGAGTAGGAAAGTGAGAAACAGAGAGGTTAAGTAACTTGCCCGGAGATATCAGCTCGGAAGGGGCAAAGCTGAGGGAAAAAAAGTATGGCCGTGCTTTGTGACTCACACAGCTCACTTTGTAAGGGCCAGGAGGCTGTGCTTTGTGTTTTTTGTTTTTCTTACCATTGTTTGCTTTTGTTTTTTTTTAAGTGGCAGAGTAATCCCTTTAATCAGAAGGCAACCTTTTGATCCTTCTCTGTGACTTCACACTTTATCCATTCTATTCCTTGAGATCAGCACTACCTGAGACAGACTCTTACCTGGACCTGCTGGGAAATACCATCCTTCCCGCGAACAAGTATTAAGTATTGTCAAATGGAAGTCCGGTGGAGGCACCATCTTCGCACTACACCTGCCTCGCGCCTCAGAGGTGTTACCTACAGGACGAGCTTGGCTCTGCAGCAGGGCCTGGGTTTCAGGGTCAGTAGACCTGGGCTCAAGTCCCAGCCCTGCCACCTGCCGGCTGTGCAGTGGCAGGCAACTCATTTAGCCTCCTGATTTCCATCCAACCTGCTGTACTTGGGGATTACTGGGTTCTCAAAAAGCCCTTTGGGAGATTTGAATGTGCAACCAGCGTTGAGAACCTCTGATACACCTCTCCAAGATTTTTGTTCCTTATGTGTAAAATGGGAGTTACCAGTCATAACCAAAACTTACTTTTTGAGTAGCTATAAAATTTTCTCATTTATCCATTAAAAAACAAAACAAAAAAAACCCCCAAACAAACCCAAAACAGGAATCCAGCACTATTTTATCCCTCGTTTCACAGTTAGTCTGTGGTTAGTGGCAGAACTGAGCCTCCAACCCAAGTGCCCCGACTCCGGTTCCTTCCACTGCCTGACATCACTGCGTCACCACATTGTTCACACGCAGTTGTTCTGAGGAGCAACCAAGAAACTCCTAGCACAATGTCTGGTGCATAAGTGAAAACTAATATTAAGTATTTTTGATTTCAGAGAGGAAGGGAGAGGGAGAGAGAGAAACATCAATGATGAGAGAGAATCATTGTTTGGCTGCCTTCTGCATGCCCCTCACTGAGGATCGAGCCCACAACCCACGACTGGAATCAAACCCAGGACCCTTCAGTCTGCAGGCCAATGCACTATCCACTGAGCAAAACCAGCCAAGGCTGAAAAATAATTATTAACTTGAGATTGGAATGTATTGTAATCTATATCTTTGAAGAGGTCTTGGAGAGCTCTCTTTCTCTCTCTCTCTCTCTCTCTCTCTCTCTCTCTCTCTCTCTCTCTCTTTTCCTCTCTATATATAATTGATTTAGAGAGGAAAAGAGAGAGAGAGAGAGAGAGAGAGAGAGAGAGAGAGAGAGAGGAGAGAAACATCAATGATAAGAGAGAATCATTGATTGGCTTCCTCCTGCATGCCTCCTACTGGGGATCAAGCCCACAACCTGGTCACATACCCTGACCAGGAATTGAACCAGCGACCTCCTGATTCATAGGTTGATGCTCAACCACTGAGCCACAGCGGCTGAGCTTCTTTATATATTTTTTTAAAGGCAAGGCAATGGGTTCCTTCTCAGTGATTACTGGATGCATAAGATTAAACATGAGGGCCTTGCCCCAGTCCTGGATGTCTCAGCCTAACTTTGCTCAGCCACAGTCTGCATCCAGTGGTCCTCTGCAGCCACTCCCACAGGGTCTGTTTCCTGGAACAGAGGAGCACAAAGCCTTCCACCTTGGGTAGGAGGTGTTGGAGACATAACGCAGCTGGTGCTGTAGCACTTTGTCTTCATGAGGGTCCTGTTTCAGGAAATCCTTGACTGTTGTCTTTGGGTATCTGGATGACTTACTGATCCAGTCCAGAAATACCAGGGTTGTGGGCAGGGCCTGCCAGCCCAATGGGCTGGCTGAGGCCTGTGCATTCTCTCGGTGACAAGGAGGTGTATGAAGGGCACGCCAGGTCAGCCAAGCCCCGTCTGAGGTCCTCTGCCCACTTCCCCGGTGTATCAGAATCACTGCAGGCTTGTTAAAGCACCCGTTTCTGGGCCCTGTGCCCAGAGGTTCTGATGGAGTACACTTGTGAATTTTGAATTAGTTCTCAGGGGATGCGGGTCAGGAACTTTGAGAACCACTGGACTAGAGAGAACAGCCATCACGATCACCTGGGTTTTGGGAGGCTGCCTCTTGGGGATTTCATGATGACTTTGAGGCAACCTCAGCCATGCCTGACCTAGCCCAGGAACTCCCTTTGGTCTCACTGAGGTCAGAAGTCCACGGCGAGGTGTGGGGAGCTGTGATGTTGGGCAGATCCAAGACCAGGATTTCAGAAATTCTAAGTGACACAAAGGCTGGTCAGGGACCATCTGGAGTTAAGAAAATCTTACAAGCTAGCAGTGACTATCAGGAGAAGCTAGCAGGGAGAAACAGCAAAGTCTAGGGAAAGCTCAATTGGGGTTGGTGACGCTGGTGAGTGGGGATGCTACCACCACGACTGGTTCTCGGGACGAAGGACTTGATATTCTGTATGCTTACACTTCTGGCTGCAGAGGCAGCAGAAAAGGAGATGATGTACTGTGCTCACAGGGGAACAAATGATCAGGAAGAGAGAGTGAGACAGATGTGCTCTGCGCCTGACCGGGGCCGAGTCCCAGGAACAACCCTGGACGAGCCACGTGAGATATGCTTGTGATGGACGTGTGCTTGTTGCCATGGGAAACCTAAAAGTAATATTTTGTTTGATGCTTAGTGAGGTAAGACGTTGATCTTGAGAAACCGTTTTGGCAGGAAATGTCTAATGTCGATGGCTTTTGCACTCTGTAGACAATTAGCACTCAGGCCAAGCAAGGCTTTGCATCTGCTGGTACTGTCACCTTCATTCATTTAGAAATTGCACTGCATTCTGCGACTTGATCATGATCGTGCGCAAGCGCGATGGCGAGGCTGAGGTTATAGGAATGGTTAACTGTGTTCCTGTAGTGCACAGTGCAACGCTGGCAGAGCCCCAAGCCTCTCCTAAGCATCTCCATTAATCATCCAGGCTCTCTGTGACGTTTCTAGACCAAACGAGGACACACCACTTTAGAAAAGAAAAGAACACGACCCAGCCTAGGACTTATAATTATTTTCATGGAGGAAAATGCTGCACGTTGCCTCATCCTCATAAAAATCCACTTTAAACCAACTGCTCCTCTATCGGTAACCTGTTTTTATCGGAGCATCTGAATAGCATCAGGGCACTCGGCATTGGTATCCAGGTCAGAGGAGGCCGCCTCCCTCCCCAGGCGCCACTAATGAAAAGGGCGCCGGGGTCTGGATGCTTAGCATTCTCCGATGGTAAGCATGTTTCAGTTTTGTCTTCCACATGTTTTTCTCCTTAATGGAGTTTTAATTCGATTGAAAAATGTAGTCATTCAAATAAGGGTCAGTGATAGCGAGGAAGTAGTAAGATGAGGAAGCACAAAAATGGAACAGGAAGTGAAAAAATTTCCTGTGTGATGACTGACAGTTAAAAATGAGCAAGACTGAGAAACTCTCCCAGAGCTGATAATGGCCTTTGACACAGTAATTATACTAAAAGGGATGGGAATGTAATGGGAGACAGCAGAGTTTGACAATGCTCGGCTCATCATCTCTGAGGGCTTTTTCAGAGCATTTTTTTTTTTTAAAGGTCCATAAAGCGAACCTTAGTGCATTCAGCAGGCTGCATATTCACAGGGGTGTCATTTTGAGACATGCTCAGACCAAGCTAACTTCACCGCTGTCGCCATCTGACTGGGACAGCTCTTCCTTCATCCATTCTGGCTACGCTCTGATGCCAAGATCAAACCTAAACATCCCTGTTTCCTGGTGCTTTCAGCCACATGGATGCTTGTTAGCGTTTGCTTTGTCGGTTCCTCTCTTTTCATTCCCGTGCTTTAATTCTATGAGGCCTACAGGGGTTTTCTGTGGCCAATAGCAGAAACAAACAAAAGAACAACAATACTGGAGTTAGCAAGGACACTTAGTGTCCAGTCTCATCTCTGATCGGTGCCGACATCTGGGGGCTTGGTTATGTACAGTTCTTTATAATCCCTGGATCATCCCACATGGCTGAGTTAACATTCTCTCAAAACATGGGAGAATCAGTTTTAGTAACATCATAGTCTTTATCCTAAGGGCTTAGCATAAAAGATAAAGGCAAGGGACAGCTCTGAATATTCTTCTGGAAAGTTATTTCATTTCATGAAGGAAGAGCTGGAGAAGGTACGTGAAACTATCTCAGGAGATCCGAGTCACTGTTTCTTTTTTATTTTAAATATACTTTTATTGATTTCAGAGAGGAAGGGAGAAGGTGAGAGAGATAGAAACATCAATGATGAGAGAATCATTGATCGGCTGCCTCTGGCATGCCTCCTATTGGGGATTGAGCCCGAAATTTGGGCATGTGCCCTTTGTTGGGAATCAAACCCTGGACCCTTCAGTCCCCAGGCCAATGCTCTATCTACTGAGCCAAACTATAGGCTGAGCCACTGTTTCTATTGGCAACCTGACTCGATCTCTGTCTAAACATGGTGGTGGGAAAGAAGAGGCTGCCTAGGACATATATCTGACCAACACTATCACCAGCCATCGTACTACCCAAGGCATTGCCAGGCACAGTCCTGCTAATTCTCTCATTGTGTTCTCCTTCCTACCTCCAGCCCTTATTGCCATCTGCACACTGCCTGCAGCTCTGCCAGGAGGACTTCCAGGTGGGCCTTTTGTTTGCTTTCCAAAGGAGATTGGCCAGGGTCATTGCCCACGAAACTCCAAAAGGATGCCTACAGATCTGATGATTCAGTAACTGTCCACATGAGGGAGGTGCTCTCATAAAATGTGAAAACCACACAGACTCCTGCCTCCTCCCTCCCCCGGGGGAGGCCAGGCTGGAATGAGGGGGCAGGACCGATGGAATGGTAATGGGAGGACTCTGGAAAGAAGAGGGCCTATAGGCCGCAAGCTGGAAACTGGCATGATATCTTTCACAGCTTCTGCCTGTGGTGACCTTGACCGTCATGCCCAGTTCTGAAAAGCATCCTGGCCTCCTGGACACATCCCCACAAACTTACTTTGGCAGGAGGGAGGCCATGGCCACATCATGCACCCCACCTATTTCTAACCCTGGAAGGAACCTTCTCTCTTCTGAGACCAGCAAAGTTGGTCTCTTTTTGTGTGTGGAAATAAACAAAGATCAACCCAATGAACGTAATGGGAGAACTCTACGTATTCAGAACTTGTCCTAGTAAGAGAGGCAGCTACCATCGCTTGTGGTTGGCAGAGTCTCAAGGCAGGCAGAGGAGTGGGATAGCTTCCTAGAGGAAAGAAGGGAGGCTGCTGGCCTGGAGAGGCTGCTAACTGGAACTGGGGTGTCTTGGGTGATTGGCTAAGGAAGTATGCTCAGCTTTCCCTGATTGCTCCAAGTTGGAAGTGGGGACAAGTCTGAGGGAAGCTTTCAGTTATTAATTAAGTCCTAGCTATTTTTGGCCAATTGTTAGAGGGGCTACTGTTTAGCTTCCTAGATGGGCTGCTAGAGATAGTGTTCTGACTTGCTACAAGTCTGACTTGCAGATAGTGGGCCGGATTCCTGAGTTGGTCGCTGCAACTGCTACTGTTATATCTGGCCTGGCCATTGCCCCTTTGTATATTTAGTCTCTTCCCTTCATTTTATTACCCTAGGTATCTCCCCAAAAGGGTAACAGATGGGGGACCACCAATATCAAGGTGAAGAGTAGAATGGGGTGGAGAGCCCTGTATTCCCAAATATAAAGGCCCCACTGAAGATGGATGGCTCTCCCATCTCATCATCTAATGAATCATAATGCATGGCCCGTGAATGTCCTAAAATATGTGCCCCCCATAGGGCCCTTCACTTACACACCCAGCTCTAAAATAACTTTCTCCATATCCACTGCTGGAGGCTAATTCCAGCATGTCATAAATGCAAGAAGTTTCATCAAAAGGTTGGTGGAACATGGGGTTTATTCACTAGGGCTGAATATACCTCCTGCTGTCCAAACAGCTGAACAGCGGAAGGCAGTTCCCCCCAATCTGACAATGCCTATTGTATACCAAACCTTAACCTTTGATATGTATATCTGCTTTGCTTTAGAGCAATTTGTGTTAATAAAGAGCGAGGGGTCCAGAAATTCAGAGAACTTGGTTACTGAAGGTAGGTCTCCTCTGGCTCCCCAAAATGCCTTCCAAATTTATATTTCATGTCTGGTCTCTTTACTAATTTACATATAGCCCTTCTACAGATTCCTGAACCCTTCTGAGAAACACCCCAGCAATCCACCCTAACCTTCTTTAGTCCTCACCTTCTTCTTCTAAACTCCATCTCAAAACATGAGGTGTTGATGGACATTTGCAAAAATCGAAGAGGTTAAGGTTGAGTGTGACTGCAGAGCCTTCCTGGGTGAGGTGAGAAGGGACGGTCTGGGTAGGGGTGGGTGGGTGGGAGGGGAAGGATCCTGGGGCAGGTAATTCTTATCCCGTGCAGTGGGAAAGCCTCCTTAACTTTGTTGGCTTGCTGAGTGAGAGGACAGCCACAGCCAGGTGCAGGGAGTGAGCAAAGGATTTGATGCCTCCTTGGAGCCATGCAAATAATAGGAATACCATTTACCTGGCCTCCCAGGTTGGAGATGGAGTCAAAGCACATGGACCATTAACAGCCATCTCAGGTCACTTATCAAATATTGTTCCTATAGATTAAAACCAATAGATTCAAAGCCCACAGATATAAAAAGTGAGCGGCTAGGAATCTGTGAGAGAAACCACGGAGAACTGGGTCTGAACTGCCTTTGTTGAGTCTATAGAGAGGTTTCCATGTCTTCCTGCTTGTCCTGGACATGAAATCCATGTCTCTGGTGCTGAACAAAGTGTGGGGAATATAACTGAAAACAAAACCCATGCCTAACCCAGCAAATCTCTCCACCCAGGTGGAAAAGAAAACAGTCATATTACTGAATAAGCATTAACGCAGAATGAGAGGAGGATCACGGGCAACCTGCTGAAGGGACTGCAAAGACAAGACAATCTTGCTCTGATGATGCTACACGGGTAAATCAATGAGGTAGGTTTCCGCAAGGTGGAGTCAGGTAACAATTTAGGCCATTGGCTCCCAGGACACTGGGAAATAGAGTGTTACCTTCCTCAATGATCACATTGCAACGAGGTGGCTCCCAGGTCCTTATGGGAACAGTCCTGAGTTGTAAGACTGGCAAGCGATTTATATGGCCACGAAAAAGATTTAGGTACATTTGAAAAGAACGAAGAAATTCTGAAAGAAAAGGGAGAGGTGGGGTAAGCCCTTTCCCCCTTCCTCTCACCTGGAAGAATTAAGCCTCTTATTTTTAAACTAGAGGCCTGGTGTATGACATTCATGCACTGGGGCATGGGGGCTAGGGGGTACCTCAGCCCAGTCTGTGCCCTCTCACAGTCCAGAACCCCTTGGAGGATGTCCTGGGAGCAGGCCTAAGCCGGCAGTTGGACATTCCCCCAAGGGGTCCTTAGCTCTGCTGCAGAGGCAGGAGAGGCTCCTGCCACTGCCACTGTGCTTGCCAATCGTGAGCCCAGCTTCTGGCTGAATGGCACTTCCCCTGTGGGAGTGCACTGACCACTAGGGGGCAGCTCCTGTGTTGAACATCTGCCCCCTGATAGTCAGTGCATGTCATAGCAACCTGTTGTTCAGCCGTTCAGTTGATTTGCATAGTAGCCTTTTATTACATAGGGTTTATAGTTGCCCTTAGAACATCCCCACCTGATTCAGGACTCAGGGAGTTGGGCAGGTTTAGAGGAACTCCAGGGACCTGCAGCCACCAAACCTGGCAGGGACACAGGCTTGTGCAGGCAGTTTCCCTTCCAGATGAGGTTCTGTCTTCCCTCTGCCCCTGCAGTCCACAGTGAGGGAAGAGGGCTCCACATTCCTGGCTAGCCAAGCCCTCTCAGGCAAAGGTGGAGGGTTTATAAGGGCTTATGTCGCCCTTTGCTTCTCCCCACTCAGCCTTACCCTCCTCCCTCCCTCACCCATTCGATGCTCACGTTTTTATCTTTTACCCTGACCCAAAGATAAGGTTTCTATAATAATGGGAATAAGAACAAAAACAAGCTGAAACCGGTTTGGCTCAGTGGATAGAGTGTTGGCCTGCGGACTGAAAGATCCCAGGTTCGATTCCAGTCAGGGCCATGTACGTTGGTTGTGGACACATCCCCAGTAGGGGGTGTGCAAGAGGCAGCTGGTCGATGTTTCTCTCTCATCGATGTTTCTAGCTCTCTGTCTCTCTCCCTTCCTCTCTGTAAAAATCAATAAAATATATTTAAAAAAATTTTTTTAAAAAAGAACAAAAACAAGCCTCTGTGGTGAGTCAGAGTCATTCAACAAGCAACTTAAGAAATGCTGCTCCTAAGGCTCATGCAGGGCTGCAGCAAGAAGCGGGAGAGAGCAGGGACCTGCCAGTGTATCACAGTCCTATCTGCATACATTTTCCCCATTTCCTGCTAGGTGGGCAAGATGCCATGCCATGCCATGCCATGCCTTGCCTTGCCTTGCCTCACCTCACCTTGGAGTCCTTTTGTAAATGGACTGTTAACCCCATTTTCTAAAATACTTTCCCTTATTTCTTTAAAGATATTAAAGGAGTGTGGTTCATGCATCCAATTACCTTGCTGATCTTGTATAACTGGACAAGCAAAAAACTCTCCTTCTAAGATAGCTTGCCTGATATATGATCCCATAACTAAGGAACTAGTCGATGAGCAGAGGTGGAGGATCAGGAAAGGGTTCCTCTGGCAGTGGGGCTGTAGGTATTATAGGCTCTACTTCAGGAGGAGGGGCCGGTGGTAAATCCTCCTGGTGTTCTGAAGGCTTTCGATCCTCAGTATGAAGTGCGCATAGTGCAGCTTGAACAAGAGCCCACATAGTTAATGGTGACAAGGGCACTTGTTTTCCCTGGGCCTGATTACTTTTTAAATTCCTACCTACTTATTCCCAGAGATCAAGGCCTAATGTTGCAGCATCAGAGAACCAAGCATTATCCTATATAATAAAAGGCTAGCATGCAAATCAACCAAAAGGTGGAATGACCAGTCACTATGATGAGCACTGACCACCAGGGGCCAGACGTTCAGTCAGGAGCTGCCCCCTGGTGGTCAGTGTGCTCCCATAGGGGAAGTGCTGCTCAGACAGGGGCTGGGCTCACAGCTGGAGAGCTCAGCAACAGTAGTCATGGCAGACCTAAGGATGTCTGACGGGTCAGTCAGACATTCCCGAAGGGCTCCTGGAATGCGAGAGGGTGCAGGCGGACCTGAGTGCACGAATTTCATGCTCCAGGCCTCTAGTAAATTATAACAGTCTGCAACAGGCTCTTTAATTGTCCTTCTATAACCGAGGCACCATTTGCTTTTAATAACTGTTTCAATAACAAAGAAATCTATTACTTGGTGAACAGCTGCTGTCCTATTGTGAAACCTTAGCTGAGAAACAATCCCCTCAAACTTGGAAATCCCAAGCGAACTCCAATGGCTTATTGCACAGTTATTTTCATTTCCTTCCTCTTTGTTTTCGAGGTTTCTGCCATGTCTCGTTGGTCCTCACACGGGCACCA
This sequence comes from Pipistrellus kuhlii, assembly GCF_014108245.1. NCBI lineage: Eukaryota > Metazoa > Chordata > Mammalia > Chiroptera > Vespertilionidae > Pipistrellus > Pipistrellus kuhlii. Next base: position 150,752,290 of record NW_023425529.1, read on the forward strand.
CTTTGCCAGGGCTGACCAGCAGACCCTGAGTGATGGATAAATGATTACTCTGACACAACGTTTGCTGTGAAAGAGAGGGCTAAAGGACTGCCTGGCTAAAGGAACTATACAGCCTCAATCGTCTGCCATGTTAGGCCTTTATTGTAACAGCCGGTTAAGATAAAGTTTATCTTTTAGATACAATCAGTAGGGTAAGTAATCTTGGGAGGGCACATGTGTCTGCAGTGTCCTTTAAGCAAGGACACCTAGAGATTAAGCATAAGAATTCCAGTAAACACCTGGGGGTCTGTACATGCACAGACTTGTTTGGAAAGGTCAGTGAATAAGTAGGGGCACCACCTTCACCACTCCCTAAGTTGGAATTCCAGTAAATAGGATGGGCCACTTTCAGCCCACTCATTTTTTTTTCAGAACGTCCTCCTTACAAACTTTCCAACCAAGTCCCGTGCTTCCCTATATTATAACACTATATGTAATACTTTAAACAATAGAGAATTAAAAAAAAATCCTCTGTGCTCTTCCTATTCATTCTCCCCTTCCCCCAATCCCTGGCAACCACTGGCAAAACTATGGAGACAGTAGAAAGATAAGTGGTTAAATATTGATTTTAAGACTCTGCTATCCCATTCAGCCAAAAAACAAAAATAAAACAAAAATATTCAATGCCTCTGTAGTCCCAGAGGACACCCTTACTCAAGCTGAGTCTTCACAGTCCTAAATGAGTGGTCTATGGGGAAATTGAGATGGGATGAGGTGGGGTAGAGTGAAGAACAATGAAGGCAAAGGTCAAAAGGTAATCAAAATAGCTGAAGAAGCTGTGAGTTCAAGAGCTTATGACAACATTAGTCTTGCAGCTCATCCTATGTGGATCGCCTCTTCCTCCTCAAGGAAGGGATATCTGCATATCTTTTTGAGACCAGTGCCCTGTTTGGTAGGAGCATTCTAGCACCTGCATCTTCATCTTGTCTCTACTCCTGTCTAAGTTCTTTTGTCTAGAGACCTTGTTCTTCTAGGACTGGGATCATACCTTGTCCCCTACAACTTGAAGGGTCCCAAAGCCTGCCCTTGAAACCTGAGCTTGTGGCTACACCCCTATTGTTCACTGTTGGGTTCTCTTTCCATCTCCCAGAGCTTAACCCTGTGTCTCTCTCACTGCATGTCTCCTCCTGAGCTGAGCCCCTGGATGGGCTGGTGCCGCTACTGACAGGCATGTGCTAAAATCCTAACAATGGCACAGATGCCTTGCTGTTAAGTATAGAAATGTACTTGAGCAGATCTTTAAGACAGAATGAACTGGAATTCAAGAAATATTTGGAATAAACAGGTAAAGGGAGAGAAATATACTACAAGTATAGGCATTTTTTAAAAAAACAGCTCTTATATCAAGCCACCCAATACCCTGCCTTGAATAGATACTGGTTATATCAATAAACAGGAAGTGGGGACCCCAGGCATCTTATAGCTGGGGAAGGGTAAGTGGGCAGCTCATTACAAGGATATCTTACTTTACCTTGATTACATGCCTAAAGCAGTGGAGTAGAGGCTCAAGAAAATTTGCCAAATAATTAAATGAATCGGGAATCTTATGTCTGCCTTTTCAAAGCAGGTTTGTTCATATTGGATTTTAAATTTTACAATGCTTACGTTTTTTCTTTTAATTTAAACTTTTTATTCTAAACACACACACACACACACACACACACACAAAGCTGATACCAGAAAACTTACAAGAATAGTACAATGAACTCCATATACCCTCTGCCAATTTTAGCCATTTTTATACATTTGTTTTCTTGCTTTTTTGTTGTTGTCGTTAATCCTCACCTGAGGATATTTTTTCCATTGCTTTTCAAAGAGAGCAGAAGGGAAGGAAGTGGGGAGGGGAGAGAGGAAAATATCAATGTGAGAGAGAGAGACATCAATGGGTTGTCTCCTGCCTGCACCCTGACCATGGGCAGGGAGCGAACCCACAACCGAGGCTTGTGCCCTTGACTGGCAATTGCACCTGAGACCTCTCAGTGAGCAAGCCAAGACACTAACCACTGCGCAACAATGGCCAGGACTGTTTCCTTGATTTTATTCTCTACTCTCTCCTTTCTCTAATGAGAACAAAGATATTTTCTTATCTAAGTACAATTAATCAAAATCAGGAGATTTCACAATGCCATTTTATTATGTAACCAATTATCCAGTAATATCCTTTATGGCAATTTGTTTTTCTCATCCAGGATTGCACTTTGCATTTAGATGTCATGTCTTTTTGAAGAGTACAGGCCATTTGTTTTGTAGATTGTTGTTCCATTTTGGCTTTGCTTCCTCGTTATTACAGTCAGCTTTCTTCTTGATTGGAAATGGGTTGTTCAATTTGGACAGGATTTCTACATCGCTGATATCGGGTCATTCTTGGTGCATCCCATCAGGAGGCCTATGGTATTGGGTCCCCACATTATTGGTGATCACTCTGTGAAGGTGATACCTTCTATGTCTCCACTGCAAAGTTCCCTTTTTGCCCTTTGCAATGAGTAAATGAATCGTAGGGATATATTTTGATATGGATAATAGCCAGTAATGCATTGTATTAAGGTTCTCCAGAGAAACAAACAAGTCTATCTAATCTATCTATCTATCCATCCATCTACATTAGAGACTCGATGCACAAAATTCATGCAAGAGTAGGCCTTCTGCCGAAACCAGTTTGGCTCAGTGGATAGAGCACCGGTTTGCGGACTGAAAGGTCCCAGATTCGATTCCGGTCAGGGGCATGTACATTGGTTGCGGGCACATCCCCGGTGGGGGGAGGGGGTGTGTGTGCAGAAGGCAGCTGGTCGATGTATCTCTCTCATGGTTGCTTCTAGCTCTCTATCCCTCTCCCTTCCTCTCTGTGAAAAATCAATTAAAAAAAAAAAAAGGTAGGCCTTCTTTCCTCCCGCACCCAGGACCTGGGCTTCCCTCACGGCCCCAGCTTCCTCCAGCAGGACATCCAATCTAATTAGCATATTATGCTTTAACTAGGGGCACAGCACGCGATATTGCGTGCAGTAGGCCGCCTGCTGCTTCCACGGGAGCTGGCGGGAGGCAGCCTCATTGCTTCCACAGGTGGCGGGAGCAGCCTGCTGCTCCTGTGGGAGTGGAAGGCTGCACCGCTTCCGGGGGAGGTGGGAGGAAGCCACTGGTGCCCGTGGGAGGTGGGAGTGAGCCACGCTGCTTCTGCAGGAGCCAGGAGGGACCCGTGCCAATTCCACGAGAGCTGGCAGCACCGCAGTGTGCCTGCAGCAGCTGGCGGGCGGGAGCCATGCTGCTTCCACAGGTGGCTGGGGTCTGTGGGAGGTGGGAGCGAGCCTCACTGCTTCTGCAGGAGCCTGGAGGGACCTGCGCTGATTCCTCAGTTCCAATCCCGTGGGAGGTGGGAGGCAGCTGTGATGCTTCCGCAGGAGACAGAAGCAAGCTGCCTGTGCCCATGGGAGCCGAAAGGGACCTGTGCTGATTCCTCAGGAGGCAGGAGAGGGCTTTCGAGGGAGGAGAGAGTCCCCCCCACGCCTGCTGGGATGGGGGGAGGGGCAGTTGGGAGGAGACCTAGATGTACTCCATGTGCTGTGACTCCGTAACAGACAATTTGCATATTACCTCTTTATGCATATAGATTACTGGATAGATACTAGAGGCCTGGTGCAGGAAATTCATGCATGGGGGGTGTGTGGTGTCTCTCAGCCTGGCCTGCACCCTTTCCAATCTGGGTCCCCTAAGGGGATGTTTGACTGCCTCTCGAAATCTGGGGCCACTGGCTCCTAACCACTTGCCTGCCTGCCTGATTGCCCCTAATTGCTCCGCTGCTGGCCTGATGGCACCTAACCACCTCTTCCTTACCTCACACCTGGGACCCAGAATTCCCTCTTACGGCTGGTCACAGGCATCTGGGACCCAGGCTGACTTTGGGGACTATGGGCGGGAGGCTTTGCCCAGGTTGCAGCCATAGATTGCTTGGGACCTCAGGGCGGGTGCCTTGTCCCTCTCCTGGGTGGCAGCCTGGCTGCTCCCTATTCCTCTCTCAAGAGCTCATTTGTGCCTAGCTGCTCCCTATTTCTCTCTCCCCAGCGTGGAGTGTCTGAGCAATTACAGTGTGATGGCATGAGGATGTGACAGTGTAAGGGTGTGATAGTCATTTGCATATTAGCTCATTAATATTGATATATGTAAATAGACAGGCTATATAGAAAATAGAGAAATATTGAAATTGATTGATAGATTTTAAGATATTGGCTCACACAGTTGTGGAGGCTGTCAACTCCAAAATCTGTAGGGCAGGCTGGAGGCAGAATTTTCTTTTTTTTTTAATCCTCACCCGAGGACATGTTTAGTGACTATTTTAGAGAAAGGGGAAGGGGGAGATTGATTGCCTTCCATATGGGCTCCAACTGGGGATCAAAACTACAACCTAAATATATGCACTGACCAGGAATCACACATGCAACCTTTTGGTGTACAGGATGACACTCCAACCAAGTAAGCTGAAAACAATTTGATAAGACACTTTTATTAAATTCTAATTCCCATATAATTTGGATTTATTTTGATCTTTATATCTACTAGAAGCCCAATGCATGAAATTTGTGCCCTGGGGTGGGGGGAGCATATCCTTCAGCCCAGCTTGCACCCTTTCCAATCTGAGACCTCTCGGGCATCCCTCTTACAATGTGGGACTGCTGGCTCCCAATCACTTGCCTGACTGTCTGCCTGCCTGATTGCCCCTAACCACTTCTGCTGGCCAGCCTGATCAATACCTAACTGCCCTCCCTGGCTGGCCATCTTATAGCATCCATCTTTGACCACATAGGGGCAGCCATCTTGTGCGAAGCTGTGATGGTAATTTGCACATTGCATCTTTATTATATAGGATTCCATTTGTTTGTCTTTTCATGACCTGTGTTAATTATAGAGGTTGTATAATATGCTGTGTTATCTGTTGAGAGACAATTGTCTTAGGGTTTCTTGCATCTTTTGAACTGAAGATACCTTTGTTCTGGGCTATTTTTTCAAGGGTATGTGTGTAGCAAACAGCCTTGTAAGTGAAAGAGTGCCTTCTGAAAGCAAAAGTTATGAAAGATCTGTGGGCTTCCTAAGCTCAGTGTCTGCTTCTTAATGTAACCCAACTGGCCCTCTTGGTGTCACCTGTTGGAATTAGGGGTTGGGGAATCCATATAAACAGTAAAAAATGCTGCCCCAGCCAGGTGGTTCAGTTGCTTTGGAGTCCACCAAAAAGGTTGTGGGTTCAATTCCCAGTCAGGGTACATTCCTAGGTTGCTGGTTCGATCCCTGATCAGAGAGAATCCGGGAGGTAATGGATTGATATTCCTCTCTCACATTGATGTCTTTTTCTCTCTCAAATTCACTCTGTTTCACTTTCTCCCCTCCAATCGTCCTCTCTAAAATCAATAAGCATATCCTCTGTTGAGGATTTAAAAAAGAAAAGAAAGTTTGACAATGCTGACACTTTGACTTTACACAGCATCTCATGTCTCCTACCAGCCATGTAATGGTGCCAGATTAACTTTTAGCTTGCAAGAAGGGTACTGTCTCTGATTCTTCCCAGTTTATTTATTTATTTATTTTTAAAAATTATGTTTTATTGATTTTTTTTTCAGAGAGGAAGGGAAAGGGAAAGAGACTTAGAAACATCAATGAGAGAGAAACATCAATCAGCTGCCTCCTGCACACCCCCTACTGGGGATGTGACCACAACCAAGGTACATGCTCTTGACTGGAATCGAACCTGGGATCCTTGAGTCCGCAGGCTGACACTGTATCCATTGAGCCAAACAGGTTAGGGCTCTTCCCAGTTCTTGACCATCACTTAGGGTAGTCCTTTCTCAAAGCACTTCCTGTTTAACATTTTCCTGGTATTTCTATATGTTTTTTTGTACAACTTTAGAATTAGTTAATCCCAAAGTCAGTCAATCAAACACAAAAATTTGTATTTTTATATGTTAATTTTTCAAATCAATTTAGGGAGAACATATAACTTCATTGTTAAATGTTCTTTTTTTCTATTTTCATGGTCAACATTTTAATCCAGATCTTATTGACTTATACCTGAATTGCAGCTTTTTTAAAAATCTAAACTTGGATTTGTTTTAAATAATTTGGGGGAAAGCCCTCTTAAACCCTGATGATGAAAAACATGGTGGACAAACTCAGCTTGACACTTAATAGAACCTGAGCTTCATTTGTAAATGGGTGACAGAACACCCCCCACAGGGCTGCTGTGAAGATGAAATAAGTTCATCCATGTGGGTCAGGCATGGTAAGAGCTCAATAACTGATAGTAATTGTAACTTTGTTATTATAACTATTTCTTTTTTTGTAACAGGGGTCTTTTATTTCATTTGTTCAGAAAAATCCCAGCTCAAACCACTTTAATATGTACAAATCTGTATGGTGAGGAAGCCTGCGAGAATTCTTAAAATAAGGAAATACAATTAACTGGACACCAACCTAACATGATTAATTTGACTCTATGATTGTGATCATCTAGAAATAAAACCCTCTTTCTCAAATGTATCTTTTAATTAAAAAGCATTTCACATGCCTCATGGAGGCCACCACTCCATCATTTTTACAGTTAAATGAGAAGGAAAGCCCTGCTTATTCAGGAAAGTGATCATAATGGATGGCCTTTTGTTCTGTATCAGAAACTATTACCATACTTCTGAGTCCTCTGTCCTTGGAAATGGTTGGTTCATAGATGAAAACTGATAGGAGACACAGCAATCTTAAGAGCTTTTGACTGTAATTTGGTTATTTGCTCTATTCTAAGGCATATTTTCCCCAATTCTTATTATTTCATTTGGATATTAAAAGTCATGCCTTTTATGATATAATAAAGTACCTGGATGGTTTCCATAATAATATGCTAGCCTTTTCTTTTTTTTAAACAAAAAAGCCAAAATCCAAAATGCAGAGGGAGTTCTGGGCAACCAGGGTAACAAGCAGGGTAACCTCCCCAGACACAGGAACAAAACTGAGGCAAGGCCTGCGTGGGCATTTGAAGTGGCTGGTGGGGTTTGAGGTCTGGTCTCCAAGCCCAATCCCACCATCCTCCAAATCCTTAAGACCCAATCTAATGGGGGAAGGGAAACCAAGAAGCTAGTTGAACACCAGCTGGTTAGCAGGGATAAGAAAACCCAATTAGCCAAAGCCGGTTTGGCTCAGTGGATAGAGCGTCCGCCTGCAGACTGAAGGGTCCCGGGTTCGATTCTGATCAAGGGCATGTACCTTGGTTGTGGGCACGTCCACAGTAGGAGGTGTGCAAGAGGCAGCTGATGGATGACTCTCTCATCGATGTTTCTAACGCTCTCCCTTCCTTTCTGAAAAAAATCAATTAAAAAAGAGAAAAAAAAAGGAAAGAAAAGAAAACCGGGTTAACACAATTCTCAGGAAGAAACATGTTTTATGAGGAGTTACGGAGGTGAGCAGGAAAATGACTCTCACATCAAAGTCAGCCCTGGTGAGTGGTCTCGTTTTAATATTCATTTGTCTCAGGATCCCTCTCCCACTCTTGGCAATTTAGAGGATCAAAAACTCTAAATTCTGTCATATTAGATTAAGGGCCCACTCTATTCCAGCATAACCTCATATTAACTTGATTACAGCAGGAAAGACCCTATTTCCAAATAAGGTCACATTCACAAGTGCCAGGGGGTAGGACTGCACAAAAATTTTTTGGGGTGGGGAGGGAACAATTCAGTCACAATAGGGCTTGACCAATGTAGTGTCTTAAAGGGGAGCTTTTCTCTCCCTCAAGGTTCCCATGCTCCCAAATCTCCCTCCACTGGTCCTTCCTGCCTCGCCCTCTTCAAGTTGCTTTCCCAATTACTTCATGTCCCCTAAAAATTCTTCTTTCTGTCCTGGTCCTATTGCCATCACTCTAGTTTTAAGGCATTCATCTGCTTGGCCCTGTCCTGGTCTCCTGACTAACTCTTACCCGACCTCCAAGACCTGAGCCCATTGTCCATTCTCTGCTAACAGTAATCAGAGCAGACATGGCTGGCATGTGGTATACAATGAAAATGAAAAGACGAAATTTTGTTCCTTTTCTTCTTGTCTTTCTTTGAGCCAAATGGATGACAATTGCCAGGAAGCAAAATCTCAATGGATTGAGAACATGCTCGTGAGAATGGCAGTTTTGCAGATTATTTTACACAATTGAATAAGAGGAGGAGCCGTAAGGAGTGTTAACTGAAAATCATTGGCGGTAGATGAAGGGGGCAGGAGAGAGCAAAGCAGGCAGTTCTCTGAGATTGGGTAAAGAGTAAAATGAAGAGACGAATACTTCTTTTACATTGGTAAGTATAGGACCGCTAACAGTGATCATTTACAGCACAGGGAGCTGGTATGTGGGGAACAAGACAACCAGGAGGGTTCTGTGGTCTCCTGCTCTAGTGGGAGATTGTGCTCCGAGGGGTCTGAAAAAAATGGGATTACTCTGACGTTCCAAAGGTATATTACTGTAGATGCAAAAAGACAATAGTCAGACTCATTTAAGGTAAAGATTGACCTTTGTCAAGGAAGATATCAGCCTAGGACATGACTACCTGCCATGACTCACTTTTAATTAAGAAGGATTTTTTTTTTGATGGGGGGGAGGAGTGGAGGGGAAAGGGAAAGAAGATAAAAGGGAGAGGTTGACAAAAAAAAAAAAGTTTTGTTTGTTTAATTTTATTGATTTGCAAGAGAGGAAGTGGGAGGGAGAAAAAAGGGGAGAGAGAAACATCGACTTCTTGTTCCACTTATTTATGCATTTATGGGTTGATTCTTGTGTGTGCCCTGACCAGGGATGAATCTGCAATCTTGGTGTATCAGGATGATGCTCCAATCAACTAGGGTAGTTAAGAAGTTTAATTTCAGACCATCCTATGTGGTTACCTTAGGTCTCTGTGTTGTGAGGCTGCCATGCTGGCCTCCCCTGAGCTTGTCAGGGTTCGAATGTGGCCTCTTTGTCCACACTGCCCTGTGCACACACACTGGGCACAGCCTCCCATCATCCACGAGGGGAACTGGTTTTAGAATGAGACAAAAACAGGCTGAAACCGGTTTGGCTCAATGGATAGAGCATCGGCGTGGGGACTGAAAGGACCTGGGTTCAATTCCGGTCAAGGGCATGTACCTTGGTTGCGGGCACATCCCCAGTAGGGTGTGTGCAAGAGGCAGCTGATTGATGACTCTCTCTCATCGATGTTTCTAGCTCTATATCTCTCTCCCTTCCTCTCTGTGAAAAATCAATAATATATATATATATATATATATATATATATATATTATTGATATTATATATATATATATATATATATATATATATGTAAAAAGAATGAGACAAAAACAGTGCAGATGGAGAAAAACTGGAAGGAAAGGAAGAGCCTGGAAGAACTGGGTTATTAATGACACTGTGGAACAGCTGGATCGACCGGCTCGGAAGGCTCTCCCGCCTTCAGACTTTCAACTGTGTAACTTAAAACCATGTTCATGTCACTTAAGTTGGTCTCGATTGGGGTTTCTGTTACGTGCAGCCAAAGGAAAGTACACGACTGGGTTTTTTTCCTGTTTCTAAATGACTAAGCAGATGGGAAAAAAATGAAACACCAATCAGAAAACAAGTGTCCTGGACCCAAGAAGGCCACATGAGAATCTGAGGCCGCCTGGTTCTCAGTGAGGAAGGTGATGGGGACCACGTCTCCTCTTCCAGATCCCCGGGTGCCCAGCCCCACTGGCCTGTCCTGCTGTCCTGACTGTGTGCCAAACTCTGGCTTACGGCTTGAGACCCCAAGGGAAGGAGAGCAGGTAGCCGGCTGGCCTCTGGAGGGTCCATCAGGCAGCTTTGGGTTTGGGAAGGACAGGTTGGCAAGCCACACCTGGAGGGAAAGGCAGCTTTCCCAAGCATTTGAGCAAACTGTTGGGAAGAGTAGAGACAGAAAGCATGTTTAATATAAGGAAGGCTGCACTGGATAGAGATGAGACTTCTGGATAGAGATGAGAACGAAATATAAACATTTACATTTACTTCCTCCTTTAGCTCACTAAATGATGGCAAAGATGGTAAAATATATTCCTTTAAACGTATAAGCCCACAGGAATTGGAGAGGAGACAATATTGACAATTTTGGAAGCCAAAAAGCAGTGGCTGATTTCAGAAAGCTACATCAAAAGCTTGTTTTATAGGCAAGCCATAAAAGAAGTCCGATTGCGCATACAAATACACACACACACACACACCCCTCCCTCTGGTACCTTGGAAGCAGGGGGAAGGTTGAGCAAGTAGGAGTTTGATCCTTAAAAGCCCTCCTGCCCTTGTGTAGTTGAGAGCTTTTCCTGCCCCACCACCTCGGTGGCAGCCAGCCTTTGGAGAGGGTAAAACCAAGGGTCACGGGCTCAGGAGACAGTTGGCACCTCTGGGGGCAGGGTACTAGATGGCAAACAGAGTGTACACAAAGCTTTACACCCTGAATGCCAAGCTCTTCCTCCTCTTCCCTGACCTGGAGCTCAGGACAGTCATACTCTCATCCTCCCATCTGGATTAGCTGAAGGGAATCAGACCTGAAAGTGCCACCTTTTGGGCCTGTGCAGAGATTCCAACTGTTTGTTTTTTTAGACCCCTCGTCTTCACTATGAATCAGACAACCAAGAATCACAGGACATTGGAGGAAATGCACTATTTGGAAAACAGAGGAAGAAACAAGCAAGCCAGAAAAATAGAAACTTGGAGGGAACAGAGACTATACAAAGCACCCAGAGGAACAGTGTAAAAGTTAGACTAGAGGATGCTGTCACCAGGAAATACAAGCTGGGTACTGCCATAAGTAACAATTCAAAATGAAAAAGACTCTGGATTAAAGACATGATGGTAGAAACATAAAAAATACATTAGAGAGTTTGGAAAATAAATTGAAGAAATCTCAAAAGTAAAATAAAAAAAAAATTGGGAGAGAAAGGATAAGAAAATCAGAGGGCTGGTCAGGGGTGAAGAACATCTAAATAACGGAGTTCTAGAGAGAACAGAAAATGGAAGAGACAGAATTTTAAAAAATTTATGAAAATGGCCCAGACACAAAGGACATGCATTCCCAAGTAAAACAGGCCCACTGAGCATTCAGCAAAGTAGACAAGATGGACCCACACCAACTACAGAGGTCACCATGAAATTTCAATTACTTGAAGCCAAGAAACAATCTGACCAGCTTCTAGACACAAACGGTGCTCATACAAAAGGCTGGTAATCAGATTGTTTTGGGCGTTCAATGGTGACACTGAAAGCTAAGAGATGACAGCTTTCACAATCCCAGGGAAAACAGCGTTCACTTGTAATTCTATACCCATGCCAATCAAATGCGAAGGGAGAATAAAAGCATTTCCATGCATGCATGACCCAAGAGAAAAGGTACCTCCCATGTTCCATTTCCCAGGGAGACATTACAGAAAAGTGCCCAACCAAAAGAACACAAAAGGGATAAATAAATCAAGAGAAAGGTGACATAGGCTTCACAGTGCAGGAGGTGACACAGTAGGGAGGTAAAAGAAACCCCAAGAAGGATCCTCCTGGCTTTAGAAGATTCTAGACAAAATCTCTTTAAAATGATGAAAGGACCTCCCCTAAACTCCCAGCCTTTAAAACCCTCAAAACGAAGGTCCCAACAAGTGCTCTCCCGCCCACAGGGGCCCCTGGAGACTTGTAACCAGGAAGCAATGGGCAGCAGGAACTCCTCCAGGGCTGACCCCTGGGACCTGTCCTCAAGGCCCCCCATTCTCTGACATCTTAGTGAGCCAAAGCAGCCCGGCCTACACTCATTTCCCTACAGTCATTTCCCTACACTCATTCCCCTTTCCTGCCTACACTCATTTCCCTTTTTTTTCCTGTTGCTTCTTTTAGCCTCAACCCTTCCTTGTTTCACTGTCCCAAGCTTTAATAGCCGTCTCTAATAAAATAAAATAAAATAAAATGGTTGAATGAATGAAATGGATAGAACACTTAGTGTCTGTGATCCTACTAAGAGAAGATTTACCAAACCAAGGGAGATTTGGAGGTTGGATTAATAAAAATATGTAGGAAGTAAACAAAATTGTAAAAGAATGCTAGAGAAGAAAAAAACAACAACTGTAGTACACTATGTGGCTTATGTGAAAATAGAGCTCACAGGAGCATAATGATGTGACAGTGAATATTAATCTAATAAAAATCACTATATAGGTATATTGGGGAACTCCCCTCCCCACACAAATAAGTGTGCATTTATTTGTAGCTGGTGTAAATGGCAGCAGTGTGCAAAGAAACAAATCCTCACCCTCTGTAGTAGGAAGTTAATACAGAAAGTTTAAAACTGGAAACCAACAAGCAGTTATAGAAGAAAGCTACTTTGCCGGGACCGGTTTGGCTCAATGGATAGAGCGTCGGCTTGGGGACTGAAAAGTCCCGGGTTCGATTCCGGTCAAGGGCATGTACCTTGGTTGCGGGCATATCCCCAGTAGGGGGTGTGCAAGAGGCAGCTGATCGATGACTCTCTCTCATCGATGTTTCTAACTCTCTGTCTCTCTCCTTCCTCTCTGTACAAAATCAATAAAATATAAAAAAAAAAAAAAAAAAGAAGAAAGCTACTTAGAGGTCAACAATCAGATGAAACAATTCTAAGTGGTTCCTAGAGAGAGGGAATTGAGTGGGGCAGGGGAGATGCTCTTTTTCAAAACAAGTCCTGCAGAGATCGTTGCCTTCTTAGATTTTGCATATACTGATTTGATCAAAACACTGATGCAATTAACTTGAGAAACATACTACATTAATACAGAGTATTTGAAAGGATGGATTGGGTTGGATAAACATTTTGATTTGGGGGGGTGTGGGGAGATTTCATGCACCCAAAGCTCTAGTGAGAAGCTGACTGAGGTAGCAGGTGACCAGCCACTCGGCATGCGATCTTGTTGATTTAGGGCAGTGTTTCCCAACATATAGGTAAAATTGTATACTTAACTAGTGCTCTAAACTAGTTAAGTATACAATTTTACCTATATGTTCCGAAAAATTATAGTTTAGCACTTCTTAGTTGGGATTCACGAATCTGTATTTTAACAACTCCACCAGGTGATTCTCATCATGAGAGAAGTTTGGGAAACACTGATTTAGGACATCTCATCTGCAAGCCTCGAGCTCCACCGGGTACTGTGCTTTTGCACCTCACTAGGTGCTCTGGAAGGAACAAAGAGGGGCCAGCAGAATGCTCTTTCCTATCCCTGCTGCCAAACCACATTGTTGTGGGTGCACTATTATTTGTGTGGTGTGTGTGTGTGTGTGTGTGTGTTTAGTTATAAGGAGGTAGACATTTCAGAGACCAGTCAAAAAGTTCCATTTAATCTCATTCTACATTCAACTGATATTTGATTTTTATTCACATGAATTTCAACCTTCAGCCTAAATGTGGGAAACATAGAGGTCAACATCTACATGTAAAGGCTTCCTGGGCCCAGGGCTGGTGCGGCAATTGGAGGAGTCAGGTGAGGAAGGAGGTGGTAGAGAAGAGGGCTTGCTGGGTTCAGGAGAACTCCTGGAGGGAGTTCCAGCAAATGGAGGGATGTCCAACCTGTTGGTAATTGGTTATCTTCCCAGGGCAGAGATGGGAGCCAACTCAGGCCAGGAGGGAATCTCATCATACTATTTTGCAATAAAATGCAGTCCAAGTAGGGTGTGTATATATAATCATCGTCAACAAGCTGCAGCTCACGAGCCATGTGCGGCTCTTTGGCCCTTTGAGTGTGGCTCTTCCACAAAATTCCATGGCCTTGGCGAGTCTATTTTGAAGAAGTGGTGTTAGAAGTTTAAAAAATTTGATTCTCAAAAGAAATTTCATTCGTTGTACTGTTGATATTTTTGCTCTGTTGACCAATGAGTTTGCCGACCACTGATATATAGTATTCATACTTCCTCTATGCAGAGGTCTTGGCTGGCATAGCTTGCTAGAGAAAATGATCTAAAAATTGCGCACATCTGTACCAGGGTCCTAGGCACCACTGATGCCTGCTTAGGAAACCCCCAATACAATGTTTTTCTCCAGCTCAAAGTCAACACGCTCACTCAATTCAATTAACATCCTTATTTCCATGGATTCCTTCAGCAGGTCACATGCAGATGTGGACAGATGGAAGAGCAAAGGCCCACAGGAAGGGAAAGATGTGAGAAGGTTTTACACTTTATGGAGATGTGACCACCAGCATCTCATTATGTTTGTTATTAACCACGGCACCACGGATCTCCAAACCTTGCTTTGGAGACATTTATATCCAACTTTCACATTTTGAAAAATATACAGGAAAGGAAATATGCATGGACTTAGCTCTGTCGCCATGCTTATTACACCAGTCATAAGAGCACTGAGCAACTCCGATGCTTTAGAAAGTGCCTTTTCCAAGGAGAGATACACCTGGGATGATGGGAGGCAGAAATTCCCCCTTAAAGTGCTTGTTTTGAAGGGCTGTCTTCCATGACCCTGGCCTCATTTCCATGCACTGACTAGATCTAAAGTTGTCTTTCCAGAAAGGCACATGATCGTAACCACAGTGTTCACGTTATGTTTTTGCAGTTTTTATTTTGGTTTCAGACATGATATTGAATGCTGTGGTTTTGAGCCGTGGCCGCTTCTTAGAATCTCTGGGAGGGAATTCTAGGAAAAACCAGCTGCCCGGCTGCAACCCCAGAGCTCTGATTCCGGGCACTAGGGCGAGGCCCAGGCATTGGAACTAGAGCTCCTCACGTGGTTCTAATGAACGGCAGCACGGAGAGTCCCTGATCTGATGGCTTCCCAACGCGCAGAAGGCAAAACCCAGGGTCCCTAACACAGTCCACAAAGCCTTACGGGATCAATCTGGGTCACCTCTCCCTCATCCCTTGCTCGCTACACTGGACACAGGAGCCTCTTTGCTGTTTTCAAACAGGCCAACCAAATTCCCAGGTCAGGACATCTGTCCTTCTTAGGACCCCTTCTAGAATGTTCTTTCCATAGGCATTTTAAAAAATAGGTTTTCATTATTTCAGAGAGGCAGGAAGAAAGAGATAGAGATAGAAACATCAATGATGAGCCCTAGCCAGTTTGGTTCAGTGGATAGAGCATCAGCCTGTGGACCAAAGGGTCCTGGGTCCAATTCTGGTCAGGGGCATGTATCTTGGTTGCAGGCTCCTCCCAAGCCCAGGCCCTGGTCAGGGCTCCTGCGGGAGGGAACCAACTGGTGTGTTCCTCTCACAATGATGTTTCTCTCTGTCTTTTCCTCTCTCTTCCTCTCTCTCTAAAAATCAATGGAGAAATATCTTTGGGTGACAAAAACAAACAATCCTATATAATAAAAGGCTAATATGCAAATTGACCAAATGGCAGTATGACCGGTCACTATGATGTGCCCTGATCACTAGGGGCAGACATTAAACACAGGAGCCTCCCCTGGTGGTCAGTGCGCTCCCACAGGGGAGTACCAGCTGAGCCAGAAGCTGGGCTCACAGCTGGTGAGCACAGAGGCAGTGGCAGGAGCCTCTCCCATCTCTGTGGCAGTCGGACATCCCCCAAGGGCTCCTGGACTGTGAGAGGGTGCAGGCTGGGCTGAGAGACACCTCTCCCCCAGTGGGCGAATTTTGTGCACTGGGTCTTTAGTCCTATCTAATAAAGAGGGAATATGCTAATTGACCATCACTCCATCACAAAGATGGCTGCACCCACAGCTGAGGCCAAGTTCCCATAGGGAGCCTTAATGAGCAATCAGCAGGGGCCTGAGGCTACGCCTTCCCCTGCCCCCACGGGGCTTTACAGGGGACTTCAGGCAGTGTCCCCCACCCGGCAGGGCTTGACAGGGAACCTCAAGGTGCGTTTCCCATCCTGGTGCTGGGCCAGGGGGCATCAGGCCACACCCCCCACCAGATGGGGCTTGACAGGGAACTTCAGGCTGCACCCCTTGCCCTGGTCTGGACTGGGGGACCTCAGGCCACGCCCCCTACCCTGGTGCTGGGCCAGGGGACCTCAGGCTATGCCCCTTGCCCGGCAGGGCTTGACAAGGGTGGGACTGACTGGGTCTGGATCTAACCCAGTGGAAGGGGGATCTGGCCGGGTTTGGGTCTCACCCAATTTTGAGGTGCATGTGGGTGGGCAAGGACTTGACTCTGAGTCCATGGCAAATAGTAATATTAAATTATTTCCTCTAATTAATCCCCTTTTAATTTGCACAAATTTTGTGCACCGGGTCACAAATAAATAAAGGTGATTAAATGTAAAAAAAAAAAAAAAAAAAAAAAAAGAAAGGAAAAAAAAAGAAAAAAAGAAAAGAAAAGAAAAACATCAATGATGAGAGAGACTCATTAATCAACTGCCTCCTGCATGCTCCCTACTACGGATCTATCCCATAAAACCCCGACCCGGGCATGTGCCCTTGACTGGAATCAAACCTGGGACCCTTCAGTCCACTGACCCAAACCAGTTAGGCCTTCCCCTAGGTCAGTGGTCGGCAAACTGCGGCTCTCGAGCCACATGCGGCTCCTTGGCCCCTTGAGTATGGCTCTTCCACAAAATACCACGTGTGGGCTCACACGTACAATGCGATTAAAACTTCGTGGCCCATGCGCAAAAGTCGGTTTTTGATTCTCAAAAGAAATTTCAATCGTTGTACTGTAGATATTTGGCTCCGTTGACTAATGAGCTTGCCGACCACTGCCCTAGGCATTGGCCCATCTTGTTGCTCCTACACTCCATTCAGATCTCCATTCAAATGTCACCTCTGAAAAGAAGACCTCCTTGGTGACCCGATCTAAAATACCAGCCTTCACCACTCTCGGTCCCCTTACTCTGCGTATTTTTGCTTCATTGCACTTATTGACACCTGACATATATTTGTTAGTCCATCTGGCCTACATAAATACATGTAAACAGTAGAAGCTTAATAAATATTTTGGAATGAATAAAGAATGGACAAGGATAGATGTAAAATAATGCAAACTCTGGCATGTAGGCAGTGCTTGGCAAATCTGAGTTTCTTTCCCAAATCACATAAAGCCAGTAGTTCCACATGCTGCCTGGTGATATGCTGAGAAACAGTGACCCCTGCTGGAACTTGTATCCGAGTCCCATAGAGAATAGAACTCCACTAATTGCCAGTCCCAAGGAACTTTTAGATATATAAATACTCCGTATCTGATGAGGCCTTCTGAAGTACATTCATGAAAAATTCCTAATAAGACATTTCTGACATTTACAAAAGCCTTTGTTGGTACATTTTCTAAAACATGTTCTCTTCTGCTGCCTTGTGGCCAAGGTGGGGAATTTCCAGGTTGTGTGATGAACCTGCTTAGTCAAAAGGAAAGTTCGGGGCAGCTGGACTGGCCCAGAGTCATTTGGCAAAAACACCTGTGATCATTTGACCAGGCCCTCGCACTACTCATTTTTTAGAAACAGGAAACAACCGAGGTTTCTTCCTCCTTTGGTGACTTCTGCAGGGTGACAGCTAAGCGCAGTGCCTAAGGGCCACCTCCCAGGGCCCACCCCATCTGAACTTTGTCCTTCCATCCAGACACAGTCGCCACCAGACCCTGATCATAAATTCTTGTGAACTCCACAAGGGCAGGCTTTATCTTTTTGTACACCCTGTGTATTAAACCACATGTAGCACAGGGCAAGTTACTAAATAGTTGTTGGAGGAATGAGATAATTGCTAGCACTTATAGAGCACTTTTCTATATGCCGGGCGCTTGTAGGAAGCCCAAGCACTTTACTATCCCGTTCATACATTTGGGTTCTCCCAAACTTGTCCTGATTTTGCTCAGAACTGTCCCTGGAGCTCCCTCAGCCCCTGACGAATGGGAACAACTGGAACTTGTATTAGTCATATCAGGCTGCCATATTGCCACAGCACAGCCTAGTAAATAAATAAAGGTGATAAAAAAATAAATAAAAATAAATAAAGGTGATTAAACGTTAAAAATAAAAGGTCACCTTTGACGTTCACTGACCACCAGGGGGCAGATGCTCAACACAGGGAGCGCTGCTCAGCCAGAAGCCAGGCTCACAGCTGGCGAGTGCAGCAGCGGTGGTGGTCACCTTTATTTTTATTTTTAAAATATTTTTTATTGAATTTTTACAGAGAAGAAGGGAGAGGGATAGAGAGCTAGAAACATGGAGGAGAGAGAAACATCGACCAGCTACCTCCTGCACACCCCTCACCGGGGATTTGCCCTCAACCAAGGTACATGCCCTTGACCAAAATCGAACCTGGGTCCCCTCAGTCCGCAGACCAATGCTCTATCCACCGAGCCAAACCGGTCTTGGCTCATCACCTTTATTTACTAGAAGGGGGGCTTAAACAACGCACAGGAAATGAATAGTCTTACGGTTCTGGAGGCTGGAGTCCAAGATGCCATCAGGGTCGGTTTCTGGTGGGACTCTCTTCCCGGCTTATAGGCTGCGGCCTTCTCACTGCGGGGCGCGGGGGGAGCTCCTTTCCTCTTCTTCCGAGGACGATGATGCCATCACGAGAGCTTGCTCACTCCCTCGCTCCCGGCATGCTTGCTGCGGGGCCTGAATACCTATTGGACACACATGGGCTGCGGCTTTGAGTAGCTGAGCGAGACACTCAGTGTATCTTGTTTTATTGTGCTTCACGGAAGTTGCAGTTTTTATGAACTGCAAGCAACAAGACCACGGCTCGCCTTATTGCGACGCCCGCTCTATTGCGGAGGTCTGGAACCAAACCCACAACGTGTCTGAGGTATTCCCTGTGCAAAGAGTTCTTCCCAGGCTTGTAAACCAAACCTAAGAAAGACTAGTGACCTCCTGAAGTTTAGTTTGAAGGTCAGTCTTACCAAAGACTAAATCTGGGCTAGGCAGCAGGGGGCAGCAGAGAACGTCATCTCTGCCCAAAGGCACAGTTGAGGGAAGGAGTGGCTCTTGGCATCTTTGCTGACAACTGCAAAGCTCGGGAAAGCTGTCAGGCAGAATTCTGGCACCCTCCTCTCTCTTTCCTGGGGAAAAGGGATGGGGGACAAGTAGAGAGGAGAGGAAGGAGAGTGTTGTAGGAGCCTCTGATGAAATGGAAACCTACTGGAAACTTCATTGACCTAGGTCCTAATGCGTAGGATGAGGCAGTGCCCAGGCACAGCAGCCTGCAGTGGAGACCAATCCTCTGCCTCCCCCACAAGTAGGAAGCTCTTAGGGCCCCACACTGGCCTCCAGAACATTCAGCCTTAAAGGTACAAGCCTCTTTGTTCCAGGGTCACCACCTAGCAGATCTGACCCGCGTTCCTTTGGAGTCTTTAAACACATGTGTGGATGCTGCAAGTCTCCTTAGAACAAGCCAGATGTGACATCCATAAATCCTCTGGTGGCTTTAATCGCCAGAGGTTAGTGGAATACAGGAAACGAGATGGACAGCCATCCTGGTCACACCGCAGCGGGTGGAGTAAACCTGGGTCCTTATCGACATACCTCAGGGCCCCGAGAGGCCTGGGCTCTCTCCTTTTATTGCCTTTGATCAGGCTGGAGGTGGGGCCCCTGACGCACAGGGCTCCCTCTGACAGCAACTGGAAGGAGAAATGCTTCTTGTTTCTCTGGAGGCCCCGAGGGCCGGGGGCAGGGGTGTGTGTGTGCACAGGGAATGGGGTGTTGGTATGAAGTTTCAGGTTTGCAAGATGAAAACAGTTCTGGAGATGGATGGAGGCGATGGTTGCCTAGCAACATGAAGGCTCTTGATGCCACCGAACTGCACACTGAAAAAAATGGCTACATGGTCCATTTTGTTATGTATATTTCACCACAATTAAAAACAAAACAATAGGGCCCGCACTTCTCCGCAGTCCTGTGTGGTGACTTCCTGCCTCCTTTCTTCTCCTGCACTGCCAGGGCCACACCTCCGCACACCCACCCCTGCCCCTCAAGCCAGCTGCCCCGCATGGTGAGACACTGGCCTCTGCATGGCAGGCTTCAGAGCGAATCACCTCAGCCTTTAAGGAGCCAGCATTGGGACTCCCACTGGCAGCGGGGGGGTGTGCAAACCTCAGACCCGTGGGGGTGGGGCTCCAGCATTGTCAGGACACTGTGAGGTCCTTACAGGGGGCCCTGGCTCCTTCTAAGGTGGTAAATGTGTTGAATATTTTCTGTTTAATCCTTTGAGAGCAGGCCTCACCAGCCTCTCCTCACTACACACAGCCCCTCTTGTTCTTCTAGGCCAGCCCTGGGGTGTCCACCCTGGGTTTCAGGTGGACCATCGCCTCTCTGAGGCCTCCAGCATCCGTTTTGCTCTTGGCCCCTTTACAACACTCTCACCATCGCATGTTTGCCTTTCACTGTGTGAAAGGCCTGCCTCTTAGCCTGGTGGTTAAGAGACAGGCCTTTCTGCTCAGATGTGCTTAGGTTCAAATTCTGTCTCAGCCAACTACCAGGTATATGGCTTTAGCTAGATATTTCTCAGTTTTCATCTCTTTAAAACAGGGGTAAGCCCTGCTATTTTCAGTGAAAGCATTTCCATTCTCTCCAACCCATGTTGAATTGTATCCTTAGTGTAAAAGGATACAATGGGTTAATTCACACTGGCAATTAAACATTGGCATAGAGAGGCGGGTTTGTGTAGTGACTGGCAGCCTGGGCTCAGGAGCCAGATGCTAGTACTTGGTTTCTCTGTGCCTGCTCTCTCCTCTGTGGAATGGGGATAATAATAATGATAGTGATCTATATTACAGAGCTGTTACAAGCGTTATATGCTGGTAAACAGAGTGTGCAACATGCCATCTACACATACTCAGTGTCCAAGTGTTAACTACTATTGTTTGTCATTTACAAAATGAAACTGCAAAAGCAAAACAAACAAACAAAAAACCAATATCCCAGAATGCATGACAACATTGATGGCTAAAATGTCAACAAAAATAAAACTTGAACATACACTTAATAAAATCATTTTATAGTCTAAGATAGACTGCAAAACAAATATTTTATTACCCAGAAAGAGCTAAGGAACATCCACAAAATAAAATAAAAAAACTTACCTAGAGAAATGTAGAATCAAAACAAGAACAGGTTGGCCAAAGCTGGTTTGGCTCAGTGGTAGAGCGTCGGTCTGCAGACTGTAGGGTCCAAGGTTCGATTCCGGTCAAGGGCATGTACATTGGTTATGGGCACATCCCCGGTAGGGGGTGTGCAGGAGGCAGCTGGTCGATGTTTCTCTCTCATCGACGTTTCTAGCTCTCTATCTCTCTCCCTTCTTCTCTGTAAAAAAAATCAATAAAATATATTAAAAAAACAACAACAAAAAAACAAGAACAGGTTGATATGAAAACGACTCATATGAACATTATTAAACACTTCTCACAATGTTCTGGCTCTTTGGAATAAGCAATGAAGCCCTGCTATTTTCAGTGAAAGCATTTCCATTCTCTCCAACCCATGTTGAATTGTATTTCAACCGTCAGCCAGTCTTTCAATGTGCTATTTTTGTTACACACTGATCAGCCCAGAACTTAGAGAAAGGCATCAAACACACAAAAAAAATGGGGGCTGAAGAAAAGGAAAGAAGACCAGAAGTTATTGGCCTGGCCTCACGCATCCCCTCTGCCACCCCTATCCCATGACATTGGCCATTGTCTTATATCTCACATCTAGAACACCCATATTGGCACCCATCAGTCTTAATTATACTTGGAAGTGGTAAAATAATAGCCAGAGAGAAGATTACTCTGAAAACTCTACCCTCATGACCCAAGTGCCCCAGTTCTCCTCCATGCCTTTATCATACCGTTTAAAGGCCTATTGTGATGGTCAAAACCTGTTTGGTTCAGTGGATAGAGCGTCAGCCTGTGGACTGAAAGGTCCCAGGTTTGATTCCGGTCAAGGGCATATACCTTGGTTGCTGGCACATACCCAGTAGGGGGTGTGCAAGAGGAAGCTAATCAATGATTCTCTCTCATCGATGTTTCTAACTCTCTATCCCTCTCTCTTCCTCTCTGTAAAAAATCAATAAAATATATTTTTTTAAAAAGGCCTCTTATGATGAGGTAGGTGTCATTTCCATCCATATGCAAACCACTCTATAGTGTTAACATCAGAGTCCATACAGGGGCAGGTCTTCATTCAAATATTTGGAAGTCCATTGTGTGCCAGACACCCTCAAAGGACTTTTGAAACTCAGATCATCTAGAGTTCTCTCTGTTTCATTGAAGAAAATGAGATCTAAGAGGTCCAGAGGTGCCCAAAGTTACCCTGAGGCTGCAAGAAGAGTTAGAAGCAGCATATCTTTTGGCTGCAAGAAGAGTTAGAAGCAGCATATCTTTTGATTACTGACAAGGGAAGTAATGAAAATTGAATGCTTATCACTGTTAGCTTCCCCCCTCAAAGGCATACAATGGAAGTTAGAGAGTAGAAATCATCAGAGAGGCAACATTAGCCGTCCTGTACACTGGTACCTAGTCTTTCACACTAGACCTCATTAATTAGGCTCATTCAAAGCACTACTGAAGGTTAAGTTCTTCATCTCTTCCATCTCACTCCTCCAGCCCGAGGTTCACATCTATTTAACACGTAGAGGCCCACTGTGTTCTAGAGAATGGAAGCAGAACTTGGTGCATGCAGACAGCTTCCGTCTGTGGAAAGCTAGATAGTTACAATACAGTGAGGGTGTGTGCTGGGAGAGACCTCAAAGGAGACACGACACGGGAGCGGGGGCAGGGAAACTCTTGGATGGAGGAAGTAGCTTGAATCCTGAAAATGAAGAAGACCGAGCCGGACGGAGAGGTTGAGTGAGCAGTAGGTAGAGAATAAGTGTCTCAAGATTTGATTTTTCTTTAGCTTTTGACCTGGAAGTGAGAACCTGATGCATTCCAGGAACTTGAGGAAACTCACGGTTGGTTAGATCAACGTGAACGGAGAGCAGAGAGCTATGTCCAGAGAAAAAGGAGCCTCATGGGCCCCAGGGAAGGGATGAACACTGGATACTAAGGGTAAAGAAGGTCTTCAGTGAGTTGTGGTCATCTCATGTGCATTTCTCTCTGGATTTTGAGTCCCCCCAGTTCTTTCCCCACCAGCTTCATTCCGTGTCCACAGTGCAATGACAAGCATATGCATGAAACACCTCAGAGTTCCAGCATGGGCCCTTCCTGCCAGTCCAGGAGCCAGGTCTAAGAACAGTGGCTTGTTTTTATGAGTGCTAATGTAGACTTGTTTTGGATCTGAAACCTGGGAATGGTTAAATGAAATGTATCTATAGAATGAATTAGGCATTCAGTGTTTATAATGGGTTAGAATAGGGGTGTCGAACTCAATCAGAGAAGGGGCCAAAATCTAAAATCCAGCCTAAATCGCAGGCCGAATGGTTTACTGAACAGTCATAAACTGTCATTGTGATGGAAACGCAGCGGAGTGCAGTGATGACAGCGCGGTGCGGGCCACATTGCAAGGCCTGGCGGGACGGATTTGGCCTGCAGGCCTTGTGTTTGACACATGTGGGTTAGAAGAATTTTTATTTAAGCAGAAAAGTGCTTTAGTACTGAGAAAATCACTTTGAGATGGTACATAAATATGCACATAGATTTTAGTAATAAAAGAGGAATACACACACACACACACATATACACACACACACATATATATCTACTAATAAAAGGGTAATATGCTAATTAGACGGGACAGCTTTTGGACATCCTTACAGACAAAGCCATGGTGGCAGGGGCCGAGGCAGAGACGGTTAGGGGTGACCAGGCTGGCAGGGCAAAGCAATTAGGGGTGACCAGGCCAGCATAGGAGGGCAATTAGGGGTGACCAGGGAGGCAGAGTGGTTAGGAGCAATCAGGCAGGCAGATAGGTGAGTGGTTAGGAGCCAGTGGTCCCTGATTGTGAAACCGGCAGTCAGACATCCCCTGAGGGGTCCCAGATTGGAGAGAGTGCAGGCCGGGGTGAGGGACTCCCCCGCACCAACCTGTGCACGAATTTCATGCACCAGGTACAAATTTCATATCCCTGGGGAGAATAAAACCAGGAAGAAACAAACCTCCATATTTCATGTTCATTTTATGTATTAAAATGGGCATTTCTTTTGTTCATGCTTTTATCAACCTCTGATAAAATTTTAACGTGTGTCCAGCTTTGATAATCAGGAAACATGTTAAGAATTACTCTACCCAAAGACATGCAGACATTGATTCTTAAGAACAGGAATTTATTTCATACCATTGAGACTCTAAAAATCATTATTGACTTTTACCTGAGTGGTTTTTTAGTTACACATAATTTAAAAAGAGGTAGCGACTGGAAAAAACAAACAAAACCAAACAAAAAAAGGTATCAGTTAATACTAGTTTATTACATACCATCTGTAAGCCTATCTATTCACTTTCACATTGACTCTGGACTCGTTTAACATTGTTTTCATATAGTGTTAGAATTCAAACCATATGGAACTTGGTCATTTTTTCCAACAATTAAGTTGGAAAAATAACTTCATTTGTGTGACAGGAAAAAAGTTGAATGCAGGGAATGCTCACAGTGCTGTAAAAATGTGTATGTGCATGCATGCGTACTTTAAATAATATTTCTCTAAAAAAAAAAAAAAAAGACTTATTTCAGAGTTTCAGGTTCACCAAGGGCTGCTTAGAAAATCGCTTTCTTGGCTTGGTTCATGATGCTGGTATCTTCCCCCCTTAGGGGCCATCCCACAGTGTCCTGACACCTGGAGACACAAGTCAGGGCGTAGTCTGGGCCCAATTCACCCTCCACTGGCTTCCTGATGTTCACATCTTTGTCTGCGCCGTCGGTGAGGCGGGATCTATTTCGGCATATAAGTTTTCTGGCTTCTTCTTTTTTTCTTCCTCATCAAAATAAGCTTCAATTTCTGCTGGATTGATGTACGTGTAGAATCGAGCCATGATGGCGAAGATGATGCAGACAGCCAGAAGCAACGAAGCAAACAGAAGGTACTCAGCCCACTTTGAAGGAATTGGAGTTGGAGCAGGAAAAAAACCAAAACAAAAACAATCTCAGTTATAGTAGTGAATAGAGCACATGTATATTTTCCTGCTACGCCTAGATGGATTAGATTGTCAGGGAACATTGGTAGGCTTCTGCCATAGATATAGAATGGTCAGTGATTGCCACAGATACAGAAGGGCCAGCTCCCATGAATGCTCAAGTATCAAGATTACATTGTTTCTTATTGCACTGGAAAGTAGAAACCCAAGACTTTGGGAAGATGAGGGAAAATTTCTGAAAAACCCAACTCATCAGGCACATAGCTGGGCCCTGGGAGACCAAAGCAACACCAGGCAGTACTCTTGAAAGAAAAAGGATATGCTGAACTGTTTGAAGGGAAGAGCCCCAGGCTATCCTTTGCAGTACACCTTGAGCCTATGAGCACTCAGCAATAGCGCATGCTCTGAGGCGACCTGGTAGGGGGAGTAAGGAAACTGATGGGGCGGGGGAAGGGACAACCCCCTTAGGATATGCTGATGTGCTGAAGGAGAGAGTTTACCAGTGTCATAGAAAGCCCTTACTTTATTATTTTTAAATTTTCTTTATTGATTACCCTTACTTTATTTTAGTCGGAGAAATCACAACCACCTTTAGGATGCCTTAACTTTAGGAATAATGCCAGTTTCTGGATAACATGCCTCGTTTGGGGCCATTACATTGCATTCACAGAAGCCAGGGAAGACCTTTTCTTTGATAGCAAATGGCATCAGGGTGTATGTATGTTAGCTCAATCTGGTTATTTTGGTTGTTACTTTTCAATAACACCCAGTGGAAGTGAGAAGAATCAGCACATACTTGGCCATAAGATCATTTGGTAACCGCCCCATCTGGCCGGTCTGGCGGTTTTATTCAGCCACTGCCTGGGATGACCATGTATATGGAGATGGCTGGGAAGGGTCAGCCTGAGGATCACAGACAGATGAGACAAAGGCAGCTCTCCTCTCCCACCCCTACCTGTTGCTTGATCTGGCCTGCTCCTGCCACGATGAGCACGATGATGTTGCCCACAGCCACTGTCAGCAGCCACCCTGCTTGCAGCACCGACTTCATGTTGGAAGGAGCCTGCGGAAGCAGAGCAAAGAGAATGCCAATCTGGATCTCAACCTCAGCAACGAGAACACAGCCAGTGATTCCTTTACGTAAGCAGCCACCCTAAAAATGCGCGTTAAGGGTCAGGCTGGTTTGAATGTAAAAGGGATAACTACTTGGGTAGCAGGATACCCCAAATCTTCAAGTGGCACGAACATACAAGGAACCCTTGTTTTTCACTCTACACGTGCTTGCAAAGTTGCCATCCTAGTTAGACAGACAAAGCTGCAGGTGAACGGATCCTATTTTTACAGAAGGGCTTCCAGGCAAAGCCATACAGCCACCTTCTGGCCCCTTCTCCTCCCCCCTCGCTCCCCTGCCTTCCCCCATGGCAGCTGCACTATGGGCGGTGAGTTTACCCTCCCGTGAGCTTCTCTGCCATGTCACCAAAGCCTGTCTTCTCACTTCTGTCATCTATGTTATATCATCTCCTGTGAGGTCACCACAGAAAGGGGTCATCCAGCTCATATTAACAAGTTTTACTGCAAAACTTGAAGGTACTACCCTGTTTCCCCGAAAATAAGACAGTGTCTTATATTAATTTTTTTCTCCCAAAGTTGCGCTAGGCCTTATTTTCAGGGGATGTCTTATCTTTCCATGTGCTAGGTCTTATTTTCGGAGGACGTCTTATTTTCGGGGAAACATGGTAGATATGATGGGCATACACTGACTATAACTGTAGCTTTGATAAAATCATTCAGAAATTAAGCTCTGAGTCAGGTATTGACAAACATTGCCTCATTAAGGTAATACACACTAAGCAATGTTTGTTTGTTTTTTAATGTTTAAAAGCTAGGCCCTAATCTGTGTGTTGACTGGGAGCTACAAAGAGACCATGACTGAACCATAAGATAATGAGGACATAGGCCAGGAAGTGAGCACCTCCAGGAACCATTGATGCCATTTGTTCGTCTCAGAAAGAAGAGCCCACCGACTCTCACGACCCTGGTGACCGTGTTATATAGTTTTTCCTACTTAGGTCTTTAAACCGCTAAGTGTGACTGCGGGAATATAGACACAGATGATATACACACTCACAAAGCTAAACAGTAATGCTCTCAGTCAATAAAGGCAAGGCATGGTGACTTCAAAAACCTGGTTTGGTGGGATATCCCATAATGATTTCTAGAGCTCTTCTGAACTATAACTCTACAGCTAACACAGATTTAAATGAAGTCCCAGCAGTGTTTTGAAGGCAGGGTAGAGGAAGGGTGGTAAAAAAATGAACAAGAAACCTGAGAGTATGAGAACTCCAGTCCGGTGACAGAGAAAACCACCTCGCCGCAGGTTATGAGGAAATACTGTGGGACTTGCAGGGCCATGTTAATAGTGTTGGGAGCAATATCTTCAAAAATATTCAGTATAGGGCATCCATCTCTCTAAACCAATAAGGCAAAAGTGAGAAAAAGAAATAAAAATCAAGATTAGTTGCTTAAGTAAAATTTGCTCAAATTGGAAAATTAAGTTTTGACCTCCAGAGTTACGTCAAATGATTTACCAAGTACACATTTTCTTTTCTTTAAATTTTTATATATATATCTCTCTATCTATATTTTTTAATCTATATTTACTTACTAATACTCACCTGAAGATATTTTTTCCCCATTGAATTCTATTTTATTTTTTAAAATATATTTTATTGATTTTTTTACAGAGAGGAAGGGAGAGGGAGAGAGAGTTAGAAACATCAATGAGAGAGAAACATCAACCAGCAGCCTCTTGCACACCCCCTACTGGGGATGTGCCTGCAACCAATGTACATGCCCTTGACTGGAATCAAACCCGGGACCTTTCAGTCCATAGCCCGACGCTCTACTACTGAGCCAAACAGGCTTCGGCTCCCATTGAATTTTAGAGAGAGTGGAAGGGAGGGGGAAAGACAGAGAGAAAGAAACATTGATGTGAGAGACACATCGATTGGTTGCCTCTTACATGCTCGGGGATCAAACTTACAACAGGGGTAGGGTACATGCCCTTGACTGAAATTGAACCCGAGACCCTTCTGTCTGAGGCCAGTGCTCTAACCACTGGGCAAAAAAGGCTAGGGCAAGTAAGTACACATTTTCAATGTAAATATGTAGCATTGCAATTTGTACTTATGATGAGATAGCTATGGTGGGATTTGAAAATATATTCCCTAGTGTATTCCTTTTAAATAAGAGAGTAGATTGGGAGTCAGCTTTGTTTCAAAGATTGCCATCTCTGTGCACTGAGAGCATCAAATACTGGTCAAAGATAGATAGATAGATAGATAGATAGATAGATAGATAGATAGATGATAGATAGATACAAATTTAAAGTGAAGTTTTGGTGAGAGTAAGTCAGTCTGCTCAATGTTTTTCTAACAGTGAACTTGAGTCAATGGCAAGTTAAAAACTTGGTGGTAAACTTGATTAATTCCCATTTAAAAATAGAGATCCTAATATTACTCTGGTTAAAACATGCCTATGTCCTAAATGTCTTTGAGACTCAGATGAAGACAGTTTAAGTAGCACTTCTGGCTTGATGGAATGGCCTACTAACCCTGGTGATCACATAGGTATATGCACTGCCGAATCCAAAGTTTAAGGATGTAAAAAACTTATTGCAGTGTCCTGGAATCTCTGCTGAGCTTAGCATGATGTCTTTTCTATGGAAAGAAAGAATAATATAGGTTACATTCTGTTTATTAAAAGTTTCAACATACTGTTTAAAGAATGAGACTTAGAACCCATACATTTTAAAACAAAATATTCAGTATAGGTACTTACGTGCCGTAAGAGAAAAACATATACTTGCTGACGTTGTTACTGGTAATATTCTCGTATAGGATCCCATCCACTGTGGCATTGAAGCTCCCACCGAAAGCATTTACAAATCTGAAACAGAAAACCATCCTTCTTGTGGCTGGACCAGGGAATGATTTGCTCTCAGTCACAGTATTTGCCCCTGAAGCTGGGCTACGCTCCCCATCAGTGGGAACTGAAGGTGTCTAGAGCAAAGGCAGAAGGTAAGCAATCCCATGCTCACCCACCCAGAAGGACCCACCGAAAGCAATTGACTTACTACAGTTAAATGCCGGGAACTGTTCTAAGTACGTTGTAACTAGCAACAATTTCAGTGATGTCTGAGATATTAGGGACAGGCTGAACTAGGTACTGATCTCTTCCTCTTTAAGCAGGTAGCTATGCCTTTGCGTTCCTTGCTTCAGAAGCTTTAGAGCTAACGTGGTGAAAGAGAAGAAGCAGAAGTTGCTGAAAACATGTGAATTAAACTCAGGCCTGACATCCTTAGGCATTCCACTTGGTGTAGTTTGATAGGTGATTAATATAGAAAATGGAACCCGGTGTGTCACCAGGAGCCTAATAGGTAGAATGAATACTGCTCCAATTGTCAAAGCTGATTTTTAATCAAAGATTAAGATGAACCATTCAAAAGCGAGACAGTGGGCAGAATAAGTTAGGAAGTAGACCCTTGGGCCTGGGTCCAGGCTTTATAACTTATTAGAGGCCCAGTGCACAAAATTTGTGCATGGTGTGGTGTTCCATAGCCCAGCCTGCACCCTCTCCAATCTGGGACCCCTCCAGGAATATCCAACTGCCAGTTTAGGACCAATTCTACTGGGATCTGGCCTAAACAGGCAGTTGGACATCCCTCTCACAATCTAGGACTGCTGGCTCCCAACTGCCTGCCTGCCTGATTGCCCCTGACCACTTCTGCCTGCTAGCCTGATCATCCCCTAAACCATTCCCCTGCCAGCCTGATTGCCCCTAACTTCCCTCCCCTGCCAACCTGGTCACCCCTAACTGTCCTTTCCTGCAGGCCTGGTCACCCCCAACTGCCCTTCTTTTCTGACCTGGTCACTCCTAACTGCCCACCCTTCCCCTAAAGACTTGGTCACCCCCAACTGCCCTCCCCTAAAGGCCTGGTCATCCCTAACTGCCCTCCCCTGCTATCATTGTCACCCCCAATTGCCCTCCCC
Organism: Pipistrellus kuhlii; assembly: GCF_014108245.1. NCBI lineage: Eukaryota > Metazoa > Chordata > Mammalia > Chiroptera > Vespertilionidae > Pipistrellus > Pipistrellus kuhlii. The sequence continues at coordinate 150,782,347 of NW_023425529.1, forward strand.
TGCAGGCTTGGTTTCCCCCAACTGCCCTCCCCTGCAGGCCTTGTCCCTCCCCAATTTCCCTCTCCTGCAGGCCTGATTGCCCACAATTGCCCTCCCTTGCTGGCCATCTTGTGGTAGTCATCTTGTATCCACATGGAGAGGGCCATCTTGTGTGTTGGAGTGATGGTCAATTTGCATATTACCTCTTTACCATGTAGGATAAGGCTCTGAATAAATCCCACCCTCAGACTAGACTACTAGATACTATTACCTGCCTGACATATGCCTCAGGCTGGTATAAAATACCAATAAGAATAAACATAATTAAGAAAAAATACAATATCCTACATATCATATGTGTTTTCACATGAAAACACATGGAAAAGATAGAAAATAATTGAGCATAAGCAGCAAACACACTCTGAGTGTTTTGAAGGGTGAGGAGAGTCCTGACCCATGATTTTTGAACTCAACTAGCTTTGATCAGACACAGCCAGTCCTAGGCTCAAGGTAGCTTGGGCCTCTCTTAGGAGTGCCAGGATTGAAGGCTACAAAGTGAATATGGAACGAGTTATGGAGAATGGGAACCAGCTGAGAAAAAGACAAGATGGGACTGGTTCCTTAAAGAATAACCAAGGTGCTGAGAGACTGGATACTTCTCATTTTTTTTTTTTAAACAGCTTTGTGAATAAATTTCTATACCACCAAAATTCAGGCCAATTTAAAGTGTACAACTCAGTGGCTTTAGTATGTTCACAAGGTTGTGCAACCATCATAATAATCTAATTCTCATCACTCCAGAGAAAGTCAATGCCCATTAGCAGTGACTCCCTTTGCCCCTGCTCAGTCCCTGACAACCACTAATCTGCTGTTTCTATAGATTTGCCTGCCATTTCATGTAAATGGAATCTTATAAGGTGGGGTGTTTCCAGTTGGTTTCTTTCACTTAGCATAATGTTTTTAAGGTGCATTCATGTTATGTAGCATATATCAGTACTTCATTCCTTTTTATGACTAAGTAATATTTCTTTGAATGGGTAGACCACAGTTGATATTTATCATTTTGGTTATTTCCACATTTTGTTTATTGTGAGTAATGTTTCTATGAACATTCATCTACAGGCTTTTGGGTAGACATATGTTTTCATTTCTTTGGGGCACATACCTAGGATTATATGGTAACTCCATGTTAAACCTTTTAAAGAACGGTTTCTCAAAGTGGCTGCTTCATTTTACATTTACACCAGCAGTTTATTATTGTCTGCATTTGTCAGAGCCCAGTGAGTGTGAAATCTCATTGTGGTTTTGATTTTCATTAGTCAAATCACAGTCATTCCCTAATTACTAATAACGTTGAGAGCCCTTTCATGGACTTTTGAGCATCTGTATATTTTCTTTGGAAATTTTTCAATTCAAATATTTGTCCCTTTAAAAAGCTGGGTTATTTGCCATATTATTACTGATTTGTAAGAATTTTTTTAAATAATCAGAATATATCTCATCAGAAAAATGATTTGCAGACATCTCCACTAATTCTGTGAATTATCTTTTCACGTTTCTGATGATATCACTTGTAAAATAAAAGTTTTCAATTTTGATGAAACCCAAGTTATTATTATTTTATTTTGTTGCTTGTGCTTTTAGTTTCATACCTAAAAAACCATTACCTAACCCAAGGTCACAAACATTTATGCCTGTTATTTTTCTATAAATTTTATTGTTTTCATTATAGTAGGTTTATGATCCATTGATTTAATTTTTGTGTGTGGTTTCAGGTTGGGAAGGTCTAACGTCAGTCTCTTGCATGTGAATTTCCAGTTGTTCCAGTATTTTTAGTAAAACCTTCACAACTTTTTAAATGAAGATTTCTTTTTGAATCTACTTAAGGTCACTATGCTTCTCTCTCATTTCCTCCTTAAAGTATTTTTTATCAGTATGACAGGGTTGAAATAAACGGAACTTATAGCCAGACCTCTGCATAGCTTTTTTTTTTTTTTTTTCTCAAATTTTAAGTTGGAGATTTTTTAGAAACTAAGGAAGCATGCAATCACATTATCTACATGAATGATTTCTGTACCTATAATGTGACTGTATTTGAAGACAGGATCTTTAAAGAGGTAAAATTATTTAGGGTGGCCTTTATCCATTGTCAGTTTAAAAATATGTTATAGCCATCCAATAGGTGTCATGAACTCACTGTGGTTTCAATTTATATTTCCTTAGTGGCCAATGATATTGAACATCTTTTCATGTGTTTCTTTGCCATTATTATATCTTTTCTGCTGAGAAGTCTGTTAAGATCCTTTGCTCTGTTTTTTAACCTGCTTACTTTCTTATTATTAAGTTTTGAGAGTAATTTATATATTCTAGATACAAATTCTATGCCAGATATGTGATTTGTAAATATTTTCTGCCAGTATGTAGATTATTCTTTTATTCTCTTAACAGTGATATTTATAGAACAAATGTTTAGGATGAGATCTGATTGATCAATATTTTCATACATTTTCATTATGTATATATGTTATATCTAATGGAACATGAATCAGCCACAAAAAGAGGAAAATCCTGCCATTGTGACAGCATGGATGGACCTGGAGGGCATATGCTAAGTGAAATAAATTAGTCAGAGAAAGACAAGTACTGTATGATATCATTTATATGTGGAATCTAAAAAAAAAAAAAAAAAAAAAAAAAAAAAAGCTGACCTCGTAGAATAGAGAGTAGAATGGTGGTTGCCAGGGAGCAGGGAGTAGGAAATAAAGGATATAAACTTTTAGTTCTAAGATGAATAAGTTCTGAGGATTTACTATATGACATGGAGACTATAGGTAATAATACTGTATTGTATACTTGAAATTTGCTAAGAGATTAGCTTGTAAGCATTCTTATTACAATAAAGGTAACTGTGAGGTAATGGATGTGTTAACTTAATTGTGGAAATACTTCACATAGTATACATATATTAAATCGTGATATTGTATACTTTAAATATATACACAACATTGTCAGTTGTAACTCAATAAAACTGGAAAAAATGAAAAATAATACTATGATTTTGATAAGAATTTCAATAAACCTCAGATCAATTTGGGGAGAACTGACATCATCGTTACAATGTTAAGTCTTCTAATCAATAAACCCAGTATATCTCTCCATTTCTTTAGCTCTTCACTGATTTCTTTCCTAAGCCTTTTGGTAGCTTCAACTCTCAAATCTTATATATGTTTCCTTAGACTTATAACTAGTATTTCACCTTATTTTGAGCTACTGTAAATGTTATTTAAAGTTTCAGTCCACTTGTTCACTGCTGGTTTATAGAAATATGTTTATTTTCTGGTTGGCCTTGTACCTTGGACTCTTTCTAAACTCACTTATTGATCCCATGATATTTTCTTGTAGAGTTCTTGGGATGTTCTATGCAGATAATTATGCCATCTGTGAGTAGCGAGTTTTATTTCTTCCTTTTCAATCTAGATATTTTTACTTATTTTTCTGGTCTTATCGAATTACCCTCTGGAAGGATGTTGAATATAAGTAAAGAAAATATATGATCTTACCTTGTTTCTGTTCTTATGGGGAGATCACTTTGACTCTGACCATTAAATATAATGGTAGCCTGGGGATTTTTAAAATATATCCTTTTTCTGAGTAAGAAAGTTCCTTTCAATTACTATAATAGTTTGCTGAGAATTTTTCTCAGAAATGGATACTGAATTTTATCAAATGCTTTTTTTTTCTGGATCAATTGATAGTTTTATGGATTTTCCTCTCTAGTTTTTAAGATAATGAATTACATTGGTTAATTATTTAAAAATATAGAACCAGCATACCTTCTTGGGATAAACCCATACTCTCATTTTATATCCTTTTTACAGTTGGAAATTACTATAGGTATATATTACTTCCATAAGAAGCTGATACAACTTAATTTTTAAAGATATACACATACCTGACCCAACCAGTTTGGCTCAGTGGATAGAGCGTCAGCCTGTAGACTGAAGGGTCCCAGGCTCGATTCTGGTCAAGGGCATGTACCTTGGTTGTGGGCACATCCCCAATAGGGAGTGTGTAGGAGGCAGCTGAATCAATGTTTCTCTCTCATTGATGTTTCTAACTCTCTATCCTTCTCCCTCTCCATTCCTCTCTGTAAAAAATAAATAAAATATATTTTTTAAAATACCCAAACACATACACATACCTGACTCCATTTTCTCCTTTCTCTGGCTTCTGGTTAAGGCCATCCTTTATCTGAAAAAGAAAACATGTTAAAATATAATCCATTAGAATACATTTAGATGACCATTTCAGCCTCTGAGAAGAAGAGTGATGTTGACATTTATCCTGGGAGCTAAGGGCATAGTGATTACATTTGCAGGGCTCCATCCTTCAGCCCTAGTTTTCCGTGAAGTTAACATTATCTCTATAAACTTTGATGCTTGCTTTCCAGTGGTTCTGCAGAACACTGTGCTCCAAGAATTCTGAACATTCCATTCAACGACTCCCTAATTAAACATATGACTCAGAAGTCTTAATTCAATATTGCAGTTCTATAGAAGCTCACTTACATTGCAAAATATTCACAGCTCCCTCATTCAGTTCCATGACACCTTCACAGCTTCTTCATATGCTAAATAGCATAGCTAGATCCTATACTTTGTCATGATATATTTTATACATATTTTTATTGCTTTTACCTGATGTGTATTTTTGTTGCATTTTCTATAAAAAGTATATTCCTATATATTTTTTTATAGAAACTGTACTCATTTCTCAATCACTCAGGGCAAGGTTTTAAAATTAATACAATTAAAGATATATTTTAAACTTTATTTCAAAAAGTCACTGAGAATGCACACACATACTCTGTGTGACTTATGTATATGTATACACACACATACACACATACATACACACACAACATGCTCAAAGGTTCCTTTTTTTTTTTTTAAATCCTCACCCAAGAATATATTTCTATTGATTTGAGAAAGAGAGAGAAGGAGGGAGGGAGGGAGGGAGGGAGGGAGGGAGGGAGGGAGGGAGGGAGAGAGGGAGAGAGAGAGAGAGAGAGAGAGAGAGAGAGAGAGAGAGAGAGAGAAGAGAGAAACATAAAAAGGTTGCCTCCCATACATGCCCTGACAGGTGATCAAACCCACAACCTGGGTATGTGCACTGATTGGGAATCGAACCTGCAACATTCCGGTGTATGGGATGATGCTCCAACCAACCAAGCCACCTGACTAAGGCACTCAAAAGTTCTTTATAGATTTTTAAAAAATATTAACCATTCACATCCACCAGTCAAACTTTTATTGGAAGTCAAATGACTTGTGTGATTAAAGTAGCAAGAAATTGAGGGTTATCTAATATATTATGATATGGAAGTAAAAGTCACACAATTAGAAGACCATGTCTCCAATAGCACACATGGAAAGAGTCAGCTGCAGGTGTTCAGCTACTTACCACTCGGTAATAATTGGGTTCCCACACTAGCAGAGTATGGCGTTTGCCCTTCTCAAAATCAGGAATTACTGGAGTAACTGGTGATCCAGGAGAAGAAATGTTTATACTTGTCAGTTTGTCCAAATCAAAAGTCCTGAAATCATTTCCCTGTAACAGGGGAAAAGGAGTCATAGTTAACACTGCAGTCTTGCTCTGCACTGTGTAACTGAGCATTGTCATGGCATATTATTAGACATTCCCAGTGCACATTCACACACATCAAAAAGTGTCTTTCGGGAGCTGACATATCTTAGCCCCACCCCCCAACCTTACCCTTACAGATTCTGTCATGAAGTTGTTTAGTATTACCACAGGAATTGCCCTTTTCATCCAGCATTTTACTTTCATTTTGTTTTATGAAGATAAATGCTATAGAAATCATTTCTATCATTGGGCAAAGAACAGCATCAGCCCTAGAAATAATCAATACTGGGTTGCTCCAAGCATTAGGAGTCAAACATTTTTTTTTTTTTTAACTTCAAGATTATTGATTTGGCAAGATCCAAGGTAGTGGTTCTCAATGGTGTCTAAACAGGAATGAGACAAGTTCAATCAAAATCTGTGGGAGGTGGGACCCAGATATAATTTTCAAAGCTCTTCAGGTGACCAAATAAGGACTCAAGATTGAGAACTTTAATCCAGACCAATGAATGTCCACATTGGGGTTTTCTAACCTTGGCATTATTGACATTGGGAGCTAGGTAAATCTTTGTTGTCGGGAGGCACTGTGTGGTGGCATCCTGGCTTCTACATAGGAAGATAGCACACTTCCAGTTGCGGTAATAAAAAAATATGTCTCCAGAGATTGTCAAATGTCTCTTAACCACGGAACACCTGATTTCTAGGACCTGATCTTAGACTAAAGGCATTAGGAGTCAGCATGGCTCCATTGTGGGGGCAACAGGCATTTGAATTAGCTTGGAAACTAACCATTATTAGGAGAGTTAGAATACAAAAGGGAAGAAGACCATAAAAAAGATAATTTACACACTTTTGAAGTATTTTGTGAGTGCTGAATTTCTTTTAACTAGATCTTTTAGGAGTCCATAAAAGAACAACTTTTATAAACTTCTCTCCCACTATATGGCCCCTGCTGGAGGACTACTGACGCAGATCTTGCTATTTCAAGTGTGGTTCATGCACCGGCAGAGCAATATCACTGAGAAGCTTGTTGAAATGGAAGGTTTCAGACCTACTGATCAAGAGTCTGTGTTTTAACAAGCTCCCCAGGTGATTCCTGTGCACATTAAAGTTTGATGTGCACTGGTCCAGAGTGAAACCAAAAGGAGATCATGATATTAAGACATTTCCCTTCTGGGCTTATCATAGAACTTATACCAGGACCAAGAAGATCAGATTCTGCAAATCCTATTATGACTCAGGCCAGATGACGAAACATAAATTTCTGTTCCATCTACTTACAGACATTTGGCCGACGTTCACCGTCACTTCAGGAAAATGTATAGTCATGTTATTGTTTCCTATATTCAATACTTTAATTTGGACTTGGTTTCCTTCGGGGAAGACTGGAAGCGTTTTCTGAATAAAATAAAAGACAGTTGGCAGAGAGGTCTTCAGTTTGTACAGAATATATCTTAACCAGAGCGCTAGAGTCCCCTTCCCCAGGCACGGGAAGTGGTGCTGTCTGAGGCACACCTCCTACTAGGCCCCAGGCCTCTAATCATCACTTCATGGCACCCATGGAAAATGATGTTTGTACAGAACATGGAAGTAATCAGAAAGAGGCTTTTTTGCTCCTACCTCTAGGCCAGTGTTTCCCAAAGTGTGGTACGTGTACCCCTAGAAGTATGGGAAGAGTTTGGTGGGGGTATGCGTTGCACTGGAGTTTGGTGGGGATATGCACTGCACCGTGCTTAGCTGTACCTAATTCTATGTTCTCATGAGTACGAGGGGTACTCAGCGTTACGAAAATTATAGAAGGGGTACATATATGTCAAAAGTTTGGGAAACGCTGCAAGGGATGCCAGGTTATGAAGCCTAATCACTGAGGGGCCAGAGGAACCATAGTGTACATGAATGCTTATCTTGTGGCACCTGAGAGCTTCTTTCTCGGGATGCCTCCCCTCCAACTCTGGACACCCAGGCCTCAGCCCTGGACATGGCGCTCTAAACAGCCTCTCACAAATGTGTTATGCTCTCCTGCCTCCACACCTTTTCTCAGGGTTTCTGCTGCCTTTTCCCTACATGTCCTCTCTCAAATCCTATTGTCACTAAAGCAATCTATTTCTATTTCAGCGCCATGATTAATTTTCCACAAAGCTAGCTATGTTCAAGAGAAATGGAATACACCCATGATCATAGTAGCAACTAGTCATAATAGCCAAGAGGTGGGACAACCTAAGTGTCTATCAACAGATAAATGGATTAAAAAAAAATGTGCTATATCCATAAAACAGAACATTATTCAGCCTTAAAAAGAAAGGGTATTCTGACACATGGTCCACATAGATAAATCTTGAGGTCATTACATCAAATAAGTCAGTCATGAAAACATAAGTACCGTGTGATTCCACCTAATGTGGTACTTAGAATATTCAAAGTCATAGAGACAGAAAGTAGAATGGTGGTTACTAGGGGTTAGGGGTGGGGGAGGAGGAATGGGGAGTTGATGAATGGATGTAGGGTTTCAGTTTGGGAAGATGAAAAGCATTCTAAAGATAGTGTGCACAATAATATAAATATATTTAGCACTGATGAACTGTACACGTAGAAATGACTAAGATGGTAAATTTTGTTATGTATATTTTTATCACAATTAAAAATATAGATTAAAAAAGAGAGAAAGAAGGAGGAAAAGAGGGAGAGAGAGAAAGAGAAAGAGAGGGAGAGAGAAAGAAAGAGAGCTCTCTACCTCTTATCTTATATACCGTATAACACCAGTTTCCTAGGACCTGAGCTTAGACTAAGGGCATTAGTTTAGCCCCATTGTGGGTCCAATAGACATGAGAATTAGCTTGGGAACTAATCATTATTAGAAAAGTTATAATATAAAAGGGCAGAAGCCCATCAAGAAGACGACTGACACAGTTTTGAAATACTTTGTGAGTGCTGAACTTCTTTTCACTAGCTTTTTCAGGAGTTCATATAAATGCTAGTTTCATAAACTTATCTCCCATTCTAAAAACTGCAAAGGAAGCTCCTTATGTGAATGTGGTCCAGCTTTTCTCCTTATTGAGTGTGCCTATTGACCCTATTCCTGGCTGCATCCTTTGCAGAGATAGCACTCAGCTGTCCATGCTGTCAGAAAGGGACTATTTTGCCCCTGGAGTGCATGGTCCATAGTTCCCGGACAGTTTATTAGCAGAGATCCTGACCTCCCCTAATCCTTTCACTCCTGGAGTAAGAAGACTTCTGAACACCCCACCTGAATGCCTGAGCCCAGAACGGCCACTGGAGAATCAGAGGACAACTCACATCAATTTCCACCTGCAACACTGCAGCCACCACGAAAGACATGGAAGCCAGGAACATCCCGACGGTCATCTTCTTCAATGGGCTGATGAGACAAGCAAGAGAGGACTCCCAATCAGTCACATACAAACAAGCTAATGACATGCCCCCCAAAGACGCACTCCTCTCCCGCCCCCAACAAAACTCACTTCCTTTCCAAAACACATGACATTGGAAGAGCCCCTTCATTTGTTATTCATGACCAAGACTAGGGACACTACATGGAATAGAGAGCCTCATTTGTGTTTTTACATTTACTTTCCAGAAATTATAATTCGGGTGATACTCTGGATGATAGTTAACGTTTTATCTTCTAGATTATGGGGAGGAAGCCATTTTCCTCTACCCTTCTAGGTTTCTTTTGTTGGTCTAATAACTAAATTGACATGAGATAGATTAACAAGCGAAAGTAACCCAATTTACTTGCGTACGTATGGATGGGAATCCCACATACATGAGAGGTTCAGAGACAGAAAGGGAAAATGGGATATAGACAGCATCCTGAGTCAAGATGCCTTGGGGCTTCAGAGGGGAGGAGGGCAGTTTGTAAGATAACAAGAAAAGCAGTTGTTCAGTCACTTACATGTTTACCCTGTCACTTAGATAAGTCATAAAAAGTTATTTCTGGCAGAAACCGGTTTGGCTCAGTGGATAGAGTGTCGGCCTGAGGACTGAAGCGTCCCAGGTTCGATTCCGGTCAAGGGCATGTACCTTGGTTGTGGGCACATCCCCAGTAGGAGGTGTGCAGGAGGCAGCTGATTGATGTTTCTTTCTCATGGATGTTTCTAACTCTCTGTTCCCCCCCCCCCTCCTCTCTGTAAAAAAAACAATAAAACATTTAAAAATTTAAAAAAAAAGTTATTTCTGGTAATGACAAGCTGGTAAATAGGCAAGCTCCCCATATGCATAACATATATTCTGGTAAATAGGCAAGCTCCCCAATTTAATTTCTTCAAGGGAGAGACAGTTTTTGTAAACTGTGTGTGTGTGTGTGTGTGTGTGTGTGTTTTGTGAGCCTACAGGGTCTAGATTAGGTTTAGCTCAGAATATAAAATACTCTCTGGGCCAAAGGGGCACATCCCAGGGACGCCTGTTCTGAACAACCTTCAGCATCTCTGAGAGAGCCTTCATCAGGCTGCTAGTAATAACATTTTATTTTTAGGGAAAGTCTTCAGAAACATCAGCACACAGACATCTAATTCAAATGTATTTCTTTTTTTAATCCTCAACTGAGGATAGTGATTCTTGAGAGGGAGGAAGAGGGAAAAAGAGAGAGAGCATTGATCAGTTGCCTCCTGCATGAGCCCCAACTGGGTATTGAACCCACAATCTTTTGGTGCATATGGGATGACACTGCAACCAACGGAGCCACGTGGCCAGGGCTCACATGTATTTCTTTAAAAGCCCCCTCATAGAGACGGCGTTGTGGGAGAGGAGACAGGGTCTTTTTTTCCCACGGAGGCCTGGAAGCTGAGGGAGTTTAGCCCTGTTGCAAAGTCCTAGCACTGATGGGAGCCTCAACCCCAACCTGCCGGTCACCTACGTGAAGTTGAAGCCACATTTTTCAATCAGAGGGTACACCACAGCGTCTACGATCGGGACCATGATAACGATCAAGATGGCATTCACGGTCTGCAGACGAAGTGGAGATGGACCGTTACCATTGACTCAGAGGTGACTTTGATCTCCGAAAGCAACTTATGTATTTTCTCTTACCTGCATCTGATCTGGCTGAATGTCCAGGAGTCCCTAAAAACAGAGGGGGGAGGAGTTTCATTGGTAAGTGCCCACAGATGACCAACTGGGGGGTTGGGAATGTCATGAAAACGAAGGAGAAAGGGGGCAAAGGGACTAAAACAAAGGAACAGTGACCAGGGGATGTCTTAAACTTACAATTTTCCCATTCATTGTTGTTGCCTGCAGTGTCCACCTTGAGCCCTTAAAAAACAAGGAAGCATACTGCATCACTTGGGAACGTGGGTCTTTAAACATTTTACAAGTCAATGTTGATTCCCCCCCCCCCCCCCCCCCCGCCCCCAAATCGGGAGTGAGGTCTGAAATGTTATGGGATTTAACATTTCTTTTTTCAATGCGGGGTTCACCTCCCAGCTCCATGTAATACTGGGTGAGGAGAAACAACTTGCATTTCTGCTCTGCAAGTTAACATAACATATAATACCCCTGACCCTGACAGAGCACCTACACAGCTCTGCTCTGGGATAAAGCTGTCCTGTGAAGAGACCAAATGCATTTCTGAGGTTGGTGGGAAGCCAGACGTTAGCTGCCAGGAGAAAGCAGCTTTACAGCCTGAGGATATTCCATATTCACTGGCACCACAGTTTCCAGAGCATTGCTATTGCTAAGAGCCGTTTTGACAGCCCAAGCTGTCCTAAAATGTGATTCCGTGAAGAGAGTGACAAATTTAAGACTGAGCGGCCTCGTTACATTAAACCTATTTCCTAGGAAAAGACGACTCAGGACTGTACAAGTATCCTTATTCCCATAGAGGACTAAAAACATAAATGTTTCAATGTAACCGATCCACTCCACTAGGAGGACATCATAGTAAGTGCAGGGCACCGTTCTAATTCTTTTTTTTTTTTTTTAAATATATTTTATTGATTTTTTACAGAGAGGAAGAAAGTTAGATAGAGAATTAGAAACATTGAAGAGAGAGAGACATCGATCAGCTGCCTCTTGCACAACCCCCACTGGGGATGTGCCCGCAACCAAGGTACGTGCCCTTGATCGGAATCGAACCTGGGACCCTTCAGTCCACAGGTCGATGCTCTATCCACTGAGCCAAACCGGTTTCAGCTAATTCTTAATACAGGGGTGTATGCCCTAGTTCTCCATGTGGGTCCTCACAGCCTTGTGGAGGGTTACAATTCTTTCGGAAGGGTTAAGGGATTACCCCAAGACACACAGCTAAAAGGTGGTGAATGTGTTTCTAGTGCAAGTTCACATCCAGTAACAGGTTTGTATCAACGTGCAAAACTGCCTCCTTGGTGTTTCAAATGCTGTTCTCCATTTCACACTTACCAACAAGGAGATTCAATGTGTACGCACAACTCTTTTACAAGCGATGGCTTACCCATATAGCAATCCTCCCTGGACCATAAAATTACACATGCCTGCGAACTTTTGAAAAACTCCAGTTTCTAAAAGGAATAATATCTTATTCCTTTGACTAGTAGGCATCATACATTCAGTTATCTAACTCTGCATTGAGATGTTCCGAGGCCAGCATCTTACAGCCGTGGGAGAAAGAGCAGGCGACGAGGCAACAACCGGGGTCTAGTTCCTGCTCTGGTCAGACCAACTTTGGGGAGTCATCGTGCACCCTGGATGGTGCTCCTAAACCACGCATCCCATTTAGATGGAAAGATGTCAAGTTCCTGTCAGTTACAATATTCTGTAGATCCCAGAAAAGGTATTACATCTGTTTACCATGATGCATCAATGGGAAAACTCTTTATTCTGTGTTTTTATTTTTTTCTCTCAGTTTTTCTTTTCTCAATTTTTCCTTATTCTCAGTTTTTATTCGAAAGAGTGTTGGGCACTTTGATCCAGTCTCTCCTAATGCACCTTTACTTGATCACACCTAATTTTCCCCCTTGTTTTGCAACAGAGATGTGGCTAGAATAAGGTGACCAGATGTTCTGCTTTTGGTGGGACTGTCCCAATTTTTAACAATTTGTTTCGAGTCTCGTGGAGTTTTAAAAAAGTCCCGATTTTTGGAAAGAATTAGGCTAGCGCTAGAACCACCTAGAGGTTTTTTTTTTTTTTTGTTTGTTTTGTTTTGTTTTGTTTTGTTGTTGTTGTTGTTAAGAAACTCAATGTGATTAAGTGATCAAATAAATGAATAAAAGAGAAACTGCAAGAAAACTAGATACTATGGCTTGGTACATGGTAGAGCCCAAAGAACGTTTGCTACATGAAGATGTATGAAAACATAGTTTCACTTTACCTGCTGGTCGAACAAGGCCCAGAACATGGGGAGTGGAATATACAGGAACATCACCTTCGTAACCATCTTAATTTGAGAGATAAGCCGCTCCTGTGGTTGGAGTAGAGGAGGGGCTAGTCAGACAGGGTTATGTCACCAGCAATGTTAGGTTCAGTGTGGACTTATCTGCATCTGAAGACTGGCTGGGAGGTGATGAACAATTCCAAGAACCCTACCCCAGGTTCCTTTTGAGAACGAAAACTTCCTAAGCTATTTAAAGTATAAGTGAAAATGTCTGTGCAGGAGGTAAATTACTCAAATTTATGTAAATTCCACTAAATGTAAACTCCACCACCATCACCCTTTCACTCTTCTAGATTCAAACTAAAGTGCTGTGAGCACAATTACATATATCAATTGGCAGGTGGTACCAAATGCACATCTATGGCAAGATAATATTGTTTCCAGGTACATTATATCTATTGTTAGTCAAGTTCTTCTCGATAGAAAACAATCACACTCCCAGAGTCTTAGTTAAGATGCTGTTAAAGGTTCCGAGGACACAGTTGGTGATCTCGCCCAGGAGGCCTTATCAGGATGAGCTGTAACTGTGGTGCTCCCTTCCTAGAGGACGGCCCCTGGTGGGACACGCAGCAATGGGATCACTTACGTCATACTTCTCCCGGGCCCAGTCCAGCCAGTGCTCCCTTTTGGGGAAGTCCTTACTCCGGTGCCGAAACCTATTTTTGATGGCAAACTGAAGGAGGGAAGAAAAAGCAAATTTCAGGACAGAACTGATAACTTTATCAGGGAAACACTTTCAATTAAACTCCTTTTAAAGGAAGACGGGTGAGAGACGCAAAATATAAAAATGTATACTAGTACACTAGTATGACATTGCTAAAAGGTAGGATGCATTTATTTCTAAGCTCTTGCAATTTTCAAGTGAGTTGGGGTAAACAAAGTCACACTGTTACTACGGTACTCTACAGAGCAGCAGTCAATAGAAACATGACGTGTAACATTTATGTTTTCCGGTAGCCATATTAAAAAGCAACGGTGATATAAATAAATAAATAAACAAACAAACAAACAAACAAATACTCCAAAGGTCTGATTCAAAGAAAAGAAAGAAAAGCAAAAGGGAAACAGGTAAAATTAATTTTAAATGTATATTTTTAATCCAACAAACCTAAAACATGATCTTAATATGTAATCAATATTTTAAAAATTCACAAAAAGTTTTACATTCTTTTTTATACTGTCTTTGAAACCCAGGGCATACTTTATGGTTACAGCACATTTTAATTTGAGTGCTAAATTTTTATCAGGAATATTTGATCTGCATTTATATTTCATAAAATTTATGTTTGAAAACCCAGAGTTACATACTTAAGCTGTTTCAAAGATATTTAAAAATTTTTCAATAACTGAATTAAGTATCGTTTTTTAGATTTAAAAGGACCAACTCCATAGAAATACATATATAAGGAATTATATAATTTAAATTACTTTAAGAAAAATTTAACATTCTGTTCCCCAGTTGAACTTGCCACCTTTCAAATGTTCAATAGCCACATGTGGCTGGTGGCCACCATGTTATACAGAAGGTCTATAATAAATGGTACAGGCATATAAAGAACAGTGAGAACCCTCTACACAGAAATGAGTTTATAAAAAGTAATGGCTACAGTTAAACATATTTTAAAACACAGTAACACTGGTAAATATATATATATATATATATATATATATATATATATATATATATATATATATATATATACTGAACCACCATCATACAATTAAAAGCTTCTAAGATTCCTTGTTAGTAAGAGGCTTTCAGGAAAAGCCAGGTGCATTTGTAACTATGCAGCAGCAAGAGCAGCTAGTGGTGGGGCTAGTTGGGGACATGCATGCCTGAAAGGCAGTAACCCAAAGCTGTGGGCTGGTTTTGGATGCAGGGTAATAGTCTCATGATTCTAAATAGCATGGAGTTGTTCTTTTGGAGTTTGAGCTAAGTTGTCAGTTACTTGGGAAGGAAGGACTTGGAGAGATCATTGGTAAGATCCCCTCCTAGCTTGGAAAAAATTTGTGATGGGATTGATGTAATTTATGTAAGAGGAAAGTATGGAAGGAAGCAGGAATAGCAGAAAGGGAAGTGAACAAAACATTTCTGAGAGGACACAGTAATTTCACAAAGTAAAGTGCCCATATATAATTTAATGCAATAAAGCCAGGCAAAAGAAAAATTATCCACAACTATCTATATATTTATATCTATATCTATATCTATATCTATATCTATATCTATATCTATATCTATATCTGTATCTGTATCTCTATCTATCTATCATCTATCTATCTATCTATCTATCTATCTATCTATCTATCTATCTACAATATCTATCTATCTACAGGGAATATGCTAATTAGCCAGGCATCAGGACCTGTTGAGAAGAAGGCTACATGACCTCTCAGGAGGAACTGCAAGCAGATGGGCGGAAGGGGAGTGCGTGCAGCCCTCAGCCCCAGAGGCTGCAGGGAGGCTGGGGGTGGGGTGGGCCAGCGTGGAGCCACAGCACACAGGAGTGCCTGCCCCCACCCCAGCAGACACAATGCTGCGGCAGGTGCTACACTGGTCAGGCTCGGATCCTGGCTCCCTCCTCCCCCCCCCCCCTCCCCAATGGGAGTCTCCTCAATCACTCTCTGGGACTCTAGTTTTTTAATAATGTGACACACTTCCCCTGACTATACAATATACATAGTCACTAAAAATATGGGGCATCAACAGGGGAATAAAGTTATTTGACTCCATTACTTATTTCTGACTTTAAATGTGCCCGTATGTGCATACACCATGCAGCTGTGCATGGAAGAAACCACATTCTGCATGTTCTCATCACCAAACAGTCTCTAAACACGAGACCTCTGAGGGCTGAGTGACGTTGCACAGACGTGAGTTAGCCGTTTTCTCCCATGTTTGGTGGACTTACACAATTTCTGCTGCAAATATTTATTTTGTTTTGTGCTGCCGTTTTTTGCTGTTAAACAATATATCGATAACCTTCAAATGTGATTTTGTGCTTTTAATTTTTTAAAAGTTATGTTTTTATACTTGATTCATAAAAGGAAGATTAAGGACACTCCATGCATCTGACTCCTGACACGCAGCACCAAACCAGGCCTCTCCTGCTGCCCAACATGCACCAGGCACTGCTTGCCATGGTGATAGGTGAGGGGTGGTTTGGGTTTGATTTTCCATGTCCACTGATATCTTATAAGTTCAAGAATCATTTCTATGCCTCTTTAGTTGAGTTCTGTTTTGTGTCCTTTTCCATGTGGTGAATTTTATAAGAAAACTTAATTTAGCAAAACACAGGGGCGGGCAAAAGTAGGTTTACAGTTGTGAGCATACAAAACAGGTTATCCTTGTATTATCGGGTCTAGTAATAATTAATGTCGTTTTTAAACATTCATTTAAAATCTTGCTTGGCGTTGTCTTGTATTGACATAACCTTCAAACACATAGTATCTACAGAATGTGTGAAGTGCAATTAACAAGTTTTTCTTGAAAAAGTTTGTGTTTGGTTTGGTTTTTGTTGCAAAACTAGGGCTAAGAAGATGGCAGATGAAGAGCATATTCGGCACTGCATGCTTTACGAGTTCCAATTAGGAAGAAAAGCAAGTGAGGCTGCAAAAAACATCTGTAGTGCTCTTGGTCAAGATGCAGTTAGCGCCAGAAAATGCCAGCGTTGGTTTGAGAAATTTCGCGAGGGAAATTTTTCATTAGATGACAAGAGTGGTGGAGGCCATGTGTCCAATTTTGATCAAGAAGCTCTTCAAGTTCTTTTGGTGCAAAATCCTCAAATTACCCAACAAGAGCTTGCAACGACTTTAAATTGTTCACAAAAAACAATTTCCAATCAATTGTGTGCACTTGGCAAAGTCCAAAAGTTTGGAAAATGGGTTCCTCATGAGTTGACCAACAATAACCGTAATCAAAGAGTCACAATTTGCAGTTCGCTCCTCTCTCGTCAAAACCGTTTGCCGTTTTTAGAGCAAATTGTTACCGGAGATGAAGAATGGTGCTGTATGTTAATTTGAAAAGGTGGCCTCAATGGTTGGACAAAAATGAGGCTCCCCAGCCCACGCCAAAACCTGACTTGCATGCGAAAAAAGTGATGTTGTGTGTTTGGTGGAATTTTAAAGGAATTCTTCATTATGAACTTTTACCATCTAACCAAACCATTACAAATGCAGTGTATAGTGCCCAATTGGAAAGGTTAGCCCAAGCTTTAAGAGAAAAAGAACCCGCGCTGATTAATCGGAAGGGCGTAATTCTTCACCATGATAATGCACGACCGCATACTGCAAGAATCACTGCTGAAAAACTGCACCAGTTGGAATGGGAAGTTCTCCCTCAACCTGCATATTCTCCTGATATTGCCCCTTCCGATTACCATTTGTTTCATTCTTTGCAAAACTTTCTTCTTGGAAAAAAATTTAATAATGAAGAATGCCTCAAAAATGCATTGACCGAATTTTTTGCATCAAAATCACAAGAATTTTACAACAGAGGGATTAAAATGCTTCCTGAGCGTTGGGCACAAGTAGTAGAAAACAACGGCAACTATATTGTTGCTTAAATTTTGTTGTATTGTTTAAATAAATTTGATTTAAAAAAGTATTAGAAAATGACATTAATTATTACTAGACCTTATATTATTTAATAATCACTGTGTTTATTATATTTATATCATTTGTGTTATTATTAATGTTTTTATTTAGTATCCTTGCTTGTGATTTACCTTTCAGGTAACACTTTTGCCCACCCCTGTAGTAAAGAACAGTAATACAACGCTTAAAGGAGAGGCGACATTTCATTGACTTCTAATTCAAAGGAAGTGAAAGGTTCTGGGGTGACTAAATGCCACTGAGAGAGCGCGACTGAGATACTTACCCCAATGCACTTGGCCACATCACCCATGATGTTCCCCTGGGGCTGGAACTTCTTGTACATGCTGTTGCCAGCGATGAATACAACTGCAGGGCAAAATAAGGTGTGTAATACGGTGCTGTCAGAACTACCTGGGACCCAGAAAAGGTGCTTTCATTTGAGTTATAACCTTGTTTTGGACACACCAGGGTTACTCATAGAATGGGGGTTCCTCCCTCTCTCCCAGTGAAGAAAGTGCTTTTGATTCTAACAAACACAGGAGCTTCTGAGTACGGTTATATGTGTGTGTCTCACATACAAACAGTGAAGTCTACTATTATCCAAAACTTGGGGCTGCTCAAAGACTTATAAAGTGAGACATTTCTTGGTTCAGCTATGTAGGCACAAGTTGTTTCACTATGTAAAGGGGTACAAAGAAATAAGTGCTTTTGCATATAAGGTTAATGTATTACTCTATAAAGACAAAAATCAGCTTTTTTCAGTTGCAATGACAAGACAGAGTTCTTTTGAAAAAAATATTGTTTTATTGATTTCTGAGAGGAAGGGAGAGAGAGAGATAGAAACGTTAATGTTGAAAGAGAAGCATTGATTGGTTGCCATCTGCATGGCCCCTACTGAGGATTGAGCCCGCAACCAGGGCATGTGCCTTGACTGGGAATCAAAGCAGGATCTCCTGGTTCGTAGGGCCACTCTCAACCACTGAGCTACACTGGCCAGGAAAATTCTTCTTTTAATCATCAGAAAGAAATAACAACTATCTGTTGGAACTTTTGCTTACTCACATTAACAGAATTTATTCTGTGGTCATGGTACAGAATTACAGTTAAAATTATTTGCATCTGTAGCTCCAGTTTTACACAAGTAAAAGCACTTTTACAATGAAGCAACTCTTAGGACAGATATATTATAAAAATAACGCAGGGAAAAACAGCATTTCTGGAAGAAACTCTGAAAACACAATCTCTATTCTAGGATTTCTGATTATCCAATACCAGAATTAAAATTTTTTAAAACACTAATTGATCATCTGAATTGGACTTTTCCGCTCCCTTAAGAGAGGGCCTAAGATTTTGATAGTTGGAAATAATGCTTGCGAGTTGGCACCTATTTGCCTTTTTATAGATGTTCTTTATAATTAAAGAAAGATGAGTTTACTTGTAGTCTAACCCAATGCCAATTGTCCTTAATCAAACATGGATGGAAGAGATGGCCAATAGCCTAGTCTACATTTTTTTTTTAGGTCTACACTTTTAAAAAATATATTTATCATTGATTTCAAAGAGGAAAGGAGAGGGAGAGAGATAGAAACATCAGTCCCGTTATGGGAGATTGAGCCTGCAACCCGGGCTTGTACTCTGATGGGAAGCCCAAATGACCTCCTGGTTCATAGGTCGATGCTCAATCACTGAGCCACACTGGCCAGGCCAGTACATTTTTTAATTAGCTAATATTTTAATTTTTAAGCTTCTGATTAACTAAAGCCTAATTCAAACATAATATTGCTACAGATAGAAACTTCTAGAGAGGGTATTGGAACATAGGATTTGGCTTGTTCTCAATTCCTCCATAAGAAAAAGCATAATCTTTCATGTAAGAATGACTCATACAGGCTAAATGACAAGTTACCTAATGACAAGTTGATATAGTGTCCAGCCTAAAACAACAGTTTTGAAGTTCTCTCTATCTCCATTTCCTCACTCAGAATTAGAGAGAAAAAGGTATACATGAGCCTTTTAGGGGAGTGTGGCAGTAGTTAAACAATTATGGAAGAAAATGGACATATATAAAAGGGAGAATTCTGAGCTTGAAATGGCAATTGGACTCTGTTCCCCTCTTGTACCCAAAGATGTTGAAGTCCTCATCCCTAAGACCTCAGAATATGACTATTTGGAAATAATATAATTGCAGACAATCAAGGTAAGGTGAGGTCATTATGGTGGCCCTACTCCAATATGACAGGTATCCCTATAGAAAGGGGACATTTTGACACAGATGTACACACAGCAGGAAGGCCATGGGCAGACTGACATTCTGTTGCCACAAGCCAGGGTACCACGAAAGGGAGAGAGGCCAGCAGAGACACTCCCCAGGGCCTTACATGGGAGCATGACCCTTCTGACACGTGATTTTGGACTCCCAGCCTCAAGAACTGTGAGATAATGAATGAATTTCTATTGATAAAGCCACTCAGTCTGATATTTTGTTATGGCAGTCCTAGGAAATGAAAACCCCCACCATCTCTCAAGCCAAACTATCCCATGTAGAAATCTCTTCATACTTCCTAAAAAGTCAGTGCCAAGAACTCATGTGTGAATGAATGCGTCTAGTACACATATATTTATCCTATAGGGGAAATATTCTACCAGAAACATTTTGAGATGTTATACTGTGGAAATCTAGATGGAACTGGAAGTATTTAAACAACTGGACCAAGTTGTCATGTCTTCCAGTTGTAGATGAGCACATGTTGATAAGAAGGAAAGCCTTTAGCTATGGGTTCAGCTAGTCCAGCAGATTCACCATCTTTACTTCACTCTGCCTAAATAGTATCAAATGTTTAGCTGTCCAACTCAGTTGATCCCTTTTCCTGTAAACACTTTTTGATCTTATTCCTTCTGAAAAATGCCAACTCTACATTCTTTGACTTCTCAGAGCATGTTTAACATGGGTTGGCAAGTCTTCATACTATTTATCATTACAATTGGTTACATGACTTTTAAAAAAGTGGTCACAGTGATTAAGTAAAGGCTTCATCTGATATAGGATTGAATTAATTCAACTGATTCTACTTACGCAGAGCAATGGCCATGAGAGCAGCAGGAACCCCAAACGCCAGTGGGTAACAAGCTTGCTTACTGTGAATTCCACATTCTTGAACTGGGGAGAAATTACCAAATTAAAATTCATTATGGCATTGGTAACTCCCATCTAGTTCCCATTTTCTAAAAATCCCTAACTGGTTATTACGTATTGTATTGTTCTTCACTTTATATTTTAGACATATCCATTTGCCTCACTGATGTCAGTGCCAGAGGAGCAAAGCAGCTTTGTAGTAGTAAGAGCAGGAGATGGAGACAGGTCTAACCTCTGTCCCTATGTAGATGTCTGATTCTAGTCAAGTCAAAACCAGTGCTTACATTCAGTGAGTTTTCTTAGTGGGAGAGATAAAAATGAATACTCAGTAAATAAAATCAAAAGTAGGTTGGAAAATTTATCTTGTGTGTCCCTGAATTCATGCTAATTTGAAAATACTTAGATGACACAGGGCAGGGGTTAACAGACTTTACTGTGAAGAGCCAGAGAGCAAATATTTCAGGCTTTGTGGACCATTCAGTCTTTTTCCCAATGACTCAAGCCTGCTTCTGTAGTTTGAAAGCAGCCATAGACAGTACACAAATAGACAGTCTTTTCTACATTTTTGGATTTGACCTAGAGGCCAGACTTGGCTAGCTCTCAAATCCTAGGGTTTAGTATATAAAAAATTAAGACATTGGAAGAGGCAACAGAAAATTCTGGAAATCCTTTTAATGGAATGCTGGGGCCTCCAGGAATCTGATCCTAAAGAGGTTTTAACTTTGTCTTTGACTCTCTATTTCACAGTTCTATAGAGAAAGAAGTTAACTAGTAGAAAACATGTAATGACTTTTGTTCATGGCAAAGCAAAATAAATTCCTTCCCTGAAAAAGAATATAAATAATCTGTTAGTCAAATTCCTATTGTCACTGACTAGTAGCTTTCCAGTTTCCTTATTAACTATTAAATTATATAAAATCATTGTCACATGCTCATTTCATATTTGTGTGAGAATCATGATTTCACCTTTAAAGAAGTTATCTTGTAATACATTTTCTGATGCACCACATGCATAATAGATATTCTAGTAGATGGAAAGGTGGGGGGAGGTGAGGAAACATAACATAAGGCTAAAAACTACTAAATTTTTATACAAAACAAGTTGGAATGTGTTTTAAGTATCATCTCTAAACTACCAGTCTATGCAGAAAAACAGAAACCCCCATAAAATATTTTATTTCATATTTAATCTGATCCCATGGTCTAATTTGATCCCAAATATCCCCTTCAATGTGGGAATCCACAAACTCTCAGTGGATCCTTAGCAAGCACAAAGATCTGAGTGCTGTTGCCAGTTGCCATCTCATCCTCTCTCGGACAGTTCTTTTTGAAATATCTGACATGATAGGAAAGCAAAGAATAAAACCCTACCCACAAAATTCTCCCTAACTCACTCACTTGGGAGCAAAGCTGGAAGGCAAAAAAATGTATTTTTCAGAGCTTCTACTGTCTTATCTCTTACATGAATAAGGACTTTGCATTAGTGGTCATTTAGAAAAAGTGGCCGCTGTGCTAAGGATGCTATAGATCCTCCAGTGGTCATTAGGTTAAGGGATTCTAATGAGATTGAAGAAGAGATACAACTGGAAGGAAAAGAAGCCCATACTCTGGATTCCAATGTGTATTCTGTTTCGTGGCTGAAGTGAAATGGAGGGGCAGAGGACTAAACAAGCAAAGTAAGTACAAACTTTCCAAGTGATTTCCTCCCCACAATTAAAAAAAAAGAAAAACAGAAGCCCCCCACACCCTCTGGTTTTTTTTTATTTTATTTTTTTTTTTTTACCTCTGAGAATGGGAGTGACGATAGTAGAAATCAAACTTCCAGCATTAATGGCCAAATAAAAGATGGAAAAGAATCGGTTTCTTTGTTTTTCCTATAATAAGAAGGATAAAATTAAAGTATAATGAAGTTGGCTATAGAACAACCGATCCAACCTGATTATATAGCTGATAATTTGACCTTGCTTCAAACTTAGTTTTTGGTCAGTATTTCACTTTCAAGTCTACTTGAAAAGAATCCAGTGGTGCACAGACCTTGTGACGGTGGAATTTGATTCCTGGAAGTGTAGAGTCCATTTATGTGGTTTCTGTGAAGGCACGTGCTCTTACCTGGCCCTCTTCAAATTGATCTCCACCAAAGGCAGACACACAGGGCTTGATTCCTCCAGTACCGAGAGCTATCAGGCCCAGGCCGAACATGGACAGCGCCCTACGGGAAGAAAAGGGTGGGGGTATCGCTGAAATGTGAGATTTTAAAGGCAGGAACCTCCTGTTTCTTAGTTTCCTTCAGCAGAACAGGTGCAGCGGTAAGCACCGAGAAGGGACAGCAACCTCTATGAGAAGATAATGCGCAGGAATGCAGTCTGGACGGGTGAAGGGGACTTGATCTCATGGGCCTTTGTGTGTATTCTGTTATCTAATAACTTACTAGCTAGAAATTTTAAAGCAATAGCTTGAATATTGAACAAGGATTTTTTGTATGGGGTTCTTCTGCAGCCTTATCATTTTCAATAAAAGAATAGGTAAGTGAAATATTTAAGCATTGTCTCTGTATAATCTGAATAGACTCATAACAGTCATTAAAAGGCATTAGAAAACATGATTTAATGGCAAAGCCAAATATCAGGTTAGTTAGTATGATCTTAACTTGTTTACAGAAGACTGGAAAGTGAAGCAAAATGTTTATTATAATATTGCATACTATTAAAAAGATTATTTATAATAATTAGAAGGGATTAAAGGTCATTTATTTTTACTTACTTTTGCATAATCCAAGTTATCTGTTTTACTTTCTGAATTAAAAAAAAAAATCACTCATAGAATTTGCCAAACCTCATTTGTAGTTTTGTTAAGTGATAGCAGGTATTACAAATTTTAAGTTTTATGCGTGTGTTTTTTCATATCTCTTGATTGTTATGTGCTTTAAAGTGCTAAAAAATATTTTCTGAAACAAAATCTAGAACTACTATGCATAGAAAAAATTCTTTAAAAAATCACATTCATCTTCCTGAATTAACTGGTTGAAGCACCTCTTTCATTGTTTGCTTCTTAAGGATTTAAGTGCTGTCACTCTGAGGATTTTAAAAGACAACAAAACATGGCAGTTGCCTATAACACACCCAGCACTCTGGTGAGGATTGTAGGTATGCTCTAATAGGAACTCTGTGAGCAAGAAAAGCAGCTAAGCTTTCCTGAGCACTTGTCACTTGCCAGGCAGTGCTCCAGGTGCTCCACCTGGATTAGCACACACAGTCCTATCTGAGGCAGGTGCTATTACATATGAGGAAACCTAGGCACAGAGGTTAAGACACAACCAGTGAGGAGCATAGACAGAATTTGAACCCACGAAGTCCATGTTCTTTTAATCAATATTGTAGATTAGGAAATTGGGGCGTGGAGAAGATAAGTTGCCCCAAGCCTCACAGCTGCTTTGGGGAAGGGCTGGGGGTCAGACACTAGAAATCTGAGCTGCCAGACTGAGCTCATAGTCACCACCCTCGACCAGCACAGTTTCCTGTGGGCACCACCGGTGTTACAACAAAGGACTTGTCTGGACAAGCAATTTGACTGATGAACAAACCAGAAACTCGGAGGCTGCAGATAGGAATTTAAATTTCTTTCTTTAAAATTTTTTTTTAAAAAATTGATTTTAGAGAGTAAAGGAGAGGGAGAGAGGGACAGTTCAGTTATATTTTCCCAACCGATAAGATGGTTTATTTAGAGATCAAGGAACCGAAACACACGGACAGGAAACAAATCTTGGCAACTTGTCTACTAGACCAGACTGCAGTGAAGGAAATCAATCTCACAAAGGAGCACTTGTCAATGGCGGCATCAATGCTGGCATCCATCAAGAACTCAGAACATACTGCTCGAACAAGTATTTATGAAACCGAGTTAATGGGAACTCAGCAAAAGTGTAGTAAGTACAAGACAGAAGACCAAAGGTACAAAGTCTTGAGGAAACCTGGTCCAATTGCAAATCAAGATCAGTGGCAGTAATGTCTGTCCCTCCCGGGAACATGATGATTAACAGGGCGGTGACTATGAGCTCAGTCTGGCAGCTAGTAAGTATCCTGTGCACTGACCACACGCCACGTGACATGTACCCCAGACAGCAGGCCTTAGTGAGCAATGACTCCAGACAACTGTTAGGATGGCAACGTAATGAAGACCCAACATTTAAGTCAATTGAACGGCTTTCTCTACATCGCTGTAAAGTCCTCCTTACATTACGGTGAAGTTCAAGGTGAGAAGCTGGAGCACCAAAGAAGCAACCAGTGGGAGGGGGTCGGGCAGCAGGTAACATAACTCACACATGTAAAGGGAGATTGTTGGGGGTTCCATTGTGGTCGTAGTCTGAGAGTTCGTGGATGGAGCTGACTGCGATGACTACCTGCCCAATGGTGTAGACGATGGAGAGCGACACGATGGTCCTGTGTGTAGAGGGGTTAAGAAGACCCAAGTTAATTGCACAATTCGCTTCCTACCCCACCACAAAAAGGCGCCCGGCTTCAAGCTTTCAAGAGCCCGGTCATGGATGTACTTGTTCCTCAAATGGAGTAAAACTGGTAACTCTTAGAAAGGCAATCTGCTGTAGAATTTGTTGCCCAGCTTGCAAGTGCAGAGCAAAGACTTGCTCAGAGGAGCCGCAGCAAGGAGGGAGATGCATTTTATCTTCGAACTCTTGGAAAGACTCAGTATTTTATTTACCTAACTACTGACATCGGTACTTGTCTCTCTAGACAACAAGAGACGCATGTAACAAACAACATTTGGCCGGAGCAGACCACTGCTTGTTTGTGTATTGAGTGATTTTGAGAGTGTATTTTCATGCTTCTGTCCACATCATGCGTTGGCCTTGCAGAGCCTTGACTTCTT
Source organism: Pipistrellus kuhlii (assembly GCF_014108245.1). NCBI lineage: Eukaryota > Metazoa > Chordata > Mammalia > Chiroptera > Vespertilionidae > Pipistrellus > Pipistrellus kuhlii. The sequence goes on from NW_023425529.1 coordinate 150,807,942, forward strand.
TGCTGATTAAGTCCTAGGGACTTCCTGATAACCCCCTCTCGAGTGTACTTGACCAAGGGCTGCGTGGTTGTCCCATTCCCTCTCTGTCCACGGAGCAGTGTGAGCCTTTTGCAGCTGGGACATCAGTTGGGGAGCTTCTTTGTTCTCCCTGCCCTTAACTCAATGCTTCCCACATCGTTAATGATCGATGGAATCCCTGCTCCTATTTCAAGATGAGACAAAGATGTTATTGCTGCTTGAAGGAGGGCAGGGGAACCTACAAATGCCACTTGCACTCACTGTTAAATGCCAGGCACTGTGCCACGCTTGGGGGGGGGGCGCTGATGAGCAGAAACAGGGTCTAGCATGCTCTCCTAAGAGTTTTAGGTTCCCGATTCTTTGCCCCCAGAACCCATCATTTCAAACCTCTAAGCTAATAATTACTTTTTGGCTTGCCTGGGAACAAGGAAGTTGCAACTACTCACGAGAATTTTCCCAGCCAGGAGTCGGCAATGAGAGCGCCGAGAATGGGCGTCAGGTAGCAGAGAGCCACGAAGGTGTGGTAGATGGCGGTAGACAGGTCGTCGTCCCATTTGAAGAACCGTGTGAAGTACAGGATCAGGAGTGCTTTCCGTGGCAGACAGGGCAGGGGAGGGAAACCACAGTTAGGAGTGGCCGTGGCAACTGACGCTCAGCACGCAAGAGGGTGGGTGTCGAGGATAGTTACCTTTCATGCCATAGTAGGAAAATCTTTCGCAGAACTCATTGATGACGATGAAGAAGATGCTCAGGGGGTAACCAAAGCAACTCTGACAAAACAACAACGGTCCAGGGTTAAAATATGCTCCTTGTCGGCCCATTTTCACAAACGAGTGCCAATGGCATGAAAAGCAACCTGTGCCTATCGAGTCAGTTGTCAGTGACTATCCAGAGGTAGAATCTTACAATTAAAATTTTTTTTATTCTCCTACACTCCACACAGAGACAACGATGAAATGAAGCGTCTAGTTCTGTTAGTCTGAGAAGGGCTGCACAAAGCATTTCCTAAAGAGAAGGAAAGTCTCGTAGAAACTCGGGACTGCCCTCTCACGAATGATGGATGCATGACTCACATTTGTTAAGTGAATGAAGCACAAATGTAAACATTTTGGAGCAAAACAGACTAGAGTTTATAAGGTGAAGCTACACAGAAAAGAAAAAGGGATACTTACATGTGATTTGGACAACCCTGAAAGAAAAACAAAAATGCCACTATTAAAGTCAAATAATTAAAATGCTTTCTGCTGAGTCTAAACTCAGACCCTGTGACTTTTCCTGGCAGTCAGATGTGTTGGCCAAACCCCTGCAGCCACTTCCAGGATCCCAGTCCTAGCCACACCTCTTGTGCAGAGTCGGGCCTGGCAGCTGCATCTGCTCTTAATTAGCTCCAGACAACTCTCCTGTGGGTCAGAATAGAGAACCAGAGGCACAGAGAATGGTGCCAATCCCATTTCCTCCTTAAAACACTTCAAATTTGCCCACTGCCCACAGGATAAAATCCAGACTTTTAGTGTAGAGGGCCCCCTAGGAAGGCACCTGAGCATTCTATATTGGCCCCTCTTGCCCTTTTGGCCAAAGAGGGACCCTCTTCTCGCAGTCCACTTGCCCACAGCTGTTGCCTGAGCTTTCACTTCATGTCGAGGGTGAAGCCTCATGGTGGCTGGTACCATGGATCTGTCTCTCGCCCAGAGGGGTGAGCTGGGCCCTCCCTGGAGAAGAAACCTGGGTTCCCCAAGAAATATGATCAGTGCTGGGGCCTCACCAGCATGCATGGGGATCCCAAGGCAGGTGCTGGGCGTGGAAGCATCTTCTTTACTATCTCACAAGGTCAGCAGTGAGGGTTCAACCAGCATTCTTGTTACCTGGGCCCCCCCTCCTTTCAGCCCCTTCCCCAGGCAGAGAGGGCTCCCACAATACCCAACCATTTGATCACTGAACAGGTGTGTCCCCACCCAAAGTTCTTCATGCACAAAACAGCAAATCCTTTGCCAGGAATGCTCCTTGTATGTCCTCCTTCCCTTCATGAAGCCTTCTCTGACCTCCTATGCTGCCACAATGCAACAACAGCTTATATTTCCGCCTCCCCTTTAGCGGAAGAATCATGTGCTGTCCCATCTCTACTTTCTCAATACCTACCGGAGCAGGGCCCATTGGTAGAAGTGCAAAAAGACAAAAGGTCAGAATCCAAGTGAGTTGGCACAAACCACATGCTATTGACCATCTTCTAAACGTAGTGCCTTCATCCCTGTTGCCCAGCTCCTCTGTCTCCTCTGAATTTTGACAAGACTTAACCCATAGTCTTATCTCAAGTCTTTACATTTCCTCCTGCTTCTTTATATACTAATGCATTGCCCAGTGTTAGTACAGAAAGAGGTCTGTGTCTGTGACATGTGATCATCTCCATGGGGGATCATCTCCCTCCTCCTCTGAGCCCCCATTGACCACATCTTAGAGTTCTTTGCTTATTAGGGTCCCCTAAACAGTCCCTCCTCCTCTATTAGGAATCAGTGACCCCCCAGGAGTAGTTCTCAAACTGAAGTGTGCCTCAGCATGACCCTGAGGGCTTATGAGAACTGGTTGCTGGAACCCATGCCCAGAGTTGCCATCTCTGTAGGTCTGGGATGGCCCATTGAGTTTGCATTTCTAAGGTGATGTGGCTACTCAGGTCCAGGAATCCCACTTTGAGAACCACAGGTGAGCTGTGATGTTGAGTTGCCCGATTGATCTACATAAATACGTTTTGCCACTTCTCTGGCCCTGAGACCCAGACAGATCCTTCGTGCCAGTTCGGAGCAGGAACTGAATATAGAAGCTGCTCAGCACACAGATGTCTCCACCAAGCCTCCCCACCTCAGGCTCTCACACGGTTCCTCATTGGGGCCCTTCCTCTCCCATCTGCCACTTTGTGTTTTCATTATGTGCAAACCCAGGGCCCATCCCACAAGAAACAAAACTGTGAACTCTGCCTGAGGGACTCTGCTCTTGGCCCAGACCCGCGTGGTGTTTCCGGCCTTCACCTGCTCATCCGGCAGGGCCTTCCTTCCCGATTCTGGTCATGCTGTCTGTGAGCATTGGCTCTTCTCCAGCGCAGCATGGCCACACACCAGACGATCTCACTTTTGCCCCCGTAAGAACAGTGATGCTATTTCAGTCCTTGTCCCAAGGAGGGAAATAAACTGTCTGGTCTCACGGGACTCCGATTCCGAGCTCTTCTTACCCATAAAAGTTCTGCAAGGAGATTCTTCAACCCTAAAAACTCTTTGGTTTTTTTCTCTCTCCAGTTAGACTTCCTTGTGGGGATGGGCTGCTCTGAGGAGCATCATGTGAAGAACGCGGGCATGGGGCCAGACATGGGATTGAATCTCTGTCCTGTTGCTTTCCAGCTGTGACTCTGGGTGAGCCCATCTTTCCTCAGACTGGCTGCCGATCAGAGGCAGATAAAGGCCACCCACCTCACAGGACCGCTGTGCATGCCCCGCGTGAAAGCCCCAGCCAGAGCTTGACGCAGCATTCAGAGGGAGATGCTACTACCTAGGCATCCTCAGCACCTCGCACACTGCTCTCCAGAGGGGACATTAAATGTTTGTGGAATGAATATGTCCCCCAAAGAACCAGTGGTATCGGTCATCAAGCACCATGTTCCAATTCTGGCTCTGCCACTCGCTAGTTCTATTGGCCCCTCCAGGCCTGCTATCACCCTCTGCCCATGAGGCTGACCTGCATGGATTCCATCAGTGTTCCCCTTGTCCACCCAATTCCCCATATGGTTTGGCCAGTGAGGAGTACTGGCAGGAGATCAGAAGGTCAGGTGTCCCTTTTCCTGGTTCCTTCCCGAAAAGGTCACCTGAGACTGCTCTGTCCTCAAGTGACCGATACAGCTCCTCTGAAGCTGACACTTTCCATGCGGCTCTCTCCTCCCAGGGCTTGGTCACTGTTTTATACCACTTTCCAGGGGTGGTAGCAATGGGGTTGGGACTTGGGGTTCCTGCACTATCATGTCTGGTTCCCATAATCAGTCTTTCCTAATTAGTCTTTTTTAAACAAGTGCTCCTATTTTGAGTGTGCCATTTGTTTCCTGATGGGACCATGACTGACACAGCCCACAAGTCAGATTTCACCCCCAGACTGGGGAGAGCGACACCCCCCAGGGAAATGAAAGGACCTGTGCTCTTGTAAAGCCCCCTGGCAGTATTCAGGGTCCAGCTTCATTGCAGTGGTGCCTGGTCGAACTCAATCAGAGAAGGGGCCAAAATCTAAAATCCAGCCTAAATCGCGGGCCGAATGGTTTACTGAACAGTCATAAACTGTCATTGTGATGGAAACGCAGCAGAGTGCAGTGATGACAGCGCGGTGCGGGCCACATTGCAAGGCCTGGAGGGACGGATTTGGCCCGCAGGCCTTGTGTTTGACACATGTGACTTACAGTATATGGGGACGTGGCAGGGCCCAACAATGCTCCGCCCACTAAGACTTCATATCATGTGGTCTTATCACTGTCTCCCACAGCCCAGGCCCAGCAGGGAGTGTCACCCACATGGGCTCCAACCTTCTCTAGGACAGCAGGAGGGAGGTATGAACACCCAGACTCAGCCGAGAGAGCCTGGGGCTCCCCTGCAATCCTTCCTTTTGCAGATTTCTCGGAATTTTGGTTTCCAGGGAAAGACTTTCCTAAGTATTACTAGTTAACACTGATTACTGCTAAACAATAATGGCAAAGGTTTTGTTTACGTCAAATGTAAATATAGTGTTGTAGGAAAAAAAAAAGACTGAAACAACCAGAGAGCTTAGGTCTCGTTGCAACCATTGCACCCGGAACTACATGATGGAAAATGAAATGTCTAAAGTCGCAGCAAGAGAAAATCCGAGTGCCCAGACATCGCTCAGGAAGTTTTCCAATCTCTGGCAGGTGTGCATTCCAAAGGTGTGCACTGCCGGGCAGAGGTTGGCAAACTGTTCCGCTGCGGAATTCAGCACTGTTTACTGGCTGGAATACTGCAGTCAGCACTTTAAAAAAAAAATCTTTATTCACCTGTGTCAACAGGATTGCTATCTTAGAAAGTGGACGTCACGCGTAGGGTGAGTCTTAAGTCTGAACTCAGCCCAAACCGGTTTGGCTCAGTGGTAGAGCGCTGGTCTGTGGACTGAAAGGTCCCAGGTTCGATTCTGGTCAGGGACATGCACATTGGTTGTGGGCACATCCCTGGTAGGAAGTGTGCAAGAGGCAGCTGGTCGATGTTTCTCTCTCATTGATGTTTCTAGCTCTTTATCCCTCTCTCCTCCTCTCTGTAAAAAAAATCAATAAAATATATATATTAAAAAAAAAAGTCTGAACTCAAATCTCAACTCAGTCACAAGAGTCTGTTTACTTGAGTACAATTGTGCCTGTTCTTGGTACCGAATCAGCCTAGTGGAGTGGTCTGACGTTTCTAGCATCATTAACAGGTCACCTGGACTTAGCTGCTGGTCTGAGTCAAACAGTCTAGAATCAGGCTCGCCACAAGCTCGCTTGGCCAGCACGGGGCACAGAGCAATCACTGAGTCAAGACCTGTTCTTGTTTCTAGGCCAGCAGTGCTTTTGTCTTTCTTTTGGCTAAAGACTCTAATAAAATAAATGTACATGATAGATTTCTATGGCTGCTGACTGGGGGCAATAGCAGGAAAAAACAAGAAAGACGGTTTAATCACTTCTCATTACTTAATGAAATCTCTCCGTTATGGTATTTCCTACTGTCTAACAATGCACATTCCATATATGGAACCATTTAGGGGCGGGGGGGGGGGGGGGATGAACTTATGGTTTGTTACCTAGACATTAAGAACACCCTCAGCCGAAACAGATTTGGCTCAGTGGATAGCGCGTTGGTCTGTGGACTGAAGGGTCCCAGGGCCGCTGCCGAGGAGGAGTGGTCTGCAAATGGTTCCATCAACCCGGGTTAAACTAGGTTGATCCTTGTTCCTTTAGGTCAGGGGTGGGGAACCTTTTGTCTGCCAAGGGCCATTTGGATATTGATAACATCTTTCTCGGGCCACACCCAATGATCAACTTGCTATATTTGGTCAAACATTTAGTTAACTCACCCCTGATGCCTTGGAGAGCCAGACCAAATGGTTTTGTAGGCCTTATACTGCCCCGGGGGCTGGACGTTCCCCACCCCTGCTTTAGGCCACGCAGGTGCCTTACAAAGTAGGTTATGTGGGAGCCCAGAGAATGCAGTGGCTTCTGCTAGAATAGAGCCTCGCTCTTAGCCTGAGTGGTTATTGGTAGGTACATTGCCCCTGTAGCTAACAGGAGGAAGGACCTGGGCCTTGGAAACACGGAGGTTGAACCGCAATCTGGAGACATTCTTCCGAGCCACGCGGCTTTGTTCAAAGCACCTACCCACGGGACCCCCACTCCTTCACCAAGAGAGGCTAACGCCTTCTTTGCAAGATGTATCAGACAGAGTTTCCATGAGGTTTGCTATGCACTGAGTGCCATGAAGACCGCTGGGTAGGATGGATGGATGTTTGCAATGAATGGACTTAAAATGAAAATATGGACAAGAATTTTTCGTGGAGAGCCTTGGCCGGGGTGAGAAGGCTCTCAAAGAAAGATGCACTCCCATGCCGAGACCAGTTTGGCTCAGTGGATAGAGCGTCACCCTGTGGACTGAGGGGTCCTGGGTTCGATTCCGGTCAGGGGCATGTACGTTGGTTGCGGGCACATCCCCAGTGGGGGGTGTGCAGGAGGCAGCTGATCGATGATTCTCTCTCATCGATGTTTCTAACTCTCTATCCCTATCTCTTCCTCTCTGTAAAAAATCAATAAAATATATTAAAAAAAAAAAAAAGATGCACTCCCCTCCAGGGTTGCTCCCATTCAGAAGCAGAAGGTCCTTCTGATGTCACCCTGCGAGCTTCAGGCATGGAGATTAGGATAGAGAAAAGTCAGTCTTTTCAAGAACAAGCCATTAGCAGGCCCAACTTGTCAATCCAGCTCAGCTGCTTTTCTGATGGACAGACTACAGTGTGTGACTCCTGGGTAGCTGGAGGGTTGAAGGATCGTTTTTAATTCTCCAGGGCAGTGGTTCTGAGTGGGGCTCTGGACCAGCAGCTATATCTGGAAACTCATCAGAAATGCAAACTCTCAGGTGCATCTGGGACCTACCTCATTAGAAACTCTGAGGGCGGGGCCTGCCTCTCTGCATGCTATCAAGCCCTCCTGAGGACGCCCCACTGCTGTGGTTGGGGTTTGGGAGGACTCTCTGCTCTGGAGTGACGCTGGGGCGGAACGAAAAGGGCCTGATGCCAAGGTGTGCACACTGAGTGGCCACTCCTGTCCAGGGGATCAGCTCCTCTGAAATGACTCTGCTATTCCTTCCTGCTTTCTGAGGCTCCATCTTGTCTTACTTTCTGGCGTCCTGTCCACCCTGAGCTTCCCGAGATGGAGCCTAATCTCTAGCCTGGCCAGCTTTCCGCTGCCTGCAGGGTCAGACCTGCTCAGCACAGCATGCGAAGCCCTTCGGCTCCCGCCTTCCTGCACCCCACACGGAGGAAGGCACAGGACTCCCTGCTCCAGGCCAGGCTCTTCACAGCTGTCTGCACCGTTAGGGCAGTTAGCACCCTACCCGTCCCACCCCCTCAGCCTCCCAGATACTCTCTCCCCCTTCTTGGATCTCTTTACAACTGCCCCTGACAGAGCAAGTTGTTCTGATTTTTTGAAAATGTTACAGAGCTGCATATACTATTTTTCTTTTTTTTGGAGAAAATAGTGTGCACCACTTCAAAAATAGCCTACCAGGATATGCCTGATGCATACCTGGGGCTGACCTGGGGCGAGGTGATGAGGTGGGGGGTTGGGTGAGGGGCAGGGGGAAGAGGAAGGAGCTTAGGTGCCTTGTGCTGCACATTCGGTCTGATTCCTGCCCCCCTCCTCCCCCAAACACACAAACACACACACACACACACACACACACACACACACACACACACACTCACACTTGATCAGCTACGATTAAGACGAGAAACGTGCTTTTCTTCTTCCAGACCAGCAGTCAGGTTAGCTCAAGAACCGGTTCTGGACTTGTCACCAGCCCTTGGTTCTCCAGTGGCTCTCCTTGAGGCTATTTCTTGTCTGACTTGGTGACTTTCCCCCTTCATATGAATGTTCTGTCACATTTCCCACTCTCAGGGTTCCTGCTAGTCCATATGGCGCTTTCCTAGGCATTAGGAAACTGTGATCTTGCAGGCCAGCTGCTGTGCTGGGAGGTGTGGCTGACGAGTGGACAGTGGCGTGGCGCCCAGAAGCAAAGGTGTCCCGAGTGGATGCATTGCTTGGTAATGGAGCAAGGGCTGCATCCTAGGCCCTGGGGTCCCTCTGTGGACGGTAGCCCTGCCCGTCTTTCAATTGTGTGAGTGTAATTAAAAGAAAAAAGAAAAAAAAGAAATGGACTCCTTTCCTCAGCTACCTTCTTCCCCACCATGAGAGAATCTACTTTTTCCTTGATAGATACATCAACAAGTAGCTACATAAACAGGGAACACACTGGTGTGTGGTCATCAAAATGCCACATGAATCTGGCCATGAGCTGTCTTACCGCACCATGGCTGAAAGCAAATGAATGACCGGTCTTCTGAGAACTAAGAGTGTCAGCTAACCCCAACAACACGAAGCTACTTTAGAAATGTGGGGAAATCAGTGCTAAAGGGACAGCATAGGGTTTATTAAATGACTTTGGCATGATACCACTGCAGGGAATGGCTGGGCTCTGGGGCACTGGTGACCTTGCTTTACCCACGCAGGCCACGGAGGCAAAGGCGAGAGCTCTGCTGAGGAGGACAGGGCTCTCTGTCTTGCCCCCTGGGGAGAGAGATACAGAATGTAAAACCATTCGGCTACAGCCTGGTATAGGTTTCTCTGTAACAGGGTATCTCATGATGGGGTGTGGGAACAGGGCCCTCAGCAATGGGGCACCTTTGCCCAACCTTCCGTTGTCATGTGAGTAACAAAATGCCTGGAGTGTCTTTAGCCATCCACCAGCCAGGCCCTGCCCTGGCTTTGTCCTGCGTGTGTCTGATAGCCATACCTTTGCCTTTCTGTATCCCACTTCGTCCATCAGGGTTGGGCCCACTGGGCAGGACGGAGAGAGGCAGCTCTTGGTCAGACATGGTTGCTGAAGCTGCCATAACAACGGACCACAAACAGAATGGCTGAAAACAATGGAAATCTATCAGCCCACAGTTCTACAGGCTGGAAATCTAAGGTCAAGGTGTGCGCAGGGCTGGTTCCTCCCGAGAGCTGTGAGGGAGAATCTATTCCAGGCCTCTTCCCTAGCTTCCGGGGCTTACTGGCAATCTTTGATGTTCTCTGACATGGAGGAAGATGCCCCATCTCTGCCTTCATCCTCATGGGCCTTCTCCCGTGTGCGTGTTGGTGTCCAAATTTCCCCTTTTCATGAGGACACCAGTCACATTGGATTACGGGCCCACCTACTCCAGAACGACTTCATCTAAACTGATTATATCTACGATGACCTTATTTTCAAACAAGGTCATGTTCTGAGGTACCAGGGGCTAGAACTTCAGCATGTGAATTCGGGGGTTCGGGGGGTGGGGGGCACAATTCAACTTATAACATCCAGAGAGCACCTGTAGTGCTCAATCTATGGCTGTGGGTTATATATATATTCTCCTTTTAAAAAAATTTCTACACAGGATTGTCCAAAATGATAGGCTTAGAGGCCCATATAGCCGCCTTTGATAGTTTTATACATAACTACTAGAGGCCCGGTACACAAAATTTATGCACAAGGTAAGGTATGTCCCTCAGCCCAGCCTGCACCCTCTTCAATCTGGGACCCCTTGAGGGATGTCAGTTGGACATCCCTCTCACAATCCAGGAATGCTGGCTCCCAACTGCTCACCTGTCTGCCTTCCTGATTGCTCCTAACCACTTCTGCCTGCCAGTCTGATCACCCCCTAACCACTGCCCTGGCAGCCTGATTGATGTCTAACTGCTCTCCTGCTAGCCTGTTTGCCCCAACTGCCCTCCCCTGCTGGCCATCTGTGGTGGCCATCTTGTGTCCACATGGGGGCAGGATCTTTGACCACATGGGGGGCAGCCATATTGTGTGTTGGAGTGATGGTCAATCTGCATATTACTCTTTTATTAGATAGGATAGAGACCTGGTGCATGGGTGGGGGCCAGCTGGTTTGCCCTGAAGGATCAGGATGGGGGTTTCCTTGGGGCATGGGGTGGCCTGGACGAGGGGCCTGTGGTGGTTTGCAGGCTGGCCATGTCCCCCCCCTACCCCCTGCCCTGCTACCCAAGGGAGGCCCTGGTATCTGAATTATTTATCTTCTACAATTGAAACTTTGTAGCCTGGAGCAAAGCCAAGTCTTCTGCTCCCTCCGAGGCAGCAGGCCAGGGCAGGTGGAAAGCTTGGCTTCCTCCATTGCAGGGGACAACCCTAGCCTGCTCTCTCCAGCTCCATGGCTGCTGCCATTTTTCTTGGGATTTATCTTCTATAATTGAAACATTGTAGCCTTGAGTTGAGGCCTGGGCCAGCCAGGGTGTGAGGAAAGCTTTGCTTCCTCCATTTCTGGGAAAACCCAAGCCTCCCTTCTACTCTCTGTGGTGATAGCCATCTTGGTTGTGGTTAATTTGCAAACTAGCTCTGATTGGCTAGTGGGCATGGCTGTTGGGTGTAGTGGAGTGATGGTTAATTTGCATATAACTCTTTTGTTAGGTAGGATGACTTTTATCATTGCTTCCATAACCAAAGATGTGCCATTTCTTTTCTTTTTCAGAAGGAAATGATCCTTATGGACCTCAGGATCCAACTGGCTTTGGACATGCTCAGTTCAGGGAAGGGCAGCTAGGCTAGAGGGTGCTAGGAGTTAATATGCAATAAGCTGTCATGCAAAACAGAAAGATCCAGGCACAGGCTTAAGCTCTGCCTCAGCTACTTCAGCAAGATGGGTGTTAGGAAGGCAGCCCAAGTTAAGTCCTTCATCTACACCTGGACATTCCTTTATTCAGAAGAACATCCTTTATTCTGAACTTTGAGCTAGGCTTTTTTTAAATGCTATGACTGCTGGGAGTGAATAAACAAATCTATCTTCAGGTCAAGGAGAAGCCAGACATCCTCAGAGCCAGCTCTAAAAGGGAATGAGAGAACAGAACAAGAAGGGAAGCAGCTGTCAGCCTCCTGAACAACACCCTCCCACCACAGCCAGCTGCACACACCCAACACACAGTACTGACAAGGGAATTTGTAGCAGCCCTGGTAATATTGTATCTTGGCAGAGAAAACAATACCATGACATGCAAGTGCCACTAAATCAAAAGGAAGCAATCTCTTGGTCCTTTGCAGGGTTGTTTTGGAGACAATTAAGTTGGAGACCTAACTTTAGAGACAAATATTTTCTTACTCCTAGATGTGAAATCATGGCTAGAAAATTTGCTTTATGATCACAGTAAGTGGGAAGTTAGACTGCAAACCTTTGCACGGGACGTATACATTTCTCCCCAGTTGATATTTAGACTGCACATGCTCCCTTCCTATCATGAGTCTCCCTTTAAGACATTACTAGGAACAGAATGCTGGTGAGACATTGCATATTTTAAATTTTGTTACATATTACCTAACAACTCTCTATGGAAGTATTAGGTGACTAATTTTTTCCAGTCTTGTAGTTTTAAAATGAACATAGAAGAAAAAGCTATAAAAAAGTTTAAATATTATCCATAGCTCAGTGTTTGCCTGGAAACTTTATCCACAGATGCACACTACAATACCAACAGAGCAGGCACATACGTTTTAGAATTAATTTGAGGTAAATTACAGGAGTCTGTGACATCGCTGCGAGCATTTCTGATTCAGCTACTATTACATATGGGAGAGGGGTGTGTTTTCCACACACTTATTGCGTTATTAAACAGATTGTTGTTTAGGATGGATCAGGACTATCAGCAAATAAGTGTATCTGCTATGCTGGGGGAGACACCAGTCACCAAATGTAGCCCCAAAGCTGAGGATGCTGCTACAATATGCTCATCCTTATTGAGCATGCTTCCTGCCTAAAGTTATGTGTAAGTGACGCACGCATTTCAGAATGAACCTTTTCTATTACCATGTGTACTGGGTTGGAGAGGTTGTCCTAAAAACTCATTTCCTTCTCAGAAACTCAGAACGTGACCTTATTTAAAATGCAGTCATTTCAGGCAAATGACCAGAGTAGAGTGAGTTTTGCACCCAACAGTACTTGTGTCCTCCTAAGAAGACAGCCATATGAAGACAGGTATGCACGGAGGGGAGATGAGGTGAAGACACATGGACAGGAAGAGGTGGCCAGGTGACCATGGAGGCAGGGATCAGAGTGGTGTATCTACAAGCCAAGGAATGCCAAGGATGGGCAGCAACCGCAGAAGCTAAGAGGAAGGCATGGAAACTGATTCTCCCCCGGAGCTTTCAGAGCCAGCATGGCCCTGCCAACACCTGGATTTTAGACTTCTAACCTTCAGAATTATGAGAGAATACATTTCTATTGTCTTAAACCACTCAGTTTGTGGTATGTTTCTTACAGTCGCCTCAGAAAACACACCAAGGGAGCTTATGTGTGTTGACTCATTGGGAAAAAGGTTTGTTCCTCTAAGAACATCTCAGATGTACCTCCTGATATGTCCTCATAGCTTTTATTACAGAATCTTCCGACTTGAGGCAGATTGTAGGAGTTTCAAATGCTTGACATGAGAGCTTTCAATGATTTGCATTATGTAAGTACATTTTGTGAATTTTCCCATCTCAAGTCTGATTCTCAAACCACAATTTTTTTCGGATATACGCTCCGTTTCACAAGCCCCACACAATAACTGATGACTTTACACCCTCACCCAATGACAGACTCCTTTCAGCAGCCCAGTGGGAGGCCTTGGCTGGAGGAAAAATTTAATTTCCAATCTGGTGTAATGAAATTTTCCTCTCTTTGTAGGAGCATCTGTGAAGATCCCATCCCTTCCCCTTGACTGTGGTTAATTCCGACCGCTGAGACCATCCTTTAGCTCTGAGCTGCCTGTGGACTGTAGCTGACTTGTACCCAGTCTCGGCAGCGAGCAGAAGCATGGCCCAGCCTGCGTGACACAGCCCCGTTCACATCAACCACATGAGATGACCCGTGGTTTCCTCAGTGATGTATTTCTGGCCTGTGAAGCCAAGGCATGAAGTTGCAAAACAATAATTCTCTGGTTCTTTGTGTTGCAACCCCGGACTGAATCAATGTTCTCATTTGCTGACAATACTGCTCTCCTTTTATCATCCTCATGGTGGAACGTGGAATGTCTCTCAGATTCCACCCTTATTTTTATTTCCTATCAGCTCACCTGGGACACCTACCTACTTTCTCTCCTGCCAGGGACGAAATAAAGATGCAATTGTCTACCCTGTGGAGTTCCAGTCCCACACTTCCATTCATTCCCTGACAACTGTCCCTCTCACTCGTGATCTGCTAGCTCAGCTAGCCCATTGACTAACCCCTCCATCTGTTCTCTGCTCTTCAGAAACTCCAAGGGCAGCAGGAAAGTCATTCATCAAAAAATCCATATAAAGCTGCCGAAGCTGGTTTGGCTCAGTGGTAGAGCATCGGTCTGCGGACTGAAAGGTCCCAGGTTCGATTCCGGTCAAGGGCATGTACGTTGGTTGCGGGCACATCCTCGGTAGGAGGTGTGCAAGAGGCAGCCGGTCGATGTTTTTCTCTCATCGACGTTTCTAGCTCTCTACCTCTCTCCCTTCCTCTCTGTAAAAAAATCAATAAAATATATATTTTTAAAAATCCACGTAAAGCAAAAATGAGGTAATTTCACTCAGGACATTGTGCAGAGGTATGAAGGACTATGGGAAAATTTAGCATTAAGGTTGGCAAGTCCTCCAACTCTGACAAGCCACTATTAGCTGCTTCTTTCACTGGTCTTATGATATATCATGCACCTCAACTATAATACAGTGTAGAAAAAAGTGTATGGGCCCTAACTGGTTTGGCTCAGTGGATAGAGCGTCAGCCTGCGGACTGAAGGGTCTGGGTTCAATTCCGGTCAAGGGCATGTACCGAGATTGTGGGCACATTCTCAGGTGGGGGTGTACAGGAGGCAGCTGATCAATGTTTCTCTCTCATTGATTTTTCAAACTCTCTATCCCTCTCCCTTCCTCTCTCTAAAAAAAAAAATCAATAAAATATATTTAAAAAGAAAAAAAATGAAAGAAAAATGTGTAAAATGTGTATGGGTGAGGAGGTTTCTACCCCTGAGGATATGTGCTTCTTCAAGGCAGGACTATTTTATACCTTCACATGATGATTAAATACCTGCACACATATTTAAGGAATATAGGCCTGACCCTGTAGCCTTTGCTGGGCCACATGATTTACCACTTCTATGCTTTTCTGCCCTATGTTCTTAGCCTCTGCAAGCTGATTTTCACATTCTAGCTGCTAATTTACCCCAAACTTGACCATCCTGGGCAAGCCAGGGGCCATGATTTCATTTGTGGGCACAGTGGTTTGGATGTGGGGAGAGCCTGTCATTTAGAGCGGTGATTCTCAAAGCAGCAGCTCCTGGGAACATGTGCAAACACTGTCCCTGAAGCCCTGCCCTAGACCTTCTGACGCAGACAGTCTAGGGATAAGGCCGGGCAGCCTGTCAGAATAAGCCCTCACTCAGGGGATCCTGATGCATGCTGCAGTTAGAAAACCACTGACAGAGTCAGACCAGCATGGAAGAAAGAATGTCAGTCCTCCCTTTGTGCTGTCTGGGAGGCAGGTTCTCCCAGGGATCGATGCCCAAGGCCACCGTTGATGTGGAGCAAGCTCTAGCTGTACATGTGCCACCTGTAGTAGGAGTGCCAGCTGCCCATGACCTCGGCATTGTTCTTTAGTTTACCCAAGAGCCTCTGAAAGAGGGGAGAATACAGAAGGATTTACAAATGGCCAGGTTCACAGCACCTTTCAGGCTAGTCCATTGTTTTATGCTCAGGCAGGAGGCCCTCTTGCAAAACTCACCAGAATCCCATACAAGGCCAGCAGGAGGCTGAGAGTTGGGGGGAGGGGGAGGAGGGGAGAGAGGATAGGGGAAGAAGAGGGTTCGGGGAGCAGGAACATAATAAGTGCCCTTCATTAAGAGAGTGAATTTCTCAAATCAGCTGAAGGCCCTGGGAGAGGGAGACAGGAGCTTGCTTCATAGAACTTGAGTCCTCCTCATATTTAATTTTCAAAGTCAAATGTGTGGCAAATGAGAGCAGGATCCATGGTTTTTTAGGTCAAAGTAATTTGCTATAGCAAAACTTGAACTCTGGGTAAGGGAGTGGGGTGGGGTGAGAGGAGAGATTAAATATTCAAAATCTTAAAGCATCTCAGTGCCACAAAGGTCTCCGTGGTGGCTCTCAGTCACCTGAGAGGTTCTCAGCCATCCTGAGACCTGACTGCACAAGATACCCATTGGGAAACAGACCCTCTCTCCACCCTCAGCTCCGATCAGCACACCCATTCTTTTTTTTTTTTTTAAATATATTTTAAAAATATATATTTTATTGATTTTTTTATAGAGAGGAAGGGAGAGAGATAGAGAGTTAGAAACATCGATGAGAGTCATGGATCAGCTGCCTCTTGCACATCCCCTACTGGGGATGTGCCGGAAACCAAGGTACATGCCCTTGACCAGAATCAAACCATGGACCCTTCAGTCCGCAGGCTGACGCTCTATCCACTGAGCCAAACCGGTTTTGGCTAAAATATGTTTTTATTGATTTCAGAGAGGAAGGAAGAGAGAGAGAGAGAGAAATATCAATGATGAGAATCATTGATCAGCTGCCTCCTGCACACCCCCTACTGGGAATTGAGCCTGCAACCTGGGCATGTGCCCTTGACTGGAATCGAACCCAAGACCCTTCAGTCTGCAGGCCAAGGCTCTATCCACTGAGCCAAACCGGTTTTGGCTAAAATATGTTTTTATTGATTTCAGAGAGGAAGGAAGAGAGAGAGAGAGAAACATCAATGATGAGAATCATTGATCAGCTGCCTCCTGCACGCCCCCTACTGGGGATTGAGCCTGCAACCTGGGTGTGTGCCCTTGACTATATAGAATCGAACCCAAGACCCTTCAGTCTGCAGGCCAAGGCTCTATCCACTGAGCCAAACCAGCTAGGGCTGCACATCCATACTTTAAAGCAAGGGTCAGCACACTATGGCTTACAGGCCAAATCTGGCTCACCACCTGGTTTTGTACAGCTTGCAAGCTAAGAATGGTTTCTGCACTTTTAAATAATGAAGAAATAGTTTTTAAGGGCTATATTGTGACACATGAAAATTACATAAAATTCAAATTTCCGTGTCCATAAAGTTTTATTAGAACGCAACTCCTCCTACTTATTACATATTTTGAACTGTTAGGGTGGAGTTGAGTCATTTTCATGGCGACTGTAAGGTCCCCAAAGCTAAGGTGACCAGATGTCCTGCTTTTGGCGGGACAGTCCCGATTTCTTTCAAAAAAATCAGGACTTTTTTGAAACGCCGCAGGATAAATTGTTAGAAAATTGGGATTGTCCCGCCAAAAGCGGGATGTCTGGTCACCTTACCTAAAGCCGAAAATATTGACTCTCTGGCCCTTTCTAAGAAAGGTTTGCCGACAAAGAGTTGGCTGGCAGTTTAAGATTCTAACCAGATCCTGCAGCCAGCTTAGCTATGTATCCTCACCCCCAAAGCAACTTTCCATCCCGCTTATTCTTGTGTATCCCTGTGCTTGTGTTACCAAGTCTAATGCCTCAATGGTTCAGTTCTGACTCTTCCACCCTCGCTTTCCTTTTCTGTCATAACTCCTGCCTCTCCATTTCCAGGGCGAGTGAAAGAACCTGG
This sequence comes from Pipistrellus kuhlii, assembly GCF_014108245.1. Lineage (NCBI taxonomy): Eukaryota > Metazoa > Chordata > Mammalia > Chiroptera > Vespertilionidae > Pipistrellus > Pipistrellus kuhlii. The sequence continues at coordinate 150,824,838 of NW_023425529.1, forward strand.
GGCCAAAATTTGTTCCAATGAACAAATAAGAATAAGTCAGCTCAAAGCAAATGTTTTTCTCTGTACCGTTTCTGCTTTTCTCCCTCAGGCTGCGCTCACCAACTCTTCCGGCTTTCCCCTTTCAGTCGCCTGAAACCACTTCTCATAATCTTAGCACCCAAGGTCTGTTCTTAAGAGGGGAAGTGACTGCTCGTTCTTTACTGAAAACATTTTCTAATGTTTAGTTTCCCTCACTAAACCCAGATATTGAAAATTTAGGACTTGAGCAAGCTGGTGTCTGCATGTAAACATTTTGTAGCTACGCACACATTATGCCAAACTCAGTTGCAAAAACAATCAAACAAACAACACCCCCCCCACACACACACACACAAAAACCACCCACTTAAGGACCAGTTTGCAAACTGGAAAGAGCCAATTCCCTGGGCTATGCTTTAAAGCTGTGTTTAGCCTCCCAACAATCAGCTGTCCTGATTGGAACTCTTAGGGACGATGCCATGCAGAGCAGCTGCTTGGCAGGTATGAGCCAGCCACAGATGGGAACAAACGCTCAGAGCGCCTCCCAGAAAAGTTCACCGGACTGACAGGCAAATGATGGTTGAGTTGGGATTCAGAACTTTAGCCCAGGAGGCAGCACCTGCTGACAGCGCACCCTGGAGAGCGAGAGACAGCCTGTGAACAGCTGTCAGCCACAAGCCAAGCCCCAGGCGGGAAGCGCTCAGTGCCGCCACTGCAGGACCAGCGCGGTGCCCCGGCTCTGAGCCTCTGGGAGCCCGCACCGGTGCTGCGCTCCCACACTAAGGTGACCAGACGTCCCGCTTTTGAACAATTTGTCCCACATCCCTCGGCGTTTAAAAAAAAAAAATCGGTACTTTTTTAAAACGCCGCGGGATGCGGGACTAAATGTTCACATGCAGACACCAGTTTACTCAGGTCCTAAATTTCCAATATCTGTCTTTTTCAAAAATCGGGACTTTTTATTTTTGTTTATTTATTTTAAAAATATATTTTATTGATTTTTTTACAGAGAGGAAGGGAGAGAGATAGAGAGCTAGAAACGTCGACGAAGGAGAAACATCGACCAGCTGCCTCTTGCACACCCCCTACCGGGGATGAGCCCGCAACCAAGCTACATGCCCTTGATCATGCCCTTGATCGGAATCGAACCTGGAACCCTTCAGTCCGAAGATCGACGCTCTATCCACTGAGCCAAAGCGGCTTCAGCAAAAATCGGGACTTTTTTAAAACGCCGCGGGCCGCGGGACAAATTGTCCCGCCAAAAGCGGGACGTCTGGTCCCTTATCCTGCACATCTCAACGCAGCCACCTAGTCGGCACTGGCACTGATACTTCTGTTAGATGGCTGAGAATTTCGGCCCAAAGAGCCTAACTTACTGATGCAAAGTCACAGAGGTAGCCAGCGGTAGAAGAAGAGCAGTAGCGCAGGCAGGTGGAAAAGTCGAACCCCCAAAGCCTCACACAAAGCCTGCCTGCGCCCATGCACAGCACCCCTTAGGGGCCATCCCTCCACTCGCTCCCCCGTGTGGGAGGGAGAAGGGGGCTGGCTGATCTCTGGTCCCTCCCAGAACCTGCTCTCTTGCTCCTGGAGTCACTCCAGAGTGCTTTGCTCTGAAGCCGGCAGCGGTAACTTGTTTCCTAGCTGTTGTGCCAAGAAGGTACCAAGAAGGGAGGCTTGATTCTCCGTAGGCTCTGAGTTTAAGGATGGTGGCAGGGCGCTCCGAGGTGCCACCAGGGGCTAGCCCCAGCTCCTCTCTGGCCAGGCAGCACTCCCGGCCCGGGGGAAGGGGGTTGGGGATCAGAGAAACGCGAAGGCGGCCGCTAAGATCCCACAGCGGATGAAGTTGCCGCGCGCCCCACCAAGCGCAAGACCCAGCCAAGCCCAAGCGGAAACCCAAGCCCTGAGATTCCCAACAGGTGCGGGGCCGGCAAAGTGACTGCACTCATCCCTGCCGCCTCCAAGTCTGGGCGCGCCGGACCCTCTGCCTCTGCAGCCAGGAGACCACCTGGCAGGGCGATGCCACCTCAGCCCCGTAACTTCCCCGGAGCCACCGACTCTCCGGGGGTCGCTTGCAGCCCTGTCGCCGCGTCCCTGCCCCGCGCCCGGTGCCCGCCCGCCCTCCCGGCTCTGCGCGCAGGTCCGCGCCGCCGCCGACCACTGCGGGGACCAGCGTCGCAGCCCGGCTGGACCCCTGACACCCCCTTGGCAGCGCCCCGATCGCCGCGCAGCCCAATGCTCCCCGACCACCCCGCCCCAGCCCGGTCAGTCACCCTCGCCTACCCATGGTGGCGGCTCCGAGGGCTTCCTCCTTCACTCTGACAGCAGCCCTGCCTTCGCTCGCTTCTGGCTCTTTCTATGACTTGGTTTCCAGGCCCTGCCCAGCCACCTGCGCAGCTGGAGGTGTGCAGACGGGGCCGGGACTCCACCCTTGGGGCCGGGCGGTCGGATAGCAGGGAGCAGAGGTTAGTGCCCCTTGCGCCGCAGCGGAGAGACACCTGTCCGCTGCTGTCCGTGGCCAGCCCGGGACTCCACACCTTCGCCCCAGGCCCTTGGGGGAGACGGCGAGGGGCAGGCCGCAGGTGGCAGCGGGAGACCTGGGACGCTCCAAGGTGAGCGCTCCTCTGAGTCACCTGGAGGGCTTCTTAAAACGCAGGTTCCCCGCCTCTCCCCGAGTTGCTGAATGGCTGGTTGGGGGTGGGGCCAGAGAATTTGCATTTCTGAGAAGTTCTTAAGGTGATGCTGCTGCTGGTGCCAGGGCCACCATTTTGGAAACCTCTGCGCTGAGAAAATACCCCCGGCTGGGTGCGAAAGCAAAAGTGGGCGGGACAGGAATCAGTTTCACGTGCGCGCACCAGTGGCTGTACCTGGCGTGTGAGCCCGGGAAAGCATTTCTGGAGGGAGGATTCTGCCTACCATTCGAGGGAGGTGAGTGAGAAGCTAGAAAAATTCCGTGGCACGTGGGATGGGGAAACTGAGGCAGGTAGCTGTAGAAACTGGTTGAGCAATTTGTAGCAGATACAGAAGGCCTACAGGGCAGAAAGTGCCTAACAAACAGGCAAAACTGGTATGGGATCTCCCCCCAGGATGGCCTTTCCTCCATGGCATAGGCTGGCCATGTGATTTAGACTCCTGTCCTGGTGCTGGACAACCAGGGAGACCACAACCCTGAAAGGGCAGGCCTGCAAAAGCGGGGGAATCTTCTACTGAGATCCTCACCTAAGACTTCCTTAAACTCACAGTCTCTAACACCTTTCAGATGGAGGGCCCAGCGCCTGCTCTCTCCACCCCCCAAACACACACACACACACACACACACACACACACACACACACACACACGCCTTCCCCTCCTTCTTCTTCCCCCACAGATGTGCATCGCCTAAACTCTAAGGGACCCAGTAGACTTGCAATCAGGGGAGCAATGGGCAGCGGCAGGTCTTTGGGGGTAACCCCCTGAACTTGTCCCCAAGGCCCCTTTCCTCTGACAGCAGCCCTGCCTTAGCTCACTTCTTCCCCATAATGTTTCTAGAGCCAAAGCAGCCCAGCTGAAGAGGAACGACAAACTGATGTTTCTCTCTCCACCTCCCCTTCCCCTCTCTCTGAAAATCAATCAATACATTTTGAGCCGAAACCTGTTTGGCTCAGTGGATAGAGCGTCGGTCTGCGGACTGAAAGGTCCCAGGATCGATTCCGGATCTAGGGCATGTACATTGGTTGTGGGCACATCCCCGGTAGGGGGTGTGCAAGAGGCAGCTGGTTGATGTTTCTCTCTCATCGATGTTTCTAGCTCTCTATCTCTCTCCTTTCCTCTCTGTAAGAAAAATCAATAAAAAATATTTAAAAAAATACATTTTGAAAAAAATGAACAACAAAAAAGCAGCCCCACCTAGATTCATTTTCCCACCTAGTCCCTCTCTGGTTGCTTCTTCTGTCCTAAACCCCTCCTTGTTCCATCCTTAATGACTGTACTTTCAAAATCACCTGGACTTAATGTTATGAAATCTTTCCTACACAAAGTCAAGAACCTGCACACCGTTCTGGGCCCAGTCCTCTTTCCAGTAACACCGTCTTTAAAATAACAAAAACAGCCCTGGCCCATGTGGCTCAGTTAGTTGAGCATTGTCTCAGGAACCAAAAGGTCCCTGGTTCAATTCCCCATCAGGGCACATGCCTAGGTTGCTAAGCAATCTCTCTCTTGCGCTCGCTCTCTCTCTCTCTCTCTCTCTCTCTCTCTCTCTCTCTCTCTCTCTCTCCCTCTCTCTCCCTTTCTCCTCTTTCTCAATAAAATCAATAAAAATATATTTTAAACATAAGAAAAATAAAAATAACAGTGATATAGCAACCATCTCCAGATAATTTTTGTTTTTGTTATTGTTTTGTTTGATTTTAGAGATTTGTGATCTACAAAAACTAGGAGGAACATTAAAAATGGAAATAAAGGTGAGTTTCTATTGCCTTAAGAAAATTGTGGTAAAATATACATAACATAAAATTTACCATCTTAACTATAAGTGTTCAGTAAGTGCCATTAGTACATTCATATTGTTGGGCAACCATCACCTTTACTCATTTCCAGAACTTTCTCATCTTTTCAAATAAACTCTATTAAACACTACCCATTAACCACTAAGTCTCCACTCCCCCTTCCCTGGCCCCTGGCTGTCACCCTTCTACTTTCTGTCTCTATGAATTTCACTACTCCAGGTACCTTATATAGCTGGAATCAAAAAGTATTTGTCCTTTTGTGTCTGGCTTCTTTCACTTAGCATAATACCTTCAAGGCCCATCCATGTTGTAGTGTGCATCAGAATTTCCTTCTTTTTTAAGGCTGAATATGATTCCATCGTACGTGCCTATCACATTTTGTGTATCCATTCACCTGTCTGTATTAATTTTTGAGTCTCAGCAATTCCCCCAGCCTAACTAGAAGACGGTGATGTGGCAGTAGAAACCCAGCAGCTCTCACAGGAGTGCTTGGGCCTGCCCTCCTCAGGCTTTCTTCAAGAGGAGAAACCTCATCATGCAGTGGCTTCATTGATACACACAGGGCTGCAGCTGATGTTACCTAAAGGCATGGGGCTATAAGTAGAAAAGTTGCATCAAGTAGAAAAGTGCAGCATTGACTGAAGGAAAGAAAACTGGCTCTTGAAGGGTTGGAAGCATGCTTCATAGTTGTCCTGCTATCAGATAAGCCAGGGGGTAGAAAGAGAAAGCTTGTGCCTGGCTGGTGTGGCTCAGTGGTTGAGTGTCAACCTACAAACCAAGTTCAATTCTTGGTCCCCAGTGGGGTGTGTGCAAGAGACAGCCAATCGATAATTCTCTCATCCTTGATATTTCTATCTCATTCTTCCTCTCCTTTCCTCTCTGAAATCGACCTCTCTATATATAAACCTAAGTGATCGTTGTGACCGAATGAGCAGACCGACCAGTCAACCAGTTGCTATGACATGCACTGACCACTAGGGGGCAATGCTCAACTCAGGAGCTGCCCCCTGGTGGTTAGTGTACTCCCACAGCCAACCTCCCACTGCAGGTTCATGGCATTGGCATCGAGTTTCTGTTCCTTCTGTGTTTGGCCTAGTGACCATCATCTCTCCAGATCCCTTTGGGCCCCGGACTGGGATGGGAAACTGGGGAGGGTTTTGGTGGACATGGTCCCTTTCCTAGGGGGTCTGAGGGTTGGCTCCCTCCTTGGGACCAGTGGCCAACCTTCTGCACCCTTTCCCTCCCCAAGGCTGGTAGGCCTCAATTGGCCCAGCCCTGATAGGTCTTGATTGCCGGCCAGGCCTTGAATTCATGCATGGGGCCTCTAGCAAAGATATATTTAAAAAAAATAATAATAAAGGGAAGAAACAGAAAGCTTGTGATAGTTTCTTTTGATTAAACTTTTCTCTACAAGGTGGTATTTCTGTTATTGAGCTTATGAAGCCTAGAATCTTGGCACTCTTGTTCTAGGTCATGCTAACCCCCAAATAAAAGGCCTTTCAAAGTGAGAGACAACAAGCATTTATTTGAGATCAAACAGCTAAGGGGAAGCACTGATTCAGATAGAAGCCCAAATACTGTTCTGAGTAAGAGACAAAGGCAATGGGTATTTGAGAAAGGGAAGGAGAACAATGACATTAACAGAAAGAAGACATCTCTGTTGGTGCAAATGAACTAACACAGCAATGCCAATTCCAAACTATGTTTTAACTTCCACTCTAGTAGTCAAAATAACTGCTGTCTTGTTATCTTTGCAAACAGTCTTTGAGGCACAATGTTGCTTTGGGTTCTCTCCAAAGGCACTGCCCTGTTTTGACATTTTAAAGACTTGAGGCATAAGACCTGCAAGGCAGTTCCTCTGGGATGACAGCCCCATATATATATATATATATATATATATATATATATATATATATATATATATATGCAAATGATTCTCAAAGTGAGGCCACCAGACCAGCAGCATCAGCATTACCTGGGACTTTGTGACAAAAGAAATTCTCAGGCTCCATCCCAGACCTTCTGAATCAGAAACTCTCTGGTAGGGTGCAGCTCACTTTTCAGTGGTCATGAGGCACATGCTATTTCTCCCATAGGTTTATTTAAATTCTTTTTTTTTACCAGACAGGAGACTGGCTCTGAGTGGGTCTGCCTAGGGCCTGGCAGTAGTGTGTGGGTTCTTGATTCCATGCAGGAAAGATTTCATATCGCAATTCCAGACGACTTTGAGACGACATTTATTAAAGCTGTGGCCGTGAGACAAGGATGGGCCTAGAGAGGAAGAAGCAACAGGAGAGAGACTAGGTGGGGAAATGAGCCTAGGCTGGACTGCTTTGGCTCACTAAGAAGTCAGAGAAAAGGGGGCCTTGGGGACAGGTCAGGCCTGCTGCCCGCTGCCCATTGGTCCCCTGAGATGGGTGTTTATGGAGGAAGGAGGAGGTGGAAAAGGGGGGGAAGAGAATGGCAGGAACATGGCTCCCCAAAGGAAGAGTGCACAGAGCCCTTTGACTGGAGGGCTTTATTTCTCTCAGGAGGGAATCTTAGGGGAGGTCTCAGGGAAGGGTTTTTGTAGAATACTCATCAGTTTTCCAGGTGTGCTCTTTCAGGTGTGCCTTTCCTGAGTGGTCAGGACTCATTGCAACTTGTCATGGCATGTTGTCCACCTGGTTTTGCTGCTTTTCTGGGCCTGGAGCTAAAATACAGTTGAGGCCTAAATGTTATCTTTAGGGAAGTGACCTTCTGTATCTGCTAGAAATTGCTCAGCCAGTTTGTTGAGGTGTCTCAGTTTCCCCATTCTACTTGCAAAGTAGAATTTCTCTAGCTTCTTATTGCCTTACCTTCATTCAGCTATTATTTATTTACCACATCCAAAGGAGAAATATTATGCTAGTGACAGTATTGTGCTGTCACTGTTGGAAGGTAATTGTTTATGACTTGATTCATGATCACAAAGGCTCATATTGTCTTGTCCTTTCTGTCCCAGCTCTGCATTCACAGAGCTTATACTTGTTATTTTTTAAGAATGACAAGAAGAAGCATGTTACTCAAGATGGAGAAGCAAAAATGAAGGACAAAAACTGAGGGTACAGAGACAGCTCTGCTGACCCTGAATCCATCGGCCAATCCCTTGAGCCCACTGGAATTCCCAGGGTAGTCTGGACTAAGAGCTGGCGCTCTCTCTAACGCACCCTTGTCTGTGGTGTATGTAGGGAATACCTTGGACTTGGTGCTTCCACCTACTCCACCTGTCTCGAGTGAGTAACACCGTGTCAGCCTCTATTTCATTCCTCCCTTCGCCTCAGCCCTCCATGCCTGACTTCCTGAGGCTGCCGTTAACAAATTACCACACATTGGTGGCTTAACACACAGATGTTTATTCTCTCACATCCTAGAGGCCAGAGATCTGAAATCAAGATGATGGCAGTGTACTCCTGCAGAAGTCTTAAGGGGAAGACCCTCCCCTGCCTCTTCCAGCTTCTGGTGGCACCAGGTGTCCTTGGCTTGTGGTGGCATCACTCCAATTTCTGTCTTTGTCTTCATTTCCTCTTCTGCTCTGTGTCTCCTTAGGACACTTGTCATTAGATTTAGGTCCCACCCTCACCCAGGAGGATTTTACCTCAATCTCCTTAACTCCAGCTGTGAAGACTCTTTTTCCAAGTAAGTGCAGGCTCACAGGTTCCAGGAGGACAGCACGGGGGGGGGGGGGGGGCACCAGTGAGCCCACTACACATCGCTGAAGTGCCCCGTATGCTGAGCTTGAATGTGTGAAACTGGCAAGCTGGTCCTGGGTGCACAGAACTGTCCCTTGGCCTCAGAGGAGTTTCCTCTAAAAAACTACTGGGGGAGAAGTGAATGTTAGTGATAACGATGAGATCAGCACAAAATGGTTGCATTAAGGAATTTAGACTTTTCATTATTATCTTTCCCCAAAGGCATGCTCAGAGGTTTCATAGAGATTATTTCAGTAAGAATGCTACCTGGAAAGGTGGCTTGTGAGATTTTTGGAGTGATAAGAGTATCATTTTCTCCAGTGCAGATTTCTTGGCTGTAAAGACCTTTTAATTTGGTCTCAGAAGAAAATTGAGTAGAAGTTTTGCTAATAAAGCAATTGGAATCGAAACAGGAAAAATAAAAGAAAAAAAAAAGTGGGTCCCACTACTATCTATTTGAGATTCTGTGAAGTGTCCTGGGATGGGGAAGCAAGAACTTGAGGTATGCGGATATGAGGATATACCAGGGATCATTTGGAAAACAGGTTCCAGGAAAAGAGAATCTGCAATGGGCTCATGTTGATTCAAAGAAAAGTTCTTGTTGGGTTTCATGACTGGTGCCATTTCTGCACATGGCTGTTGAGGCTGAGGCTGTTCTGCAGAGCACCTTGTTGGGCAACATGGGAGGCATGTGCAGATGTATCAGATTTCCTCCCTTTAGACTTTAGCTTCATATATTTGTATCTGACCAAACTCTTTTCTTTTTCCATTGTTAATCCTCACCCGAGGATATTCTTTTCATTGATTTAGAGAACGTGAAGAAAGAGATGGAGGGGGGGAGAGAAGAGAGAAAGAGGAGGTAGAGAGAGATAGAGGAGAGAGGAGAGAGGAAGGGAGAGAGAAAAACATTGATGGGGGAAGAATATAAGGCATTTTCCCCTGATCTGAGGTGGCTCACACCCTGTGTGCCCATCCATCCTGACTGTCCTGTAGAATGCCTTAGCACCTGCCAAAGGGTGCAGAGGATATTTACATGGTTTTGCCACCGCCCAACATGCACCTTGTAGGTAAATTTCCTTAAACTCTTAATGTAACTAACCATGGAGTTGTCAGCCTCTTTCTTTTGGCCCCAGGAAATTTTACATATACAAAAGGCCTGCTGTAATCAGTTTGGCTCAGTGGATAGAGCATTGGCCTGCGGACTGAAAGGTCCCAGGTTTGATTCCAGTCAAGGGATTGTACCTTGGTTGTGGGCACTCTCTCATAGATGTTTCTAACTCTCTATCCTTCTCCCTTCCTCTCTGTAAAAAAAAAAAAAAAACAACCCTCAATAAATGCATATATTAAAAAAAAAAAGTCCTAAGTGTACCAACACTTCATTACTTTCCTCATGTGGTTAGAATGAATATAAATCTTACTAGGAATGAAGTAAGGGAGAAAGTGGGGAAGATTAAAAATTGTGATATGAATATTTACAAGTTAGGTCCATTATTATTATTGGAGTCATTACCTAGCCACCTTAGAAACTCTTTGTGAATGTTAAGAAATTGGTAACCAATAGAAATGAGCAACCAAAAAACACTGCATCCAGTGTAAACTGCACAGCAGAGCAATTCTACACATACCACCTTGGCCACGTGATCAAGGTCAATATGCACCAAGAAGACATGTCAGCATGATGAACCCCCAATATGATGCACTGAGATGAGCAGAACATCACTTTTGTAGAATTCTTGCAGACAATGCATAACTTCATCATGAGAAAACATCAGACAAACCCAAAGTGAGTGAATGATATGCAATAAGTGACCCGCACACTTCATATATGGAGGCTGGAGAAGAAGGAGGACCGAGGAGCTACCATAGAGGAAAGGAGGCTGCAGACTCAGATGAATGAATGCAATGTGCAATCCCAGGACAGAAAACGGGTGTTCGTGAAAAGCCAGTGAAATTCAAATAGGTCTATAGTTTTAATTAATAGTCTTGTGTCATTGCTGATGTTCTGGATTTGGTCACTCTACCATCCTCTATAAGAAAAGGCTAATATGCAAATAGGCCAAACAGCAGTACAACTGAAACAACCAAACAACCGGTTGCTATGACGTGCGCTGACCACTAGCTTTGGCTAAGGCAGGGTTGTGGAGCAGGTGAGCAGGGGTGCCAGACCAAGATGGTGTGCCGGTTGCTGTCATTGGGGTGAGCCTCTGGTGGATATTGAAAATTCTTTTTTCCTGCACACTGCAGTCCCACCCGGCAGTCACACCTGCTGCCAACGTTGGAGCTGCCGCTTGCACCCACTGCCAGTGCTGGTCCTGCTCACACCCACAGCTGGCACCAGAGCTGCTGCTCACACCTGCTGCTGGCGCCAGCCCCAGTCGCTCCACACTGTCAGTGGGTGTGAGCGGGGCAGGTGCTGTCAGCACATGGGAGTGGTGGAGGTGGGAGAGGAGCTGCTGGCAGACAGCGGGTGGGGGCGGGGGGTGCAGGGAACAGCAGGAGGGGCTGGGTGGAGACACAGAGGATGGACTGAGACCTGCCCCTGGGCCCACCACAGCCTCATGGCCCACAGTTCCTTTCAAGGTGCACAAATTTGTGCACTGGGCCCCTAGTGGTTATATAAGATGTTAACATTAGGGGAAATAGGGTAAAAGTATATGGGAACTCTCTGTACTATTTTAGCAATTTTCTCAGAAGTCTAAAATTATTTTAAAATAAAAACATTTTGAAGATGTGACATCTAAATTATATATTTTTGATAGATGGTGGCAATGTAAACATTTATATACTGTACTATAAAATAACTTTTTTTCTTTTGTGTTACACTAGAGGCCTGGTGCATGAAATTCATGCACAGGGGGAAAGAGGGGGGATTCCTCAGCCTAGCCAGCACCCTTTCCAATCCAGAACCCTTCAGGGGATGTCTGACTGCCTCTGGCAATCTGTGACTGCTGGCTTCTAACTGCTTGCCTGCCTGCCTGCCAGACCACCCCTAACTGCCTGATTGCCCCTAACCACCTCTGTCTGCCTGATTGCCACTAACTACCTCTGCCTGCTTGATTGCCCCTAACCCCCTCTGTCTGCCTGCCTGATTGCCTGTAACTGCTCCCCTACCGGCCTGATCACCCTTAACTGTTCCCCTGCTGGCCTGATTGTCCCTAGCTGCCTCTGCATGAGTTTCCCCTGCACTTGGGCAGGTAGATGGATGTCCTCAATGGGTCTTTCCTTTGAACGGAGAGGCTGAGGGTGACAGCCCTGGGGCACTGGGGTGAACCGTGAACTTGCAAAGGAAAACAGAAAGTGAGTGATATGAACCTAACAAGGGTACAGAGCACTCACAAATGCCATATGAATCAGCTTCCCAAAGCTGTCACACTATGTATCAAACAGGGAGAAAACTGTACGTATGGTTGTCAATGAGTAAGGTGGTGCTATTTTGTTACAATGGTCATGATACACGTTTCTTGCTAATGATTATACAAGTTCTATGGTCACAAAATTATTTATGAAAATGTGTTCTTTATAAAAACAATGTCCTTCCAAAATACCAACGTGCTTTCATAAATGTTTTGGAGCTTTTCATTGTGGTGGCAGGTTATTAAGGTTAGATTAATATGACTGCATAAAATTGGGTTTTGATTCTCAGCTTCTGCTCCATGTAGTCCATGGACTTCGTGGACAGGAAGAGAGGAGGTAAGACTATTGTTAACTGGGTTTTCCCATCTTAAAGCCTTTAAATAATTTCCTTTAACTCTTCTGAATGTGAGAAACTGTCCTTACAGTCTTTTTTTTTTTTTTTTTTTTTTTTTAAATAATTTTATGGACTTCAGAGAGAGGAAGGCAGAGGGGAGAGGAAGATAGAAACATCAATTATGAGAGAATCATTGATTGGCTGCTTCTTGCATGTCTTCTTAATGGGTACTGAGCTGTAACCCAGGTATGTGCCCTTACTGGGAATCGAACTGTGACCTCCTGGTTCATAGGTGGATGCTCAACCACTGAGCTACACCGGCTGGGCTGCCCTTAGTCTTAATCTTATACCTTATGTGCAAGACTGTTTTTTTCCCCCTTTGTTTTGTTTTTCTTTGAAAGATTATGTTAATTACCACAGCTCAGTGGCTTAAAACAGTCAAATTTTTCTCTCTCACAGTTTTGGAAACTAGAAGTCTGAAATCAAAGTGTCAACAGGGCCATACTCCTGGAGGCTCTAGGGCAGAATCCTACCTTCCTCTTCTAACTCTGGTGGCTCCAGGAGTCCTTGGCTTGTGATCATGTCACTCCAATCTCTGCCTCTGTCTTCACACCACCTTCTCTTCTGTGTGTCCTCAACTCTCTTTCTGCCCCTTTTTGTAAGGATATATGTGATTGCATTTAGGGCTCGCCCTATAAGCCAGGCCCATCTTAACCTAATCACACCCACAAGGTCACTGTTTCCATACACTTAACATTTACAAGGTCCAGGGATTAGGACCTATCCTGGGGGAGGCCATTCACCAACCCACCACATCTCCTGGTCTGTTTTCCTTTTTCCTGTTGCTGGTCAGCCTCTCACCCTCTCCTCCTCTGGGCAAGGTCATTGGTAGAGTCTATTTCACCTCAGTGAAATGTGAGAGAGGCTGCCACATCTGGCATGATGGATATGGTCTCAGAGTCAGTCCATGGCGAGGAAAAATCATCCTCGGTGCAAAACTGTGTGGCTGTGGAACTGAGTTGAACTGATGAACTGATTTTTTTTTTGAAATTGAAGATGCTCCTGACATTTCCAAATCCCAAAATATTTACAATGTAAATGTATTGGTAAACTGGACAGCTGCTCATCAAAAGCTCATGTTTGCACATTGCCTGTGTATGTGTGTGTGTGTGTACTTCATTCAGGGTCGGGTACTTAATTTGTGGATGTGGGTCCAGTGCAAAATGAAAACAGAGGCTTGCCTCTTGTTCAAAAAGCAGGACAAAAGTGCCATTGAAGGTGTTAAAATATATAGCTTTTTCTTTTGTCCACAGTTTCTCTCTTGACTTGTCACACTGTTCATTGGCTATTTAATGTCATTTCAAGTAAAGAAAAATGTAAATTATTAGCCTCAATTTTATTGTTCATCTTTATATTACGTTTAAATGTTTAAATGCAAGTATAAGTACATTTAACTCATATGTATCAGTCATATTTCATAGCTCACACATGCATGTGTGCTTTGTCCTCACCAGAAGAGTGGAAACACTGAGAGAAACTAACTTGCTGTTTTTATTTAAATTCTTGCCACACATACATTCTACCAACACACTTGAACTTTGGCTTACTGGTGAGTAAGGAGATCAGAAAGAAAAAGGAACTGAGTTGTCCTATCTTTCTTTTTCCTTCCTATGTCATCATTTTCAGTATAAGACCAGGACTGACAGGGAGTAAGAATACAAGCATGAGGAAGGATGTGAGAGAGTCCCTTTGCTGTGTTTCTCAGAACATCATTGCCTTCTTTCTGCATTGGAAGCAAGTTCTAGTTGGGATGGAAAGCATGATGTCTCATGGATGTCAGCGCACCTGCTTACTAAGTTGTAGATACAACTTTTTGCCTTGCACTCACTCTGGATCTTGCTGAATTCACACACATCACAGGTCCATTGGGACCTCATGGACCACTGTGAATGCAATAGGCCAATGTGGCAGTGGGGAATGGCAGCAGATGATGCTTATGAGCTCATGCTCAAGTGTCCCATCAGACTTCACTTACAAAACACAAACACAAGGATAATATTATTAGGAGTTTCACGATGGTGACACAGAGCATTAAATGAGTACAGGCCCTTCTGAGCTCATGGCCCTGGGTGACTGCATGGGTTGTTGTCCCAAAAAGCCAGCCTTTGCAAAGGATAAAAAATTTTTAAGGATTGCTGGTTCCATTTAAGTTCTTTTATACCTGCCTGGCCCCAACCTTTACTGATGTCCCTGTTAGGAACACACTGGAAATCCCTCAAACTATGGAGTCAGACATACCTGATTTGAGATCTCAGTTTTGTTGCTTATCTTGTGTATAACGGGGCAGATTGCTTAACAAAAATGTAAAAATGCAGATAATAATATCTAACTGATGGTGATGTTGTGGTGATTAAGGGCATATAAAATGTCTAGTCCCAGGATTCTCATAAAACAAGGAAGCACTCAAACTTGGAAGCACTATCTATAATTATACTAGTAAAAGCATAATATGCTAATTAGACCAGATGTCCTTCCAGATGACCTTCTGGACAAAGCTGAGCCTCTAGTTTTTGTAAAGAGAGAATGATTTGCATTAGTATACTACAGCCCTCTCAGTTCTTCCTGAGAAAATACAATGTTGAGGAAATGCATGGAATGAATAAATCTGAAAACCTAGGCCTGATTCCTGCTTAATTAAACGGTAGCTATGGGAACTTGGGTAAGTCACCATCAAGTTTCATGTATGGGTTTCCTTTTTGTAAAAGTAATAAAATTAACTTTCTCTCAGAGAAGCTTAATGAAGATAGCATATATGAAAGTAAAATAAGCATCCAATATTATTGCTGAGGGTGATGAATGAGGATCATTTAATTAGAAGCTGGACTTAAGAGAGACACTTTGCTCATCCTTTTATTTTCTATTTTTCCAAATCACTTCATTTTGCAAGTGTCTCTTACAAACAGCATAGAGTTGAGATTTGCTTTGTGAGCCAATCTGAAACATTTTTATTTAATAGGTGAGTTAATCCATTCATGGATGTTTGATTTTAGTTCTGTCATATTATTTCATTTCATATTTTATGTTTTCATAGTTTAAGACTTTTCATTACGTGGTCAATTTCTTTGCCATTTTAATAATTTTATAGAGATATAATTAATATAACATAAAATCTGTCCATTCTAATGTGCAGTTTGTTGAATTTTAGATCTTTGTATTTTGGGAACTTAGTTTTTCCTGACATTTAGGGAAGAAGACTTATATTTTTGCACAAGTGGTTAGTTTATAATTATAATCTTATATAATACCCTTAATTATTTCTTTAGATATTTTTAATTGTTCCCTACTAAGTGAAATAACATGAAAATATTTCTCTTCCTCTTCTTTACCACCCAACTTAAGGGAGTTCTCTTTCTTGGTGTTTGTGTTTGTACTGTTACTTGATTTGTCATCTGGAAGGAATGTTTTTGATTCCCAGCTAGTATAGATAAGACAACCAACAAACCTATCCTCCTCTCCACCAATGAGTTTTATCACTTGTGTCCTTTCTAGCTCCCCAAGGTTCAAAAATTTACACTATGACCTGTTCCGTTTTTTTCTCACATTTGTTTTAGTCTTCATTTTATTTTTAAATATATTCAGTGCTCCCCATTGGTCCCTTCACCAGAATTTCCCGGTTATCTTTTAGTGAATACATTTCATTCATTCATAGCTTCTATGGGGTTCTTGGGGACAATATTGCCTGAAAAACATGAGCAAGGTGAGCTGTAATCACTTCAGTGGGGATACTATGAAACCAGAAAGCATACTTTTCCTTTCATGCGAGAGTCTGCAATTATACAAGGAAAGCAGCTCAATGAACTGAATGTGCTACTGATCTCTGAAAAGGAGGCTTTCTGGAACAGACATTAGTGTTGTGTTACTTTGGGGGCCCTACTTTCTAAAAGCCGACAAGCAACAGAGCCAGCACAGTGGCCAGGAACTCAAAGAATAAGTTCACTGATTTTATGGAGCAGGCAAGTCCAGAGGAAAAGAAACAATTCTCAGCTTGGAAGTTTTCTTATCTGTAAAACAGACTAATAATGCTTTCTCATGTGTCCTAGGGTCACCGTGTGTCCCTCTGTTAGAACAGACTGGATCTGCAGAGATCAGATATGCTTTAACCCTCCCTGCTTCAGTCATTTAGTAAGTAGTTTTCTCTCTGCAGTAAATGTACTTGGAAATTCTCATTTTAGTCATAGTGTCGTTAAACCTACTCAAAACATTTACACTACGACCAGAATTTCTGAGAAGAGCTAACATCCTCCCTGAAGATAAAAAAGTCACTCCCATGTTATCAACAAAATCAAGGGGACAAATTTTTTTAATATCTTTTTTCTTTTTTACCCCTCTGAAGTAAAAGTAATACATCTTGACTAGAAAATTTGTTGGAAAGTTCTTAAAAAGTGTTTCCAAGAAATCTATATATAGTTAAAATTAATATTTATTGTACTTTCCTGCGGACTTTTTCTTTGTATACATAAATTAATAAGCTCGGTGACACTGGATTGTATCACGCATGTTGTTTATAACCTTCTATTTTCACTCAACCTCGTCTCCTGGACGTTTGCCCATGGAATCTTAAATTACTATTATTTTTAATGGCTGTATTTCATTTTAAGTAGACACTATAAATAATTTCAGTTTTTCCCTTTTATTTGGGCCTGTAAGCTGGTTTCTCATTGCGGCTCTTTTAACAACACTGAAACAAAGACTCAAGTACTGAAATAGTTGTGTGTCTCTCCAACGCTTTCCCTGTATAAATTCCTACAAATTGGAATTTCTTGGTCAAAGGGTATGGAAACAATTTTAGGCTCTCTTTAAACACGTTGCCACGTTTCCTTCCAAAAATACTTTTCTCTCGCTGAAACCGGTTTGGCTCAGTGTAGAGCATCGGTCTGTGGACTGAAAGGTCCCAGGTTCGATTCCGGGTCAAGGGCATGTATCTTGGTTGCGGGCACATCCCGGATAGGGGTTGTGCAAGAGGCAGCTGGTCGAGGTTTCTCTCTCGTTGACATTTCTAGCTCTCTATCTCTCTCCCTCTCTGTAAAAAAAAAGAAAAAAAAATCAATAAAATATTTTAAAAAAAATACTTTTCTCTCCTCAGCAGTGTCTGAAAGTAATGGGCCAAATGTATTGAACGTGGAAAAAAAATTCATAATCATAAGGAGAATATGTAAGTCATTACTTTGTTAGAGGACCTGTTCCCAAGATTGCTGCAGGCACCTCCTGATGGGGACTGCCTGGGCACATCTTATAGGCAACTGGCCAATGGTTCGCCCACTCACTCAGGTTAGAATGCCTCCGCGGCCAGGTGCGGCTCTGCGACCACCTGCCTGCTTCCTCCTTCCTCCTGCTCCTCCTGTGGCATCTGCAGCCCACAGATGCCCCGAGATGCAGCCCACTCCGAATATGAAGGGTTTGTGCACAGCACACAGCTGTAGCTACATGTGTCCTCAGATTCGGCTCTCAGGCTGGTCACCTCAGGGCAGGTGGAAAATTAGTCATCCCTTGCTGCAATAATATGTGACTAAGGCTGAGGAAGGGAGGCCTCTGGTGGGAAGACCTCAGGGGGAGGCCAGGTGTACCCCTTGGGCCTCAGGAAAATGTTTTTCAATAAGACGGAGAAGGGCAGACGGATGATACGTTTGGCTAGAAGCAAGGCCTAGTTACCTCATCTCTCCAACCCTCAGTTTCTCTGTTCTGTATTCAGAAAATTACCTTCTTGGTTGTTATAAAGAGGAGAGGCAGTCGGTGTGTGGCATATCATAAGAGCTCTATTGGTACTGTTTTTAAGAATTATCATTAGTTGAGTGGCATGAATTTCAACTGAATTGAGTTGAGCATCAGTTTTCAGAGAAATTAAACTCCTGCCTGGCCTTTTCCCGGCTGGATTTCACCAAATCTAAGATGCCAACCATCACGAGCAGCTACGGGGATTACTAAGGAAGAAAAAAACCAAACCTACAGCTAACCGATGACACAGGCTATAGGAGACATCTGATTTCAGAGATGTTTACATGGGAAAACACATCTTAGACTCAGTGAGTGATGGTTCGTGTGCTTCAATAGATAAGCTCTGTGACCCCTGGACTCTACCCGGGCAGGGAGCAGGGGAAGGAGCGGGCATGGGCACGGGCAGGTGAAGAGCCTCTGAGAGTACAGCCAGGACCAGAGGGTGGGGCCGGGGACGACTGGGTGACTTGTAACCCTTCGCACGTGCACGAATGTCCCTGGGCACGGGCCAGGTATACACGTCACTTATACACCAGCTACACTTCCCAGGGACACACCTCGGAGGAGGCTGTGTTCTCAGAGATGGAAGCAAGAGGCTGTCAGTTAACCTCTGGAGATCAGAACATTTTGTCTCAAGCTTTCCTGACTCTTAAACCATCAAATAGGATCTCTAACCTTTTGAATGTGTTTTATGTCATTTTCAGGGTGACCCGAGGAAATACACAGATTTTACAGCACAGTGCAAAGAGAAAATATTCTGAGGAGAATTAATTCTTTTGTTCAAAAGTATTTACTGAGCACCTATCATGTGAATCCTATTAAAAATGAGAAGCTCGCCCTCTCATAAAATTTCCAATCTTGTGGGACAGGCTGTGCACATGTGCTAATGAGTGAACTTTCTTTTTAAAAAAAATCTATTTCTTTTATTGATTTCAGAGAAGAAGGGAGAGGGAGAAAGAGAGACAGAAACATCAATGATGAGAGGAAATCATTGATTGGCTGCCTTCTGAATGCTCCACACTGGGGATGGCTCGAGCCCGCAACCCAGGCGTGTGCCCTAACCAGGAATTGAACTGTGATCCCATGGTTCATAGGTCAGCACTCAACCACTATGCTTTGCTGCATTGTCAGTATCGTGCCTGATGCAATTTCTAAAGCAACCTCTTAGAAAATAATTTAAAATATGTACTTAAAAATCAACAGGAGGTAAAATATGTCATAAAATATTTGTTTAACATGAAAGAAGGCAGTGATGATTAGAAAGAGGAACAAAAAAGGACATGAGAACAAATAGGAAAGTGGCAGATGGAAATCCAATCACATCCATAAGCACATTAATGGGAACTGAATACCAAAACTCCAATCAAAGACCAGAGATGGTCAGATTGAATTTTAAAAGCAAAATCCTTCTGTATTTTGTCCACAAAGGACACATTTTAGATTAAAATCACAAGTGGTTTCAGAGTGAAAATGAAAAGAATGTACATCTTGGAAAATGGAAAAGATATATATAAAAAAAAAAAAGCCCAAGTGGATATGTAAATATCAGACAAAATAAACTATGACAAGAACTATTTCTAGAGACAAAGAGGGACACTTCATGATAAGAAGAGGCTCACTACATTAGGAAAATATAAGGATTATAAATGTATGCATGTGTAATAATGGAGTTCCAAAATATATAAAGAAGAAAACCAACAAAGTTCAATAAAAAATAGATAATTTAACAATTATTGATGAAGACTTCAATAACCCACTCTCAATCAATTGTAGAAGAACAAAGTTAGTAAAGATATAGAAGATATGAGCAACACTGTTGATCAATCAGACTTAATTGATAGCAAAATAACACTACACCTAAAGGCAGACTATCAATTGTTTTAAAGAGCACAGGAACACAACACACTAAAGTTTATGGGATTCAGCTAAAGCATTTCTTAGAGGGGAATTTGATAGCTGTAAATCTCTATATTTAAAAAGTGGGTAGATTTCAAATCAATAATTGAAACTTACACTTTAAGAAATTAAAAAAAGGCCGAAACCAGTTTGGCTCAATGGATAGAGCGTTGGCCTGTGGACTCAAGGGTCCCAGGTTCGATTCCAGTCAAGGGCATGTACTTTAGTTGCGGGTACATCCCCAGTAGGGGATGTGCAAGAAGCAGCTGATCGATGTTTCTCTCTCATCGATGTTTCTGACTCTCTATCCCTCTCCCTTCCTCTCTGTAAAAAAACCAATAAAATATATATTAAAAAAAAAATTAAAAAAAGAGCAAACTAAATCCAAAACAAGAAAGGAGAAAGGAAATATTAAAACCAAAGTGGAAAAAAAGAAGGAATATAGAAAAACAATAGAGAAAATAAATAAAAACAAAAGTTTGTGCTTAAAAAAAAGTAACAAAATAAACAAATATTTAGACAGAGGGAGGGAGGGAGGAAGGAAGAGAAACTCAAATGACTAAGATCAGGAATAAAAGAGAGAACCCTGGCTAAGTAGCTCAGTTGGAAAGAGCATTGTCCTGATAAACCAAGGGTGTAGGTTCGATCTCCAGTCAGAGCACATACAAGAATTAATCAATGAATACATAAATAAGTGGGACAACACATCAATGTTTCTCTCTCTCTTCCTCTCTAAAAATCAATAATAATAAAAGCATAATATGTTATTTAGACTGGACATCCTTCTAGACGACCTTCTAGATGAAGCTGGGGCTGTGAGGGAAGCCCAAGTCCTGGGCGCCTGCTGGAGGCTGGAGGAAAGCCCGGGTCCCAGGTGCCAGAGGGAAGCCGGTGCTGGTCAGGGGGAGGGGAGGGGAAGGCCTGCTCTTGCACAGATTTCATGCATCAAGCCTCCAGAAACAATTAAAAAAATAAAAATAAAACAAAGAGAGCATCACTATTGACCTTACAGAAATTAAAAGGATTATAAGGAAATAATATACAATTTTATGAGAACCAGTTTGATAATCTCAATGAAAAGGACAAATTCCTAGAAAGATACAAAATGCTGCTACTGATAAAAAAAAAAAAAATCTGAATAGACTTATAACAAATGAAAAGGTTGAATTAGTAAATAAAAAACCTCCCCCAAAGAAAAGCCTAAGTCCAGATAACCTCATGAGTAAATTCTACCGAACACTTAAAGAAGAATTAATGCCAAACCTTTATCAACTCTTTGAAACAATGGAAGAGGAGGAAACCCTTTCCAATTCATTGTATGAGGCCAGCATTTCCCTAATACCAAAAACTAAAAACATTTCAAGAAAAGGTCAGCATGCCTTATGAATAGAAGCAATTTCACAACAAAATAGTAACAAACTGAATCTACCAATATATAAAAAAGCATTATATGACATAACTAAGTTGAATTTATCCCAAAATACAAGGCTTAACTTAAAAAAATCACCATTCCCCTCTACAGCCTCTCATGGACAGAGGCCATGCTTTCAATTCTGATGGGGATGGACAGGAAAGGAGGGATGCTGGGGCCCTTGGGAAGATAGAAAGTTAAGGAAAAGTTGTTCTTGGAATTTGGGAGAGAAGAGTCTTGGCCAAGACACTCAAGAGTGGGGTGCTGGGCAGGGATGGTGGTCCTGTTTGGAGGTAGACCTTTGGTGATTCAGCTCTACCCCTGAAGTGAACCAGACCTGCATGGATATGTGCCAGGCCTGTGTGGTGGTGCCCTTTGTAGAACTGCTCTATTGAATTGTCCTTGGCTTTTTGATACAAGGTCTACTGGAAGCTTGTTGTTGAAATGACTATTCTTTAGGGACCCTAAGGAGAAGTTCATGTCTGGACCACTTACATCCACTTACATTTTCCTTCAGCAACTCTCTTAGTCATCTATTGAAAACTGAGGTTTTTTTTCACTGACAACTAAAGATCCAAATGTGTGCTTCCCTGTGGATAAATATCTAGGTCTTTAATGATACACATATTTGTCTCAGTCCAACTCTTGCCTCTATTTTACATTCCTGGTTTTCTTCTTTCTACACACCTTACACTTCCCACTTGAAGTTATTTAAGGGACAATGTGAAATACAAATAAAATAAACATGTTAGTCTTAATATTACTAAAAAAAAAAAAAAAGGGGGGGGGGTGTTTCTCTTTTCCAGCTCTATGAGCCACTGCTGTTTGTTCTGGCTCAGGGAATACTGGCATCGGGGACTTGAAGTTTTGGTCCTGACTTTGCCAGCAAATCACTGTACCCTTTGAGCCTCCTTTTCCTGTTATGGATCTCACTGGGAAGTGGTGAAGAATAATAAGATAAGCACCAAACACGTGGGCCAGGTACTTTATCAGCACAGTAACAGACATAATTGTGGTGAGAGTTCTTCTGCTGAAACGGAATAGCCCTTGGGTTTCAAAGGGCAAAGAAGGCAATCAAGAGAGGGAAGACAGCTCAGGGGGCAGGTCCAAATTCTTGCTAGACTATGAACTCTTGGCCAGTCAGGGAGATTATCATGCGGGAAGTGATGTGTTGTGGGGGGTAGACAAAGAGAAAGCTAAGGCTTTAAACTGATGCCTTTCAGCTAGAAGAACACCTGGAAACGAGAGGGGACTGGTGAGAGTTGATGGGCTCTGGTACCTCACTGTTTTCCTCAGCCCCCCTTTCAATGGTCGGGATGACCACCATGAGAGTTGTACTTCAGGGAGCTTCATTCTCTTGGACTTACAATTCTATGTCCCAAGTGTCTTGTGGAGGTGACTTCTCTTCTTCCTTCCTCCTTCCCTCCCCCCATCTTTCCACTCCTCTCAATTCCATTAATTGAACATGTGGAATACAGTTAGCCTTCATATCTATGAGTTTCATATTCACAAATTCAACCAACCATGATTGGATTGAAAATATTCAGAAAAATGTTGCATTGTTGTTGACATGCCTATGTAGCTAGATCTATGATGGTTGCTGGTTTCATTTGTACTGAACATTATAGGCTGTTTTCTTGTCATTATCCCCTAAACAACACATATAACAATTATTTACATAGCATTTATTTTGTATTAGGTATTATAAATAATCTGGAGATGACTTAAAGTATATGGAAAAATGTGCACAAGTTATGTGCAAATACTATGCCATTTTATATAAGGGACTTGAGAATTGGCAGGTTTTGGTTTCTGTGAGGCTCCTGGAACCAGTCCCCTGCAGATACTGAGGGAAGACCATATTTACTAATTGCCCAGCACTGTGCATGGCAACTTCCTTGTGAAGCCCACTTTCTGGGCAGGTTATTCTGATACTTAGGAAATAACATGTGGTGGGTGAGTGGAGGGTTTCAAGATTACATCCTCTGTAACTGACCAGCAGCTATTCAGACCAAGAGCCTTATGGAAGCTTCACAGCACCGGAACATGCAATTAAAAGGTTTGTGGAATCTTATTTTGAGATTAAAAATCAAAATTATTGGACACAGACAATAGGGTGGTAAAGGCATGGGGCAGGGACTAGGGACAGTTTAGAAGGGATCAATTGCAGAAAAATGGGGACATATGTAATACTTTCAATGATAAAAATTAAAAAAGCAAAAAAGCAAAATTATGGTGGTATCTGTCTTCACACATTGTACAGTATATATATATATATATATATATATATATATATATATATACACACACACACACACTATATATATATATATATATAGTGTGTGTATATATATATATATATATATATATATATATATATATATACACACACACTAGAGGCCCGATGCACAAAGATTTGTGCAAGAATGGGCTTTCCTTCCCCTGGCCTTTGCTCCAGTCTGGAGCCTTTCCGCCTTCCCACACTGACCAGAGGCCCTGAGCAGCTGGGGTGTGCAGAACACTTGCATTGTTGCCATGGCGATGATACAAGTGTTCCACCCGCCCCCAGCCACTCAGTCCTTGTGTATGCAAATTAACCCACCATCTTTGTTGGGTTAATTTGCATACCCACTCCTGATTGGCTGGTGGGCATCACAAAGGTATGGTCATTTTGCATCTTTTCTTTTATTAGTGTATATAGGTTAAATTCATTAGGTTAAATCATTCCTTATAAAACACCTTGAATTTGTTAGAAAGAACTGGCTATTTGGACAAAACTGTGTACATTTTGGTAGGAAATTTGACTTTTGCTATTAGACCTTCTTGGCACTGGGCTAGAGGATGAAGGTCATTTAGAACAGTGATTCCTAAACCTTAATATGTGATGAATCACCAAGGGTCTTGTTGCAATGTGGATTCTGATTCAGTAGGTCTGGGTTAGCGGCCGAGACCCTCTATCTATTTAACAAGCTTGTGCACTGCCTGCTTGAGGCTGCTGGTCTGTAGACCAATCTTGACCAAGGATGAGTTAATTAGACCAACGCCTCTCAACTGTGGCACCACTGACATCCTAGGCCTGGCAATTATTTGTTGAGGAGGCTATACATTAGAGACCATTAGCAGCATCCCTGGCCTCTGCCCACTGGATTCCAGTAGCACCCATACCTCCAATTGTAACAACCGAAAAATGTCTCCAAACAATGCCAAATGTCCTCTGAAGGCAGAATCATTCCCAGTTGGAAACCACTGGATTAGCTGACTTTCAAAGACATTCCAAAGTCCATGTTTCTATAATCAAAAGTCCACATCAAAACTTCTTACTCTGAAAACACACATGCCACTAAGCCTGGAAAAGATGCTCCCAGGACGGGTCTCTCACTGTCCTAATAACGGTATAAGGTCACAGATAAAACTGTCTTCATAACAGCCACATGCAGCAGCACCACTTTATTCACAGGCTGGGCGAAGTGGCATTTGCACCCTGGTGTGTGTTGTGAGTGTGTGTGGGCGACAGGGAAGGTATGCCTGTTTTACCTGCATAGATGCTCCCTGACCAGGACAGATTTAAGCCTACCTGCTGGAACAAGTGCCCTTCAACCCTGCTCAGCAATGGAGCTCTTCCTCAAGAGGCAAGAAGGCAATTCATCTAAATCAGCAGAATGCGTTCCTTTCTTTATAAGGGGACTTTGCTCCCATTATCTGAGGGACCTAGGGGTTGTGTGAGGGCTTTAAACAGGCTGGATGAGCGGCCGATTGCTCAGTGCACATCAGGGCCATGGCAGAGGTCCAAGAGTAATTGGAAGACAGGCACTTGGGTCCCACCCAGGATGGTGGAGGCCTGGAGATTGAAAGCCACAGCAAGATGAGCAGAGAGGATGATTATGAATGGTTATTGCCTGTTTATTTGAAAATGCGCTATTAGCTTTTATTGCTCTGAAGGAAAAATGAGGCAGGATTTCAACAGTTGGGTAAACTACTCTGCTTCCCATGTAATGAAAACAAGTCTTTAGGTGGCAAGTACCATGTGCAATGATAATAGAGAAAGCTCCATAGAAAACCCTAAGTGGGAATAGTACTTCTGTGAGTTATGTTGAGAAAAAAAAATGGGAGCATGATCTCAAAAGCTTAAAAGGGTTTTCTTAAAAAAGGAAAGACTACAAGGGACAAGCATAGAAGCTAGATTTCTTTAAATGTGTCTTTTTTCCCCCCTCTTAGATATTTGACCTTGGAACTGTGTGAATTAAAAAGATAATAGACTTTATTTTTTAGAGTAGTTTTATGTTCACAGCAAAACTGAGGTGAAAGCAGAGAGTTTTCACATACTTCCTACCCACCCACACAAGTACAGCCTCCCCATTACAGACATCCTGCACCAGAGTGGGACAACTGCCACGTGCCATGATCCAACATGTCATTA
The DNA here is from genome assembly GCF_014108245.1 of Pipistrellus kuhlii. Taxonomy (NCBI): domain Eukaryota; kingdom Metazoa; phylum Chordata; class Mammalia; order Chiroptera; family Vespertilionidae; genus Pipistrellus; species Pipistrellus kuhlii. The sequence goes on from NW_023425529.1 coordinate 150,850,234, forward strand.
TCATCCAAAATATACAGTTCAGAGTGGGGTTCATTCTTAGTGTTGTATGTTCTATGGCTCCTGACAAATGTAAAATAACACGTATCCATCATTATAGCATCACACAAGATAGCTTCACGGCCCTAAAATTCCATGTTCTGCCTATTCATCCCCCCCACCCCTGGCAACCACTGGTGTTTTTCCAGAATGTAAAACAGTTGGAATCACACAGTATGTATGCAGTCTACCAGGTTGGTTTCTTTCACTTATCAATGTACAGTCAAGTTTCTTCCATGTCTTCTGTTGCCATGTAAATGTTTTACCAAGTCATAAACAAGATTAAATTTGAAAGGAGAAATCTTTACAAAATGATGCCAATGAACTTAACTTTCCAAGTGACTTTAAAATACAGCAACTTAACTGGATATCCCTAGTTGGATAAACCCTAAGGACAAAATAACTGCAAAAAAAATTTGTTTTTAACAATTTTCAACCCTTGGTATTATATAGTGGGTTTTTGTTTTGTTTTGTTTTGTTTTTGTTTGTTTGTTTGTTTTTTTGGTAGTGTTGGTACTGTTATTCTGAGGTTGTCAGGTATAGAATGTGGAGTAAAGCAAACAAGTTATTAGTGATAGTCTTTCCTTCCTGATGTTCTGAAAGCCAGGATTGTCAGTGCGGAAGAGAGGAGCTAGAAGTGGAAGACAGACGAGGCTAAGTAAACAACCACAAGTCCGGATATGAGTTGACAGCATTAGGAGCTCATGGGGTAGGAAGTATTTTATAGATGTGTGTTTCCCAGCTGTTCCACCATAAAAGCCCAAAGCCAGTGACCAACCCAGAGCAATAAGCATCCTTGGTGTCTACATTATGATTTGCAAATGTCTAACAAAACAAAGCAAAGACCACCCTAGGGATCCTTAGAGAATGGGCGGATTCCACATCTGCCGCAGGGAATATACAAGATGCGTCTGGAACATGTCATTATATAAAACAGGGAGAAGTTACCAAGTTTGAGGGTCATGACAACAGGGCTCTGCTGCAGCCTGAGGAAGCACCACTTGCCAAGGTGGGGCAAGCTGAACACCAATAAGAACAATCACTGCAGTGCAAGATCAATTATGTTTGAATCTGTGCATTCAGAATGGCACTAGAAAGAAAACAAACTGATCACTGTAGGAGGATGGATGCAAGTGATCTAAGTAATTATTTTGAAATATGGTAATTAAAGAAGAGTTAAGTGTTTAACCACTTTTCTTATACGAACTGTACTGAGGGCAATGAAATGGTGGGTGAGGGGCAGTGTTTGTTATTAGAGGTATTCCTGTTGGTAAATAAAGAACATCACCATTTTTGTAGACTCTCATCAACCAATGGAATTCTTAACAAGTCCACAAGACATTATCTACCTCAGGATGGAAGAACACACTGCCACCTGCAAAATAGTCTCACCAAAAAAATTTAAATAAAAAATCCATATTTAAAATTGATCAAGGCTCTGGATCCCAATTCCCACTGATGGGCCACACAAAGGACAGAGGAACACACTAAAGGACATTACAGGGATTCAATCTGCATAATCTAGTGGGAAACTTCACAAGACAAATGCCTTCTTTCAACACTTCAAGGAACTAAAAGGTAGAGGGGAAACCTATAAAAGAAAAAGGCTCCAAAGAAATATCTACTTCTCAAAATAAAATAAAGTTTTATTGGCTAACAATAAAAAGCTACTTTAAGAAGGTCTTATATTAATGAATAATGGAAAATAACACTGACTATTTGATGATATTAAGGAATAACTGTTAATGTTGAGGTACCATAGTGATACATTTATCTTTTAGAGATACATCCTGAAATACCTGGGGATGAAAGGAGACATGCCTGGGATGTGTTTCTAAATAGTACAGGAGGGGAGAGAGGTGGGGGTGAAGGTGAAACAAAGATTGGCTGTGAGTTGGTTCACATTGCTGAAGCTGGGAGAGGGCTCATGGGGAGTCATTACACTGGTTTGTCTCTGGTATACGTTTGAAGTTCTCCATAATAAAAAAATAAAAAAAAAGGAAAAAAATAAATATAGGTGTGGGCAAAATAGGTCTACAGTTGTAATACAAATAAATAAGACAATGATTAACCCTATCTAATAAAAGAATAATATGCAAATTAACCATCACTCCGTGACAAAATGGCAGCACCCATAGCAGATGTTGGTGGCATCTCCCCTGCAACACGAGTCCAGCATCTGCTCCTTGGCCATGGAGGGAGGGAAGGAGCCTCTGGCCAGAGGACTCGGTGCAAGGGTGATGTGAGCTCAGCATCCATGCCCTGGCGACTCCGCATGGAAGAAGGGGAGGAGCCTGTGGGGATGCAAGCCTGGCATCCCCACCCCAGCCATATGGAGAGAGGGCAGGACCCAGAAAAATAGATCTTTCCAGTTCCTGATGGATGCCGGGGTCCTCTGCCTGCAGCTCTCAGTCACAGCCCAGCAGCCCCAGTCACTGACTGGAAGCCCTCTGCCTGCAGTGTGGACGCGGCCAGCATGGCACCGCAGTGTAGGGGGGAGTTATCTGGCAGACACACTACAGACATCAAATCACTGCCATCCGCGGTCTCCCTCCCTTCCTTGCCCCCTCCTCCCCCTGTACTTGCAAATAGTATGGTTCAAGGAGGCAACTCCTGAGGCGCAGCTCTCATGGCAATTGATGTGCACTATGCCGGGTGGGGAAGTGGACCTGAGAGCCCAAGCTCCCGAGTACCTGAGCTGCCAGGCGTCGTGGGCTGGGCCCCTGAGGTGGCCCCAAGGACAAGCATCTTCCCAGAGGCTGCACAGAAGGAGGAGAGGAGCCTCTGGCTAGAGGCTGGAGTGAGGGATACTGGCATTATTGCAGGCCAGGCTGAGGGACACCCCCCCACAAACCACCTGTGCACAAATTTTGTGCACCGGGCCTCTAGTAAATAATAATACAAGAATAAACTCCGTGTTTGGCACACTCACAAATGTAAGCCTACCTTTGCCCACCCCTGCAGATCAGAGTCCAGTGCACATGGAAACCACAGGCCCTAAAGGAGGATCGTTAGTAGTGGCTCTCGTTCCTCAGAACAGCAGGATGGTTAAGAGCATGGACTTGAGCCAAGTGCATAGCTCCAAACACCAGCTCTGCCGTTCCCTCACTGCGTCATGTTGCACGGATTAGTCATCCTCTCTTACCCTCAGTTCCCTCCTCTGGGAAGGGAGGCTAATAGAAATACCACTGTATTGTTGGTTGTTGGCAGATTAAATAAGCTCACATTTGTCAATCACTGAGGCAGAGCCTGCCACATAGTAAGCACTAAATATGTGTTCGCTTCCTCTCTTGCTTTTTCACTATTTCTTCAGCTCTAGCTCAGGGCGAGGAGAGTAGAATAAACAAGTGCTAATTAAGAAGCACCGAGCACTATGTGGGTGCTACCTCTGCTTGTGTGGGGGTGGGCCACACCCTAAAGAATGCAACAACTAACCAGCACCCACATCATGGAAAACTGACCCACAAAGACGGCTGTGTTGGGGCAGGGCCTCCCAGGCCAGTGCTGTTTCATGTGCAAAAGGTGCAGAACCCTCCAAGGCTGGGGCAGAGCTCAGTGGGCCACAGCGGGACAAAGAGGAATTCCGTGGGTCCCCAGGATGTTTCTGAAACTGCACCCTCCGGGCAGGGCAGGGACAGATGAAAGGGCACCTTTCCCAGGAACTTCCTGGGTGCCGGGCCCTGTTCGCAGGGGCCTGCAGCAGCCCTGGGATGTTGGCAGGGTAAGGGAGTATGAGTCATCTGCCCAAAGCCATGCTGTTGGTAAGTGACTGAGCTGGAATTAGAAGGTACAGGCCTGTGTGATTCCAAAACCTTGTAGAGATCTGACTTCTATCGGATTCTCCCTGGCTCTGGGAAAGTAAAAACACGTTGATAGGCAGTGATCAGCAAGGAGCAGGGAGGACTACGGCTATTTTGATTCTCATTTATATTTTTCAGGATTTTATACATTTCCCACTAGGAGCAAATATTGCTTTCATACTTAGAAGAAAAAAATAACTACAATTTTTATAAAGAGAGGAGAAAAAGTTTATTGTGTTTGTCTTCACATGAGACTGTAAAGAGATTAAAGATACATCCATCCCTTCTAAGCTAAATAAATCTAGAATATCTAAAATGTTTGGAAATGTAGGTAATTTGAGTTTAGAACCTAGGTGGATTCTGTTTTTCACTACTGCGTAATGATTTTACTTTTAAAAAGAGTACAATAACTAAAAAAGCAGTATCTTAAAGTTCAAAGTTTTCTTTTTTCTACTGTTAAATTTTTTTTATTGATTGATTTTGAGAGAGAGGAAGGGAGGAATGAAGAGAGAAGGGAAGGAAGGAAAGAGGGAGAAAGAGAAACATCAATTTGTTGTTCCACTTATTTATATATTCATTAGTGGATTCTTGTATGGGCCCTGACCAGGGACTGAACTTTCTACCTCAGGGTATCAGGATAAAGCTCTAACCAACTGAGCTACCCGACCAGTGTCATCTTCCTACTTTTGAAAGTGTATTTTTTTCTTTTGGCCGCCAAGATGCTCAAAGCTAAATTTTGGGCTTAGTCCATGCTGTGTAGTACAGACATGTCTTGGATATAGCACGGCTTTGGTTCCAGACCACTGCAATAAAGCACAGTATTGCAATAAAGCAAGTCATAATCTTTTTGCTGGTGGAGGGTCTTTTCTTTAATTTGTAAAAAATATGCAGCATCTGTGAAGTATAATAAAGTGCAATAAAATGAGGTATCCCTGTAAACATTTCTTAATTGACATTATGTTATGCTTACTTGGATGATTTTATTTAGTATGTCTTTATAATAATTTTCCAACAATCCTTTTGGAGAGGGTGTGGGTATAATATTAATAAATGCTCTTACTTGAGGGAAAACTTCTGTGAAGTCAAAGAGGAACAAGATTTTTCTCATTTACGGATGACGAGACTGATGCTCAGAGATAGTAATATAACCCACACTTACCACACTTGAACTAGAACCCAACTTTTCAGACTCCTCATCCAGCATTCCATCACTGTGCCAAGGTAACTAATGGGGCATTAGGGACACTTGTCAGGGATGGTGACAGGAAGGGCCACATGCTGCCCACTCCTGGTAACTCCCCATCTGAAAAGATGCCAAGTAGATCACGTGACATACCCACATTGCTGTGTATTGACTGCTAGGAAGCACATTAAGAGCCAGTCAAACAAGACTGCCAAAGTCAATGGTGACAATTAATATTTCCCAATCTTGGTTTCAGAGCAAGGGTTAGTTCCTCCAGGCACTTACTGCCCTCATTTTATCCTGGTTCAGTGACATTTTTTATTCAAACTGCTGTCCCTCTGTGGGTCCCGAGTCTCTGGTACATCCCTGGGAAAGCCTTTGCTCTATGCTCCCTGGTGGACTGGGATCCTGCTGCACTAGCACCACAGACTGGGGCTTAAGCAACAGAAATTCATTCTCTCACAGGTCTGGAAGCTGGAGATGTCTGCAGGTTTAGTTCCTTCTGTAGTCCCTCTCTTTGGCTCGTAGATGCCATTTCTCCTCGTGTCTTCACACTGTCTTCCTCTTGTCCAACCTTCCTCTCCTTATGAGGGAGCCTGTCATACTGGATTCGGGCCCACCCTAATGACCTCATTTTTACTTGAGTACCTCTATAAAAGAGGTCACATTCTGAGGTGCTGGGGGGTTATGACTTCAACATAAGAATATTGGGGGACATATTCAGCCTTTCTGAGGTTTGGGCCACAGCTTGTGCAGAGGACCGGGTGGCCAGGTGGCCCCAGGCTGGCCAGGGCATACCCTCTCTTCTTGAGCCAATAGCTGAGCAGCCTTCCAGTCAGACAATAACAACTCTGTTTCCACCCCTCACTGGTGGTGTGACCTTTGGCAATATCCTTACCTGTCTGAGGTCTGGTTTCTTCATATGAAACCACCACCTACTTAACAGGATTGTTGCTAGGATTAAGAGTGACACGTCTGAAAAGTGCTGATACCTGGGAGGAGCTCGTTGAGAGGAGGCTATGGTTGATATTTAAGCAAATCACCTGCTTTTGCAAGCAGATGCCAGGCCTGTTCTAACTCTGAGCTGATGGGTCAGTCACACACGAAACAATATTTGTCCAGAACAGTCTTTGGGCCTCCTCGATCAGCATTCTCCTCCACTGAGAAAGTTTCAGAGCTCAGTTCAATGTCTATGTTCAAAGAAAGAAAAAAGTTCTCTCTCAACTTCTCTCCTGCCTGCGGGGCCTGAGTTGGCAGAGATCTCCCTTCTCCGCATCCAGTGCCTGAAGAGAAATGAAACAGGTTCTTGGAAGAGGCAGCCGGGGATTGAGAAATATATGAAATAAAGAGAGCCAACACAGAAATAGATTCAAAGCAGGGTCCAGGGTTGGTCGCTGCCCTTTTTGCTAGAGGGACAGATGATGACCTGAGCCACGCAGCACATTTATTTATTTCCAAAAGAATAAAGGGAGGTTTCCCTGAAAAGCTTAGGATCAAAGGAATTTTGGGTGTGCGCAGGTCCTATTCATTCCCTCATTCCCAGCACGTGGATAAAGATAAGAAGTCAGTACTGATAAGTTTCCCGCCATTTGGGGGGTGGCCTTTTCCGGGCAACGGCCATGTCAGTCACCTCGGACTCAACTGACATCAATTTAAAGAATATCTATGTGCATTCCCAGGGGGCCCCCTACACCTGCCTAGTGACTTCAAATTCTATTAGTGGGTTTGGGCCCTAAATCAGGAGTAATGGTAATGCTGCTCTGATCTCTAAAGCTTAGTTAGCAACTCAGCCTACTTTCTTATTTCTTTCTTTCCTTTCTTCCTTTCTTTCTCCCTTCCTTTCTTTCTCCCTTCCTTTCTTCCTTCTTTCCTTCCTTCCTTCCTTCCTTCCTTCCTTCCTTCCTTCCTTCCTTCCTTCCTTCCTTCCTTCCTTCCTTCTTTCTTTCTTTCTTTCTTTCTTCCTTTCTTTCTTTTTTTCCCCAGCCTCATTTCTTCACCATGGTTCCCTTCACAGATCATAGGTGTGATGGTTCATTTGTGTGTCGTTCCAGCTTCACTGAGACATAGGACGCCCAGATATTCGGTCTAACATTACCCAGAATGTTTCTCTAAGGGTGTTTGGGTGAGTTTAACATTTGAAGCCATAGATTGAGTAAAGCAGGTTGCCCTCCCTAATGTGTGTGGGTCTCATCCAATCCCTTGTAGGCCTGAGTGGTACATAAGGCTGACGTCCCCTGAATAAGAGAGAATTCTTCCTGCCGGACAGCCTTTGAATGGGGACATTGGCTTTTTTCCTGCCTTTGGACTCAAATTGAAAAATGTCTCAAGCTTGCCGACCTTCAGACAGAACTACACCATTGGCTCTGCTGACTCTCCTGCTTTGTGACTCACCTGAGGTCTTGGGACTTGCCAGCTTCCATAATCTGTGAGCCAGTTCCTTAAAATAAATCTTTATATTCTCTCTCTTTCCTTCTCTCTCTCTCTGATGAACCCTATTGGTTCTGTTTCTCTGGAGAACCCTAATACAACAGGCAAACTCCAGGTGACTACCTCCAGCATATCTGCAGGTGCCACTACCCCCATCTCAACCAGTGAGTCCACATTCCAGCAAATTCTAATTGACAACAACTTTAAGGAACTATTGTAGACATTGTTTTCATTTCTTCCAAACAAGAGGAGGGTGCTCCTTCTCAGCCTTGCTGGTCCCCTGTAATATGCACAGCACCCCCATCTGACCTGGGAGATGACCTGGCTTTCTCCTGACTTGTAGAGGGCAGTACAGAGTGAAATATGAATTTGCTCAAATTACATGCAAAGAAGGAGCATGTTCCAAACATCTGTCCCAAACCTTTAGCTCTTCAATGTCCTTGCAGCATGACAAGCCCCAGGCCCTTGCTGGGCATCAGGCTGTCTGTGACATACCACTTTATACATTAAGAGTAAGGCTCAGCTGGTCTGGAGGTGTGTGTGTGGGGGGGGGCGCAACCCTCTCCTCAATGTGTGTGTGTGTGTGTCCTACTGCACTGCATGGGCCGAGGGCAGCAGCATATACTGCCCAGGTAGAGGAGTGCTCTGACTAGAGCCTAAAAAAGCATATCAGAGCCACTTCTCCACACGGGTCTGGGAGAGAAAGCAGAAGATGCTCTTACGTGGTCAAAAGGAGCAGTCTGAGTACAAAAGGCATGATCTTGATCCATCCGTTGGTGAAGAGGGAATGGGAAATGATGGGCGTGCTGGCCAAGGGGATTGTATGGTTGACAGCAGGACTCAAGGCCAGGCCCCTCAGGCTCTGTCCCAAGGTGTGCATTTCCCAGAAGCTTGCAAGGTCAGATGTGACTGACATGGTCTTAAACTACACAAGTGCCAAGAGAATGAATGACCAATGTTATCTCCAAACTCTGTGGGGAACCCCCTTCCACATTTGTCACCGTGGGGTTAAGTCACACAACAGAATGGGGACATGCATACAGTTATGCGGAAGAAGACCAGAGAGTGAGTCAGGAAAAAAGAAATTTCATTATTTTCATACCACATGAAACCAGCTTGCTTAAAGTGGCAGTACACTTCACTGAAACACCAGACAGGTATTTATGACCCTAACTCTAAGCTGAGACCGGTCACACCCACTCTGCCTGATGTTCAGCTGTGATCTCGGCTCAGACAATCCCCCTAAAGGCAACGCAGGCCGTCCCAGCAGTAGGAGCCTTTGGCTGGCAGGAAGACAAGACCGGCAGCTTCCGGTAAACACCATGCTACCTTTTTACAGCCCCCGGCTTCCTCCCATCCTGTCTCCTCTTTAATCCCTGGCAGCCAGTAACATCTCCATTTCTATAATTCTGTCATTTCAAGAATGGAGTCATACCGTAGATAACCTTTAAGGACTGGCTCTTCTCACGCAGCACCATTCTCCAGCCACAGGTGATTGTGAGCATCGGCAATCCCTTCCACCTTTCTGCTGAGCAGCACTGGGTGGCCTGGATGCACCACCAATTGGTCTGCCGGCTGAAGAGCATCCAGGTTGTGTCCAGTCTTGGGCTATTGTGGTTAAAGTTGCTATAAACATTGGTGAAGCCATAGACTGAGTAAAGCAAGTTGCCCTCCATAATGTGTGTGGGCCTTAAACAATCTCTTACAGGCCTGAGTGGTACATAGGCTGACGTCCCTGTTACGAAGCGAGTCCCCAAGAGATGGACCACCGGAGCCAATTTGATTAAGCATGCTAGAGTTTATTACAGATTCGAATCCGGGCTCAAACCTTGGCTGACGCAGCAGCCGGCAAACACGCAGGTGAGAGCCCCGATGGAGGGGCAGTCCCTCCAGAGCGCTCACACAAAAACACAGACAAACACACACCTACCGCGGCCAGTCAGGCTCTTCGGAATGGGGGTCCCTCATGGTCCTGGCTGGGGATTCCAGTCATGATCCCCAAGGACCACCAGGGAGCCGAGTCCGATGCAATAAACAAAAGAGCCATCTCTATGCTAGCATGGGCCCTGTCCCACTCACACCGGCAGCATGGCGGAAGAGAGCGAATATCGCCCAGTCCAGGAGTTTTATTCAGGTAGGTGATGTCACTGCCTCGGCTAACCCTGATTGGCCCCTCAGGACTAAATTCTAAAGACTGGGGACAGCCTGTAGGGTTGGTTCCCAGTCACACCCTGCTTGACATTGGATGTGGCCCTATCTTGCCCATAATACAAAAGCAGAACTAAAGGTTATCTACAGTTTCTACCCCTGAAGCTACTGAGTCAGTGGGAGTCAATCTCCTGTAACTACCCTATTGTTTAAGCAAGCAATCGAAGGTAGAAGTCAGATAGCAAGGTTAAAATTCAAACAGCAGTTTTTACCCAAGTATGAGTGCTACCATATTTCAGTCCCCAGAATAAGGGAGAATTCTTCCTGCCGGACAGCCTTTGAACTGGGGCATTGGCTTTTTTCCTGCCTTTGGACTCAAATTGAAAAATGTCTCAAGCTTGCAGACCTCTAGACAGAACTACACCATTGGCTCTGCTGGGTTCTCCAGAGAAACAGAATCAATGAAGAGAGAGAGAGAGAGAATATAAAGATTTATTTTAAGGAACTGTCTCACAGGTTATGGAAGCTGGCAAGCCCCAAGATCTCAGATGAGTCAGAAACCAGAAACCTTTCTGAGTGGATATAATTTTCCTTTCTCTGGGACAAATGACCAATTTCCGAGTCACATGGTTTTTACACACTAGCTTTTTAAGAAACAGCCCAAGTTTGCTTTTGTTTTGTTTTTTTGCAGAGTGGCTGTGCCACTTTACTTTCCCACGAGCAATGGACGAGTGATCCAGTTTCTCTCGCCAGTGTTTGGTGGTGGGTGTCACTATGGGTGATGTTAGTCACCCTGGCCAGTGTGTATGCCCTCTCAGGTGGTTCTGATCTGCCTTGCCTTCATGGCGAATGTTGTTGAGTATCTTTTCATCATGTGCAACCTGTCTTTCCTTTCCAGTGAAATGTTCAGGTCACTTGCCCATGTTCTGAGTGGGTTGTCCAGAGAATTATGCTGAGAAAGAAGAGCCAATCCTAAAAGTAAACATTTTTGCTCTGAGAAGACCCTGTGAAGAAGATGAACAAGCTACTGACTGGGAGAACATTTTTGCAAACCAATACATCCAACAGAGGACCAGTTACCATTTTAAAGTGTGCAGTTCTATGGCATTAAGTGTATACACATTATTGTGTAACCGCCACCACCATCCATCCCTACATTTTCATCTTATGCAACTGAAACTGTGTACCTGCTAAACACTAACTCCACACACCCTGCAACCACCCTGCTGCTCTGATTGTAATTGCTTTAGGTGCCTCATATGAGTAGGACCATGCAGTATTTATCCTATTGTGTCTGGCTCATCACACTGAGCACAATGTCTTTAAAGTTCATTCATGTTGTAGCATGTGTCAGAATCTCTTTCTTTTTTAAGGTCAAATAATATTCTGTTGTATGTACATACCACGTTTTGCTTTTCATTCATCCACACATGGGCCACTTGGATTATTTCCATCCTTTGGGTACTGTGAATATTGCTGCTATGAGCATGGGTGTACAAATATCTACTTAAGTCCCTACATCTATTTCTTTGTGGCATAGCCCCAAAGTGGAATCGCCAGACCCTGGATGTCTGGTAAGAAAAGATGCTCCAGACTCATTTTGGATACCTGTTGTCCTAAATCTTGAATAAGCCTTCCCCCAGAGAGCGCTGGACCCTTTTGGTAGAAAGATATTTAGGGAACAGGATTTGGACATTTAGGGGTGATCATTAACTACTGGTGTGGTCATTGTTTTTAGGCCTTTTTAGTGAATCAAGTTAAGAAATAGTGTAGATGTTTAAGTACTTATCATGAGTTCAAATTGGTATTTCGACACCAAATTAAAAAGTAAAGGATTCTAATTTAACTTTTTTGGTCTTATAGTTACAATTTTGTTTTCTTCCGTGACAAAAAGTTGATTTCCAATGATATCAACATAATTACTCAATTCTTTCTCCATCAATAAACATATAACAGTCTCAGAATAATAATATAATCTCACAAAAACAACACACTACTTTCACAAACAAAACAATTACTGAAAATGGTTTTATTATTCGTTGATTTATTTCCAATATTTTTGTCCTTAGGATGCACAGTGAAATTCCTAGAGTCATTTGAAAAAATTTGTATTTGTCACCAATCTTCAATTGGCTTATATTCATTTATTTCATCTGCCTTCAATTTTTAGGAATTAAAAGGAACTATTATGGAAATATTCACATGATTGTAAAGGTTAAGTATATAAAGTAAATTATATTTGGACAGGTTTCTCTTCTAACCCTGTCTCCTATATTTCATTCTCTATCCCCTTATAGGTAATAACTTAAAACTTTAGTTTTTCTCTTCCACCTAACAAAATAAATGTGGCCTGGCCAGCATGGCTTAGTGATTGAATATTGACCTGTGAACTAAGAAGTTGCAGTTTGATTCCTGATTAGGACACATGCCCAGGTTGTGAGCTCAATCTCCAATTTGGGGTATACAGGAGGAAGCTGGTCAATGATTCTCTCTCATCATTGATGTGTCTATCTCTCCCTCTCCCTTCCTTTCTGAAATCAATAAAAATATATTTAAAAACTTTTAAAAAACCAAATGTATTTATATATGCCTCCTTTCTTAAATAATGGGCAATACACTATTCATATATGTCCTAATTTTGTGTTTTTCACTTACAGTTTCTTGAAGATCACTCCAAGCAGTACACAAAGATGTCAATTCCTTTTTATAGCTACACAGTCCTCCACTGGCTAGATGTACCATAATTTATGAGAAAGATCCCCTGTTGATAGAAATCAAGTATTTTTTTTTTTTTTTTTGAATGGTGTTTTCACACAGAGTAACTGTCACATGGTTAAACAAATCCTCATGGTCATTTTATAAGTTACCTTTCAGTCTCAGCAGCTTTCTCCATGCCAGAGGCTGGCTCTGTTTATGTCTACTACCTAGAGTTAGTTAGTTCCCCGGTAGCAGATATGCCTGTCAAGGTACTACCTGGAGCTTTATTATTTATATCTTTATTTTTTATTATTGACACTGTTACGGATGTTCCCATTCACCACCCCTTTGTCCATCTCCACCCAGCCCATGTCCCACCTTCCCTCTGATCATCACCACACTGTTGTCTGTGTCTATGGGTTATAAATGGCTACTAACTAGAGTTTTAATTTCAAAGTTATTTCACAAACAATTTTCCCAAAGGTGTAACAGGCAGTTATTGTTTAATGAATACAAAGTTTTTGTTTGGTATGATGAAAAGTTTTGTGGATGGATGGTGGTGATGGTTGCACCCAATGAGAATGGTACTTAATGCCACTGTACAGTGCACTTAAAAATGGCTAAAATGGTAAATTTTGTTATGTATACTTACCGCAATTTAAAACAGAATAAGCCTTATGGGAAACACTAAAGAAATTACTGAAAAACAGCCATAAATATTTTTTTTAAAAAAATATTTCTATTGATTTCAGAAAGGAAAGGAGATAGAAACATCAATGATGATAGAACCATTGATTGGCTACCTCCTAAATGCCCCCCACTGGGGATCGAGCCTGCAACCCAGGCATGTGTCCTGAGTGGGGATTGTATCATGACCTCCTGTTTCATGGGTGATGCTCAACCACTGAGTACACCAGCCGAGCAGAAATATTCTTCAATGTTAAAAAATTTCTCCAATAAATTGTTACTTTATTTTTAAAAAATATATTTTATTGATTTTTTACAGAGAGGAGGAGAGAGGGATAGAGAGCTAGAAATGTTGATGAGAAACATTGACCAGCTGTCTCTTGCACACCCCCCACCGGGGATGTGCCTGCAACCAAGGTACATGATCTTGACCAGAATCGAACCTAGGACCTTTCAGTCTGCAGGCCGATGCTCTATCCACTGAGCCAAACTGGTTTTGGCCAATAAATTGTTACTTTAATATATAATTTTACATTGAAATTAAATTTCAATACAAAAACTAAATGAGGAGGGTTTTTTTTGTTGTTGTATTATTAATCCTCACCTGATTATATTTTTTCATTGACTTTTAGAGAGTGGAAGGGTAGGGGGGAAGAAAGGGAGGGAGAGAGAATGAAACATGGTTATAAGAGAGACAAATCAATTGGTTGCCTCCTAAATGTGCCCTGATCAGAAGCTGGGGATCAACCCTGCAACCCAGGTACATGCTTTGACTGAATCAAAGCCACAACCCTTTGGTGCATGGGCTGATGCTCTAACCACTGAGAAACACTGACCAGGGCTAAATAAGGTTTTTAATTTATATGAATTTGTGTCACTGCAGTCAATAGATTTCCTCAATTTAGAGATGGCCCCTTTCTCCACTGGTATAATAAATGAGGGTTGGTCACTTTCCAAGCTGAATCTTATCTGACAACATCGGTACAGATTACTCTCCACGTTTAATGATGAGATAGCAAGTTAGCTCTTTCTAGACTTTTATTTATGTTACTACATGGTGACTTGAGTTTTATGGCTTCTAAATGAGGCGTTTATGAGTAGGAAATCCAGCTCAGTGACAAAGAAGATAATATCCTGTTGATGCCAGAGTCCAGGGTGGGGATGTCAGACCCTCAGGGCAAACTACTAATATAGAAAAATGTCTTAGGCCCTATGTCTTGATCCACTAGTGAATGGGCTTAGCCTCTGGTGAGTTCCTGTAACAGTTCACCTTCTCTTCATGACCTGTCTCCTTCTGGGAAATACAGCCTTACCGCTGAGAGAGAACATTTCAAAGACATCAAAAGGTTCTTGGCATCTGGGTGCTCGGGATGTACACACCATCACATTTCCTCAGCTGGTCATGGACAAGGACAGCTTTTATAATAAAACCCTCCCAGTAGGAAAGCCAGCCGTTACACTTCTCGTGGAAAGAATCCTCCTCCTCCACCACTGGAGCCACATGGGGCCGAGTGACGATGCGCTGACCCACCTGCTGGGTCACCGGGCACACGAGGCAGGCCTTGCCCCTGCAATCTGAGCCATTACTTGACGTGGGTTCAGTGTTTGTGATAACAGAGAGCACAGGGAGTGTGAGCCCATGTGGCCACCGATGCATGCCGGGGCAAAGGACCACCTTGTCCTGGAGTGTTTATCTTGAAGCAGCAAGGGTGATGACAAAGGTGGAAGCCTGGGTATAGCTGAAGGAGAAAAGCCAGAGGGAATGCGGTGTCTATGTACACGTGGGAAGCAACAGAGGCAGACCACAGTGCGACAAAGCGTTTATCCAAATTCTCCCGGAAATCTGTTCCTCACATCTACCTGCCTCTTGACATCTGTATCTCAGAAACTTATACAAAGGCAGAGAAACCGGTGTAAAGATTTCCCATATACCCAACCTCTGCCTCAAGAATTACCAATGTTTGTCCATTTTGTTTCATCTACTTATCTTCTTCTTTTTTTTTTCCCCTCTAAGGTATTTTAAAATAAATTTCATATACCACGTTTTTGCACTCCTGAGTATTTCAAGATCCTGTCCCTCCCAGGACTGTTAAACAATAAATACCCAATATCCACTATCAGAAATTAGCATATTTTTTAATACAGATGTGGTACAGGATGTTTAATTACAGCAGGGCACAGATTCCAGTTAAATAAAATTAAAAACCTTTATTTTCCCCAGATATAAAATTACTAAATTAATATCTCAAAAGAAAATATAATATGGTGAATGCTTTAAATCACACCACTGTTCACCACAGGATTTATGATTTACCAATGACATACTCTACCACTTTGGCAAAAGGATGAACTTTTCAAAAACAGTTTAAAAACCTAACATAGCAAAGACTGTGTACATCTCCATATTGCACTTCTTTTTTTATGTACAAGAATAAAACAGTAAAGTCAAGTGCCTTGCATATACTAAGAACAGCACAAATCTATCGCAATTAAATTTAATGCAGAAGCTCATGTGAGGAGTATTAAAAACGTAGAAACGCAACACACGTATGTACAGAACACCAAGACTGTATTAACAAAGTTTATGTACATGACAATACACTGCATTACTTTAAACCTTTTAGCATAGTTGTCGTTATTAATAGAGGCCTTTGGTTCTAAACTGTTTGACTAGTTTGGAGCTCACATAGTTCCTTAAGCGTTTCTGGTTTTTTTTTTTTTTAGATGCAAGTAAATAAGTATAAAAGCACTAAACCTCCTGGTTCACTGGTACAAAAGTTACAGCGGTCAGATCCCTCACGTCATCAAAAACTAGTCACAAAAATAGTTCTCGTATTCAACCTGAATGTGCCACAGGAAAAAAAATATTTTCAAGATTTCCCAGCTTAGCCTAGAGGCAAAGGGTTTACCCCAGCCTCAATGTCAGTGCTACTGTCCCTGCTATGTTCATTCCAGAACACTTGTTTTCTCTAGGCCATTCATCTTACTACTACTTTGTAAGAAAGAATAAAATCTAGCTTCAGTTTTTGAGGGTCCACCACACACCTCTGGTAAGACAAAATGAAAATTTGGAATATTGCCAGAGAGACTTAAAAAAATATGTGCCCTCTCCTGACTCCTCTAGAAAATCTGCTACGAAAGAACAGTTCCCTGTTCCCGCCCTCTCCTGTTCCCCTAATTTCTCCTAGTGCTCGGTCTCCCCGTGTCCTGCACGAGCCCAGTGATTAGCTTTGGAAATCATCCTGAGTTTGCAAATGACAAAGCAAGTCCCCACACGCGGTCCATGAGGCGGATCACAGAACTGAGGACGAGTTGGTCATCCCGTGAACCATGGTGCTTGTTGGCGTCCCACTGATGGCATTGAAGATGTGAAGGGAGTTCGGTAAAACACTCGTCTTCTCCTCCAGGGGGCAAATCTTGAGGCACAGAAACACAGCATTACCCAAGTGCAATGCCCTGAACAGCATTTTTCAAAATGGTACATTTTATGGAACACACAGGACTTATCTCATCCAGGGGTATAAGTGTTCCTGTGAATGATGGTCTGCCTAGACAGAGAGTTAGGTTTTGGCAGTTTGCAGAAGGATTGTGTTGGCTCATCTAGTGAATGATGTTTTTCAGATCAGGATTATAAGGCGAAAGTCCAGAACGAACATGTTTTTGCTTCCTTTACAAGTTAGTAAATGGAGAGCCTTCTAGACTCACCAGATGATAAGGTGGCTTGCAGTGTATGTTACACATACTGCATGGGACACGACCTAGCCTTGTCCCCCGGAAAAGTCTTTTAAGATGAATCTGGAGCCTCTGTGTTTCTCTACTGGCTCCTTTTCCCAGGTCTTACAGAAAAGGGGCTGCCCCTTTGACCCTGAGCTAGTCTCTTTCTGCATTCTGTAACGCAGGGAAGGGTTCTAAGGGCAGGAAGTGACCCGCTCCTAGGCAGAAACTGAGAAGAACATATTATACACACTCAGAGGCTCCCCTGGAAAAGCCAAAAGCAAGTCTACTCTGGGTTATGACTTTTTCTTTAAGCGTTCAAAGGAGTTTAATCTTCACAGTTGTTGAGATAATGGAAGGTTCCAGTTTAGAGCACAGCACTGCATCAAATGTCCACACAATCTGGGAGTTTATTTTATTACTACAGGCCCAATGCACAAAGATTTGTGCAAGAATGTGTCTTCCTTCCCCTGGCTGCAGGCACTGCCTTTGTTTCAGCTGGAAGTGCATTTTTGCTCTGGCCCAGAGCTGTCTTTCTGCCTTCCCATACTGCCCAGAGGCCCGGAGTGGCTGGGGCAGGGCCTACATATGCAAATTAACCTACCATCTTTGTTGGGTTAATTTGCACAGTCCTGATTGGCTAGTGGATGTTGCGAAGGTATGGTCACTTTGCATATTTATTAATCTTTTATTAATGTAGATTTTCAGCCCATAATTTTTTTTTCCTATTTTCATCTTTCTAGTGCCAAATGCTGGCACCTACTGACCAAGTGCTCCATTCTACAGGAATCTGGAGGCCCCATGGAAAAGACCTTATGTATTTTCCAAACACTTGTGCTCCTGAGACCCTTACATTCTGGTTAATTATTCACACACTTATTTTCTTAATCATTTCCTACTTTTCCAAGTGCCCAGAAGAGGGCTGCCTTCTTTTGTACATGCATTTGTCCTTATGCCAACATCCGCATTTGCCCAAACTCAGGAATAACTTATGTGAGTCAGTAAATCAAGTCTTAGAAAAATTAAGTTAAAAAATTACATTACCATCCCATCTGAATTTGTGAGCATGAAGGAGAAAAAAAAAAGTAAGCAAGTTAAAGCTTAGACATTTGCTTCCCTACAACAGAAATGTCCTAAGTAAATCATCACATGACATATTAACTGACACAAAAGGTCCTGGCTTCAATTTTGCAAGACTAAGGCCAGAATGTAGGGAAGAGACAGAAGCAGTTATGTGTTACCGACGTGCTAGCACTAACTATAAAGATGGTTCTCTGACTCGGAAGGAGTCGCTATGGTTGATAGAGAGCAACTCTTTGACATTTACTGGGTTCCCTGAGCAGCTGTCCCCTCTGATGACTACTGGGCTCATGTCCACAATTCTCCTGAAAGGAATTAGTACAAGAAGGCAATAGCAGTACAATTAGAAAAGATTTCATAATGACAAGGAGTATAGAAATAGCCAGGGATAATCCACTGGGGCACCCAAGTCAGCGTTAAATAGTTAAAAATTGAACAACCCTATTTTTGTAAATGGCAAAAGACATTTAATACAACAGATAATTCCTTAAACCGGCTGGTAAACCCTGTTCTTCCAAAGAACTGGGTGAATAAAGAAAATTCTACCAACAATATGGGTATTTCTTCCTTATGTGAGAGTTTTTGTTTTGTTTTATTGTGTAATTGTTGTTTTACGCTAGATTGGGGTGGGGAGGGGCCACCTCTAAGAGTGTAGAAGTGGAGGTAGGAGCTGCTCTCCTCTGGTCACATTAGGTACTAATTGGTAGGCAATCTGTTCCTCGAGTAAACTGTGGTTAGACAGTAGCAGGAGAGTAGAGTGCTACATTATTCTCAAAATCCTGGAAGGTTGTCAGAGGTGTAGGCCATCATAGGATGTACTTAAGACCCCAACTAGTACCTGCTTCCTAAAAATGAGAACTCCAGGTGGCACTTACCTGCTCATGCATGATTTCAGAAAGCTCTTTTGCCATTTCCCTATAGTTGGCCTTCATTTCTTCCTGATATTCTAACTGGTCTTCCTTAATGAGACGTTCATTTACTACTAAGGCTTGACCGCAAGCTTCCACAAATTGCCTGAAGTAGTAAAGGAGAGGGAAAAAAGAATGTTGAGGACAAAGAATGAGTCCAAGTGGTAGTGTTCTTCCTTGATTGAGCACTGAAGTTGCTCATACTTGAAGAGAGAAAGACATTTCTAGTGTGTGCTTTACCTGAAAACTTCTTTAAGCAACTTCACTTTGTTGTCCGGATATCTTTTTGTGTTTGTGTCATCTAAGAAAGCTCGGGCATATGCCAGTGGACCAGCATTGACCTAAATAAACAAACAAATAAAGAAAGAACAAAGTTTTAAAATTATGTTATAAAGAAAATGACCTTTAATTTCAGTTGGTATGCGCTAAAAATGATGTCTGTAGTCATGACCGCTGCCCTCCAGGAACTTACAACCCAAAAGAGGTAACCATGAAGAAAGCTACATGTCATTTAACTTTACCATCTCAGGCATCCCCAAGGCACTTCTGATGATGGTTCAGTTTATGCGGGAAGAACCAAAGTTTGGAAAACATAAGGGCCTATTTAAGGTTGAACATCCAATAAGCCAGCGTTTTTCAACCGCTGTTCCGCGGCACATTGCCTGGTGTGCCGTAGGTGCAGACAAGACAAGAATTTTATAATTTTTCACTATTTTGTTTACTTAATATTTCATAATAAAGTAATTATAAAATACTTTCTTTGTGTTTATTTGATTCCTATTCAAGAGAATTACTTTATATATAGTCAATATAGGCACAGAGTTAAATTTTTTAACATTTTCTAATGGTGGTGTGCCTCGTGATTTTTTTCATGAAACAAGTGTGCCTTTGCCCAAAAAAGGTTGAAAAACACTGCAATAAGCAAAACACCTGAGATCAGAGCCCAAGTCTTCCAATTAGTATTTGGCTACACTGTACTTAACCTGACGAGCTTAGTGAAAAACTGAAAAGAAAAAATGTATGCCAAGTGTTTGAAAACCAACTCTTCACCTCACTGAACTGTATGGACTGCCATGGACAAACCGATTTGCTTTCCTTGAATGAAGTAACCATCTGAAATGTGTGGCAAGTGCCAAACATTAAGGGCATTTAGCAACAGGGTACGTGAACCAGAACCCTGCATATCTCCAGTAGCCAAGAATTCTCGGTTGGGAAGGTCAAAGTGGGAATGTAGATTAAAAAGAAAGTTAGACACACTGGATGGGAAGGAAAAAGACCCAGGCTTCCGAGACAGCTTGGGAAAGGACTTTACCACGTGATTCCTGCATAATTTCTCCTGGAAGATCTGGTGGGCTTGGAAGGTAATTCAGTAGGAATGGCTGTCCATCTTTTTTGTTGCTGTTGGTGAAAGAATGGGCTGTGGTTCTGACGCACGGTGTACAGGACTTACATGGTAGCGGAGGATCTGCAGTGTGGGAATTCACACCAGAGGGGGGAGCCCTCTGAGACAGGAACCTCTAACTAACCTTCTGTGATGACTATGTCATCACACTGGCTGTGTGTGTGTGAAGATGACCAAAATGACAGATTATCCAAAATGATACAGTTGACTTTCTGTGCCAATAGTTCTGCATCTGCAAACTCAACTACCCACGAATCAAAAATATACTAAAAAAAAAAAATTACGGTTTGGTTGGAGCACTGTGGGTTCAATCCCCCATCTGGATGCATATGTAAGGCAACTGATGTTTTTCTCTCACGTCAATGCTTCTCTCTCTCTCAACATATCCTTGGGTGAGGATTAAACAACATGTTATGTTGTTGCTGACATGTACTATGTAGTTAAGCCTAAGATGGTTGTTTCTGTTCCGAACATGTACAGACGTTTTTCTTGCCATTATATCCTAAATAATACAGTATAACAATTTACATAGTATTGGGTATTATAAGTAATCTGGAGATGATTTAGAATATAGAGGAGGATGTATGTGGGTTATATGAAAATACTATCCTATTTTATGTAAGGGACTTGAGCATCCATGGATTTCGGTACCTTGCAGGTTCCTGGAATCAATCCCCCAAAGACACTGAGGATGACTCATTCAATTTTAAGAAAATGCAAAGGGCCGGGACCGGTTTGGCTCAGTGGATAGAGCGTCGGCCTGCGGACTGAAGGGTCCTGGGTTCGATTCTGGTCAAGGGCATGTACCTTGGTTGCGGGCACATCCCCAGTGGGGGGTGTGCAAGAGGCAGCTGGTCGATGTTTCTCTCTCATCGATGTTTCTAACTCTCTGTCCCTCTCAATTCCTCTCTGTGTAAAATCAATAAAATATATTAAAAAAAAAAAAAAGAAGAAAATACAAAGGGGAAAGTTGATGAAATGTCCTAATGTCTAATGTAACAAGGTCTTGGAGTACAGGGCCATGGAGCCAGCCTGATGGCTCTGTCCTGCACAACAGCAGCCCCAGGGAGGCTCTCGGTGAAAGAATTACAGAAACGCACAGATAAATTGATATAATTTCCCCCGGCTCTAACTCTGTGTCAACGTTGGTAGGTACACATGTATGAAGTTAATCTTCATCATGCAATTATTTGTTTTTTAAGATGACTGAGCATTTGTAAAACCCTAAGGTCATAGTCAAATGGCAGGGCACATCTTGTCCTTTAGAAAGCTCAGCCTGTCCAGCCCCACCTTTTACTGGCGCCCACACCCTCCTGCTGGCCTTTCGATAGAGGCTGGAGGTGCCTGGGTCATGTTGCTGAGTGGTTTTGTTTCTAGCTGCAGAAAATTGTGGCCTCTGGCCCTGTTATGTAATCACTCACGTTGCTGGAATGATTATCATATTCACTTGATAACTTATTTTTGGTGCATAAGTCTTGGGCCATAAGAAAAGAGGTTGAAAACGCCTATAAATACTTTTGTGGTGAATGACATTTAGAAAAATGTGAGGCAGCAACTCAACATGAATCTCATAAAAAGTTGACGAAAACTGATATCAGAAAATGAACCAAGGAAACTCCAAAATCTATACACTACAATCTACATGTAACTTTCATAAACACCCTTCTTGAAAGAAAAAAAAATTTAGAGATACATATAAACACACACACACACACACACACACACACACACACAAAACGTGTTTGAATTACATACATACACTTAAAAATATCAATGAAGTAACAGGCATACTGGTCACTGGAAGGAGGTGATTTAGCATTTACCAATTTCTTAGGAAACCATGTAAGAAACCTCCAAAATGAATTTTGAAGTGTAATATAAAAAGAAAAAAGTGTACATATGTAAGTGTATAGCTTGATGAATTTTCGTACACTGAACACATTTGTATAATCATTCCCTAAATCAAGGGTGATCTTTTTCATAAATGGTGCACACTACTTGAATAGCTATATGGAAAAAAATGTGTCTTGACCCCTATCTGCTACCACATACAAAAATGAATTCTGATGGACTACAGGTCTATATAGAAATGTTAAGCAAAGAGGGAAAATATAAATGTGTTTCAAAGATGTTCTTTTAAAAAAAGGATTTCTTCAATTGGACATAGAAAAAGGCTACCAGTAAAGAAGAAATTAATCTATTGGGCTATATTAAAATCAAGATTTTATGTTAATCAAAAGATACCATTAAGAGAGTAAACTTAAGGTACTTTTTCAGGTAACAAATTTTATAGGAACCAGACAACAATAGTTTTATAAGAAAACCTACTGCCATTCTTTATTTTTAGAAGAGTCTTAATGGTTCCAATTAGGTACCCAGAATTCCCCAAATTAAAAACAAACAAGCAAGCAAGCAAACAAACAAAAATAACCAGGTTAGTGTGGAGAGATGTCTCCTGCCCCCCGCAGACAGTTTAGTGAGAGTGATACTCTTTCAAATGGGGGAGAGTGGAGAGTGAGGGTAGGGTGGGGGTATCCTATGGTTACTGGTATTAGGAGAAACTGTAGGAGGTAATGGGGAATCACCTGGTAAAGCCAGAGATCTACACTAGACCTTGTTGGTGCAAATGACCTGAAATATCCCCAAGGTCTTCAATAAGGAGTCTTTCCCTCGGTTGCCCTGTGGTGTGCTTTGCCCAGAGCCTGGCTCACCTGCACACTCACGCTGCCCTGGAGTTTCAGCTGGAGCTTGATCATGTCCACATCAGTGGAGGAGCACAGCTGCCGCAGCTCAGCCACCTTCTTGCTCATCTCGTCAATGGCCACTTCGATGGGGTTCAGGTCGGTGTGGTGCTGGTACATGACAGGGATCCGCTTCTTCACGTAAGGGAAGCAGTGTATCGCTGCGGAGGAACGGGCCCCAGAATTACTCCACAGTTTACAAGGTCTTTACGACTACCGAGATAGATGTCATTATTATTCCCATTTTATCTCTCTTTTTAAAAAAGTTTATTTTATTGATTTTTCACAGAGAGGAAGGGAGAGAGTTAGAGAGAAACATCGATGAGAGAGAATCATCGATCAGCTGCCTCCTGCACACCCCGTACTGGGGAAGTGCCTGCAACCAAGGTACATGGCCTTAACCGGAATCGAACCTGGGACCTTCCAATCCGCAGGCCAATGCTCTATCCAATGCGCCAAACCAGTTTCGGCTATTATTCCCATTTTACAGATAAGGAACCAAAGCCTGCCAAAATCATATAAGTCAGTACTTTATGGAACCAGAACATTATCCTGTATCTGGGTGTCTGATGATAGGTTGTATGATATAAAGTAACGGGAGTCCGGTGTTTATTAATGTTTTCTGTGACAGGTATATCTTTGAAGAAATCGCTTTATTGTTCCCCCCTCAATTTCTCATCCATGACTGTCCTGTCTTCCTTGGAAGCTGAGAGATCTGAGTGAACTAGCAGATATAAGGTGGCTTTGGAAATATAAAAAAAGACTAAGTAGTTTAAAGATATCACATACAGCTAAAGTCCAGAAAAATATAAAAAAATTGATTTTATCCACAAAACAACTTTGAATTAAAGTCTGCATAAATCAGAAAAATTAATAACAAAAATAAGAAATAAAAATATATTTCCAAGCAAAATATTTTATGAACTAGAATGGTCAAAACTGTTGAAGTAGCAATAACAGAGATATTTTGAAACAAATAAAAAATATAAGTAAAAATATTTACTACTTTTATACATTTTTAAACAACAAAAAACAATATTATCTTCATTTATCATAATAAGACACCAAAGAGTTACATTTAAAAACGAACAGAGAAACAGCTGGATCTACTTTGGGTTGTTTCATGTTTCTACTTTGCTGCTTTATATGGTATATGAATACCTGTAATATTCTCATTTAACATAACTTACACAGTGGTCAGCAAACTGTGGCTCATGAGCCACATGCAGCTCTTTGGCCCCTTGAGTTTTTAGCAAAGGCCAGCTTAGGAGTACCCTAATTAAGTTAATAACAATGTACCTACCTATATAGTTTAAAAAATTTGGCTCTCAAAAGAAATTTCAATCTTTGTACTATTGATATTTGGGTCTGTTGACCAACGAGTTTGCCAACCACTGTACTAACAGCTCTTTAGATATATGCTTTCTTATTTTTTAGTAAGCAAAAATAAAGCAAGGAGAGTGTGCGTTTGGATTCATTGTTATTTATTAAGTGGCCAGGGGATGGGGAATTACTCAGAAAGGACTGGTCGCAAGATGAGAAAACAGGCCAGCACCACAGAAAACAGAGTTCCCATGGGCCACGTCTGGACCAGGCTGGAGAAGGTGTTCAACCTGACCAGCCTCATGTGTCACTCGCAGGCCTGTTCTAGTCTCCGCTTGTTTTAGCACTCCAGTCCAAGCGTCTGTGTCTCCTGTTTCTTATGTGTTCCTCGCGGGCAGTTTCTCAGTGGCAGCACTGGGATCGGTAAATCTGAATAGAACCAAAGGCTTCTCTGAGAACGTGACCTGACCTGGGCCATTGCTGCTTGCCGGCCAGGGACACGGGAAACGATGCTGGGAGCACAGGCGCACCTGGATGGGGCAGACTGACAGGTGTGTGGAGATCCACAGCTTTCTCATTTGTATGGAAGAAGCATGTGTGGAAATGTTTATGAGGCAGCGGCCATGTTAAAACACAGGCCTTTGTTTTGTCACATTGTGGAGGGCTATGGTGGGATAGCACCACCATTTCAGAGAGAAAAGCCGGCTCTGAGGATGTTTATATGTCGGTGGATTAGATTGATTTCTCGCAGCATGGGAGTCCTGAGTCACTGCTTCTTGCTTCTTGCAGTGATAACTGGAGACTTAAAGAGGCGAAGAAGAGGTACAGTGTGGGGCAAAAGTAGGTTTATAATTGTGAGTATGCGAAACACAGTTTGTTCTTGTATTATTATTTATTGATTATTGCCTTATTTTTCCATATGAACAACCATAAACCTACTTTTGCCCACATGTATAAATGAAACAGAAAACTCCATCTGTGCAGGAGCCTTACCAGTTCCATGTGATCTGGGACCCTTCCCCGCTCCCCCCATGCCCTGCCTTACTTGCTGGCCTCATCTCTCCTCCTCTTCCTCAGCTCCATCACACCCTCCTGTTGGTCGTACCCTGAATGTGCAGGGCATGAAGACACCTGCCCTTGGCCTTTGTCCAGACCCATGGTCGGCAAACTCATTCGTCAACAGAGCCAAATATCAACAGTACAACGATTGAAATTTCTTTTGAGAGCCAATTTTTTTAAACTTAAATTATATAGGTAGGTACATTCTTATTAACTTAATTAGGGCTCTCCTAATTTTGTGGAAGAGCCACACTGAAGGGACCAAAGAGCTCACGTGGCTCATGAACCACAGTTTGCCAACCACTAGTCCAGACAGTTCCCTCTCCCTCTATCAGGCGTCTTCAAACTGCGGCCCGCAAAGGAGTCTGATCCGGCCCGCCAGGTTTTTTGGGCAGTGAGCGCAGCCGAGGTGTTACAGTAGGAATTAGTAGTTCATATAGTCCGGCCCTCCAGCTCTCTGAGGGACCGTGATCTGGCCCCCACTTTAAAAAGTTTGAGGACCCCTGCTACATGTTTGCAGGCCCACTCCCTCACCTCCTTCATCTGGGCTCAAACGTCACCTCCTCAATGAGGTCTACCCCATCACCCTAGATCAGTGTTTCCCAAACTTCTCCCATGATGAGAATCACCTGGTGGAGCTGTTAAAATACAGATTCCTGAATCCCAACTAAGAAGTGCTAGACCAGAATTTTTGGGAACATATAGGTAAAATTGTATACTTAACTTAGTGCTCTAAGACAGACAAAAATATATAGGACAGACAGAGCACATTTTTGTCTGTCTTAAAGCACTAAGTTAAGTATACAATTTTACCTATATGTTCCCAAAAATTCTGGTCTAGCACTTCTTAGTTGGGATTCAGGAATCTGTATTTTAACAGCTCCACCAGGTGATTCTCATCATGGGAGAAGTTTGGGAAACACCGCCCTAGATAATCCACAATCCACCTCCTCAGCCCCACATTTCCAAAATCCTTTTCCTTTTGTCCAGAATATATATCTTCCAAAGTGGGTATATTTATGCATTATTTTCTGTTTATCATTTGTCTCCTGCCAGCATCTCATCCGCACAGCCAAAGAGCTTTGTTTTGTTAATATGCCAACTTGGAACACCACCTGTACGCAATTAATTTTGATGAATTAATGACTGTAGTCCTGCCAAAATGCTAAATGGAAGAGCAAAGTGGCTTGGAAGATGGAAAATTGACAGACTCAGTGAGCCATCACTAGTGATCTGTAGCTCTTTAAGAAGGAGAGTGAGGAAGAGACACCTAAGAAGTGACTGTCTGTCTGTCTGCTTAGACTGAATAGAAAGTGAAGCGAGAACATTCCCAACCTGAGTGGGAAACTGAGCATGATTTGGGAAACTATGGAATAGTGATTGGAAAGGAACTCCAGTGATTGGGTAAAAGTCACTCCTAATATAATTCTATATTTGTTAGGAAGTTTTGCGAAAAAAAGAAACTAAGGGGATCATGTTGGGAGAGAGGCTCAGAAACGTACACCAAAGGGGCCAGGAGGGTGACCACTAGGTTTTTTTTTTGAACGATTACAAATAGCAGTTGACTGAACTATCCTGAAAAGTGAGTGCTTGCTGGATTCAGAGGGCAGGGAGGCCTATGGATTCCCCCATATCTTGGAAGGCCAAAGGTCAGGCTTGAAGCAATGCATTGACAGAAGAACCTAAGAGATTATTAACATGAGGGGAAATTCTCAAGTTCAAAGTCTGTCAAGATATTCTTTAACTAAAGATTGTATAGAATTTATATTTTTAGTAGCATTTTTATCTCTTCTTATAAAAATTTTTTTTTTATTGATTTCAGTGAAGAAGAGAGAGGGAGAGAGAGATAAAAACATCAATGATGACAGAAAATCATTGATAGGCTGTATCTTGCACACCCCCTACTGGGGATCGAAACTGGGCATGTGCCTTTGATTGGAATTGAACCTGGGACCCTTCTTCAATTCTCAGGCTGACACACTACCCACTGAGCCCAACTGGCTAGGGCTTTAGTAGCATTTTTATAACCCTTCCTCTAAATCTTTACACTGCCCAGTAACTATCTTTCCAATATTCTTAAGACGTTTCATGGCAAAAACGGCACTCTTGTTTTTGTGCTTTATTTACCGCAACTCCCTTTTGGGCATCATCAACCTCGGAGGCAAGGTGAGATTTAGCAACATGAAGTACATTCTTTCCTCTCCTGGGCATGATATACAAAATGTTTAGCATGAGATGGAAAGTATAACTCTCCTTTTACAGAGGAAGAAACCAAGGCACAGAGAGGTTCTGTGACCTGCCCAAGGCCACACAACGAGGATGTGACCCGGGTGTGCAGGACTCAGGCTTTGTACTGCCCCCACTTTCTCAGCCTCCCAGCTGTGTAAGGCGGCCATTTCCCAAGCCAACAACACACGTGCGTACTTTGCCTCTCCTGCAGTGGAGTTACTCTTGGTCCCCTCTGTTCGTGCAGGTACAGAGCTTTGCTCCCTTTGTCTATCTAATCTAAAATACTGCTGTGACCCACTGGTAACCCTGGAGGAAATCTGCCCAGGGAGAGCACCTGGTAGTAACTGTTTATGAATCAGAATGCCAGCTGAGCGGAATAATCATAATAAAAATCCGGACCCTGACTCATCAGTGAATGAGGTTTATTTAAAGCAGCAGTTCTCCAACTTGAGTGGCATCAGAATCACCATAACTCGCCCGGCGCCACCCCCACAGGGTCTGAGTCATAGGTCTGGGTGGGGCCCGAGGATTTGCATTTCTAACAAGTTCCCGGGAGGTGCTGATACCGCAGACCCAGGAACAACCTTTGATAAGCACTGATTTAAGGTCATCGCCACTACAGTGACAAACAACCCAAGCGGACAAGTCCCATAAAATGACGCCATTTGGAAATGTAGTTATCTTGTTTACTAAGAAGAATGTGCTACTGTGTCCATTAGAAAAACAATTCATGACATATGGGAAGAGACAATATTGTTTGTGCTTTCCATGTTATTTTATTATTCTAAGAGCAGGGGTAGAAACCCTTTCTTTAAAAAAGCAGATTAAAAAAAAATTTTTTTTCTTTTAAACTTTTATCCCAGTTCCCTCGTAGAAAGGATGAACAAGTCTCTTCAACATGCTGTCCTGAGCTGTTTTGTAATGAGCTGTATTATTTCTTCAACGGCTTTACTGAGCTATCAACCATATCCCACAGAATTCACCCACTTAAAATGCACAATGCAGTGGTGGGAGGAAGATGCACCTGCATGCAGCACCTAACAATGCTCTTTCATTAATATTGTAATGTGCTCGCCCAGGCACTGGGCAACCCTGACTCCATACAAGCTATAGGTGCTTCCTGGCGCAGTTGAACTAGGGCCACTCTTTGCAAAATGTGCCTACGTAGTGGATCGACACACCTGGCCTTCTGAATGGGCCTCACTGCTGATTTTTTAAAATGTCAAGTAAGTGCCCTGATCAGTTTGGCTCAGTGGATAGAGCGTCGGCCTGCAGACTCAAGGGTCCCAGGTTGGATTTCGGTCGAGGGTATGTACCTTGGTTTGGGCACATCCCCAGTAGGGGTTGTGCAGGAGGCAGCTGATCAATGTTTCTCTTTCATCGGTGTTTCTAACTTGCTATCCTTCTCCCTTCCTCTCTGTAAAAATCAATAATATATATATATATATATATATTTTTTTTTTTTTTAAAGTCAAGTAAGTGTTTTATTTTAGGTTACTGCAGTCATGTTGCTGACCTTAACCTAAGAATTGAGGCATCAAGCTCCCTCAAAGAACGTAAAAATCATTCCTAACATGATTCCACACTTGTTAGGAACTTGGAAATAGTGCAAAACGCATTTCTGAGAATGAGTTCTGGGTGATAACAGTACTGAAGGGTTAATCAAAACTCGGCAACGGCTGAAGGGGCAGCCTCTGTCCTTCTGACCCTTTGACAGCAGCGAGCTCCCTGGAACTTCAGCTACTCAAGCTGAAGCTCACCAATGACTCTCAGAGGCCAGGTGGGAGGGACGCAGCCTCAAGTCCCATTGATTCACTCAGCAGCTATAAATCTCTGAGCAGGTTCATGCTGGAACCTGTGCGACCGAGATCCTGAGGGGTCTCTTCCCGTGAGGAAGAAACGGTACTGAGTGCAGGGGTTCCTGGCCTGGGTGCCATGGGCCCAAAAGGGGTCCACGTGGGTTTCAGGAGTCTGTAAATCACCTACAATGGTGTGCAAAAGCATCCTGAGGACCCTCTGTTTTCATCAGATCCTAAGAAGGGAAGTGACCTGACATTGGATATAAACTTGTGGTCAGGGAGGAGAAGGAAATGGAATCATGCAGCTAAGAAAATGCCACGAGCCATACCTGTCAATATGGTGCGCCGTTTGCACTGCTCCTCGACCCCACCCTGCCTCTTCCCAGCCTGGGTGAAGGGCATCTCAAACATGAAGCGGCGAATGTTATGAGATCTCTCAAACTCCGTTTTCCTTTCTTGCAATTCTTTTTCATCAAAGAATGGGGTGACGTGAGTCACCTGGATATATGCATACTTGGAATCCAGATCCTTAGGGTTGACCTTTAAATGAATAATGAAATGGAAGATTGGTGCTAGTTGTCAAAGCATGCCTATGTTGTATTTCCCCACTTTTTATTAGTAAACATTTTGAAAAAATTCAGAAAACTTGGAAAAAATAGTACAAAGAATACCACATAACCACCACTTAGAACAATTGCTAATACTTTGCTGTATTGCTTCAAATATACACACATAGACTTTTTTTAGCTAAGCCATTTCAAAGTAAGTGGTATACATCATGATACTTCAGCCAACATCTCCTAAACATGAGGGCATTCTCTTCCATAACCAATATACATTATCATACCCAACAAAATTAATACTAATTTCCTATGTCACCCAATGCCCAGTCTGTACGAAAATGTCTCAAATGTCTCCAGAATGTTATTTATAGCTATTTGTGTTTGAACCAGAAACTAATGGCTCAGTTGGTTAAAGTGTTGTCCTGATATGACAAGGTTATGAGTTCGATCCCAGGTCAGGGCACAAATGAGAATCAACCAATGAATACATAAATAAGTGGAACAACAAATCGCTGTTTCACTCTCTATCCTTCTCTCTCTCTCTCTCTCTCTCTCTCTCTCTCTCTCTCTCCCTCCCTCCCTCCCTCCCTTCCTCTCTCTCCCCATAAATAAATAAGAATTAAAAAAAAATAAGACCTAGTTCCTCAAATTATAATTAATCTGGAGGTAGATTAGATGCAAACAGATATAGATGAATCAATTTAATACAGGTACAAATTAATCTAAGACTAATCTAACCATAAGTTTAGTTCCTGATCAACTCAGCACATAACTACTTTCACAACATTTCTGCAATTAGTGGTGTTCCAACTTCTGGGACCTGCTACAAAATTAAACACAGGCATTTTCCATAGACAATCAACAGCTGATTTATTAGGGAGTCAAATCAATTTTGCACATATCAATTGTATCCAAGCTTCTTATAAAAGTAAAAGGGCACATGAAAAAAGGCAGAGAACCCGAGGACTATACTGGAATCACAAACCAATAAGGCCAAGGCAGTTTTACTGGTCTCAAATTATCACACACCACTGTTCTCATAGGGATGTTTGTGAAGAGGAACGAAAAGCAGATGTGAAAGCGCCTTAACCTTTGGAAGTTAAGAAAATACATAGTTGTGAGTTACTTCTATTTTAGAAAAGGCCAGCTGGCCAATTACAATAATTGCATTTAAACTGATTAAACTTAACTTCCTTCAGCAGAAACCAGTTAAAGCAGTGGAAAGGAACATTCCTGACCATTGTTTTAGTGGTGTTTCCCTAGTCTTCATTTTCTAAGTTGTACATAAGTTCCCGCAGAAGGGACGGAGGCCTGGTGTTTAGGGGAAGAGAAGGTCTAGAAAGTCTTTCAGCTGCTACATCAGGGACTATACGTGAAAAAAGGGAAAAATGTATGAGAAGTTAATTCCAGCAAGTCATAATAAATGCAAGAAGTCCTCAAAAGGTTGGGGGGCTTCTATATTCAGCAGGGCTGAATCATATTGTTGCCTGCTGGAATGGCTGAAAGCATTTCCCCAAACCTGGAAAAGATGTATATATTATTGTCTGTTGCTAGACAGCTGAGGGCATTTCAATCTACAAGTTATTACCTGCTGCTGGCCAAACAGCTGAGCAGCTGGAGGCAGTTCCTCCAACCTGACAATGCCTACTGTATACCAAACCTTGCCTCTGATAGGTATATTTGCTTTGCCTTAGGGCAATTTGTGTTAATAAAAAGCTAGGGGTCCAGAGATTCAGGGAACTTGGTTACTGAAGCTAGGTCTCCTCTGACTCCCCAAAATGCCTTCTAAATTTATATTTCACCTCTAGTCTCTTTATTAATTTACATGCAGCCCCTTCTCTAGATAACTGAACCTTTCTAGATGCAGAGAAACACCCTGGCAGAGAACCTTGAGAAAAAGATCATAATGGTCAAGTCATTTGACTCAGACAAAGGTTCCAGTTCCAGAAAGAAAGGCAAATTGGACCTGAGTAATTTGGTCTAGGAAGGAAATAGGCCTTAATATGGTTATATTGAGATTTCTGATTAAAAATGGGCCAACAACATGTATTTATCCCTTTTACTTTGTGCAATCTGTTAAAATGACAGTACAGAATTAACACAAGAGGACCAAGAACAGCAGTGACCTGGAGAATTTAGAATTTCTG
This sequence comes from Pipistrellus kuhlii, assembly GCF_014108245.1. Taxonomy (NCBI): domain Eukaryota; kingdom Metazoa; phylum Chordata; class Mammalia; order Chiroptera; family Vespertilionidae; genus Pipistrellus; species Pipistrellus kuhlii. Next base: position 150,882,177 of record NW_023425529.1, read on the forward strand.
GAAGGCGGGTGGGCGGGCGAGCAGAGGTGTGCTATCTGATTCAGCAGAGCGAAGAAGTTCTAATCCAAGTTCCGATGGAGAGGAGTAACAGGTGGCTCAGAGCACCCCTGAAAAGCTTGCTGGGATAGACTGAATGTCTGTGTCCCCAGAATTCACGGGCTGAAAGCCTAACTTTCAGTGTGGTGGCATTAGTCGGATGGAGGTGATTAGGTCATGAGGATAGAACATTTACGATGGGACTAGCGTCCTTATAAGAGAGACCCCACAGAGCTCCCTCACCTCTCCCACCCTGTAGGGACATCACCAGATAATGAATGTCCTGGCACCTTGACCTTGGATTTCCCAGCCCCAAGAGAGGGGTGGCCCCAAGTCTACCCAGGTTCCTGTCCTAGTCCTTGTCCCACAAGAGGAAAATGCTCCTTGGAGAAACTGTTCTGGAAAAAGTCTAAGTGGGGTCACCAGTGTCAGTGGAAAACAGGAGTGAGGTACAGAGTGGGACACAGGCGAATAGGTGAAAGTCTGAGGTCAAATTCACACCGTCAGCCTGTGCCCGTCTCCTACATCTAGAATCCAGAATCACACTCCCTCCCTCTTTCCTTTGTTCCCTCCCTACCACTGGACAGGAGGCTGGAAGATTATTTTCTGGAGAAAACGAAGGGCCCCAAGGTTCTAGACACGGGGCTCAGGACAGAAACTGCACTAGGGATCCTCCTAAAGGGTGGGCTTGGAAAGAGGGAGAGCTTGTCATTGCTGCACACTGAGCAGGGGAAGCATTTTTAATGCAAAGAACAGGAGCTCTTCCCCTGCCCTGAGTTTCAGGAAGCAAAGGGATAGCCCACTTCCTGGAGACATTCTGAACCGGTGGGACACTGGTTCAGAATTTCCGCCTTCCAGAAATTCTAAACTCTCCAGTTCATTACTGTCTGCCATCTCTTTTCTTGGTCCTCTCGTGTTAATTCTGTACTGTCATTTTAACAGATTGCACAAAATAAAAAGGTTATAAGGGTCCCGGAGAAACAAAGCAGGTTCAGAAAGGGTCTTCATGAGAGTGGTACGGCAGAGGACAGCCTCTCCAGACAGAAGGTAGGTCTCATTCCTATGAGCGTGCTGGCTAGTTAGTCCATTTCTTGATGTGTCCGTCTGCTGGTCCATCTGTCCCTGCACCCACCAAGCAGTCAGAATGTCAGGTAATAGACCAGCCGGTGAGCAGTGCAGGGGAAAGTGCTGAGAAACAGGACCTCAGGCCCTCCTCTTACAATTTCTAACCTTCTGGACTGAAAAAGTTACATTCTTTCAGGTGTTATTTTGTAAATGAATGTCTCTTTAAAATTATAAAATAAACATCTGCTTAATGAAAAACATCTAGAAAGTAAAGAAAGGTATTTAGAAGAAAAAAGAAAAAGAAAAAAAAATACATACACTTGCCACTCAAGGCCAACCATTCTTAATTTTTCCTGGGTCTTTATATATATATAAAAAGACTTATAAATGACACTTATGAATATACTAGAGGCCTGATGCACAAAATGTGTGCAAGAGTAGGCCTTCCTCCCCCTGGTTGCTGGCACCAGCTTCCTTCTGGCACCCAGGACCTGGGCTTCCGTCACAGCCCCGGCTTCATCTGGAAGGTCATTCGGAAGGATGTCTGGTCTAGTTGTTATTATTATATGATATGATCCATCATGCATAACCAAAACAATATTACATTGCCATAAAATGTTTCCAAACATGGTCCTACCTTTCCAGAATCCTGTATCATTTTGACATTTTCAGAACCAAATTTATCTGAGTAAAGTTTAAGGAGTCTCTGAGAAATTTCGGACAGAGGTGTGAGTTTGGGTTCTTTGTAAATATACTCCTTCCCGTCTTCATCTTCAAAGAATCCCTGTGTGACATAGAGCGCAATTAGAGGGCTATCACTGAATACAAGCCCATGGCTACCACCCGGGAAGGGTTTATAAGGGTTAAAAAATAAAAGATTCTAAAATAAAATCCTAATTAAACAGGCTTTTCAAACAGGAAGGAAAATGATGATAACATGAAGTCTGGGTGCAAAGATAAAGTTAAAACACAAAACTGCAAACGCATTCAAGAATGCTGTCATTAAGTGCTGAGTGGAATGAGAGACTGGGGATGTAAGACTGTGTTCTCTCGGTGAAGTCTGATGATGGGCATCAAGCCTGTTTCACATTCCCAAGAAACAAATCAATGGGGGAAGGCTTATACAGCACTTTATGGCACATGAGGAAGCTTTTAGGTCTGGAGCAGGTTCAGCAAAAGCCATGTAAAGTTTATGTAAATTCTACTTTGCTTTACTGATGAGAAACATATTAAAGGGCTGGAGCATGACATCAGAAAATATTTTCATTATCACCAGTTATATCTGGTGCCATATCTCCAATATTTCCATTATCATCATATTTTAGCACCGAACAGGCCTGAATAAGACAAGGTTTAGAATTGCGCGGGAAGTGAAATAGGTTGAAAATTTGAAAGTCCAGATTGGGGTTAATATTTGAAATAAATTAAAACAAAACATTTCTCATCTAAAATAGAGGAGGAAAAATGGTGCCAAAAACATAGTATTTATATATATAAAAAAATATACAGGCTAACATGGAACAGAAAACATCCACATCAAACTAGGAGTTTAGATGCAGTAATTTCACTACATTACTTGCTTATTAAGCTTTTACTGTAATTACCTCCACATCTGTTTCACTGTCTGTAAACTGGTATTGCTATAAAGTTATAAAAGACAATAACAGGATAAATTGAAGGTTATATAATGCTCATAGAAAAACCACACGACCTACATATATGAATTATAATTCATACCATTTAATCATGTTAGAGTCTTGGAGGTTAAACACTCAGTTAAATTTAAATGAACCCTTTTGTACGGGGTTCCTGAAATATTACAATGGTAAATATACTGTGGAGATGATATATTACGAGAAGTAGAGATACACATAGACAAAAGAAACCAGGAAGTCTTAATTTTTGTTTAAAACATGCAGTATCAATGTATGAGGAAACAAATGATTTATTTCTGTAAATGAGATAAAATGTTAATGTTTTTGGAATCTGTGATGACTGGACAGATATACATATAGACTCAAAAAGGAAACTTGCAAACTGTATGAAGTACCAAAGATGCCACTAAGACAGTCTTATGGAAGGAGCACTTACCGCTGCCTTAAGAAAGTAATAAATAAAAGACAGGAAGAAAGAAAAAAAGAAAAAAAAGAAAAGCAGAAAGTTTACTACTGAGGAAGAATCATACTAAACATGACAAATTCATCACATTAGCATTTATAGAAAGCAGAACATTTACAAAATACAATTTTATAGAGCTAAGGGAAAGAAAGGGGGACGTGGGCCAGCCTACAGCACACAGAGGCTCACCTGCCCGAAGAAGGCCACTCGGAAGTAGGTGCCCAGGAGCCTGCGGCCTGAGTGCATGACCTCGGTCACCTTGCTGTAGGCCCGGTGCAGAGTATCGTACAGATGGGCTAGCCTCTGGAAAGCAGAACAAAACCTAGGTCTCCCTATTGTATGCAATGCGTACAACCAGTTTAAAAAAGTAAACGAGATCACATGGGTGAACAATCCTTGGACTTGAGTTATTAAAAAAAATAAGACTATATTTGGATTGCACAACTGGTAGTGATCCTTTTTGAATTGTACTGTTTCCTACCCAAAGGACCAGTGTGCATATGAGAACCCATCCAATTTCCACAACGCAGTAAGCAAATTCTGCTTTCAAGTGAACACGAAATGTCAGAGATGATAAAGTCCTATGGTGTCATTTTCAGTCCTTGATCTCCCTGCTCCATCTGATATGCTAAGAGAAAGAAACTGGACGGCCTCCCAGGCCAGGAAGCACGGAAGGGATACTGGCTTCCCAGGCAGGGGAGCAACAAAGCGTCCTGAGAAAAAAAGGCACCTGGTGGTTACGAAACTGTTCGGGGCACCTTTCAAAAGCCGAGTGTCAGAACTACCAACCTTTGTTGTTGGAGATGTGGGGTCTGCCTAGGGGTGGGGTCTGGGTGTGGGATGCCTGATGGCTCAGGGTGGTGACCTGCCAGCCCCACATGAAGGGTCAGAGACCACATGCTCATTTCTGACCATGGCCTGCTTGCTCTCTTTGCATGTAAGGAAATCTGGGGGTATATGCCATTTCACTGTCCTCTACACTGGAAGAAAAAGCAAATAACTCAAGATACCTCAAAATCTCTCCGCTTCTCATAAATGGGGATGATGAGTTTGTAGATGTCAGCAATCAGCTCGTAGCGTTCGGCCTTCCAGAGTCCGTCAGCACACTGTTCAAGGAGCTCCATGAGCACATCCTGACCAAAGAAGGCGGCCATGGGCCAGAAAGGAGTATTACTGAGGGACAAAACAGCGTGACCTTGCAGAATGCATAGCTGGTTAAGATGGCTAGGAGGGAAATGTCAAAACATGGAGTATTTTTATTTATTAATTAAATTTATTGATTTTAGAGAGGGATAGAAAAAGAGAGGGAGAAGGAGAGGGAGAAGGAGAGAGAGGAAAATCCATGTGTTGTTCCACTTATTTATGCATTCATTTGTTGATTCTTCTATATACTGGGGATTGAACCTGAAATCTTGGTGAATTAGGACTATGCTCTAACCTCTGGCACAATGTTGAAAAGGAGCGTTGAAAACAGATATTCTTGTCTTGTTCCCAATTTTAGGGGGAAAGCATTCAGTCTTTCACCATTAAGTGTAATATTAGCTCTAGATTTTTTGTAAATAATCACTTTCAGGCCAATCATCAGGTGAATGAAGCATTTCCTGCTCTCACTGAGCTGAGTCTATTGTGGAGACAGCTTCATAAAGAGATTATAAAAGATGGTGGCAAGTGCGCTGATAAAGACATGTGCAGGGAATCAGGGATGCAGAGAGGTTCGGCATCCATCCAGTGATGAGGAAAATGGTGGGCAAGGAAGGCTGCAGAAGGTGACCACTGACTGAGTGGTTAGGAGTTGGTGAGGTAAAGGAGAAAGGTGGGAGTGGAAGTCGGAAGAATGAGAGGGGCGACATTCCAGGGAGAGGGAACAGCACAGGAAGACACAGGAGAGAGCAGCAGGTATGGGAGGAATTTACAAGCAGTTTGAGGTGTTGGAGTATAAACATTGCATCAGGGAGTGGCAAGAGATGAGGCTGAGAAGGAGGTGAAAAGGATTAAGTAAACAAAGACTATATTGCCACACTCAAAGTTTTCTACGTTAAACATAAATTAATAATTAAATGTTGATAATTTTATGAGACATGAAAATGCATACAGACATATATCAACTATAAATACCATTTGCTCCATTTTAGGATTAATTTAACTTAACCTTTCCTATGCAGTTAGTTATTGTCTCTATTATCTGCCACTTGGGAATAACTATGAATGTGTGACTTCACTTGGACAATGTTGTGCTTTATGACATAATCTATGTTACCAACTATGTTATTATTTCTCAAGATACAGTTGAAAACACCTTGCATTAGAAAAATCTCCTGGGATGCTTGTTAAGTATAGATTCCCAGGTGCCACACCTACCCAGCTGAATGTGTGTGTGTGTGTGTGTGTGTGTGTGTGTGTGGAGTGGGAATCTCACTTGTAGCGAGAATACAAGTAATTTCTAAGCACACTAATGTTTGAGGACTACTGCACTAACTGAATCTTTCTGAGGCAGGCACTTCACTTGTATATCCCAAAGTTAGACATGGTACACAGCTAGTTTACGGAATGCATATGGAAATTTCCAGGTCACAAAGAACTCAGCCACCTTGCAATTCATCTTCTAAGGGACAGTGGCTTAGGTGTTTCTCGTCAATGGGAAGAAAGCATCAAAAGCAGTAGAGCTGCTAGGACAGGGACAACATCTTGCTGACCCTTGTATCTCCAGCACCCAGCTCAGTGCTGAGAAAGCTCAGCAAGTATTTGCACAAGGAAACAGGGATATATGTCCAGAAATGAGCCAAGGGTAGAGCATTAGACAAGACCCATGGGTCAACACTCTACTCCTACTGCTATTGATTTTGCGGAATCATTATAACTTTTATGGTTCTAAGAGCACTCTGGGTCAAGGAAAAGTGGAAGGTTAAACAACTTTATTGGTTACAGACAATCAGCAAGCTTGGATGAGATGTAAATATAGGAATCATGCAATATGCTGTTAATATATCTATTCTTGAGATGTTCCACAAATATAAACATATTATGTTGGTTACTGGCAGTTATTTCTGAATAGAAACAGTTTGGTTAATATAAGCCAGAGACTTGTCTGGTTAACTTCATATGTTTGCTCTACCCAGTGGTAATAGTTGCCATTCTGTGAAACAGGAGTGGAGTATGCTCGATATAGTGGATTCTTATGATTCATGGTAATGACACTGTATAAATTCACCATGACCAATGAATTAGTGAAGACTGAACCACCCCTCCTTGGGGAAATACAGGGTTAGGTTCCCAAGAGCCTCTGGCTACAAAATTTTTGAGAACCAATCAGTAAACAATCTTGTTTTACATGTGTTTCTGTGTCCAGACACCTACTGTAGTATATGTTGTTGATTCATTAACATGGAACTCATGACCCAAAGTACTCACGTCTGAAAAAAGCTCATCTTAACGCAAGTATTTTCTCTGTAAGGTACATCACAGATGTCCTGTGCCCAGAAACACGAGACAGCACTACACTTGGGGGTCATTTGAAACAGCAAAATCACAAACTAAAAGAACAAAGATGTGAAAAACATGGCACTGAGTAGAAAAGGACAACTGGTTAAAGCACGAGAGACAGACCAAGAAGACAGAAAGCCTCCTCAGTTAGGAGCAGGTAAGTTCAAATTTCTTGCCGCTCTGTGTATGTCCCCAATGACCACACAAGCACCTCCATGAATACTGATTTTGAGGGTTACAAAGAAATTTTAGCAACTGGACTGACATTTTCACTCTCCCGTCGCCAGTCCTCGTCAGCCCTGCCCTCCTGTGCTCTGGGAGGCGGATGCACTAGAACCTCCACCTAGCTCTCTCTTCTAGCTCCTGGCTGACTCAGCCAGTGGAAGGCTCAGGTCAGGAGGAGAGTGAGGATGGGGTGGCTACTCGATGGCTCCCTCCCTGCAAGGGTGCCAGGATTGCGCCCTCCCCTAAACAAAGCCCACAGTCCTATCAGGCAGGCCCTTGGTGTAGTTTCTTTTTCTTTCCAACATTTAGTCCATAGGTGGAGGGATAGTAACCCAGCTGATGTTAATCTAAGGATTTGCAATATTCCTTGTTGGTTTCCCCAAATCCTGTCCAAACGTCCAAAATAAGTCCCTTTAGTAGACTTTTCTCAATTTCCTAAGCATGCCACCTACTTCCTTCCAGAACCCTACCTGTCTGGCATAATGAGGGAGGGATCGCAAAACCACATGGGCTGTGAGGAATTTTGACACCATAAAGGATTCAGAATTCTGTAGTCTTTACGGAATCCAACTTGTGAAACAAAATGACAAACAGAAATGGGATGTTCCTTTTTATCTAATCAAAAGTAAATTAACAGGGGGGAGTCTGCCCTGGCGATCAAAGTCAGGAGACACAAACTGCGACCAACAAAAACTCACCTGAGGCCTGCTGGGAGGAGAATTATGTATTTTTAGGTAACTTCTCTAAAATCGTTTAGGAGATCACTAAAGGCGTTCAAATATATCTAATAATGCAGCTTACAAGGACAATGATTTTTAAGCTACTTCCTTCTCTGGTAGATTTTCAACTTTCTCTTTTTCCTAAAACATCCTGACAGCTAAAGAAAAAAGGTAAGTGGCAATATGTGTTTTCCTGGCTTTTTGAACACATTATCCTTTCCAATCCTGGCTAGTCTCAATCTAGATGTGCAAGGCTTGCTCAGGACTTTATAATCCTGCTGTGTCACATCCTAATCACCACAGATCATGCACTATGGACCTTGTTAAAGATTTACCAACTGTATGCTTCAAGGACAGGGTGGACAATCCATATTCTGAAAATGACTGATAAAGCTATCCCTGTCACATGTTTGGCTATTGCGCAGAGCGGGTGCCATTCACAAATTTTCCCAATAAAATCTGTACTTTATTTCACTGGGTAATTCTCACGGCAGTAGTGGTTATTCCAGCCTAGTATTTAATCAGATGAGCAAACTTGAGCTTTATTGTATCATCCCTGTGGGACAGGTTCCCGAGAATTGTTTACTTTCAAATCTTTAATTGTTGCTGACATCATTGTTTTCCTTACTGAATTCTAAACGAACTGTTGCACCCCAAAGGTCTGACTTGGCAGCGGGGACAAGGGTGGTTGCTACAAAGAGAAAATCCATTCAAGCTTCTTCTCAGGGGAAAACCCAGTTAAGACTTGCCTTGGAGTGAGGAGTTCAAAGCCAAGAACACATGGGCCCTGTGACCACAGTGAATTTCAAAGTAAAAAATAAAAAAATTAACGTCTGTCCAGGCATTTCAAGGTATGGAGACTGCTGAACAGTAATACCATGGAATAGCCAGCTCACTTCTTTATTTCAGGATACTTTAAATAAAACTTAATCTATCTTGGTTAAAATTATCTTAATATTTAAATATGAAAGAACAATATATTATCCTCCTTTCTCACGTGTTAAGTTAGAACATTATTTGAGACTAGCCATTTTAGAATAGAATTTTAGGTCATCACGGAATTTGACCTCTCAGCCTCACTTCACTACTAACCAGCTCCTCAAACTCTCCTTGGGAGTCCTGGATGGATTCCGAGGAAGGGAAAACGAATGGTAGAACTAACCGCTGCTCTGTTTTTGGTGTCTGGAGCATTACGTTAGTTAGACAAAGTGTGTCAACAGCAGCTATGGAGAAAAGGGCCTTTGTCCCCCGCACTGGCGGGGTAAACCACGGGGGCGGAGGTTCTCGCCAGTGAAAACCGCTCGGGCTGGGGCACTCACCTCGTTGAAATGGACATCCTGCATGCCGACGTCTTCCATCATGGAGGCCTCCTCCTCTATGTTTGGGGTGATCACCCTGAAGGCTGTGCATCCCTGTCTAAACATGCCTAGAATCGAGACAGCAGGGGAGAGAGTGAGGTGTTAACCCGTAAGTGGATGAACCGTGAGACTTCCTCCTGCCCCGAATGTTTCTGTATTGAATGACAAAACCGACTGTGAAATCCCCTGGGTCTCAGCCAGCCTGGGGACCACTTCCTTCCTCAGTGTTTCTTTTTCTCACCCTGTTTTATTTTTCACCCACCTTTATTAAAAGGAATGCAATCTTTAAACTGTAAATGAACGGATTGAATCGAATTAATTATAAAGTAATGACCAATAAACAATAAATTTGATTTGGTAAGATGATAGATATTCAGATACTAAGAAAAACAAAGAAGCCAAAGCCAATCAAGAGAAAATATTGGATTCAAAAATAACCATATTTCGTCAAGCTGTCATCTCACTTACTCTGCTTGGGATTCACCAGAATCTGCCCTTCCTGCATGAAGCAGTCTATAAAACCAAGATGTAACTCAACAGCCTCAGAGGTGAGCCAAGAGGCTGACTTAGCTGGTTCCACCTGGGCTGTCTGGGGTAAGGAGAGGCCTCTTTCCCCCACTGGAGAGCAAGAGCACAGAAAGCATGAGTGCTTTCTAAGGGGGGCAGGGATGGAATAAGGTTGCAGCTGGGATAAGGTAATAGCAATAAGGGCCCAATTGGGGTCTCTGCAAAAATAATCAAACGAAGGACTTGAAATGTCTTTTACTCTAGTTTGTGACCATTGTTTACAATAAACCGAAACAGAAGTCAAAACCTGCATTCAGACCTCCCCTATTTTGGGAACAGGAGGAACACAGAGAATTTTGAAATCAAGTCTTAAAGGAGTAGGACCTAAAGCCAGAGATTTTTCCTGCTAATCCTGGTCAAGGTTTTCACACGAGACTCTGCCCCTATGCTAGTCTAGACTTGCTTTTGTTTTTATGGAGACACATGAAAGCCCTAATCCAGGAGCTTCAGATACATTAACGTACAAAAAGCAAAACTGTAAAAGCCAACCACCCACTTTCAGGTGACAGAGTACACTGGAAAGGTACAATTTAACGCCAGTGAACAACTACTGTGGTGGCCAGAGGGCTTTCCTCTCCTTGCCCTCTGAACAGAGAGGCAGGAACAGAAGGAGAGAGGAGAGCCAAGGCCAAGGCCATCCAGGCAGAGTTAAAAAAGGAAGTCCCCACACCTCTAAGTGTCATGTGGATGGGACGGCTGGGGCCCCATGGACTGGGCTGACCCTTGGGCTCACCTCCCAGGCGCCTCCTCTGGCAGGTGCTGTAGCTGTAGGGGGAGAGGGTTGGCTCCCGTCGGAGGGCTATGTCTGCTTCTAAACATGAGGAAATGTATTACCTGACAATAGGTCTCAACAGGAAAGCGAGCTGGTAGTAAGAGAATATGGAGCTCTTCTTGAATATCTCTCTCAGGCTCTGACGTACCGCAAGCCTAAGACTCACTTAAATTTCATTCCAAATAGCCAGCAACACCAGAAATATAGACATTCACTGGCCAGGCATCTGTGACTTCCTATCATTTCTCACTCTGTAAACACTCTCCTCGTTAGCCAGACCTGGAACTGCTGTGCTTGCCCACGTGCACACACAGCCAGATTTTCCAAGATCCTCGTGCTGCAAAAGTAAATGCCGCCCTTGGAGGCTGCACTGATTTTGCAATGGAAATGAGCAACTGGTGTTCAACCAAAAGGAATGCATGAGAGGATTCATGGCCTGCTAATCTGGGAACAGATACGAAATGCACACACGAGCACCATTCGCTCCTTGCCCTTTCCTTCCACGCGGAGGCAAGGTTTCCAGCCAGCAAGCTGCCTCCTCACACAATAAAGCCAACTGGGCCATGGTCCAGAAAATGCTGACTGATGAGCTCCCGTTACAACTGTCTTTTGATAGATAAACAGTTCCAGTGGGAACTATCGTAAGGGAAAAATAAAATCTTTTCAGCTCAAGACTGGCCTCACTTCACTGCAAAGCTCATTAACTAGTCTTTGGGTGATAGAGCCATTAGCAAGAGATGATAGGACAACATGCCACCCATCTTTCTTTTTGATGTTGGCATTTCTGCTGTGCCTACCAAGTCAAGCAAATGTCGTGCCTGCAAACAAAACAATGAATAGCGTACTCACGTACACACACACACACACACACACACACACACACACACCACAACCCCCCACTTCCAAATCTTTCTCAACGGCTCCTGCTTATCTTGGCTGTTTTGTACAGTTTTATGTTCATTTCACAAAACACAGGAAACTCCTCACCTTTTCGCGTGAGATATTCCGCCACCAGGGCTGTGACATGGACATAGCACATTGCCGCCTGCAACAAGAGACACATGCCTCAGAATCACCATTGATACAGCCTGCCAAAATGCTCGCAGACAGAAACCTAATGGCTGTGTGTACTTATGTTAGATCCCAAGGCACCAACTCATGCTCCCAATAGTTGATACCAATTACTTTTGGAAAGAAGTAGAACAATTATCAAACAGAATGGACTCCATAAATAACTTTTTTTTTTCAGATGTGGAACATAATTTTACTAATTTAAGCAACTATGGAAGTTTAAAAGTAAAAGCATGCTTCTTTGTTAATTCCATGGATCTTGCCTTCATGCCTTAGCACAATCCTAAACACAGTTTTCATGGGAATAAGAACATGCCTGATAGCCTTCTGTTTTCCTTATTTCCCCCACTTTACAGATGTTATCGCCACACAGGGGTTAAAAACGAGCTCAGTATCACAGTCAGTAAATGTTGGATCCGGGATCCCGCACTTTTCCAGATCTCACGCACCCAACTCCTCCCCACACTGTCTGCTTACTGAGACATAGCAGATCTGAACACAAGGGGGCGCTCTAATACCTACCAAGGCCACAGATGGCAATGAACCCCCTCAAAAGGGGGAAAATGTATGCCCTATCAATACTTTAATAATAGGAAATTTTAATTTTATCATAAATAGAGGAATTTTAGAACTAGAGGGGATATTGCATGCAGACACTGAGTGCACTTGAATTAGCAGGCATCCGCATGAACATGGATGTTTTTAAGAGCTTTCAAACAATGCCCCCTTGTGACATACATCCCCTTATAATTTGGTAAATTATTATAATAAAATGCTTACAGGGCTATGAAGTAACCCTGAGCCTAACACTGTTTAAACTGGCTTCTTTTTTATTTTACTTTATTTTTGTTAATCCGTACCCGTGGATATTTTTTTCCATTGTTTTTTAGGGCTAGTGGAAAAGAGGATGGGGGAGAGAGAGAGAAACATCGATGTGAGAGACACACACTGATTGGTTTGCTTTCCCCAGGCACCCTAACCTGGAAAAAAGATTGAGCAATGGGGTTACCCTTGATCGAGAATCAAACCTGAAACCCTTAGGTGTGCGGGCCAATGCTCTAATCACTGAACACACTGGCTAGGGCTAATTGGCTTCTTTTAATTACTGGAAAATTTTTCTCAGAATTGGCTTCTTTTAGTGACTGGGGCACAGTTTTCTCAAAAAAATGCCCGTGGGAAGGCTTGCAGGGCTACCTCGGAGAGATCCCCGTTTTTGACGTGGATCCTGGCCATGCTGTCCAGCCACGTCTTCCGGAGCTCAGGGGTGCTGGCGTAGGACTTGGCCAGACTGTACTGGAGGTCCACCAGCATCTCAGGGTCGTTCTCGTGCTCCTTCATCTGGGCCGTGGCCATCAGGACCGTGCGGATCCTTTTGGTCAAGTCCTTCACGTCCGAGGAGAAGGTGGTGTGCTGAAACAGGAGTGGGAGAAGGACATGTGGTTTTCAGCCGTGTTCGGCCTGTCCACGTACATGGTAGAGAGGAGGCAGAGTCTCGGGGGTGAGAAAGACAATGGGACCAGGGCACCCACCTTGATGAGCCTGTCGCTGTTGGCACAGTTGTTGATGATAGACAAGGACTGCTGAAATCTGGTTCCCCCGATCCCCACAACATCTGCTATCAGCTGGCTGACGGAAATAATGACCTTAGGGACACACAAATATGAGCAAATCAATTCACCTTCGAATGCCTCTCCACCTGGGCTCAGCTCCTGCCTTCAGGTAGGTTGTGCATGAAGTCAGGGCAAAGGGGTAGCTTTGAGCAGGGATCACGCCAGGGAAGGAAATGATGACTGAGTGATTTTTCAAGAAGTATTCCAGAAGGGGGTTATGCTATCGTTAAGTATTTTATTTGCATAGGAAAATGGTAATAAGAGAATATAGAGGAATGAGAGGGCAGGGGCAGGGGAGTGGTCTGCAGAGATTAGCTGGGGAACTTACATGCAGATATGCCTACCCCATGGACACAGACAATAGTGTGGTGAAGGTGGGGATGGTGGATGTGTGGTGGAGGGAATCAACGGGGAAAGTAAAAAGGTGGTGGGGGAGGATCTGTAATACTTTAAAAAATAAAGATAAGTTTTTAAAAAAGAAAGGGAATCAGATAAGCCTGTACCATTTGGATGATTACCTATCACTTTCTCTAATAAAAAGAGAGACCTTAGTATTTACCTACTTGGTTTTTGTGTGAACTTTCAATAAGTAGACTGTCCTTTGCATTTTTTGTTAGAAGGCATTCATATTAACTATGTAATGGGGGAATCTCTCTTCTTTTTGGGTCAATGAATAGCACTGGCTTTTCCCAGTTACCCAAGCTAAAATGCATGGATGCTATCCTTATTCCCCCCCTTTTCCTTCACTGCACCCAAGCACAGCCAATCACAAAGTGCTGTCACCTCAACCTCCTCTTCCTTCTAACCTCACCATGACTGGTCCGGAGCACCAGCCTCTCTGGCCTATACTGGACTATGGTTTCCCCACGGTCTCCCTAGATAAGGTCTTGACTCCCCCAATCCACTCTCAGCCCTGGGGTCCAGGCAATCCCTCCAAATAGGCAACGATGCCTCCTCAACTTGTTCTCACCCACATTCTCAACTTCGCTATCAGGGTCTTCTCCAGTTCCCTGGATGGGCCCTTTCCCTTGGGTTGCTAAGCAGCGTTCACCCTTCACATCCTCTGGGAGCTTCTTCGCCTCCTTTTTCCTGATCCCCAGCCAGATGCCTCTCCTTGGGGCACTAATGCTCCTCTGTTATACTAGTAGCCCAGGACACACTACACGCTGAGGGTGCTGGGGCTCCAGCTGGACATACACTCCGTGGGGGCCAAGAGGGGGTTCTGTTTTGTTCATGGCTGGATCCATGGATCCTTGCATGTAGTTTGCAAACAATAAATACTTGTTTAAATAAATGAATAAATACAGGAATGAAGAGTCTCTGACAAAAATATGTATGACTTTTTAGTATCTGGCATGGTTCCCAGAGCAGATACCTTGAGACATTTTAATTCTGGTGAGACAGGCATATATTAATATTAATAGCTGGAAGACAGAAAGGAACCACTTTGGACATTCTGTGTTTTATCTAAGATGGCTACCATGAGGCATCCTCCACACAGATTCTTATAAATCTCCACTCAATGCAATTTCAGTCAGTCTCGTGTTGACTCAACATGTAAATATTAATTTACCAATAGAAACACATGCTGGGCCTAAATCTTACAAGGTGGATGATGAAATAAACCAAACCTGTCAACGTGACTTTGAATATATCACCTCAAGGCGGACCTTGTTGTACTTACTCAGAGTAAATCAGCACAGGGGACCCACACAGTTTCCCTGCTGAAGCAGAATTTCAGAGCACACTTGTTTGGGAAAGCTACACTACACTCACTTGCAAATGCGTCCGGACGAAGGACTTCTTCCCGGTGTAGTCGAAGTTGTTCCTCATCAGGAAGTAGAGCAGCTGGGAGGCCTCGGTTCTGATGGAGCTCAGCTTGGAGTTGCAGAACTTGAGGATCTCGTAGCACAGAGCGGCGCACATGTCAGCTCTCCCTTCGTAGAACGTCGAGGGGAACTAGGTGGAGCGTGAGAAAGCAAGCAACCAGGTCACGGTCAGTGCGCCCCGCACCTCCGGGTGCAGGAGGAAAACGCAGGACCAGCGGATGATGACCTCCCCGATGAAAGAGCTTACCTTGTAAATTAACGACCTCAAGGCAGTGAAGACATTTTTTAAAGCCGTTTCGGACTGATGTTTTTGAAGAAAGCACAGGTACACGTCAAAAACCTTTTTCATGAGAGGATTGTGTCCGTGGTCAGCCAGGAGCTGGTTCTAAGACACACCAGGACGGCGGGGTCAGTGAGACACACCAGACACTCCAGTAGGTCTCACACCATTTTGAGGCTCAAAGGTTAAATTTTCTAGGCACTAAGACAACTTATAACTTTTACTCTGCCATGAATCCTCTAAGGAAGCACAGAATCCTCTTGTGTTGTTATAAATCAACCTGTCAATAAACTTGTTTCAGAGAGTTTACTTTTTTTCTATAGAAAGAGGAATTATAAAACTTCCCAGCAATCTGTTACCACATCTTATTGTTGGAAAAAAATTTAAGGGATAAGTTTTGTGGGCTTTTTTTTTTGGTGATTCACAGATGCATTCACAGCTGGTAGGACACCTGGAAATCACAATGATCTTTATATTATGCAAGGCTGAGGCACAGTGTTGGAATTCCATCATGAGAAGAAGCAGCAATCTAATGAGCAGGAAGCGGGTTTTAATGAACTGAATATTATATAATTCTCAGCCAGGAGCAACTGTTCAGCAACCAAAAGTAAAAAGGCCGCTTCCAGGGTTGGGGAACTGCCTACATGGTTTGCTGTCTGTGAGCACCACAGACCTTCCTAATCATGGCGGAGTAAGGTCTGGGCGAATCTGGACGTGAGCTTTTATTCTCTCAGAGCTCTTTGCGCTGAGAGATCCAGAGGAAATGGTTCACAAAAACTGCCCGGACCCTGCTCCTGTTGTCCGAATTGCTCCCGTCTCTAAGTTCTTCCCTTGGGAGTTGAATTATTTTCCCTTTACTCCTTCTGGTCAAAATGTTGCTTCCCATTTTCAGGATTTAGTCTTCTTAGGTTCTGGTCTCAAAACTTGCTTGCGAGAGTGGAATTAAAGCTCACTTACACAAGAAATAAATGAGCCCTCACTTAAGGGATCAGAGACCTTTTATCCTAGGAACCCCTCACTTCCCCCCCACACCACCACCAGCTGCCTTGCCTTCCTTAACTTTCCAATCAATTTCTGCCTGTCTCTCATTAATTAGAAAGTCACAGACTCTAAACATAAAGTGTCTGGAACATTCACTAAGGCCCACAGGAACGGAGGCTCCCTGTGAAAAGACACTTATTCTGTTAGGATCTGCGCATGATACCAGGGCAAATATTTTAACTCTAAGAAAGAAACATGCTTTTTTTGAGAAGTGGAGATAAGCAAAGCAGAGAGATTTAGATTCTGTTTTCCAAATACCCTTGCAAACAAACTGTTCCAATATTCACAGCCTATTAATATTCATGCAGTTTCTCCTCCCCGTGCTGGAAATGGAAGCCATCATTTAGCTAGAATGGGAAGCATTTGGCTCCTAAAAGCAAGGGAATGCCCGAAGAGACGTCTTCCTCTACTTGCATATTATTTCCCAAAACCCAAACATCAGACCGAAACAACCTTTTCTACCCCTGAAATGCTCCTATCATTTAACTAACAGGTTTTTTTTGTTTGTTTTTGTTTTCAAATTTAAAAAGGTGAATGTGTTTTACTTAATGCTTCTTTATGGGTAAATAGCTCGTTTCAAGCGCTACCACACCGAGACATGTTTAAGGAGCTGGGAGGCAGAGATGCCTGGTATGTTCTCATGTTTACCATCTCAGAGGGCACAACAAAAGCCTGCTTTCCAGGTACACGCCGGTTTCCACTGCTCACGCACCTGTGGCACACCCTGACCAGTCAGCTATACTATAGTTCGGGGAATTCAAGTCATTAACTGGGGAGCAATTTCATGAAGGGCACTGAAGGATGAATGGTTTTCCTTTACAGGGGCAAACACAGTGAAGTAAAAAGACAATGCAGAAGGCCTTGCTGGTCCGTGAATGTATAAAAGGTGGAGCTCTAACCACGCACAGCCGTTCCATACCAACCTTAAATGCCAGTGTAAACAGAGAGAGCGTGTCCAGAGTGGTGAGGCACACCTCCGTGGCAATGTTGGCTTCAAGCAATGACTGGTGAAGAACGTCTGCGTCCGAATGGCCGTAGCCTGCATGGGTCACAACACAAGGTCACTGCCGGGGGCTGCACACAGGGCAGAGCGGCTGGCGGGATGGTACAGTCACAGTCAACTTTTGATTATTTATAGAAGTTTTACTTTTTTGGGGAGTTTGGAGGGGGGATGGTAGTTAATAATGTTCCCATTCAATTATAAGTCTTTTTCAACTCCAGAAGGAAGGAATAGCAGCCAGCGTTGACTGTGTGCTTGCTATGTGCCAGCCATAATTCTATGAACTTTACACGTATTGCTGCATTTAATCCTTCCACAGCCCTATGAAAGGTGTACATTATGAACCCCCCTTTGCAGATAAAGAAATGGAGGAAAGGCTAAACGACTTGTCTGAAGTCACACAGTTAGTAAACAGTGGAGCCAGGAAGGCACCTGGACCAGACTCAATCAATCTCGCCACTGAGCTGCAGGATGGCGAGAGTGGTGAGGGGGGTGGAGATGTCCAAAGCTTCCCACACAGGCAGAGGCTGCACACAGCACAGGGAGTAAGAAGATGAGCCAGGGTCAGGCTGCTGGTTTCTGAATCCAGCCTGGCCACCTGCTAGCTGTGTGACCTTGGGCAAGTCATTTGACCTCTTTATCCTCATCTGTAGAATGGGGATAATAACAGTATCTATCGCAGAGGCTGTGGTGAGTATTAAATTCGTTAATACTTGTGAAGCTCTGAAAACAGTGCCTGGCACAGAGTGCATGCTATGTAAGCGTTAAGTCAATAAAGCAAAGAGCTGTATTACCAGCTAGAGCCGTGATTAATAATCAAGAGTTGACTGTACTGCTAATAGTATTCTACTTGCTTTAATAAAAAAGCACAAAAGCCAGTGTGTCTGAAAGAAATGTTTAAGAAAAGGAAAGAACTTGAAGAATCATAATTTAAGTACAAACTGATATCTTCTTAGGTGGCTGTAAAATCAATTTAGTACCAATAAAAATGGAGGTCGACATACAATTTGAGATATTAAATTATGAATGGTATGCATTAGCAGAAAACATAGAGATGCAAAGATGTTACAGTATTGATCTAGATTACAAAGAAAGATGGCAATATAATAAAACATCATGTAATGTCTTTCTCCAAGGAGCAAAAACAAATCAACACTTACTATGTAGGTAATTTTCTTAATACTCCAGAGAGGAGGACATTTTGTACATGGATCAGGAAAATGAAGTACAGAAAACCTATAGAATTTTCTTGAGTCCAGAAGTGGGGGGGAGGTGGGGTGGGGACAGAAACTACACTGCAAATTCCTTATTTAGGTCACATTATGAGGATAAAATAAAGTAGCTAGCATGTTGTTATTCTGACTTTAATAAATGTCAGCTACAGGATGATTTTTAAAAGGTACAAAAAAAAAAAAACTTTTCACAGCTACTGAGTTGCTTTTCAAAACATGGTAAGAATACTACTGTGTGCTTTCATCCAATGCTGCTTGGGTTTTAAAAGGCGGTTGAAGTCCTGTGTTTGTGAACTGCATTATTTTCCTACTGTGGCCCGGCCCATGTGCCCTTAGTGACCCTACGTAACACCACTGGCACCATTCTGCTTCTTTTTATTTCTGCATTTTGGGTAAGAAATCTCCCAGAGAAAAGGAAGATGGATATTTTAGGGACTAATATGATCACAAACTGGGGCAAGAAGGAGAAAAAAAAAAAAAATTACACCTTTTATTCGATCAACCAAAACTATCACACATCCCAGAGGACCCTTTACTGACGGCTGCCCTTTACCCCAATAAAGTTTTATAGAGTATGGGTTAATCTATAACCAGGAACTTGCTTTGATGATTATTTTCATTCTTTCTCTGCATGGAATTGTCTTTTTCTCTTCTTCTTCTTTTTATTTTATTTTGAGGTGGATATAATATCAAGTCCTCCAGATAAGTGGTAATCACACTGAAAGTAAATGGCACTTTGCCAAGTTGACATATTCTCCAAAATGCATTGGTAAGTTACAAATCTTTTTGTAAAAGTCATCATTTTTTAATTTAAATGTTTAATTGAATTTATTGGAGTCCTTTCTCTTTCTAGATAACATTGGCTAAGGGTATCCAGGCGATTATTATAGATGAGGTGGGCTATTCACTTGAAGAGTCCCCACAGAAATTTAGCTGATTTTGAAAATGCTGGTAAATGTGCAAAATTATATTTCTAAATCAAAGAAACTTGTCTCAGAACCCAGGAAATGTGACTTTATAGCACTTTTGTTGTTGTTGTTGCTATCTTGGGTATAGACATTTAAAGTTTTCAGCCTGTTTCGCCTATTTTTTTTAAATATATATTGTCCATGTTTAAAAAAATACTAATTTTACTTCAGAGACTATGCATCCTCTGAATTTTTCATATTAATTCAATATTCTGTATAAAAAAGAAATTTAATGATCACGTATTCATTTTCCTATTCTCAATTCATAAACATCAAAGAATTTGGGGGTAAGATGAGGTCTCATATGATCAGGTACTCACTTGGTGTCTGTTTTCACACCTGCCCATACGGGCTAATGGGCATTTCAGGTAGAACATGCTTTCCCATGTTGACCTGAAATCTAAATCTCTGCAACTTAATCCAGTGATCTTACACTCTTACGCCAAATTACAGGAAATACAGGTTTTCTTCGAGCATTTTTACCACTTGGCTGCTCTTTCCTATCCCAGTGGGGAATGTGAATTAGCATGAAAATTAATTTAATATATTCCTCGAATACTGTAGAACATCAAAATAAATACAAAGTTTTCTTTCTTTCTTTTTTTTTTGTGCAGATGCATCACTTATTTGCAAACATGTTTCATGTCATTTCCCTCTCATTACCTGGTTTATATAAAATATTCTACAGACTGCCATCACGCTCAACTTGTCACCTGGCACAAATCTCTTCTACTGACACACACTGAGTGCACTTTACAGTAAACCGGTCAATGTCTTCATGTTGTAAACATTTACCTTTCATGTACCTGGGTAATGACCCAAACATGCCTCTTGGAATGTTTTTAAAAGTTAAAACAATTGTCCACGAGAGGATTTGCCATTTTCATTATATTCTCTTAAAACCCAAGAGTAAAGTTAAGTCCCTGCTAGAGTGACATGTGTAGTGCCTCTGATGTCTTTTCTTATGTTCTAGCAATGGGTGATAGGAAGGTATAATTTGGCACTATTGGACTAAGTTTCTACAGACCTTTGCTGCTCCCTGCTGGTCATGCTGAGGGCTGACAAAACCTTTCCTACTAGGACAGAAGAGCAAATAAATATAGGAGTAGAGGGGGACTTTTCCTATTTTGATTCTTCTCTAAAATAAATTCATTTTACACTCTGGCATCCTAGAAAATATCTCACAGAAAATACCTACATTATATTGATTGGCCTAACAGAAAGTACTATATTCATTGTTAAATAAGATTTTTTAAAAAAAGAGACATATATGGCTATAAATTTCCCATAAAATGCCTCGGTACAGATGTAAACAATCATGTGTGTACATATACATATACATGATCATACACATGCACATGTATACATATGGTACACATTCCCTTCTCTGTGGTTTTTGGCCGACTTAAAGATTTGAATCTCAAAATGCTAAAAAGGGAAGGGCGAAAGCCACCCAAATGCATATAATCAGAATTAGAGCTATCACGAAGACTGACTCCCCGGGGAAGATGCAAGGACTATGAGACGTCAGGACCACTTGGGAATGAGCAGGAACTGTAGGAACACAGGCGAAAGGTATTGGGAAGGCAGAAGAAGAAACTGATTGAGGATTAGTGGCCCTGAAAAC
This sequence comes from Pipistrellus kuhlii, assembly GCF_014108245.1. Lineage (NCBI taxonomy): Eukaryota > Metazoa > Chordata > Mammalia > Chiroptera > Vespertilionidae > Pipistrellus > Pipistrellus kuhlii. The sequence goes on from NW_023425529.1 coordinate 150,903,175, forward strand.
GGACTAAAGAAAAACACTCCAGGATGGAGGAGGAGAAAGGCAAGAAGGCCAGGCTCTCTGAGGGCATCAGGAAGGCAGAACGGAGATCAACCGTGCTAACAATGTGGCTTTTGGCAACAGAACCAGCCAGCTGTCTCTCTCCTCCAGTTCAAGCCACCACCGCCAAGTCCATCCATCGTGGGAGGAGCTGCTGCACATCGTGGTGGATTGGTTATTCGACTGTTGGTCTCTTATTTTTGTTTGTCTTCTGCGTTTCCTAAATGGTTATCTTTAGTCTGTTTATGATTCTTTTAAAAAAATGTGTTAATGGTTAAATATTTATGTCAACTGACAGGGAGGCAGTCCCTGTGTTATAACTGGTCTGGGCTAAGGCCTTGGAGCAGGTCCTGAAGCTCAGTGGAACTTTAATTTCTGTGTTTTAACTAGGAAATGAAAATCGAAAATAACAAAACTCCCTGTTTTGTTCGTTTCAATCCCTCATCTGCAGAGCTAGGGAAGCCCTAACCGTCACGATATTAGACAATCAAGGACGGCAGATGTAGCTGTGTCGCTAATGCCCTCTTGACAGCTCAGTCAGAACTCAGCACTAGCGTTTGCAAGCTACCAATGCAGTATGTGGCAGACACAATACTGGTTTAAATTAAGCCTAGAATGTTATAGAGATAATGCCCATTACATTTAATGTGGTTGGGGAGGAGGAATGGGAAGCTGCTGTGTTTTGATTCCTCAGCTTTCTTACTTTGACCTACAGCTGATCCTGAAACAATACAGGTTTGAGCTGCATGGGTCCACTTAAAGAAAGATTCTTTTCCCCCAATAAGCACTGTAAATGCATTTTCTCTTAGGATTCTCTTAATAACATGATTTTCTCTGGGTAACTTATTGTAAGAATATAGTATATACTATATAAAATATGTGTTAATCAATTGTTTGTGTTACCAGTAAGTTTCCCAGTCAACCATAAACTATTAGTAGTTAAATTTCGGCGGAGTCAAAACTTCTAGGAGGATTTTTGACTGTGAGGGTGATTGTGCTTTTGGCTCCCAAGTTGTTCAAGGGTCAGCTGAATTATCAATGTGACGTGATGGGAATATTGTCTTTACTCCTGGCCTACATTAAGAAAGAGGTATGGAAGTCACAGTGAATGGAATTCTTATGATTAGAAATGATGAGGAGATATTAATAACCATGTATTAAAGACATTACTTAAAATGAGCACAAACATGGTCTAGATAGAACAATAACTAGCTACGTCATGCTTTGGAGGAAAGATGGAACAATTCAGAGGACACACCACTAATGAAATTGGTATTTATCATACATGATCATATTAGTTTTCAAAGTGCTGCATGGTTGATATATTTTAGGTTTTCTGCTTTGAGAAACCCTTAAGAAAATGAAATACTTAAATTTTAGGAACAGCACATCCCCTCTGGTGAGTGAAAAAAAAGTCAAAAATATGGGCCCACGTTTTGGCAGAGTCTCTACTGTGAAGTTAGAAAGCACCAAAGTTAGGAAGGCAAGATGAACGAAAGGTCTCGGTTTGCAAGTGAAGCAGCCTTTGGAAAGCAGACTTCAACCTGATTAAATCTTACCATTGTCTACAGAAATTCCAAGCACACTTGATATCTTTCTCACACTGAAAACACAGAAAAAGTCACTTTGTTATTGGCTTTTCCACACCCTCGCAAATTGATTCACCGGCTTTATGGTTTCACAGCAGTTAAACATACATTCTAAGCTGGAATGCCAGAATGTGGACGCTGATCAATTACATGCATGGGATCAGGGCAAAGGACGTCTGTCCCAGATGTTCTCAGACATGGCGGGATAGAGGATTGGGGGACAAAGGGGGAGATCAATGATAAATTGGCGACAGGCAATGAATCCGAATATTAAATTAAAAATATCATAGAACGTTTGGCTATCGAGCCTGCCAAATTTCGTTTTAAGCACACAATCGGAGAGGTTGGGGCCAAGGGTCTAGCATTTTTGGGGCTGGTGCCGTAGTTGACCGTGGTCCACATTATGTCATTCTCCACCGAGAAGGGCACTGCGCCTTGAGCTCTTCATCCTACTTGTTCTGAGCTGGAAGAAAAGTCAGGTTGGTGATGTGGTGTGGTGTGGCCTGGGGCTCTCCCCTCTGAGTTGTCACATGAGATGGCTGGCTGTTACGATGGTATGTCATGGGACTTACTGTGGTTAAAAGTGAGAGAGTTATCCAGGCTGCCCAGCTGCTGCAATCTGGCATGCATCATTCCTGTTCTGTTATGGGAAACAGGCAATGTCTGAGACTTTCGATCATGAACTATGGGTCCCAACCCTTCCTGGTTCCTGCAACATGAGTGAAATGGGATAGAAGCAAAAGTTAGACTTGTTACACTGCAGAGAGACCGGGAGCGTTAGTGAGGCGAGGACACAGCGAAGAGCAGACAGGCCACGTGAGAACCAAGCACAGAGAGCCTGTCCGTGAGCCAGAGACACACAGAGCTCACAGCAAAGCACCGATGAGGACGGAGAAGCGAAAACCAAGCCAAAGCAGAGAACTTTCCAGTTTTAGAAAGTACTTTAGTGATGCTACTTAAAAAGAAAAAATGGAGCCCAGCCAGTATGGCTCAGTGGTTGAGCATCGACCATGGAGCAAGAGGTCACCGGTTTGATTCCCAGTAAGGGGCGTACAGGAGGCAGCTGGTGGTGTTTCTCTCTTCTTGGTGTTTCTCTCTCTCCCTCTCCCTTCCTGTCTCTCTCTCTCTAAAAAAATCAAAAACAAAACAAAACACACATTAAAAATATTTTTAAAAAAGAAAAAAAAATTGAGCTTCAGCCCAACATGGTGCTAAAGTTAGCATTCTGACAACTGCCAAAACACCACAAATCTTTTTGAATTATATATGCTATAGCGGAAAAAAAAAACAAAAAAAACTTTTAAATCAAAGCATTGGAAGAAACAGAGAACAAGCATGCGATGGGAAAGATTATATGAAGCGGTTTTAACACCTTTATTCTTACCCAGGCAGGAAGGAGAAGAGCCACACACTTTGTTAAACTTGTCAGCAGTCAAGTAAAGAAAATAGAAAAGTGATCTGGGTTAGCAATCAAACAGCTGGATTCCTGTTGTGTACCACCACCACCAAAGCAGATGGAAATGAGACCGGTGCTGGAATGACGCCTGTCCCCAGCCCTTAGCCAGCCGTCTCCCTCATTGTGTTATCGTGTGGAGGAGAACAGGGCATGCATGGGAGATCATCGGGCAGCATGCTGCTGGGTGATTTCAAGGTGACCCAATGAGAAGGCGCAGTACTCATCAAACCAGGCCACCGTGAACGGCAAACACTGATGATGTTCAAATCATGGCTCAGAATCGTTTTCCCATGCAGCAGACACCGTGGTGATTTTTTTACAAAGCATGGCAGCGTGTCTTTCCACAGAGCACCTAAAAAGCACCACCTCCCAGCCCGCCACTATCACCTGCTCATCCATTTTTAAGATGGTCAAAAGATGCATACTTTTCTATGCAAATATATACAAGGTATTTATGAAGTTGGGTGATTTTCTCTTGAAAAAACCAAATGTGTAGCCACTGAAAAATAAGTTAACAGTTTCACAAAACCCAATTTTAAAATATTTTGTTGGGGCAGAAAAATGTCAGCTTCTCACATTCACCATGTTCGACTCTGAGGCATTTTATTCTATTTTGCACATTTTCCTAACGCCGTCTTGTGACGTAGGTGACAGTTAGTGCGGGAAGGGTGGGAAGCTGGCCTGGTTCAGTGCCTTTTTGTTCACTGCCCATCTCCATGGGACAGTCAGAGGGGATATACTGCATATGGATACCTTGTGTATACTTGCATTTGGTACTCAAAATCTCAAATGTAAAAATTACTGTTATGATAAAAATAAAATAATTAAGATTAGAGAACTTTAAATATCAACCTATTTCTATTAAAAATAGAAAATATTAATAGGAGGAAAGCATAAAATATTCTCTCTAAATTTGGTCTTTTTAAAAGAAAACATAGACTTTTACTTAACATAAAATGTAATTCTGAAAATTTCTCAACTATCCCAAAAGAATAACAATATTAACATAAAAAGCAAAATTTTCATGCAGACAGAAAATATTAAAAATATCATTGCTATAAAACAAAATTATAGGTAAGAAAGAAAAAAATCTCAATTACTACTAAATTTTAAAGATTTTCTTAAAACAAATGTTTACTGATAACTAAACTTTTAAAAACAAAAGCATTATAACAATATGATATTTAGACCAGGACCCCATAAATACATTATCACAGAATACACAGCATGGACTAAAACACAGACACACCGAATGGCAACAGGGCAGGGGTAAGAACCTGGCAACAACAAGGTGTGCTCCGGGGAAACACTCCAAAGAAGGAGCTGCCGGGTACCCGTCAGCAATGAGCTTCTAGCTCTCCTCAAACTCAATGCAGAACCAAGAGTTTATTGCGGGACGGGGCAGTGTGGGTTTATGATACTCCACAAAAGGTCTGGTTGGGTAAAAACAAAGGGCACGGGGTAGCTTACTTAGAAGCAGAGGAGAAAAGGCTCAATTTTAGAGTTTTTGTGCAAGTCCAAACACATTTAAGATGGACTGAAAACATTCTCTCATTAAGAAAAAAGGAATGCGGTTAGAGAGAAATTAGTATCTTTGTAGTTGAAAGACGGAATGGTTAAAAAAAAAAAAAAAGAAGACCTTTGAAAGTAAAACAGGGAAAGAGAAATAACTGGGGAAGGAGAAAAGAGCCAGAAGACACATAAAGAGGAAGTGGGAGAGGAGGAAAAGGAGACAGAAGGAATAGGACACGAGGGAGAATTTGGAAGCAAGGCTAGAAGTGTAGGAACAGGCCATAAAGGAGGATCTTTCCAAGAGACATGCATGAGGAAAACGAAACAGAAGGACTGTAGGCGAAAGATGCAAACAGATTTGATGGTAGCAATCCAAAAACCTGCCAACTGTCTTCATGGCTGTTTATGAGAATCCCAACTGCCAATCACCACAGATGACAATGCCCACACATTCAGATCCAAGTAACAAAAAACAAAAAACAAAAAAACAAAAAAATGACATAATACTTGAAGCTGAAACCCCCACAGTACCTGGCTATATATCGCTTCCCCATGTACTGGAACTGGTGCAAGCAGACTCTGCAGACAGGATGAAAGATTATCAGGAAAACATGAAAATAAAATTATTTTCAATGCATTGTTTGATTTAAGCCCATCAGCAATAACACATTCAACAAATTCTTACTAGTCCCTTACTTCAGGTGTGTCAGAAATTCTCTGGAAGGCCCCTCTAAACCAAGATAAAACTTCTAACCTGCAAAGGAGGCCCCATATTACGCTGCTGCCAGAATTGTGGTGGGCAGTGAAAGCCACTCAGAAGAAAGGCTTAGGACCCCTAGGATTGTCCATCCACTCAGGGTTCAGATGCTGACCCCAGGTGGTGTGCCTTAGAGAACACCATGGAAACTGTATGCCCTACTGCACTGCACTGAGTGGCTTATCCGTCCTCATTCAAATCCAGGTAAGGAGCTCTCTCTTTTAAGTAAATAGACTGGCCCCTTACAGACATTGTTTTTGGTTTTGTTTTAATATACCCATAATATTGATTTTTTTTAAACAAGCATATATTTAACAAGAGTCAGTTAACATAATGTCCAGTAAGTTCTTCTGATATTGAATTTCATCTTACCAAGTGACTACTCCCACCTTTAATCATTAGAGAGAACAGTCATGAGACTATAAACCAAACGCCCAAAGCTCAGAGCACCATAGGGTTCCAACTGAGTTTGTGCAAATTCATTTGGTGGCGAATCAGGACCCCACTAACCGACATAAAACTACTTATACGTATGATTTACCCAATGACTGTGAATAAGGAGAGAACTGCAGACATAATGTTTTACTGCGGAAACAGTAATGTGTTTGACTGTGGGGTGTTGCCTGAGACCCTGCTGAGATCTTATGGAGTTTACTCTATATGCAAATTTTTCAAAAGTCCAAAAAAATTCTGAATTTGGAAAATCATTTGGCCTAGCAGTTTTGGATAATGGATTGTGGATTCGTGTAATGATCTTAAAGAAAATCAGAAACTTAGACTAAAGAGAAAAAATGAGATAACATATGTAATATGTAAAATTTTACTTATCATACATTTAAAAAATTATAGCAATTTTTCTATCTCAGTTTCTGCATCTATTTGAGCTAAGTTAGACTCAACTTATTGCAGCATCCACCCACCTCAGCTAATACATTTTCTATTATTTTATTAAAATGGCTTATACATAAGAGTACTAGTAGTTGACTCTTATAACAGCCACATATCTAATAATTTAAGGTTGGTCATTGACCACTGGGTCATAAGCTCCTGAGAATAGGTGCTGGGATCAGGTCCAGGAGAAATAGCTTAAGAGTATGGATGTGAATATCTGCATTCCTGGTTCAACTACACAGTATTCTTCACACCTTTTCACTGGCTAGGAAAAGTCAAGAGGCAATTAACAAAACAAAACTACTCACTCAGATATTGTAAAAAAGTCCATAAGTTCAGATGTTGAAGCCTTGTTCCAATACGTAAACAAAGCATCTAGAAAGTAAACATTTATCGGGTCAGAATCATGATATGCATTCTGTACATTGAGATGGGATGAGATCTCAGAATGGAGGCCTCCAAATGCTGCCCCCTTTTACAGCTAATCAGAGGACCAACTACAGTGACCAATCTATAATGGATAACACATACAACGGGCTTATTCAATCTAAAGAAGCTACGTTTGAACCTTGAAGCCTAATTTCTTCGTACATCATCTAGTGTTATCCTATGTAATAAAAGGCTAATATGCTAAGTGTCTGGTCGTCTGGTTGGCCATTCAACCAATCAAAGTGTAATATGCTAAAGATACACTAAGGCTGCTCAATCACTCGCTGTGATGTGCACTGATCACCAGGGGGCAGAAAACTGACTGGTCGACCTGTGGCTATGATGTGCCACCAGAGGGCAGACACTCCAACCAGTAGGTTAGCTTGCTGCTGGGGTCAGGCGATCGATCGGGACTGAGAGAGCTGGGCTCAACATGCTCTAGAGCCCTCCTGTGGTCTCTCCCCAGCTAGCCAACCTCCTGCTTGGCCCCGATGGTGCACTGGTCAGGTCACTCGGCCTGGCCTGCACTCTCTTGTAATCCAGGATCCCTCGGGGGATGTCAGAGAGCTGGTTTTGGTCCAATGGCAGAACGACCAGTTGCTATGATATACACTAATATATACGCAGATGCTCAGCGCAGAAGCTGGGCTCATAGTGGTGAGCACAGTCGAGGTGGCAGGAGCTTTTCAGTCAGACATCCCCTGAGGGCTCTTGGACTGCAAGAGGGCACAGGCTGGGCTGAGGGGACCACCCACTGTCCACTGAATGCACAAATTTTGTGCATCAGCCCTCCACACACACACAAATGGAAGCCTGCAAACTACACTACACTCAATGTTTTGTCCTTTGAGTTTGAATTCAACAATATGGCAAATTGACCATCACCCCAACACACAAGATGGCTGCCCCCATGTGGACACGATATGGCCACCATAAGATGGCCAGCAGGGGAGAGTAGGTGGGAGGGACCAGGCCTGCAAGGGAGAACAGTTGGGTGACCAGGCTGGCAGAGGAGGAAAGTTGGGGGAGGAGGGGAGGAACAAGCCTGGAGAGAAGGGCAGTTAGGGGTGACCAGGCCTGCAGGGGAGGGCAGTTAGGGGCAATCAGGCTGGCAGAGGAGCAGTTAGGCATCAATAAGGCTGGCAGGAGAGTGGTTAGGGGGTGATCAGGCTGACAGGCAGAAGCGGTTAGGGGCAATCAAGAAGGCAGGCAGGCGAGCAGTTGGTAGCCAGCAGTCCTGGATCCAACTGGGATCGAACCTAAATGGGTAGTTGGACATCTCTCAAGGGGTCCCAGATTGGAGAGGGTGCAGACTGGGCTGAGGGACATCCTCCCCCGCCCACCCAGTGCATGAATTTCGTGCATTGGGCCTCTAGTATTTTAATAACACGATGTGCTTCTGGTAGAGCCAGCAATGTCACACACTCTACATGGAAGAGATGCTGAGGTTCCCCAACACCGCATTTTCTCATTCAAGAGACAGACTAATCAGGTTGTGCAAGTTGCCAGTACGTTTGTTTAGACAATGACATTTAAAACAAAATAAAAAAGCTGCTTTGCTTTTCTGCGGCTGCCTCCTCTACTTAAGACTGTCGGTCTGAGTTCAATATAAATGTACAAAACAGTCCCATTCGCATTTTAGAACTCATTTTCTAGAATAAAATAATAAAAATACTTTTCCAAATGAAGACTTTTAATTCTGCTCCATTTAGAAAATCAACATGTGTTTCAAGCAAGGAAGAAAACTGTTTTAAATCCTTATATCCTTTCAAACCAATTACGATCTTTAGAAAAAAATAACCCAAACACTGAAACAAGGAAAGCACAGCAGACATCTCTGTTTTTACCTACCATCCGACATGCTTTTCAGGATGTAGAGGAAACACATCAGCAGGCTCTTAATCTCAGCCTGGTCCAGCTTGTCACAGCGAACCACGGCATTCCCCAAAGTACCACTCTGTTGGTGCTAAAGAAAGGAAAGACGGTGGGTGTTTCTCCTTCAACAGCAGGTAAGACAGAACGAGCTTCCCTTTTCTACCTTGGGAGAGAAAGGTCCTTAGAATGGAGCCCAGTCATCCCAACCGTAAGGTATCCAAAATGTGTCGACAAATAACAGGCGCCTCCCCCGAATACACACAAGTGCTGATCCACACAAGCTCTGGCTTGTCTCCTGCACACACTCTCCTAAGGGACAAGCCAGAGGCACCAGCCATTCCAACTGGATAACCATCGTTGAGTGACCAGCTTAGTTCTGAGATGCCAAGTAAAACCTCATGCAGAAAAGCAGGAATGATGATTCAGAAGACACTGCAAAACCAACCACATCCTCAGGAAAATGTCAGTGCCTGAGACAGCACAAGTCTGTGGTGCTGCTGAGTACCAGCCACAAAAGCCTGGGGCTGAGTTGCCGCCATTCAGTTAGATCATGGAGCACCCTTGGGGAAAACCATGGGCAGGTGCCCGACGGGACAAACGGGGGTCACCTCAGCACAGCACTGCCAAAGGCCCTAAACTGGTGAGGCCATTCCCTCATCAGCTTAGCTCAACACTGCAAACACCAGAAAGCTCAGGATGCAGGGCAAGGGCAGTTTTGCCACTAGACAGCAGGTTCCCAGGTTCAAAGGGGCGGGGGAGGGTTGTCACATAAAAAATAAATTATAAAAAAGAACGAGAATCGCATCTCACGATAAAAACACAGAAGATTTAAAAATCCTCCAAATTATATTTCCTATTGAAGTCAGGGAAATTTTTTTTTTGTCAAATGCCAAATCAGAAAGATCAGTGAAAAACTACCTCTCATTCAAGGTACTGGTGGGCAAGTGAAAAAAAAAAAAAAAATAAAGATAAACAAGTCTAATTCATAACATCCATGGATATTTGTAGTCAGGGAAGAAATACGGGAGCAGCTAGTGGCAAAACCGGGTGCAGATGCATCAGCTGGCCCACCCACTTCCTCAGAGCCGCTGGGAGGACCCGGTGCTTCCTGCAGCGGGAGGAAAGGTGCTGCGGGCAAGGTTTCCTCCGGCAGAGGCGGGATGGTGAGGAGGGAGAAATCCACAGTGACCCGGTGTCTCCTGGCTGCCTGGCCGCTCTCCTCCTCCTCCTCCTCCTCTTTGCCAGGGCTGCGTATGATGCAGGCAGAGTGCCTCCTGAGCAGCTTCTCCCTCTACACGCGAAGGCATGTCAGAGTCAAGGGAAAAGTTCGACAGGTCATGACACACCCCACACTGCCCTTATGGACCGTCATGTCAGTGCCAGCCACAGACGCAGGATGAGATGACGAAGCTGGTGCCGAGGAAGGATGTGTCCCAGGTTTCTGAGAGCTAGGAATACATCCCTACATGGTTCCCCTGGCTATTCAACGTATATGTGCTTGCTTATACCTTGAAATAACTTAAGACAGCCGTGGCCAAGTGACACCCACCTGTCATGGTTCCAGGTTTACATCCAAGCTTTATCCATTCCCACAAAGTTCCAAAAAGCCGGAGCCTTAGTCATTTTAAGACAGAAGGTTTAGTAGGAGGAAGGTCTGTTGGGCTGGAGTTGGGCAGTGTGAACAGAGTGATTTGAAATAAAGCCTTACCCCAGAATCACCTGTAGGATCGATTTTTCTTTCTGGGAGCTGGCTTTGTGTTTGGACAGCTGTGTTATAAATGGTGTTCTCCGGCATACAGACCACGGGGATTCTAAATGAGTGGCATTTCGATTTCCCTAGTTGTCCAACCTGCCAGAACCGCTCGCCAAACTGTAAACACTGCCCTAATTTGGCATTCTGGAAACAGGAAGCAGGGGGTTCCAGGGAATGGGCCCCATTCTTAGTTAGTACTCTGACGATCTACTCCAGATAAACTGAGATTTGTGTGTGTGTGTTTTGTTTTGTTTTAAAGGTCACACAATGAACACTAGAACATGAAGTAGGTTTACTCTGGGTTAAATGTATTTGTAATAAGAAACACATTATCTGAAAAGAAATTACCTTATCCAGGGAATTGCTTTTCTCGGTATTCCTTTCAGGAAAGCTGTTCCCTGAATCGGTGCTTATGAGGGATCCTCTCGAATCAGCATTTCTCACACTGTTGACGTTTGGAGTTGAAGTTGTATACGGAGAAGCTAAATGAGAATTAAGCAAGAACAAAGTTTAGATGAGACGGCACAAAGGACAGGTAAGCGCTAAACAAAGAAAAATTACTTTTACAGCACCTTTTTTTTTTCCTGTTAGGAATTTGGCTCAAGTGTTGGATTCAATCACCTATCAAGTATCAATAGATAAAAACTAACTTCAATCAGAAACATTCAGACATAGCTACCGATTCACTTACGAGGAATTACCTTTGATGGCGAAGACTAAAGGAGCACATACTATTTCAGAATGGGACAGAATGAAGACTTTATAAAAGATAAAACCACCTACAACTATTAAATAAATAAAAAAATTAAATTGTGCAGCACACCCACAGTATTCAAACTGTGTGCTGAGGTGCCCTAGAAAACTCAGAGCGGTGTCCTTGGATAGTTTACATGTTCAAGGAAAACACAATGATACTTGACATCTGTCGGAAACTGTAGTTTCAACATTAGATCATGCTACATTCCTTTTGATGATGTCATATATTTGTGAAGCAGGGTATTTTTGGCGGGTGCTCTGATAAAAAGCAAGTACTGGGCAAAAATCAATGTGGAACACAATGAGGAGGACTGTGAGCAACCTGATTCAAAACTGGAGAAGCTGGGCAGGGCCCAACAGACACACACATCGCATTAGTAAGAGTCGTGGTTATTAAAAACAATACAAATGGTTTTCTTTAAATTTATGTGTTTTTTTTTCAAATGTTTACTAAGCTGTTAGCATATAAGTACTTAGGTTACTTGGGCCTAAGTACTTAATAAACAGAACTATTAGATGTTTCTTTTGGCCTGAGGACCCCATGAAAAAATCACTGGGACAATGTGAGTGATGTGAACAGAGGATTTTTGGGAAGCTCTGCAATAAACAGTGACAAGCATACAGGAAATATAACTTGGACATAAAATTCGTGACATCCGGCTGTGACTAGTTTGGCTGGGAGAGCGTGGAAAGAGCGTTGGCCTGCGGACTGAAGGGTCCCGGACTCGATTCCGGTCAAGAGCAGGTAACTTGGTTGCAGGCCCATCCCCAGTAGGGGGTGTGCAGGAGGCAGCTGATTATTGTTTCTCTCTCATCGATGTTACTAACTCTTTATCCCTCTCCCTTCCTCTCTGTAAAAAATCAAAAAATATATAATTTTAAAAAATTCGTGACATCTATGAAAAAACAGCATTTGAAGGCAGAAATCAGCACCCAACATGGTGCTGTGCAATTTTTCAATGTGACTGATTGATTCCTGCTTAGATAAGATGTACGTAAACCACATACTTAAAAATGACTCTTAGTCTTGCACATTCTGTGCTGAACCAAAACGCACGCTTCCAACAGGAAGGCCTGGCTGGTTGTGCAGCGGCATGAGGAGACTGTTGGCACCACTCTAGCAAGCTGTCAGCACCATCTCCGATATCCAAGCTGAGGATGTCTCTACCTGACACCTCACAATGGGCTGGCCATTTCAGGTTTCAGCATGCAAATTAGCCGCCATGGACTCAGACACTTCTAAATTAACCCCTCCTCCGACCTAACACTCGGGTTTATCCACCCCCATCCCCAAAACTGATTCAGTGTATTAAAACCAAGAAAAGAAGAGCCAGAGGAATTAAAAAATGTAAGTGAAGGATGGAACATGTGAACCCCTGGCCACAGGTGGCTCCCCAGAATAGAAACCATGTGACTGATTATTGCAAGGAGCAGGTGAAAACCCTATGAAAAAGCTTTGAGCCTTTTTCTAGAGTGAGAGGGAAAAAACACACACATTATGACCAAATTACAATTATAGTCCTCCTGATATACTTAGGCTTCATATATAATGTAGAACACAGAACTCGGGGGAAAGAGGTCCTTAGTAAAACTAGGTCCTAAATTCTCAGAGTTTTAGGCTCAATTCCAAAACTCCCATCCTAATGTAAGGAAAACAGATGGAAATGCAATGAATCAAAATCAACATGCTTAGTAGAATTATGTTTCTCTATGTTATGTGTGTGTTTATACTTTATATCCTAGCCCAGTGCATAACCTTTAAAAATCTTAAACAAAATAAGTAAAATAAAAGAGGTGTAGTCCAACTCTCTCCCCTCGATACAGACATTCCAGTGCAATATACTGAGTAGGTGATAAAAGGAACCCTGAGCCTAAGAAGGTGTCCTTTTAAAATCTGAGTGCCTATATCCAGCAACAAATCAGTTTTAGAATTTTCACGCAGCATGTTTCAAAGACATCAACAAACTCTGCTGAAGGAGCAATTCTCAATATTCTTGGAAACAGGATTTCTTCTAAATGGAAAAGTAAAAAGAAAGTCTGCTCTCAAAGGATAGGCACTAGAACTAAAGTTAACTGCAAACTCCTTGACGACTAAAAGCAGAGCTGCTAGAGCTACCAGAAAACAACTAGTAAACCCAGTTCATAGGTGGGACTTCCCTGAAAGGCATTCCTTGGGAACAAGAATTTAAATCTTTAAAGATGGGGGGAGGGAGAGAGGTAAAGCCTGGATTTAAATAAGTCTGTTGTGGTGAATTCCTATGAAGAGTGGATTCAGGTCTTGAAATGCAAGAAAAAGGGAAAAGACACTAAATCAGTAACGTCACCATGAACACAGAGTACTGAAGGCCATTTATGCCATTTGAGTCATGCTGTAGACACCTAACGGTTCATCTTTGCATTCTCAGTGCATCCCAAACCTAACAAGGCGCATGGGGAACTGGAAAATAAAGTCAGAGTCACAGCAACACCTCATTCTAAACTGATCATCCCCACAGTTCCATGTAAGTGAAAGGTAGAACATAAATCCTATAGAGTACGGGTCAGGGAATTAAAATTTCAACACATTCATAGGCCCCAGGAAACAGAGTATACCACAAAGCATTAATAATGCTAAAGAACACTATGATTATTATAATAGTCCAATGTTAACACTATGTCTACTACACTAAGCACTGCACACATCGTATTAGCTCTTTATCCTTTGCCGTGACTGTTTTGGAGATGTGGACCCCGGGGAAAGAGACGAGAAATATTGCTTGTGGTAATTAGTGGAGTCTGGACCCAACACCACGTCTGTCTGAGTTAAAGCCACTTCTGAGAACCACTACAGATAAAACCTTCTGAAGGGAGTTCCTTCTCCAGCCTGGAGCAGCGGCTGGTGTGTGCGCAGAGCAAGGCAAAGACAGAGCAGAGGTCCCAGGAGAATGGCTGACGCAAACACTGTGCCAGGCTCTGCTCTGAGCACTGGGCGTGAATTAACTCATTTACTCTCTGATGCCAAATGAGGTAAGTATCCACCACCATCCTCGAAACCGATTCAGTGTATTGAAACCAAGAAAAGAAGAGCCAGAGGAATTAAAAAACGTAAGTGAAGGATGGAACATGTGAACCCCTGGCCACAGAATAGAAACCATGTGACTGATTTTCACAAGGAGCAGGACTATGAAAAAACATACATGAACATAAGTAAGAATAAGGATAGATTCCAACATTAATATGAGGTTTCCGTTTCTATATTCTGCCCAGTTTCATCACCTACACGAAATAGCATGTTAACAAGAACAACACACAATGAAAGGACATAAACTCAGAATGACCGACAGTCCTGCAAATCACTCAGCTAAAAGGACTTGCCCTTTATTCTGCCCTGAGAGTTAGCCCCATTACTGGGTGGCCTAAGCACTCTCCATGGCAAGACATTTCATTTATCCCAAGAGTGGTATAGGAAAAAGGGATAAAGACAGGCTAGGAATGTGTCTGCGACAATTCTGTGAAAACCTATATTTTTTGTGTGTATCATTTTCTTTGTGAAGGAGCTGGCCCAAAAGGGACCTAATCGTTCAGAATATTAACAAGTACATTTCTCAGGCATTTTCTTTTGGAGAAACTACTCCATTTGGATCCTGATTTATGCCATCTGTTTTCCTCCCCATGGGGGCTGCTCTTACGTTATTTCAGATAGAAATATATTCCAGGAAAGAAGATTTAGAAAACCACTTTCAGGATCGTTCTCTAGCCATAAACCACTCGCTCCTGCAGCAATTATTCTGTCACATTTCATCTAAATTTGCTAACGCTACAAATAAATCCTGCCACTCCTCTCACACGCACCTGCTAAGATTTTCCTTTTCTAAAAGCACAAACACTCCAATTTACAGGTTTAAAGTGATACATTAACTTATGCATTAACAAAAAGCTCAAGTGCACCAGATTCAGAACTCATGAGACGCTGGGAAGTCTCTTTCAGGGCAGGGGCGAGGGGGTTCTGTCATTAACTATCAAAACCAGGAAAACAATATTCAAAGCAAAAAAAAAAAAAAAAAATTGCAGACTTCAGAGTCCTAATCTGAAAGCTCATGAATGCCTGGATTACCAGGAAAAGACACCTTCGGAACCAAACCAGAGGGAAGCCCAGGAGAGAGCCGGGCATTACCGATGCCAGAGATGGCGCCAAAGAGATCTTTGTGCAGGTTGTTGTCCAAGGTGTTTCCAGACTTCTGTGGTGTCACCAGCGGGTTCACAGCAGGCACCGTGAGGGACTCCTCTTTCACAGTCTGCCAAAGGGGAGAAAGAGAAGAAAGAGTCAAAGACGATTTAAAAAGAGTCACCAGCCGAAACGGGTTTGGCTCAGTGGATAGAGCGTCGGCCTGCAGACTGAAAGGTCCCGGGTTCGATTCTGGTCAAGGGCATGTACATTGGTTGCGGGCACATCTCCTGTGGGGGGTGAGCAGAAGGCAGCTGGTCGATGTTTCCCTCTCATCGATGTTTCTAGCTCTCTATCCCTTCCCTTCCTCTCTGTGAAAAAATCAATAAAAATATTAGGAAGAAGAAAAAAAAGAGTCACCAGCTGATCTTGAAAGTGTGAGGGTAGTGTTAGAACAAGACAGCACAGCCTGACAAGTGACATGTGCCCGAGGGGGAGGAGCACCACATGGGACCGAGAGGGAGGGGAGTGGCCGGTGGACCAGAGAAAGAGCAGGGGGAAGGGAGCACAGACTATTTCATGGGGGACGAGGGGCAGAGAAGTCTTGGCCCACAGAGTCATTTCTCTCCCCAGAAGGTCTGGCACCTTCCCCGTGTTCCAGAGAGCTCTGACGCCTAAAAGTTCTTTGCATTATTTGGTACCTTCTTTCCTTCAGAAAAAGCCTCGTGTGCTCTTTCCAACGGGAACACTGGTCTTTCTCTCATTGTTGGAAACCCTCCCACATGAGAACAGGGATGAACAGAAGCACCAGCGAGACGCTTCTGCAAGCTCGCAGCTGCAGGTGCATCCTTATGGGAGAAACGATGTTAACGCTGAAGTGAGGTCACCCAGGGATTTTACTGTCTCCAAGCCACGGAGAGACCCGTGTTCCTTTTTCTCAGGACTGAAGCATTACAGAAAGGGTAGCATTATGCTCCAAATTACTTATTCCAATTAGCAATGGTTTAGAGAGTGCACCTGTGAAATATAGTTTGTATAGATAGGGTGATAGCGTGGTGCAGTTTATGTGAGGACAGTGGAAGCTGAAGCCCTTCCGAATTACAAAAAACATTCTATAAGTACGGCTCTTCCCAGGGCATCATTATTGAAATGTATTCGGAGGTGAGGAGTAAAAAAAATGCAACAATGTACCACTATTTGGGGAAAAGGGACAGAAAGAGCAAAAGAAACTGCCCAAGTGTACACTAGATGGCAAAGTGGCAAGATTAACATCTGAGCTGGTTCACGGGTCCAGAATGAAGAGGAAAAGGAAATTGCTGAACTCTGCCCAAATGAATGGCAGGTGGTTTCCAATGAAGAAGTTTTGAGATAATTTCTGGGATCACCCTTCAGTCAACTTAATCTCCAATCTACAGATTTAAAATGATAAATTAACACTTTTAAACAAATAGACAAAGATAATATAAATTAAGGTGGTCAGTTCTGGACAGTGGGGCCTGGCTCTCTGACATCCGGCTTGACTTTCTGATTTTGTGGACAGAGACTTTAGCCCAAAGAGGTGGCTTTTCAAAGACTGCCTTGTATGTTACAATCAGAACTGGACTAGCCCTGAGCTTTCATACCACACGGGTTCAAACTATGCCTTTTCTTTTTTTTAACCTCCCTCCTCTATAAAGATTTGTTGACAACACAAAAAAAGATCCTGATGTTTTTACAAGATATCAGGGCTGTAAGAACTAAGTACTGTGCATTATTATTGTTTTAGTGGCAAAAAGAGAGAACAGGTATGTACTGGGTTGAACTGGGTCACTCCCAAGTTCCTATCTATCCAGAACCTTGGACTGTGATCTTATTTGGAAGTGTAATTACTATTTAAGGCGAGATGAGGTCCTGAAATAGTGTTCTTGTAAGAAAAGGAGAGGACACCTGGCACCAGAGGCTCAGACACACCAGGGAGAAGGTCACGGAAAGATGGGGGCTGAGACCAGAATGATGAGGCCACAAAGCAAAAGGCCACGAGGATTTCAGGAACCAGCAGACGCTAAAAGGGAGGCAGGGCACAGACTCTCCACCCAGAGAGTCTCCACAGGAACCACCCTTGCTGATACTGTGATTTTGGACGTATGGCCTCCTGACTGTGAGAGAGTAAATTTCTGTTGTTTGGGGCCACCCAGTTGGTGGCACTCTGTCAGGGAAGCCACAGGACACAGCTGCCGGCTGTGCCTATGTGACTATGCTTACGTACACTGCCAGGGTTCACGGGGAACGGAGACACCTCTCTCACGTTGATTCGCTGGACGTTTTCAATCAGCAGACCAAACAGAGGCAGGTAGAGAGTGGCTATCCGTGCTTGATGGCTCTGAAACAAAGACACACGGCACACGTTTAACACCCCCAGGTCTGAGCCGGCACTAAAGGCCGCCAGGACATTGTACTGCACCTACAGGGAAAAGGCTTAATGCTGTGGCACTGATTTTATTATATAACTGGTTACTTTTTTTTTATAGGACTTCACATACAGGGCATTTATCAACTTATGTTTTCTTCCTCCGGGAACCGCTCACCCTGGAAGCGTATCTGTCATCAAATGAATGCTTTATCAGCAGGTTCTTGAGCACGCCGATGGCGATCAGCCGGACCTCCCGGAACTCCTGGAGGGCGGCCCCCACCTCCCTCAGCAACAGGCCCACCAAGAAGTGGTTTCTGCAGAACTCATCGGTCAGTGCGTAGTCGAGCTGGAGATCTGAAATGAGGACAGAAGCTGCTTTAGTTAGCGAGAATGTGCTGCTCTTTGAATCAAATAAAAATCAAACCCCACCCTCTACACTCAGCCCAGTCTGGGTGTGGCTTCCAATGGGAAAAGCTGGATTGTCTAAATCACTGCTCTACTCCCCAACACCCAGGGCTCTTAAACGAAAACAAAATTTAAATACAGACAATTGCACTGGATTTTTATTTCCAAGCATATGACATCTATATAATTCAGTAAGCGAATAGCTTTAGTGCCAATTTTTATCATATAGAACAACATATATTAAGTTACAAATATAATTTTGTTACTGACATAAGGTAAACAAGTTATTATGCCAATTGATAGTATTACACAAGAGTGGTCTATGGATAACAAACATGTAATTAAAGAAAGAATAAATATATATGGTTTATTTAAATGTTCTTTACTGAATGATAAATGAGTTTATTTACCCATTCCCTAAGCATTAATGCCTATATATGCCCATTAAAATCCAATGTGTTTAAAATGAACAAGTTAGTATATAACCTATATATTTTACAATCACTAAATGAAAAACTTACTTAATGCAGGATTTAAAAAATATATTCTTAATACTTCTGCACCTTTAGAGGTGAATAAACTAAAACAAAAGGGACAAAACACCAGCCCAGACTCATAAATCATCAGCAGGCTAAATGACAACACTAAAGCTGGTCTGGAACAGAGACAGAAGCAAAGTGAAATCTGCTCAGAGAGGGCAAATAAAAGCAGCCAAGCATCACTCAGAAGCTGACACACACCTTTTCAGTAAGCTGCAGTGGGATTTTAATTCTCATCCTTAATCCATTATTAGAGGAAAATCTATTGACCCCGTCTTTGACTTTAGTTCATATGAGTTACTCCTAAACCTAAAACCTATCCAAAATATTAATACTAACCCAAGCCCTAGGAAACCCTTTAGCAGAAGCAAGAGAAAGATTGCTTGTCTTTCCAGAGTAATCATGTCCACTCTTTACATTAAGCCCCATATATCCAAATGACAGCTCCCAGCTTACATTCACATAAACCTCTTAGAAGAAATCTATAGGTTGTTTGTGTGTGCATGCGTGCATGCGTTTGTGTGTGTGTGTGTACACGTGAGCATGAGGCTGTGAGAAAGGGGAGAAAGAAAAAACACCCATTCCTGTCAATGTAAGGTAAACTACCGATAGGTGACCCACACCTATCTGCCTGGGCAGTCGCTCTTGTCACCAAATACCCAGCATTCCACTATGAGTCTGTGCCCATCTGCTGAGTGGTCTCCACTCATTGAAGGGTTTCCACTTTGCTCAGTTCTGCAGGATAAGCAATTGGACCTGCTGGGCCAGAGTGAGAGGCAGGCATCAGAATACCAACCACTGGGTCTAAAGAGCTTTCCTCAGCATCCTGACAGGGGAAAGGAAAAAAACAGTCACGGTCCTCAAGTCCAGGGGGGCTGGCAACAGACTGTGAGGTGAGGGAGGGTGTGAGGAGGCTTGAAGTGCAGGATGGAGAGTCATTAATCACAGTTGGGATGCTGGGAGGGGGTGAGGAGGGGACCTGGCAGGCACCATGTAGGGGGTGCTGAGTGACTGGGGAGGACGATGAGGACTCCCTCAGGGAGGTGGCTATTTGAGGTGGAGGGCTTGTCGGGGGTAGTAGGCATGTCACGGTTGAGGAGCTGGGAGTAGCAAGTGTGTCTGAAATATGGGACAAGTGGGAAGTGAGACCAGACAGCTGGCGGGGTGGGATGCTAAGTAACTGGCTGCTACCTCGGCCCAGCATGTTTTCCCCAGGGGTCTGCACGGCCCCCTCACTTTCATCAGATTACCATTTCCTGGTCACCCTATCCCAAATGTCAACCTGTTTCACACCCCCTTTTCTTGCATTGTTTTTCTCTCCTTAGCAATTATCACTCTCTAACATTCTCTATATAAATCTTCCTTAGGTAAAACAGCCAGGGAATATCATCCTCGTGTGGATGAAAAAGGGGTTCTACGGAAAGTAACCTCACATGGTGATCTGATCACAAATTCCCAACTGGGCAGGTCATGGTGGGTAGTGATACCCTGGGCATATCACTATCTTATTAAAAGGTTTATCTTTATCCTAAGCAAGACCAATTGTTTGTTGTGCATCTAGATTACATTCCTTCACAATAAGAGTAACTACCCTCAAAAAAGCACAGATTCTTGTTAACTGTCCTATAGTCTCATCCCCACCTTGCTTTCTCCCACCTTCACGGAATCTTCTTTAGGTTCCCTTCTTAATAATTCAAAATGCATAAAGGAAGCTGCTGACTTCCATTCCAAGAAGTGTTTGCGGTCCTGCTTTCTGGCAATGGTCATCAGTTTGGTTCAAATAAAATCTTACAAAAATTCTTCACAGGTTCAGACATTTTTACATGGACGCTTGTCCACAACTCTATCCTGAGGCTAAACATAGTTGGTGCTGGGTAAACATTTGGTGAACCCCTGAGTGGCCAACTCTAGGGACACAATCCCTCTTCTCATTCCTTCGAAATCAGCCCGAGTCTGTTTGGGGGGAAGATATTTATGTCTCTGAATGAATGCCTTTGTGTATTCCTCTCTGAATTTCAGAGTCAGTCCATTTAGGTGTTATTAATAGCTTGGTGGCATCCTTCTACTTTCTTCTTTCCTTTAGCATAAATAACCCTGAGCACATACAGGCACCGAACCCAGTCAAGATCCCCCCACAGACCTGGCAGGCTGCATTGATTTACTCAATGAAGATAAAGAAATCAATGTGAGCTGAACTGAAAGAGGATACAGGAAAGTGAGTACAGACCCAACATGCAAACGTAAAAGCATGTGGAAAGCCATGTGGCTTGTGACTTCGGCTACTGCCACCACTAAGGACAAGGTCTGTGAAAACGATGGGATAATACACTTTTGGAGTGAGCAAGCTCTTTGTTTGACTTCTTAAAGAAACCCCCCAGAGGACCCAGGAACAAAAAAGCAAGATGCCTCCCTGGGATGTTACAGCAATGTCTTAGCGACAGTGAGAAGACGTTCATGGTTTACCATGAGTTTAAGAACTGACCGAAGTGTATGAGAAATGCCTGGATGAACAGCCTGTGCAAGCATTTCAGCAACCACTTGCATTCTTTATCTATTAAAGGAGGAAAATGCAAGACAGCAAGCGTCACACCCCACACCTACCTACAGGAATGTCATTTGACTCCACAGCTGGTGAAAGAAAAGCTAATTCATGAGAAAAAAGGACAAGTGAAACAAATAAAAATAAACTGCAGTGAGTAAAATGGATTTCTAGTGTTTAAGCAAAGGAATGTCTCAATGAAAAAGAGTTACCATGATCTGTAGTCTAGTAAATTTGTGGAAGAGTAAGTTCCCATAGAAAATTTTACCAATATTTAAAAAATGGGAATTTAGCTAGAAAAAAATACTTTTTTAAATTCTAATGTCATGTTGGATTCAATTCTCTCATCATATTAAAAATAAATGATTCTCATAGTGAAAAATAAATAAATATACAGGTAAGATTACCTTGGTATCTTTGAATCCTGCCTTTTCCAAAGGGCATTGGTAAATTCAATGGGATATAGTGTTCATGATTGCACACCACACGGAGAAACTCAAACTTGTATTCAAAGAGGGTCTGCAGGGAAAAAATATATGTTTAGTCCTAAGTTAATACCTCACTGGATACTTTATCCAGCATCCTAAAAAACCTGTAAGAATAACAGACCCAGTCTTTAGCTTCTTGACCTTCTTGGAACAGCAAGCTCTGTGCTATTTTAGATTTCAGAATGACTGCAGAGATTTGTTTGAAAATTGAGAACACATTTCATTAAATGATGTTCTCCACCGACTTTTAGGGCATTTATGATTTATGTTCCTCCTACTAAAATAGCATTTCAGTCAGTTTACAGTTATAGACACAGACTGAATACAATAAAAAAGCTGAGTGAGGGAAAGGCCGAGGCCACTTCTATTACCTTGCTAAATAAACTGTGACTCGCAACACGCATACTTTCAGTTTTGCAGTTGAGAAGTCATTCCAGGTGTTTATGAGAAAATCAAATAGATATCTTTATTTCATATTTGGAGTTCCCATGTCCCTAATATCTCAAACATTAATGCAAACGAGTACTAGTTAGTATCTTCAAGAGGGGAGTGAGTCGTGCCTCTGGGACTGAAAGAAAATTCTGATGTGAACCAAGAGAAATAGGCGAGTCTCTGGAAGTGAGTCAGCGAGAAAAAAAGAACAGGGTGTAGCACACACACTACCTTCGGGTCTCCAGGAGCAAAGCAGCTGGTGTAGTTGTTGATCTGCTTAAAGACAAAGCCCCGGTCCATGAAGGTGAAACATCTCTGTGGACAAAACAACCCATAACGTTAAGCATTTAGGCCCAAACTTTTTGGAAAGTTGAGTTTGGGTTCTAATCTGTCTTTACTGTTAATACGTCTATCCTTCAGCATACAAACATGCCATTGACCCTGACTGAGCAACTAACTGTGGACTACTACACACTGGTTACTCCTCCAGAAAGGACATCCCAGTCACTTAGCAGGCACCCCCTCGCCTGGCGCTCCCCACCTTGATGAAGACAGCCAGGCTATGATTCGCATTCTTGGATGCTTCTGGGTTATCTCGAAATTTCTGAGTGATATGTGGCATCAGCATATTCACAACGGTTTCCACTGCATGATGATAGGATGCAGGAAATCTCTGGTTTCGCAATACCTGGAAAGAATTTAGAGCGAGCACTTATTAGTTTTTAAGTTGCAACCCTTTGGGGGAAATATCCCCTCCATGAATCCACTTAGATAATACAGCATTCTAATCTTATTTACCTGAAATTAGATAAAATGAGTTATTCTTTCTTCTCTCAAGGCACTGTACAAGTATTCTAATCCTTCAAAGGATCTCTGTGGATTAGACCTGAGGTTTCAGACTGGGGCGTGATAAAGGCCCGCCTGGAGATGTTGACAGAAACGTGGAGATGTGCCTGCAGCCAGACGCTGATCAGGACCTGAGCTTTTACCCAGTACTTAGGGTGATTCTAGCCTGTACCTCTCAGAGCCCTTCAGAAAACACCACATTAGGTTTAAGCTTCAGTCCTCTTCAAATTAATTTTAAATTCTAATTTTTCCCCACCAAGAATGCTTACCTAAGAGATTACACTCAAACCATTCAACAATTAGCTACCACTCGCTATAAACCTTTGACATGTCAGTAACTGCACAAAACATTTTTATGTACTTTCCATTGAATTATTATAAGATCCATCATGAGTTTAAACCTTATTTCACAGAGGGTCAGGTTAAGCAAATGTGTCTTCAGTCACACAATTATTATATCAACCTAACAAAGAGTCAAATCCAGATCGACCATAATCAAACAGTCAGGTATTGCTTGCTGAAAAGCCGCTGTGTTAGTCAATATGGTCCTAACTAAAAGCGGGACAACCAGATCTTATACACCTCCTGGTGTGATGCAGTAGTGCATGAAGCATCCCTGGCAAAAAAGCAAATCAAAGCTGCATGGGGCTGAGGCTCCAGATATTACAAGTTCACAGGAAAGACAGGGGCACATTACCATGTCACAGAGAACGGTGACATTACCGTCAGCCAAATCTAGAATGTGGGAAACTCTGATACACTTTGTGGAACAGAACCCCTATTTCTAGCGTGGACTTCGATGTGGAAGAAATAAAAACTTTTTTCTTAGGTTACTGTTATTTCAGATCGCTATCACGTGGCTGAATCCATGGCCCTGAAGCTTAAGATATCCCAAGTATAACACATCATGTCCTGTCTTTCCTGGTAAACCATTCCTAATTATCTCTCTCAAAAGCTCCATTCTTGTATGCTCTCAAACGTAACATCTAAGTGCCCCCCCGCCCCCCCAAAAAAACAACAACACCCTGACTTTACTATGTTCTGTTTAATCAGGCTTAGTAAGGTTTAATTTACATACCAGTATACTAAAATTCACCGTTTTAAGGTATACAGTTTGCTAAGTCTTGACCAGTGAATATAGTTGTGTAACCACCACCACAACTGAGATATAGTACATTTCTTTCACCACAAAAGTTCCCTCATGTCCCTCGGAATCCCTTCCCTCCACCTCAGCCCCTGGAGACCACTGCTCTCTTTCCTGTCCCTGTAGTGTTTCTTTTCCTAGAATGTCATAAAATGGGCTCATTCATACTGCATGAAGTCTGCGTGATCATCACAGTGACTTCCTGCACTTAACATAATGCTCTTGAGATTCATCCATGTTGCTGCAAGAATCGGTAGTTTGTTCTTTCTTATTACTAGGTAGTATTCCATTGTATGGAGTTACTGCTATTTGTTTATCCATTCACCAGTTAATGGACATTTAGTTGTTTCCAGTTTTTGGCTATTACGAGTATTAAGTTGCTATGAGCATTTACATGCAGTTCTCTCTGTAAATATGTTTTTTTAAGTTTTATTTATTTATTTTTAGAGAGAGAAGTGAAGGGGGGGGGGAGAGAAACATCAGTTTGTTTTTCTACATATTTATGCATTCATTGGTTGATTCTTGTGTGTGCCCTGACCAGAGATTGAACCTGCAACCTTGGTCTATGGGGACAATGCTCTAATCGACTGAGCTACCTAGCCAGAGTCTCTGTGAATGTTTTTATTTCTTTTCACTAAATACTTTTAAGTAGAATTGCTGAATCAAATAATTAGTTGTTTTAATATTCTCCCTTATTTATTTATAATGCTTTCCATCCTTATCCTCAATCCCACCTCATCCCTCCAATGCTGGATCTTCATCAGCATCACCCTAAAATGTCATTTCATATTATTGCAGTTAGAGAGCTAACATGACAGGTATGTTAATCGGTTCCACAGGCTAAACTCCAAGGGGACGATACACTCACTGATATAAAAGTTTCCAAGCCTCACTGCTGACATTTATATGCTCTTTCATCTCGTCATTTCTGCTCAAGAACCTACTATACCTCTCTATGGTCTTTACCGAATCATTGCCTCAAAGCCCTCCATAACCTCACTGTTATTTTGAGTGGATCTTGTTTTTCACTCTTTCCCTCTGCTCTCAGCCTGAGCTCTGCACAGGGGCCTTTCCTGGGCACAAGCTCTTCCCTGTGCCTCTGCTCGTGCTCTTCTCTCTAAACCTGGCCTTTCTAGGCCCAGGTCAGATTCCCTTTCTATCTGCACATCCATCTCCTGTCATTCTGGAGCTCACATATACACCTTCCTGCACTCTCCTCTGACTGTTTCAAGCTGAATGTCTTCATTCTCCAGGGCAATGTCAGCTTCAAGGCTGAGGATGTGTCCTCTAATCCACGTGCATTTCTGCTTAATGCTCTGCACAGAGCAAACAACTGTTCAAAGCAGTTATTCATGAATGAAAGCACGGACATAAACATTCTGCTATCGCCTGGGTACAGGATTCACAATTATGGCTTAGGGGAAGTCCAAACAGTCCATTTAGAACACGAACCATACCATTCTCCTTCTACTTTTCAAATGAAAGCTCTTTCCTCGCTCAATTAAGCCTGAAAATGGTTGAAGGTTAAATAAGTAACACTAAAGGGCATATATCCATCCTATCCTATGCCAGGTTTTCCAAGCACACTGGTGGAATGCCAGCAATTTGCTGGATCAACGTGGGAGGAAAGGAAATGCAAAATGAGTCTGCAGAAATTATAGGTGCTAAATATAAATGATAGAAAATAAAACCTACCTAAAATATGTTGCCATTGAGGCACAGTGGGGTTCGGAGTTTACAAACTTAGTAGGTCTCAGAAATCTATTCAAAAATCGCTTATTAAAATTCCAAGCACATGCCACCTATGAAATCCTCATGTCTAGCAAAGAAATTGCTTATTTTAGATCTTTCAGGTTCGATTCCGGTCAAGGCCGACGCTCTATCCACTAAGCCAAACCGGTTTTGGCTAGGATATACAATTCTTAAGATGGAAGTATAAGGCAAGTATAAAAATAACGATTCCAAACACATAAAACTCATTAGTCCTAAAATATAAGGCAGACTGAATGAAGGCTTAAAAAAAAAAAATGGGAGAAAAGTTTCTAGATCAACAATGTGTGAATTAGGGGAAAAGTGGCCTGGTTTCCGGGTGACATGAAGAGAAGGTCAGAGGGGAGCCTTCCAAAGCAAAACTGTCCAATTCTTCCAGGTGGTAAGTGGGCATTTGGGATCTCTTTTTATAGCAAATTATGTTATAGTTACGTTTTCTCCTTGTGGATGCTAGTGTTTACTTTTTTAAGCTGGATAACAATTTTAAAACAAGCTACTTCTAAAAACTCTCTGAATATTGTTTTAGGACCGAGACACAATTAACTTCAGGAAAGGCCTGTGCCTGGTAACATTTGAGTGGTTTGTTCCACAGAGTTCCAAAAACAAACGACATCCCAGAGGCCCCGGAGAACTAGGTTATGGGGCTGGACATGGCAGAGCATCTGGGAAAGACTGGTTCTGACTCCAGAATAAGTCAGGTCTTGGCTCTGCTCAGTGGGGCAGCCCTGGGCAGGTTACTTCATGGGTCTATACTTCCATCTCACCCTCTGTGACAAGGGAGGAGTTGGACCAGAGGTAGCTCTCAGATCTCAACCCCCCCCCCCCCCCCCAAAAAAAAAGGTCCATGGTTTAATTTGGGCTCTGGAGTAAAGAGCACATGCAATTGAGTTCCTTTACTAACCCATCACAGGTCCCAGAAAGAGGTCATGGATACTTGATTTTAAATATACTTCTTATGAGTGTTTCCAAACTGTTCATTATCTCCCTGACCATCACTCCCATGGTCTAGTTGTACACTTTCCCACCTAAATTCATGAGGGCACAAACCGCACTACATTTAACTTCGTAGCCCTTGAGTCTGCGTATAATAAAGAGCTCAAAATATAACAAATCAGTTATATTTTTAAACATAAGCAAGTCATCAATCTTTCTGAAGTAATTATACTGATTTAGAGCAAAAAAAATAATAAAATATCCAGTGGGACCTTGTTATGGATTGAACTGTGTCCCCTGAAAACTCATATGTTCATATTCTGTACCTCAGAATATGATGGTATTTGGAGACAGAGTCTTGAAAAGGGTAATTAAGTTAAAAGCAAGGTCATTAAGTGGCCTTGATCCAACATGGCTGGGGTCCTTATAAGAAAGGAGGAGATTAGGACACAGAAGAAGGACAGTATTAATACACA
This sequence comes from Pipistrellus kuhlii, assembly GCF_014108245.1. Lineage (NCBI taxonomy): Eukaryota > Metazoa > Chordata > Mammalia > Chiroptera > Vespertilionidae > Pipistrellus > Pipistrellus kuhlii. The sequence continues at coordinate 150,930,334 of NW_023425529.1, forward strand.
GGAAACCATCGACAAGCCAAGGAGAGAGGACTCAGAAGGAACCAAACCTACAAACATCTTGATCTTGGACGTTCAGCCTCCAGAATTGTGAGAAAACAAATTTCTACCATTTAAGCTGTGGTAGTTAGAATGGCAGCCCGAGCAAACTGAAATAGGCCTAAAGCCCATCCTGCTTATGACAACATATTTATTTACGGTATTTATTTTTTTCTACAACAACATTTTTAAGAGGAAGGTAGTATATTCAAATAACCTGCCTACGTGTGTGTACGTGCACGTGGGTGTAGGCACATGTATATATGCATGTATACCAGCAGCACATTGCCAAGCAGACAGTCTGCTAGAGTTTTCCCTTGGCGGGCTGTCCTGGCATGATTCGGATGGTGCGTTACTCGGTGGAAGGCAGGGCCCACCTCCATCTGGCACCTCCCTGTGTGCTAAAGCTAGAATGAAAAGGAAACCATCTGGTCAGGCACCCACGCTGCCTCTACTAGAGGAAACTACAGCTTTACGGTCTGAACCACCAACCTGGAGCCTGACAAAACCTATCGGCCTTTCCCAAGGCTTCCTCCAGGAGTCCAGATGGCCCAGATCCTGACCCTCCAGGCCTGAGACTCTGCCCTCCTCCCCACATTTATTTAGAGAGACTTGCCTGGCACCACAATGGTTCCCTGCACAAGCACCTTTGGCTCTCACCCAGACCTCTCCAGCTCACACTTCTGTATGCGACGATGTGGCAAGAACTCACAGTCACAATAGCAACTGCAAGGCTGTGCATTTCAGGAGCTCCACAGCATGCCACCTGCGTTTACTGCCTTGGAATTTTATAAAAATGCATCTGGGCTCAGACAGGCAGCAACCAGTCATACCTCGACAGGCAACAGTCCAGAGGCACACACACGGCACCACGGAGAGGTGGGCCGGGGGGGTGACTAAGTTATCTGAGTCCATTCATTGGCTACAGAGGACGTGAAGTAGCACCAGACCTGCTTCTAAATCCCTGAGAAATGTCTAAGATGTTCAAGACACTTAAGAAATACCAGGTAAATGCATTTTAAATGAATATTTAAACTACTATTCCCTTTTCAACAAACTGGGAGATATCTAAGCTAGTCAAAGGAAAGGACACATTTTTCTTAGGATTTAATAACACAGTGTGTGAGGAGTATGGGCATGAGCCAGAGTGGTCTCCAAACCTGGCTCCCTCCATTCACCAGCAGCATGACCTTGGGCAGGTAACTCAAGCACCATGGCCTCAGTTTCTGTAAAATGAGGGGTAAAACTTATACTCCCCCTGCCTACATTAGGATTGTTATAAAGCTAAAATGGTTTATCACTGGAAAAACAGTACGGTAAGCCATAAACACAATGAAAGATACTTTTTTCTAGGAACCATCACAGGATGGAGCGACATACCTTCACCTTGGAGTTCTCTATCAAGTGCTGAGCCATGGATTTTATCAAGACATCAAAGAAAAACCAGGAGTACTGAAAGAAAAAAAAAGGATTCCAGTGAGCAAAACAACCAGCTGGAAGAGACCTTTATTCTCTTAGGCCAGTGGTCAGCAAACTCACTAGTCAACAGAGCCAAATATCAACCGTACAATGATTGAAATTGCTTTTGAGAGCCTTTTTTTTTTTTAACTTAAACTTCTTCTAACGCCACTTCTTCAAAATAGACTCGCCGTGGTATTCTGTGGAAGAGCCACATGCAAGGGGCCAAAGAGCCGCATGTGGCTCACAAGCTGCAGTTTGCCAACCACGGTCTTAGGCTGGCAAAGTCACTGACATAAAACAAATATGACCAAAAACACATGGCTGAACCTCTTGGCAAGTTATTATTGGACCACAGTTTCTGGCAGGTGTTCTCTTGTTTTCACATGTCTGACAATAAGTGACTCCATCCCACCAGGGACAGGTACATAAGCTCAGCAACCCACAAAGAGGCTCTGTTCTATTAGATTTGCAACCATTCCCCTTGGCTGAGTCTCACCTGCTAACACTTGCCTGTAAAATCTCTAACTCATGGTCTTCCAATTATTAAAACATGATTTATTAATGCCAAAGAGGCCATGAAGCTTTGAGTATAATAATAATTTGCAGCTTTCATAGTAGCACCAGTACAAGGGGCAATGTAGGTATCAAAGAACTAACTCTGTCACTGCTTTTTAGGAGGTGGTGATCCTCACTAACAGCACACAGAAAGAGCGAATTGATCTAGCTGAGGAGTCTGAGGTTTCTTTCATCAGTTTCAATACTGCAGAGCCATGATGGCCTCCCAACATACCTTAAGCAGTTTATTGCTGGTGAGAAAATCAGCAGAAGGCTTGAGAATTGCCGTCATGGATTTGGCCAGTTCTTCATGCACTGTCTTATATTCGGCGGCAATATACGGCTCAGCCTTGTACGCGTACTTTGAAGAAAAGGGAAAGATGCTTTAATGCACTGGTTTTCCAAGCTGAGCTGAAAGCTGAGGAGGCTCCAGAGGATGAGGATCGGGGACTCAGGTACAATGGCATGGGTGGGAGAGGAAGGCGTGGAAATGGAATGTGGGAAGGGTTGTTGTCATGTGACAGAAAGGGGGAGCTCAGGATGTCTTTGGGGGACCCACCTAAATATGAGAATCACCTGACTCAGGCCAGTGGTCCTCCAGCCCGTAGCTCCACCTCCTAAGGACTTCAGGAAATGTGTCACATGACACTGCTAACTGATTCCTTCAACAACCAAAACTTCACTTTTTAGATGGACACATAGCTATAATTCATACTGTCAAAGATTAAATGGAATGTGTGCAACTGTTTAGAACAATCACTGCCACCATGTTTACTGAATACTGTCCATAAATGAAGAACTGTTGCTATTTATCCCAGCACGTAGATGGAGGCCTGGGAAATTTTAGATGGGAAAAGAGAAAAATGAAGACAAGAAGCCATACCAGAGGCCTCGCTAAGCGTGAGTTAATACTCTTCTTTATAAATGTCCACATCACGTGCAGCACCCACAAAAGAAGAAATGTAGTTGACAAAATGATAAGTAAATAAATGAAAGGCTGCCCTCTTTGGACTTCCCATCATCTAGGTGGGACTCCTGGCTATGTGATACAGAAAAGAAAGCAGAGGTATTAAGTTTCATCCCAAAATATACCCAAATCACTAGATTAAAAAAAAAAAATAAGTTCTTAGAAGGAAAATTGGAGAGCCACAGATTTAAGTGATTGGAACAGTTTATTTTACATACCTTAACATATGACCTCAAGTGGCTCTCCAATTCTTCCTCATGGCACTGGGCAACCACATGAATAATGACCCTACACACCACAGGAATGAATAAAGCAATGAATAGTAATGTGAAAATGGAAACATTTCATTATTATCACAGTAGAACAATGACGATGCTATTGGCACCACAGGAAACAAAGAATTAAATGAGATCTCTCCATCTGCCTTAAATATAATGTTTAACACACACTATGCATCCGGATATGTATGACTGTGCTCCAGATGTGGATAGACCGAAAGGGAGGGGAGTGTCCACCTCACCCCTCTCTCACCGTGTCACGTTGACGGCGACTTCCTCATGAGTTGCTCTGGTGAGGACACGGAACAGCTGGTTTAGGATGGTGGGTAAGAAGGCAATCATCACGTGGCCTTCCATGGCGTGCAGGCTCTACAGATATGAAATACCAAAGTCCGAGTTATCCTCTGACATTAAACCAACACTAAGCAATTTTCACTCAGTTCAGATAAGGTTGGGAGAAGTGCATCTAAAGCAAAAGGAAGGCAGTGAGTGGCAGGCAGGATAAGGGACAAAGATGTCCATGTCTGTGAATATGTTACACGGCAAGGGGAATGAAGGATGCTAACCAGCTGGCCTTAAGATAGGGGGATGCTCCTGATTTAATCAGGTGGGCCTGCTGTGACCACAGGGGTCCTTAGAAGTGGAAGAGGGAGGCAAAAGAGGCGAGTCGGGGGAGACGTGTCTAAGGAAGAATGGTCAGCGGTGCAACTTGTTGGCGTTGACATGGACGAAGTGACCACAAGCCAAGGAATGAAGGCAGCATTTGGAAACCGAAAAGGGTAAGAACCCAGGTTCACCCTAGATTCCAGAAAGGAAACTCGCTATTAATAACACCTTGATTTCAGCCCATTGAGGCTCCTACTGGACTTCTGACCTACAGAAGTGTAAGATAATACATGGTATTGTTTATAGGCCACCAATTTGTGGTAATTTCTTACAGAAATAATAGGAAACTAATGCCAAGGTTCTTCTTCAAGTCACATGGCTGTCTCTGAGGCAGCCAAAGGGGATTCTGTGATTTCAGGATCCCTAGTCCAATTTGCTTAAATCAAATAAACTTCTACTGCATTTCTCACCTTTCTTACAACTTGTTCCCATGTCTAGAATGCCCTTTTAGCTACTTTACTTTTAAAAAATATTCCCCTAAGGAGACATATGGACTACTATTTGTAATACATTAAACCAGTGGTTCTCAATCTTTCTAATGCCATAACCCTTTAATATAGTTCCTCATATTGTGGTGAACCCCAACCATGAGGAACTGTATTAAAGGGTTCTGGCATGAGAACCACTGCTTTAAACAATAAAATAATAAAATAATAAAATAAAATAATAAAATAATAAAATAAATTAAATTTTTAAATAAAAACAAAAAATGTTCCCCTAGAGCAGTGTTTCCCAAACTTTTGACATATGTGTACCCCTTCTATAATTTTCGTAACGCTGAGTACACCTCGTACTCATGAGGACGTAGAATTAGGCGCAGCTAAGCACGGTGCAGTGCATATCCCCACCAAACTCCGGTGCAACGCATACCCCCACCAAACTCTTTCTGTACCCCTGGGGGTACGCGTACTACACTTTGGGAAACACTGCCCTAAAGTCTTGTTCTGGATGGCACTCCTTTAGACAAATCCCGCTTGCTCCCATGTGCAAAAACTGCAGAAGTCTCCGTGACCCTGCGCAAAGCTGGGGTTGCTGGTATGTATTATCTGTTTTGAATCACCTGCTATGCAGTCTCGAAGCTTATGTCATCTCTGACAGTGAACCAGAAGTTACTTAAAGGTGAGACTATAGTAACTGCTTCTGTGTATCTGATTCTGCCCTGTGAGACCAGAGAGCACTCAACATGGGTGGCCTCTGTAAGCGAGGGGTTTCCTATGCAGGGAACAGTATGTTTTAGGTCTGGCCTGAGAAAAATATGTGTGGGACTAGGATGAAGGTGAGGGGAGCACAACTTCGAGTGCCCTTCTTGACACTATCTCAAACCATACAAAAGCTGTTGGTGTGAGGGTATCTAGCTAAGAACACCACCAAAGAGAAAACCCAATAAACTCCCAACTCATTATAAAAGGGTCACTAAGAAAGCCGTCTGATACCTTAAGGTACTTCACAAGTTCATTCCCTAGAGCTTGGGCTCCAGATTCAGTTTTCTGACAGTACTGGAAAAAATTATGCAAATGCTGATCCTGGGAAGGAAAAAAAGAAAGTTTATTAGCATATCTGCTGTAGAAATAGAAGTACTTGCTTCTTACAGCATGCATTTTTCATTTAGACTATAAAAACTGAGCATATAAAATGAAATATCAAAGAGGTAAAAATGAAAACAAATTTTAAAAAATGTTTCCAAAGATCCTCCAACAAAAGAGGAAAACAGTTTTAAAAAGATTACTTTTGTATTTATCATTTACTTCAGTACATATGAGCACCTTATCTCTATTTACTTTCTTCAAAGAGGACTTACAGAGTAAAAATAAATCCATAGGACATGTCAATTAAACTTTTGTTTTGCCAAAAAAATTATACCAACTCATTCACAGAGCAATCCCTGCTAATTTTAACGGACTAGCGCGTACCTGAGTATACACCGTAGAAACCAGATGGGTTGAAACTTTCAGCAGGGGCTTGCTTCCATCCACCCATTTAATTTCTGGACCACAATGCTGAAAAATATGGGGGGGAAAAAATCCCAACAGATGAGTGATCTTGGCTTCAATCACCATCCTGAATGAGGGCCCTGATGAGGTGCGGAAGCCCCAACAGCTCTGGTGACTGGATAGTCATGCCTATGCCTGGCTCACAGCAGGATGAAACCAACACTAACTCCCACTCACTTTCTTTCCTCGAGGACAATGCTCTTCTTCCTGGATTTTATAAATTATCTTTCCTGTTGAGTTGCAGCTGTCAGGATTAGTGTCCATTTGAGAGGGAAAACATCCTATTTCGCCAATGACTTAACCAAACTTGAGCTCAGGACTCTGAAGGTGATGGTACAAGGTACCAGATAAAGTGGATAGGACAGTAAGTACTCCTGGCACAGCCAAAGGGTCAATATTTGTTTGTGCCCTTTTTTTAAATTTCAGAAACCTTCATTTTTCTCATGTTCAGATTAGGAACCATAACTGAATGTTATATGATTTAATCTTATTTTGGAATATTTTAACTATCTGTTCATAATAGGAGCCCACATTTGGCTCTATTTAAAATGCAGAGAAACATTAAAAGCCATTCAGAATGAAAGGAAACAAAAACCTTTTCTGAGCATCTTATAAAACTGAAGTCTACATGATCTAAAATGGCTTAAAAAATGCAAAACCCACAAACCAACAGGAGGAATCTGAGACAATTCAGGCACTAATGAATCAGAACGAGCTCCATGTGGATGAGATGTTTGCTTACTGGACTTATTACATTATGTTGGAAGATAATTTCTAATCATTTGCATGACCCTAAGAATGCATCTTTATTTGATCATGGCTAGTTCGTAGAGCTTTTCTTCCTTATCCAGTATCTCCAAGTCTTTAGCTGATCTTTCATGTTTTCTGAAGGAATGGGATAAATCAATCTTAAATTCCGATACCCTGCCCATCCCAAGCTCCTGGTAGCCAAGGTAGCCAGGTGGGAGATTGGCTGAGACAGGAACGTGCTGCTCATTGGTCACCACCCTTCCATCTTTCAGAAGAGGAAGCCAGGCATATCCAACTGTTGAAACAAAGAACAAACAGATTCACTGTAAGTGTACGAAAACTGATGAAAGAAAGCCAATCTTACTAAATTGCCCGATCTTCAAGAACTGTTAATACCATTCAGGGTTAAGAAATTGAAGAGACCCTGAATACAATCTCTGTAGTCCATTGATTGCTTTGGGATTAGAACTTTAAAATTACCTTTTATAGAAACTTATATATACAAACCAGGCATGCTACTTTCACAAGCATCATCTAAAAACTCCTTTGCGAAAGAATGCAAATGCATAGAAAAATAAAATCTAAGAAATGAATTTGTAAGTTATATAAAAAAAAAAATCAAAGGGATAATGAAAGTTCAAACCTTGTGTTTCAACAACATCCTTCTTCTTTGTGCTTCCTTTGCTTGAATTATCACAGCTGACGTGGAAAAATGTGAACAACAAGTGGTGCTTTTCGTGTAGCTGGGTGGGCAACTCTATTTTAATCTGCAAGGAAAGCAAAGCAACGACTTCTCTAATATTCCAGAACAACAAAATGTTTTGGTGATAGCAGCCACACAACGTGTCACCCAACGCCTAATGGTCCATTTGGTCTCCAAACTAATAGTAATGTTTGTAGTCAAAGAAATCTGAGACTGTAAATTGTGCTAAGGAAGAAATGGGTCCTCAATGCAATGTTATACTGTTATGGGCTGAATGTTTGTGTTCTCCTCTACCCGCCCCCCCAACCCTTCCCCCAAAAGTCCTTCCCAAATTCACATGTTGAAATTCTAACCCCAAAGGTGATGGTATTAACAGGGGCCTTTGGAGGTGACTAGGTCATGAGTGTGACCTATGTGGGATGAATGCTCTCATACAAAAGAGATCCCACAGAGCGCCTGGGCCCTTTCCACCGTACGAGGATACCCCTGAGAATCTGCGACACTGACCATGCCAGCACTCTGCCCTTGGACTTCCAGCCTCCAGGACTGTAAGCTATAAATATTTGCTATTTATAAGCCATTTAGCCTGTGGTATTTCATTAAACAGCACAAACAGACTAAGACATGACTGACCAAAACTAGAAGAGTTAATATTTAAATTCTGGAAGGAATTGGAAAACACATGAGAGAAACCACTACATTAACTTAACATAGCCAGGCATGGTGACAAACCAGGGTAGAACATTTACCAGTAGAATTTATTAGTAGTTTTTAACCACCTACATATAATTTTACATTAGGAAACCCAACAACAAGGAAGTTCCAACAGATGTAGCTATACTTAAGTATGGATCTGATAGAAACTATGTCAGAATTAATAATTGTGGTAGTGACAGAGGAGGGATTTTTAACTTTTTCTTTGCTACAATATCTGCATTTTCCAAGTTTTAATTTTTTACAATAAATACATTGCTTCTCTAATTAGAAAAATTTATGTAACATAAATAATTCAACATTTAGTTCTATCACTGTCCTTTCAGTATAGTATGCAGCTTCCCTTGAGTTTTTGCTTTACTAAGCAAAGAACTTGGAGTTTTCCTTAAAATGGGTTAAACTGAGTTTTCCCTTGAAAATCTTACCTCATCATAAAATTCTGGGTTTTGATGATGGTGTAAAACTGCAGCAAAGGCGCTTCTTGTGAACACGGGCCCGCCGGGTCTGCCATAAATGCACTGAAATAAGAGTTAGCGAGGGAAACACCAGCATTCAATTGTTAGAGAAAGAAATCAAACTCAGATGTGTTGTAAAGAGCACTCCCACAGCATAAGCTTAACCAGCTCTGATGGATTTACTTCTGCCTGTGAAACTCCAGATGGACAAGCCCCCTTATCCTGGGCCCAATTCACCCTCCAGCTCCCTTCCCAGCCCTGCCCTGAGCCTCCCACCCTCTGAGCTGTGGCTCTGAATCACACCTTGCTCACTGCTCCCTTTCCCACTGCCCTGCCTCTGCTTACGCAACCTTCTGTCCCAGGGATCTTCCCTTCTAAGTGCCCCAAGCAAACTCTCATGCAACCTTCCGAAAATGGTGAACTCCTTCCTCTGTGTCCCTTCAGCATTTTTCCGTTCTAATTATTCAGTTTTGTAAAATAAACCCTTTCAGTACCTTCTGTATGCAAGGAGCTTTTTTTCATAACTGTCTTTTCCCACCAAACTACGAAATTTCTTAAGGGCAAAAACTATACTACATTGTTCTCTGCAACTCTGAATCCTCCACTTCTTGCAAAGTCATTTTCATACAGTTTCAGTAAAGAATTTGGGCTCTGGAGCCAGACTGCCTGTGTTTGAATACCAGTTCCCCTAATGTATGACACTAAGCCATTTATTTAAAGTCTGTGCATTAATCTCCTCATCTTAAAAATGCAGATATTCATAGTACCTAACTCAAAAGACTGTTATGAGAATTAAAGGAGTTTAGTAACTATAAAGGCTCTAAGAGCAGAGCTTAGAATATAATGAGTACTCAATAAGCATCAATAATATACTACTGTTATTATTATTATTATAACAAACACTTAATAAATGCCAATCTATTATTATTACTATTTATATTATCAATGTTACTAATATAATTCTTAACATCCATACAATCCCTGGCTCATAGCAGGTGCCCAATGTGTTTACTGTATTAAACATACATCAGAACCTTTCATCCCTAAAATATATAACAAAACAGAAATAATAAATTAGGAATAATAACTCAATTATTCCATATTCTGTAAGGTTCAGCATGTGTGGTTATATGATGTGATGTCATGTTATTTTTGTGTTTGTGTCAATTAAAACGTGCCAGATTCCTTTAGTTGTGCTATATCATGTAACTGCATTATGAAAATGGGAAAATGGGAACATATATAAAAAAACAAACCTTCAAAGGCTGAGAGTCTTCCTCATCTGAATCTTTGAATTCAATGCAAATAGCAATATTTCTGGCCTGCAGCATATTTAAAGGAAAAAGGAAAGAAGGGGACAAAAAGCCAGGATATATGAATATTTATAAAAGAACAGGAGTAGCCAAAACCCAAGAGAATTTGACACCAAAAATGAAACCTCCTTCTTTACACTCACCTTGGCAAAAGACTTCTGACTGTCATATTTCAAGTATTTGGGATAAACATAAAGGTGGTTATTATAGGTGGTATACGGTTGAGTGTATTTTGGTAGGCAGGGCACAAATTCCTCTACTTCAAACATGATTGGAGTTTTAGTACAGGTTTCAAATTGTTTTGTGGGAATGTAGGATGAATTGACATAATCTGAAAAAAATAAAAACAAACAAATTGAAGTAAAAAAAAAACAAAAACCACCAACATTTTGTCTGTTTATTACACAGAACTTACACTTACTGGGAAAGTCTGAGGAAACATTATCGATTGTAATGTCTAGATTGCCCAATATCACTGGGAGCTTAGCCATCTTCTCGGGTCTACAGACAAGAGAAAAATCAAACATTTATAAGTTAGATGAGCTCTATAAAACCTAAATTATAGAGAGCACTTCCTAGAGAAATATAATGCAAGCCACAAACGTAGTTTTAAACTTTCTAGTAAGCACATTTAAAAAAGAAACAGGTAAAATTAGTTTTAAGAATATATTTATTTAACCCATTATGTCCAAATTATTATATTTAAATATAAAATCACTATAGAAAGTGCATTCATATTATTCAAAATCAGATGTGTATTTCCATTACAGCACATTTCAGTTTGGAGTTGCTATATTTCAAGTGCTAAACAGCCACATTTGGTAGTGGCTACTGAATTGGACAGCAAAAGTCAAGTTAAGAACATGAGCAAAATGTTAAAGTTTTCCTGAACCATTCCAAACTCACCATACATTCTTCACTCAGTTAGAATCCTGAAAATTCAGAACCAGAAGTCATCTTAATCACTAGTGTCTAGCAAAATGCTGCGTACCAAGCAGGTACTCAATGAAATATATGGTGTCTGTACTTGGTTTGACTCAATCCATTATAAGAGTCTCCTCTACAATGTGCCTGACAAGCACTGCCACTGCTCCACCCTTCCTAGTGACAGGATACTTTCAGCACTCAGACTGCTCTTCCGCATAGCATGGGAAAGTCACCTCTCTGAAACTTCCTCTCATCAAGGGGCTTAGTTATGCTTTCCTGTGGAACACCTTTCAACCATCTAGAAACAGCTTTCGGAAGTCTTCCATTCTCAGCTTTTCTGCACTTTCCTCCAATGCCAATTCTCTCCTAGAAGAAGGTCCCATTTATATTGTTGCACCCAGACTTGCATAATGGCCTGAGCAGTGAGGGTAGCTATCTGTTTTTACTTATTTTTTATTGATTGATTTTGAGAGAGGGAGGGAGAGAGAGAGAGAGAGAGGAAAGCAGAGAAAGAGAAGGAGATGAGTCATTGTTCCACCCATCCATGTACTCATTGGTTTATTCTTGTATGTTCCCTGACAGGGAATTAAACCTGCAAACTTGGCATATTGGGATGACGCTCTAACCAACTGTACAACCCAGCCAGGTTTTGAACAATACACCCATCTATTGATGCTATTACTTTTAGGTACCCACACCTAGTGATTCAAATGAAATTTACAACCACCTAAAAATCCCTAAATCTTTGTTCATATGCTTTACTATCATGCCACATCTCTTCATTCTGATTTATACAATTAAGTTTTTGGGACTCAGAAAAGGATTTTATTTTTATCTTGATGAAATTTCATTTCTTTATATACTTGAGGCATTTCTAGTTTATCAAAACCCTCCTAAATCCAGGTATTAACAGCTAATGTATTGGATATTCCTAATGGCTTCATGTTGCGAAGACATTTCACCAGCATATTATAGTCTCTTATAAAAGTCATTGATGAAGATACTGCACAGAATATTGCCATGAACAGGTTCCTCTCAACCCTCTCGATGCTCATCGCCAGACTGACACTAGCCTATTCCTGGCATCTGGTTACTCCAGCAGTTGCACATCTGTCCACTCAGGTGTACTACACTTCTCTGACTTGCTCATAGGACATCTTGGAATATGCACTTGTCAAAGGCTTTGCATCCCTGTTGGACCAGCTTAGCAGCCCAATTAAAGAGAGAAGCAGAAATGTGATTAGAATGACTAGTTTGACATAACATGACTTGTTCCTAGAAAACAGAACAGTTTGGTGGTTCTTCATAAGCCACCTGTTTAATAATTTCTTTTGGATACTGCCAAGAAACATCAAAGTTCACTGGTCGACAGACGCAGCATTTGGTTTTGTCCTCATTTTTTAAAAGTTCCTAACTCCTGTTTTTAAGATTCCTCAGACATAACTGTAATCTATTAAGCAGCCTCACGTGTAACTTGTCGTGTTATTGTTCACCAGAAAACAGAGTTCCTGAACAGTTCTACATTCTTGCTTCCTTTGATTACAGACTATGTTGAGCATATTCATCTGTGCCCATCAGCAGCTCCAACATGCAGAATCACATTCTCTCATGGTTCCTCCTCATTTCCACCTGTCTTTTGTATACAACTGAGTTAAAACGAACAACTCCTGGAAATCCTCAGATATAACTGTCAGGAAGGTGACTCAATAATTTTTCACACATCCTGCCTTCCGTCAAAAAATTTATGGCCAAAAGATGCCCAGCAAAGGAAATCAGTTTTTGTAAGTTCAGAAATGAACTTCTCAGATTCTCAGCCAGACTGACTTCCACCATTGCCCAGCCTCTCTCTATCACATTGTTATGGGCTGAGTTGTATTCCCAAAAAAGATATGTTTAAATCCTAACCCTAGTATCTGTGAATGTGGCCTGATTTGGAAATGGAGTATTTGCAGATGTAATCAAGTGAAGACGGGGTCACTAGGGTGTGCCAATATCACGTATTGCTGTAAGAGGAAGGACATTAATACAGACACACAGGAAGATAGCCCTGTGAAGACAGAGGCAGAGCTTGGAGTTATGCTGCCACAAGCCAAGGAATGCCTGGGGCTACAAGAGGCTGGAAGAAATGAGGAAGGATCCATCCCTGGAGAACTCAGAGGGAGTGGGCCCTGCCAACACCTTCATTTTGGACTCTGGCATGCAGACTTAGGAGAACAAACTTCCAGTTTTAAGTCACCCAGTTTGTGGTACTTTGTTATCACAGTTATAGGAAACTAACACACTCATTAATAGATATAAAGCATTTAGAACTATAAACAATAAGTACTATGTAAGTTATTTCCCCCTCCCCAAGTCCTCCCCCCCCCCCCCCCCCCACACCCACACACACAAATCACCCATTCAATTAATAGTACCAGGAGCACTCCACTGTGTAAGTCAGAAACCTGCATTCATTTATCTGAGACTACCAACCATTTTTTTCTCCTTCCACCCTACTGCCCAATCAGGAAACTAAGACCCAGTAATTGGGCCTCTCTGACATAACTTGAATTAGTTTCATTCTTCCTGTTTCCACTTGTAGAGGCTTTGCTGAAACCCCTCCCACTTCTTGCAAAGGTTCCTCAACTGCCTCCTTCTTCCTCAGGTTCATCTCTACCCTCAACCCACCTGTAACAGAACCACCAATGACATCCTTTACAGAATTCAAATCAACTAGGTTACTCTACAAATTTTAAACACTCTCTTCCTTCCCAAGCACTGGAGATAAAGTTCCACGCTCACCCAACATGCCCTGGGGTGTTTGAGTGGAGAGATTTAAAAGACAGCTCCTGCTTCCTCCCTCCCCACCAAACAACTTCTAGTTCTTAGAAGTGGAAATAAGCAAGGCCTGGAGACTCACTTCCGAAAGTCCGCCAGCAACTTGAGCATGTCGTCATTGGAGAGCTTATTGCTGTCTTGCTTGTAGAGAGCAGAGAATCTGGCATTCTTGTCAAGGTTTCCAGATGTATCCCTAAACAACGTCCTGAAATAGCAAAACAACACTTCCAAACTGAGTTTCCAAAAGACCAAAATAAACCCACGACTTAACTCTGGTTTCTATGTGAAGACTAATTATTATTCCATTGGCTGTAGCCAAGAGAAATCTCATTACCTAAAAACAAGGAAGATATTTATAAGGATGAACAAAACTAACTCAATTTACATAGAAAACATTTCCAGCAAATGGCCTATGCTTCGGAAACAACATACACAGTCGAGTTCTTAAGAAGCAGAGATCGAAAAATAAAGAGGACTGGCAGATGGCACATGCAGTCACCCATGCCCAGCTGGAGAAACGCGGCTGGAACCCAGAATACCATCTCTGCATCACACATTCCTGCTCATCCTGCCAATTCCACACAGCTACCCTCCAACCAGCATCTTTCTTTTTTGTGACTCTAATAAATGATTATTCAGATACAGGGCTTACTTACTTTTTAACTTTACACATTTAAATCCTATTCCTCTCTGGTCAATAAAGAGAATAGATTGATCAATCTATAACTCATCTATCTATCTATCTATCTATCTATCTATCTATCTATCTATCTCCATCTATATGAAAGGTATAAAAGATGTTCCCCTTACCTTGCTGCCCAAGCAAATGGCATCCTATACTGTCCGAGTCTTTGGCATGCCTGTTTGGCATTCTTCAGCACCTTCTGAGCAACCTTGAAGACATCAGAATAAAGCCATGAGATGCCAAATCCCAGTGACAGAAGAATTATCATCTAAAGAGCTTGTGCAGAACCCCATAATTTGGGGATAAATATTCATTATTAAAACCCTATAGGTGTTGACTTATTAGGGCAAGTTTTTAATTTTATATTTTTGCTTTCTGAGTATAAATTCTGCTATTTTCACTTCCTAATAACTATTTTTGGCTTTTTGTGGATTAACTGATTAACCCTATAGTACACAGTGAAGCAGATCTGCTTTTAGCTTATGATGTACACATGGCAGGTCTATCAATCAACTATACCCCATGGCTAAAGCAGATGACACTTTATTTTCCCAAATGTGCTTGTTCTGGGCTATTGCATTGTTACCAATGCAAAGTCTGATTCATTCAGAGTGATGTGTTGAAGGGCTTTTTACGTTAGTTAAGTACATCCAAGACAAACCAAGTTTAGAAAAAATAATCTAGTTCCTGTGAACCAGCGTTTGCTCTGCAGACTGCAGCATCAGCATCAGAGGGAAGCTGTGAGGAATGCAGAGCCCCAAGCCCTGCCCCAGCCCTCCTGAATCAGAACTTGCATCTGACCAGACCTCTGGTGACCTGTGTGCAGTGGAACTGGGTTTGAGAAGCACTCATCTAGAAGGCCCAGGAGGAGAATAATAGAGCTATCTGTCTCTAAGTCAAAATGAAAATAGCTGTTTGAATCTATAGGCTATTACACCTCTCTAGGTTCCACTTTCCACACCTTCAAAATGAAGGGTTTAGTTTGTACTTTTCATTACAAAACACTATGATTCTATCATAATCATGCTGTGGAGATTGCTGCCTTCATGAGTGAACTGGAAAACACATCTTGATTCAAACAGATGTCAGAAGCTCAACGAGGCCCTCCCTTTCTTCTTCAATGGGGTGTATTCATGTGGGGACTCAGGGGGACACAGTCACAGGGTAAAATGGCCTACTTTCCAGGGTGGCAATTTGGGGAGAAACTATTATTTTTCGGATTAACAATAATGACTATATTGTGGAGTAAAATGAAACATCTGCATAAAACGTAAAGCTAAAACACAAGGCTTCAAGTAAATTTCACTTTTCCCTGCAGTGAATGAGGACTGAGTGCTCAGACTTCTCAAAGGTGCAAATGGATCATAATGTAGTGAAAGTCAGAGTGAGAAATTCATATTTCCCTTTGGGTTTGTTTGTTTATCTTCCTTCTTTCCTTCCTTTCTTTCTTTCCTCCCATCCCTCCCTCCTTCCTTCTTTCCTTTCTTTAAAACCCGTTCATGATGGGCCTATAGAGACTTCTCATAAAAATGTTCTTCAAAACAAAAATTTACCCCAAAAGATGTTCTACACCATATTGGAAAACATGAAGAGACAATTTTTATATACAGAGAAAAATCATCCCTCTGTCATCTCTCTGCCAAACCTTCTATTCAGATGTAAGATGGTTGGATGTTAATCTTTGCTTTAATTTACTACCTCAGAAGTGTGACTAAATGGAACCATGTGCACGTGGCGAAGCTTTACATTGGAAGTGCTGAAGAAACAGCAGATGTCAGCAGATGCTCAATGCACACCGGGGAGAGTGTGGAGTGTAACATCCAGCCCATCATGCTGTGATTTTTGCACCAACATGAGCAGCCACATTTCAAACCATGCATGTGGCAGACAAAAGTAGCAAGGTTGGTGCATTTTGGCCTTGGAAATGTGTTGTAGGCACAGTCAGGGGAATAGATCTTATCTTGGGCCTTCACTGATTATTAATCAAAGTATCATAGAGCTCAAAGAGCTCTCATCCTCATTTTTGCAGATTTGATTTAAAAAATAAAACAGCTTCTCTCTAGAGACCAATCTTTACTCAGCCTTTATCAGCCAGAAACACATGCTGTCTGAAACAATGCACCTAGAAAATAGGCTTTTACTTAACTGGGGCTGTAATAAGTGATAACAAGGTCCTACATGGGCCAGTGGTTCGTGGAATCCATATTAGCACTGTCTTTGACATGATCTGTTTGATCCTAGCACTATCCCTGAGAGGAAGGTATGGGCAGGGAGCAACATATCCTTCAACTACATACAGATTAAATATCTGGGGCTCAGAGAGGTGACATGACTTGTCCAAAGTGTCCAGACTAGTTAGGTGCTCAGCACTTACGTGTCTGACTCCTAGAACCTGTTCTTAGAGGGCCATCCTGCATTCTGGTGGACACACTTGTGAGGTATGGATGACCACAGAGAGGGGGAGAGGAAACTAAATCAGCTCAGCAAACCTGTTGGATCCTCTGGGTGTCCCCTCCTCCTGCTGACCAGTTATTGGTTAGTATATCAGGGCAATCTTCAAATGGCAATGTATAAAACATTTTGAAAATAAAAATATCGTAAACTGGCAGGACAGCACTTGACAGCTTACTCTAACCAGTAGCTCAGAGTGCAAGCACGTGACAATCAAGTGTCCTTTGGCCACTCTAGCTGTGTGACACTAAGGGGTAACTAAGCCTTTGGAAAGCTCAGTTTTCTGAATATGAAAGGAGGTCTCGGACTAGATGACTTCTAATAATAAGTCTATGGTATGTTCACATCTACATATTCCCAGGAAATAAACAGTACTTTGCACATACACCAAACATGTATGTATCTTCTTGTTTCCCTTCCTTCTTTGACCTAAGGTTGCACTACCTCTGCCACCACAACCCTGCCCCACCTGACAAAACACAAGTAGACCTGAACCACCATCCTACTGGCCACACCACCTGAGCCAGACTGTCTCCCAGTCTCACCTCATTTTTAAGTATATATGGACCCAAATATAATTCCATAAGTTAAACTATATATATATATATATATATATATATATATATATATATATATATATATGCAACCATTAAGACTGAATGACCAGAACGACTGGCTGGTAGCTATGATGTGCACTAACCCAGACCTAGCTGCTAGGGCCCTGACAGCCCCAAATCTGGTTTACCCGAACCCTGGACCCAGTAGGAGGGAGGAGGGAGCCCAATTCCTCGTAGAATTGGCTGTTGGTTAGCTTCCCCCAGCAGCCTGCTCTTCCCTCCCAACCCCATGCATCAGCCTTGACCATGGGCCAGGCCAAGGGACCCCACCCATGCACGAATTCATGCACCAGGCCTCTAGTTTGAATATAATATATGAACTTTATAATGACAGAAAACTTACTACTAAACTGATCATTCCTCTGCAAATTATTTGATGATGTTAGGAGAGACGAGCCAAATGAAGCATTTTATTTACACATAGGACTACTTTTCATTGATAATTGAATACCTAAAATTAAATATAAGAGTAAACCTATGTACAGAAGTCTACATCTTTTGAAATATAAATATGATTTAACTTTGACTTCTTTAAGCCATCTCTACTTCAGTGGAAAGCCTTTTTTTTCCTAATCGCCATTTAACTTCACAAGGCATACAAGCCACCCCTCCCTACCTTAGAAGAGTCGGAACTTTTCATGTATGGCTCTGCGACGTGCGTGATGCTCCCCTGGAGGACCTTTTCGATTCTAGCCACAAGGAATATATCTGGATGAGGACACGTGACTGAGAATATTCCCTAGGGGACAAAACATTTTTTTCAGTGAGAATTCACAGCCACATTAAACAAATCCCTTGAATATTAAAGGTTCTAAAGCAGCAAAGAAGGGTGAAACCGTTTAGCTACTAAGAAGCACCCAATGCCAAACTGGTTAACTGATCGATGGTTCATCATCTGCTCAAATAGGCTTTTGGTGCGGGAGGCAAGTAGCAGAAACTTTAGAAAAAAGAAATGGGAAATCTTTCTCTCAGGCTTTCTTTTTATTATCGAATCCGATAAGCTATTAATATAATCAACAACCTTTCCCCAATTAGCATTACGAAGACTAGGTGTTTACATAGCACGTGCAAGCTATGGGTTGGCATCCTGACTGCTCGGCCCAGGTCCCCACCTGCTTTGGATACTGCAGGGCAGCTTCGTGGAGAATGTCCGGGAGGGTGGGCGAGCTCTGCCCGCTGCCATTCATCAGAGCTGCGGACGGGGCGGCCAGCATCTGCCTCACTGAGAAATGGTTCAGGTCCACGTGGAAATCGGCAGAAATCTTGCGGTTGTCCCTTATGTCAAACAGGGATAGAGTGACAAAGAAAGGCTCCACCTGAACAAAAACAACAAAACAAGCCAGACGATCACTGAGGCTCAAAGAAGAAATTACTGGACTTTTTATGATTGTGGCTATAAATTTCCGCTAAAGAGAAACAGCCCCGATCCCCATCCTTTGTGACAAACACCCTGTCCCCACAGGCTAAATAAGCCCCCATATCCTGACCTAAACATTGTACCTCCTTGATACCAAGAACTAGAATTTCACGTCTGCACTGCAATGGAAACAACTGAAACCTCTGTTTCTTTAGGAAATATTTTTTAAAAATTACATTTGTAGTGGGTCCTTCTTCATTTTCGGCAACACAGCATTGCAAATTGAAAGATAGATCATTGCACTTGACAAGAATTCTTTTTCCAAACTTCTCTTCAAATGGCTTCACTTCTGGCTCAGCTGATGGTAAATCAAGCTTCTTTAAAAAAAAAAAAAAAAAAAAAGCAAACATATAAATACATTGTGCTCACGTTAAAAAAATCCCATAATAATTGTACCCTAAAGAAACTGCCATATGGAAAAGCCATATGCACCCTTACTCACAATAGTGTTACTATTTTGTAAGTTTATACACTTTATAAAAATGGTAAAAAATGATGGTATATCTACTTGATGGATTATTATGCAGAGTTTAAAAATTATGGTTATGAGCAACTCAGGGTCCTTCAACAGATGAATGGATAAACAAAATGTCATATATACATATATACATACAATGAAAGAGCATTCAACCATAAAAAGAATAAAATTATGACACAATCTACAACATTGGTGGATCATGAAAACATTAGGCTACGTGGAATAAGTCAGACACAGAAGGATAAATATTGTATGATTTCACATAAATGAAGTTCCTGAAATAGGCAAATTCACAAAGACAGAAGGTAAAATTGAGGTTACTAAGGGTGAGGGGAAGGAGGCACGGGGAAGTTATTGTTTAACTCAGCGGTCGGCAAACTGCGGCTTCCGAGCCACATGTGGCTCGCAAGCCGCAGTTTGCCGCTCTGTTGACTAATGAGTTTGCTGATCACTGGGATAGGGGCTTAATCACAAGGAACAACAACAGCCTGTAATTATTGGAATCGAGAGTCTAGGTCAGTAGTCGGCAAACTCAATAGTCAACAGAGCTGCAGTTTGCACACCACTGGTTTAACTGATAGAGTTTCTGTTTGGGATGATGAAAAAGTTCTGGAAAAGGATAGTGGTGACAGTTGCATAGCATTGTAAATGCTCTTAACCCTAAGTTGCACATTTAAAAAGGGTTAAAATGGTAAATTTCATGTTATGTATACTTTGTCACAACAAGTAAAATATTGTCAAAATATATATGATTATGAAGCCTGTGAAGAAACACAGAAAAACATTTATTATTAAAGGCAAGTGGGGAAAGTTCTATAAAGAAGACTATCAATGAAGAGGGGGGAAATATAGAAGGAAACACTGCAGAACCATTGTCCCCTCAGAGCCACCCTATTGTGGGCCACTCTGCGGTCCTCGCCACTCCCGGCCTTGGATTTTGCTGGGACACAGATGTAGACCACATGCAATACAAGGCTTGTACTTAGGGTAGAGCTTGAGCAAGTCAGGAAATATCACTGTCTACTGGGCATCTGTAGTGATGCTTGCTCTTTTCCGACTATTATTTTTATGGGGTAAATTATATGACCTCTGTGGACCTCAGAATGTCTTTGGATAACTCTCAATTTTCAACAATCAATTGAATATCAGATATTCACAATGGGTGGACTACACAATAAGATTACAGCCTGTTTTTATTTTTTCCTTTTCCCCTTGAATTTTATATATTGTTGTTATATTGCTTGTCAATCCAAAATGAACAAATAAACAAAGAACCTGTCAAAGGCTTTATTTCCCAAACTTAGTTTTAAATTTTAAACAGTGAATTAGTTCCTACCTGGGCATCCGGGTCCAAGTAAAAAAGTTTAACTCGGCTTTCGCTTTTCAGTTTGATTTCTGCTTCTCGGGTACTCTGATAACAAGATAAACAAAAAAATATAAATTACATTTAAAAATAGCCCTTTTCTAACAGTATGTTTGAAAGCTACCCCCTCCTGAAGCACCACGCGGTCAGACGACTCTGCCCTCAGCTTGGAGAGTCTGCCTGTCAAGGAACAAGGATAGAGCACACTGTGAGTGTGTGTGTGGTGGTGGGGATGGAGGATGGGGAGTGAGGGGGGTGTTAATACCTGATCCTGGACCTTATGAAGCTGACAATCAAATGGAGAGCCAAAAACAACACAAAGAAAGCAAAAGAGAATAATTAAGCATTCCTATCAAGAAAACCTTCATAATGTAGTTGAACAGGGGCTGGGCTTTGAATGTGGGGTGGAATTTAGATAGCAGAAAGGAGAACAACAACATTTCAGGCTGAATGAAGAGGATGCACAAGGCGGATAGATGGATACTGTCTGTGGAAATGAGCCCGGATGGCAGAGAAATTTAGGGCCCACTTACAACTGAGGGTACACGCAACGGAAGAGAAAGGGATGTGTTTTGAATGGCAGGATAGAGAACACCATGGCAGATACTGAAGGACAGCCACAGGTGTTTGTGTCAGGGAGGGGGCATTGTTGATTCATTACATAAATATTTATTGAGCACCTATTATGTTACCAGGTATTAGGGACACAAATATTATATGAAGGAAACAGTCCCTGCCACTAATAAACACTAGCTGGAAAGACAGGCTTTACATAGGCAATAAAAATGGCCAAAGAGCATAAGGGACAGTGAAAGCTAGGAGGAGGCAGTCGGGAAAAAGCTCCTCGAGGAAGACCATCCTGAAGGACCAGGACACTTGGGTAGGAAAAGACAGAAGAGCATTCTAGGAGGAGATACTGCAGGTGCAAAGGTGCAAGCCGTACCTGAGCAATTACCAAACCATTCGTTGTGATTGAATGCTTGGGCATAATGGAAAAAGTAAAGAAAACTGAGTTGGGGAATTGTATGTTAAGGACTGGAGAGTCCATTCAAAATCCAAATAAGTCCCACAATATTTTAAGCAAAGGAATAAAATCAGTTCTGCATTTCAGAAGCATCACTTGGGCAGGGCTGAGGAAATGGATTAAAAAGGGAAAGACCAGGAAGCCCACAGGGTCTTTCCTGGGTTATCACAACCGCCCTCTCAGGTGCATAGCAAGGCCCATAACCAACTCCACGTTCCTGGCTTGATAACTAAAACAGACAATTCAAGAGGAAGAGCAAGTCTGTGGAGATGGTGATGAATTCAGAGTTCAGAGATGTAGCTGGGATTTCCAACTGGAAACACCCAGCAGACAGCTAGAGATGAAACTTGAGCACAAGGTAGGGATGAAGGCTGGAATCATAGACGTGGAGAAGAGGCCATTAAGACATATGGTGGTAGACATGGGGGCCACAGAAGTGGGAATGGGAACAGAAAGAAGCCTCTCACATATCCACAAGACCCACGTCATCTCCAGCCACATTATTTCTCACACCTGGTGCCTCTAATCTATATCCTGTTCTTCCTGTTACTCTGAATCTCAATGGTTAAGTCTACAAATCTACAGAGTCAGAATAGGATGTCCTCTCTCAGGTGCTCCTTTCTGCAAAAACCACAAGTCACATCGTCACACCTCAGCATGGGAGGGGTCAGTGATAGCCACAGTGGAGAGGGTATCTCGTCCTCCCTGCTGGTGGCTGAATGAGGTCTATTAATACATTTCTAATCATAGCTAATGAGAAATTGAGCATTGCCTTATTTTTCTCAGACATGTAGCTGTTATGACAGGTTCTTAGCAATGACCCAAGTTCTATTATCACTATTTAACGAACTATCTATAGGTCTAGCAAAATGAAATAACCACCAGAATACTAAGAGACTAGATTCTAGCTGTGATTCAGTCGTTAACTGGAGGTCTGAACTTGAGCAAGCCACCTTGCCTTCCTGGACTCCATTTTCATTTCTGAGCCAAAATACTGAACAAGGTGATGGCTCAAGTCTCCCACCACAACAAAGTTCACCCGGATGCCATCTATGAGAGCTTCAGGCTCCTGGAGGTTGAGGGGCATTCTTACAGGTTGTCTTTTCATGCTTAAAAGGGAAAACACGTGCCGGTGGCTGAGACAGGCTCCAAACACCTAATTAGGAAAGCCTAATTTTCTGTTAAAAGAACGTTATATCTAAAACTACTTATTTGAACTCAAAGAATTTGCTTTACTTGGTACAGAGCCAGGATGTTTCCTAACAAAAACATCAGAACGAGGAGCTGCGAGCCACCACCAGCAGTGATGCCTCCCACTCCTGAATTTCTGCTAGAGTCCATCAACAAAGGCGAATGCTGTGATCTCAGACACTGGCAGAGCAACGGGCTCTCAGTGTGGATGCAATTCCCAATGCCTTTCTCATAGATGCTTGCTGTCTCAAGCTGGCTGTGCTAGGAGATGAGACATGAATAAAGCAAGGGTGACTTGCCATGAGCTCCATACAGCGAGAGGACAAACAGGATGCAGGCATATAAAAGAAGAAAATCAACAACCAGCCAAAAATAGACTCAAAGCATCCTGATGTTGCCACTAATATCCAGGAGATAAGAGTCTCCACTGGAGAAACCAGTGAAAGAAGGGACCACTTTAGATGTAAAAATAACCTAAGAGTTTATAATCCACCTTACATATACTGACAGCTCTGCTATGAGACAGATGAAAGCAAGCTCAGCGTCTTAAAGTGCCTCTCATCCCTCCCAAAGCTCAGGATGCACTAAACAGAAGGGATGCCCGATAAATAGTGTTTGAAGAAATTTCCTAGTAAAGCCTAGACCGTAAGAAAATGAGGCTTGGGAGCAGTAGGGCTTTGCCCCTTAGCCACGGAATAATAAATATCTGGAAGCATCATAATGATAAAATGCATATTTATTGATAATAGCAAACATCTCTATTCTGAGTGCACATTTAAATGTTGTACAAACTTAGGAGGCAGGCACTATCCCTGTCCTTGTTTAAAAGAGAAGACACTGAGACTTCTGTGGTCAATACCTTGCCTTAGAACTCACATCGAATGGAAGCCTGGATTCTGAGACTGACTGGCTTCAGAGCTCAGACTCGTAACAGACAAGAAAAAAAAAAAAAAAATAGGTAAAGAATGTGAACAGGCCCGTCAGAAAATAATATAAAGAAAGAAATATATGAAAATATGAATAACATCACTACCAAGCAGTGAAATACAAATCAAAGCAGTGAAACATCATTTTTCACTTTTTCTGGTGAGGATGCAGAAAAATGGGAATGTGACTTATTTCAACCTACTCGGAAAGTAACCTGTCAATATTTAAAGTATTAAAGATATAATAATCTCTGGCCCAGAAATCCCACTTTGGGGAATTTCTCCTACTGAAATAAGAGTGCATGTATTTAAGCTCATAAATACATTATAATGTTTTTGTGAACTATTTGTAGAGGCTAAAAACTGAAAATAACCTAAATGTTCGTAAACAGGGAAATGGTGAAATAAAGTGAGCAATATCCATATCTGGAATATCACGCAGCTATGATATTCCAGTAAACTAGATTCAGGGGTAGCTATGAAATGTTTCTAAGTGATAGAACAAGTTGCAGAGTAACATGTAGCTCATGAGCATATTTTTAAAAATAGTTAAAAACACTACCCGAGGGGGAAAAGGGAGAAAAATGTGAGATATATGTAATTCTGTCAAAATTAAAAACACTACATATATGTGTATGTTTCTATGAGCAACTGATTTGGTGAAAGAGGAAATACAACAGATTAATAACATCAGTGTTCTCAGAAATGTGGCAATGGAGGATGAGGCGGAAAAGTAATCTTTTCTTTATATAACTTAGGATATTTTTATTTATAATGGCAAGCATATTTCTTTTTACTTAAATTTTTTATAAAGACAAAATAAATTCCTGCTATGTACTCTTACAACATAAAGGCCTACAAAATTTAACTATAAACAACAACTTATCCCACAGACTATGCCATCCAGCACTTCTCAAAGTGACAGAAACCAGCTCTGCTCTTAAAATAACCTGTGGTTAGTTCCTACTGAGGAGGTAGGAAGAGCTAGACTGGCACTTCCCCAAACCCTGCTGCTGCCTTCCTACCCAGAGCCTGTCTAATAGTCTGGGTTTGGTCTAGAGCTGTGTTTCCCAAAGTGTAATATGCGTACCCCAGGGGTACGGGAAGAGTTTGGTGGGGGTACGCGTAGCACTGGAGTTTGGTGGGGATTTGCACTGCACCGTGCTTCGCTGCGCCTAATTCTACGTTCTCATGAGTATGAGGGGTACTCAGCGTTACGAAAATTATAGAAGGGGTACACATATGTCAAAAGTTTGGGGAACACTGGTCTAGAGGAAAAGGAGAGTAAAATGAAGAAAATTGACAGTGACAGAGCTGTTCTCTGTAAAAACTGACACTTGCTCAGAAGTCAAAGAAGAGATGATTCCTCTAAAACAAAGACTATTCTTCCTGCTTCTTATACCCTAAGTTTAATCACTAATGACACCCTGACAATGTTCCCCTACCCTTGTCCTAAGGAATAATTATGGACCAAACATTTCAGAGTTTCAAGAGGGACTGCTGTAGGCCTACTTTATGTCCTCAGTTAACCTCTGAGCAGACAAAACAATTGGAGGTCAAAAACTATGGCAAGCAGTGTTTCATTTTGATAATTAGTTATCAGAATTATACTGTGTTGACTATTGGCTCATTTAACCAAAATGGATTGGAATAGGAAAATTTAGCAAAATCCCTTGAGACTAGAATATATACTTTTAATTTAAAGAGCTGCCATGATTTGTTTCCACTACTTCCAAGATAGCCAACTCCCTGGGACCATCATCTCGTCCTGTGTCACAGAGCTAAAAGGGAGCATTTTAGAACAAGGAGGCCCAAGGAATGAATGCCAGCTGACCTCACAAACACAAGCCTTGCAAGTACTTTGTATCATAATACAATTACACAGTTTTCTGGACTAGGATGCGGAGAAGGCAGCATCTGTCACTGACCTTAGCAAAGGTGCCTGTGAAACTGTTGGATTCTGACATGAACTGCTGAGCTTGGCCACCTGCCCCTTACTCAACCTCGATGAGATTACAGAGCCTGAACCACCATACTTCATTCTGTGCTCAACTGTGGAAGTTCATTGGCTAAAAAGTTATGTGGTATTTGGATACGAGCAATTTTGGGTTAACATGAAACAATACTTCTCTTTCAGAACCATATGGGGAGATCAAATTAAGGTGAGATGCTGTTCTCTTAGGGGGAAAAAAAGATAAAAAATAGAAAAGCTGTGGAGGAGAAAAATATAAGGTGGAAGCATGAGGATTTTCTTCATTTTGTCTTTGCATAAGGAGGGCTATATGTCCCTATGTCACCTAAGATAAATATAACCAGAGAAAAAAATTATTAAAGAAACTAAAGGCCCAGCGCACAAATTTTGTGCATGGGTATGGTCCCTAGGCCTGGCCTATGATCAGGGCCATATTTTCCGGCTGCCCATAGCCAGCCCTGCCCTCCCAACTCCTCCCCCGCCCCCATTTCCCCTTTCATCATAGGTGATCAGTGCTGATGGCCAGGGGAAGGGACTGAGAGGTCGGCTGTTACCTCTCACTGGCCAGCCCCACCCTGCCGTGGGTTGCCTTCTGTGTGGGGGGTGACTGACAGGGTGGGAGCCTTGGCCTGGCACTACGGGCATCCCCTACTAACCACTCCTGGTTCCCAGTTCACCATCAGGAGATCAGAGCCTGCCAGCCGGGGAAAGGAAGCCAGAGGTGGTCAGTGCACCTCATAGTGACTGGTCCAGCAGTCGTTCTGATCATTCTGCCTTTAGGTTCAATTTGCATATTACCCTTTTATGATATAGGATCGTAAGCAGGTTTACTAATCTCAGCATACGAACCCTAGACTTGGAAGGGTTAACTAGCTTTATAATTTATCTAATCAATAAAAATCTTTATAAGAGTAAGTACTATCAATGCCATTATATTTACAACAAGAATGTTTGGTGCCATATTAGACAATAGGAAGAAAAGAACAGGTATTGGGGTACATGTAGCATGTCGCCTAGTAAAACAATAATAATGTTCAGTACTAATTGTATAAACAACCTGAGGGCCAAGAATACACAAAACATTCTGAAAACCTAAGTTCCTTTGGTCCCTACCACACGTAAAAGGCCCCTCCATTACATAACAGAATGAGACTTCAGCTATTTTTGTACTAAAACGACTTCCTGTCACTCACATCCTCTTTGGTCACGTCTCAGTCCCAGTGGAAACAAAAGCTGGGGCAACAGGATAAATGAAGCAGAAAAAGGAATTGACCAGAGAGGTCCTGCCATTAAATAACACCATTAAGGGCCTTCTGCCTGCCCCCATTGTTCTAGTCCTTTCTCAGAAATCCTACCTGTGTCCTGATCGCCTGCTGGGCCCTTTCTTGTACCTTCCTTCCCTGGTACTGACCTCTTTCCTTCTTCAGCTCCTGATTAAACTCCCTTCCTTGCTCAGCTCTGCTCCAAGTCTCTCCTCTCTCCTTCCCACTCCATACTTTTATCTCAGATTCTCCACTACGGAATCCATTCTTTCTAAAAGTAGTTATCAGCCAACTTCCCCGCTTTTTGCAACAGGTACAAATGATCACCCCTGCACACTGGAGGGGGTTGTAAACAGCCATGACCACACTCCAACTCGGGGCCCTGGACTGTAAAGGAGCTGCAAGCTGGCCCAGTGGGTGCCTGGGCCACTCTCACTGTGCGCCAGAGGCACCACCGTGGACCCCTGTGTCTGCGAGCAAGATGGCAGCACAATGACTGAATGACAATACTTCTCAATCTTCTTTATTTCCCTCTGAAAAGGTACCTTTTGCCTCTTTCTACCTTCTTAATTCAAAATAGCTTTTAAAAAACTCTTGAGAGCCGTGGAAGAGGGAAAGAAGCAATAAGCTGCATTTTCAGTCATTGACCATGACCCACAGTAAAAAGTACATTTGCATCACAACCCAATGCACACACAACGTCTGTATCTACACCTGTAGCTGTAAAGTACTATCTATCATCATTAAGGGCAGTGTACTTTCATGTTCTCTATTCAATTCTACCCTTTAGGAAAAAGAAAGAAAGAAAATCTGGGTCACACAATGCTGAGCTAAAAGAAGCCTGACACAGGGAATGCACACTGTAGGATTCCATTCATAGGAAGGTCTGGGATAGCTGAGACCAGCCTCTGATGACAGAGGTCAAAAGAATGAGAATGTCAGTTGGGAAGGGTTACAAGACAGCCTGCTGGGTGCTGGAAATGTTCTATGTATTGAGATCTGGGTGGTGGTTATGTGTATGCACAAATGGGAAATTCATCAAGCTGTATAACTGTACTTGAGAATTTTACTGTATGTAAGTTCTACTTCAATAAAAAAAAAGAATAAAAAATACAAGTAAAACAAATTGTAAGTAAGAAATGGGGGGAAGGGGGTTGAAACCAATTAAATTGATTTTAGCAACTAAAATAGCTTCAGCAACCATGGTTTTTTACCCCCCAGTTTGAAAATAGTTCCAAATATGTTATACATACATTTTAAAAAGAATATATATGTATTTTCAAGTCAGACTTTTTTATTTTTATTTTATTTTATTTTATTTTTTAAATCTATTTTGATTGATTTCAGAGAGGGATGGAGAGGGAGAAAGAGATAGAAACATCAGTGATGAGAGAGTCATTGATCGGCTGCCTCCTACATGCCCCGCACTGGAGATCGAGCCTGCAGCCGAGGCATATGCCTGACTGGGAATCAAGCCCTGACCTCCTGGTTCATAGGTTGACGCTCAACCACTGAGCCACACTAGCTGGGCCATGTCAGATTTCTTTAGCTCAACATATGTGACCCAGATTTTTTTAAAAATGTACATTTGTTTTTTTTTAATTTCTCTAGGTCTTAGGACCAAGGCATTCTAAATTATGCTGGCTAGGTGGTAGTATGCAATGAGAGAAGAATGGAGAGCACAACTCCTTTATATCTTCACAGGAAACGATACAAATTTCTAATTAATCAAGATTAGGTTCAAATAACATGAGTTTGCTCCTAGGATTCAATTGTGTTCACCCAGTAAGTGTGTGTTTTGAATTCTAGATTGCATTGCATATATCATCTGTTTCTACAAAGGTTTTGCTTTGAGAAATTATGAACCTCCAAACATCTAGAAATAAAAAAGCTAATCTCAATGTAAAAAAATATATATATATATGATACTTAGAAATTCATAACTCAGAAAAGCAAACACATACACCAAAGTCTTCCCAGCCTAAAAGGTGGTTACAATGGTGGCACTAAAATTAGCTTTAATAGGCAGGTGCTAAAAAGATACTGTGGTAACAGACAACTCCTAAGAAAAACAATATTCTAAAGTCCTAGCCAGGGAAGGAGGTTTTATATTTTAAAAGAACCATGTTGTCTAGTAAAGGTCAGTGCTGAATGCTAGTCTATTTATAATTGTATATAGATAAACCAAGTTTTCTATTATAGTATTTAAGATGTGGGTGTGTGCAGTCTCTGTTTCATTGTATTTGGGAAAAAAAAAAAAAAAGAATAGAAAGGCAGTAACAGAGTAAGAATATAAAGAGCCAGAGAAAACAAAGACATTTCTCTCATTTAAAAAGAAATGATTTGTAGATGTACACAAGGAGACGAATACAATACTCACTGTAACACTATAATAGAAAAACTAGAAATAATAGAACAGTTACAATAACTGCTTATGCAATACAATAAAAAGATGAACTAGATTTATTCACCAACTTGGATGGATCTCAAAACAATGCTGAATTGAAAATAAAAGCAAGGGCAGAATAATACATTATCATTTACATAACATTTTTAAACATATAAAACACAACCATATATTGGTAAAGATATGAAAGTAACCCCAGAAAACTCTTAACAGTGATTGTTTCTGGTTGAGGTTGCAGAGAAGGGAATTGAATAAGAATAATGTTTAAAAAAAACTTTATAATGTATTTTTTTTTCTTTAAAAATATGGAAGCTAAAATTATAGTCACAGGTGTTGAATCTGAGAGGTGGGAATATAGTAGTTGTTTTGTTCTTTGTGCTTTTCAGTAACTTGTAAGTTTCTCGAAATTATAAAAAAAAA
The DNA here is from genome assembly GCF_014108245.1 of Pipistrellus kuhlii. Lineage (NCBI taxonomy): Eukaryota > Metazoa > Chordata > Mammalia > Chiroptera > Vespertilionidae > Pipistrellus > Pipistrellus kuhlii. The sequence goes on from NW_023425529.1 coordinate 150,960,180, forward strand.
CAAAAATAGGTATAACTTTTTTTCTTTCAGAAAGACTCATGAACACAGGACACCCCTCTTCGGTTTGGTGACAAGATTCACATGGAATTGTGTCCATTAACTTGAATAAGAGCTGCACAGTACTTTGTTCCCTTGGGAACATTTTCCTGTGTATTTTGGTTATTTCTTCAATGCTTGTCATATGGTATTAAATATTATGGAGGGGGAAAAGACTGAAAGCAGTGATTTTCAACCTTTTTCATCGCATGGCACACAGAAACGAATTACTAAAATTCTACAGAACACCAGAAATTGTTATATTTTTCTGTTGATGTGACAAAAAAAAAAAAAAAATAAAAAAAAAAAAATAATTTTATTCAGTCACACCAGAGAGCTATTGTTGTTTTGGCTGTTGGAGTTCAGTGACCCTGACTAAAACAGTTAGGTATTGGATATTTTAAAAATTCTTGCGGCACATGGGTTGAAAATTACTGACAAAGAGTAATAAAAAAAAGAATACTTTGTAAGGCACTTTCTGGAAAACAGACTGAAATCAACTCAGGTGAGCGGTGTCTTTCACTCAGCAAAAATTCAAGTTAGAAAAGAACGAGCAGTAACTACAATGTCATTTCAATGACTTACTATAATGTAACTGCTAATCATTTCAGCAGATGAAATGAGAATTATTCCAGTGTCACTCTATGAAGAGCAGGAGATGTAAGATGATGTTACCTTGGCAAGTTCAGGCAGGTAGCTGTCTAGACCGGAACCAGAACCTTCCAATTTGCTTTGTTCGTCATCTAAAATGGCAAAACAAGATAACCTGAATCACTTGTAGTTGAACATGCACATTTTTTAAAACAGGAGGAGGAAGGCCATTTCTCTTACGTGCCCTGGAACACAGTGAATTTCAACCCTGGATGCCCATGAGAAATACCTTGGAGCTTAAAACACACACAACTCTGATGCCCAGGCCGGATGGTGAGACTTCAACATTTGACAGCTGGTCCAGCTTGGACACTGTCTGATTAGAACAGGTACTAGCCATGAACAGCCCATAGACATGCTAAAAGTCAGGCCTCCCCAGCACCACCCCAGGCCAGCTAAGTCAGAATCTTTGGTGGGACAAAGGAAAGAATATATTTGAAGAGTTTCCAGGCATTTTTAAGACTTAGACAGGTAGAGAATCACCTGTCTAAAGAACCAAGAAAAAAAACCTGAATGCATGAATCGTCAAGAAAACAGATTTCCATCAATTTAATCAGAGGCTTCTCTGCCCGCCCTAACTTTGTCTTGAAAGTTCCAAACAATATGATTAACGGTAATGGTAACAACTATAGCTAATATTTTAAGTGCTGACTCTATGTTAGTTACTAGACATACATTATCTTATTTAATCTTCCCATTTTTTATTCCCATTTCATAGGTGAGTAAACCAACACTCAGAAAAGCAACTTGCCTAAGGTCTTACAGCTGGGATTCAAACTCAAGTCTTCCTTTCTGCTTCCAAAGCTGTGGTTCTTCCAATTACATGATTTCCTTATAAAAATAATGTCAGGGTAATAAATTGTAATATGACCAAAAAAATCTGTTTTTGACAGGCTATCTGTAGAAAGCTCCCATCTGTCTGACCTGCCACGTACGTAGGCAATATATCTGTCGACTTTCCACACCTTCTGTCAGAAATGGAGGACACTCACAGAGTGTGCCTGTTCCTGGGGAAAGCTAGATCTACTTACCTTCATGAGAGTCTCCGTTTCGCCTTTCTTGCATCGCAGCTTCGAAGTTGAGCTGGAGAATCTTGTTTAGAATTGTGAACCATTCTTCCATTTCCACTTCACTGTCTGCTGCCAAAAGATAACTACTTTTGTCCTGCATCTTGAGCTCAAAAGCAAAACGCCTGACTTTGTTGTTCTAAAATGGGAAAAAAGGGGTAATGAGACATATATTAAAAGAATGAGGATGGCCTTAATAAGTTTTCTCTTTATTATTTGCAGGTGGAAGCTATCACATTGGCAAGCCTCCACCCCATAAAACCCCCACTATCTTCCTTCTCTGCTTTCTTTTCTCCATAGCTTTGTTTTTCCATCTGACACATTCCCTCAGATTCATCTTATTTGCTGTCTGTTCTCCTATAATGGAATGGAAGCTCCTCAGGGCAGAGATTTCTTTTGTTCGTGCTATATCCTCATTTCTAGAATACTGCCTGGCAAATAATACAGGCTCTTGAAAGATACTTGAACAAATGAAATTTCATTGAAAGTTTTTAATTTCCTTAGTGGAACACGCTGAATTTTTTAAAATGAACCTTAGTGGGTGGTATTACTATTTTTTAAAAGCAAGCCATTATTGCCCTGGCCGGTTTTGCTCAGTGGATAGAGCATCGGCCTGCAGACTGAAGGGTTCCGGGTTCAATTTCGGTCAAAGGTACATGTCCAGGTTGCAGGCTCGGTCCCCAGTGGGAGGTGTGCAGGAGGCAGTCAATCAATGATTCTCTCTCATCATTGATGTTTCTATCTCTCTCTCCTTCTCCCTTCCTCTCTGAAATCAATAAACATCTTTTAAAAGCAAGCCATTATCTTTCAATATGCTTGACTTCCTAATCTGGAGCTTTCTCATCACTGATGAGTCCCAAAAGGTATCGGGACACTTACCCTTCCTTCGTGCCTCTGAAAGGATGTCTGACTCAAAGTATAAAAACAGTAGTCCATGTGCATTAAATGATGAAGGATGAACACGCCAGGGTTTCTCAAGCTCTGCACTACTGATGTTTGGGGCTGATAATTCTTGTGTGGGGGCGTCCTATGCATTGTAAATGTTCCAATAGCATACCCGTTAGATGCCAGGAGCATTCCTCTCTAGTTGTCAAGATCAGGACATGGCTCTAGATATTACCAACCATCTCCTGTGGGTGACTGCATTAGATAGTGATCAAGCTCTGTGGGTACAGGCTGAGGGATCTCACACTCCTGCCAACCTGTTCAGGGAAGAGCCGACCCCTCACCCACTAACATTCTAGCTGGTTGGTTGCAGGCCCTGTGGGGCTCCTGAAAGCAGGTCTCCCTCCCAAAGGCATCTTTGTGTAGTTCTCAGAAACACGAAGGAGAGAGCCACTCCCGGCAAAGCCACACAAACTGCTGTGTACAGACTGCACACTGTGGGCGCCCTAATTGCTGCCCTGGACCTCACTTATACTTCACTTCAGGGCAAGAATCAGAGTCAAAGTCTGGAAGAGAAACAAGTTTTCTTTCCCCCACATTCCTCACATACTCACTATTATGAAAAGTGAAAAGTTAAACGAGGAGGGGGGACACGACGACGACATTCAGCCTTGATCCTGGATTATTCCTGTTTCCTTATCTATAAGACAACTATAATCACTCCAAGTTTCTAAGTTTAGGGCTTAACATTCTAACCTGAATTCCATTCAGGTCCATTTTAAAAATTTACTTTAGGCATTTCTTTGAACTCATAGTGTTAATCAACTAATCCTATATAATAAAGAGGTGATATGCAAATTGATCGGCATGCCCTCACAAGATGGCTGCATACGACCAGGCCAGCAGGGGGTTAGTGAGGGATGACCAAACAACTGAACAAGCAGGCTGCGTGGGGCGATGAGGCCGGTGGGGGGGGGGGGGGCAGTTAGGAGTGACCATGCCAATAGAGGGGGACAGTTGGGGGTGACCTGGTTGGCAGCAGAGGCAGTTAAGGGCAACCAGGCTGGCAGGGGGTCAGTTAGGGGCAAGCAGGCAGGCAGACAGGTGAGCAATTAGGAGCCAGTGGTCCAGGATTGTGAGAGGGATGTCTGACTGCTGGTTTAGGCCCCGGGATCAGGCCTTATCTGGCAGTGGGACATCCCCCAAGGGGTTCTGGATTGGAGAATGTGCAGGTTGTGCTGAGGGGACCCTTCCCCACCATGCACGAATTTCATGTATTGGGCCTCTAGTTTTATAATAATGTCCAATAGCAATATTTTTTTTTTTTAAAACCCCAAATGCTTAAACCACAACTTTTGGAGCTTAACTTATAATAAATGTGGATGAAAACAAATGCTTTTAAATTTTTAAAGCCTTAGATACAATTCATTAAATGAAAAACACCATCAGCCATTTCTGCAAAAAGAATATGAAGGATGAGGCTTCCACTGAAAACAGAACCTTTGATTCTAAAATGCACTCCACAGGCTGAACGACAGCCCAGGATGCTGTGCTTATAAATCATTTATGCACTGTGCTGAAGATGGGCACCAAAACGCCTATAAAAAAAAGTAATTACTTCCTACTTTCCAAATGCCAGAAAATTCAACTAAAAAATAACTTGAAAAGTCTCTCAACCTAAAAATATAAATCAAACTCCTACATGGGAGCCCCACACAAGAGGTTAATTTGCTATCTGTGGCAATTCACTCTGGTACTCCTTACTACACATTCCGATTAAACATACTTTGATATAAATTTGGATTCTACAGTGGCAGCTTTCAGGTGAGGTTGGGGTTACCAGCCGGGAGACACCCACATTAGCTGATGGCGTATAATAATTTTCAGTGAACATTAAGTGATGCTATCCTCTTGAACGAGGGTCCAAATATGCGTTCATGTATTCCACCCCCTCCAATTTTTTTTTTGCAGTTTTTGTTTTCTAAATTAGTTAGCAATAATTAAGAAGACCAATATTTAACTGAAATTTTGTATTTTTGCCCTTCTTAAAAACCCTGATGGTCTGGCAACCCTGAGCTGGTATTTCCACCCAGCAGTATCCGTCCTCTTTAAATGGGGCCACCTGTCCCCAGTTTGTCATAGGCCCACGTATTCCCTATTGCTTCACACCTAGGCCTCTTCTTTCACTGAATTACCTGCTTAGCCCCTGAAAACATCTGAGTTTGGACCACCAACTTCTGCTGCTGGCCATGATGAAGTAACAGGGTCTGGACTTACCCTCCCATCATAACTACTAGAAAACTGGACAGAATACTTAGATGGGACAGGTGTTTTCAGATATTTGACAACAGAGAGGGCAGGCCTGGGCTCCCTGAGAGAAGGGAAATATATGAAGTGAGTTTTAGCACCATCTCACCTTTCTTTTTCTTTTTCTTTTCTTTTTCTTTTTATTTAATATATTTTATTGATTTTTCTTACAGAGAGGAAGGGAGAGGGATAGAGAGCTAGAAACATTGATGAGAGAGAAACATCGACCAGCTGCCTCTTGCACACCCTCTACTGGGGATGTGCCTGCAACCAATGTACATGCCCTTAACCAGAATCGAACCTGGGACCTTTCAGTCTGCAGACCGACGCTCTACCGCTGAGCCAAACCGATTTCAGCACCACCTCACCTGTCTGCACGACACTAGAAGTTAATGAAGGTCCTTTACATTCTAAGGTTAAATTTACTTTGAAAATCTTCATCCCGCCAAATTATTAGTCAAGTATAAATGCAAAAATAATGATAGTTGCAGATATGCTAACCCTCAAAGAAAATTAACATCTTACACATGATTCCTCAGGAAACTACTGAAGAATGTATTCCTCCAGAATAAGAAAATAAGTCAAGAAAGAAGACAACTAGGATTCTCAAAACAGGAACTCCAACGCAGGGAAGAAGGTAAAGGGAATTTTCAGGATGGTGGCTGTGCAGAAGCTAAAAGGGCAATTACGTCTGATGCTTGATTAACATGGGTGTGAACTGCACGAGTCCATTTACATGTGATATTTGGGACAATGTGAAAAAACTTGCAGGTGAACTGCATAGCTTAAAATATGAAAAGTTAAGAAAAAGGTAGCTATATCATAAATAAATAAATTACATATAGATATTAGTCTAGTTTATAATTTACTACTATTGAGTATTCAGAAATCTAGTATACAAAGCTAAAATTTATTTTTTTAAAATCCTGCACACACTTAGAGACCATACATTGCACCATTCGTAGTTGAGGAAAATGTGAACAAACATGAATATACCGTATATATGTATAACATACAAAATATGTGTTAATCAACTGTCTTTGTTATTAGTAAGGTTTCTGGTCAACAGCAGGCTATCGCTAAATTTGGGTGAGTCAAAGCTTTGCATGGATTTTGGACTCTAAAGGCGGTTGGCGCCCATAACCCCGGGGCTATTCAAGGGTCAACTGTAGTCCAGGTTAGAGCAGAAAGGAGGGTGGCAGGAGCTACTATCTCATCACCAGCACATGGTGTTCACAACTGCTGGATAAAGAACACGAACACTCCTCACCTAGCAATATGAAGACAAATCCAGAAAAACCAATGGAAAGAGTCGGAAATGATCATTTTAAAAGAGTGGAGAATGGGAGAGGAGGGGTGATGCAGGCAGGAATGTGGCTTTCGTGTTGCCTTTCTGCACTGTCTGCCTGTTTACATCAGATGCACCATTGCTCACATGAAAATGTAATTTAAATTTAAATAAACATGAATACATAAACAAGTATACCTGAGGGTCAAACCAGAGAGCTGTGTGTCTAACCTTAACCACATTGGTTCCACAAAACAACCTTTCTTATGGAATTGAGATTCGGGCTGATGTCATTAGGCAACACTGAGTCACTGTAAGGGAGACTCTGATAATGGTGACTGATAATGGTAGCTATTATGAGGAGTTGTCAAGGAGACTGTTCATTAATCCCACAGTGTGCCTCTGTAAGAGGGCCCCCAAGAGAAATGCCTGAATGATCTTCATTCTGAGATTGCTTGGGCAGCTTCTGACTAATTAGATTGTATCTATGTGTGCTGGGCGACTGCACGGGTCTCCAAACTGGAGAGCATAGGGCCCTGTTTGTTGACCACCTAATCAGGTCTTTGTAACATGCTTTTTCCTTAATTCCACTTTATCTCCGCCCTACCCTGACTCCTTGTTTAGCTTTCTGCTTTCAAACCCACTTGAAATGTATGGTGTTCTGTGTTTTATGAATCCTTATAAGTTGCTGCCTTAGATCTTCCTGAAAAATGGGAGGGGAATGGATGGATGGATGGATGAATGGATGGACAGAGAGATGGGAAAACTAGCAATCTGCTTTCAAAGACAATTGAAAACAACTTGGATTTGCCCTAGCCAGTTTGGCTCAGTGGATAGAGCGTCAGCTTGTGGACTGAAGGGTCCCAGGTTCGATTCCGGTGAAGGGCATGTACTTTGGTTGCCAGCACATCCCCGGTAGTGGGTTTGCAGGAGGCAGCTGATAGATGTTTCTCTCTCATCGATGTTTCTAACTCTGTCTCTCTCCCTTCCTCTCTGTAAAAAATCGGGGTCAATGAGGACTTCCACATTATCTGTATTGCCTGATATTTATAACATGTACATATTCATATATTATATGTAATATAAAAAAATTCTACAAACACAGCAGAACTATGATAAAAATATCCAATACTAGCTACTGAATGTTTACCATGTGCCAGCACTGTCCTAAGCTCATACATCTATTAATTAATCCTCTCAGAAACCATAATCAATACTATTAACATCTCTACTTAACAAGTGAGGAAACTGAGGCACAGAGAGGTTAAGTAATATCTCCAAGGTTACACGATGGGGAAGTGGGAGAGCAGGGATTTGAATTCAGTTTGAATCTTAACCTAATCTCTTGACCAATATACTACTCTGCCATTGGTACTGTGATAAAAGTCATCACTGAAATGCTAAGAACTGTTCTAAATATTTTCAAGTGAGCTCATCCAATCTTCCAATTTACCCTATTAAGGAAACATTATCACTATTTGAATTTTGCAAATGAAGCAACTTGAGGTAATAGCTGTCCAAGATAAACACAACTAAAATGTGGCTGAGCCAGGTTTTAAACACAAGAACTCATGCACAAAAGATGGCAGGTATAACACAATTCTGCCTCTGTTATACCTGCCATCTTTTAAAATGATGAAAAACAGGCCTTTTCTCATTTAAAGTCAGCTGTTATATTTCAAAGAAAAAAAAAAAACCTGCCATTTTTGGAAGTGTTTGCTTCAATCTGCCAATTCACAGATGATACTTTTACAAATAAGAAAACTTGATAAAACTCTTTTCCATATTTACCTGAACCACACCCATACAGGAATCCAAAAATATCGATCCTTTTGGCTCTTTGGAGATCTTTTCATCTTTGTAAAAATTCAAATTGTAGGATCCATCACCAAGTTGAGTCAGGTGGAAAAACCGTCTTTTAAATGACTGAAAGAAAAAATACACATACAGCGATTGTTTCAAAATGAAAAGAATCACAATCTCTCTCAATCACTCACAATTCGACACATAAATTAAAACCAGTTCAGTTCTCCCCAAATCAAATCTAATTCTGGCCAATGCCCCCAGGGAACGGGGTGAGTTCAGACTCTCACACCCAGTAATCTCACCTGTAGATGTCAGGAGGTGGTTCACCTAACATCGACAGGTCGTTTTTCTCACCCACAGGACATGGGATTTTACATAACTGCCCAAAAGCAGTGCAGTGAGTTCTGAAACGGGATGCAGCTCAGAGGGATGGAAACTTTCTCAAATCCCCAGGGTTTCTGCTCACACAGCACAGAAACCATTCTCTGCCACGTGACCCTGAGCGCTTTTCCAGCCTCAGGACTGAGACAGTCAGCATTTCCCCCAATTTGATTCCCTATCTATCATACACCCTTTTCCCCCCAGTGCTTCTTTTCTCTTTATTATTATCCTGTTCTTTCTCTGGCTCTATTTCTGTCCTGTGTGTGTGTGTGTGTGTGTTTTTACTCTGGTTTTACTTTCCTCTTTGCAACCTTCTCCCAATGTAACCATTTTCCCTTTGGTCCTCAATTTCTACTTCACTTGACTTTGTCACAGTAGATCTCCGAAAAAGTGCTTAGGTTTAGCTTCTCGGTGACGTATCAATTCTTAGAGGTATCAATTATCATTTTTGTAGTTCATACAGAGAAAAAGGCCTGTGTTAGCCATCCACCTTCATACCAGGCCAATGATCTCTTCACACTGGTGGTGAGAGGGTGACGGGTAAGTGGGTGGAAGGGTCTGTACGAATAGGGGTCCATCTTACTAAACAAAGGGAGGCATCTTACTAGCCAGACAACGTCACTTTTGTCAGGAAGAACAGCATGCTCACTCATCTTGAGCATTATTCCTAAGACCCACAGCAAAACACGTTTAATCAGAGGGGAAAGCAGGGCGATGGGCCTCCTTACCCTCATGGTCACACTTATTGCACTGTTCATGTTGCCTTTGTACAGCCAGCCATGCTTGGTGATCCCGCCCTTCTGAGAGCCGAGGGAGGCAGCATCCTGGGAGAGAAGGGAAACATTGCAGTCAATCTCTGTTATTTGCCGCGAGTCTGGTTAGTGGAAAAGCCATTCATTTGGTTGCCCTTTGCCCCTTTACTGGAGTAACCATCTGACACCAACACCTGCAAGTCACTCTAGAGTCCACTTAACAGGGAAAGAGAGGGACAAGCCTGCATTTCTGAAAACCCTTGTCCATGAAAAGGCAAAGCGGTTCCGCTACAAATCTTTATTTTTAAGGGTTTAATGAGCCACAGAAAGTACATACCATACTTGACCACTCAAGTTCTAAGGTCTTGCCTGGTTTCACAAAAAAATGTTTTCAAATGACACTCCCCTATGATTGAAGGACAAAAGCAAATTCCTGGAAAACTTCCCAGAGGCTTAGTTCAGGGGAAGGTGAATAAAGAAAGGAAGGAAGGGAGGGAATGTGAGGCAATAAAGAAAGGACAGGTAACATGGTGGGGCAACAAAAAAAAAAAAAACAAAAAAAAGGGAAACATAGGGAAGAATGCGACAGGGATAGAGGAATGGAGTTAGAAAAGTGAAAGGAAACAGCTAGAAAAGTAATGAAACAAGTTCTGACCCCAAGCTCTGAGATCTGAGTTTAATGGGGTAGCTACTAAAAATATAGGCATATATTTGCATACATAATAAACAGGCCAGTGAAATATATACACACACATACACAATCCAGCAAGTCTCCCACCACACCCTTGGACACTCTTTAAGAGTGTTCCCTTATGGCTTCTTTCCCCCTTTAAGGCTGTGCGTGCTCAGTGCACACTTCAGTAGGTACTCTGGGAAGAGAAGGCCACACAGTGTCAGCTTGCCCAGCTCACGCCTCTTAAAACTAGTTTCTAATGAAGATCTTCATTTCTGTACAAGCAGACGACTGCATAAAGGCCCATTTTATACTGTGTTTTCGACCATCTCAATATTAATATTGGTGGATTTACTGTTGTTATTATTAGCAATAATAGAAATAACTTATCTGTCTAGGATTTTACAGTTTGTTTTGTGTGTCCTAACATGCATTATTTTACTGGGTCCTCCTCTTACTATTAATCAGCACCACATTTTTAACATCTTGCTTTTCATTTTGAATGACTACCTTCTCTTCTCAGAATTATTTTTTTTTCAAGCTGTTTCTAAAATAATTTACTACCAAGGACATTGTTACAAGATCATGAGGGGCTGGTGTTATTGGCTTAGCTGACAATTTAAAAAGAAAAGAAAAGCTAAACTCACGATGAGGTACCCAATAGTGAGTAGGGGAGAAAGAGAAATACACCAACTTTAAGTAGGTTTCCCTTGCTCAGTGGACATAGTCCCCTTCACATCATGCTGTCTTTGTACACTTCCCTAGCCATTATCATTTCTCCAACAGTAGGGGAAGTGGTTGTTAAAATCAGAGCTTCTGGGAACTATATGCTTCATTCAATGCAATCACTGGAAAACAGCAACTTAAAATGTACTGGCTACCAGTTTGTTAAGACATCCTGTTGAAAAACAACACAGCCCTGGCTGGTTTGGCTCAGTGGATGGAGTGTCAGCCTGTGGACTGAAGGGTCCCAGGTTCCATCTGATCCCCAGTGAGGGGCGTGCGAGAGGTAGCTGATGGGTGATTCTTTCTCATCATTGATGTTTCTATCTCTCTCTCTCCCTTCCTCTCTGAAATCAATTAAAATATATTTTAAATAAAAAAGAAAAACAACAGAACCTTAAGGTCTAAGTAATCTTGATATCTTTTAACAGCGCAGCCAAATCTCATCCAGGCCTTTGAAAATGATCTCAGAACAAATAAACAGGGCCGGGAGAACATGCTACATATGCTAAGTAGTCAAGTTGAAACAGAAACTTTATTTCAATCAATCAAACAACACATTTAGTAAAATTCTTCCCTGTTTCAAGAAACATTCCAATTGCTGCCTTGGCTAAATGTTGGTAATTTTCTAATTAATCTTCCAAGTCTGTAAAAGAAATCAATTTTAAAGTCTGTGAGTGATCATCCTACCTCGTCTTTGTCAACCTCCTCATCAACTTCATAGACATGAACTGGAAGTTTATCCAACTTGGCCCCTTTGCTTTAAAAAGAAGAAAAGAGCTTGGATTATAATGACCTGGCCCCAGGAGAGATGCTGCATTCTTCTCCCATCAGAGGAACCAGAGTTTAACAAACCCAAAGCTAGTCCACTCAGATAAAGATAAAAAACCACCACCGCCATTGCTTTTCACAGTGGAGGTGAGAGAATTCCAAAAGCTATGCATAGCTTGTTAGCAGTTACACAGGTATTTTAAAATGGGAAAGCTATTAATAAATAAAGACTTGGTAGGCATTAACAACAAACACATGACAGTAACAATAGCGGCTAGCATTTATTAAACCATTATGTGTTAGGCACTGTGCTGGGGTACTTCACGTGTTTTCTCCTTTAGTCCTTTTGATGGGACTGGTGTTAAGACCATTCACTGGGAATAGATGAGGAAACTGAGGCTTACAGAGAGAAGAGCAAGTAGATGACTTAGGCAGAGACAGAAGAGAATCTATATTCCAAGTCACTGTTACAATCTTCCCTCTCTTCCTCATCACAATCAGAAACTCCTGCTTATGCCAAAAAGTGAAGTCTATCAGCAGTAAAAGTAAAACATCGTATAGGAAATACAATATATCTCACAGTCTATTCTCTGTTAGCCATGAGAAAAGTATGAATAAGACTATCAGTGAAGATAGGTTAATCTGATCAAATGGGAAGAATTAAAAAAATCCCCATGGGAGTACAGAGTGAACATAGAGTTAAGAAGCACACCCATCTGGATAACATAATGTTGGAGGAGAGTGTTCTCGACTGAGGTTTAAAAAAAAGGCATCTGGAAAGCTGGCTAAACACGCTTAAAGAATGGCTGAACCACACAAATAGAAAAAAAAACAAATAGCTAGATCCATCAAGAATAGTATAAGCAAATCAACCCCACAGATGCAACAAACACAAAGAAAAATGTATGAATAGGATCTCAAGTGAAATTTTCATTGGCGATGGTTACGTCTGAAATACAATCCATCATTATTTGCTTTCAATTTTCGTACTGAATTATATTTAAATTTGCCAATTGCATCATTTACGGGTGCACCATTTTATAACAGACATCCTCTCAAGGTGCGACCTACCTATCTCTGGTTTACTTCAACCACCACTAATCTGTCTAAACGTACCTTCTTTTGGTGTATTTTAGAATGAGTTAATTCTTTAAAGAAGGAAAAGAAATTTGTCTGGGGAAATGCTTGTTCTTTGATATACTTTTAACATAAAATTTATTCAGTAGAGTTTTTTTTTTAATTTTCATTTATCCAATATAAAATAAAACAATATTTTTATGTTTCTTAAAATATTCTTTTTAAGATAAAACACATTGTAGCATATTTCAAAACCCTTACATTTTCTTTGTTTTTATTTCTCACTGAAAAAAATTCACGGTTGTGTTTTATCAGTGGTATCCCGAAAAGAACCACTGGAAGTAATTAAACCATCCATGTGTTTATTGCAACCTGCCAATCCCAGAGTACTGGGATTGAGTCCTGTTATCACATGCCCTGTAAACAATATCTATCCCATATCACACAAACCATCTAGAAATAGTTTCTCCAATTATGCTGATTGTTGGAAGGTACATACCTCCCGAAACATTTTAAGTACAAAGACTTTTTCCTAGGTGTATAAACCCCACCTTGTGTGGTCTGCCCATTTACTTACTTTGGAAGCTGTCGAAACTCTCCTGAGTAATCTTCATATTTATAGTTCACGAGATGCCAGTCAGAGTTATAGGTTTTGATGCACTATGGGGAGTATATTAAAAAAAAAAAAAAAAAAAAAGTATATGAGAAAAATAAAAATTCTTTCCCCTTAATGCTCTCATGCCTGAAATCCCATCATCAGAGGTTCCTGTGAAGTTTAAGAACCACTTAAACATACCCCTTGGGAGAGGGGTCACTTTAAGTGCAATCAGAGAGCAGATTTTATAGGAGACAAACATAACAGCCTCTTGCTCCATTTACATAACAATGTACAGTTTCTGACTTAAAAGCATTTGGTTCTAAAAGAGAAGTTAGTTGTGTGGCCTCTACTAGAATATGAAAGTGAACAGAGAGGGGGAACCATAAGATACTTTCATGGTATTTACTAATATTACAACTGGCTTTATTAGTCCATATGATATAAATTTGTTCCCAGTTTTTTCTTCTATTTATAAGGACAGAGTGAGGTATTAGGAGGAAGGATTTCATTTCACAGTGGTACCATGACATCTCCGTGTGTATAGAACGCACAACATATGCAGCACTCTATTGCCAAGGATTCTATCGGTGACACTAACCTCCAGAGGCTGAACACCTCCTGAAAGCCAGACTCAACAGGCCAGCGTGGTGTCTTCCATTCATCTATACAGGAGGATTCACTGAGTACCACATACAGTCTTAAGATTATAAGATCTTCTAGATCTTCCAATACAAATAAGTCAAAATCAACAGGTGAAGTCTTTGATTTAGTTACCATCAGCTTAGCCCAAATAATTTTTCTGTGTGATCAGCTCTTGACTACATGTATGTAGGCTTCAGTATGGCAAAAAATAAGTAAGTGAAAACATATGTAGATAAATGCATATTTGAATTACCGAGTTGATTTGATGCTGGTTTTAATTAACACGAACAAAGTCTCTTTTCTGCTTACTTCTCCTCATTGTTTAATTGTGAACCTCTTTATCTATTTCTTAGCCTATGCCAGAAGGCCGTTAGAGGCAAATTCTCCTTCACCCCAAAATCATGAAAATAATTGCAGCAACCACAGAGAGTGCTTCTCCTGTGCCATGCTCTCTATAAGCACTTCACCGTAAAGGTTGTAAAGAGAAGGTAGTGTGAGCTTTGCTGTCATTGAGGTAGGATAATTAGGAGAGGTGGAATAAATAGCAAAGAAGGGTTAAGCAGAGAGTTAGATGTGCGAGCTAAGCAACTTTTCAATTTCTCTGCTCTGTACTTACAAATGTCTTTAAATACTATTTTATTCTTGTAAATGCTTTCGAAAAATTTTCAAAGCATTTTGACCTTTAGAACATCAGATACCCACACTCAAAATTACATTCTCAAACCAGTATGATTTCAGAATTATCCTTAGATTTGGATTTTCCCACTACTGTCTGTAGGTCCATTATCACTAAGTCAAGTCTGACTATATATTATACAGTCTCGTGGGTGAGCCCCTATTCTCTTTGTTCTGGAAGCCAAATCAGGGACAGCAGCAGCACTCAAGGCCATGGTGGTTTTGCATAGAGCAGGGCTACTACGGTTGTGCCACCAAAGTCTCTTGCAGGTCATTACAACCATTGTGAAGTATAAAATGCACCTGCCCAATGAAAACATAAGCACAGACATACATGATCCTGCGCACTCATGAACGGAATGCCTGATTGCCCAAATTTTTAATACCTTAGATAAAACTAGTAAGAAACACAATTATAATATTTAAACTTGTTCAATTATAAGGAATTGCAAAAAGCACAGTTAGCCAGGTTAAGTAGCCAGAGGTCCCATTCATTTACTAAGCCATTGTTGATTGCCCACACAGCGGGCATCTACTAAATTCCAAGGTAGAAACAGAATAAGGCAAGCAACACCCATCCCGCTGGGACATGGAAAGTCTGGGAGACAATGGGTTCAATCAGAAATTAGTATCCACAGAACCATATCTCTAAAAGCATAGGGATCTGATTTCATGGCTGACCTTTCAAACTTGTGAAATTCAATAATATTTTGAAGTTATACTGCAAGTCTTTTGAAGTTGTTTTTGTTTTGTTTTGTTTTTTAAAGCCATTAGGTCATTCTCCTCAGGACCAGAGGATGGAGAGGAAGTGCTGTTCCACTCCACCCTAGGGAAGGCTCTCCAGAGAGCGTAGCTATGTTGGCTCGCACAGCAGAGAATGGAGCCGCTATTGCTCAACCTGCAGCGATTAAAGAACTTAATGGAGAGCTGCCCTTCAAAAACCATATTTTTTGAGCAATTGGGAAAATTGAATTAGGAATTAATAATTTTGCTGCATGTTTTAAAAACAGGAGTCAACAAACTATTCCTGCAAATGGCCAGATCGTAAACATTTCCAGCTTTGAGGGACATACTGTCTCTGTCGCAACCACTCAGCTCTGAGCTGTGATACAAAAGCAGCCAAAGGCAATAGGTAAACAAATGGGTGTGGCTGTGCTACAACAAAACTTTATTTATAAAACCGGCTGCAGACCAGGGTTTGCCTGTAGGTCACAATTTGCCTACATCCTGTTTTAAAATAAACATTTACGATCATATAAACATATCTGGTTGTATGTGTCTAGAGTTAATTTTACTAATATAATAAGAGCAAAGGAGGCAAGGTAAAAAGTTAGCTTTTCAGAAGGATGAGAGAAAACACTTTAAAATTTAAAATACATATTGAAATTTTTTTTTTTTTAAATCTCCATGGAAACTAAATCGTGTTATTTTAATCGGTCTTCACTTATAAAAGCATATTTTCCTTAGAGTGGGCAGATTTCTCAATAGACTTATTTATCATCTAGAAAATGAGGATAAAAACGGCCCCTGCTTCTCTCCGGATCAGGGACCAATGGTCACTCCAGGAGCCCTTGTGCTCTCCCAGGAAAGCAGGGGTCCATTCAGAGAACCCCGAACCCCCAGGTACTTAAATGAAGGAGCATTTCAAGAAACAAAATTAAAACACCTAATTAGCTCATCCTACCTAAAAGCACCTGGAGGGAGAAACAAACACCCAAGGTGTGTATGTGTGTGTGTGTGGGGGGGGGGGGGGGGGAAGAGCAATCTAAATGTAATCACTTCTTTCCTCCTCAGGATGATCATTACTTGTCTGTTCAAACAAGAGTAATAGTGACCACTCATTGATCGGGGATCGGCAGGCTCGGCTCATTTTCACCTGCCACTTTATAAACATTGAAATTGAACTGGTCTTGATGGTAAGTTCCAGGTATAAATATGTACTAGTAGTGTAAATGATTACATAAATGTGTGTGCTGAGTGTCCATTAAATATCCATGACGAGGCCTCTGACATTACACCCAGTGGTTTTTATTTCATAAGCTCTTGCCGAATTCATGTTTTGTTGTTGGCATTCCTGTTTTGGATTCTGAAAACCTCATGTTATCCTCTGATTTTAACTTCCATTATAAAAATATATATAATTACTTCTCTGACACTGCCTTGAAAACATCATTAAAATTTAAAGAAAAGGAGGTAGAGGGCGGGGGACAAGTCTTAGGGGGGAAATGACTAAAATAACGTAGTACACAAATGTGGAAGAAACACATTACCTCTGTAACAAATAAGCTCTGAGCCTCCTCCTGTGCGTGGGCAGGAACCGTGGAGCATCTGTAGCGACCCTGGCGTCTCAGGATGGCAGTCTGCAAAGGAAAGCACCGGGCAAGGGCTTGGTGAGGTGCAGAAGGGAGGGTAGCCTCCAGGCGGCAGGGCCTGGCATGGACAGTCACCTCAGTCTCTACCATCTCCTCCTCAGGTCAGACAGCAGAGCCCACCTGACACTATCCCGTTCAAAAGTCATGCAGGGCAATGTCCCTGCTTCTTTCTGGATCAGGGCCCAGTGGCCACTCCCAGGAGCCCTTCTGCTCCCCGCAGGAAGGCAGAGTCCCTACCCCCCCAGGTTCTTGATCTGGTCCCATTACACTGCTTTTTACTTGCCCCAACTGTCTTTCTTCATTGTAGTTAAATAGATCTGACATAAAATTTACAATTTCAACCATTTTCAATTGTATAGTCCCGTGCCATTGTACATTTACACTGCTGTGCGACCATCACTACTATCCATCTCTGAACTACCCTCTGTGTCTGGGTTCTCTGCCACATCTCCAGTGCTTAAGAGCAAGGTAACCAGAGAGGTCGAAGGCCCTTAATCAGTATTTGCCTACTGAATCTATGAATTGTGAATTCTACCTCCTCTCCTATGAACCTTAGAACTATTCTTGTTTCATGAGGCTTAAATGCTTATTTTAAATAACAAAATGCCTCAAGACTCTAGGCAGATGCACATCTATTCCAATTAACACTGTTTGGGCGGGATAGTAATGTCAGTACAGGAAACAGGACCTCAGACTTCAGAAAGATTCCTCTCCCACGGACTACAATCCTTGGAACAATTAACAGATCATAAAATAGCATACATGAAACATTTTGCTAACAGAATCTACCCTGTTTATCTTCCTGGCTAATTACGAAGCTGGGGTCTCCCAGCATCTATCCCGGCTGTTTCTCTTCTTCCTTTGATAAGAAGCAGCTTTAGGTCAAATTTGTGATCCCTCCCCAATCTGTAGAGGTGGAGAACCCCAGGGCATAAATTTTATGTATAATTTAATTTTATTTCCTGCCCACATTTTCTCTGTGTTGTGTTTGATTCACTTATATACATTCTTTTATTGCACTGTGCTCATCTTTGAAATTAATCTTAGCTCTTGTTTTTTTCTTAGAATAAGGATCCCTTCATTCTATAGGAAGGGAAGGACGAAACTCTATTCTCCGCCAAAGTCCTTCACAGGTGAATTATTCATTCATTCAGCCTCCAAGAGGGTTGTAAGATCCTGGGTGTCTTGGTTTCTTTGCGAATATCTCAAACAAAGAAACCAAGACACCCAGGGTCTTCTCATTACTCACCTGTTCACATGAAATGCCATAGAGATATGTGACTAAGCTTTGCAGAGGACAATCTATTCAAAAAGCTTCAGCATAACACATACATTATAAGAGACTGTCAAAACTGTTAAGAATCAGGTATAATATTAGTAGAGGGGAATTGCTTAAGAAATTGTGTATGCTTTATTTTCAGATTCTATTTATTTTTTATATTGTCCCTTATCTTTTATTTTTTTTTAAATTTTTATTGCTGAAAGTATTATATATGTCCTCTTTTTCCTCCATCAACCTCTTGTGTTTGTGTAAGCTTCTTAATATCCTCACTTATTGTGTCCTTATCTTGATTATTTGGGTCTATCAAGATTTTATAAACTAATGATTAAACTTTCAAAAATGTTCAGGAAATGGCTCAGGCTAAGAAACGGGACTATTAGGGTCATTTCCAGCCCATTTCCCATCACAAGACTAAGAAGAGAGAAAATGTATTACAAAATTTTCCCAGTGAATTGCCAACTCAAGAAACTTTAATTATGTAATACTTCTCTAAGCACCCCTTTAAGAGAAAAATGATAGGAAATGAGTCTTTTTTATTCTCATGGACCAAAGTACCATTATGCTCTCAATTTAAAAAGAAAGCAAAAATCATGAGACTTGACCTTTACCAAATAATTAAAGCAATAATTCACATGTTTATTGCCACCCACTGATACCAGCATGCTAGATTTGACTCCATTTCTGATGAAGTCCTATCTATGATTCTCGTAGTTCTTTTTGTATATCTGTTTTAGATCCTCTTTTTTAGATGCTTCACCATCCTTTCCTATATGTTCATGCTGTTCCTTACATCAAAAGGTGGAGACCATTTCCTCTTCCCTTGAATCTGAGCTGTTTAATACCGATAAAATGAGATAGAAGTGACCTTGCGCCAGTTCCAAACCTAGCCTTTAGAAGAACTGGCAGCCCCTGATTCTTCATTTTTGACAGACAACAAGCATATTAAAAGATCCACCAGCTTGAGATCACCATGCTGTGAACAAGTTCAAGCTAGTTATATGGAGAGGCCGTATAAAGAAAGATGCCCCACCAGCCTCCAGCTGGTTCCAGCCATTCTGGTTGAGGTATCTCAATGTGAGTGAAGAAGTCATCTTGGACATCCCAGCCCCCATAGACTCTAAATAAAGCAGAACTACCCAGCTTAGCCTTAGCCTCAATTTCTGAATTTTGAGAAATAATAAATTATTGTCTTACTAGATTTTGGGGTAATTTGTTATTCAGCAATAGATAACTATAACAAGACTGTAAGAGGCTAGGAACATTCCCTAATTAAAGTATTGGAGAATATTGTCATTTTCATGGAAATGTCTTTCAAATGCTAATCACACTATAGGTTAGGACAGAAGCATGGAGGGGATACACTAAGCTGCAATCTGGTTTCTGTACTCACCCTCTATTCAGTTAGTGTCCTAAGAGGGGGCAAGTAAGAGAAAAATGTCTGCTAGACCTAGAGAATCAACTATAGTGGCTTCTCTTCCTAAAAAACAGTCTATTGATCACTTAAGGCTCAGTATAAAAATCACTCCATCCATCCATCCATCCATCCATCCATCCATCCATCCATCCATCCGTCCCTCTCTCCCTTCCTCCCCTTCCCCCTTCCTCCTTCTACTGGATCCCTACTTTTTCCAACAGATAATGAACTAGCATTGGAGATACCACATTAAATAAAATGCAGTTCTTACAGAGTTTACAGTCTGATGGCAGAGGAAGATGAGGAAATAAATTATTAAAGTGTGATAAATACTGCAGGAGGGTATGAGAGAAAAAGCACAGATACACAGGCTGGTAAGAGAGGAAAGAGTGGGGAGTCTAAATTTGACATGGAGGAGAAGAGGAAATTAAGAAGATGTGTACTGCCTGGTCAGTATGGCTCAATGGTTGAGCATTAGCCCATGAACCAGGAGGTTGCAATTCAACTCTGGGTCAGGACACATGCCCGGGTTGCAGGCTCAATCCCCAGTAGGGGACAATCGGGTGGCAGCCGATGTATGTTTCTCATTGCTGTTTCTATCTCTCTATCCCTTTTCCTCCTCTCTCTAAAAATCAGTAAAATACATTTTTTAAAAGATGTGTCCTGAGGCAAAGATACTTAAGCTAAATTGTACTTGTGCTGCATATACTTGAAACTTGGAGAGAAGCTTACCCTTAGAAAGTTAAAAGGACAAAATCAAGACATAATAAATGTGGTTAGCTCTTTGCTCACACACAAAGAAAACAAACCCATTAAATCCTAGAACTGAAAAAATACATTCTATGTCAAAGGAAAAACTTCCTAGAACTCTTAAGTTTGAATTAAACAACACTGAAACCCTACCAACCCACAGGCTAGTCAGTGGTTTTAATTCATCTGGGGAAAGAATGAGCCAACAGAAAGAAACAGGCTTGCATGACCAGAGCACTTTTCTCAGTATCTTTAAGAGAAAAGGCTGGGATCCATCAGGCAGGGACCCACGGGGGCTACAGGACTTGGCACCATCGAGAAGTCACCGTGTGATACCACCAGCTGCCAAGGTCTTCCACTCACTGCCTTGGCTCTAGGTCTAGCCTCAACAATCCACTTGTTTATAATGTGATCATCATTTAGATTTTGCTAGTTAGAGAGAACGCACAGCCAATGAATACATCCTGATTTGCTTATTAATTCCAGTTCTGAATACACATTTTTAAATGGTATTCTGGTTTATTCTCTTGAGGGCTTGGTTACTACAAGTGAATTCATCCGAGCCCAAATAATTCTGGTTATACTGTCCAAACCCAGTCTTTGGACTTGCAAAGTAAAAATCTGACCCTAGACACGATGGCCTATCTGATAGCTCATCATCTTGGATTCCATTATACAGAAGTCTCCTGCAGTCACATCTTTTTTTTCTTCTTCCCCCGCCCCATCAGACTGTGAATTCCTCTGAGGGCAGGAGATGCATTTTTCTATTTGTATTTCTGTGCCAAGTACTTAATAAATGAATGAATAAAATAGACAATGGAGAAAGAAATAGAAACCTACATCCATTACTTGCATATGGTTGTGTGTGTGTGTTTTTTTCTATTACTATAAAAGTTCTCTGATCTATTATGAAAATTGGCAAGGGATGTCTATAGCTTAAGTGAATTCTCTGTTTTAATTTCTCCATAAATTTTTATGTATTAAAAGTTACATTCAGGTAATAGTCAACTGTATTCCAAATCAATTCATGTTAAGTTTCTGTAGTTTTATTTATCTGGTTTATAACAAATCAAATCAATACCAAGATATACTCCACGCGTATTAAAGCCCTTCTTTAAAAAAATTAGCTTAATTTTCTTTTTAATTGTTATGGTATTCTTTTTTTTTATTTTTACTTTTATATCAGTTAAAATCATATTCTTGCTAAAAGATGGGTCTGTGTCCACTTTATATAAATCAGTATCAAGGTTGGACATTCAAAGACTATCAGTCCTATTTTTTATGTTTGGAAAGATACAATTTCCATCCTACTAAGAAAGCTTAGTAGCTTCTGACTAAGTAACTTTCTACTTTTGCAAGTGGAAGGGAAAAAACATTTCACATTATGAAGTGTGATAAGACCTGAAAATTAAATCTAAACATAGACATACAACTATTAGGATATAAATCTCACAGCACACTAACTACTATAATAATCTAAAAAAAAAAACATCTATATTAGGTCAGTACCATTACTTAGGTTAAACACTGCTGGTCTTTGACACATAGAAATCCTTAATTATCATGGCCAAGTATGGGCAGGAGTCTTATGAGGAATTTCACAAAATTATAGGAGTAATTGAACTGCTAAAGAAGAGAAAGCAAGGGGTGACGTCCTCCCCCAAAGACCTTATATAATGATGCACAAATACCTGAGAGCCACAAGTAAATCTGTATAGGACTTTTCCCCCCAATGGAATGAGGTGAAGAAGTACAGAGTTGTCCCTACCTTCCCTTTCCCCATCAGAATATGAAAAGTAAAATTTAATGGTGATCTGAAAATCTAATTTGGAATAGCAAACTTCAAATAGATGCTGTTTTTATTTTAAAAACTTTTTTATTTTCTCTTGGTTCAAATGACTGCCTCCAAAAACTGAGATAATTTGATTGTCTATGAGACAGAGCCATGGGCCATCTAAAGGGAAAGTACAGAGGAATCAGGTCTCTGCACCTGGGCCTTCCTGGCATTTCCCACCCCACTTCTTCATCACCCATTTCTCTTCCCTCGTGGCCTGCTGCAACCCTGTTTCTTCAGCTTCAACCTGGAATCCTTCTCTACTATCAAAATTCCTGACCCTAACCTGGTCAAGGCTCTGTCTTCCTTCATCAGTACTAGCCAACACACTATTGACCCCACTGATACAGAACAGCTACGTGAAGCACGTAATTTAATTAAGCTTCCTATGGAAGAATTTGAGAAGTATTGGAAAGCAGTTTGGATTCAGAGCCAGGAAACCTGAGTTCTCATCTGAGCTCTGCCTCTAATTAACTGTGTGATCTTGGGGGAAAGTTTTAACTTTCCACATCCATAAAATAAAGGGGTCTTTAGGATTTCCAGGTTTCCTTTGTGGTTTAAAAATTCCACAGTTCTGTGAATATGAAATTCTAAGTCTGTCTCACACAAATGGTTTATGTTAGTGCTGTGCATTGCTCAGCGAGCCACCAGAACATGAAAGACATCCAGGAAAAAAAAAAAAAAGTAATACTATAACAGCTGATTTATAGTCCCAGTTTATTTTGTTTAATAAAGGGAATTGTCAGATTAAAAGGAGGGAAGATTCACTATGTAGACTCAAATAAATAGAAACATGAGTGTTAACAAAGACATGCTTTTTTTATTTCATTTCTTTATTTTTCTAACCTTTGAAACCCATATGGCACTGGATTTTTTTTTTAATCATTTTACCATAGGCATGAAACTATAACAAAACAGCCTTCTTAATTCCTGGTGGGAAGTATGCATATCCACTGGATATTTAAAATATCTCACTGTATAGGGTTTTGATTAAGAGACTGAAACAATGACCCTCCCTTCTCCTGGGACCACATGAACAATGAGCTAAAGACAATATTCCAGAGAAGTGGGTGGGCTGCAACCTGAGCCAGCTGTGTGGATCCACCACAGACTGCCCCCCCCCCCCCGCCCCCATCTCCCCTGTTCAAAGGAGCACAGCGCTGGGAGTGTCCTGCCTCAGACAGAAAACAAACACCTCGGGGCAGCCCAGAAGGAGTATAGGCTTTGAGACAGGAAGAGATGGCTTCTAGTGTCCTACACAGAACAGCTGAGTTGGATGAAGGAAGAGGGTTCTCTTCTAACTGGCCAATAGCCACATGGCTGCAGAACAGACAGAGTGAAGGGAAATGTCCTGGGTACCTGCTGTCTTACCTCTAAGGTGCAGATGGCCTGAAGTCAGAGAAAAAGGCCCAAGTGCCATTCTGCTGACCCTCTGGACAGAGAAGCCCAGGGATCTCAGAGCCTAGTCAACCCCAATCTTCTCTTTGGCTCAAACATAGACTATCTTCCCTTAGCAGTCAACCCCTCCTGTTTGTAATTCCATATAAAGCATCGGTACTAGTGTTTATTTTTGTGTTTATTTAATAACATTATCCCTTCAAACCTTTGAGAGCTCGATGCAATCATCTGCCAGGAGAAGGGCATCCTTACAGCGGGGGAAGGAGGGGCCAGAGCTCACTGCCCTGAGGGAAGAGGATGCTGTTGGAAATGAGAGCCTGGTGGGGTAGGTGGGGTAGGTATGACTGAGAGCTCTTTAGGCAGCTTCCCTCAGGCCTGGCCCATCTCCCTCACTCAAGATTAAGCTCTGAGTTGAATTTTTACTGGGCCAAGTGGGCCAAGTGGATAGTGTCATCTTCAATGCTCTAAAGTTACCCCGGATTTTCAACTGCTCCCTGCTAGAAAGATGGCTCCCAACGCCTCCTTCCTTTCATCTCTAGATCTGAGCCAAACCACAGGTGCCTCCCTTGTCTGTGGAAGTTTGGTCCCTTTGATGTCTGCGGACACACTCCCCACTGGGTTTGCCTGTGTGTTAAACGTTTTGTAGCCGGGGCCATGTTAAACAGGACTGCGATTTACTGAGCACCGCAGTAAGGAAGCCTTCCCAACTCTCTGGAAGAGGCCTTGTCTCAGAGCAGACGCCTTGCTTTGCAGAGGGTGCAGTCCCATGCGCGGCTGGGAACTGCAGTCCACACAGGGCGTGCCCCACGGCTCACTGCCAGATCACATCTTGGCAGCCGACCAACATGTCCTATGAAGATCAGACACTTCCATTTTCAGGGAAACTGTTTCCTGAGAATTGTAAATGTTTAATTCACTAATAATTAAGAACATGGGCAAAGCATGGGACAAGGGAAGGGTCTATAGCTGGAGAAAGAATTCTATTTGGGTTTTTGAGGGATCTAACAAAAATAAAAAAACTCCCGAGGAACTAATTAAAACCATACAAGGGCTGAGCCTTGATTATGTGCAGGGAAATGGACATCTCTCTGTTTCTAACAGCTCCTCTTCACTAGCTCCTGCACAGTCCCGAAGCTTCCATCTGTAACTGCCTTTCTCCATTCATTCAAATGTCACCCTGTGAGGTCAACACCTCTCTTTACTCGACATCCCTGGGACAACGCACAGAAGGAGGGTGCTCTTGTATGAATCTCAGTGCAGCATCCTCCCTGACTGGTATGCCTGCCTGCCTTCTATCATCCCTCCTATCCATTCTCTGCACAGCTGCCAGTCAGCTTTCTAAAACTCTGATATGGTAGCATCACACCTCAGACGAAAAGCTTTCAATGACTCTCACTGCCACCAGAACCAAGTCCAAACTCTTCAATATGACCTAAGCCCTTCCTAGATCAGCTGTACTGACGTTTTCCTGACTCTTCCCTGCCCTTCCCCACCCCTCCAGCACACAGGTCCTTCTAACCCACTCCCTCCAACACGGGGTCCTTCTGGCTCCCTGATGCACCGACCCCACTGCCCAGCTGCAGAGCTGCTCATACCAACCTCAGGACTCCTGCAGCCACTCCCCTCAGTGAGCATGTGTGTCATTCTGCTGAAATTACTCCTGTATCTCCTATTAGACTTGAGAATCTCCGACTCTACTATTCACCTTTGCTCCTCCAACACCGGCACCACATCTGGCACCACCTAAGTGTTTGCTGAGTGAATGGACAGATTTTTTTCTAATAGAGAGTATTCTATTTAGTTATGAGATTCCCTTAAGGTTCCATATTAGACAGGGTTTCAGTAAATGGTGAGACATCACAGAGCTTCTGCATAATGTCCTGTTTCCTAAAATACCATGTACATTTAAAAATTTCAGTACACCTTTAGAGGTCATAAAAAATTTATTCTTGCTACCTTTTCAAAGCCACCACTTATACATTATAATTGCCTGTTCAAACGCAGTAAACCATACCTAAAGAAGTTCAATGTTCAGAACAATGAATGAGCAGACTCATCCTTTCAAAAGAGATTATTTTTTGGCTTATGTTAGATTTGATGTTACAAAGAAGCTTGTTTTTAATCTCTTCAGAAATACCACTGCACAAGTGGGGAGGATGTGTTTGAGGGGGGTGTGGCATCCAGAGAGCCAGGAGTGGCCTTTTGGTCATTCGGGAGACAAGTGGCAGGCCCAGCACCCCGACTAATAAGGGTCTCAGCCTGTTCCATATGACATGGCTTTGCAATTAAAACTGCTATCCTCAAAAATAAAACTATGTTACCTAGTCCAGAGGAAGAAGGCTACAATAGCTAGGTACACAAAGAGCTTTCCTCAACGGTCAGATCTCATTGGATTCTCATCCATCTGTGAGAGTCCAAATTTTAGGGCAAACGTTGTCTCTGAATTACCAATTAAGAAAAGTGACTTTTAGGAGGGTTTATTGCTAATCCAAATACCCAGATTAGTAACCGACAGACCTGGGGCTAACATTTAGGGTCACATAATTAAGCCTTGGATCTTGCCATTGACCCTACCACCCAGAGCATCTACCATCCCTTGGAGTCATCTGCATTCCACTCGGTAACATAACCTTGAGGGAGGTATGAGCAAGCATAGTTTCTTCGGTTTTCTAATTGTCGGTGTATGGTGCTGTGTGTCTACCTTTAGAACGCAATTCTAGCTGCTAAAGAGACCATACCTTTGTGTGAAAGCCTAGCATAGTGAAAATGCTTCTCGTTAAACCACGCCCACTATTTACATATTGCAATATGCATACCAATGAACTTTCCCTTCAGAAGGCACACTCCCCCACATGCTCCTCATTCACGTGTCAGGTTTCACTAGTGCATCCAGCAGCATTTCACTCCAATCCCATGCGTTTACCAGCACACCGCCACGCTGGTCTTGTTCAGAGCAGCGCTGCGGCTTCTGGGATGCCATCCAAACTCTTATTTTACTAGTGAAACACCATGGAGCAGAGGTAATGCTTTGCAGATAAAATGCTAAGCAGATGGGGAAGACCTGATTTGAGGGCTTCTGACATCAGGGGACCTTGCTGAACTTTATCTGACCCCTCTAGATTTCATGCACACATTCAAGGTGCTGCTGACACAGGCTGCTCAAACCCACGCAGGACACACTTGGTGGTGGCCAGGCTCTGCCAAGCAACCCTGGAGGAAAAAGGCTGAGGTTCGGACACAGCGGGACCCTTGCAGGTTGTGGGACCCATAAAGATTTTGTACCTGGTAATATGTTAAATGGCATCTTGGTGCTGAGATCAAAACCTAGATTATCTTTTTTTTTTTAAAGACTTCTGTTTTTTGTTTTTGCATGCATACATATTGTGTTTCCTTCTCTTCTTCTCCCCTGATCTGCCACCTTGATCTATGCTCTCACAACCTCAAAGGCAGCTGGTGCCAAGTTCCAAAACATCCATTTCTTCAGTACATATTTAGTGCCTACCATGGATAAAACCCTCTTGTAGGAACGCTAGCAAATGCAGAGGTGAACTTTCAAAAAATGATGGTTTGTAATAAAAACCCAATAATTATAGTTTGCTACTTTCATAGAGATTTTATTTTCTATTTGGGGGGGAAATAAAGTCTTATAGTTACAAATAAGATATCAATATAATAAAGAACAATATTCAATGATTGCTTTAGATACAGTATAAATACATCTCCGCCTGCTTAAGCTATCTCTGTCATAAGATATCATCTTGGTTTAATTCTTCCTCTATCTATGTGGCATTCACAAGAATGAACAATAAACATGTAAGTAAGTATGTTAGAAGTGGATAGGCAATACAGTGAGAAAATTAAAACCGAGCAAGGTAAAGAGGCCAAGAATGCCTAAGGTGGTTAGAGGGAATGGCAGTGGCAAAGGGCCTCACTGAGAAGGTAAGATCTGGGAAAAGGTTTGCAGGAGGTGAGGGATAGCCAAGTAAAGAATGTACCAGACAGAGGGAACAGCCCGAGAAAAGGCCCTGAGGCAGGAGTGACATAGGAGCCCCTCCCCTCTCCATGAGGCACAGTGTGGCTACAAGTGAGAGTGGGAAGAGGAGTGGGAGCCAGTCAGAGAGGCAGTGGGTAGACACGGACCCTTCAGGCCATGGTAGGGCCTTCACTAAGGGACTCTAAACCCAGGGGCGATGCCATGTGACCTGCCTTTTAAACTTCTTAAACAATCACTCTGGCTACTCTGTTAGGATAGGCTGAAGGGAGCAAGGACAGGATCCAGAAGACTTGATAGGTGGCTCTTGCATTAACCAAGGCAAGAAAGGGTAAGAGCTGTGGCCCTGGTCACAGAAGAAATGCTATCTGATGACTTATTGCTACCCCTTCCCATCCTTTTTTTTTTTTTTAAGATTTAAAAAAATATGTTTTTATTGATTTTAAGGGAGAGGGATAGAGAGATAGAAACCTCAGTGAGAGAGAAACATCATTAATCAGCTGCCTCCTGTACACTCCCTACTGGGAATGGAGCCCACAACCCAGGTATGTGCCCTGATCAGGAACCAACCCCTGACCTCTTGGTTCCTGGGTGGATGTTCAATAGCTGAGCCTCACCACCCAGGCTCCTCTCCATCCTTCACCCATAGCCTGCTTTCCAAACCCTCCTTACTCTTCCCAAGACTGCACCTCACCTGGGCCAACTTGAGCCCAATTCACCTCTAAATTTCTCAATACCCAGTCCTCTCTTTGCAGCTCAGAGGTAGAACTCTCTCTCCTTCCTAAATTCTTCCCCCCAAAGTCCCCATTGCTAAAGCACCTTGCCTCAAAAAACATCCCCATAATATCTTGCATCTTCAATCTCTTCTTCATGCCTGGACTTCCTCCTTCACCCATTCTCGAGCCTCCCCAATCTTGATAAAAACCTCGTTATATGAGCCAAATGATTCCTTCTCTCTCCTACTATTTAATACCAATCTCTGTGCTGAACCCACACACTTCTTCAGCCCTGGCTAGAAAACATCTTCATTGGCAAAGACAGTTACCGACTCTAATGACCCGTCTCTCCCACCTCATCAGCCAGAAGTGTGTGACCCCTGCTCAGTCTACCTACTCTTCCTTTAACTCTTAGGCTCTACAGCAGCAGTTCTTAACCTGTGGGCTAGCAGGGTCACCTAAGACCATGGTCGGCAAACTGTGGCTCAAGAGCCACATGTGGCTCTTTGGCCCCTTGAATGTGGCTCTTCTACAAAATACCATTGCCTAGGCGAGCCTATTTTGAAGAAGTGGCATTAGAAGAAGTTTAACTTTTAAAAATTTGGCTCTCAAAAGAAATTCAATCGTTGTATTGTTGATATTGGCTCTGTTGACTAATGAGTTCGCCAACCACTGGCCTAAGACCATTGGAAAACACTGATATTTGCATTACGATTCATTAACAGTAGCAAAATTAGTTATGAAGTAGCAACAAAAATAATTTTATGGTTGGAGGTCACCACAACATGAGGAACTGTATTAAAGGGTCAGGATATTAAAAAGATTGAAAACCACTGCTCTAGCTGCTCTTGCTGTCTTCCAAAACACCAAGTTTCCAGGTTCTGTTCTTACTTCCTGTTTCTGCTTCCCACCTCCCTTCTTCCCAGTGAAGGTGCACCCCAAGATGGGGGTCCCATAAGCACTCTCATGCTCAACCCCTGGGACTACTCTAGCATTTCTGCCTTCTCTCTGAGGCTGGGCTCCTGCATTTCCAACACTTAAAGCACTCTTAGCCCCTGAATGCTCCACCATCTCAAACTTAATAAATTCCTATGGGCCCCTGTTTATGCCATGACACTGGTCACATTTTCTTCCTTATTGCTAATATTAATTACCTCCTCTCCTAAGTTCTGAGCTACCTGAAAGCAGAAACTGTATCACATATTTATACTGCTAAGCATCTCCCAGCTGAGCCCTCTGCACAAGGAGTATAACCATAAACTATAAGCTAAATCAATACACTCTTCAACTCAGCTGATCAGTGCCATCTGAAAAATATGCTTGTCTTTTTTAAGGTGTATTTGATTATAAAAGAATGAGCTGTCCCTGTTGTCTGTAAAAGGCATTATACTTGAACTAAAATTAAAATGTTCATCTCCTAAAGTTCTGGCCAATGTCAATTTAGAAACATTACTTATCCAGGTTTTTCAGGAAGGTGCAATTCTAGACATGAACATTCCAGAAACCACAATGTTCAGAGTAAGTTACATTGTTGGCCACTGAATTCTGACAAAAATTTCTAGGAATTTATTTTAAAAAACCACTTTCCAATCAAAAGTTCAAAACAAAGTATTGAGGTAATTTTTTTGGCAGCATATAATAAAAAGTGAGGACAAAACCCTGTAGGAAAAGAAAATTCTTAAAAAAACAAACAAACAAACAAACAAAAAAACAGATGGGAAATGAGATCAGAGACTTCCAGACCCTTTGTCAATAGCGGGGCCTGGCTTCCTTTTCAGGTCAGTGGTTTGCAGATCACTATCAGCCTCATGGAAGTCCAAAAGGAAAAGAAACAGAGGAAAAATAAAAATCAGGATGTTATTTAAAGGGAAATGGATTAACCACACGTTTCTATACAATGCTGAGAACTTGAGGATTCTCCTGTCTCCAAACATTTTCAAAAGTGAAAATTTCTAGGATTGCCAATTATTAATGATCTTTGCATTATACTCCCATCTTTCCTTTAAAATTCTTTTGCTAAGAGATTTGAGGTTGATAAGACACTATGAAGTACCAGTAGAAAGAGCACCTTAGAAATCTCTCCTCATATTGACTTTACACACAGCTTTAAGGATGACAACCATTTCACATCCACATAGCACAGAAATCGCATAGCATACCGTGTTTTTCGGACCATAAGACGCACTTTTTTCCCCCCAGAAGTGGGGGGGAAAAGTCCCTGCGTCTTATGGTCCAAATATAGCCTACACATATACTTTAAAAAAAAAGTTTTTTTACTTGCCCAGCTGTGTGTGGTCTCTGTGTGCTTGCCCGGCTCTAAAATGGTTCTAAATGCTGCTGTTTACTTTACAGGGTTGATTACATGTGTTTATGACTGTGATGTTGGGTTTTAATGCACATAAAATATTTAAGGACACTATTTGTTTCAGAATCTTTTTTTCTTCATTCCTTCTCTAAAAACTGGTGCGTCTTATGGTCCGAAAAATACGGTAATCTTAAAAAACAACACTATGCTAAAATATCCATCTATAACATAAAATGTACCATCGTAACCATTTTTGAGTATATAGTTCAGTGGCATTATCATTGTTGTATTAGCCATCACCATGACCTTCCACAGAACTATTTTCATATTGCAGAACTGGAATTGTGTAATTACTAAACAATAACTCCCCACTTCCTCTCCTCCAACCCCTGGCAATTGCCATTCCACTTTCTATCTCCATTAATCTGACTATTCTCAGAACCTCATATTCGTGGAATTATTCAATACTTGTTCTTTTTTGACTGTCTTACTTCACTTCACATAATGTCCTCAAGGTTTATCCATGTTGTGGTATGTATCAGAATTTCCTTCCTTTTTAAGGCTATACCATATGCACTGACCACATTTGGTTATCCACTCATGCATCAATGAATATTTGGGTTGTTTCCACCTTTTGGCTATTGTAAATAATGCTACTCTGAACCTAGGTGTATAAATATATCTTTGAGTCCCTACTTTCAATACTTTTGGATATACCCCAGAAGTGATATAGATGGTCTTTTATTCCTCCCATACAAGCTGTATCCCTTGTTAGTTCATATCATATACCAAAGTCTAATCCTATGTAATAAAAGGCTAATATGCAAATTGACCGAACAGTAGGACGACGGGTCGCTATGACACACACTGACCACCAGAGGGCATATACTCAATGCAGGAGCTGTCCCCTGGTGGTCAATGGGCTCCCACAGGGGGAGCACCACTCAGCCAGAAGCCAGGCTCATGGCTGGCTAGCACAACAGCATGGTAGGAGCCTCTCCCGCCTCCGTGGCAGTGCTAAGGATGTCCGACTGATGGCTCACAGACTGTGAGAGGGTACAGTCTGAGCTGAGGGGACTCCCTCCCTCCCCAAGTGCATGAATTTCATACACCGGGCCTCTAGTATTTATAAAATATAAATGATACCCATAAATTGCTCCCAACATACTTTTTTACTATTTACTATCTTCTTCATATTTCAACACTTTAGTAACTACACAAACATTAGTAAGCTATGCAACAACCCAGTATGTAAGAGCTCAAAAGGCCAGCTGTAAATTCAGTGAATGGATGGCAACAGTTAAGATTGTCACAGCAGTAGCAGCAGCAGCATCTGGCAAAGGACTTCCCTTGAATGTGAGAGATGATCGGAAATGGATGGGCAGACCCACACTGAATTCCATGTTTCTGATGGGAAAAGGAGGAGTCCTGGGCATTACTTTCAATTATATATAAAGTTGTCATTTTGTAAGCAACAAATCAACTTATATTTCTTGATCTAAAAGATTTTAATCAAAATCTCTATCTAACCTGCCCAGTAAAATTTACCTATCATGTACCCATAGAAAAGTAAGTTCTCAGAATAAAGGTTTGTTAACTATCAGAAGATATATGCCTTTTAAGACTGTTTCACCTCCATTCTTTTATTTCAGAAATTATCCAACTTCCACCAATCCAAATCACTGATCAGGCAAAAAGTTTTACGAATCTAGATATTGGCATTTCCACATGTGCTCACTGATACTCATATTTACTTCCTGAATCAAAGAAAACTACCCGATATTCACAGTAATTTTACTCATTTGAAATGAAGCTAAAAGTACCCAACTCTGGAGCCCCGTATGCAGAGATGATGTGGATGCGGAGATGGATGAGCCTAGAGAGGCACCAACACGGGGCCTGAGCCTTCCCCGGGGCCACAGCATAGTGGAGACACTTGAACACAAAATGCGTAAGAAGCCAATGGTGAAAAGCCCAGTGTACTTAAGTATCAATACTGTATATTATACACAGTGTAAGACAGTAAGCATTAGAGGAAATAAGAGAGTGGGGGGAGGGGGAGAACTGAAGTGGCCTCAGAGCATGAGATGGTTTTACAACAGGGATGGGGAACCTTTTTTCTGCCAAAGGCCACTTGACTATTTACAACATTCGTGGGCCACGCAAAATTATCAATTTAAAAATTAGCCTGCTATATTTGGTCAAACCTTCAATTAACTCACCCCTAATGCCTTGGCAGGGACGGACCAAATGATTTATCAGGCCTTACACAGCCCAAGGGCCAGATGTTCGCCACCCCTGTTATAGAAGGATGGAAAAGAAGATTTTGTTGGCAAAGAGCACCTCAAATCCAAGACAGAGAAAGAACAGAATAGACCCCAAAATACCAGGGAATGATTCTGAAAATAAAAAGAAGTGTAGCAGGCTAGTAAGGGCCATGTTAGCCACGGCATTCCTGCCTCTGGCCATGGCAGATAAAACCTTACTTCATAAATATTCTGATGGCTGAGACTTGTCCTTTTGTTTTTCAAAATCCATATTTACTTCATGCCTCTTAGGTTTTATTTTTCCCTGACCCTCAGGCAAAAGTACATCCCACAAACAAATCTCTCCCTAAGACTCATTTTAAGATAGCACTTGGATGTCCTTATGAGGTGACCAATACCAACATTGTCCTCAAGAATGGTACAAATGTATCATCACTATCCACATTTATATTTTAGTAAATTATTTTTTAAATATATTTTATTGATTTTTAAAAATATATATTTTATTGATTTCTTACAGAGAGGAAGAGAGAGGGACAGAGAGTTAGAAACATCGATGAGAGAGAATCATCGACCAGCTGCCTCTTGCACACCCCCACTGGGGATGTGCCCGCAACCAAGGTACATGCCCTTGACCGGAATAGAACCTGGGACCTTTCAGTCCGCAGGCCAATGCTCTATCTACTGAGCCAAACCGGTTTCGGCTTTATTGATGTTTTTACAGAGAGAAATGGAGAGGGATAGAGAGTTAGAAAGATAGATGAGAGAGAAACATCGATCAGCTGCCTCCTGCACACCCCCGCACTGGGGATGTGCCCACAACCAAGGTACATGCCCTTGACCAGAATCCAATCTGGGACCTTTCAGTCCGCAGGCCGATACTCTATCCACTGAGCCAAACCAGTTTTGGCAATTTTAGTAAATTATTATCCTGAATATATTTGAAAGAACTTCACATAATGTTCTATTAATAGTTACCGAATATTGTTTAACCAAGAAGTGTAGTATTGCAAATCAACCCCCAGCATGTACTTTGCTCACTATTATGGCCCATTTGTTACCCAACGTGCTATCTTTTTCCATATAAAATAAAATGCATTCACCTGATCTAAATCTGCTCCCTGTCTCTAATAATATGGTCCAATGAAATAAAAACATGGACAGACATAAGGAATCTGTGACATTGCTGAGACATTTTGGTTATTCAGCTAACTAGACA
The DNA here is from genome assembly GCF_014108245.1 of Pipistrellus kuhlii. NCBI lineage: Eukaryota > Metazoa > Chordata > Mammalia > Chiroptera > Vespertilionidae > Pipistrellus > Pipistrellus kuhlii. The sequence goes on from NW_023425529.1 coordinate 150,994,060, forward strand.
GTTACTGAAATCACCAAGACAAACTGGCAAGAAAGCACAGTGCAACTGGCCTTACTTGATTGAAAAATAGGAGTTTCCAAGAAAACAAATATCACCATCCAAATTTAAATGGAGACCACCACAATTACTGTGGTGAGGATCTAAGCTAAAATTCAAGCTCCTTAACCTTTGGATAAACTTCCCCCAAACAGAAAATAACACTTGCTTGTTCAGTCTTGGACAGCAAAACATGAGTTTTTTGTGCCTGGTATCCCTAGAGAAGTAGATACAAGTGAAAAAGACCAAGACGTTTTTCTCAAAGTTTCAATTACTGGATTCTACAACTGCTTAAACATTTAGGTTCCTTGTCTCTGGCATAAAAGATGAAATTAAATTAACCATGTCTTGTTTGGTTTGTTTGCTTTTTAAGCACCTTCATCTCAAGGCTGCAAATACAACTTTTCATTCTAGGCTGCAAAACTTGCAATAATGTTGTTACTCTAATTAATACCAAGAATAATACATACTTCATGCTCAGAAAGAGTTGAGATAACCTTTAGCTTCCTCTGAGCACACTTCAGGAAAAATATGTCAACATGGATTGCAATTTGTAATCAACTGATTAACTTCTCATGTAAATTTGTTGCCAAAATCACAGGCAGGAGGCTTGGTTCTGAGGTTCCCTTTCATTTGTCCTGTAGCTGGGTAGTCTATGCAATGAAGTTTTTGAAGCCTCAACTTCTGAGGCATGATTTGAAACCATTCATCAGTGGAACACATTTTGGCAGCAGCATCCCATTACATACTTAATGGTCAATTTCATTTCCATGGCAATCCTTACTTTCCAGGGAAGATCTAAAGGACAATAATTTTCTCCATATGCACTTCTAAAAAGTTAGAAAAAGTGAACATCTGTGAAAATTCTCAGCCTTGTTGTATAAACTGAAGTCTCTTAAATTTGGTGGGGAAAGAAAATGTTACGGAATATAATTCAACAGTTATCATTAACATGGAAGTTTCTAAAGACAATTCCGTATGCACACAATTGTATATAATAGATTATTTTCTGAGAGTGGGATTAGAAAGAAGGTGGGGGGGGGGGGCTTTTAATGTCAAGTATTCCAATAGTGCCTCTTTGTTTGTTTACAATAGGGGTGTCGAACTCAATCAGAGAAGGGGCCAAAATCTAAAATCCAGCCTAAATCGCGGGCCGAATGGTTTACTGAACAGTCATAAACTGTCATTGTGATGGAAACGCAGCGGAGTGCAGTGATGACAGCGCGGTGCGGGCCACATTGCAAGGCCTGGCGGGACGGATTTGGCCCGCGGGCCTTGTGTTTGACACATGTGGTTTACAAGTATGTAATACTTTTAAAATTAAACAACAAGGAATCAATGAAGTTGTTAACAAAACAAAAACAAAAAAACTAAGGCAGCTCAATTCACACAAGACATGGCTCAGTCATAAAAGAACAGATAGAGAAGCCTCGAGGTAGAGAAGGCGATTAGGTTCCAGGAGAGCTAGGGAAGTAACCAGACCTCCCAACAGACTGAGGTAACTCTAGGTTACGAGGTATCTAACACCACAGTATGGGTTTCCTGGAGGAAGAATGTTCTAGCTCCTCACTACCCTCAAAGTTCCTGTGAGTCACTCAGCCACAGGCCATAATCTGAAAGGCTTCTGGCAACAATCTACAGGACAGCTCAGAGCAGGAGCTGTGCTGAGTCCTCTGCTAGCAGCTACTAAGCTCCAAAGAACAGCACCTGCCACTGCACCAGAGAGGTAAGCTCAGGACACACCTGTTACCTCCAAACCCTTCTTTGTGAGCTCCCACACAGTTCAAAGCCTCTCTCAGGGCAGTTTCCTGAAAGGGTGCAAGACAACATCCTCTACTTCTCCCACAAATCTCAACCTTAAGACTCGAAGGCACTAGGAAAAAACCCTAAATCCATCTTCAAATAAATCTCACAAGACATAGGAGGCACTTGTGTCCATTAAAGCAGCCCCCAGAATAGTACTTGTATTCAAGATCTCTCTCTCACACAAACACACACACACACACACACACACACACAACCATCTATGTTGTATACATGCATGTTTGCATACATACACAGACATAAATAACATATAAATTCACATCTGCATATATATGCAAAAATAATGCCATTAAAAAAAATCAACTCATGAAAGAATGCCTGAAGAATATAATGTCATAATTTTTTCCTCTTAAATAACAGCATCTTTTCATCTTTTAAAAATCCTAAATTAAGCAAACAATAAAGCAATAGATAGATGGTAATTGTAAAGATAAACTGCATGATTCTATTTGCAGAAACTGAAAAGTCACGTACCTGAAAGTCATCATAAGGGAAGAGCAGCATCTCCCTCAGACAATCGTTCAGGATCTGTGTCTTCTTCTGGACGATGACATTTTCATAGTCAAGGGGTTCAATCAGCTTTGGCTTGGCCTGGAAGGTGAAAGATAAGCACTTGAAACAATGTTTTTGTTGTGTTGATTCTCAACATGAGGATATTTTTTCCATTGATTTTCAGAGGGAGGGAGAGAAGGGAAAAAAGGAGAAAAGGAGAAAAGGAGAAAAGGAGAAAAGGAGAAAAGGAGAAAGGAGAGGGAGAGGGAGAGGGAGAGGGAGAGGGAAGGGAGAGGGAGAGGGAGAGGGAGAGGGAGAGGGAGAGGGAGAGGGAGAGGGAGAGGGAGAGGGAGAGGGAGAGGGAGAGGGAGAGGGAGAGGGAGAGGGAGAGGGAGAGGGAGACATCAATTCAAGAGAGACATAGCTATTGTTTGCCCCCTTCATGCCCCTGACCAGGGCTTGGGATCAAACCTGCTACTCAGGTACATGTCCTTGAACAGGAATTGAACAATTGACCCTTTCATGGTTAGACCAACACTCTAACCACTTGGCAACACTGGCTAGGGCAGAACATTCTTACAGATGCAAGCAATTTCTTAAGATTAAAGAACTCTGTAAAGTCTACCATACGTGTGTTTGCATTTTCCTACTTTTCTATAAAGTGTGTTAGTTTTGCTACCAGGAGGAATCAGAACCAAGAGATAAAAGTTGTTTTCCAAGAAAAAGAAGACACTTCGTGGCACTCGGTCTATATATAGGCATGCTTGCTTAATTCTTTAAACACAAAGGAGGCTATGGATTCTAGTGGAACTTCCAGTTGTGTCTTGGGTCACCCCTGGCAAGATCAGTCCTCTTCCAAGCTTTAGGCTCTGCCAGCGATGCCCACTTAGAGCTCCAGCCATGGTCTAGAGTGGAGGCTGGATGCCCACAGTGGCTCCAGCCATGACCACCTTTTCTTGGCCCAGGGCCTAGAGCATCCACAGGGCTCACTACTTCATATAAGACTCTATAGAACTCATCTCTGAGTCTCAAAATATCCCTCTCTATCCTGAAATATTTACAGCTTAGCTATGTAATGGAAAAATAGCTAAACATAGAAAAACCAGGCAAACGGGGTGGGGGAGGGGGGGAGATTAAAGCACTACTTAAACCAGTGCTTATGGGTGTACCTCATGGGTAGAGATGGCCATCCCTACCATGCACTGAGAAGGGCAAAGAGGCATCAAGCAAGCGGGGGAAGAAAATATATAATTTGCCTTTTCTAACTATTCCCAAAGCTATTCTTCTCAGTAAAAATCTCTCTCATCTTTGCCAGTCATTGCCATGTGTTCACTGGTCACTTCCCACTTGCAAGGCACTAATGGTGAGGTCAGGACTATGGATACATATTTAACTAACTATATAACACAAGTGTTAAATGTGAAGTGTTAAAATGGTACACACAGAGCAAGATTATTTTTGAAAATATTAATAAAAAGCATCCAATATAATATCAACAAATGCTTTACATATTATAATGATAATTAAGAATATATGAAAAACATCTGATATGTAGTATCTAAATTGGATATCGTGACTGAGGCTATTACCTGTTCCCAAAATCTGTCTCTTTCCCTCCAAATACAGTTGGACTACATTTCCCAGCCTCTACATGGATACGTGTGGCCATATGACTGTCTTCTGGCCAATGGCATGTGAGTGGAAGGGATGTGGTCATAAAAGCCTCTGCTATAGACTGAATGTTAGTGTCTCCTCAAAATTCATATGTTGAAACTTAATCCTCGATGTAATATTAGGAGGTGGAGTCTTTGGGAGCTGATTAAGTCATGAGGGTGGAGCTCTCATGAGTGGGATTAGTGCCCTTTTAAGAGAGACCCCAGAGGGCTCTCTTGTCCCTAGTGCTATGGGAGGACACAAAGAGAGAAGGACTGCCATGTACCAGAAGGGACCTCACCAGACCAGGAATGTGCTGGTGTGTTAATCTTCCTTTACAACAGCCCCCACCCCCAAGTCCATAAAAGAGTATTTCCCTCCTTTGTTTCTCTGGACTTGCATGTGGTTCGCTATTAGACGACATGTCCTGAATTGCAATTCTTTTTTTTCTTTTTTTTAATATATTTTATTGATTTAGAGAGGAAGGAAGAGAGATAGAGAGCTAGAAACATCGATGAGAGAGAAACATCAACCAGCCACCTCCTGCACACCCCCTGCCAGGGATGTGCCCGCAATCAATGTACATGCCCTTGACCGGAATCGAACCTGGGACCTTTCGGTCCACAGACCGATGCTCTATCCACTGAGCCAAACCAGTTTCAGCATGAATTGAAATTCTTCATTGTTCCCAAACAAACCCATTTTTTTAGAGAAATATCTGACTTTCTGTTTATGGTCAGCAGCCTATTCAGCATACCAAAATAACATTTTTGTTAATTAGATGAATTATAATAGTTTTTGCCTGACGATATCTTATAAGTATTCAAAGACAGAATATAACACAGGTATTACTTTTGTGCGCCAGTGTGTAACATTCAATAATGTGCATGTTTTCACATAGGTGATCACTCAATCCACTGTTAAACTAATTAATCAGGAAGACCCTTAGACTAAGGTGCTCTAAGGCCTGGCAGCCTATGTAAGCAAACCAAAATCTAAGCCTGTAAACGCCTCATGGTTACAAGACCAAACCACTGAAGACAACTAATCACAAACAGCCTATGAGGCTTCAGGCTACAGTCAATCAAATAATTTATTTTCTTTGTTCCCACCCTTTATTTAAGTCTCTCCCCAGCTTCTGTCAAATGAATGCTCCTAACCATTTCGTTTGGTGCTGCCTGATTTGTATTGAGTTTTCTTCAAATAAACTCTTAAAAATCTTAATATGCCTCTCTTTATCTTCTAACACCCCCAATACATAAAGATAGGCATGAAACCATTGCTCTGTTTTACTGAGGCTGGAAACTAAGGATAACAAGCTGAGTTAATTGCCTAGAGTGCCTCCCCACCCACGCCTTCTCCCACAAGTAACCAGCCGGTTAGAAGGCAGTCTTTCATCCACTGGAACTCTTTCTTCTCTAGGCAAACTGTTATGATCTAGGATCACCACTACTCAACCAGAGTAAATTGTGGAGAGTTTATTAGCAACATTTCTGTGAGAGATGAATGATGCATGTTAATCAGGAAAGCCTGCAGGATTGATTTGAACAACGGAGAGACCGCATGAAAGAATGTCATTTCTGTCTTCTTTAGTCTCAAGGATTACAAAGATGTGAAACGTGTACAAACCATTAGGTCACTTCATGAAATGACTCCTTAGAGACCTGGTGGGGCAGAGGTCTCTAACAGTAGCAGGGAGCACTTTCCAGGACAAACCACTGACTCCAAAAAAAGGGGTCAACCCTGAATGACTCACCTGCTACTTAAGTTGAAAACAAGGCAAAAAGCTCTCGCTTCAAACACAAATAATTGGCACAATGCCCCCATTCAACACATGGCCCAGAGGAGGAGGAAATAAAGTTATTCAAGGAGATAAGGCTGAAAATGGAGATTGGTGAGGGAAGGAGATAAGGGGGAAAAGAGGCAAAAGAGACAGACACCTGCAGATAAGGGAGGAAGAAGATGCAGGGATGGAGGAAACAGAGGAGGAAGATGAAGAGAAAAAGAAGATATAAAAGGAAATAACAGAAGAGAGGGGACTGGGAGACTTGAGGTGGGTCCATGGGCAGTGACATCATCTACCCACTGAATTGTTGGTTAAGAGTATAAACGCCGCCCTTACAGTTTGGCTCAGTGGATAGGGCATCGGCCTGTGGACTGAAGGGTCCTGGGTTCAATTCCAGTCAAGGGCATGTACCTTGGTTGCGGGCACATCCCCAGTAGGAGGTGTACAGGAGGCAGCTGATCAATGTTTCTCTCCCATTGATGTTTCTAACTGTCTATCCCTCTCCATTCCTCTCTGTAAAAAATCAATAAAATATATATTTTTTAAAAAGAGTATAAATGCCTATTTTCTACCCTTCTTTATACTGATTGTTCAATGGTTAGAGCTGTTCGCTGTTCTTCACTGAGCTTTTCCAAGTGGTCACATGAGCTGGGGGACAGCCCACAAGGGCAGGGAACTGACTGACTGCCCTACCGCACCACTGGTGAAAAGAACATCACCTTCACAGTAAAATGAAATTAGGCTGGTTACCAGCCAGCCAGTCCCCGTTCCCCTCTCCTGGTTTAGAAGGAGGAGGTTTGGCACAGATCTAGCTCATGGCCTTGTTTTTAAAGTCATCTCAACATGCTTCAGTTCAATCTTTCTCCAGGTGACAGAGCTATAAGAGCTAAGTTGTTGGTTTTTTATCAAAAGCAAGATTGTGTGCCCAGAATTACCCAGATTGGCCAACGGTCATGGATGGAGCTGCTCCTAGACCATCGGAAACAGCATGTATTGTAACCAGGAGAATTCACCAGTTTGAATTTTAAATATTCAAGGGCGCTGTGTTTTCCTAAGCACGATGGGGCTCACCTATCCGGAGTCTATGGCATTCAGAACTGTAGCAGCGCATGGTTATGCCGCTTTCATAGTGTGTAAAACATGTCACTTGATCTACATACACAACGCCTTCAGATTTCTACCCAGTTCGGGAGGTTAAAAACCCTAATCTATAGACATTCATTTTTCAGGTTATTATGAAATCAGAAGGGGAGAGGACATAGTACTTTTCATGTACAGCAGACTATAACACTGGTTCTTAAACTGGGTCCAGGGACAGCAGGATCAGCATTGCCTTGTACATTGACACAAAAGTAAACTAGGACAGAAACTCCAGGAGTGGGGACCGGATATCGTTGCTTAAAGCAAGCTCTCCAGGGGATTCTGAAGAAGCCCAAGTATATAATGATGTCCAGGAATTATGCTGGAATTTGCAAATTCAGAGGGGGAACAAGCCCAGTGCTGAGCTTCTTAATCTCCTTGGGGTTATAGTCTCTTTTAAAAACCTGGGCCCACGCCCTCCCCAAAAATGTATATACTACACATTAGTTTCCAAATTTTAAATACAGTTTTGGGGGGAGGGTTGTCACTCTCTGGAGAACAGCCATGAAACTGAGCTGAAGACACCCTGGCCAGGCAGGCTCACAAACACTTAATTCAATATAGTGAGAGGTGCTGGCACCAGTTACCTACAGAGTCAAGGGAGGAGGTGGAGCCAACTGCCACCCATGGGCTTTGAGGTTTCTTCACTTCACCGAGGAAGGGATGCTCTGAGTGCGGAGAGAAGAACGGTAATTCTTCAGCTGGGCAAAGGTTTGAATGCCTTGACAATACCAATCTCCTTGGCTAGGCTGAAGGACAGGTTCCCGTCACACATCTCTAGCCCAGGCGTCCATGACATAAGCAATGCAGTTCACCACTTCTGACATGAGCCTGCCGCTCACACCTCTGCACCTGTCACAGTCCTACAGCCCGTCAGACAGTGGTCTACAAATAGTTTATTTTAGCAGTAGAATCCTTCCTCTAAAAAAAAAAACAAATCTCAAAAACAAGTAGGCCGAAAAAAACTTTAAAGCAGGGTTGTTCTAGCCCAGGGCATGTAGTAGTTCTTGGCCATAAAACTGGGCACCAAGTCCCTTCCCCCATTAAGAGGGAGTCTTTCCCTTCTCTGACTACTGCATCCTGGGCAGTAGCAGTCCTGGGGTGCGGTTCACTCTGCTTGGATTGAAATGTTCCAGGATCAGCTTATCTCCCCAATTATTAGTGCCTTGGGACAGAGCCAGGTCTCATTATCTCTGTGTCCCCGGAGCATCCAGCCCAGAACCAAGAGACATACTAATTGTGAGGGTAATAAACTTGCTGCCCCTCACTTGCACAGACCCCCTCACCAGGTACTATGTATGTGTCAAGTTCAGCATCTTGTCTTATTAGGATGATTTGTAGGAACACACCCACTGTGTCAGTCTACCCAATGTCTTGACTCATGACATGAAGTGAGGAATGAGGGGCTGGATATATGGCAATACAGACAGTTCCCAATTTGCATGGCCCCAGAGCTGCTTGGGGGCATTTAAGTTAAGTTATTGTACAAACCGAGAATGCCCCCAAATCATTTAGCTCATAGAAGAAACAAACCTAATAGATATTTTTCCAGTTCTAAAAATTTGTATGATGTTACCTAATGCAAAGCAAGAAGAAACTTTTCTAAACTATGATTAATAAAATACAAATTTCAACTAATCATACTATGGGAAAGATTAAATGATCTATCCTTGTGATACAGAATGATAAAACAAAATCATGATCATATGAAGAAATGATCACAGTATAAAGCTCAAAAATGTAAGGAAGAAAGTATTACTGAGTTGTATCAAGAGATTGATTTAAATGTATTATTTTCCTATATTTCTGATGTTTATGGTTTGAGTTAGCTTTTTAAAATTTGTAATTTGTTGTAATTTCTTTTCAAATTCTAAATATCCACTTCCATGCCTTACTTTGTATTGGTAACTTTGAATCATTGTTCTTAAACAAGGTCCCCCAAATTCTAAGCTTCATTGTTCACAAAACCTGGATCGGTCCTGATAGGGCCATAGATCCCACACGTATGGATCAAACGGAAGGTAATAAAGTGGTTGAGAAAGCTGAGCTGTGCAGTTAGATGCGGCTGTTATTGGGCTCCATTGAGGTAATGCAGGTAAAACGTTTGACAGAGCTTGGCAAACTGTAAACACATAATAATCATTGCTACAATGATGATGATAATAAATGTGTTGCTTGCATGATAGTGATCTTAGATTTTATTTTATTTTTTTGAGTGCTCCACTTACATTCAATTTTACCAATCTGTTTACAAAAATTTTCCTGCACACTCCAGGAATGTATGAAATGAAACAGACAACAATGGCAGAGGGGTTCACAAAAGAGAAAAATCAAAAGGCCAAAGACAGAGGAAACTAACTGTACAATAATAAATAGAGATGACACTGGAGTTCAGGGACTGAGCCCAAAAGAAACATAAATAGGTACTTAGATTATTAATTGAATTGTGGAGTATTGATGAACTTAGTGTCAGGAAGAATTGAGAAGAATAAAAATTGGGGGGAGGGGGTTCAGGGTGTACAGAGAAGCACTTAGACCCATTCCTACCCAGTAGGCAAGCTGCAAGAGCAGCAGGACCTAAGATTCTGGAGAAGGGAAGGGGGCAAGCAGTAAACCCCAAGGGACGCTGCTCAGTGGGTTCTGTGCAGAAGATGGAGACAGACTCAGCTGGGAAGTCTGGGAGGCCCAGGACCCACAGATGGTTTTCTAACAGAGAATCAAAACCTTGGCTTCCGTGGAGGAGACCAACAGGCCGGGCCTGCGGCCAGGGCCATGTGATCAGAACACTGAAGGAGCTCCATCCCAGTGGACAACATGTGCACAGGTTAGCCCTCCCTCCCTGGTCCCCATCTACTGGTCAAAGCAGCAGGCAGCATGGCAAATCTCCAGTGATCATGCGGATCTCACAGGTGCCAAAGAGCATGACCCACCTGCCCTCCCATTAGCCTCCCTCTGAGGCTCTCTGAACTCACTCTTTCCTACAGCTTCTGCTGCTGCAGGTCTGGCTGCTCAACATCTATGCAAATGGAAATTCCAGACCCACAGGCAATCACAAACCAGGGAGTCTTCTCTATGCCAGGAAAATGAAATTCCTTAAGAATCCAGCACAACTGGAAAGCGTCAGACCACAAACGAGTTCAATTTTGGCCAAACATGTATGAAGCCTAGAATACCATGGGAAGAGCTAAGCAGAAAGGCTTACTGATTCCACCCTGGCCAGGGTTTCTCAGTGGTTAGAGCATTGGCCGCACACCAAAGGGTCATGGGTTCGATTTCTGGTCAAGGGTGTGTATCTGGGTTGCAGGTTCGATCCTGGCCCAGTTGGTGTGTGCAGGAGTCAACCAATCAATGTGTTTCTCTCACAATGATATTTCTCTCTCTCTCTCTCTCTCTCTCTCTCTCACTTCCCCCCCACTCTCTTTCTCTCTCTCTCTCTCTCTTTCTCTCTCCCATCCTCCCTCCTTCCCTCTCACTTTCTCTAAAAATCGATGGAAAAAATATCCTCAGATGATGATTAACAAAAAAATTTTAAAATTAAAAATAAAAAGCTTACTGATTTTATTGCTCCTCTCTCTAGCATGAGAAGCTTTCTGTGACCTTTTTAGTCATTTCTTCTTGCCTATATGTCTCTCATAATTAAATGTTAACATAAGCTGAAACCTCAAATGCCACTTCTTAAAATAGCAAATGAGGGAAATGGTAACTCTTTGAGCATTCTATTATGAGAGGAGAAATTCATCATTTCTGCTTATGAAGAATTTAGGATTTTCTTGACTTATCTGCATGGCTATGAAAGTTACTTGATCAGCTGAGATTAAAAATAATCTTTCATGGAACATGGTCCATTTCTTTCTTTCTTTCTTTTTTTTAATATTTTTACAGAGAGGAAGAGAGAGGGATAGAGAGTAGAGAGTTAGAAACATCGATCGATGAGAGAGAGTCATCGATCAGCTGCCTCTTGCACACCCCCTACTGGGGATGTACCTGCAACCAAGGTACATGCCCTTGACCGGAATTGAACCCAGGACCTTTCAGTCCGCAGGCTGATGCTCTATCCACTGAGCCAAACCGGTTTTGGCAAATATATTTTATTTATTTTTTACAGAAAGGAAGGGAGAGAGATAGAGAGCTAGAATCATCGATCAGCTGCCTCTTGCACACCCCCTACTGGGGATGTACCTGCAACCAATGTACATGCCCTTGACCAGAATAGAACCTGGGACCGGGACCTTTCAGTCAGCAGGCTGACGCTTTATCCACTGAGCCAAACCAGTTTTGGCTACGTGGTCCCTTTTCAACCTTGCCAACAGTACACCAGTGCTGTTGCTGGGGAGGGGGACAACGAGCCTGCAATGAGAAGGGGCTTCTGAAGCTAGATAATAATCAAGGCTTCTTACACTATTCCATTGTACACACTCTCACTACATATCCCTCCAAGAGCTTCTTGGAGTTATCAGATTTGAAGGAAGATCCCTCATCTATAATAATAAAAGCCTAATATGCTAATTAGACCGGACATCCTTCCTTCCGGACAAAACTGCAGTGGGCAGGGGCTGAGGCAGAGGTGGCTGCCACAGCGGTGGGGGGCCAAAGCTCTTGCACAAATTTCATGTATCAGGTCTCTGGTTTTCCTATAATTAGGGTGGGCACAGGAAATTAGCAGCTGCCTCCCTTCCTCACTTGCAAAAGTTACTATAGTTATATGTTTCTTCTCCAGATTTTTACCCAAGCCTGTCCATGCGCACTGTGGCCAGGTCTTTGGGACACCAGGATGAAAAGGACATGACCCCCACCCACAGAGTTCACAATTCAGACTGGAGACAGATGTGTGAACAGTTACAGTAGGATGACTGAACAGCAATGGGAGCCCATGAGTGACATCTGACCCACCAGAATGAACCTGACTTCCTCCCAACTGGACTACAAACTCTACCAAGGCAAAGGCTTCTCTACTTTATTTTACTACTTTCTCCAGCACCTAGAAACGCACCTGGCATAGAACAGGCACTTGGTAAAACATATTGGATGAGAGAAGGAAGCCAACAACATGCAGTGCTTCTTAAAGGAAGTTGTTAGAGCTGAGTCTAAGAGAAGAACAAGTCAGTCAGGATTCAGGGCAGACCGGAGACTCCTAGCTTCAGGACAAGTCCTCCTCTAAGCATGGTGAGTTCAGGAAGCAGCAAGCAGCTCACACAGCTGGGGCAGCACTGCATAAAGGGCTCGGGGTGGCAGCAGGCCAAGGGCTTGGGGCAGTCTCTAGAGAGCTACAGTATCACTGGAAATCCAGCTCGATAGAGAAAACCACATTTATGAGAACTCCTATCTGAAAGGGTACTTTATGTGACTGCAAAGGTGAACTACGTGACTGCAGATGGACGTGCTTGACAAACAATGGATGGTCAACCTTAGGGCCTTCATTTCTCTTGAGTCAGAGAGGAATGGCTCCATACAAGGGTCCCTGCTGCACCTCTGCCTTAAGCAGCCTTCAGTCTCTCATCTAAATTAGCATACAATTTGAATAGCACCCATTTGAGGGAGTACCTATGATTAGCTCACCTGGTATGCCACATGTCTCAAAGCCACCCCTGGCCTACAGAACTGTGGTGAAAAATGAGGCCAGAGTGGCAGGTGGGCTATGCAGAGAAGGGCCCTCAGGAAGCCAGCAAACTGCTGAAGGAAGGAAGGGACCGAGACAAAACTAGACCCTGTACCATCCTCCAGTCATGAAAAATGATCTCTCACCACCTTGTAATAGACATGTTGTTCTTTCCTTAACCCAGGACATTAAAACTTAGGAGACCCTGATAATCAGAAAGGATCGCATTCCTTTTCAGTAGTACATGTTCTTCTCCAGACTGTTCATCGGTGTGTGAGGAACATCGGTCTTGGCAGCTCTTCAGAAGCATGCTTGTTTCAAAGGAGCTGGAGGTTCAATAACATTAGAACTCCAGTTGTGCAAACATTAGAACCTGAGATTATCTGGTCTAGCCCTCTCGTCTTACAGAAACCTGGGAGCACGGGAGTTAAGTGACTGTCTCGGGTCCCAGGAGGAGTTGCTGCAGGACTGGGCCTGGATCCCAGGTCTCCTGGCCTGTGGTCCACGTTCTTCCTCTCATTCTCTGCGTTTTAGTTTTCGCACTTCCTTTGACAACGTGCATAAGCACATGATGTTTTTAAAAAGTGGAGAAAGAGAGAGCCTTGGACTGAGGAGCAAGCTCAAACCTGGGCATTAAGCCACAAGTGAATGAGTTCGAGAATGTTTAGAATATAAAATGACCACCTATCTCAGACATTTAATATAGTTCTCACACTGAAATGTGGGTTTATCCTCAGAACCTCAAGAATGACATAATTATTAATCTACTTATTCAAAATATATATATATATATATTATTGATTTTTTACAGAGAGGGATAGAGAGTTAGAAACATCTATGAGAGAAACATCGATCAGCTGCCTCTTGCACACCCCCCACTGGGGATGTGCCCGCAATCAAGGTACATGCCCTCGACCAGAATCAAACCTGGGACCTTTCAGTACGCAGACCAACACTCTTATCCACTGAGCCAAACCGGTTTCAGCTACTTTTTTTTTTTTTTTTAATCTTATACACATGGATAGATGTTGAATTCCCTTTTTATACAGCACTTTAAAAAGCATTCAAATCAGAGAACTTGTCACTGAGTAAAGATTTTATTTAATTAGACTTGGCAGCATTAGCAAAACTTGAACACTCAAAATCAATCATCAGAAGGAAAAGAGTTTGGGGTTTTGTATCGTCAGTTTTTATAAATAACCGTGGTTTTCCAAAATTATTACCCTATTACTAAAATGAACAGAATTAAAGACTGCAAAAACTGTCAAATCAATAGTACCTAGAAAACAGTGTAAGAGAAACATAATAATGGGAATTGAGCTAACAATAGAGATAATCATACTGATTACTGAAAACTCCCTAAATGCTTGCATTTATTCAGCTCAAGGAGATGTGGCTGATAATGCTAATGAAGAAAGAAGGGACAGCAAGGACTGAGGGGATTTTCTCCTCACCCATGGAGCACACAAGCAGGAAGCTGAGTGGAATGGAGCATTTGCTCTTGCAAAGACAGACTGGAAGTGTTATCTACCCTGACAGAGCCTGAGGGGCTGGCTCACCATGTGTCTCTCACACATACAACCATCCCAGCTTCTGCCTGCCATTTTTACACATGTGAAAGCAAAAAAAGAAAACGATGCACCGTGGTAGTTGTATACATAATTCTATCTTAAAATTATATTACAGCTCCTTTACCGGCCAATAGCCACTGCCCCCCCCCCCCCCCCCCCCACATACACACACACCTCACTTTGTAGCATTATGGTCTGAAATTCTTAGTTCTTCCTATGTCCACAAGAGCAATTTTTAGAACTCTGAAATGAGGAGGTCAAGTAATTAAGCTTAAAAGGCCCTAAAAGCCTGATTTAGTCAGATTTCAAGCAACTTATTTTAAGCTCCTTATTTGAAGATATGGAGGATGCGGATGGAATATTCATAAGGTATATGATTCACAAAAGAATTTCTACATACCTCATGGCCAGGAAGGCAGTGCAGAGACCAGTAAAGGACAGATGTTGGGAATCAGGATTAAAATCCTGGTCCCTAAAACGTTTACTCTTATTGGAGGTGGTGACAGGCAGCTGGGGCTTCACAATGCCAGGCCTGTGTTTCTTAGTGTGGCCCACAATAGCAGCATGAGGATCACCTGGGACTTGTCAGAAATGCAAATTCACGCCAGGCAGACTGAATCAGGAATTCTGGGGATGGGGCCCAGCAATTTGGGTTTTAACAAAGCCTCCAGGTGATTCTGATGTTCCCTCAGGCTGAGAACCACTCTACTAGTCTATCTGCTTCTGTGTATGTCTGAAAATTGCACATTAAAAGTATTTTTTTTAAAAATCCTACTTCCACTGATTATTGGCTATGTGGCCTCCGTATCTGCATCTTAAAGTGGGAAAATAACTTTCCTTATAATCGTCACAGGGTTATTGAAGGATTTCAATATATAATGCCCATAACTTAACCAATGGTGATTATGGGAATCATATATAGTTGTGTCATTGAGACATAAGAAAATTTTAGCCCCTATAACATATATATGACTTTAAAAAATGTTTTAAAATGTTTTTTATTGATTTCAGAGAGAGGAAGTGGGGGGGAGAGGGATAGAAACATCAAAGATGAGAGAATCACTGATAGGCTGCTTCCTGCTTGTTTCCCTACTGGTGATTAAATCTGCAACCTGGGCATGTGCCCTGGTTCATGGGTCGACGCTTAACCACCTAGCCACACTGGCAAAGATATGACTTTGCCAGATCACTCATGTTATCTCATTAAACTTCCCCCATATTCTATGGCTGTAGTATCACCACTTCACAGATGAGGAAGCTGAAGTTCAAAAGGGTTATATGAATTAATGAAGGTCACACAGATGGTGGCCCTTAGATCTCCTGGTTCCAAGCCCAGGACCCTTCCCAGAAATGAACGACTGGCAGTAATGATGGAATTTCAGTCGTAGGGCAGGAAATGCTTTCCCAATCCCTCCATTTCCCTTTGTGGAAGAACTAAGTAATACCTCTCCAGAGAGCATGCTTCAGCCACCACAGCTCTGGGAGGACAGAAGTTCAAGACTCTTCTCTCTGCCCAGCTCGGATACCTGGAAACATAAGCCACATTGAACTGCCCCGGCTCTAAGACCTCGCCAAGGAAGAGAGAAAAGGCAGACTCCTTTCCTGAGGGATACTTGTTTTCTATCTCAAGAATATTAAAAATCATATCAGAAATACTAAAGCTTCCTGAAGAACCAGGTTGGAATGCTGGAATACATATGAATGCCAGTAGGTCGCACTTAATTAACTTTGCCAATAAATAGTTCCAGGATATGGTGGTCTCTGGAAGGAAAACCTAACCTTACACTTTTCCACGCAGAATCAATGTACTGGAATGCTGGTAATAAGGCCACACAGTGGTTTTTCCGAGTGTACTACAACCAGTATCGGTGATGTTATGGTTTCAGATGTGGCTGACAAGGCAGAGGTGGTACTGATGGCAGAGGGGGTGCTAAGAGGAAGAGAGGAAAAGCTCTGACTTTGGCCCCTGAATTTTGCCCTTCTGTTCCCAAGCACTCACATAAAATGTTGTTTTTAATTTAGGTAAAAAATAATAATAATAATAACAGAAGCACAGGAGAGTCTGGTGGCACAATACCCACAGCATAGTCAAGCAGATTCCTTGAGGTGCATTTTTTTTTTTTTTAATTCAACACATTTGGATATTAGTGGCTAAACCTTTGAAGGTGGAAGATGGAAGAATAAAGGAGAATTATCCCCAGATCTAGTCTTTCCTGGAAGCACCTTTCTGCAACCCATTTTTGCCAACACATTCTGCAAAGAGCGACCAGGACCATGTGGAGAAGAAAAAAAAAAAGACGGGAGGAGGTTGGGGGGCGGGGGGGTATGTAGTTTTGACTTTATGTCAGAGATGGATGTAAAGTATAGAAAAAGGATGTAAAATACAGCATAAGGAATATAGCCATTAAGACTGTAATAACTACGTATGGTGCCATACTATGGTGCCATAGTATATCTGAAACATGAAATAATATTTTATATTTAATTGGAAAAAAATAAAAACCATGATTCCTGCTAGGCATACCCTCCCCCTATTAGTGAGGAGAGTATAAACCACAGCTGCAATATGGCAGAGATGCATAATTAACACACCAGGACAGCGATGCCATGATGGGTCGGCCACAGGAGCACACAGTCTATGAAAAGGTTTCTTGGAGGAGCTGGCATGTGAGCTGGGACTTGAAGGATAAAAGGAAACGGTCAGGCACATGCCAGGCAAAGGGAGTGGTGCCCACATGTGGAAGCATCTCCACTGGAAAAACATATGGCCCAGGACAGGAAGGATTTTGGAAATTGCAGGAGATGAGGCCAGCAATTAAGTTCAGGGCCAGCCGCTGAGGGTCACGTAGGTAGGCCATGCTTTGCCTTCTCTGCACAGAGTAGGCATTTAAGCAGGAAGTTAATAATGTTATCTGGGTTCTGAAACACACACGCGCGCACACACACACACACACACACACACACACACACACACAGAGTCAGGTAGCACATTGGCCTGTGGCTCAGAGTAAGAAAAGACTGAATTCGGTAAGCTGACCTGGGCAGTCCAGATAATCTTCGGAGATGAGGCGTCCAGAGGGCAGACACTACTCCTATCTCCATCTGATAGAAACGCAATCTTGGCTTAGAAATGTCAAGTGGTGTTTAAAAGACACAGGGCCCTTTGCACAACTCACTTCCACTTCTCCCACAGTAGGGACAACTCTCCACAGCAAGGCGGCTCCAAAACAGAACTACAGGCCAGCTCCTCCCCAAGATCCTGGCAAAGACCTCAGAGACCTGCTGGTAAGTGGCACATACACTTGTCTGGAAATCAAGCACTAAAAACGTCTGAAGTGTCAAAATGTCATGCTCATGCTAAAAGAAATGCAGGACTAGCTCTATCACATGACAGGGATATTTCAAACTCCAGAAAGTTGAGGATAAACTATAATTTCCAAGCCTTCTTGGTCCTAAAATTATACTCATAGTCCTATGTCATCTGTAGGCTCAAGCTGGCTTCTTGCCTCTCCTGTGTCGTATTTCCTGCTAACTCCACATTCTGCTGCAACTTCTACTTATTTCCAGGTTGGCCAAGGCATTCCACCGGTGTTACTCATTTACACTGGGTGAAAAGCCAGAAGCCCATGTTGCAGCAGCTGCTACCACTCAAAACCCAAACACTTTTGGGTAAACTAAATTAGAATTTAAAACTAAAATTCCCAGAGTCTTGACCGGACTTCATCACAGGTTATTCTATGATCAATGCTAATAGCTCTGAAACATTAGCCCCAGAAGAGATCTTAGAGATTGTTTATTACATGCTTCTCATTTTACACATTTAACAGGCTTAAAACAGTGTTTGGCACAGAGCAAGGCACTATGTATCTTTTTCCTATTGTATTATTACACACACACACACACACACAAAAACAACAATCAGCATTATTCTAACTTCCACATTGATGACAGATATGAGCAAAAAAATATGCTGGAGCTCAGTGGACTTTCATGTTCTATACAAGTAAGAAGCCCAGAAAGTAAAAGTGGCTCAGCACCGCAAGGGGGTAGTGACCCGAGCTATGGAATCCCCTTCTGTGAGACAGTCTTCCCTTCTGGCAAAGTTATCAAATTCACCCCGACACTATCCAAGCATGCACTCTCCAAGAGTCCTCCCACAGACCACTCCACAAAGTCTGTGTGCAACTCTGGGGGCCTCATTCATACAAACTGTTCATATGACCAGCCAGGGGCCCTGTGCCCTGGGTAAAGCTGGGCTAGGCCTGCTTTACGGTAGGTGCTCAAACACTGAGAACTCGTCCTTGCTGGAGCCAATGATGATTTAAATGTCGTCTGCCTTCCGGGAGAGGATGGGAGAGAGTAACACCTGTGCCTAATGAAAAGCACTTACCCGTATTTTCCGGCGTATAAGATGACTTTTGAAAAAAAGTCAACCGAATATCGGGGGCAAAAGACCAAAATTGCACAAAAATTACCTGCAGATCTTGACGGCAAAGTAAGTCTTTTCTTTGAAGTGGGGGTAGTCTTATACAGCGAATATAGGCCTAAACCTATGTTTTAACTGTAAAATTAGGGGGTCGTCTTATACGCCGGAAAATACGGTATGAGGAACCAAGCCCCTCCTTACCCAGACTTTGCTGCTTGGGGAGTTGAGGGGGGTCGGTCTCCCTGACCTGCCTTCCCAGTGCACTATACAGTAAGTCTGGCAAACCTCAGTGCTTAGAAATATGAGTCTAATGAACAAATGAAGGAGAAAGCCAAAAAGCATGGTGAAGGCTTGCTGCTCTGAATAGGTAAAATGTCCCGTGTCACCTGAAAATGTGTCACTACATAAACCTTGTAGGAACTTCCTTCCTTCACCACTCACTATTTTAAAAACAAAGAAACCACTTGTGAAGTATCACCAAGGTAGTTAATATCATTAATTATTTCTAAAAACATCAACCGGGATGCAGGAAAACCTGTAGGGCAGAGGTGATTAGAAGTATAATGCAATTAACTCAAACACTGACATCTGAAGTCATACAGGATATCATGACCATGGCCCCTAAGCTTCAGGGCTTGTATCTCAATTCACTTCTTCTGTTATTTCTATAGTAAAGAGAACTTGGGGGGAGAAGATGTTGGCTCTCCTGGGAGTAGTGGCTCGGCACTGCCATGGGGTAGTGACCCGAGCTGAGGAAGCTCCTCTGAGACAGCTCTGCATGCTGACGAGGTTATTAAATTCACCCAGAAGCCGGGCCCCTCCTCCTTTCTCTATTGGCTCACGTGCTGCCTTCTTACCCAGTTAGCTAATCATCTGCTCACTCAGACATCAAAGGAAGAACTCAGGTTCTGTTTTTAACACTTGAAGATCCCAGAAGAATAACATTCATAGAAAAGGTGTCTCTGAAAAGAAACTTGCCAAACACTACTGAAGGAGTGTTTCTAACATGAAAATTTCGCTATTTTCTATCTTCATTTCTTTCAACCTTCAAAATCCCCCACCGGAGACCTGTGCTGCCGTCCTGTCCTGCATTGTGAGAGTAACGCAATGAAAGGACAACACAAATGACACATCCTCAGCCACTTCTGACTCTTGAAGGCCACACCCTTTTCCTCTAAATTGTTGGGCAGTGACTATTAGAATAATTTCCAGGAATTACTTTAAACTTTGGGGGACAAAAAATAAAAATAAAAAAAATAGGTATTCGAATGTAAGCAGGGTAACCAACTGGCAGACATCAAGAATACCCAGATTGTTCCCGTTAGTCATTCACAGTCCACAAAGGCATTTTTCAATGGGGCTGGCAGGGAGCCCCGTGGACAGGAACAGGGGAGGTTCACCATGCACTTCCTCCCCCACTTACCATCACAATGAGGGGACAAGGCCTACGTAGGTGCCCGTAAGTTGAAACTTTAGGATGTCCTCCGAAACTTTAGGATGTCCAACACATACTTCTCTTATAAACACTGACTTGACTTTGCACAGAACAAGCGGCCACTGCTAAGGGCAACCTTATGCTCTGCCCCAACAAATGGGGAAAGAAACATCATTGCCAATGAACGCCCAGAATGTTTACAGAACTAGTACTTCTGACTTTGTAAGTGCTTTAAGATACATTTGCCAGTACATTCGCAGTTAGTCACTCACAGTCCACAAGGTCATTTTTGCAATGACACTACATTGTAATAATTGTAAAGAATTGGGAGCAAGTTGAATAACCATTAAATTATGGTACAACTATAAACTGGAATAATATACAGCCATTAAAAAGAATAACATAAATCTACATATAGTGACAAAGAAAGATGTTGTTGATATGTTCTAGGAGAAAATTACTGCAGAAATCTATAGTACTACCACATTTTTCCAAACACACACACACACACACACACACACACTCACATAGTTATACTTTTATATGCACAGGAGAAAATCTGGAAGTATATACATCAAATAATTAATACTGGTCACTTTATTTTTCCGTCTTTCTACCCTATTTATATTTCTTATTATATGCATTAATTACTTTTATGCTTTCTAAACTATGTAATATTTCCGCCCAAGGACTGATTGTGTACATAGCTAAAACCAGCAGAACTTGATTTCAAATGTTATCTCTTGAATAAAGTAAGGCATTTACATTTAAACGTAATAGATTTGGGATTTTCACTGAATATATGGACTACTGACATAATAATAACCAATAGCACTACAAGAAATAGACCTCATGGCTGTGTGGGCATACTTTTTTTTTCAAAACCATCTTGGGAAAAAGTTGTACTCCAAGCCGTTGGTTGAATTCTCACTTGCTGTGAGCAGCGATAATCACAGGTAGGATCTGCCCTGGGCAGAGGCCCTACTTAAATATCATTGATTCTCTTATCTGATACTCGTTAGCTCTTTTTATCTAGCTTACTCCCGTGGAAGAAGAGAAACACTATCAGATAAGGAGAAGTGTCTTGTTGTATCACCGTTGTCTTCACCTCTCCCTCACACCTCCCTCTGCAGGTGCACAGAGCCGGATCTCTCCATCCCGCCAGAAGCTTCCGAGCCCTGGGGAGCATTCCCCCAGGTGCAGCTGCACCAGCACTGCCTACCCATTACAGGAAGAGAGAAAAACTCCCCAAGGAAATGCCTGGAGTGAGATCTGACCTAAACAAATAACTGGGATATGAGCGGCCAGTTTTGTTTTTTGGGCTTGTTTTTGTTTTTTTGAGCACTAGAAAGAGAAATAATTTTATTTATTTCTTTTATTTTTGTATTAAGGTATTATATGTGTACATATCTTACCATATCTACATGCCCTCCCTCCCCAGAGTTTCACGTCCATTGGTTATGCTTATATGCATGCATACAAGTCCTTCCATTGATCTCTTATCTCCCCCACATCTCCCTCCCCTCCCCACTATAATTTGTAATTTGACTGTTGCTTTACTTAGAAAGAGAAATAATTTTAATAGTCACTTGTGGAATTAAGAATAAACCAGAAAGCATCTTTCGATGGTGTATTTAATCATCTGGACACATACTTCTACACATCTGAAGAATCACTGACAAAAGATGTTTAACAAGATTCACCAGGGAACCCAAACCACACAACTTCGTCCGTGAAATCGTAAGCTCCATTAGCGGGGAGCTGATTAAACGTATAGGACATGTAAGCAGGCCAAGCGACTCGGTAGATAAGTGAACTATTATGCTAGCAGAAAGGAGTCCAAGATAATGAATAACATCTCTAAACAGTGTGCCAGGTGGGAGCCTACGTCTCTCAGACGAAAACCTGCAGTGAAAAGGCCCATCATCCCTGATGGACTGTCTGAGTTCAGTTAGCAATGTAATCTTGAAGGCAATACAATATAAGGTAGTCTCACACATCAGAGGAAAGCAGTTTAATTCAAGTCAAATCCACCATAGAAAAGTTTAAGTTCAGATTCTTAAAGACAGTGTTGAAATTAAATTAATTAACCAAACACTTTATGATAATGGCAATTGGACCTCTGTGTTTAAAAAAAAAGAAAATCACTCTGTAATATCCCTAAGTACTGGTTTAACTATCCCTTTAACAGCTCATTTGAAAGGCTTAATTGTCCTCTTTTGCAGTGCGTGTTGGTGGGGTTTTTTTACAGTTTGCTTAAAAAAAATTATGTGCTTTTATTGTACTAAAGGAATTCCAAGAGAGAAGCACAACCTACTCATTGATGCTAACAACACATCCATTTTTCACATTCCTCCCTTAAAAAGTCTACCGAGGCACTTGAATTTATCCAACTGCTGTGAGTTTAGCTAATGCCAAGAACAGAAACTTTTCTATCAATTTGGTTCAAAGTATAGGTTATCTCTAACTTTGCTCATGGCAAACCTGTTGAAATGAGTGAGTGAGACCACATGTAACTTCAACAGTTATGTCCCTTAAAACCCCCTAGTGTCATCTTCGTCACTTTCACAATAACGTAAATATATTAAGTAAAAATGTTTTAATTTTACAGAGGACATCTTTTTCAACCCCACGGAAGGCAGTTAAAGAGTGCCTCCCTGGGTGTACCTCTGGCAGCTAAGTTGGGACATCATTTTGAACAATGCATGGCTGTTCTATACAAAGAATCCTCCTGGAAGCCACGTTCGCCCACAAAATGTCAACACATCTTTCCTCACAAAGAAAATCAAAGTGGAGCCGCAAACAATCGACAGGAAAAGAGGGAGAGCAGAGTCCGCAGGAGACAGACAGGCAGAGCAAGTTTTAAAATCCCACAGAGGGCAAGCAGGCACTGAGCATGCACACAACGTAAGCACCGTTGGGAAAGGCAGCAGGATTGCCTGCCGAGGGGGAGCCCCTTACCAGCACGGGCCCCGGGCTCTCTGCTTCCATGTCTCCCTGAGCTGCATCCTTGTGCTGCAGGGGGGACTCGATCACCATCTCCTTTTTGACACTCCTGCCACTTGTCCTGTACTTATCAGCTTGCATTTCTCGGCGGAGAATGCCAAGTCAGAACGTCTGCGACTCGGATAGCTGTCAGTCCCCAGCAGGGCGAGGCACACGCATGCCAGTGGCCCGAGGCAGGAGAGGCAGCTAGCTGGCGTCCCAGGCACCAGTGGTCAGCTCCGCGGGCTGGGTCTGTGGAGCCCGGAGGGGTGGGAGGGCATGCCTGCGAGGGACGGCCTCCAGGGGTGTTACTACTGCTGGAAAAATGGGAGGTTCCTGCTCACAGGCCAAAGGAAAACAAACCCTGAACTGTACAATACACAGTGTACTGCCTCTCTGATAAAGACCGGCCTCATTGTGTCTGCTCCGCGCGGGGTGGGCCAAATGGACACGCATCAATATAGCGCAGTGTTTAAAAGGAAACCGGTCACAGCGAGACTTTTTCATAATTCCTTCGAATCTGAAGCCTGTGGAGCCGAAGAGACAGACAGCTGGGTCGTCTGGGGCATTCCAAAACTCTTAAGTTTTTGGATGCTTTCCTTTGTGTTATGGCTAAACACCAAATGCGTGGCTGATGACCAGTGCTGGTAAGAGCAACAAGCAGGGAGGTTTAGCAGCCTGCACCTCAAGGCTGCAGGTGTAAAGAGTTTATGTATAATTTAGCTGTTATTTTATGGCAAAGAAAACAAGGTCATCAAACATTTTCATGGGAAACTGTACCCTGGTAAATGTTCTTATGAATTGGAACGTTAAGTCCATCAGCAGGCAAGGGTCTCTCCCTTCAATCAGGGTCAGAGCTCCTTGAGAAGGCAAGGTGAATGGACAGCGTGAGCGAAAGATTAGCATAATCAACAGAGATTCACACAAAGCACAAGCAAGGAGCTGAGTCACCATCCCGTGGTTCAATGGGGACGGCACCCAAAATGTGTTTTTCCAAAAAAGGCTGCTATTTTTAGTATTTCCTAACAATAACAGTGGAGTAAATTTTAAATCACTTAAAAAAAATAATCTCCTAGGGAAAACTAAAACAAAAGTGTTAAGGGATTTAAAAATTCATGGGAAATGGGCAGCAAGATGGAATTAAATATTAATCTGCACTTCCTGGGCTGCTGCAGTGCTTCTCCCAGTTAGTTATCATTCTGCTTATTTTCTTGAAATCGGGGACAATTTGGTTACAGAAGAGAACAAACAGTAGCAGTACAGAAACAATGGGAATGAGTGTCTTTTAGCAGCAACAGGTGCCATAGAAACTATCATATAAAATAGAGGTACAAATCTCCCACTTTCCAGGCCAACTAACTGGCTGGGAGGGATGGGAAGGAGGGGGAAGGAGGGAGGGGGGAGGGGCTGCCTGTTCTCCCTCCCACCAGGATCTCTGTCACTCAAACACCAGCAGTGATAATTCAGATAATAACTTATTTAATCTTCATAACAACCCTATGATGCAAGTAGCGTGGTTACTGCCATTTTACAGATGAGAAGACAGATGCATAAAGATGTTGTATATGTGCAGATGGTCACACACCAGGCAGTAGCAATATAGACCCAGGGTACATATGCTGAACCCATGACACTATGCTGAACCAGCAGTCTATTCCAACTGCTAGAAAGTATAAATATGTAAAAACTACTGACCATCCATTAAAGATAAAGGCAGCATCTGGGTTTAATTCCACAGAGATAATTTAGTGAAGAAGTAAAAATCTCATAGCACAGTGCCTGGTATACAATAAGTGTTCATTGAATGGTAACTTACTGTGATTGTTGCTGGTGTTATAGCAACCTGAAGAAATTTACCTTAGTCTTGAATTCAGGGCTTTAGCTGTGTGATCTAAAGTAACAACCCCACCAAAGTGTTGCTATAACACTTTACAAAGAGCTTCAGCAACTTAAAATCAATCGTTCTTGCCTCTTTGCAGCTCAACTATGAAAACTGCCTTCACACGGTTTACTTGACATCCCTGTGCTCATGCCATGAGCCAGGCATCTTCCTGAAGTTGTTTTATTTTTTTCAAAATGTTAGCAGTGAATTTATATATTTGTTGTAACCAAGGGAAAAACTTGAATCTGCTCTGAGCTTCCAGGTAGCGTCAGGCAAGTAAATTAAAAAAAAAAAAAAAAAAAAAAAAAAAAAAAAAGTTTCTCACAGAGAGGTTTATGTAAAAAGGGACTGATTAACATACTAGACAAGGTTCTCAACATACTTATTGGAAATACAGTAGCCAAATTCACACAGCTTTCTCACCGCCATCTCAGAGCAGTATGCTTAAATCATGGATAAAAGAAAGCAATTCTGAGAGCAAGACAGACATTTAGTCCATCACCTTCAAATGGGTCCTACTTATGGAAGAAGAAAATTCTCACAACCTAGAGTAATGGAGATGCTATTGTGAGCCTTCCTGCTACGTAACTTCTCAGGCAAAGTAAGGTCTTTGTTATATTCTGCTCGTTTAAGACCAACCAACACTTTAGAAATCTGACCGGCAAGGAGAGTTACATGGTACAGCATTTCACTCTGGGACCTAAACCTCAGAGTAGGATGTGGTTTCTCTAGGGGGTTTATGAGATTGATGTCTGAGGACAAAAGAATGACATCTGGTCAGAGCAGCCACAAGAGGAAATGCCGTCTTAGATTGGCAGGAAATAGGTGGCCAACGCTTCCTTTACACCATTCCAAAGAACAAGGTGTATGCTAGACCTCTGGATTCAAACCCACAAACATCTACTGAGCTCCTACTGCCCAGCAATCTCAAGCTCTTTCACACATGTAACTCTTACAATAGCAAACACATCTATGAACATGTGTTAAGGATAATAGAGTTTTACTCTTAAAACAGAATGGAGTAAACCCCATGAGGAAGTGGGAACACTTCAGAGGAGGATGGAATATTTCTGTATATGGGTTTCAGTTCTCAGATTTTAATACACATACAAATTATGATACAGGTTAGGTACACAAAACCTTACAAATATTACGGGAAATTTAGAGGATTTTCTAAGGGTAATTTCTTACTTTAAGGAAGGTAAACTTTAGACTCTAAAAGTCCCCATCTTCTCCTTCCCACGATATAATGAAGTTCTATCACCTTCTGAAAAGCAAGAAGTAGAAGGACCTTCTCACCCAGAGAACTCCTATGCATGCCTCAAGAACCAGTTTAAATTGCACCTTCTATATGCAACTCCCTTGATCTTCCTAGCCAGAATTAATTAGATCTTCTGTTAAACTTTTATTTACCTCTGTTTTGGAGCTTTTCACATTCTACCTTTTATTAAGTTTATACATGTTACACACTTTAGTGAGACTGTAAATTCATGAGGGCAGGGACTATATTTTTGCCACCTTTGAGTCTCCAATGTCTTGGGTACTGCGAGCACTCAAAACATATTCGCTCAACTTAATGCTTATGTCAGTTTTATGTCCCGAGTTATCTTTAACCCTGGAATGAAATTTAGTAGTTGTAAAAATAGGCAAACATTTTTATTTGTTAATAGCCCAAAGCATTCAACTGTTCATAAGCTGAAACCCAATGGACCATTTACTAATAATTAAAATGTTCTTTTTTTCCACCTAAAAAATATTATACTGAATAACTTGCTTTAAGATACATACAAAGTTTATTTAAATATATAAATTATATAGGTATGTAGCACACATATACATATTTTAATAGAGCCTTAAATATATATATAAATTATATAAATACATATATAAATATTAAATATATGTACATATATGCCTATACTCCAAATAATCATTCCTTTTCTCTTATTCTGGAAAATTTTGAAACAATAAGTAAAAATTATTAAGAGAAACTGCAAAAAGGAGCAAATGACTGAATACTTTCCACAGTGTGTTATCTTTGGTCAGCTTGCTAGCCAAAGAAAAGAAAAGGTGTCAGTAAAATGATCTGCCCTTCTGAGAAAAATGAAAGTATGGAACATAGGAAGCACAACAAACAAAACAGGGCAGGATTGGAGGTAACGAGTGACGAACAGAGGACAGATGTGGGGGCAGGTGGAGGTGAGACGGGAGAGGTTCTCCACATCAGACTCCGGGGGCCTCTTAGAGGAATTAATATGAAAACACATTCTAATATAAAGTCTGATGCTCAGCTCAATTATGTCACTAGAGATTTAATCCAGTAATCACTTCATCTAGTCTAGTGTTTCTTAGCCTGGAATCCAAGGCTGAACGTGTGGGAAAAGTGGTCCATTTAACCTTTAACCTTACATTCAAAATTTCGTGTGCCAGTGCTTTTTCAGAGGGGAGGTCTCTAGAATTCATCTAGTTCTTAGAAAAGGGACCAAAGCAAAATCTTCTACTCCCAGAATGAGGGAACTGAAGTCCAGAGAGGTAAGCTGGAGAGCCACCCAAAATTTGCAGATACAAAGCTCTTCACGTTAGCAGGTTCGAGTCTATTCAAGTAGAGATAATAGCAATTTAAACACCAAGCCCCAGTTAAGTCAATAAGCATCAGATGGCTATCAGCAGTGTCAACACCTGCAGTCCGCTCATTTGTTGAAGGATGGCCAGGTCAGCAAATGGGTTATTACATGAAGCCCAATACCCAGCAGACAATCCAAGGCCAATGAAGTATAACTCCAAAACAGGATAAATAATATAACCAATGAAAATGGTGTTCTGAAAACTTTTAATGACATTGAGAAGATGTTCACAATTACACACACATACAAAACAAACAAGCAAACAAAAAAGGAGCCCTGGCTGTGTGGCTCAATTGATTAGTAGGGGTGTCGAACTCAATCAGAGAAGGAGCCAAAATCTAAAATCCAGCCTAAATCGCGGGCCGAATGGTTTACTGAACAGTCATAAACTGTCTTTGTGATGGAAACGCAGCGGAGTGCAGTGATGACAGCGCGGTGCGGGCCACATTGCAAGGCCTGGCGGGATGGATTTGGCCCGCGGGCCTTGTGTTTGACACATGTGGATTAGAGCATCAACAGCATCCACCTGTACAACAAAAGGCTGTGGGTTCAATTCCCAGTCAGAGCATAAACCTAAGTTGCTGGTTTGATCACTGGTCAGGATACATATGGGAGTCATGATCGCTGTTCCTCTCTCTCTCTCTCTCTCTCTCTCTCTCTCTCTCTCTCTCTCTCTCTCTCTCTCTGTCTCCTTTTCTCTCTCCTCCCCCCCCCCTTTCCACTCTCTCTAAAATCAATAAACATATCCTCAAGCAAAGATTTTTAAAGAGTGACTTCTGATTACCCCTGGTATGTGAGACTATTAGTGATTTTTTTTCCCTATAAACTGTTTTGTTTTCCAGGTTTTCTTCAAAAGCATTTAATAGTTCTATAGTCTGAAATAAATGAAAACAATGGATTGCTAGATAATGATTGCTAGATAATGAGCTTTTGTACAGAAAAGCTCACCCTGAGGTTTAGCCTCCACTACTACTATGCTACTCAATAACTGTGTGATATTACAAAGGTCACTTGACCGCTCTAGGCCCCATCTCACTGGGTCCCAAAAGATCTTTCCATGCCTAAAATGTTAACTATTAAAACTTCCCTTATTGGTGACATTTGGGGGAAAATAAATCACCTCAATGGAATGATAAACATTTCCAAGTCAGATACACACAAAAGAAAAACACAAAGATATATTTCTAAATGTGTCCAATCCTCATTTCCAACAGAGCAGAGGGAGGACTGAGAGGCTGGCAGGTGAAAAGAAGTGAAGGATGTTCTGTTGATAAAGATGGGTCAAGGGGAGGCCTGCTGCCCTCTACACACAGCTCCAGGCGCAGCCCCCAGGGCTGGGACAGCAGGGAGAAGCCAAGGTGGGCGAGGCCTTCCCCTGCTAGAGACAGCTTCTGGTACTGGCTGTGGGAATTTAGGACAGCGACTACATCACTCTGGGGACCCCAGCTCCCGCATCCGGAAGACAGGAATTAGAATGCCCTCCGTTACAATCCTGGCTAGATCCTGTTCATTCCCAAGGCCCAGTGGATAATGGGTATGACCCACTGTGAGGAGGAGCACTGCCTGCAGCCACATTCAAGAACCTTCTCAGTAAAGACAGCCTACTGCCTCTGGGGACAGCCTCTTTCCTGCTTCCTCTTTTTCTATAGCCTCTCTCACCCTCTGGGATGACTCTCCATCCTATTTTCTTATTTGCTTAATGTCCGTCTAACCACAACTTGGAGATGGAGAAGGAGAAGAACGAGGGGGAGGATGAGCAGGAGGGAGAGGAAGAAGAAGAAGAAGGACGAGAAGAACAAGAAGCAGAAGCAGTAGCTCCACAATGGCAGGGATTTTTGTCTGTCTTTTTTTTTTTAAATATATTTTATTGATTTTTTTACAGAGAGGAAGAGAAAGAGATAGAGAGCCAGAAACGTCGATGAGAGAGAAACATCGACCAGCTGCCTCTTGCACACCCCCTACCGGGGATGTGCCCACAACCAAGGTACATGCCCTTGACCGGAATCGAACCCGGGACCCTTCAGTCCACAGACCAACGCTCTACCACTGAGCCAAACCGGTTTCGGCGGATTTTGGTCTATTGTGTTCACTGCTCTACCCACAGGATAGGCACTCAAAAAACATTTCTTGCATGATTTACAGAAGGGTCAGAATTCCCTCAATTTGGACCTAGAGTTTTTACACTCCGGACACCAATAGTTTTTCTGTCAATTTATTTTAATCACAATAATGACAAGTCAGCCAGCAGTGTCCATGATTTGTTGTAGAGATGGAAATTTACAAAGCCAAAGAAAACATAATGTGCCTGGGATTTTTCTGAGGAAACAAAACTTCCAGGCTGAGTTACCGAAGTCTGGCCTGCCACACAGGCTCAACCTGAACTGGAGGGATCCCAGCGTGTTTTATTGCCCCTCGATAGCTCTGAACACTGTGTGTGTGTGTGTGCGTGTGTGCGCACGCGTGCAGGTATTGGCACAAGTGTGCACACACTCTATAGGCAAATAAAGATTTGCCTATAGATGGAATGAGGAGCCTGCCTCATCTTGGCTTGATTCATCACACACCCAAGCCTCATAGGAGGCCACAGGGAGCAGTTTTCTAACTTTCCTCACTACATGACAAATGCTGAAGTTAAGGGCCAGAGAATAAATGCTCGGTGAGAAAAAAAAGATCACAACCTTTTTATAAAGTGCTGAAGAGTTTCTTTCTAAATAAAATGCCTGGTTCAGTTATAACTGGGAGACAAATTACATTCTTCCTCTTCTTCTCATATCCACCTCCTAAACCAACCTGGTGAAAAATGCAAATAAACACCCTCCCAGTTTATAGCTTTTGTAATATCTTAGTTGGCGTATGTTAAAGTTACTTAAAGCGAGTTATATCAGGGTTTATACAGTATAATGCCAGTGGATCATCTACGTACATAGAAGACAGAGATGGCACAAGCTGGCAAAAGTCTCACAACTCTGGCTGCTCCCAGGTATCAGAGTTCATGGCCATCAGCTATCTAACATGAGAAGGAGAGGGGGCAGGCCTGCAGGAAACCTCAGGACACCTACTTCTGCGAAAAGGAAACCACCCACCAGGCTACAAGGGGAAAGTCTGCTCTCAGGAAACTCTGCAAAGGGGGTTGTGGACTTCCCCTGGCACCTCTGGCTTAATATAGCTGGTATTTAAAAGACGATGCTCATTTACAATAACACCAGGTCCCCCAACAATAACTGGGAAGTTCCCTCTTTTAAAAAGCAAATAGAGTATGTCCCTTCCATATGATGAACTCATCAGCAGCAAAGATGATGTATCCCCTCTCATCCTGCTGCCTCAGTGAGGACCTTCCACTTCTCCCCAGCTCATTGTGACTGATTTCCTATGTGAAATCAAGAGGCTGCCAAATCGGGGGGGCCAGCAAGTGTGAGGGCAACACACTCTGATAAGTCACACTTTCTCCCTGAATGCCTATAAAAATGTGTAAACAAACTAAATGACCGAATGTCAGAGAAGAAAAAAAAGGTCATTTTTCTCTTCACTGCCAGATCGAAACACAGGCATCGCATAACTTAGAGACCAATGATGATGGCGGTGGTGGCAGCAATGGGGGGTGGGCGGGCTGCAGCCACCTCCAGCCTTTTCCTAAATGTAGTTGCACAGTCCAATATTACTTCTGTTACATTTCTAAAGCATTACACAGGCGACACAATAGGCTTCAGCTTTTCCTTCTCCAACAGGGAGAAACAAACTCTTTCAGAAAACATGTGGTTAAAAGAGAGGGTGATGTTTAATCAAGCTCTGAACATTGGCTATGAATATTCGTTCTACTGGCCCATACACAAAGAGGGGCCAGGTCTTACACATCCTCTGTTGATTCAAAAACAGCAGGTTAAATAATTACAAAATAAACGAGGCTTCCAAGGTTACATGAAGCATTTGGGAACTCCCCAAGAACACTTCCCATTTATGCTTTGCCAAGACCTAAATCTAGAAATCGATATTTATTTATTTGTTTTTACTGTAACTGTCATAGAGGAATTTCAACATAGAAGGGGAGAGGAAAGGGAAGAGAATGAATGGCAGAAGTGAGCAAGGGAAACATTTCCCAAGTCCCTACTCTATCTAGGCATTTGACATGCTTGCACATTTCATTTAGGTGTGATCATGTAATTAAACACTTGCTTAGCAGTATATTTTCTAAAGATAGTGAAAAACAAAGCCAGCAGTAGGGTTTTGTTGCCTACAATCCCTTCACAAACACCTAACTTGTTTGCTAGCTGACTTGTAAGCTCTCATTCAAGTTCACATGTGTGACCCTGTTCCTAACTAAAAGCAATGAAACAATCTCTTTAGAGAAAGGCACCATGCATTCCTAAGGATTTCCTTTCTCCCTGCCATAAGAGGAATAACATGCCAAAGTTACATCCGCCATATGCATCCTCCACAATTCACTGCAATTAGGCCAGCAATGGGGAAAAAATACCCCCATCTAATATGGCAGGCTTACTGTGCTATTATTTTCCTTTTAAGTAGAATCTCTTATCAGATTACACCTTAGGTTGATATAGTTTCCTGGGCTTTCCTAGTCCCCAATTTAGGACTTGAAGAAAAGCCACTAAAATAAACAAAACAAAAAATTTTAAACAACTTTTGTTGGCAGCATTTTAAAACAGAGTCTATGTTAACACTTTCCACAACATCTCATTTTGAAATAACTGGCATACCCTACAATATGTGTTCATTAACTTAGAAGAAACACAAGACTTCTAGGTTTATTGCAATAGAATTAAATCAAACGAAAGTATCCACAGAATTAGCTCCCTAGAGCTGATGTGCAACCTCCAAGTTGCTATTTGACTGGGAGAAACAAGTCCATCCAGTGAGAACATCAAAATAACTGATGGTCAAGTTTTTCCCCCTCAAACTTTCTGCCATTCAGTGATTCATGTTAGTTCCACAGATAACTGTGTTTGCTTTGTTCTTCTGCTGCGACACTATTTTTGTCATTCTCCATGCAACCAGCACTCATCACAAAAGAAAACGTCTTAGAAACTTTCTCTAAGTAATCACAAGAGCCAAGAGGAATGTTCTTCTGTATTTATGCCTTAACACTTTGTCTGCTCTATCACTCAGCAAATATTCCTTAACCGCTGTGCAAGGACTGAGAGATAAGCACACACAGAAATTAGGTATAAGGAGTGTGGGAGTGAGATGGGAAGATGGAAAGGAGTGATTTCAATGCCAAGTGAGGCAGGGACCTGCTACACCTGTGCTGTCCAATAAAACAGCCACTAGTCACGTGGGGTCGCTGACCATTTGACATCTTTCTAGTCTCACTGAGACATGCTCCATGTGAAAAATGCACACTGCATTTCAAAGGCTTTGTATGAGAAAAAGAATGTAAAATACCTTCTTCATGCTTTTTTGTTGATCACATGCTGAACAATACTTTGAATATACCAGATTAAATAAAATATATTATTAAAATTAATTTCATGTTTCCTTTTTACTTTTTTTTATGTAAGTACTAGAAAATGTAAAATTACACAGGTGGCTTGCATTGTTTTTGGTGGGGTTTTTTGCATAGTGCTGGGCTAAATGCTTCCTAACACTGTCTCTTTCTCCTGGGCAGAAAGACCATATTTCCCAAACTTCACAGCTGTGTTGAAACTATGTGACCACGTTCTGGCCAAAAGAATATAAGAAAAATGAGGTAGCAAAGTCTAGAGGTAGTTATAAAAAAGGTGCACAATCATCCCAGTGTGGGTTTCTCCTCTCTCTCTCTCTCTCTCTCTCTCTCTCTCTCTCTCTCTCTCTCTCTCTCAGCTGTAGGCAGACATTCCACAGCAGCCTCCTAGGAGGTCCTGGGCAGAAAAAAAAGCCAAGAATGTGAGGAAACCAGCTTCCTAAATCATCACATGAAAGAACACCTGATGCTCAGGCAATGAGAGATCTTGTCACAACTTATAGTGTTAAGCTACTGCCATTTGGTTATAGCAATTAACATACTTTGATTAATTAATACAATAAGAAGGAGTGCTTTGACAAGAGGAATGACTACTTACTCAAGAACTGTCAAAATAAGCTTCAAAGATTAAGTGCCATGTATTGTAGGAGGTGTCTACATGTGGTGGTTCTCAAACTCCAGTGTTCAGTGTCACTCAGATAGCTTGTAAAAACAGACTGCTGGGCCCTCTCCTAATCCTCTCTAGGATGATCAGCTAGAGAGGGAGGTCTGTGTGAGAGTGCTGGCTCTCTAAGACACCCCCCCTCACCTCCCCTGCCCTCCGAGCAGGTCAGTCTCCCTTCCTTCAATCCCTCTGAGCAGCAGGACTGTAGCACAGCTGAGGATCTGTGTCTCTAACAAGATCTCAAGGTTCTGCTGACGCTGCCAGTCCAGGGAGCGATATCTGGTTAAGAGATGAGCAATCTTTTGTCAAGCAGTGGAAAGAACAAAAGGCATTCAAGGGAAATGAAATCTCATATATTTTGGAGGGTGGGAGGAGCATGATGGGTTCCGGGGAATAGCAGGAGTTCTGGTGAAGATGCACCACAGCGGGTGGGAAAGGAATTTGGGGAGAAAAGGGAAAGGCAGACTGGTACTCAGCAGCCAGGAGTCTGACTTCTGCCTCTTCAATGAGAACTATGAAGCAGACCTTTCGTTTCCACTTACTCTACAGTAAATATGAATACTGACTAA
Source organism: Pipistrellus kuhlii (assembly GCF_014108245.1). Classification (NCBI taxonomy): domain Eukaryota; kingdom Metazoa; phylum Chordata; class Mammalia; order Chiroptera; family Vespertilionidae; genus Pipistrellus; species Pipistrellus kuhlii. The sequence goes on from NW_023425529.1 coordinate 151,028,198, forward strand.
TCACATACTAATACTTCAATTACCTACAGAATTCCTGGCAAATGACAGGGGTAGAGCATGATAACTTGGTCATTATAGTCCAAGAGTGAGACTCCAAAAATCATAATTCTTGGGTCAGCCATCCATTTATCATTATCTATGTGACTTGAGAAACAATTTAACTACTCTGTGTAGAATAACATTTCCCTTCAATCTTCTTCATAGGAACCTTGGGAAATTAGCTGTGGAAAAATAAAGAAATGTCTTCCTAGGAAAAAGTATATAATTTACATGCAAAGAGTCTCTATTATTTTAACGGTACTACTCAAACTGATGAGATGCAAACAGCTAATTGTTTTGGAGAGAAACAACCAGAACTGATAAAGACTACAATGGAAGACAGGGAGTTGTGATGATTAGGAAAGGCAGGGACTAGGAGTAAAACTATGACCTCCCTAGGAATCCTTTCCAGTAGTAGGATCCTGAATGCCCTCCTTCCCACTTTTCAGAATAGACTGGGGAAAGACAAAAGACAGTTTTTAACTAGTTCAACTGGATTAAAAACCAGATGTTAGTGTCTTCTGAATAGCTGTGAACAAGATTCTATAAAATCATAGCCTTGTTTATGACTATACCAAACTTCCATCCCCACCACAAGTGTAATAAGTAAATGGTGAAAGTAGGTTGCTAGGTAGGTGCAAGATGCTGAAACAGGCATGCTAATTGTACCATATCCAAATGAATGCTAGGGAAAATATTTTAGTGTCTTTCTTTCTAATGACACAGGAAGAAGACTTCTGTTTGAGCTAATATATTCTTTGTTTCATATGGAAATCTAATGGTCCCTTTATGATCATTTAGAGAGAAAAGAAAGTGATCAAAATGGTTTGCTTAAAAAAAAGTTCATTAAATTTTTTTCTCACTGTAGTTAGAATTAGATGAATGATACATGGAGTTTGCTTATGTCAAAAATTCAAGGGCGTAAACTGGTTTTACCTCAAAGAGAAAAAAAATTATATTATTGTACTTCCAGCACCATGCCTTAATATTATCAAGCTACAAGATAAGATAACTTTTTGATAGTCTCCATTCACATACAATTTTGTAAAAGAAGTGTCACATATATATTATCAATTTATTTTATCGGAGCACTGAATAGACTGGGGAAAGACAAAAGACAGTTTTTAACTAGTTCAACTGGATTAAAAACCAGATGTTAGTGTCTTCTGAATAGCTGTGAACAAGATTCTATAAAATCATAGTCTTGTTTATGACTATACCAAACTTCCATCCCCACCACAAGTGTAATAAGTAAATGGTGAAAGTAGGTTTCCAATATTTATTTTGCCAAGTAATAACACTAAAATACAAAACCCAAAACAAAACCAAATAATATTAATCACTGCCACTGTTTTGTAAAGAAAGTATATTAAAACACACAAGTATACATGCTTGAAATTAGGAATGGCAATCTCAGAATTTTTTTTCTTTTTTAAAGCTAAGAGTTCACCACATTTTCCTATTTTTCTCATTACCCCACAGGTTAAAAAATTCACAGGAATTGATGGTGATCACCTACCTCCTTGCAAAGGTGGTTTTGAGTTAGCTCTTAAAGAATAATTAAGAGCTGGGTGGATGCTTCAAGATTTTTTAAAATTAAGTCAGTGAAATATATTTCACTTACTTCAGGGAAGTCCAGAATGAAATGCCTAAGAGCCCATCAACAAATGAGTGGATAAAAACAAACAAACAAACAAACAAACAAACCTGTGGTACATTTACACAGTGGAATACTACACTGAAGTAAAAAAAGAAGGACTTCTTACCATTTGCAATAGCATGGATGGAACTGGAGAGCATTATGCTAAGCGAAATAAGCCAGAGAAAAGATAAATATCATATGATCTCACACATTTATGGAATATAACAAACAACATAAACTATGAACAAAAATAGATCCAGAGACAGAGAGGCATCAATCAGATAGTCAAACCTCAGAGGGAAGGTGGGGAAGGGTGGGGTAAATGGGAGAGATCAACCAAAGCACTTGAATGCATGCATATAAGCCTCACCAATGGACACAGACACCAGGGGGGTGAGGGCATGAGTGTGGGGGTGAGGAGGAATGGAGGGATAAGGCTGTTTCCCAATTTTAGCTATGGTAAATTGTGCCGCTATGAACATAGGGGTGTATATATCATGCTGACAAGTGAAATAAGGAATGCTCATTTTAGCCTGCGCTCAATGGGAAGCCATTAAAGGGTTTTAAGCAAAAAAGGACACAGGACCACATGTTCATGGGGATGAGAACAGAGCTTCAGATGCAGATGTAGTGGGAAACCACGTAGAGGCAGGTGGTGGCTAAACAATAAAAGTGAATGATATCACTTACAAAGAGAATGCTGGCCAAGGACGGAGCCCCCAATAACACAGGTGCTACTAGTGATTACCACAAACTCCCTTCTTACCCCCATTGCATCTGTGATACAAACACAACTTTTTCCAGATCCTGAAACAATCCATTTCAAATTCAAAGCATTTCTTACCTGGAATGGATAATCTAATGCAAACTTCTCCCCTTACACACAAGAAAAGAGTAGCTTAGAAACATTAAGCAGGTCTGTCTGGTCAGGTCTGTCCACATTGGTCATGGGCTATATTATTTTACAGAAGAATGACCAGAACACCCTGCCTCATTCCCTATGTAAATTTGTTTCATTAAATTTGTTTCATTATAATAATAATTTGGAATTAAACTACTCTGCCAATGGGAAGGCAAACATCACTAGCACTCTGTATGAGTGTTCTGGAAACCAAAGATACTCCATCTGTTCTAGGCCCAATCAGTCAGTACTCCTTTCTCAGCTGGTTTGACGGAAAGAAAACCAGGAAGATGAGTGTTCCCCTTTCCACAACCTCTGAACAGGAAAAGAGGCCTGCCGGGGGCACTCAGTCCAGAGCACACCTGCTTAATGGGGTGCCTGCCCCTGCAGCCCGGGGGGCCACCCATCTCAGTAATTTCAGGAAACAGACAGCGAAACTGCTCCACTGAGGCCCCCCCATAGAAAACATCACACTTTCCGCTTGTTGTTTAGGCACAGTTTCCCACCCCACCTCCAAACAGGAGCGATATAAAAACTTGGGATAAAAAAGAACTCACCAATGTGGCTCAAATTTCTAACTAAAGCCTTCTCAGTCATGCAGAGCAAGACTAATTAGAGTTGCTTTGCCTAAAAATTTCTAAAGAGAACCTCTCTCCAGGGCTTTGATATCGTGTCTCCTGGTTGGGCACTAGATTCCTATTAGCCATACCCGAAGTAAAAGCAGACCAGTAACAATGTGCAGTAAGGTTTGTCTTTACAACTACCCACTTCCCTGACACCCTTCAACATTCTCTCAGCACTTCCCTGCCTCACTCCATCCACAGGACCCACCACCTCTCTGTCTTCAAACTATTTTCCAGGGTTGGGCATGCTCAGCCTTCACTGTTTCTTCCTGGGGATTCACTTTCCCTTCCTGGGCACCACTGATTCATTCACAGCTGATCAGGACTGTATGTTAAGTCCTGGGTTGCCAAGGAACACTCCGAAGACCGTCCCCCCACCCCCTAACTTTGTGCAGCTTTGTTACAGAATAGAAAACACTTCCATGTAGGATCCTGGGGGCATGGTGAGAAGCACACTGCTTTCCAACCTCATAGTTAAAGGAGGGTTTTGCTCTGCGTAGGTGTGCCCAGTCCACCCTCTGCCAACAGGATAAATCCCTGCTAAATCCCCAGAATCCTCTTTGCTAAAGCCCCAAGGAATTTCGCAGACTGTGAGGCAGAGGCCAGTATGCCTTTCTAAGATGTGCTGCAGGCCCCAGAATCGTCTCAGATGGTGGTAAGGTTACACGACAGTGCCCAACCTGAAACCCTCCTCTGCTTCTCCTTTGCACGTGGTGGGCCTTCCATGAGTTAAATCACAGCAGAGAATAGCTAACTCAGGACCTGGGTGCTAGGTGGAGCCAAAAGGTGTGCTGAGGGGACGCATCATAGAGAAAAGCCACATAGAGTGTGACAAAGTTAAGATGCAGGCAGCCTCTCACCTCCGCATACGGACCTCATCTCACTACATGAAATGGAAGTCCCTGGAGGTACCCCACCTTCATGGTGCAAGTTGTGCTCACCCCGTGGGTATCAACTATGGGCTGATCTTTTGTCCAGGAAGACAGACAAATGGAAAAGGCCTGTCACCAATTATGTGAGGCGTCCTCTTTAACCTCGAGTGCACTGACAGCACTCCTGGCCTTGGTTTCCATCTGAGTCATGTAGGCAGAGTCCCAAGACAAACTGCCAAAGTATTTTACGTGTATCCGATCTAAGAGACTTGGTAAAATCCATAAGGGAAGGACACTTGTGGTCAGGATGCATGGTCTTGGTCAGCACCTCCTCCTTCCAGTTTCCCTAACTCCCCACCCAGCCAAGCTCTTCCCAAACTATCTCCTACCCAATAGGGTAAGAGTAACACCCAAAGGGAGGTTCAGGGCTGCTAACACTGCAGCTTAAACTCTAGGCATATAATTTATTCTGTCATTCGATCACTCTCCATTACTTCCAAAATAGTAATGCAGAGAGGTTTTGGGGCACACTGTCCAGCAAGATAGACAATCCAAAACCATCCATATTTGCCTATGGATCTGAGCAACCCGATTCATCTTCCTAATGTTTCATTCAGGGCTCTTATCAAAATGAGTTTGCAATTCCAAGCACACAGTGAGTGGGCGGTGGAGGAAGACAGCCACAATGTCTCTGTGGGGGGAAGGAGGAGGGAAAGGGAGGAAGGGGCTATACGCTTAGAATCGCAAGTTTTACTGCATAAATCATCTAACCGCAGATAACAGGGTGGACAGGGAGTCAAAGCTATGCACCAACTCCCCCTTTTACTTTTGTGACCCAACCCAAACTCAGCTTGGCAGCAGAAGCCCATACACTGTATATTTTGGAAATAGATGGCCAATGTAGTCTCACAAAACCTAGTATGGCAATTCTCTTGAGTTCCTTCAAGACTTTCCAACTAATTAATCTTGCTGTTCACAGGCTCAAGGGGTGGCTATGCGACCTGGACCAAGGTTCATCAGAGCAGCTTATGAATACCTCCCGTCCCCACACACACATGCTGGGAAGAGGCCCAGGGGAGGATAGCAAAACTACTGTTCTTAATACAAAAAGTAAAAATAGATTTAAGTTTTGTTCTTGTTTTTTAAAGTTCATTTCCTAGTAGAAGGAATTCTTAAACAATGAACTCTCTTGCCTGGTTCAAGATCATGTGGCCTTCTCCTGGATTCTCTAATTGCCTGTTGTCAGCCAGGCCCTTCATGGCTGGGGCTGCAAGACAGACAACATAAGCAATCCCAAAAGCCTATCCTCAGTGTTTTCTCTTTTTTTATGTTTTTGTTTGTTTGTTTGTTTGTTTTTCCCCCAACAAAGGGTGATTAGAGTAATAACAAAAAGCTTTAAGGTTCTGGTGCAGCTAGAGATTGTTTTTATATTTAAGAGCATAACTGCCTGCTTTCCCTTTGGACAGTGCCCAGTTTGCGTGTGTGTGTGTGTGTGTGTGTGTGTGTGTGTGTGTGTGTATATGCTTCAGATAAACATGCATCTGCAGGAACTGTCAGAGTTTCCACAAGTTGTACAACACCGGTCACAAGAGAGTATAACTTGGATAGTGGCCCGCTTCCTCCTGTAACGCAACGGCCCAGTCTAAAAGGTTGTTGAATTACAAGGGTGAAAAGTGAAAATGGAAATTCGGCACTGACTCTCTTGCATTAAAGTTCCCAGAAACCATCCATGCACTTGCATTTGTTAATCTGGCAAAGAAAAACTAGCGATCTTACTCTTTTGAGTGGAAAAGGGAAACCCAAAATAAGACAATGATGTCTACCTTTGGGGGTGGCTAAAGTGTTCATGGCTCTGCCTGACTTCAATACCCCATCCAAACCAACCTCCCAAATCAGATTTATAAAAGCAGGAAAACCTAGCCTGACTTAAGGCTTTGGGAGAGAACATAGAGGAGGCTTTAGGTGATACATATGCAACACAGACTCAAGAACAACAGCCAGTCATATAGATTCAAACAAAAAAAGCAACATCATGGTGCCCTGTCTTTACCAGGCCCAGGAGTACAATCTGCAGATGTGCTCAGCTCCTGAGAGCAGCAGCCAGCCTTCCCAAAGCAAGATGCTAGCTAGGTTCCCAAGCTCAACTCTCAGGGGCCTTGGAAGAGGAGTTGGTGGCTTGCAAGTGGCAAAACACAGCAGAGAACGCCACCAATAGGAACCTCATGCTCTCCCCAATTAAACATTTGAAATTTGCTCTAGATAACTTTACACAGAAAACTGTGGCCCACTTTAGAAAAGAAGAAAAGGAAGTAAAAAAAAAAAAAAAAAATTCTCCCCCTGCCATCAAAACAAAACCCGAGACTCACACACCGAGACTCACTGTCATACAAATGCTATTCATTCTGCAGTTTGGAAACAAATGACAACCTGCTCCAAAATCTCCCATGATCACCTTCAGTGCTACCCGTGGATAGCAAACGTCCCTCTAAAATGCAGATGCTCCTTGGGAGACACAATTCTGTTAGCTCTGTACACCATGGTGTGAATGTTTTAGTCAGACAAGAGCCTCATGTCTACCTGAAATCATTCGCATGCAGAGACCGACACCGAAGGTGCAAAGGAGCAGGGGTGGAATTCTGGAGCCCTGAGGGAGGACCAGGCGCTCAACTGGGGGTTCCTAAGGCGAAGCAGCAGCAGGAGGACAGAGGACATTTCACCCAAATGCAACCTATCCTGTCGGTGGCTGCAATGACCTCCCTGCAAGGGGAAGCTTTTCGGCAGGAGCTATCCCAGGCAGACTAAACAACCATGCCGTGCTCTCATTCCCATTCCGGAAGTATTCCTGGGAGGCCTGTCTGAACCTGCTGCCTTCCATGTGCTACTATGAAACCACTTTCAATCTATTTGGAAACCATTTAAATTTGGTTTCAAAGGTTTTGTTCAAAGTGAAAGGTTTTAGGTAAAATGGTTCCCCCCAAACTCTTTCCCAACAGGAAGAGCCAGAGTGCTTCAGTTCAATTCATACATGGCTCCAAATTCCCAGGGACAATCTAAACAGAGAGAGCATCCTTCAGAGAATGATCCTCTTTTGGTCATAGGTAGCGATACCAGACCAAGCCCCTCATTCCATACGGGTTCTTTGTGGCATTTCCTTCCGTCTCTCTTGTAGGTCAGAAAGACGGTGGAGGCAGTTAGCTTTTCTGCAGAAACATCAGAAGGCACAGCATGAACTCCCATGGATATCACGTTAAGGTAGCCCTTGGAGTAACCTTCATTACCTCTCACAGTCTAATAAACAAGATGGGGACCAGCCTCGGGTTGGGAGGAGAACCCGGGGAGCCTCAGGCATCTGCCATGACACAGACCCAGACTCCCCAGAAGTTAAGGAAGCGTAAGCTTCACGATCCTTCCTTGTGGATGGCCCTCCCAAGGTCCTGCATCTGCTTGGGCGTTGGTAATTTCCTATCAGTTTTCTTAAGGAAGGACTAAGTTGTAAAAGCTCCAGGACCCTGCAAAAGCTGGAACTGATCCTGATCCGAAGGCTCCGAAGGCATTCGAACTCAGCAAGGCCAACAGTGAATGCATGCTCTCTCTGCTCCTTCCCCTGCTCTCACAGCAGCTAAACTTTCACCTGCCCTCCCCTTCTCTGCAGGCATCTGATTAATGGCAACACCAACTCCCAAGTCAGAAGACTGGGCATCGTTATGCCCTGTTCCCAGAAGAGGGGGGAAACAAGGAAGCTGTTTCAGGGTTCTCTTCCGATTGCTCCTCACAATGAATAAATCGTAGAGAAAGAACTTTTAAGACTGATTCTTCGATAATGCGATTGCCTATTTCATAAGCCTAGAAAAATATACAGAGAATAGCAAACGAAGGTAAAACTATTTAGTATGTAGGACTGCCACCAAACCCACATCTTAGAATTCTAAAAGCAAACTCTCGGCACAAAGACTCTGTGAAGGCAGAGCCTCTTCCAAAAGAGAAGAGAAAACCTCAGTGGACATCAGCTCCATGTCCCTCGGCTTAGGTTCACAGGTCACATCTACTTCAGTTTTCTCAAATATGTGCTTTCCTTTGGCAGGAAAACAAATGTTTATTAAAATGCATCCTAGATTAAAGCCTTGGACTGTTCCTTGACGTGTGAAAAAATGCTCCTTTATCCAATACTAGGGGTCCAATGCACGAAATTCGTGTAAGGGGCTTGGCCCTCACAGCCCCATCTGCCTCAGCCCAGCTGGCCCTCACAAACCTGGCTTCATCTGAAAGGTTGTCCAGAAGGTCATTTGACTGTTTGGTCTAATTAGCATATTAGCTCTTTATTATATAGGATTATATAGGATTCCAGTACTGAGATGACAACAAAAAACACACACAACTACACACAGTCACACAAGCATTCACACAGACATGCGCATACTCAAACTGCACACACATAAACTATAGTTAAGGAGGGAACTAAATTATATTTTAAATTCATATAAGATATATGTAAAAAGAAAACTAGAATGTACTCTCCCTCTATTAAGAAACAGATGTGTTTCCTGCAGACACAAATACATTTGTTTTGAAAACTCTGGTTGTAGTTCTACTTATATTTTGCTGGAACTCCTTTCGTTAGCAAAGACCAGATATTTAAAAAAAATGTAGATTCACATCAAGGTTACTTGAGGATGCAGCTGTCACACTGGAATTTTTCTCTTCTCATTCCTCAAAATGCACCAGAAAGTCCTTATCAGGACAAATTAATCTACTTTATGGACAGGCTATTTCACATAGAAACAGATTTATAATATGTGCTTTTTAGACTACTTACTTCCACAACTTGTGCAGTATATAGCCTGCAAAATTTATGTTTCTCTCTCCAAATTGTTCCTATTCTTACTAAATTGCAGTTGAACAGAGAACTGAATGAGAACTTTGCTTCTACAATGGACATAGAGTAGCACCATAGCAAATCTTAGTATATAAAAGAACACAGATATAATGAAGGAAGGATCACAAACCAGTAAGGAATGGATTATTCAACAAGCAGAATTGGGGGGGAAAGTGTTGGGCTAAGGAAGAAATCAAGTTAGGGCTTCAACTAAGCTGTATATCCAAGTAAATTCTAGATTGACTGAGGCAGGGCTCAGCAAGCTTTCTGCCAAGGACCAGCTAATACATACTTTAAGCCAGCTAGTAAATAGCATAGGTCTCTGTCACACCACTAATCTCTGCTGCGATGAAAGCAGCCATAGACAACATGTAAACAAACAGGTGTGGCTGCGTGCTAAAACTTTTTTTATAAAAACATTTGGACAAAAGAGCAAAGTAGTAAATAAATAAGCAAACAAACAAATAAACTCAAAAAGAAATACTGATGAATATATGATCTGAGATAGGCAAGAATTCCTAAGCATAAAAGTAAGGGGGGAAAATCAGTTGCTTATCACCTACATTTATATTTTTCAGCAAAATAAGTAAACAAAACCAAATGCAAATGACAAAATGGATAAATATTTGAAATGAATATTACAAAGTATTTGAAATTTGTCTCAAATTGGCAAAAAATTATGCTGGCAATCGTCATTTATAAAACAAGATTAGTTATAACTGGGAATGTAAATTGGATCAATTATCAAGCAATTAAAACAAAATGCCTTAAAAGGCTTTACTATATATATATTTACTATATATATTTACTATATATATTTACTATATATATATATATATATATATATATATATATTTCTTTATTGATTTCAGAGAGGAAGGGAGAGGAGAGAGAGATAGAAACATCAATGATGAGAGAGAATCATTGATTGGCTGCCTCCTGCATGCCTCCTATTGGGGATTGAGCCCTCAACCCAGGTATATGCCCTTGCCCAGAATCGAACCCTGGACCCTTCAGTCTGCAGAACGACACTCTATCCACTGAGCCAAACTGGCAAGGGTCTTAAAAGGCCTTTAAAAAATTAATCCCTGCCTTACCAAATTCATGTTTATGAATCTGGCTTATGAAAATGAGTATAGATCTATAGAAAAATTTTGGGGTAAAGATGTCCTCTATAATCTTAGTTTATAACAACCTGAATGCCTAACAACAGAGAAACATTTAAACAAATTCTAATACATACATTACAAATGTAATATTATGCATCTAGTATTAAATCATGTTTTAGTGGCACATTATGGGTATAAAAGTGGTCATAAAAATTATAAATGGAAAAAGCATCAGAATTATTTATGAAATTCTATATCATTTTTTAATGTTTGCATAAGTAGGGGAAACTTACAAAAAATATACTAAATGTTAAACAATAATTGTTTCTGGGCTGTGGGATTATGGCTGATTTTTGTTTTCCTCTTCATTCTCTGTAGTCTATAAATTTTCTGTAAATAATTATGTATTCTAAATATGAAAAATAAATGTTATTTTTGAAAAGCAAAATCAGTTGTTGCTTCTCACTAAATCTGTGGAAGAAACAGGAATCAACAACTTTGGATATCAAAAACGTGAGACTTGAAGCAAAGCACTAACAGCTTTACTCATCTGTTTCTACTCAGTATTTCTGGGGCTCTTTCCCACTTCAGTCTCCTTGAAATAGCTCTTCAAACTGTTCAAGGGTAAAGACCTCCCAGAACAAACACATTCCAGCCCCCACATGGAACATTTCAGAATTCTCTTGGGATATTTAAGAATGCTAGTGATCATGCTTCCAGAAGTTGAGGCAAAATTAGTGATAATTTGAACCCCAGTATAACTAACTATGTTACTTGCCTAAGGTATACAGCATCTAGTCAATGTCATTCTGTTCAACAAACAACTCTGTCAATAGCTTAATAAAGATGAATACAGAGGCAAACTGCTTGAGGTCACAAGGGGAGAAAACAAGTTTTCTTGTCTTTAATTTTAAAAAATCTCAAAATAATCTTTCTGGTGGACAATATGGCTATATATATATTTCTATAAGAAGTAAATATGGCCCAGCTGGTCTGGCTCAGAGGTTAAGCGTCAACCCAGGAACCAAGAGGTTATTGGTTTGATTTCCCACTAGGGCACATGCCTGGGTTGGGGACTCAAAAACCCAGTAGGGGGTGTACTGGAGGCAGCCGATCGATAGTGTTCCTCTCTCATCGATGTTTCTATCTCTATATCCCCCTCCCTTGCTTTCTCTCTAAAAAAGAAAAAAAAGTAAATAAGATTGACCTGTTAGTCCAACTTTAGAAATCTGTGCTCAGAAAACAAGTGGACATATAAAGTAAACATGCAAAGATGTTAATCAAAGCATTTACAGTTGTTTTAAAAAATGAAATTGTGGCTATAGGTTAAATAAAATGTCACATCCTTCCAAGTACTGAAAGTCTATGACCCTTCGAAATCGATATGCCAAAACATAATGCAACAATGTGATGATATTAACAGGTGAGTCCTTTGGGGGTGATTAGATCATGAGGGTGGGTCTTGCTTGGACGGAATTAGTGCTCCTATAAAAGAGTCCCCACAGAGATCCCTTGACCCCTCCACGTGAGAAACATGAGAAAACAGCCATCTATGAACCGAGGCATGGGCCCTCTCCATACACGGAATCTGCAGATGACTTGATCTTGGACTCCTCAGCCTCTGGAACTGTGAGACAAAAATGTCTGTTGTTTATAAGCCACCCAGTTTATGGTGCTTTATTATAGCAGCTTAAAATAAACTAAGACACATCATACAATGAAATGATGCCATTAAGAATGAGACATAAATGTAAACTCACTGACATGGAAAGATGTTTGTGATATATTATGAAGTCTCTTTAAAGCAAGTTGCAAGACTATAAAACAAAATAATATATTTATCGTACTTATGTATTAGTCAGCTAGGGCTGCCATAACAAAATGCCATAGACTGAGTGACTGAAACAACAGAAATGCATTTTCTCACAGTTGTGGAAACTGGAAGTCCAAGGCTAGTGTGACAGCACTCTCAGTAAGGGCTCTGGCCATGGCTTGCAGACAGTTGCCTTCTTTCTGTGCCTTCACATTGGAGGGAGAGAGGGAGGGAGGGAGGGAGAGAGGGAAAATATGTATTCTTATAAAATCACAGTCCTATCAGATTAAGGGTCCACCCTTATGCCCTCATTTAACTTTAATGATTTCTTAAAGACCCTATCTCCAGATACAGTCACATTAGGGGTTAGGGCTTCAACATATGAATTTTGGCAGGGCACACAATTCAGTCCATAGCAACATGTTTTATATACATGTTTGTTTTTTTTATGAACAGTCCTATACATGGATGAAATTCTGAAAGGTTTTGTCTCCAAATGTTTAAATCAATGGTTACCTCTGGGTAGTAAACATGCTTAGTTTCTACCATAATTATTTATAATTTAACAAATATTAAAATAAATTAATCCCATGAGAAAGCAAATTGTAACTTTTGGTAAAGCACTGGGAAAGTGCGCTCTTGTGCTAGCTAGCTCACACTGGCTACACTCACAAAAGCAGTGTAATCTCAGGAGATGGGAAATGGATCTAGAAATGACAACAAACTGTTCCTTGAAAACATCAGCCCAATTTATTGTTATGATCAAAATAAACAGCAAAGCCTTGGGCACCACTGAAAAGAATAGTATAAATAAAATGTAAAACACTGCCTACCCAAAGCCATTGTCCTGTGGCCAGACCTGTTGAACCAAAGAAGTGTTCCAGAAGGCAGCCAAGCAGGTCTCTGCTTTCTTACCTTTTTCAACACAATTATAACAATGCAAGAAACACTTATGGGAGAGAACCAAGATGGCAGCATAGGTAAACACCTGTACTTGCTGCCTCCTACAACACATCAAAACTGCAACTATCATCCAGAACCACAGGAAAACAAAAGACAAAACAGCTATCATCCAGAACCACAGGGAAGCTGGCTGAGTGGAAGTTCTACAACCAGAAGGAAAGAAAAAAAAACGCATTGAGACTGGTAGGAGGTGCAGAGGTATTGAGGTGAATGTGAAACGGGCTGGCAACTGGGTGCACTGTTGTTGTTTTTTCAATCTGCTGGGAGATATAAACTCCCGATTGCTCTGAAATCCAGTTCCAAGTGAGACTGTGGGGACCCAGACTCTGAGAAGAAACTGGACTGCCTGGCATCAGACCTGAACGTGAGGGCAGCTTTCTCTCAGAGGTGCTTGCAGCAATCATTGTTCCTTTTTGGGGAATGCAGAACATGGAGATGCAGAGACGGCTGACTGGCAGCCATTTCTGTGTGCTCCTCCCTGGTGATTCATTCCCTGAGACCCCACCCCACCCAAGCTGTGTGCAGCATCTTTTGCATATGAATGGCCTGTCCTTTCTCAGCTTAGCCTAACAAACTGCAGCTGAGTCAGAGAGATCCAAAGCTTCCGAAAGAAGGCCCAAAGGCCCAAAGCTCAGGGGCAGCAGCTTGCATTGCTTCACAATTGGTCCTCATCTGGGCACTTCCAAACTCCAGACAAAGAAGAGGAATCTGAAGATCTTGCTGTAGCTCCTTCTGGATAGCCTCAGGCAGTGACTGACTTTGCAACTCCTTGAAGATCCAAGAGCCAGTGTACCCAGTGGTCAGTGTGAGAACATCCAAATTACAACTCTTCACATCCATAAGTGACATACTCAAGGGACAGACTCAGTGAGCACCAAAGCCCCACTAAAGCAAGTCCTGCCCCATATGGTTGTCTCCAGCACAGAAATTCTCCCATTGTAGAAACAGCTGGTCCTCACAGACAACTGGCCTGGAGGTCAATTCCTTCCAGTGATACCAACAGCAATCAAGGCTTAACTACAACAAGACTGTGCACCCAGCCCACAAAGGGGTGCACCAAGAGTTCCCACCTTAGGTGATTAGGGAGGCTGAGCCACTAGGCCCTATAGGACACCTAGCATGCAAGGCCACTCTATCAACACAGGGAAGAAATGAAGGAACTGAAACGGGTTTGGGTCTGTGGACAGAGTGTCAGCCTGCAGACTGAAGGATGCTGGGTTTGATTCCAGTCAAGGGCATGTACCTTGGTTGCGGGCACATCCCAGTGGGGGGTGTGCAGAGGCAGCTGATCAATGTTTCTCTCTCATCAGTGTTTCTAACTCTTTATCCCTCTCCCTTCCTCTCTGTAAAAAATCAATAAAATATCTATTTTTTAAAAAGAAATGAAGGAAAGCAAACAACTGGATATAAAGTTCAAAACTAGTTATAAGGTTACTCAAGAATCTTCTAGAAACCTCCGAGGAACTTAGTGAGACCTTCAAGAATCTTAGTGAGAATGCCAAAAAAAATGGAAAAGGACCAGTCAGAAATTAAACATACACTGACTGAAATAAAGAATAATATACAGAAATTCAACAGTAGAATAGAGGATCCCAAGAATCAAATCAAAGATTTGAAATACAAGGAAGCAAAACACACCCAACTGGAAGAGCAAAAAAAAAAAAAAAAGAATCCAAAAATAATAGTATAAGGAGCCTCTGAGACAACTTCAAACGTACCAATATCCGAATTATAGGGGAGCCAGAAGAAGAGAGATAGCAAGATACTGGAAACCTATTTGAAGAAATAATGACAGAAAACTTCCCTTGCCTGATGAAAGAAATAGACTTACAAGTCCAGGAAGCACAGAGAACTCCAAACAAGAAGAATCCAAAGAGGACCACACCAAGACTCATCATAATTAAAATGCCAAGGGCAACAGACAAAGAGAGAATATTAAAAGTAGCAAGAGAAAAACAGTTAGTTACCTACAAGTGAGTACCCATATGACTGCCAGTTGATTTCTCAACAGAAACTATGCAGGCCAAAATGGAGTGGCGAGAAATATTCAAAGTGATGAATAGCAAGATCAGGCCGGCAGAGGAGAGCCGTTGGGGGCAAGATCAGGATGGCAGGGGAGGGCAATTGGGGGCAACTTTTTTTGTTTGAATCTATATGCCACATAAACCCATTCCCCAGAGGACTACCCGCCATGGGGCTGATTCATGCCATTTAGATATACTAATAAAAGGAAGCTTCCTGAACAAGGCCTTACAGAGCCAGAGTCTGCTGCACTCAGCACATCAGTGTTGCAGAAAGGCAAACTTAGTGTTGCAGAAAGGCATTTTCTTTACTATATAGTTTTCTATTTGCTTATTAATTTGTACTTTGCCTTTAAACCTCAAAGTATTTAACATGATTTACATGAATACATACAAAATAAGATTTAAAAATATTTTATAAAAGAAGATGAGAAAATAAGACTATAGTAAAACAGTAATGCAGGAAAAATAAAAAGCAAAGTTAAAGAGGAATATAAAAAAATCATTTGATAAAAAATCATTTGGAACAGCCTATGTATCTGTTAGAATTGAATCATAAGTTTGGAACTAAGCTTTCTTTTTTCTTTTTTTTTAATCCTCACCCACGTATACGTTTTTATTAGTTTTAAGAGAGAGAGAAAGAAAAAGAGAGAGAGATCAACTGCGTTGCCTCCCATACCCACAACCTAGGTATATGCCCTGATCTGGAATAGAACCTGCAACCAACCGTTTGGTGTATGGGATAATGTTCCAACCTACTGAGCCATCTGGCCAAAGCCTAAGCTTTCTTTTACTAGTCAAATGAAGAAGTGGCTAAGATATATTTTCTGATATACTGCCTCGGGCAAGGAAAACAAAAGAAAAATAAACAAATAGAACTACATCAAACAAAAAAGTCTTTGCAGAGTGAAGGAAACCATCAACAAAATGAAAAGACAGCCCACTGAATGGAAGAACATATTTGCCAATACATCTGATAGGAGCTTAATATCCAAAATTTATAAACAACTTATAAAACTTAACACCAAAAAAACCCCAAACCATCCAATTAACAAATGGGCAAAGGGCCTGAATAGACACTTTTCCAAAAAGAACACACAGATGGCCAACAGGCATATGAAAAGATACTTAACATCACTAATCATCAGAGAAATGAAAATTAAAACCACAATGAGATATCACCCCACACTTGTCAGAATGCCTGTCATCAATGAATCAACAAACAAGTCCTGGAAAAGATGTGGAGAAAAAGGAGCCCTCATGCAGATTGGTGCAGCCACTGTGGAAAGCAGTATGGAGTTACTTCAAAAAATTAAAAATGGTACTGCCTTATGACCCAGTAATTCCACTTTGGGGAATATATCCAAAGAAACCCAAAACATTAATTTGAAAGAATATGTGCACCCCTATGTTCATTGCCGCATTATTGACAATAGCCAAAATTTGAAAGCAGCCCAAGTGCCCATCATTAGATAAGTGGATAAAAAAGCTGTGGTACAGCCCTAGCTGATTTGGCTCAGTACATAGAGTGTCAGCCTAAGGACCGAAGGATGGCAGGTTCTATTCCAGTCAAGGACACATTCCTTGGTTACAGGCCCGATCCTGGTCCTGGTCAGGGCACATGTGGGAGGCAACCAATCAATGTCTCTCTCTCACATCAATGTTTCTATGTCTCTCCCTGCCCTCCCCCTTCCCCTTCCACTTTTTTCTAAAAATCAATGGAAAAATATCCTTGGGTAAAGATTAACAACAACAATAAAAAAAATTTTAAAAAGCTGTAGTATACATATTTACACATGGAATACTATTCGGCCATGAAAAAGAAGGAAATCTTACCTTTTGCAACGGCCTGGATAGACCTGGAGAGCATTATGCTAAGGGCAATAAGCCAGTCAGAGAAAAACAAGTAGCATATGATTTCACTCATATGTGGATCTAATGAACAAAATAAACTAACAAAATAGAAACAGAGTCATAGAGAACAGACTGACAGAGGGGAGAGGGATTGTGGCGCTGGGTGAAAAGGGTGAAGGGATTAAACAAAACAAATCCAAAACTCACAGACACAGACAACAGTATGATGATTACCAGAGGAAAAGGGGATGAGGGGTGAGGGTGGAAAGGGGCCATAAATGGTGATGGGAGGAGACTTAACTTAGATGGAGAACACACACTACAATATACAGATGATGTATTATAGAATTATACTCCTGAAACCTATATATTTTATTAACCAGTGTAACCCCCAATAAATTCAAAAGAAAAATTAAAATTAAAAAAAGAGTGAATCCTTGGGTAGATGTGTCTCAGGAGAGAACACCGAGGCAGCCTCAAAGGCTGGAGCAGAGTGAGGAATGAGGAGAGAGTGAGAAGTATGAGGAGAAGAATGAAGATGATGATGATGATGATAAGGAGGAGAAGAAGGAGGAGGAGGAGGAGGAGGAGGAGGAGGAGGAGGAGGAGGAGGAGGAGGAGGAGGAGGAGGAGGAGGAGGGCATGCTGGGGACAGACCTAGAGGCCACTGTAAGGATGCTGGATCTGATCTGAGCAGAGCGGAAAACCATCTGACTTTCCTTTTCAAAGGAAGGCCACTATCGGCCACATGGAAAAGAGCTCATAGGGTCAAGGCCAGAAGCAGGGAGACCAGTTCTGAGGGTGCATCTTTCACATGTATGCATGCTCATATAGCTTTCCTGCTGGTACAGGTAAGGGTGGTGGGCAGAGAGCATCTGACCCAACACACAGGAGCAGTGTCCCCAGAGCACCAACAAAGCCCCTGAAAGGTTACTGTTTCCTCATGCAGTAAAACAAAAAGAAAAACAAGTAGTCTCTCAAAGGTGGGTTAACCAAAGACAAGTTAGTGTGGCCCAAGGGAGCAGACGCTAGTACGGTGGGAGAGGCGTTGCCATTGCTAGTCAAGCCATGCCAGGGCTGTCAGAATTATGGATCATACTAATGGGACAGGCGCTGTAAGGAGCTAGCCCATTCCAAAATACATTAGGGTTTAAAATATTTAATAGTTAATACACCACCACTTAAACTCCATACCCACACATAACACTGCTTCCCAAAATGCATCTGATGCTCCAGAGATGTGATCCATTTCTTCCTCCCAAGGATTCAGAGAGCTCAAGTCACATAAGCCTCTCCACAAAACACACCCTCTCAGGGGGCCCTGCAAGGGTGGGGCGGCCCGATCTGATGCCGAGATTCATAGGGCACACCAGCACTCCCTTTCAATCTCAGAGGGCACCCTAATAACCAGGGAAGGTTTGGGGTTTCGGCACACCCCACCCTCACCATACCGAGTAACTGCCGGTTAGACTCTCACCCAGCAACTCTCAGATGCACTATTCTCACTCATTTTGACAAAAGCTGTGATAAGAACAGAAGGGAAAATGCCAAGGCATCCTGAGGGAGGCGGAGAGCCATATATAGCTTCCTCACAAGCCTGGAATTTGTTAGAAGGCGGTAGCGAGGCACACCCATCTGTGACCTGACACCTCCTCAAGCATTGTAAAGGGAGTAAAACATTACATCCAAAAATAGTACATACCATTGGATTTAAAAAAAAATAAAGCTATGTTTGTCTTGTACCCATTACAGTTTCTTTCTTGCTCCCCTTGAATGTCTCCCCCGAATCAAAGAACTGACCCCAAGCCATTTGTTAAGAAAAACCTGGCCAAGTAGAAGACGAAGACGTAAAGGGACTGAATAATTCTCCAC